>NC_047589.1:18988646-20249083 GCF_011004845.1 Esox lucius
AATGTGACGTCATACCCATGGTATACAGTCTCACAAACCAGGTAGGTGGAATCATGAATACCTATTGGCTGATAGCCAATATATATGGGACCGTATACCATGGCTATGATATCACTTTAATTCTCTAATTGCATTGGGAACTATTTCAGTAGAGCAACAAGGCCCAGCAAAGGTTTATGGTGTATTGCCAACATATTCCATGAAGCATTGTGCCTAAAAACAGCTCTTAGTTTTGGTATATTGGGCATATACCACACCCCTCATGCCTGGTTGATTACATGAACATTGACAATATCCAAAGTCTTACATTATATAAACAGCTCTAGTTCCAGTATATTTAATGATTGAAATGAAATAAAAAAAGCACCTCTTCAGTGTTCTCGGTCTCTGTAGTAACGGACATTTCTTGGACATGGATTTGCTATGAAGAGAAAGAAGACATTTAAAATCATTAGCCCAATAGTATTATAATATCAAACTAGACTCAAACGGTTTAACTAATCACAAACACTAGAACGTCTCCATAAGACATTACGTCCTCCTACACCAGTATTAGATCATAAACACACACACACTCCATAAAAATTGAAAACAGTTCAAAGTGGAATTAAACAGTCTCCATATGGCATGCTGTCCTCGTACACCAGTATAAGATCATATACACACACACACACTCCTCAACACATGTAAACCGTTCATACTGAACATTTATGTTTGAAAGTTCCCTTTAAGGCATGGCATCCACATATAGAAGCACAGAGAAACAAATCCACGTCACCATTAAAACCATGAAGAATATTAATAATAGGAAGCACTCAAATATTTTGATGTCAGCACATCTGGCAAGGGTAAGTTACTGAATTGCCTTTCCAATTTAAGATCTTACTCAAAGATTTCAATTGTCTAAGCCAGGTGGTTTGTATATTGGATGCTGATTGTCCGACTGCCGTGATACGTGGAGGCAATAAATCGGGGGGAGGGGGGTGTTATATGACCAATATACCTCGGCTAAAAGCGGTTCTTAGGCACGATCAAACACAGAGTGCCAGGACACAGGAAATATTTCACAAACCCCAGAGATGCATTAATGCTCTATTAAATTGGTTACCAAACACAATGAGGGCAGTAAAAAGCAATGTGACGTCATACCCATGGTATACAGTCTCACAAAGCAGGTAGGTGGAATCATGAATACCTATTGGCTGATAGCCATGGTATACGGTCCCATATATATTGGCTATGATATCACTTTAATTCTCTAATTGCATTGGGAACTATTTCAGTAGAGCAACAAGGCCCAGCAGAGGTTTATGGTGTATTGCCAACATATTCCATGAAGCATTGTGCCTAAAAACAGCTCTTAGTTTTGGTATATTGGGCATATACCACACCCCTCATGCCTGGTTGATTACATGAACATTGACAATATCCAAAGTATTTAATGATTTAGATGTTAGGGCACCGGGTAATTGTATCACACAGTACACCTAAATGGATGCATCGTAATTCGTAATATTCCTCCACTAATTTCTTGAAGTGTTTCCCTTAAATTTTTTACTCGTCTGTTTATACAACAAAGAGTTGTCAGTTTGTTTTTTTTCAACTTGTTTTGAAAGGAATAATTTGTATGTTGTGCAAATCTAATGGCAAAGACTACAATTACATTTTCATTCCAGGTTGTTACACAAAATGTATATGTCCAAGAGTTTTGTATACTTAGTGTTGGCAAGCCACTGTATCTTAGATTATGCTTCAAAGAACATTAGAATTTACCTTATTTCGCCACGGCCAGTCCGAGTCACCATAATCATAGGAAATTTCCTCTCCAGGTTTTATGTCGGACGTTGCAAATAAACAGAGATGGGGCTTCCCTCCAACTGTTAGCCTTTTCATTTTGCTGTTCGGATTGATATGGTCATCGTTGACAAATCTGGCAAGTGATTCAGTGTTTGCTGCATCAATACTAGACAAATAGAAAAATATTTCTTAGGCTTTTTGCTAAACCAACTATTCTATTAGCCTACATTATCACTGTACAAATATACACTTTCCAGTGATAAATGCTGTCATGTTCACAATTAAATATACCAAAAGACTGCATTTTAAACCTATATTTTAGATGCAAGTAATTTATGTTTGCAGCCAATACAACTACAGATATTATGTCACTCCTCCAGTGCCCGCCCTATTCAGACATCTGGATAACTACCCTGCTAAAATCATGCACATGCAAAACCTTCTTGCAATCTCCGGAGGTTGAACCCCCATGGGGAGAACCAAATTAAACATTATTACTTTGACAATAATTAATGGGAGCTTTGAATGACTACCAAACAATCTACCAGTATATGCAGGGCAATTAAAATGTCACTGTGCAAACATTTTTGAACAGACATGCCTCTTTAACAACACTAGCTTTGGTTCCAATCCAAGTTCAGTGCAGATTTCCATAATCCAGGGTGGTGAATCTGATTACATAATATAGTTTTTTGGCAACGCCCCCCCAATGTTTGGCATGGGGCTACCTCTATAGCTTTCGACAATCATTGCCCATGCCACTTTAATAGTACCAAAAATTATAGGTATGTAGTTCTTGCTTCAGAAAGTTAAGACTTTCATAATGTTACAAAGTCAGAACCAGACTTACCACCACAGTTTCCCATTGAAACTTAGGTCAAACATGAAAACATTAAGGGCATCACTGTATTGTATTCTTCTTCTTTTGCTCTCATCAAATGTAATAAAGTCCCCTCTGTATTCCAGCAGGAAGTCTCCTTTTCCAAAGTAGCTATTGCTGAATACTCCATGACCTACACAGGAGAAAAAAGTAGTTAACATTCATTCATATACTATATTCTACTGTGCTCTACTGTTGATGTCTATGACTAGCATAGGTGTGTTATGATCTGGAACAAAATGTGTGTTAGCACGGTGCTCCTATTTCTTCACCAGTTTGTATTAGAACGAGGACAAGGACATAATGACCAGCATATACTGTGAAAAAGGCTGTGTTTCCATATTAATGCCCATGGTTTTGGAACAGGATGTCCAACAAGCTCACATAGGTGTGATGGTCAGGTGTCCACATACTTTTGGCTATATAGTGCATGTGGACTGGATTTTGTGAATTTGGCTAGTTCAGCCACAACCATTGATTACAGGTGAATTTAATTGAGCACACAGCTATGAAATCTCCATTTACAGTTCATCAGTATCCCACCCTGCTAAAGGGTGCTAATACCAATCAACTTTCAGTGCTGTTTTAGTGAAGCTGAAATGTCTAGGAGAAAACACAGCAGAGCCATGTTTTTAATGCCATATTGCCCAGCCCTACCTCACTGTGCCAAAAATAGAGCGTGTTTGACATTTCAGATAACTATTTTGAGATTACCCAAATATAAACTGTTCTTGTTGAAATGTAAATGTCAATAAACAGGTTTTTAGAACACAATTTTATCCCTGCATTTTAATGCAGAATCCTGTGTTACCGAGACCTCTGCCCCCTATACATTTCAGTGTTTTGTTCAGATGTAGTAAGCATGGTCATAAGTCAAAATGAAAGACTGTAAAACTCACCTTTGAAGGGGTTAATGAACTTCTTTAGAAAACCAACTTTGTCCAGTGAATTGGAAATATAATATAGTGCATCTTGTTCAGGATTTCTGCCCCTTCCTCCTCTCCTTTCTTTGAGGCTCATTGTTGTTTATATGTTCCTAATCAATGAAAAGCAAATGCTACCATTAATTATGGATTCAAAAACATATACATTCAAAACATATAAACAAGAGAATATTAGAGATATGACCAATCAACATCACATACAATGCTTAGGCTGCCACCGTTTAAACTACATTTACAAAATACCCAACCTCACATGGCTAACAAATAAAAAAAAATAAAAAACACACCATACTAGACAGTCAGCCAGAATTGCTAACGTTACAGCACTCTCCATTCTGACCGGAAGATGTTGCAAACTCGTATGGC
This sequence comes from Esox lucius, assembly GCF_011004845.1. Lineage (NCBI taxonomy): Eukaryota > Metazoa > Chordata > Actinopteri > Esociformes > Esocidae > Esox > Esox lucius. The sequence continues at coordinate 18,992,634 of NC_047589.1, forward strand.
TCAAGTAAAAAGATCCTGTCAGAATTCTGTGCCTCAGTGTATGCATGCCTCCTATTCTAATCTTGCAGAATTGATGACGTGCTGCCGCAAAATGCAAGTTGGGTTTATCAGAGTTACTTGAATCGTGAGAGCCCTAATTTCATATTGAATAAACGTATTCATGTTATCAATCAACGGGATTAACCTCCAAAAAGATGAATACGTAGACGCTAAATATTTTAACCATAGTCACTGTATGATGCTGGTTAGCTGCATAATTGCATAATGCAAAGCACCAATCTGCTCGCGTATATGTTATTGTACTTGCTGCGTTATGAGGGGTGGATAATGCATTTAACAGGCCTAGGGAAGCTACTGATATGACTTTCAAAGTCACTTAATGCCTGAACAGTGCCTCAAAATAACACCCATAGGCAAATGATCATTACCACAACAATGCTTTCTGTTGTCGAGCGCTGATATTAAAGACCTATTCACCAATATTGCAGTGTCATGGATAGATCACCTAATGTTTGTCAAGGGTTATGATAATGTAAGTCTTCCTTAAGTTATCCCACATTTAATTTAATAGTTGCTATTACTACAATATATTAATGTACGTATCAAATGTATTATTTTATTTCCTTTTGCTGAAATGCCTGCATAAACACAAATACTTTGGGATTGCAATAGTTAACTTAAGGTCCATAAACTTACACTGCATTAAATATATTAGAACCCCGACATTCAGACTTATAGACGTATTTATAGGCATTCAGACATATTCAACTATGTAAATCTGTCTTAAGTTCACATTCCTAGCAGTATCATACAAGCAAAAAAGGATACAAAATATCCTCTTTAAACAGCAAATCTCATAATAGATTTATAGCTTATTTATATCATGTTAAACTCATGCGCTACACTGTACTGGATGCATAATAGTTTTTAGCCTCAAAATCATAATACCTTTCTTAACAAAACAAAGTAAATTATTTTTACTATATACATAACCATTTGAAAGGGAAATGTGGAGATTAAATGGAAATTACTTAATTCTAGTCTAATTGAAGCATTAAATGTAACATTTTCATCCTTAGTAATGCCAAGATCTGATGTCTCCCATGGTAGGTTCATCTCTTTTTCTCTACTTCTGATCACCAGCTTTCAAATTCAAAACAATTTTAACAATATGTTGACCTGGGACCTCAAACTTACTGCCCAGATAGAAAACATTACTTAGCTAATCATAGTCCAAACTAGTAATCACTAGAAGTGTGAAACTGGTCTAGTATATAAACTAGTCATATTTTAATGCAATGTGTCATGAGACAGGCATCACAAAAATGTTACACCTTTTATTTTTCTAAATTTCAGACAATAGTATAAAACAAAAATTGCAAGATTTAAAGCGAGCAAAAAGATAAACCCTCATGATGTACTGACATTGAGAGCACCCGATGTTCACAAATTCATGAAACTATTAGCATTTCTTTCAAACAAAAACTGCACAAGCTTGTGAAAACACAAAACAAGTGAAAGACCTTATGTATTGCATAACATACCTTAACAAGGGTCTCTAAATCAGCTCCAGAGCAACTGTCCTGGTTGTTGTCATTCCAACCCCATGTATATGCAGCCACATTCAGTTACTAACCGTATAAATATTTCTTCACTTGTGAAATACAAAGTCTAAATATTTCTTCACTTATGAAATACCAAGTCAATCATCTGACCAAATGTGCTGCGTTTACATCACAACCCAACATACAGGGTTATTTGAACCCAACTGTAATAGTGAACTATGAGTGATGAAAGACAGTTCTCCAACTCAATATCAATTGTGGCTTTAGTATGGGGCTACTCAGCCACAACAGGTAGACCTATCAATGTACTTGCCACTCGTTCCCCTTGTTCTTACTATTAGACCGCACAGGACCCCCGCAGTTGAGCAACAACGCCTGAATGCCTTTTTAACATGTGTTAAAAAGGCCTTCACTATTTAACACAGAGTCAAACTTACCCAGCCACTATGCCTAAATAAAATTACAAAATACATCGGCCAAGTGTTTTGACAATACACTATATTCATATTATATTACTATTACTCACCTATTTGGGTGAATGAGGGATACATCAGTCAAATTATCAGATCATGACAAGAGGAACACTTGTCATTCCTCAAACACGGCCAAACACAAAGCCATGTATTGGCTTTTTATACAGTTTCTAAACAACACTAAAAGCGAAATCATTTTGAGAGAAGAAACTGCTGGCACTTCAGAGCCCATTGAATGTCCATCATTACATTCGCTAACGTTAGCTTGAAACAATTACTTAACTTACCGCTAACAAGCAGACGACAACAATTAACTCACGTTTCGGACAGAAATACGATATTAACAAATGTTTTAAGCACATGCAAAAAAAAAAAAAATTAGCCAGACTACAAAAACACTCAGGACTGACTATAAAACTGCGAGACACTCCAACAATAACATCAACGCAAGTTTAATCTCAGTAGTATTAACCCATTAGCCTGCTTGAACAACAGAACAGGAGAAGTACAGTACATAATTACCAAGCTACAAGTACTATAGCAGTCATTACTCTACCCTGTTCACGTTTGTGTTTAAACTGCACATTTTATATATTTTAGCTATAAAATTGTAAACTAAATAATACATTTGATCAATTGTGTGAATAGAAAAATTACTTACCTATTTAGTAGTGAAGATAACCATTAGAAAAGTCCTCTTCGCGTCGCGGTTTCTTTCAGGTGATGTCTTCTGAGGTAAAATAAACTTCAGCATAACTTGGCGGGGTTTCACTAGCTATAGGCTCGCGACATAGAAAGTTGATAGTTTGCCGCCAGAATGCGGTGACTCACAGCCGCAACCGCGAATCAACGATCGTCCCCGTTATTGACAGAAGCAGTAGCCAATCGGTGATCAGACATGCATACAACCCATGAGCCAATGAAAAAAAATCGTATCAAGCTGCACTACCAACAACCAGACATAGGGGGAGTATGGGCTGTGTGTGATACACAACAAAACCAGGTCTTTATGGTATATTAGGACATGAGTTAAAAAAGCAGGACATAGTTAATAACAATGAAATAAGTACTTCTACAGTGCCCGACTTATGGGGACATTGAAAATGTCCTCATAAACCAAAATGTCCTCATAGTGCTGGTGAGATTTCAGGTCAAATGTCCCCCTATACCATATAAACAAGAACACACATACACACACACACACACACACACATACACACACACATACACACACATACACACACATACACACGTTTGTATGGCTACCCTCATGGGGACCAGAAAAGAGAAATTGCATGCTCCCTTGCCCTAAACCTAACCTTAACCTAACCCTAATCTAAACCTAACCCTAACCTTAATAAAGTAACATTTATGCCTAAACTTTACCTATAATGCCTAACCATAACCCTAAACTTAACCAACAACGCCTGGAACTTAAAGAAACCCCAATTCTAACTCTAAAATGAATTGTAAGTTTGACCCTAAACCAAAACCCTGAGTCTGAAATTGACTTTTGGTCCCCATGAGTATAGTTAGACCTTAAACACACACACACACCATTTACAAATGATACAGTCAAATTACAGAAAATAAAAAAGAACATTTCAAATAATGAGATACCCGGGTTGAGTGCTACATATGTCAGGTTTTTTGTGGGACGGTGGATATAAACTGTGCAGGAAGAGTCTAGTGACAGGTTGAATATCTCAGTGAAAATAGGGAAGATCAGGGCACGGTTTGGAGAGACCCCGTCAAGGCCAACAGACACCCTGCCGTTGCATTTGTTCTGTTGACTTCCTGCACACACAGACGTGCAGACACAGATCCACCCATTAGTAACGTCACCAGGCAGTGTGCGCTCACTGCGTTAAACCAATGTGATGGGATGCTATCTTTAGGTACAGCAAAGTTTACATCTGTCAGTGGGTAGGTGGAAAAAAAAAGTGAAAGCAGAAATCGCCCCCATCTTTTCATTCTCCAATCTGCCACCAAACCAACCACAGGTTGGTGATATAGACAACAAAAGAAAAATCACAACAATGAAGACCTAAATTAAAAAAAACGTTAACGCATATCAAGTGGAACATATAAAATTACGATGAAAGAGGCGTTGGTTTGAAGTGGTTTAGAGCATTTAATTTCCTCCCCCAACTATTATATTATTTTTCCATTTTAGAACAAAACATTATAATAGACGTTTTAAGGACACAGAATGCAGCGTGCGGAAAACTGTAGACCATTAAAACAAGTGCATACCAAAAACTTGCTAAATAAATCACCACTTGTGCCCTCCAAGGTGGCGTCCCGGACTAAGGCTCTTGCATAGCACCAAGCTGACCGCCACTGTCTAAGTTCTGTCCTTGACTGTGCAGCTAGCTGACCAGTGACTGGGCTGCACAAAATGGCCAGCATCGCTCATCAGCACGGTCCTACATTACCGAGCAGGGTGCAAAGCTAACAGAGGTCTTCAGGTTAGCAAGAGCGCCATCACATACGCTGACCATATAACACATGAATAAGTTAAAGCATCTGTTGGTACTGCATGATGGTACCCAAGTTACCTGGCTTTTAATATCCTCCTGGTGCTCAGGTAAAGTGGTAGGGGTCTTCAGCTCCCCCAGACATCGCTCTATGGCTACCGCATCCACGACACTACAGCACACAGTTAACACAAACCAGATGTCAAACCATGCTTTCAGACAGGACACTGTCGTGCACAACGACCAGTAGAGCACTGCAAAAGGAGCAATGTTTGACCTCTGACCTTGCTAACGATTGGAGAAGCTGGCTGTGTCCGAGAGCCGATAGGGTGAACTCTGGCAGCACGGCTAAGAGGTTAGACAGGAGGCCACAAACGGCCGATAAAAGGTCAGGGGTCACGATAACACAGGAGGGGTTTGGAGCGACGTTGCCTAGTCTGGAGTCCAGGGACAGGACAGAGCCACTGGTGTCTGTACCACTCTGACCTGTACAGTAGAAGAGAGGAGCAGATGGGAGTCGGACCTACAGTACAATGCAGGGAAATTACAAAACATTAGAAGGGCCAAGTATCACACCAAACATGTTTCTGTGCACAGGCAGTTAGCTACCATATAGTAACATCAAGGTTGACTTGGAGAACAACTGTGCACAAAACCGGCTCGCTAATAATTCACACTTCATGGGTTAGGGAGATCTGCACTATATAATACTGGCTCACATCTACAGCAGATACTTCAGCAGACATCGTTCCATCACAACAGCCTGATCAAGCCAAACAGGGTAAGAGCAGTGCATAGAACGCTGGTACCACAGCAATTAGGTTCTAGTGGAAGGTTTTAAAGCCTGAGGTTTGACAGTAGAATGAAAAAAGAGGACAGAAACATCAGTGGCCAGAAAAAGACGTAGCCAGAAAACGTATGCGCAGGACCTTGAGCCATCAGTCGGTCAGCGGGGGAATCAGGTCCAGTGGCGCTGAAGGAGGTGGGCATGGGGGACTGATGCCCAGAACCCCCAGGTAAGACCTGGGGAAGACCAAACATCTTTACACAATACTCTTATCCAATCAGAACCAGAGCTTCTTCGGGCCCATACAAACAGGGAGGTCTCCGGAGGTACCGGCCCTGCTGTAGGTTTTACTCACCAGGGTGCTGGATGTGGACAGGGATCCAGAGCCCCTGCTCTGTGGGGCTGGGTTAGAAGACCTCCACAGCCCCAGGGAGTCATCCGCATCTACACAGACACACAGACACACAGACACACAGACACACAGACACACAGACACACAGACACACAGACACACAGACACACAGACACAGACACACACACACAGACAATACCTTCAGAAAAAGCTTACAGGCCCATTTCCAGATGAACACTGAACTTCATATGTATACTCACCACCTTTCCATAAGATTTCAGACGTACTACTGGGACAACAGACACACACGATCCCCTGACTGAAAGCAGACAGAGGAACACAGAGCCAGGACAGAGGTGTGGATAGACGCAGGCCCGGTACCTTCAGTGGTGTCGTCCAGCAGGCCCGGGTCTCTGGCGGACGGCGTCAGGTCGAAGGCGTACCTGCCCCGGTAGCAGGACGTGGCCATTTGGGCCGCGTGCTGGAAGAACTGACAGTGATAGAGAAGAGCCTGCAGGGCAGGAAGACCAACCAGAGACACACCGGAGGAGTCATCATGAACACATGGACTCTAGGGGGACAGCGGGTAGAGAGAAGAGTGGTCATGTTCAGTCTCAATGTGAACAAGGAAAAAGACTCAATGGAAAGGACTTTCCACGTCATTCACTTAAGTCAAAACCAGGTTTACCATAAGACGGCAACAAAACAACCAGAAGAGCCACTGACCTGCCAGGTGGAGTCATTGGCCTGGCCTGTGGTGGAAGGCATGGGCATTACCAGGAGATTCTGGAGGATGAATACTGCCTAGAGAAACAGAGGACGAGAACACTGACATCTAGCGGTACATAGCAGGTACTGCAAGCACAAAAAAACTAAAAATGGTTCCACAAAATTTTGAGTGACATTTTCCCTCTTTTACCGTTTATTGACGATGGATGTCAATTAACATTAAATTGTTGAATATTACCCAGCAGGTGCCAACATGGCTTCAGTGGATGATTAAATCAAAATCAGGTAAAGCACAACAGCCAGACTGTCTCTACTAGTTGTTCCAGGACAGGTCATGGTGTAACATACCTCTCGGCGGACCATGCTGCTTTCCTGCTGGTCTAAGAAGATGTTAAGGAGAGTTCCCCACAGACCTCCACTTATATTCTGACAACTGCTACTCAGAGCCTGGCACCCACTGGGCACGGTTGTCAAGGCAGAGCCCACACCAAGGCTGGCAAACCTCACCTAGGAATTGAATGGAAAGAAAGTGGTGGCGAGGAGAGCAGGGGAGCGAGTCGAAGGGGAAGAGAGGAGAAAAAGAGAGTGGAAGCAGGTGGTTTGAGTGTGAATCCAACAGCAGCCAGATTAAAACATGACGGATACCTGCCTGACAGCCCTAGTGTCCCCATAGTCAGAGGCACTGTTCCAGCGCACTGGTTATTTGCACTGTCACTTTACAGTGTCACTGACACTGGCTGTGATCAACAGAAGGAGCCTGCTTGCCAAGTGAGTTTTTCAAAATGACTTCTAGAGAAAGAGGAAAAAGGAGAAGGGGAGAAGAAAACTGCCATTTGCTTTTGGTTGTCAGTGCCTGTGAACTGAAGCGTAGGAGTTATATATGATGGTGTCCCTCAGAAGTCTAGTCTAGGAATAAGCACCGGTTTAATAAGAAACTTTGGAGCAGAGAACTTTTGTCTGAATGCGTTTCCCCACCATCTTAGACAGAATATGACTCTTTCCATTAAATAGAAACTTGCTTCTTCCCATTTTTGTTTCTGGTCTGTTCATCCCCAAGACGACGGTTGTTGTGTGCGTGTGTGTGTGTGTGTGTGTGTGCCCGCGCATTACCTCTGGGTCTCTGTCTACCCACAGCGGTATTAGCCAGGCCAGACCAAGCGTAGATCCACTATGCTCATCAGATCCCACTTCCTGCCCCAAAGACCACTGGGAAATGAACTCCTGGAACACCCCACCCAAAAAAAAAGAGAAGACAATCACATAGGTCCAGATATCCAGACTGAAGCAGCAACAAGAAGCGCATGCTAAACAAACTTCATTCATCAGTTTCACACAGAATCATCTGTACCTCGGGGGTGAAACTATTTCCCTACTGACCTTGTCCTTGTTTTGGGCCATCATCTCATGGGACAGGTGTAGCAGACAGACAACAGCGTTCTTGGTGACTCCTTTTCCCATGAAGGACAGTGAGTTACCGCCCCACTCCACATAGAATGACGAGACCACCTGGACAGAAACCACCGCCGGCGGAGCGTATTATGTATCAGCATTCACAACGCAGCAGGCATTGTCTACTGTGACAGAATGTGAGCCAGGGCCTCGGGATTTTACTCTGATGCTGCTTTCATAACCAGTTGGGAGGTGGGAATTGACCAGTTGTGAAGTCCTAACTACCAGCTGGATTCAATTAAGAACTATGAACCCGTTGGGAAACGCAGATTGGCGGATGGCCAGAAGCTGCATTAACTAAAAGTAGAGCGATCGTGCTTCTAAAAGACGACACTAACAGGCAGTAATACTTTGTCGCTAGGTTTGCCTCACACGTCCCACTCAGTAAGGAATACGAAGACACCATGACACCGGGCCAGGTGCCCACTTGTGACTGAAGAGTGTGTGTCAGCAGCACCGTATGCTACTTCCCAATCCTGTCTACCAGCCGGGGGTAATGTGATGGGCTGTCACTGTTCACTAAGACCAACACAGGGGGCATTTACCCACTCATTGAAAACGTCAGATTTGGCTTTAGTATATAGAACGGGAGCTGACACTTTGTGATCTTGAAAGGGAATAAGGACGAATATCTAAGATCCATAAGTCGCCTGACGTAACCGCTGAACTTTCTCTCTATTAATGGCACTCTCTCACTCAGGGAGAGGGGGCAGTAAGCCAGTGAGCAGTCTATGGAGAAGCTGTTAGAAAAGATAAACTTTAAAAGCCGCAACCTGACGTGAAATAAAATGTACATGGTATGTACCACAATAGATTGCGGTTGCCCAATTTTCTGTTTTCTCTGTGATAAAAAAATAAAATAAAGTTTTTCATGTGGATAATTGTTATTTCACAAAGTTCTATCGAAGCACTTTAGTCGGGGGAGAGCAATGTAAGCCTGACAGCGCATTCACTCCTGCTCGACCCTGCCCTCCCTGAATAATTTATGAACTAAGGCAAATCTTAGATATTCGTTGTTATTCCGCAGCTATAAAACAAAGATGGTTAACAAATGTGTCATGTCTTTGGCCAGGTCAGTATCAACTGCCAACGGCTGTTTGAATGGAGAAGGGAGATGCTGCGATGTTGCCAGCTGCATAAGGTATATTCTCAATGAGCTTGGCAACATAGGCTACCATTAACATTTAGTCCTCTCTATTATACCCAAACTTTAGATAAAACATGGGGGGCTAGAACAATTCTTATTTACTGTCCACGCCACTTACAAAGATCTAGGACAGTTTGAAATGCAGTAATTCATTTCAATTACAAAATGTTTATAGGCAACCTGTTTTAAGGAAATAGTCTAAAATGTTTATATGTTTCTGCATCTGATAGAAAGACCTACAACAAGACAGCATAGCCATAACCTAAGGACCTAGTGTTTCCTATTCTGAAAATGTGCTTTTATGCATTCATTCAGGCCAATGCGGTCCAAACCGAGGTCCCATAAAAAACGGTTTGGCTATGAACCCCTGACAAAGTCTGGAGAGGGAGACAGGCCCAGTACAAGGCTAGGGGGCACCTGGTCATGTAATGTACACTAGTACAAACACTGCCATTTCTCCAGACTATCCCAGGCTATGCCAGAATAGGTTTTGCTGTGCTGTGTTTTCTTATGCTGAACTAAGCTACAATGAGCACTATTTTGTTTAGCTGAGCAAACAAGACTGTGCTCTGCTGTTCTCGGCAATGGCTAGAACCAGATGGAGCAAGCTGGGATATCTCCTTCCTAACACCTCACCCAGAACAAGCCTGCTTATCATTCAATCAATAACAAGCTGCATTAATTCATGTTTAGTAGCAGACCGTGGTTAATTATTTCACAGGTATTTTCGCCATAATTTCTAGAAGTGATCATTTGAGTAATTCGCTCTGCGGGTATCTTTTGACTTTGACAAATTTCTGCAGTCTGCGGACTCCGTCTGTCCTACGCTGCAAGGAGACGGGAGAGCTTTGGGGACAAAACAGGGAGGTGGACGGAGACAGAATCAACCTCCTCCCCGTAAACACACCTCCAGCAGTCCACTAAGGTACGTGGTGCAGAGAGAACGGGGCTCTGTGGTGGGGCAGTGGGAGCTCCAACCGGGCTGGGCTGTGAGGCTGACCATACCCAGCAGAGTCCTCTCTAGACTGGGGAGGCCGTAGAAGCGCGGGGCATCGGACACCCGCAGGCACTGGAGCAAGCGCACTGCCAGCTGGCTCACAAAGGGCCCCGCCAATGCCGAGCACAACCTGCGGGAGGAAGAGAGAGAGGGGTGAGAAGAGGAAATGGAAAGAAGGGGAACAGTGTGTGAGAGAGGGCGGGCAAAGACAAATATTACTGTCTTTAATGAGACCAACATCAAGGGGGGAAAAAAAGAACAAATGCATCTCCATGCAGCCATGAGCTTTGTTCAGGCTCTTCTATAATTTCAGGTTATTAAACATGAAACCAGACCCAGAGGCAGAGTGAATAACATGTGTGTGTTTGTGTGCGCATGTGTGTGCGTGTCTGTTAGCGCGCACACACACATCGACGCACCTCCACGCAGCATTCACTGTCTTAAGTCATGTTTTAGGTCTCTGTTTAGGAGAATTGTTTTCAATTTATTTATGAATAAAGACACTCAATAGTCAGAGGTTGTTAGCTAGATAAGGGTTAAAAAGAAGTCAAATGGGGCAGCTTTCATGGCCCTAGAATCTTCTGTTCTGGCAAAGGGACATGACAAAAGTACTGTGGTTGAACTGCAAAAAGAAAAATATAACAGCATACAGTATAATGGATCAGTAAACCACCCCAAACAAGGCTGAGCTATACCTATAAAGAACAGTCAAAACAAACCTAGCGTGTAGTCAGACACAACCCAAAACAAATGGCTGCTTTAGTTTATCCTGTTAGTCTTAGTCACTATTTTGGCGGTGTTGCTGGTGTTCTGTCCATACGTTTCTGTGTGTCTGTGTGTGGGAGAATTACAGAAAGGCCTATAGGGAGTTCTCAAGCAAAGAACAACAAGATGCTTTTAATACAAATTACTCCATACTCTCACTAATGAACACCAGAGATAGTCTGACAATTGGGGAGCTTTACTGGATATTGTTTTTCACTTGTTTTTCCAAAATTCCAAAAGTTTGTGTGAACTCGGGGACGCTAACCTCTCTGACCTTTTTTTTTAGGCCTTAGTCATTGTCCAACAATTTTAAATGCTATTGCTTGTTAAACACTGCTTTGATGGAAATAATCAACAAGAAAAAAGCAAGCCTAGTTCAGCCGGCCTGCAATAGAAAGTGTTCCCTCTTGAGAACCCAGGCCGCCCACGCAAAGGGCTGTGTCGTTAACCACTACACCACAGAGCTGTACATTTGCTGGATGTCAGTACAGCCTCTTGTCTCTATCTTGAACAAATCCTCTTTTGCCACTGGCCATTCATAAATGACATTGATACAGTTAAACTGACTAACGTTTCTTACTAAGTTTACCTCCACCACAAATAGCGTCTATGTACGGCGTTAGCCACTGGCCGTTTTAACAGTGTATTAGCCAGTAATAAGCTTTACCGGTTTCTACTTAATTACTGGAATAGTCATAAGAACTGAGCAATTGCTAGCGAGTCTGCCAAAGCTATTTCATTTCATCGCATAAGAAAATATTTTTTTCTTTCATGGCATAACAATGAACTTTTTTCTTTCATTTGTGAATGAAATATCTATAAAGGTGACGATAACTAACTTTTTCATCATGTGAAAAGACAAGAGAAACATGGAATCTACCAGAAATAATTAATACATTTGTTGCTCTCAATAGTTGCTCTCAACTTAGGTCTTCCATACAGTCTATGGGTCTTCCACATGAGAGGCACTGTCTTTAACCACTACGCCACGGCATTACACGTTTCAGCAGCCGCTAGACACCATTGAGCATTGTGTTAAACTGACTAATGTTTCTTATTAAGTTTACCTCCACCATAGCGTCTATGAACTGTATGGCATTTGCCACTGGCAGTTTTAACATCTTATTAGCCAGTAATAGGCTTCCTAGTATCTACTAACTTCTTAGGAATAATCATAAGAATTGAGGAATTTCTAGCGAGACTGATGAACTTTTCCATGCCAGAAACAGTCGCAACATAACCATATACAGTTTAAGTTAAGGCTTACTATAACGTAACTACTGTCTGTAACTACTGTGTGTCTATCCTGACCCAACACGTACGCATGAATGCATACTTCGAAAATCCACCAGAAACAGTTGCAATATAGTCGTAAACTGTTTTATTTCAGGCTTACTATAATGTAGATATTGAAGGTTTTAGCCAGCAAAGTTTTTGTCTATACGGAATAATTCATAATACATACTTCGCTTCGCCTGCTAGGAGATACGAACTCGGGATCTATAGTTTACTGGTCCACTTCTCTAACCACTACGAGGATATTGTACGTAATTGAAGTGGACCTCCCACAATTGACTGCAAGAGTAGGTAGGTTATCAGAGTGTAACCCAGCACTTTACAAAGAGCTTGGGGCAGTAGCAAACTATGAAGTTGACAACATTCACCAACAGTAGAAAACCTGAACATTTTACTTATTATATAATAAGTCTTGCCTTGCTCTGACATAGACTAGCCAAAATCTGACCATGGAAACCTGGAGGCAATCATTTTATATATCCTGCCTGAAAACCACTGAAACCAAACGGTTCTCTATGGTTCCATCGTATTGGTTTTCATATGAAAGGTGTTCAGTTGCCCAGAAGGAAACGTTCAAGGTAGGAACTCATTAAAGGGTTTTGCATCTTATGATTCAGCCTCTAGACATTGTTCATCAGTTACATAGAAAAACATAAGAAAGCAGTTAGTAATTTTCTGGACATATTTGAACATGAATAATTTATATTTAATTCAGTACGGTTAGAAAAACGTAACCTAATATAAAAAAGTGAAAACGTACAATTTGCATTAGATCAAACAGCAAAAAACATTCACACCAAACGAAATAGCTGGTGTTGGGCAGAAATAAGTTAATGTAGCCATTTGCTGTAACGATCTATCAGTCTCTTACATTAACTGGAAAGAATTGCTGTATGTTTGAGGGTATAACTAACTCAGTCCCTCTGAGCATTTCCACAGAATTAAGATCCGGGCTGTCTTAGACATCTCATAACACTCCTTTAAAAAAAATCTATGCCATTCTGTTGTGCTTAAAAAAATAAAAATTTTAGATCATTGTCCTGGGGCAAGATAGATTCTTCCTTCAGCTTTTTGACAGATACCGGCTTACATTCTACTCAAGTATTCTCTGGTCCGATGTGGAATTCATGACTGACTGAATGATGGGAGCAGGCCTGGTCTAGTGGAAGACCCTAATGTTCCCGTCACCATGCTTCATGGTTGGTTTGGGATTCACATTATTATGCCCCCAAAACAATGTCTATCCCCCAGTGGCATTTGGACTACTACAGAAAAAACTGACGCTACCAAACAACAAGCAGTGTTCACCATGCCAATGTTAGCGAGGAAAATATCTAGCTTGATCATGTCTTCTGTGCCTCCCCAATGCTTTCTTGGTCACAGTGCTTCGCCCATAACCTCAAAGCAATCCTTTGGAGAAATACAATATACAGTATTTCCAACTGTCTTAACACACTACCATAACGAGCTGAGCTACTCCAAGTCAACAAACGATGTATTTTTGCAACAATCCGGAATGACTAGTTGCCTCAATACTGACACTCAATATTAAATAGCATAACTTAGAAAAAACACAATACTTCTAAGCAGGTCCCTCCTGTGGGAAACTGTCCAACAACCCAGAATAATTGCCCACAATGTTGCAAGTTTGCGGGCAACAGCTTTGGGCTAGACCCATGTTGAGACATTGTTGCAAGTTCCTAGAGACCACTTAACACATTTCCAGTTGCAGACAAGTCATTTAGCAGACACTTTTATCCAGAGTGAGTTACAGTTATTCTATACATTTTAAGAAGCTAGGAGCGCACAACTCAGCAGTACAACGCAAGGAGTAAACATAAACACAACATGCGGTAATTTCATAATATAAACAGAAAGGAAGGCTGGTGGGCGAAGTAGACAAATAAATGCCACTGTAGGGAATTAAATATGAATGACCTAACAACGCAAACATTTATGATTCTACCCACGGATGGGCATTCATAACAATGCCTGCCGACAGCACAACATCCTATTGTAGTTTTGCTAGGAAAAGAGAGCATAGACTTTTATTTTGTCTCACTTAGGGCAACAGAATGGCAAGAAGCAAGCCTGCGGTTATCAACTGACTTTTTCTTAGATTACGTTTTGGCACATTTTTGCCGGACCGCGTAAGCAGAGCCAGCCTAGAAGAGTGAATGTCTCTCACGGAGTAACTAAGTGACTGACCACCCCTGGTTAAATAGCAGTTAGAGACGCGGGCACCGGAACGACAGGTCCCGTGTTCGCTCCCCGTAACAGTCAGAAGTCATTATGCCTGAGGTTCAGGACAGACAAAAACTTTGCAGGCTATAACTTTATGTAGCTACGTAATAGGAAGCCCTAAAATAAAACCGTTCTGGTGGATATTGGGATTTCTTCAGGACAGAAAAACACTTCGCTGGCTACAACCTTCAGTAGCTACGTAATGGGAAGCCTGAAATGAAACTGTTATACCAACACTTCGCTGGCTACACGATTCTCTCGTCTTTTCACTTGACGAAAAAGTTAGTCGGTTATCGCCACCTATATTGATACAGTAGTTATTGTATCAATGTCATTCACGAATGGCTAATAAGCTGTTAAAACGGCCAGTGGCAAAAGATATGCAGTTCATAGATGCTATTTGTGGTGGAGGTAAACTTAAGAAATGTTACTCAGTTTAACACGATAGTAAATGGTCTAACAAAATACTCAAACTTGGCGTGATGTTTATGGGTGACAAAATTATATAATGTCAAGAGGCTATACTGACAAATGGAAAATGTACACGCCGCAAACATACACTGTGGCGTAGTGGTTAACGACACAGCCTCTCATGTGGGCGACCAGGGTTCGATTCTCGAGAGGCCAGCCACGATCAACACATTCTATTGCGGGCCGGCAGAACTAGGCTTGCCTGGTTTCCTGTTTAAAGGACGTAGGATTTAATCGTCTGCTCCATTACAGGAATTGTATATTCAATACCAAACATGTTTTAATTATGTTCATTTGTCTCCTTTATTTTAAATGAATGTTACTGTTCAGAAACATGCGTGGTAACCGGTTAATTCAAGGCCGGTTATATGGTAGGAAAGTTCACCAAAATGTGCATTCTGGTGTAGTTCACAAAATGGGTCCAATGTGAACACATTGAAAAAAACTCAAGACATTGAACAACCCCCGAAGAAACCGACCAGGGGAAAGAGGCCGAGAGTGATTTCAACCATACCTGTCGGTAGTTTGTGTGAGGCGGTGCAGTAAAGTCTTGAGGAACCATGTCAGTTGCCTCTGTAATCTCTGGCTGATCTGGGCCCTCAGCTCCTCTGTTTCTCCCTGACTCGGAGTGTGTGTCTGCGACTCAGCAATTAGAAGCAAGTCCAGTAGAGAGCTGGTCTCCTGTGTAAAACAACAAATACCCACCTTTAGTGATGCCAACAGTCAATCACAGCTTAAGCTGTGACCCACCTAAGACGTCGTAACTGGGCAGGCTTCCATTCCCCCAAGTTTACAAGGACAAAAAAAAAAAAATAATAATAATAATAAATAAAATAAATATACATTTGTAAGAAATTATAAAAATTATAAATTATAATATAAAATTCTATAAAATTCTTAACAACTAGGATGCTGCTTGCTAAATCAATGTATGCTTCCCAACTATGACTTTTATTTCACTGTGAAATCTTCAGAGCTCTAGGCTGACAATTAGAATATGGCAGATTGGTTCATTTTGACCATCTACGGTATCCACGCTGAGCCTATTGGCCTAAGACAACACAGTTAGTCATGGCAGACTGACTGTCATCATTACACTAACGCACGATTTGGCTGAGTGGATAACAGAAACACTTCTGCCACTTTATTTTGACACCATGTGGGGGACGGGAGGCCGCTGCATGAAGCGTTTCAACAGCCAGTTCAATGGAAACACACGGAGGGGTCTACATTCTACACGCACCTTCTAAACATCCACTCAAAATGACCGGAGAAGATAATGGAAACCTAGCTACTCTTTACACAGACACTCACTCATTACATACCAACCGACTAACTACAATCCAAATAACGCAATCAGAATGACAGAAAATAGAAATTGAGAGGTGATTCTGAGATAGGGGACAGGTTATTACAGGCATACACAAGAAGCTCAAGTAGTAAGTAGAAAAGTAATTAAAATTCAACATTGTTCCATACGCACACTGATACACTAATCAAAGGAAAACTGATTCCATATATTGTAGCTAGCACCTGCACTTACAGAGTGGAATTTTCCTTGATGAAATACAATACCCACTGCCTCAGCAATGATGCATATGATCTGTATTATTTACTAGTAGTCTATTTTGTTGTTGTAATGTGATATTAATGCCTTTCTTCCTTTCCAGAGGGGATGATTTATGTTTAGGGAGGAGATTAGAGCTCAAGTGGATTACACAAACACATGCAGGCATGTATACACACATTACTGCCTCTGGGGAGAAGCCCAATCTAATGGTCCCCAGGTTAGACTAACATAAGGAAGGTGATGAAGATGTATTGAGTCGTGTTCAAACACAAGGCCAGTGTTCCTGTTATATTCACTCCCTCATGTCCTTGGTAATTATTTAGGTTCTACATGGTGGAGGGTCTTAATGAGAGTTAAAGGAGTATGATGTAGACAGAAGCCAGCAAACCCATAGAAGACAGGAAGAGAACTAATTCCCTAATAGGCTTCCATCACATTGCTCCCACCTGAGCTGGGTTTTTTAATAAATGTGAAAGCAGGAGATGAGATGGGAATAAAAGGCACTGTGCTAGAAACAGAATAGATCAGACTACAGAAGCTCACTCAGACCTTTTTGATCAGCACTTGACCTGTGGACAAGGAGACAAGACGATGAGATAAGGAGGCATGTAGATGAAAACAGGTCCAGGTACCAGAGCTAACCTGTTTGAGGAGAAGCTCTAGTATCCATCGCAGATCCTCGTCCTCTATCTCAGAGTGACTGTGTTTGAAGTAGCTGTTCAGGAACGCTACAACGTCCACCAGTAACCTCTCATCCTCCAGACACACTGGACGCACCTGCAAAAATCTGCAAAGGGAGGGGGGCAGAGAGAAACAGCACAAAGAACAGTAAACAAGTCATTCCCCACAAATATTACACCCCCACCGCCCACACACAAAAACAAAGGTTTACTTAACTGTAAATGTGGACAGACATATTGTCCATGGGTTAAGCTGGTTTCTCTCTACAACATACTCCTGTATTAAGACCCTCCACCATGTGGAACCTAATTAATCATCAAGGAGATGAGGGAGTGACTATAACAGGAACACTAGCCTAGTGTTTGAACACGACTCAATACATCTTTATCAGCTTCCTTCCTGGGGAACATTAAATTGGGCTCCCCTCTCTTCTCCCCTGAGACAGTAACAGGTGTGTGTTTGTGTGTGTGTGTGTACCTTGCAATGGCAGGCTGCCAGGGGAGGGAGTGGAGCGTGTCCCGGCAGCTGTGTGTGTGTGTGCTGGTGAGTGCCAGCTTGTCAATCAGCAGGTGGAGGCGAAGCCTGGAGAGGGCAGAGCTCACAGAGGCGTGGCCTGCTGCCATGGCGATGGCCTTGATGCAGTCCCGGAGGCCGGTGGGGAGGTGCGTCGCTCGGAGTGACAGAACCTGCGTTTCGGACAGTCTCAGATCACTGTGGAAACTAGACAAAAACAAGAAATTATGGGAAACTAGTTCCCCTTTGAGCAGTACAAACATGGGGAAGGGCCGGGAAAAAAAAAACACTTGTTGCCTCTGTTACCTAACACCATCCCAGCTGCCTTAATGGAAAAACAGTCATTGGTGAAAAGATGAAAATATTCTCCCCCTGGACAGATGCCCTGTAAGCTCGAGCGTAACCACACCACCGGCATAAAGGAGGAGGTAGCACCTCTGACAGGATGGAAAGAAATGATGGGGCCGGATCCTGAAGTGTGATGCTTCAGTTTCTGGATTGTCTCTGGCCTATAACACTTCCTGTGTTTGGAAAACATGAAGACTGGGTAGAGCAGACAGTCTCATCACTAACAGGCTCAGGCTTTAGAGCTGTTGTGAGCAGGGCAACCAAAAGTGGAAGCAAACGGGTGTAGCAGTAATTAATCCAGCATCCACTAGATGGGAGCAAATTCGTGATATCACCTTTAACCTGGCTGTTCATGTAGGTTCCTCCCGCTTGGACTTAACTTTGAACAACTAAAACATTTGACAAAATGAATATACCCCTGAACTGATCGTTTAGTTGCGTAAATCTGGTGTAATTGCTCTAGTTCAGAGGCAGAGAGAGGCTTCGTCATGCCTCTCAAACAGAGTGCTGAGGACCTTCGTTCAACAACGCCTGAAACCTCCAATTCCCCCGGAACGCGCCAGTGAGCGCAGTAGCTAGCGAACAATCGTAAAACAAATCCCCGGGTCAAAGGAAAACCATGAAAAACAAACGCGACATCTGGGAGGGCTTAAAGCGTAGCCTCTGACGACATTCACTCACTCGGCGACGTCACTGCGGATCCCCCGGAACTCCTCCAGGAGGTTATCCATCCCAGAGTGCCATGCGGTGTTCCAGACCAGCTGAAGCGCCTCCTTGGCAGGGACCAGGGACAGTAGGTCAGAGTTCAGGGGGAGCACGATGCAGTAGGGGCTCACGGCGTGGTGCGATGACGACTGGAACGGCAGGTTGTACCTGGACAGCAGGAGGGAGAGGAAGATTCGTTTTTAGGTATGTGAGACTTCACGGACAGGGAGACTGAAGATGAAATTCCAGCTGTTCTTTACCTTCGCATGACGGACACAGGGAGTGAGAAGGGCGTGAGAACCACCTCAGAGCCGGATGTCTCTGACCTGATGAGGCAAAACAAGTGACTTCAACCACACGGTGTCCTGGCCCGTGGGGTCTAGCGGTTAAAGCCGCGAACCCGGCAGACACGCACAGCTCAGCCTATCAGAATTGCCATGGGTCAGGGGGTCAACACATTGCCCTTGTGATCTCTGCTAGCTAACCTGTCTGCCGTTCACCATCTTAGCTAAAAAGACCCTGAAACACAACTTTGCCGTGGTACCATAAAGTGATAGAACGCAAAAGCTTCCCATTACGTTGACAAAAACAAGCCATACAGAGATGATAGGTAGGAACACTTACCAGACTTCCACGGAGGCAATCTCATCAAAAAGCAGGAGACACATCAACGAGGCTGCCTCACTCACATCCCTTCTTTTGGTCTTGATAAGCACTGAAGCTAACAGGGTAAACAAACAATTAGGGAACACCGAGTCTCGGCACAGTAACCTGATTACATCGATGGTTTAGCGGGTGCGATTGTAACCATGTGAGGGCCTTCCTGAGTGCTGCGTCAAAACGCATTTCCTAATGCCGTGAACATAACTCGAAACTCTAAGTAATGAATGAGCCGAACGCTTTCTGATGTGACTGAACCCCAGGGCAGTGGGAGAAGTGCCAAACTCCACAAACGTTACCAAATGAGACGTCCTTTGACCGTAGCCCTCGGCCGTGCAACGCAGTGACTGACGGTGTAAGCCAGCGTGCGACTGAACGAGGGCTGTGAACGAAGCTCAGAGCGGTGTGACGGCATTGGGCTGTGACGGTCGCCAGACGGGTTGTGCGGCGAACGTACCTCTGAGCAGAGCGATTAGGAGAGTGGAGTTCTCAGCCAGACGGTGTCTCAGGGAAGGGTCGGCGTACACCAGCTTCCTCAGGACACACACGCTAGGCTCTAACAGGCAGTCCATGCCCTGGAGGGAGAGCACGCGCACACACGTTAACCAACACACACGGACGCACAACCCACAC
This sequence comes from Esox lucius, assembly GCF_011004845.1. NCBI lineage: Eukaryota > Metazoa > Chordata > Actinopteri > Esociformes > Esocidae > Esox > Esox lucius. The sequence goes on from NC_047589.1 coordinate 19,012,499, forward strand.
ACTGACATCAAGGATGGTCTCCGAGCTGGATTCACCGTCATGTTGCCGTTGATACACTCTGTGATGTAGCAGATCACTTTATCTGTTACACCAAGACTCTTCAGCACTGGGTGCATTGCGGTTTCTGAAAAACAAATGAAAAAGAATACATTCAACAGTTTGCCTACCATTAGTACAAATGATAAGGCAGTGACTGCATAAAAATGCCAGACCCTAAAATAAATCTGATGAGCGTTTCTTTCTTTTCTCAATGACTATTGTTTAATATTTTTTCTTCTGCAAAGTAACATATAAGTTCCTCAACCGGATGTGCTTTCCTCGTGATTTTCTAGGTCAACATTTATTCCCTGACAACCCTAAACCCACTGTTTGAAGAATGTGAAGTGTCAGTTCACCCTGTAGGACGACACCCAGCTGTTCTGCCGCTGACCTCCTGAGGGTCAAGTCTACGGTGTCAGAGGTCAAGATACTGAATAGCTTCTCCACTGACTCCACCTGGGGTCAAACAGAAGTAAATAACACAAATGAGAAAACACACTCTGTGTGTGTGTGTCTGTGTCTGTGCATACTAGTCTAAATAGCATACCTTGAGGAAGGACCTGTCACTGCTGTCCAGTGTGATGTCCAGTGTCTTAGTCAGACAGTAGAGGGAAGGGAGACAGGCCAGGACAGAGTCCAGGGGGGGTCTGGCTGTGGCATTGGTCAGCTGGGGTAAAAGGTGTTGTACTGCTGCAGCTCGTAGCCTGCAATCACACCACAGTGACACGAATACAACAGTAGATCACCAATCAGTCTTTATAATAGCCAGCAGAGAGTCTGCCTGCGCGTCTGCCTGCGCGTCTGTCTGCCTGCCTGCCTGCGCGTCTGCCTGCGCGTCTGTCTGCCTGCCTGCGCGTCTGCCTGCCTGCGCGTCTGCCTGCCTGCGCGTCTGCCTGCCTGCGCGTCTGCCTGCCTGCCTGCGCGCCCGCCTGCCTGCCTGCGCGCCCGCCTGCCTGCCTGCGCGCCCGCCTGCCTGCCTGCGCGCCCGCCTGCCTGCCTGCGCGTCTGCCTGCCTGCCTGCGCGTCTGCCTGCCTGTGCGTCTGCCTGCCTGCCTGCCTGCCTGCGCGTCTGCCTGCCTGCGCGTCTGCCTGCCTGCCTGCCTGCGCGTCTGCCTGCCTGCCTGCCTGCGCGTCTGTCTGCCTGCCTGCCTGCGCGTCTGCCTGCCTGCCTGCCTGCGCGTCTGCCTGCCTGCCTGCCTGCGCGTCTGTCTGTCTGTCTGTCTGCCTGCCTGCCTGCCTGCCTGCCTGCGCGTCTGTCTGCCTGCCTGCCTGCGCGTCTGTCTGCCTGCCTGCCTGTGAAACAGGCAAAGTCACGGGACTTTCATATACAGCAACTAAATCCTACATGCTACACAATGTGTATAGCAACTATACACAATATTCAGGAGATAAGTGAATCCACATTGCAATAAAGAAAGATGGACGGTTGGCAGAGCAGAGGAAGAGCTGTGTGGAGGAGATAGCTGTTTTCCACAGCCATCACAGAGAGCCCCCAGCTAGAGACGCACAGCTGATGAGTCCATCAAAGCTGATAATAAGTGACAGCAGTAATATGCCCATCAACACTGACACACAGTGTTGGAGAGTAGAATAGCTAAACACTCAGACAGTTGTCTGGTTTTACAACGCCCCAGAGAGTCAATGTCAAATTCAGCCAGCAGCTTCAAACGCACAACGACACACTTAGACAAGTTTGCGGTTTTCTCCAACACACACCTCTGTAGACGCGCACACGCACACACTCTCACTTACGTCTGCTGTTTAGTAAAGAGTAGTCGGAGTGCAGCTCTCAATTTGGTTGTGTTTGGAAGTACGCCATCTCTCACCTCGTTTGACACATCACTTATCAGCAGAACACAGTTTCCCAATGCATCCTCTGTGCCTGCGTAACTCTACACACACACAGAGACACACACACACACAGACAGACACACAGACAGTAAGGGCATGGGAATTCCAACTGAGCACAACAGTAAATAAATAAGCATCAGCGTAATTAGAGAAGGGTTCATCGTGTCACAACCAACATGACAGGTCTAAGAGATGAGTGGCCTCTACAAATTCAAATCAAACTGGGCGACCTTGTCAACAACCCATGGACATGTTCAATTGTCTGCATTTCTGTTGCTTCAAACTCCTTTTTCATTTTTACAGAAAAACAACAATATCACAGAATATGCAAATAAGCCTCTAACAAAATATTGCTTGGCAGAAGCTCAATATCATGCTTTTGAACTTGGAGGACACGGAAATTGCACTTGGATTATGTTTTGTTCAGAAAGGGGGTTCAGAAAGGAGGGGAAAAGATGGTAGTGAAGCACTAAGATGCTCCCCTTCCCCCCACAATACTAAGAGGACATTCTAAATGAGTGTCTGTACAGTACCTGCAACACAGGGATGACCGGGGAAAGCGCCTGGTTCAACCTGTCCCACGTTGATGGTGTCATCATTAATCTGCCCTTCAGCAGAAAGAGCAGGATATCCTTGGCAGCAGAGTTCACCTATAGATCAAACATCAACCGCTTGAACCTTACCACAGCTGTATGACAACAAAGTCCTTCACCCAACTGTTTATTGGCTATTCAGCTTTTATTTAGCCAGGTATGACGTTTAGAAGAAATAGTGTTTTACAAATGCCATTCGACCTTTTACTTGGCTTCATACAGACACTTGAAATGAATGTGTTTTGCACACACACACACACACACACACACACACACACACACACACACACATTACCTCTCCATTTGGGTCCCATAGTCCAAAAACACTGATCTCATAGAGGACTTTGGGGTGTAAGAGGAAGTGAACCCCACTACAGACAGATGACAGTGGGTTGGCCACGTTTTGAACCCCCAGACACTCCTAGAGGGGTCAAAGGTAAACAACAGGCTTACAGGAGCATATAGCTCGGTCTTTCTAGATGACCATGAACAGAAACATTAACACTGGGAACGTACCTTGACTATGTTGAGTATGCAGGTGTAAGTCTCTGTCTTGACTGGGAGGAGTGGGTGGGACAGCAGCTTCAGTAAAACCTTCTGGCTGTCTGTCTGAAGCAGAGGACTGGCCTGTTCAAACTTCCACCTAATGATGTACCCACCAGTCAGTCATTGCGCAAATGAATTAACAGATACATAAATCAATAGATATATGCAGAAAAGTGACTATCGGTGACAGATGTCTCACAGGTGGGAGCAGATCTTGATGCACTCCTTGATGAGGGGTAGATGTTGGTGGTATGGAAGGCCATCTGTGGCTTGGTCTGCCAGTTCCAACAGTTCCAGCCAGTTCTTCTCTCCCTCGATTCAAGAATTTAGAGAAAACAGGTGTAACAGTAAAATACTTGAGCACAGTTTTCTTCTCCATTAAACGACAATAAAGTGGCACTCAAGTGTGTTCACCGCCCTTGGAGTTAACCACATTGTATTGAGTTAAAAGGAAAAAAAGGAGTTACTTGAAGGTTTTTGACACAGATCAAAACAAGAGTCCATACTGTCAAATAAAATAAAAATAAAAAAGAACAATTAAAAAATGTATGATTGCATCCAAATTCACCTTCAGGCCAATATTATTGTCAACTCAAAATGTGGATAAGTCTCACAGCAGGTTTGTCCATTGTTCTTTGCCAAATATGTGGGATGGAGACCTTTGTTGAACCACAGTGTTCAACTTTTCACCTGACTATAATGCTTCTCACCCAGATGCTGTGTTTTTGAGGACAGCCTTTTCTAGATAGATTGTGCCATATCCTCTCCATTTCTTAGTAATGGACTATACTGGGCTCCAGGGGATTTAATGCCTTGGACATGTTCTTATCCTACCCATGATTGGTGCTTTTGAATACTTTTGAGAGCCACTGTACAGGTTTTAATTTTACTAAATCCTTCACAACAACCCAGACTGTTCCATTTGGATGCTATTCTAACTCACAGCGGAACCCAGTACCACACTGGTGCTTTCTATTCCTTTACACATCAGCCTCCGGTTTCCCCTCCTGGTGTACCTGTTGCTGTGTCTCCTTGAGAAACAGACAGGTGGACTCCATCCAGAGAGCGGCGCGACCGGCCCTCTTACAGAGCTTGTGGCCTTCAGGATTCACCTGCTCCAGGTAGGCCACAGCTGCCTCCACCGTGCCGGGATAGGCTAAGCCGAAGGGCTGGTCCAGACACAGCGGCAGGATGGCAGCCACCGTACTCTCCGGAAGATGATCATTGGCCTGCAGAGGAGAAACGTATATCTGAAAGTCAGTTGAGACTTGGGCAGGGGCTCTAATGCCTGATAAAGCAGTCCAACAAGTGCCGCTGTGTCAATGAATAACAGAGGCGGGCCTGAGAACGCGCGCACGAACGCCACACCTTCTCCAGAGGCAGGATGGTCTGCAGCAGTCTGACGGTCAACACGGCGGTGCTCATGTAAGCCAGTCTGTGGTGGACCAATGAGCTTTCAGGACAGCCTGAGGAACAGCTCTTATGATAGGTCATGATGTCACCCAGAGTCTCCATGGAGAACTGCAGCTTCTCTCTCTGAAAACCACCCAAACACAGATGAAAATCAAATCATCAAATCATAAACCCAAGCCAACAACAGCACGTAGACACCAGGAGAGGGCGGCAGATACTCTTCCCATTGACAGGCCTGTCTAAAGACGAGAGCACTGAAGAAGCTTTCCAGTGACAAAGGAAGCTGCTGTCCAGCTAGAGATGACAAAACGGTTTGGACGCTGCACTGCACAAGGTAGTATTTAACCAAAACTGCAGGAGATGTACAGAGACAAACATACACTACATCATGCTATTACTCTGGGAGTACCGTGAGACAATGCACTAAAGCATTCAGAAAGTATTTACTGTAGAGTAACTCCCAAAACATACATGTTTGTCTGTTGAATTCTGAAACTACGGCCAATTTTATATGTTTTTCACTAAACTTCATTGCTAAGCCAGGGTGTGAACCTTCCATCAAAAACCTGAATTTCTCATGTTTTACTATTTTTGTAAGGAAGTAGACAATCAATTAAAATGTACAATATACCGTACACTTAATATGGCAAATGTGAACCATGATGAAGCAATCATGGAGAATGATGAGGCATATACAGCTAATTTCTCTTTAACAATGTTAATTTTTACACTTTCTCAAAATTGACAATTGGGTTTGGACGATTAATACTATTTTGGAGCCATATTTGGATATTTCCCAGCAGGCCTTTTTAGCAAAACGGAGAGATAACCACCCAACACAGTTAAGCAACAACATTATACAGTGTTGATTTATCTGTGAATTATACAAACCTAATTTATTCATCCCAGGTGGTGTCAAAAAGCCCAGTGCTTCCAAAACCTGATATTCAAATATTTCAAATCAGATTTCCACACTATAAGTCAACACTAACACTCTGAAAATTTGAAAATTATAATATATGTATAAGAGCCTTTCAGAGCCTAAAAGCCAATATTCATGTTTATGTGGGATGGCTCAGGCCAACTGCATGATGTCACTAGGCTGATGTGAATATATATGAATGACTGTTCATCTGGAGAAGGGCTGATCTAGACCATCCTGTCATCAGGTCTGTCACAGACCGTCTGTGCGTAAATATGTTCACATTTTCTTTTCTAAAGGGCCTAATGAAATCGGGGAAATAAATGATTCCATATTTTTTTTCTTTTATAAAACAATTGGGAATAAACACTGATTTGAAGAAATAAAGAGGCAACCATAAATATGTCAGCCCCCACAATACACCATCGTCCAGGTCATAATGTAAATGGTGGGTCTTCCGGAATACACATCATTCTCAAATGTTTAGTCAAACCTGAACCAGAAATGTCTGAGATACTGCATGGATTAGAAAAATGCAACCCTTAGCTTGTGTGTAACATTTCTAATTAAGAGATAAAAAAATTTCTTGCAGAGAACTCATCAACAATATTTTTACATTAAGATTTTTTTGTTTAAACAAATAATTAAATAAAATGTCAGCCCGTGTATGTACGAGTAAATATCCAGAAAAATATCAATATTGAGCAGTGTTATAACTTGCCAGCTCCATCGCCACCATGCTAGTATCGTCCCAGACCAGCTCACACACACTGTCTCTGAGCAGGACCACAGCCTCACACAGTAGCTCACACGCACCCAGGAACACGCGCACACCGTCTGGGGGAGAGATGTCGGGAAGGTAAGAGGGGATTGGAGAGAGAATAACATTTCATAGTTAACTTACGAGAGAGAGGGACATTTTATTTTTTTTAAAACACACACAAAACAAGACTAGCGCAAGCACACAGCATCTGATTGGGGTTGAGACACCTCAGCATTCTCTATAGATACTGAATAACACACTAGAACACTTTTACAATGTACCGTCAGAAAGACAGACAGAACGAGAGAGGTAGGTAGAGACAGGAAGGCATGTTTGAACAAACCCACACAGTCTGCCACTCCTACCAGTTCTGAGCAGCGGTACGGCATGCTCCATGGCGGCTACAGTGAACTGGGCCAGGCTGAGCTGCTGGAGCTGCAGCGCGAGGACGTCCTCCACCCCAAGATCGGGCATTTCCAGCTGGGCTGCATTCACAGGCGAGGGGGCGTTCGGTCCGGAGGCCAGGGCCGCTGCTGTAGCCCTCTGAGAGCTACCACTGCTGAGTAAACGGGGAAGCAGCAAACCACACAAGTAAATCAACAGTCCGGACTCACTCCTGGCCCCGCGCGCATCACGGCAACCTAGGACTCGTCACTTCTCCACCTCATAGTCAGCGAGTAGTGTTACACACTGGTAATGCATGAGGAAGCCCCCCCATCCCAAACTATGTGAAGCACTTTGGGTAAACAGAAAAGCGCTGGATAAATCTAATCAATAATCATAATGAACCTGTCGGAGGCGGCGTCCCCATCCTGTCCATCTCCTCTGGGCCTCTGTCCGGTGCGCCCCACCACAGAAGGACGTGGGGAACACTCTCCGCCTGGGGACGAGGCCAGGGAGGGCTGGGCCCCAACGCCACGCATCTCCCGGGAGTAGGACAGGGATGAGTTCTGGGACACCGGGTCTACGGGGCCAGAGGTCGAGAGAATGCGTGACGCAAACGGAGCGTGTTGAATAGAACCCTTATAAAGATACGTTCCCTCAACAATTACTGGCACTAGTGGTACATAGGAAGGGTTAGGCTCTCTTTTTAAACATCAGCTTGATCTTACACTCAAAATAGGAAAGAAATCACTCATTCAGTTATGATTGTTAAGATTTGAGCACCCTCCCCTCGCCAAGATAACATCACTGAGTCTACTATTGTGATGTATGGTGAGGTGGATAACACATGGATCTGAGACCATTTCTTTTTTGTGTTACTTGACAAATCCATGATGCCGTTCATAAGTCCTAATAAATAGCTTCTCAGGGCCACATCTCAGATCCACCACCATACAACCCAGTGGGGATTAAGTTATTTTCTGCATGAACATCCATCTTTTTACATGTAGCCAAAAAGCTCTATTTTTGCAATACCGGACCATAGAACTCGGGTACAATAAAAGTTAATCAATGCCGTTTAGCAAACCCCTGGTGCTTATGTTCCTGTCGAATAGGTTTTCTTCTTGAATTATGAAGGTGTGACATTGAATTGTAGTTTTTGAAAAGTGGTGACCCCAAGACTCAACCAGTTTCTGCAATTCTCCAACAGTGATGTGTTCTTTTTTGCAAGTGTGCATGGGGGCAAAATAGACTTGTATCAGCATCCAGGAAGGTTCTTCACAGCTCCAGTAGGTAGAATCAACTTAAGTATTGCCCTAGTAATGGAGATGGATATTTTCAGGTGTGTAGCTGTTTTTTTTTTTGCTATTGCCTTAAGTCAAAACCTTCTGTCACGTGTTTTCTGACATTCCCCCTTTTGACAAGTGCAGCCACTTACAAGTTCCTAATGATTTAAATATCAATGTTCTGAAAAAATACATGTTAATAGCTAGATGTGATTCAAAATCATTTCTAGGGGTGCCAAAGATCGCAGCATGTGTTTTAGAAATATGTCTTGATAAAGACCTTTCTTCTTCAAACAAGCTTACCTTAATTAAAGGTGAGATTTCGCTCATATTTTGAGTGTAAGATCAAGCTGATAATCAATGCATTTTTTATACCTTTTTGTTATACATTTTTGTTCATCTTTACCATGGGGCCAATAATTGTGAGGCGCCATAGGACAGGGCTATTTCAGACTTTGAGTGCCTAGCACTAAACTTTGGACCTGGGTCAATAAACTGTGATAGGAATTCTGAAAATAACAATAAGAGTTATTTTTAGGTGAGATGTACTCTGAAGAGAATTATCAGACACGTGGATCCCAAGATTGAGCAGAAATTAATTTTAGCACCATAGTGATAATTGGTATTTCAACAGCTTCACACACACTGAACTAATGAATAATAATTAATAAATAAGAGGAAGTTGCATAACAAATATGAAATTAATGTCTGCACACTCCACTGGCTTCCATTTGAAGCTTTTCAACTAGAGGACCATGGTGCTTCTCTGTCCTGGCACCCCAACAGTGGAAATAGCTCGTCCTACGAGGGAGGACAGCAGAGACCCTAACCATTTTCACAATAATAATAATAATAATAATAATAATAATAATAATAATAATAATAATAATAATAATAATAATAATAATAATGAACAAGATCAAAAAAGCAATACAGTACACTATTTAAACCAGTGGCAAGTAGCAAACATGAGATCAAGATAGGCATAATATTCAATATTAAACCATCCCGATGTAATCCCACCTTGTTTGGCTGAGTAGAAGCTGGGATCTTGATGGAAGCGTAGTCTTCTTCTAAGCCCCACACACAGTTGGTGTAGACAGGCCACTGCCTGCATTCTCAGGTAGCCAGCGTCACTCTCACCTGGACTCAGCCGCAGCAGGGAGAGTAGGTTCTACAACACATTAGAAATCAGAGAATGAGTAAGGGTCAAACATTCACTAGAAAGACACTTTTTTATTTTTCCCAAGCCGGTCGACACACTACAGAGCAGGATAGTTATAACACCAGTCGAACGGAAATCACTCAACGCATTATCGTTTGCCACATATTTCTGTCGGAGATCCTTTCATTATTGATGAATTTAAATGATGCCAGGACAAGAAGTGTTGTGCAAAAATTATGTCTCCTGCAGTTGAACAATCTAACCAATCGGAGAATCAAAGCCAAATATTTTTCGGTCTCTGGCTAAACCCATCGGTTTCTGACACAGAATGTTTAGATTGTTTCTGTGATCTACAGACCATCTTGGAGGTGGGCGTTGCATATAGTTTGGCTGAACCAAGGAGCAAGGCAAAGGGTTATAACCATTAATAAAAGAGTTACCATAGTCATTGAACATGTCCAGCTGAAGGCCCACAAACCACAGGGCGATATAGAAGCTCTAAATAAGACCACACAGTAAATAAAAGGCCATCTAGAATTGAGTTATTGGAGCTGTAATTTGTCCACTGTTCACCTATCTATCAATGGCTAATGATGTCATGGCTTTAAATCCCAGAGATTCAATCAATCTAATTGCCTCTATGGAGCCTGCGTAGGACTAGGCCATGGGTAAGGACTGGTAGTCTGGTGGACACTACTTATGAAAGGAAGTATACAGGTCTTACTTGCACAATAGTGGGCCGTTGGAGAAAGATCTCAGCTGGGAAATCCTGCATGATGACATCACGTAGAAGCTCACACGTGGTCCGCACCAAGTGGTGGTTGTTACTCCTTAGCGAACTAGTCGAACACAAAGGCAGAAGCCCGATCCAATTGAATAAACAGTTTTAAAAAAAACATATTAAAGGGATAGTTTGGAAATCTACTTCCCCAGAGTCAAACAAACTTATTAATACCTTTGTTAGGAAAATGCCAACTAGCGTAAGCGCAATTGATAACCAGCATTAGCACAATAAATGGAATTCTAAAGGAGCAAAATGTTAACATGGTCTCACAAAAATACTTACACCAGCTTTATACTGAACTCCTTCATACTGACCACTAGACCAGGTGGTGTGATGCCTGGATGACAACTTCAATGACAGCAAGACAAAAGAGCTAATCGTGGACTACAAGACAAGTGCTCCTCAACACACACAGTCATTAAGAGAGTAACAGCCAGGAACGAGATCCCTCAGGGCTTTAAGATTGTCAGCATTTGAGGGTTAGTATTCAGCGCATGTGAATAGATTTACTCAGAGACAACAACAAAAAGAGTTGATCTGACACTGGGGAAGAAGACATTGCCAAAATACTGAAATATCCCTTTAACACTGAAAGCATATCATTATATTCTCAACACAGTTCTGAAGTCACTAACCTTTCATTGGATGTCAGAATGTGTCTGTCTGTTGTGGTCAAAGCCAACCATGGAAACGTAGAAAACTTCAGGCATTTAACAGAGTTACTCACTGCAAATAGACAACATTCGAACATGGAGAATCAGTACAAAACTATTTGAAATATTTTTGAAATATAAAATTGTCTGGGGATCCAGCTCTTCCCTTGAGCTTTCCCTTTTACAGACAAAAGATCCTGAAGGATTTGAGCATTTTGGGGATTTTTCGATGTGTATACAGTGGGTATAAAAAGTCTACATACCACTGTTAAAATGCCACGTTTTTGTGAATGTAAAATAATGAGACAAAGATAAATCACCTTTAATGTGACCTGTAACGTGTGTGTAGACTTTTTATATCCACTGTATGTTTATGTAGAAATAGCTCATTCAGCCACCTCTATCTTTCCTTTGCCAGTGGCTACTGCAGTGAAGATCAGGTGTTTGTCTGCTGTGGACTCCACATTCCTCAACAAATTGTACAACTAATATTCATATAGTAACTTCAAACAGCAGGCTATTCAGTCAAAATATGAAGGCAGAATATGAAACACAAGCAAGACATCATCATCATCATCTTGCTATTGACAGTGCAGTGAAGCTATAGCAGCTTCAGAATTAACAGCTTGAACCCTAGAGACCAGGACCGAAGAGTCATATAGCTGAAAACAAAGTTGGTTCATCATTAGATGGTTCAAATAGGCAAGCCAGCAAAAACCCAACCATTACAAACTAATTCCGGAGTAGTAGCATGGGGAGAAATTGTCTACACAGGGAGGAAGAGAAGGTTTACACATGGCCTGCTGGGCTGTGGAACAGTAGATTAATGATGATAAATCAAACAGACAGTACTTGGGGAATGTCAGGACTGTGGTGAATAGCTCCCTGCATCCAGGGCCCATACAACCCATTCTACAATAGATTATGATAATTATTATTATTATTAAGGGTTATAGAATAGGCTAGTGATGATGTTGATGGAGATAAATCTGGCCTTGAGGAGTTCACAAGTATTTTAGAGGACAAGAGAACGAGAGTACCTAGAAAGTGCATAGTCAACAGAGTAAGTTGAGGTCCGCTACAGACTGTGTTTAATTGGGTAACAGGAGGATGGACACTTTTTTTATTTGGGTAGCCCTGCATGAATTAAAAACGAATGCACTGGCCAGTAGTCCACTACGTAGCCGCGGGAAGTAGAAGAGCTGCAGCCCCCGAGGACACAGCACCAGAACCCCCGGGCGAGATTCCGTCTGCCACAAATACGGGCAGTGCATGTGAGGCCTGCGCGTCGTTATGGCGGCAGGCGTGTCACCCACGCGTTCGATATCCGTTACATTCCTCCACACGATTAACCATTATCAGCTCCCCCCTGCTCAAAAAATCTTTCAGCAGCCGTGGCCTAACGTGCCGTTTAATGTTCAAATCAGAGATCGTTCAGGTTTCATTTATTGGCATCGTAGATGACAATATAGAAAATATACATCAGACCAAGTTGCCTCGTCCCTCTGACACAAGCATGTGTCCACAAAAGAATGAGAGACCACAGATCATAAAGTAGAGGAACCCTGTCAATTAGTGATGTGAAGTTGGTGAAAAGTTGCGGTTGAAGTTCACAAACTATGCGCTCACCCTCGCAGCAGCCATGCAAAACCCAAGCTGCAACTAGACCAACTGTAGTTGTAAATGCATTAGGAAACACTATTTCCGTGTGCCTAATTGTTATAAATGTATTTCATTTACCAAATGTCTAAAACTTGTCAGCAATAGCCCCACTTTCTGGCTTACGTGGTAAAATAACAGTGAAAAGGTTCTCTATTAGGAGCATGCATAATTGCATTCTTAACAAAAAATGTGAGATAGCCACCCCAATGCTAGTAAACTAGGCACAGCAGTCTAAATATACCAAACATAATGAAATTACATAAAAAATAAACTGGTATGACAAATATATATCTTCTAATGAGTACACAGAGAATTGAAAGAAACAGTGGACATGGTTAGTCTGGAGTATTGTACTGTGTATTGAAGTATGTAACAGTCCTGAGCGATACTACTGTCCTGTTTCTGGAGTAGATTAATAAACATGGTCGCTTTAGATTGCAAGAACCCCCATCCGTTTACCACCCTTTTTTCTCATGCCCCCAATTTCGTGAAATTTAATGTGGTATTATCAGGGCCTAGCAAATGTGGGGAATGTGATTCACAGGGCATCCTGTTCATAGTAAGGTCAATGTTGTCAATAAGTGAGGGGCATGTACATTTTCAGAGGGCCCAGGTTACCTGGCCACGGCCCTGAGAATTACCACAGCAACCAGAAATAAAAGTAGGCTTACTGCTTACTGCGCATCCGTAATGTAACAGGAGAACTGCACATTCATCATTCAAGAGGCTGAAACTTTATCATACACAGATAGACGTTCTCTCACAACATTGTCTTAAGTGATAGATAGCATAGTTTGACCGCTTAGAAAAAAATATACATTATGATGCTGGTTCATTTATCAAAATAAGAGCATGGGCTGCATGGTATATTCTCATTGATTCAGCACTGGGCTATGTCCTTTGAAAAAAAGCTCTCTTCATAATCCAAGACAGAAACCCTTCACCGTTAGAGATAGCTTACAGTATATCTTTTCATGTGACAACACTGAAGAAATTTGCTACAATGTAGTGAGTGTACAGCTTGTATAACAGTGTACATTTGCTGTCCCCTCAAAATAACTCAACTCAACAAAATAATAGTTACTCTACATAAAGATGGCCTAGGCTATAAGAAGATTGCCAAGACCCTGTGCTGCAGCACAGTGGCCAAGACCATACAGCGGTTTAACAGGACAGATTCCACTCAGAACAGGCCTCGCCATGGTCGACCACAGAAGTTGAGTGCATGTGCTCAGCATCATATCCAGAGGTTGTCTTTGGGAAATAGACTTATGAGTGCTGCCAGCATTGGAGGGTCAGCCTGTCAGTGCTCAGACCATACGCCGCACACTGCATCAAATTGGTCTGCATGGCTATCGTCCCAGAAGGATGCCTCTTCTAAAGATGATGCACAAGAAAGCCCGCAAACAGTTTGCTGAAGACAAGCAGACTAAGGACATGGATTACTGGAACCATGTCCTGTGGTCTGATGAAAACCAAGATAAACTTATTTGGTTTGGATGTCGTCAAGCGTGTGTGGCGGCAACCAGGTGAGGAGTACAAAGACAAGTGTGTCTTGCATACAGTCAAGTATGGTGGTGGAAGTGTCATGGTCTGGGGCTGCATGAGTGCTGCCGGCACAGTTCATTGAGGGAATCATGAATGCCAACATGTACTGTGACATACTGTACAGGCCAAAAGTTTGGACACACCTTCTCATTCAATGCGTTTTCATGACTATTTACATTGTAGATTCTCACTGAAGACATCATAACTATGAATGAACACATATGTAATTATGTACTTAACAAAAAAGTGTGAAATAACTTTTAGATTCCTCAAAGTAGCCACCGTTTGCTTTTTAGATAGCGCTGCAAACCCTTGGTGCAAACCCTTGGTGTTCTCTCAATGAGCTTCATGAGGTAATCACCTGAAATGATTTTCACTTCACAGTTGTGCCTTGTCAGGGTTAATTAGTGGAATTTTTTCCCTTATTAATGGGGTTTGGACAATCAGTTGTGTTGTGCAGAAGTCAACAGCCCTATTGGACAACTGTTAGAATTCATTTTACAGCAAGAACCAATCAGCTAGGTAAAGAGAAACGAGTGGCCATCATTACTTTAACAAATGTAGGTAAGTCAGTCCGGAAAATTGCGAAAACTTTGAATGTGTCCCCAAGTGCAGCCGCAAAAAACATTAAGCACTATAATGAAACTGGCTCACATGAGGACCACCCCAGGAAAGGAAGACTAAGAGTCACCTCTGCTGCTGAGGATAAGTTCATCCGAGTCACCAGCCTCAGAAATCGCAGGTTAACAGGTTAACAGGTTAACAGAGATACTGTAAATCCCAGAGGTCAAATACCTGCTATCCTTTGTGGTGGAATGTCAACATGACTTGGCCTGCTAGTCTGGAAATACCCGACCACCGGAGAGTCGTCTTTTATTGAAACAAAAAGAGCAGGGGAAAAAAATCAGCATGAAGCAAAAATGTAAAAGCACTTCAAGCAATATTCCATGTCTTTGATACAAACCTGTAGTAGCAGTGTTCAGTAGCTGGGGTTCATCAGAATAAAGCACTGGATAAGCAGGAAGCAGCTCTGGAAGTTGAAACAGCAGGTCGAAGATGCCATCAATAATGGCACTTAAACGTGGCACTAAGTTTTGGGAGAGCTGGGTGAGGAACTCTACTGCCCCGACATCTCTCAGCATTTGGGCTGCAGTAGGGTGCTATGACAACAAAAGTACAATTATTTTATATATATGAAATACATACATACATACATACATATACTGTACACATATACAAACATACATACATAAACATATACACAGTTAGGTCCAGAAATATTTGGATGCTGACACAAGTTGTTATTTTTGATTTGTACCTAAATATATTCAAATTACAGTTAAATAATGAATGTGGGCTTAAAATGCAGTCTCTTAGCTTTCATTTGAGGGTATTCACATCCAAATTGGAGGAAGGGTTTAGGAATTAGAGCTCTATAATATGTAGCCCCCTCTTTCTCAAGGGACCGAAAGTAATTGGACAATTGACTCAACAGCTGTTTCATGGACAGGTGTGGGCCATTCCATCATTATTTCTTTATCAATTAAGCAGCTAAAAGTTCTGGAGTTGATTCCAGGTGTGGCATTCGCATTTGGAAGCTGTTGCTGTGAACCCACAACATGCGGTCAAAGGAGCTATCAACCCAAGTGAAACAGGCCATCCTTTGGCTGCAAATAAAAAATTCAAAAATCCATCAGAGAAATAGCAGGAACATTAGGAGTGGCTAAAGCAAAAGTTTGGTACATTCTGAGAAAAAAAGAACACACTGGTGAGCTAGGTACCACAAAAAGCTCTGGATGTCCACGGAAGACAACAGTAGTGGATGATTGTAGGATCCTTTCCATGGTATAGAAAAACCCCTTCACAACATCCAGCCAAGTGAAGACCACTCTACAGGAGGTAGGCATATCATTATCCAAGTCTACCATAAATAGAAGACTTCAAAAGAGCAAATATAGAGGGTTCACCGCAAGTTGCAAACCATTCATAAGCCTCAAGAATAGAAAGGCCCGATAAGACTTTGCCAAAAAACATCTAAAAAAGCCAGCCCAGTACTGGAACAGCATTCTTTGGACAGATGAAACTAAGATCAACCGGTACCAGAATGATGGGAACAAAAAAGTATGGAGAAGGCTTGGAACGGCTCATGATCTGATGCATATCACATCATCTGTAAAACACGGTGAGAGCAGTGTGATGGCATGGCCAGCATTTTGCGAAAGCAACCCAGGAGTTTTTTAGGCAAAGAAATGGAATATTCTGCAATGGCCGAGTCAGTCACCTGATCTCGACCCGAGCAAGCATGCATATAATTTGAAGAAAAACCTAAGGCAGAAAGACCCACGAACAAACAACAACTAAAAACAGCTTCAGTAAAGGCCTGGCAAAGCATCACAAAGGAGGAAACCCAGCATGGACCAACGCTAACTTCCTTTCCCCTCACTAGCCCTACTGGCCCGGACTGCATTTTTACTGGCCGGAACTGAATAAAAAAAAATATATATATGTATAATTGTATTTTACAGATACAGCTGTGCTCAGTTGTACTTAGCCTCATACGATACTATATTTGGGTCGTGCTCTAGAATGCACTATGAACTATGATTGGACAAAACAGATGAGCAATCAAATATTATTGGACAAAAAGACGACATCGGCAGTGTACCACACCAAGGGGGGAGAAGAAATGCCACAAACGCATTTTAATGCGGGAACAAGCGAAAATCGAAGCGGGAAGATACTATGAATTTAAATGGGGAAAGTGAGCACTGGCCATTGTTAATGGTGAACACTGAACACTTTGGTGATGGCCATGCGTTCCAGACGTCTCATTTGATATTTCTGTTCAACCCCTTGAATTAAAGTTGTTTCATTTCAAATTTATTGTGGTGGCGTACGGATACAAAATTATGAAAATTGTGTCAGTGTATAAATATTTCGGGACTTAACCGTACATTCATACATACATACGTATGTATGAGCTTCATAAAATTTAACATGTGTCCGTACCACAACTGCCAGACGAGTGTGAAACTGCTCTACAGAGACAGAAATGTCTGGATACAACAGCACTCACATGTGGCATGCTTAAAAAAAGTATGCAGACAAATGAAAGGGGTTGTTCGAAATTAGAATAAGCTTAACATGCTGTACCAATTCAGGAAACACTATAATAATAATACATTTTATTAGTGTTGCACCTTATTTCTTACATAATATAACCATATACAAGTTCAGTATCACATTCATTTTTTGTGTAATACATTAGGCCATCCCTATACCCTCAGTAACATACTGGTAGAGGGGGGAATCAGATGTCACATGGCCATGCCACCACTCCACTAGTCAACTGGGGTCAGCCTTATTGATTTGGCAATGTGTGTGTTTTTTTTTTTTTTAAGTTCTCTACAAAAGGGAATGATGTGCGGACAGTGTTCTTTAAGTGATATGCCGCTTTGGATTGGTTACCCAAACTTAACGCTTTCAATTGTTTTGTCGGAACACAAACCTTGTTGACACATAAACACACAATCTCCTGGATGTATTTTCTGGCATAGCTGAAAAGGGATTCAAGGCAGGCGTCCTTGAGTAATGGCTCTGTTCTTGTCACCCTACTGTACAGGCAGGATTTGTGGAGTGCTCAGGATATTGTTATGACATGACAGTCTTGGCCATTAATGCCTGTAGCCCGCTCAAAGTTGCTACTGACCTCTTGGTGGCCTCTGTGATCACGCACTGGGTAATCCAGTTCAGACGGCCTGATCTAGACAGGGTCTTACCGCTTCCATACATCTTCCACTTCTCAATAATTGTAAAAAATAAATCTAAAAATAATTGAACGTTTTTAGACCATGCCCCTGATCAGTCATTCAACAAGCTATTAGTTTGATGAAAGGTCATGGTTGAGCATTTGCATTGCAATTGACTACACATAAGATAACCTAGAAAAACTGTAGACTATAAGTTGGAATCACTACAATTAAACACACGTGGAGGCAAATTAATGGTGCTGTGATGATATTAAAGGTAAATGATTAGCCTTAAGCTAATGCAGGATTGCAAATACAAGTGGGATAGAGACTTAATTATGATACTTCACAATAATTACAAAAATAATCCCCTTACAAGTGTGGGGTATGGCGTGAAGATAAAAGAAAATCTTAATTAAAATGCAATAAACGCTTAGGCACTGACACAAAACATGTGAAAAGGTTTAAGTATAGACTTTCTACAGGCTTTGCAGATCCCTCTAGATTAGATAGAGTGAAAGAGGGGTTCTTTGCTACCCGTAACAGGAATCACAGTTGTCTACGTTCAAAGTGCACCATAATGCAGATAGTCCATAACGCAGACGTACAATGAGCTTAGGAGTATTAGGTGATTTTTCAAGGTGGATATGGGACATGAACACTATGCCAAAAGAAAAGTATTTGTACGTCTCACAGGGGCACAATTAAGCGAAAATTTAATGCACAGATATTTGCAGAATATCAGGGAAATTTTACATTTGGGAGAGTAAATCTCACCTTTCGTTCAGACTTTGAAATGTTTTACACTAATCTATGGGTTTTAAGGGTCCCAGATAAATGGATTAACCACAACATTTTTATAATTGGACATGGGTCGGAATATGGAGATATTCTGGAATAAGTAAAGCAATTGCATGAGGAAAAACAACTTAATGATGAAGGGTGCATCATTGGATCTATAGGCTGCAAACACTGGGGATTTTTCCAGATAAAAAGAAACGGAATTACAACTAAGTAAGGGCCAAATCATATCAGTCTGCTTTACACCAGACACTGGGGAAGGAATTAACTTTTCTCAGCAAGACAATAATCCACAACACATGGCTAAATCTACACTGTAGTTGCTTATCAAAAATAAGGTGTATCCTGCTGAGTGACCAAGTTGACATGAAATTAAAAACGCATTGCTGGTCATTAGCAAGGCACGTTTTGTTACCTTGGACAGGGTACTGATCAGCTGCAGGACCTCCTCTTGCATTGGAACCTCCGCGAAATTGAACCACTCTAGTAGGTAAACAAAGAGCATTCTCTCCTGGACCAGGTCAGAAACGGAGAGGAGGGAGTGGTCTAACTTACACATGATGCTCTTCAATGCTCGGACTCTGATCTCCACCAAGGAGTGACCTGTCAAAAACAAGACCACAGTCAATTAGATACGTTTGCTAGCTACCTAACGTAACACCGTATTACAATGACTGATTGTTAACATTATAATAACTGTCCAGCAGCAGGAGAAAAAATACATTGCAGTATGTCTATTTAATAACACATAGCTAACTTTAGATATTGGATTATTATGCATAAGTAGCAACTTACAGTTGTAAGCGTAGCAAACACTATCTAGGACTGTCCAGAAATACAATGGTAGCAAGCCGGAGCAGCTAACTAACAAGCTAACTTCAGATATATAATAACAGCGACCTCAATACAAGCAGCACGAACCAACTTTTCTAGCTGTGTAACGTTGACTTACCAATTTTCTTTATCAGCGGAGATAACTCCATGAGGGATAGTTGGTAACAATGAACGACTAAAACAAGGATTATATATTCATTTTCAGCCGTTAACAGTCCAATCTTACCACCTTGGTTGCCCGGGGTTTGTTTTCAACGAGCGCGCCAACGTCACTTACTTCCGTGTTTGGAAACGTCGGGTCAAAGCAAGGGTGGTTTAAGGAGTATATGCAGAAAGTGAGAACAGTCAGAAAGTGCTTCTCCAACAGAAATCCTAAATCCCACTTGGCAACGTTAGCTGCCTTAACAAACGCGCAAAAAAATTGTTATCCAGAATAACGATACACTGTGAATGTGCAGGCCAGTCACTCCTTCAATATAATGTTGTTTTTTACTAACTGAAACTTTTTATGTTGTCACTTTCACGAGGTTGTAGTAATGACAGCGTCATCTAACACTATTGAATCTAGGTTTTGCACTTAGAAATTAAACTCCCATTGATTTGTGAAACCCTAATCTCTGAAACTGAAGTGAATCTCAAGTAATTTGGTCAGTTGGATTATATTTTCGGTTTTCCATCGGAGATTGGAGAAACCCCCAAACCGGGCCTGGCTGTCGCCTAAGGATGTTATGGCTCTATTACCTCAGAATAGCCTAAGATCTACGTGCCTTATTTCAAAAGCATGTTGATTTTATTCCTTTATTGCTACTTACTGACGGGTACGTTTTACCCTGCAAATCCTTATCTAAAGAAATCCAAAAAGGATATTGAGCCTAACAGTACTTTTTGTAATGAGCTTCCAGATTGTGTCCTGCTTATATTTTGGAGTTATCAGAGATTTAGGCTTGGCATTTTGTAGGTTTATAATTTTCTTGTTGACATTTCATTGTGGGAGAATGTGCTTCTTGGTTGTCATAATCATGGTAAGAATAAGGGGAAACATTTGAACTGTGTATTGAAACCGGTTTGCACTTTTAAAATAAGACAGCTATTAAACTAATTAATGTACTGTTGTGCTCATAGGCTTGCATACCCTGGCAGAAATAGCTAAATTTTGGCATTGATTTTGAAAATATGACTGATCATGCAAAAAAAAAATATTTTTTTAAGGATAATGTTTATATGAAGCCATTTATTATCACATATTGTTTGGGTCCTTTTTAACTCATAATGATAACAGAAATCACCCAAATGGCCCTGATCAAAAGTTTACATACCCTTTAATGCTTAGTGTGTTACAGACACAAGGTGACACACACAGGAAGAATTTCCCACATCTGTAGCTTTTTAAATTGCAATTAATGTCTGTGTATAAATAGTCAATGAGTTTGTTAACTCTCATGTGGATGCACTGAGCAGGCTAGATACTGAGCCATGGGGAGCAAAAAAGAACTGTCAAAAGGTCTGTGTAACAAGGTAATGGAACTTTATGAAGACAGAAAAGGATATAAAAAAATAGCCAAAGCCTTGCAAATGCCAGTTAGTACTGTTAAATCACTTATTAAGAAGTGGAAAATTTGAGCATCTCTTGATACCAAGCCAACATCAGGTAGAGCAAGAAAGATTTCAGCCAAAACTGCCAGAAGAATTGTTCGGGATACAAAGAAAAGACCAGAGGTAACCTCAAATACAGGCTGCTCTGGATTTTTTCAAGGAGCACAATACAACGATACTTGAACGAATATGAGCTGCATGGTCGAGTTGCCAGAAAGAAACATTTACTGCCCCAATGCCACAAAAAAGCCTGGTTACAATATGCCCGACAACACCTTGACACGCCTCACAGCTTCTGGCACACTGTAATTTGGAGTGACAAGACCAAAATAGAGCTTTATGGTCACATCTATAAGCACTATGTTTGGAGAGGAGTCAACAAGGCCTATAGTGAACAGAATACCATCCACACTGTGAAGCATGGTGGTGTCTCACTGATTTGGGGGTGTGGGAGCTCTAAAGGCACAGGGGATCTGGTGAAAATTAATGGATAGATGAATGCAGCATGAAAATACTGGCAGACATTTTGCATTCTTCTGCACGAAAGCTGCGCATGGGACGCTCTTGGACTTTCCAACAATGACCCTAAGCACAAGGCCAAGTTGACCCTTCAGTGGTTACAGCAGAAAAGGTGAAGGTTCTGGAGGGGCCATCACAGTCTCCTGACCTTAATATCATCGAGCCACTCGGGGGATATCAAATGTGCGGTTCATGCAAGACGACCAAAGACTTTGCATGACCTGGAGGCATTTTGCCAAGACGAATGGGCATCTATACCACCAGCAAGGATTTGGGGCCTCATAGACAACTGTTACAAAAGACTGCACACTATCATTGATGCTAAAGGAGGCAATACAGTATTTAGAACAAAGGGTATGCATTTAAATTTCTTTCTTTGTTGCCATATTTTGTTTTATGATTGTGCCATTCTGTTATGATCTACAGTTGAATGTGAATCCCATAAGAAATAAAAGACATGTGTTTTGCCTGCTCACTCATGTTTTCTTAACGAATGGTGCATATAATACCAGTTTTCCAAGATTATGCAAACTTTTGAGCACAACTGTATGTGAAAAACATGTTGGATTTTGGGGCTTAAAAGCTCTCTGGGTCCTGGAATACAAGTATAGAGGGGCATTCTGTTTTATTTCCTCAATGTAAAAACATTTCGCATTATATATATATAAAAAAACAAGAAGCTTTGTGTCCATAACAATTTTGTGTTGTAGCTTGGATGAACAGCTGGGTTTAGCTCAACATTGGGTTTATTGTTGATTACGTTTTAGGGGTTATTGTAGCAAATTAAATTTTGTAAAACTAACTCCACTGCTAAAGAGACAGCTTTTGAGAGGCACAAAAGTTAAGACGCATGATAGAGCCTATCATAAGCCTAACATAATTGTGTTTCATACATCATGCTTTGTTTGGCTTCCTTCCAACATATATAGATTAAAACCTGGTTTCCCAAAAAGTTGGGACGTGTTATGGAAATTTTGAACTAAGGTGCATTTGAGAAATGTCTGTCTTTCCTTTGGCTGGTAGGTAAATATTTACTTTGATTGTGACACACATGTCTGTATAATATCAGGGGATTATTAGGTATTTGGGCCATGTCCTCCTGCCTAGATAAAAAAGGGTGTCAGTCTTTTGTTCCTCAGGAATGTGGTCCTTGGGGGGTGTAAGGTCAGTTGGCCCCTTTAGGTAAACACTACAGTAAACATTATGGCAGGAATGATAAGGTGGGGGGGACAGCCCGCCCTTTGTGTAAAACCTATGTGACACAAGACAGATGGGCAACAACTTACCACACCTCTTATCTATGTAATATATACTGTTGAATGACATGTTTTGAGTCAGAGATTCCTCGGATGATTATGTTCGTAAGCGTTTGACTCGTCTCTCTTATTTGCAAATAATTAATAAACTGTTAATTGTGCCAAGATAATTTTTTCTCTGTTTCTTACTCCTTTAATTAGCAAAGAATTTAAACCGTATATACCATTCGAAAATAGTAGAAAGACAACATAGCAAATGTTGAAACTGAGACATTCTATTGTTTCTTGAAAAATATATATGCCCACTGAGGCAACAAAAGACTGGAAAAGTTGTGTAATGCTAAAAAACTAAACCTGGTGAAATATCACACAACTAATTAGGTCAGTTGGCATCAGGTAAGTAATATGATTGGGTATTAAAAGATAATTCTAGAGAGGATGGGCCTGTCAGAAGTGAGGATGGGGAGGGGTTCACCACTGTGAAGGACTACCCGGGCAAAAATGCAACAATTTAAGAATAACATTTCTCAACGTAACATTGCAAAGAGTTTGGGGATCTCATAATGTACAGCACATAATAGCATTAAAAGATTAATAGAATCTGGAGAAAACTCTGTGCAAGGGACAAGGCTGAAAATCAATATTGGTTGGCTGTGATCTTCGGACCCTCAGGCGGCACTGCATTAAAAACAGACACGATTCTGTTGTGGACATTACTGCCTGGGCTCAGGAACACTTCTGAAAACCACTGTCTGTGAACATAGTACGTCGCTGCATCCACAAATGCATGTTAAAACTCTATCATGTAAAGAAGAAACAATACATTAACAAGATCCAGAACCGGCACCGCCTTCTCTGGGCCCGAGCTCATTTCAGATGGACTGAAAATTATTTTTGGGCATCATGGACTCCGTGTCCTCTGGACTAAAGGGGAGAGGGACCATCCGGCTTCTTATCAGCACACAGTTCAAAAGCCAGCATCTGTGATGGAATGGGGATGCATTAGTGCACATGGCAAGGGTGACCTGCACATCTGTGAGGGAACTATTGATGTTGAACAATATATATATAGGTTTTGGTGCAACATATGCTGCCATCCAGACAATGTATTTTTTAGGGAAGTCCAGACCTGTCACCCATTGAAAACATTTGGTGCATTATGAAATGAAAAATATGACAAAGGAGACCCTGAACTGTTGAGCAGCTGAAATCCTTAATTTTTTTATTTTCAAAACTACAGCAATTGGTCTCCTAAGTTCCCAAACACTTACAGAGTGTTGTTAAAAGAAGAGGTGATGCAACACAGTGGTAAAAATGGCCCTGTCCCAACTTTCTTCAAATATGTTGCTGGCATCAAATTCGAAATGATCATGTATTTTTCCCGAAAACAATAACATTTGTTATGCAGCGTACCAACTTTTTCGCAAACAGGGTTGTAATTATATTTTGAATTACGTCAGGATTACAATACAAATACATTATAAACCAGGAATAAAAGATGAGAGAACAATTTTACATTTGTGTTACTACTTTGTGTAGATATTTAATATCAGGTTCTTCCTTGCAAAATGATGAACAGGACGTACCAGGTTAACAGGTAAATAATTTTCTTTCCATTTACTACGCCAGTAACAGTTTGATGTTTAGGAAACATTAGGTCTTTACTCTAATGGCTTTAGAAATACAACCACAATCCTAAAATGTAATGATGGTCGTTTGACCAGGAATAGTCAATATTTAAAGAAGCATTTACTAATCTGAGAATCCACTTTTCATGTGTGACATATCGAGTGAAGTTTTGAGACCACCCAAATTATCTTGTCATTCTATTAATCTGATATCAAACACACATATCCGGATTGCCAAGAAATTAAAGTGGATATGCGCAGTCCCTCCAAACAAATGTGGGCCTAATTTATTTTCATAGCTGTGCTGTCTGTACTAATAGAATTGATTGAGATCTCACACTTGAGATGATGTGGATATTTGATGAATATGGAGGGTGATAATTAAAAACTTAGCATGATGATAATTTGATGTGATAATACCATAATCACACAGTACTTGAGAAACCTGCAGGGTGTTGAACGCTTTTGAAAGTGCATTTAAATTTTTGTGTAGAAGCTCTTCTTCTTACACAGAAAACCTAGGCCATACTTCCTCTTCTTGACCTGACTTAAGAGTCTCTATTTGGTTCTCCAAGCCTCCTCTCCATAATTGATGTTATTGTGTTGTGCTGTGGTGCAAAACTGTTCTAACAATTCAATTCTCCTGTTGTTCACTCTCAACAGTCTGATCAGTCCATCTTAAACTGTTAAAAAAACATCCAACACATCAGCACTGAGAGCAGGTCTGTTCAGAGAAAAGGATGCAGTGGCTTCAAAAACAATGTTTACACTAAATGATGTCCAACAAGAACAAAAAAACTCAGCTCTCAAATTTCTAAAGATGTTTTGTTGATGGCATAAAGGGAACCAGAAGAGCTGTTGTTTCCTTTTTTCTGTGTTGAACTTGGTAAGTGTGCCTATTGAGTCTAGACATGTTAAGCTTAGACATTTAATATTTATTGCAAAATAAAAAAATTAAAAAAAAAAAACACAATTTCTTTATGTCAAGTTAAGGTATTTGAAATACAGTGCATTCTGAGAGTATTAAGACCCCTTCACTTTTTCCATATTATGTTGCATTATAGCCTTGTTTAAAAATTACTTGAATAACATGTTTCCCCTCATTTATCAGCACACAACAAAACAATACCCCATGATTACCAAACAAATATAGGCTTTTTAGGTTTTTCTGGTCTGGCTGGGCCACACAAGGACATTCACGGACTTATCCAGAAGCCACTCCTGCATTTCGTTGGCTGTGTGCTTAGGGTTATTGTCCTGTTGGAAGGAGAACCTTTACACCAGTCTATGTTTCTGTAGAGCTGGTTTACATCGTGGAACTGTCTGTTGTCTTTCTCTCAAACCCGACTAGTCTCCCAGTCCCTGTTGCTGAAAAGCATCCCCACAGCATTATGCGGCCACCACCATGCTTCATCGTGGCATGGTATTGGCCTTGTTTGGTATTGGTATGGTCTAAGAGTCCTATTGGCACCTTTTGGTGAACTCCCAAGCCTTTTAGTGAGTGGCCACTACCACAAATACCTGATTGGTGTAGTGCTGAAGTGATGGTGGACTTTCTGGAAGGTTTTCCCATCTCGTCACAGGAACTCTAGAGCTCTGTCAGCATGATCATTGGGTTCTTGGTCACTTTCCTGACCAAGGTCTTTTCCCCCTTATTTCTCCAGGAGAAATCTTGAACAATATATACAGGTTTTGGAAAAACAAATGCTGCCATCCATATATATTTAAGATTAATATTTCCCTCAGAGATGTGCAAGTCACCCATGCCATGTGCACTAATGCATCCCCATACCATCACAGATGCTGACTTTTGAACTGTGCACTGATATGAAGCCGGATGGTCTCTCTCCTCTTTAGTCCAGAGGACACGGCGTCCATGATTCCCAAATATAATTTCCAGCTCTGTGGCTCAACACAATCCTCTCACAGAGGATTACAAATCAATTTATAAAAAATTTTAAATGCATTTTTCAGGATATTTTTGTTTGTGTCTCTCACTTTTCAAATAAACCTAGCATTAAAATTATAGACTGATCATTTCTTTGTCAGTGGGCAAACATACAAAATCAGCAGGGGATCAAATATTTTTTTCCCCTCATTGTAATTTATAAGCCAACAATCTAAATAACTGCAATCGTTCATAAAAACATTTTGAATGTTTGAAATGCGCATACATACATTTCAAACTGTGGACAAATCCTGAAGTTGTACAGAAAGCAACTGATCAATGACCTAAATAAAATTATAATGGTCATCAATACATTTATAAATGTTGTATTTAATTTAGTTTGGTCTTGTTAGTCTTTCTTCAATGAAATCTAATTATTCTTATAGTTGGAATTCAATTAAATAGGATTTTGACTATGACACTAGAGGCATGATCCATCAGTAAAGTATTGAATGCTTAGCTAGCAAGCGCTGCTCGGTGGTAAACAAACTCCACATGCTCCACAAGAGGCCTACCAGATTGTGCAACTCAACCATGCATTCAAGATGATTTTTTTTTTCACTGTAAACATTTAACTCATGCTATAAACCTGAACTAAAACGAGCTCTCTAAAAAGCTGAAAATGGCACACTTGTTTGAGATTGACCCGTTTGCTTTATTGTGCTGATTGCTCTTCCTCCTCTGTGATAATGCCTCAAATGTGTTTCCTCTTAAGAAAGAATCAGGGACTATAAACATTGCATTTTTTTTTTTTTTATTTGAATGGAAGTGGGCATAAAAGGCACATGGGCTTAACAGATATGCTTACCCTGCATTACTGAAAAGCCTGAATGTGTGTTGTAATGACTGTGCTTCAGTGTTTCACCTTGTTCACCTTTCCTTGCTGTGCACCCAGTCATTCGTGCCAGTAGCATGCAAGGAGAAAGGCTTCACTTCAAATACATGAGAGCAGTGCCATGGTGTCGTCATCTGCCCCTGTCTCTCGTTACCCCTCATTGTGTTCTTTTCGGTGATCGCTCTCCTTTTGGTCCCTAATGTTGAAAGTCTGCAGACTCACTTCGCCCCCAGAGCCTGGCGTTCAGTCTGTTCCATTTGGCTCTCAGCAGATGTCAGCTTCGAGACGCATGCAGTGATTTTTGGGTTCAGCTTTCTAATAATTGTCCTTCTAACTCTGATATGTATTGTTGAAATTCTATGTTGTTATTAGTTATTGTTTTATCATTCCACAGTAACTTAGTTTCTATGGTGGATTACGAGACTCATGTTACCAGGTACAGTTGGGCATTATTCGGACCCAATAAACAGAATAAACAAATAAATACAGATTGCAGGTATATTTACTACACACTACAAACCAAAACTAAAAACATGCATTTATGTCAGCTTTTCCTCTGGATTTAAATTACAGTGTGCCGCACCAGGGCACTCCCATAAGGCCAATATGGACTTGTTCCCATAGGCATGTTTGCTGTAAGCATTGTTGTGTATTTGATATTCCTCAGAGCCTATGTGTCATTTAAACCTGGCCTCCAATGCATAACTGACACATGTAAGGTATTCACAAACGTTTCAGCATCCGCCACCAGGAGATACTGCTGCAGCTGGATCCCCCCTCCGGCACTTGGCACGGTAGCCTGGAGTGTTACTGTTAAAACCTGGTCATGCAATCTTCCTGACTGAATGACTCCGAGTTCATTTGCTTCCCTGCGATTCGCTCTGAAGCGCCATAACCTTGGGCTATTGATATGGGTTTTCATCAACAGACATAGGCATCGTGACCGGGACAGGGGAGTGATGCCACCTATGCGTTGTGGGAGAATCATTTTATTGGTTTGAGTCACATTACCATCTGCTGAAGTTATCAGGTTAAGCCCTGGTCATACAAAACCAGTAGCCTGAAGTAATTGTGATGATAAGATGTTATAAGAGGTTGTGATGATAAAACCTTTTTGTGGTTACATGAAGGATGCACAATTAAAACGATTTCACATTGACACCGCTCTGTTGACGATGTGCAATATTCATATTTGAATGAAAGCGGTTATACCTCAGCCGCAAATAATGTCCGTTTGATATGTCTTTCCTCTCTTGCGGCGGCTTACCTGCATACTCTGACCACTGTCTCCTCTCCTTAATGGTAAATGTTTGGGCGTGCGACGTTAAAAGTAACCAATAACAATATGTTCCAGAAATATTCAGTTTGCACGTGATTCGAGTGTGAAGGCAATTGTGTAAGGCTTGGGCCCGCAGTCATTGAACACATTCATCTGAATGTATTCAAACACAGGGCAGTGGTTTGTCAAGTGTTAACCAAACAAGGGGGATTATTTTCATCATTGTGCTTTTCACCACTGACAATATTTACACTCAACTTCTGACATTGTATCGCTGACTCATTACATTCAGTGTGGATACAGCTGGTCTAAGTGTAATTAATGCACAATCCTCCAAGACCCCTTACAACCTCTCCTGGAGGAGTGTGGGGATAGCTTGAAGGACTGCTTTAGCCCAGAATCACCCCCTGAATCCTAAACAACCAGCAGAGCTGCTCTTGTCGGCTGGAAAAACATAAAACGTTCTGGTAGACCAAGAAGTAGGCCTGAAGACATTATCCATTCCATAAATGTCCCTTGCAACATGGATTGCAAAAGAGAGAGAGAGGGAGAGATGGGGAAACAGAATCACCCCCACCATGTTATTCCACAGTAATTCCTGAAACAAAACCCCCAAGTGGTCCCAGCGGCTCCGTCACTGCTTGACATGCCTGCTGTACCCGTCTTCCGCTCTGCTGCAAGTGTTGAAGATATGAGGGTGGGCACCTTGGGACCCCCGACAACCCCCCCACACCCCAGGCAGAGCAGTCAAGTTGAAGGACTGAGTCAAGCTGAAGGATGCCACAGACATATTGAGCAAATAATTTATGGCTGATACAGCTTTCATTTGGAATTAAGAAGAGGAAGAAGAAACTGCCCCCTGTGTATAGGCATCTCATTAAAATACAGGTTTCCCTGGTTGTCTAGAATGTTCCGACTTGACATTTTCTTTTTGGCTTCTATTGCTTATACATAAATTCAGATCCTGCAGAAATATTGATTTTATATCTCTTGTAGTAGGTAGGAAAATGCTCCCTAAGCCCATTTACCTAGTACCCTGTAGTGCTATTCAGCCAATAATCCTGTTGATATTTAATCTCTCATCAAATTAGGATAGCAGTGACATTATTTATTGATATCTTCAGAATTAATTTGACTCTGTTTATCCTCTTATGTCTGTATTGTCTACTTGTCAATATTTTTGTTACATTAATGTAAATTGTAAACTTTTGTTTCCAGCAAAGTAGTTTTCATTAAATGCTGGACCCCAGGAAGCCTATCTGTCACAATGGCGTCAGCTATTAGAAAGTACCCTTTCCCTTCCCCGCACAAAACACTGACTTCTGATGCATTACCAACTTACAGTTATTCAAGAGAACTAAGATAATTGCAAAACTTAACTTTTTAGCTTAGAGAAACATGTTTACTCATTCTTCCAGGGAGCCCATCACCTGAGATTTTTTTCTGTTCTCACTTCATAAAAACATTGCTTTCTTGTCTGCTACTGCTGGTTTCTTTGCTGCTTGCTCTCTATAAAACCACATAAAAACACAAACAAATGCATGTGTGCGCAAACACGCACACACCCACCCACACACCCACACACCCACACACACACTGCTTGATCGGCCCTAATAGGGTTCAGTAATTAGTGTGTTTGCATAGGGCCTGTCTGCACATAGCAGCCCCCTAAGCAGGTCTGCCATGGCATGTCTTCTGAGTTTGACTGTTCAACAGTGCAGAAAAAATACAATACAACACACAGTGTCTGGCCCAAATTAGGCCGGCAGCGTTAACACAATTAGAGCCACTTTAAAACAATACTGACACTAATTAGGAGTTCAAGTTTTAGCTGGTAGCTCAGACAAAAAGTAACATTAACATGTTTTCTGAAAATGTGTACAGCACAACATTATGTTTTTCCAAACATGTCTAATGTTGCAATCGCTTGCATTATTTCCAAGTGACACTGCTTAAAGGAAAATAAACAAGGTTAATTCAAATCAATGTTCTTGCTTGACTTAAAGTGGAATCAAAATAAGTACAGTTGCACTGCAGTGCGCAGGGTGTTGCCTTCCAGATGGAACATTTAACAAGTGTCCTGACTATTTGTGGTCACTAAGTATGCCAAGGCACTTATCTTAAGAGTGGCTGTTAACCCCAGTGTCCTGGCTACAGTTCCAATCAGGCCCTTCATCAGCCTCAGTATCCAGTGGCACATAATTTCCTCCCGCCAGAAATTGTAAGTCGCTGTGGATAAGAGTGTCAGCTAAATGACTACGTGTGCACGTGTGTGTCGGTGAGCGCACATTTACGCACTACAACTCATCCTTTGAAAAGTTCATCGAACTCTGATGATGCCTTTCAGTTTAAATATGGAACAACACCTCCAGCAAAATAATGTCCAACCCCTGTGTGCAAATACAAACTGAATTCAGTGAACGCTTGACTGCTGAGTGCATATGGTGCGCCAAGCTGGGCCTCAAGCTTCTGTTACCCTCAGTAGACAGTGCTGTCATTGTGTGTGTGGGTGGGTGGGGGGGGGCAACTTTTCTGCTTAAGACGACTGTGTATTTCCAAAGTTTACTGTTTGACTTCATGCTGTCCAAAAATAACACTGAGTTCCAAAACATTATAGTCTTTCCTCCTTTCTGTCCTAAAGAGCATTCATATTTTATTCACATTCTCTCAATTTCCATTTCTAAGCCTTACACTGGTTTGAATATTTATGAGATACAGCTAAAGGTGGCTTCACATTGTCTGAGATTTCTCCCTTGTTACATTTCTATGTAAAATGATGGTAACTGCATTAGCAATATTGGGTTACTAGCCCAAGTTCTTCTTAATTCATGAGTTCATTGAAAAAGTGCCCTCCGGAAAACTATGTCATGTTAGCTACATTGTTATGCTTTGAGTGCTTCTAAATTCTGCAGCAGTGAGCAATTAAATGCTAAAATGAATAAAACTACCACCAGGCATTTTAATATAAAAGTATGCAGATGATAGAAAACTTGATTCTTGAGAGAGATGCAACAATACTAATCATAGCATTTACATGGAAGTTCATTCACTGTTTAATCATTTTTGTGTGTCTAACCTGTGAGCGTGTGTGCTGTTGTAATGAGGACCATAATTCTCTATAAGTCACAAGAAAACGTAATAACACTGTATCGTGGCCCATAAACTTATTTAAGTGAGGAACAATCTAACATTAAGTAGAAAAGCTTTATTTAGCTTGTATATTATGTATGCCTCGTTTTTCGATCGTATACGCAGTTCCAACAGGTAGCAGAGATAA
The DNA here is from genome assembly GCF_011004845.1 of Esox lucius. NCBI lineage: Eukaryota > Metazoa > Chordata > Actinopteri > Esociformes > Esocidae > Esox > Esox lucius. The sequence continues at coordinate 19,043,827 of NC_047589.1, forward strand.
ATCTTTATATTATAGACCCTTTCATTTGTTTATAAACAGGGATTCAAGAGAGCAAAGCACAAGCATCATGTAGGCAGAAAGAACACCAAGCTTGTACCGTAACTGATTGATACTGATATCTAGTATTGCTAAATCTGACTGGAGCGAGTGAAGAAGACAACACTAGAAATTCACTGTTTTTAGTATATTGCCATTCATTTTCAGCACAATATCGTGACTGCTATTCCAGTAAACTTAACGAAATAATGGGATCAGATTGATAGACCCATATGCACTGGCACCCTGTTAAATGGATAGACGAACCTACAAATATTTTGAACACCATAAGAGTCTTTGCGTGTAAGACATGCAAATTGACCTCAGTACTTGAATATGACTTCATGTCACTTATTATTTAACACAATATTTTGTTTAAAGTAGTTGTTACATTATCACATGTAATGGTTATGAAATTGTGATCAACCTTGTCGACGTGGGGAATAAGTAACATACTACTGTATGCGTACATCTGTGACACCCAATGTCATGGGATGTGTTACATGACAATGTTCTAACAAAAAGTACAATATGTTACAAATGTCCTAAAACATATCTTGTTATGAATCGAATTAAAATGTATCATATCTTGCAAGAAAAAAAAACAAGGTTAAAAAAAAATATATATGTTATGTAGGATGTGGGGTTAAAGTTTGGGTTAAGGTTAGAAAACAAAAACAAGGTGTAAAGGTAGGCATTGCAGTATTGGGTTTAAGGTTCGGTAAGGGGGCAAAAAATGTAATTCCCTGAAGGGCTAGGTTGCATGGGCACATTGAAGCTCAACCAACTAATTTTCTAAACCTCATTTTAAAAGGAGAGAGTGAGTTGACTACATAGAAATGTACACACATATCCACCCACTTTCCCCAGCAGATTATACCACTGAAGCAGCCGCCAAGGAGTCCACAAATGAACTCCCAGCAGAATGGAAAGGAATATTTTTCTGGAATGTAAAATAGCATACAATGGATGGTATAATTTGCCTCAAATGTAAGGATGAACAAACAGAGACCCATAGAAATAAGAACCCACTCAAGGTGCCAATGAATTATTTATAAGTGTCCTAATCAAAAGATAAAACTCTTAAAATATATAAAAAGGTCCGGTAAGCAGGCTTCTTTTTCAGATATAAGTGTTGATAAATATAAGCACTATTGTAAAAAAATTATAAATATCACACCAAAAAACAAATCCCTTAAAAAAAAGGTTAATCATGCAAAACAGAAACCAACCCAGAAAAAACATTTAAAAAATAATTTGGTTTTCAAATCAACAAATAAAAAACTTGAAAACACAAATAACGCCACAGAAAGTTAAAACGATTTACTTACAGATTGACTGTGTTGGCTCATCAGTGTTCTGAAGAAGAAAGCACATGGAAATTAAATTCCACAAATTCTGAAAAATTCTGGGAAGGTGAGCGGGAATATGTAAAAGGGCAAGGTGAAATAATCAATGTGGATGCAATAGGATGTCCATTAGAACAATTTGGCTGTAGTGGTAGAATACTACCGTTGTTTTCCTCATTTTTGTTGTGTGGTAAAAACTGCCTACCATTTTGAGATTCTTATTTGTTAAGGGTAGGTAAAAACATCAAGTTTAAGACAGGTTTCAAAAGTGGGATAGCCTTCCTTAGCTTCACACCGTTCAGTAAAAACTACTCCAATAAGTGTGGCTGCCAGAAACAAAGTTAGCTAGCATGGGTAAAGTGGATCAGCTCCAAATCCGAACGAGGTCATCTCCAGTAACATAACGGGCAAAGTCCAAAGTAGATACATTTCAATTGTCCAGAGGCCCAGGATGCGACAAACACATAAACACTGTTTATGGCTAGTGACAATATTATCACTGATCTCCTCGGTGGGTTCCGTTTATAACATTTGCAAAAGTGTATTTTAGCTATATCCAAAAATATTAAAAAATACATATTTTCAAAACTCCAAAACCTAACTGTTTTTAGAATTAAAAGGAGGCAGATTGTCACTACGTATAAGATACCTTGTGGTCTTCGACCACACGCCTTTATAACTGGCAAGTAAAAATGATTGCTATACACTCTTTATGTTTGTTGAATTGATGTCTGACACTATTTCTTAAATTGATGTCTAAAACTAAACAAAAAATAAAGGCTATAAAATACTGTAGGAGTAGCAATCCACTACCTAGGATAAAACCATCCAAATATTAAGACATCTCCTCGTATCTAAGTGGGATATTTGGTTGCATGGTCAGCACTGTAATTAGCCCAAAATGAAGTCTCTGACAAATGCGCAGTGCTTTCGGAAAGTATTCACAACCCTTCACATTCTCCACATTTTGCTTCCACGTACTTCATTTATAATTGATTATAGTGTCTGTCATGAATCTACACGCAACCCCCAATAAAGACAAACAATTTTTTTTCTACATGTGTGCCACTAAACAAAACTCTGAACTTGAGTGGACACCTGTGTCAAATTCAACAGATTGGACTGCATTTAGAAAGACACACACGTCAGAACCAAAGCTAAGCCATCAAGGATCGAAAGTTCCCAGGAGGACAGTGAGCACCATCATTGTGAAATAGAATGAGATCGGAGAACCATCTGGAAAGGATAACCAAATCAGCAGCATTCCATCTTTCAGGCCATTACGGCGGATAGACGGAGGCCACTACTGATAAAAAGGCACACGACATGAACCTGGTTTGCCAAAGCGGCCAAGTGTGTAAAATATCCATGGCCATAGTTAACATTTCTGTATACATATAACCTATTGTGAAAGTATTGGAAGTGTGCAAGCTAAAGATGCCATGCAAAGGTCACAGGAGGTATTCGCAATTACACTTTCAACTGCAACTGTTTTTTGATTATTATATTTTACGATTCAAATGTCTAACAGCTGCCAGTATAAACCTGTCTTTTAAATGTCTAAATTTATCCTTTTGTACAGTTTAATATGTATACTTTATGTCCAGGACTACTGATGTCAATTAATTGTTGTCAAAATCTGTTGCTAAACCTTACATCAGATTTTTTAGACATTGTTTTTGTAAATTGTCCATGTCCAACTAAGCTTGTCATAAGCAAGGGGTAAAGGAATGTTTCCCAAACCAGTACAGCCCTCCGGACCTCAGTTAACATCAAACGTGGCTGATGGCGCAAAATAACACTAGTGCCTTATGGCAATGAGTAATACATGAACAAAGGGAAACATTTATACGCTAAGCAATGCCTAGCATATAAATGCTGTTCTCAGGTTTCATGTTGACTGAGAAGGATTGAGACATTACCCGGTGCATTGCAGAAAAAGCCTCAGTTTGTCTTCACATGGAATGTTACAAAGTGTTTTGGAATTCAAAGTCATATGGAGGAGCTTCCTCTTTTAATGGATTATTAGAAGACAAGGCTTTGTTTTGACCTTTTCAATAAGTGAAAATTAAAGACAGTTGAAAAAGAAACCCACCAGAAAGACAAACAGCGGAAAGCAGGCAGAAACATGGAGCGTTGGTGTTCACCTGCTTAATTACTGAATCCAAGGTGATAGCACAGCCACCCTTTGATTTGAAAACAAATTAACTTTAACACAGATTCAGAATATAGTTTGTATTTATAATTTATAATTGGCAGATACAAAAGCTTCTTAAACTGTATCCAAAATGTGCAATAAATCACTATTGATTATTTTCCAAAGAAAAGAAATACAAAAGAAACAAATTTACTTTGGAAGAATGTACAATTAATAACAAAATAAGAACAGAAATGATGTGTTTTTTTTCTACTGAGGATCTACTAATAGCTAATAATATTTTCCACATACTAAAACTGTTTACAAATGTGCAACTATGTTGATCTCCCAAGATGACAACCAAAGTAATAATGTGTATTGTACATACATGTAAATGGCAACATTCTATTTCCCCATAGTTTAATACAAGAAAGGCAATCATTTATGAAGCAGCACAAATGTGTATAACACATTAAAGAAATAAGGATATTTTTTTTAAATTGTACCGAAATTGTTCATGATAGAAGATAAACAAGAGTGATGAAACTGGTATTTACCAAATGTATCATCGTAAACAATCACCTTCATTCGCAGAGATGCACAACAACAAAAATAAATGGCTGAAGCTTGTCGAGTACTTCAGCAGTTTGAACAAGCGTCAACCTCTAAAAATCACACAAAATAAGGCAATAACGATAATGAACAGAAAAACCCAGTCTACTGAAGAATATAGGGTAGAATCACAGCAGAAATACTCCCATGTAATCTCAATGAGTGTTTATCCAACTGGGGATCTGTTCATTTCAATCCAAAATATAGGCAGATAAAAACAGAAACAAAAACACACTGTAGTCGTACAATTTACATTTTCACATTTAAGTTTGCTTCAATTTGACGTTCCACATTCTAGACATCTCATTCATTTATAATCTACTATTAGCTGACACTGGTGTCTCACCCTTTGGATCCCATAGACAACGGAAAAATAATACACTAACAGTTGAGTCATTCACTCACAAAATTATACACCTACATAGATGACACCATGTTTTCTAGTGGCAGAATCAAACGTTTGTGTTGTGACATATTTCAAAGCTGCCATTTCAGGGACATCATTAGTAAGGGAAACTACTTTGTTACCTGTGAACAATTGGTGAGGTGTCTGAATATTGTGCACATTTTTCCTTTTGAGCAAGTGTAGATTACGTTGCCTGGCTAAAATAAGCCATAATTCTGCCATTCCCCTGATGTAATGTTAGTATGTGGAAAAAAACTATTTAAAACCAAGGTTTCAAACTCCCTACTAATCCTTAAAATGACAGTTGATGTCACAACATCAAAATAAATCAAGATAAAAACACTTCTTTCACACAGAACACATCCAGCTGATAGTGAAAACTATCTTCAATACCTGACCGACATAGCTTAGGTCCTTCATTCCTATACATTTCAAAGCCTTTATGAAACACTTCTTTTACATGCAATATCCATCTAAACTCTGCTGTCCGGGTGACATGGTAACCACCTTAGATCCCAACAGATCTGTACTAACTATGCATAGACCATATACAGATACTATCTATCAACTTACCAAAGCAGTCAGAGATTATGTTCTAAATACTTTTAAGGACTCTGATGTGTAAAACAAACAACCAAAAAAAAAAAAGGCTTTAACAATGTAATTCCCTGTCAAAATATCTGTTATAAAGCACTTGCGTAGCATACTGCGTGCTCTTTCCCTTTGTTCCGATACAGGCCAGTAAACTGTAAATACAGGGGTTGACAATAAGGATGACAGTGGATCATATATGTCAAACTGGAAAATGTATGGAATTTCATACGACACGCTGTTCATGACAATGGCAAGCAACGACATCCCTCATGCAAGTCATTGGGCAAACTTACACAAAATAACTGTCATTCTACATCGTGCAGAACACTACTGGTCTGTTACATGTTGGGAATTCTCTCACGTACCTCTCCCTCCCACTGGCTGGCTCCTTCCAAAACACGAGGAAGGGGCTGAAATGTTCATCTATTGTTGCTTTTCCTGAAATTCCTCTACGCAAGCTTCTTAACCAGAACTGATTCAATTGGGGAAAACTGTTCTAGAAAACATTTTACTTTGCCTACCGAATAATGCTTTAAATATGAAAATGTAATTTCCCTTTAAACAGTTACAGCTGATATGTTCATGTCTTTTGTATAATGTAAGGCCTAAGCCTCTACAGTCTACTATCTGACATTTCAAAAGCACTTGTTCTTGGCACGCAGAGCCAAACACACTGTACTTAACACGCCATTTATTAATGTGTCCTAGCAGAGCTTTTGTGACAGACTCCTAATACAAAAGCATTTAAAAGTTTATCAAAATAATTATTCATTACTGGCATTTGCAAGTCATACTGCTGCAAAACTTATGTGGAAATGCATGGCATCACAGAAACCAGCTTTTATGTTTTCTAATGGTACCTTTACAGTTACAGGTATCACACAACTTACACCTCCAATTAGTTGTCATTAACCAACTTGATGGATGACAAATAAATCGTTTAAAGCACCGTTTCTAAAGTCATAAATTAAGAGGACAAATAATTGATGCCTAAAACACTTGTCCTTAATTTAATCTGCATTAGTGCTTCATCTGTAGTTTGTTTGAAGGCCCAGTGCAGTCAAAAATGTGTTTCCTACACACTATTGAACATAAGGTGAAATTGTGAAGAAAATACATAAGACCTAGTTCAAAAGACCATGTGAAATTTCAGCCTGTTATCAGGGGTTTAGGTTTTGGCCTGTCTAAGAGTTCCAAACTATTCTCGGATAGAGAAATATTTTCTCCTTCGGCCACTTGCCTACAGTCCAAGTAAAAGTCTTTATTGTGAAATTCCAAGACCATTTGAAAATGGACTGTTTTAGTTGAAAATCACAGCAAGGTACTTTCTTGTTACTTTATTTGTTGTAAAATAAAACACTGGAAGATACACCCTGATACATTTAGCGTTGTTGGAAAAGGTTCAAATGAATTGTCTAATGTGCCAAATCTGTCCCCAACATCAGCCAACATATTTAATGTAATCCACTGCAGCCTTTTAAGATGTCAAACCAAAGCCAGAAGTGAAACCACATTTTTAATATGTAAATTTGAGTCAGAAGGCAGAACATTGATGTTATTAAATAGGCTGAGTACCACTCTCCTACAGGTACTGGGGAGATAAATATTCATCTCTGTATCTCACCTTTGCTAAAGTATGTTTGCTGTATGTCCTAATCACGCTGCATACTGGCAGAATAATTTTTTATACTACATTCTATGATTGGCCTCTGGAGGTTTGGCAAAAAACAGTCCGTGCGACAACAATCTTAACTGTGGAATGACAAAAATCACCAGGGGTTAATATGAAATGGCACCTTTTTCCCAATATTGGCTAGTTCACTTTTGTGCTAGTAATGCACTACATATGAAATAAGGATCCATCTTACATCCTTGGACACAAACAAGGAGCCAAAGGAACCTAATTGATCATCTCGACACTAGGGATGCCCGTAAACCTTTGTTAAATCTCTTAAACCGAACGCAAAAGTGCAAGTTGCTACCATTCTCTGTCCCATCTCACATCTGCGTCAACACTGTCAGTAGTGCTTCTCCTGCAGGTAGTCTTTCATCTTGTTTGGCAAAGGCAGATTCTGAATCAGGTCGATCCGGGTATACTGCCTGATGACAAACCGACACAGGTACTGCAGGGAACGCACTTGCATAAACCGAGACACCGGATTGGTCAGCCTGACTGGGTAGGTAGCGGACCCTGGTAAGCGAGATCTAGAATAACAGAAGGCTCCGTTTTCTGAATCTTTGATAGAGTACTCTATCAGGTCCACGATGGACGAGTGTCCCTCCACGTCAGGCTGCTCGTAGAAGCTGAAGCGTCCGTTGGAGTGTTCGATGCGGGTGTGGAGGGTCTTGGTCTGGGAGCGAAAGCTCAGGCTGAGGAGGTACCTGTCGTCCGAGCTGTCCCTGACCAGGAAAGAGCCATCGGGCAGATTGACCAGCTTTTCCTCAGCCTCCCAGCGTGTGATGGGTCCCCAGTACCAACCCTGTCGCGCTAGCTTTTTCAACTCCTCAGTCAGACTGGTCACCACCATGGGCCCGCTGCTCTGGACCGAGTCGTAAACCCGGCCAACCCCCGGTGCAGAGTTGGGGTCAAAGTTTAGGTGGTGTCTCACCCGCTCCGCCACGTGGCCGTCAGCCCCGCTGAACTCAGAGTACGTCCTGGGGATGTCGATGCTGGGTAACGGGGGCAGGAGAGGGGAGAGCGGGGGAGGAGGGGGCTGTTGGGCCTCCACCCTGTCCCGGGAGCTCTGGAGCGTCACGCCAGTAGAGCCCATTACGAGGCTGTTCATCGACTGTGACTCCATGAAGAGGTCCACCGGGAGGTTCAGGTTCATACTCACCAGACTCTGGTCCTCCTGACTCGGGTGCTCGACGTGGAGGTGGAAGGAGCTACGGTCCACCTCGGTCACCACCTCCATGGGTGAGGACCTGTCCAGGCAAAAGGAGTGGGAGACAGAGTGGGACCCCTCTGGATACATTCCCTCATCTAAAGGCATGGTGTACTGAATGTAGTCCTGTGGTGTGAGGCCCAGGACCACTGGCACGTGCTCGTCAACGTTCAGGTGCAGATGGTCCCCGTTACGGGGCTGCTGGAGGTTCTTCAGGGACTCTGCCTGTTCCTGAAAGATGCCCTCCATCTGGAAGTCATGGTGATGGAACTCCTTCCGCACGCCATTCAGGCTGGGGCTGGGGCTTGGGGAGTGGACCATGGCTTTAACTTTGACCTCCATCTTGATGCAGGCTTCATCTGAGTTAACGGAGCGCAGGGGCCATGGGGAGGGACTGTAATGGTGGCTCCTGAGGGAAGCAGATCGTAACGGCCGCTGGGCCTTGACCTCATTTAAACCTATGGGTACAGAAGAAGAGGAGAAGGCATCGTCGTCGTCCACTGACCCCGTGGTGATCGGGCCACCTTTGACCTTGGCCTTCTGCTTTGCCGATAGCCTTCTCTTCAGAGAACCCATCAGACTCTCGCTCTTAGAACGGCCCTTGTTCTGTCCCACCTTCTCCTCTTCCCCCACTCCACCCCCACCGCTTATGTCGCAGCCCGCCAGGTCTTTGGTGTAGCAGCCCCCGAAGAGAGAGTCCTCCTTGGCCACAAGTGAGGCCTGCTGAAGCATAACAAAGTCGCCCCCTCCGTCCTCCTTGCCCTTATTGATGTTGAGGGATTTGCGGATGGTCTTAAGACTGATTTTCTTCATTCTGAAAAGCCCTCCTTGGCCAGGGCGGGGAGCAGGGCATGGGACGGGGTAGCTGCTCTCCACCTGGGGTCCTGATGATGATGATGCTGCTATCCACAGAGTCCTCCCATCAGGCTGGAGACAGCTGGTCATAAACACCGGAGAGAACTCATCCGCTGGGAGGAAACAAATATAAAAAACATCACTACATATTTATATACTCTTATACAAAGCTACTGACAGGAGCAATTATGGTGTAGTGTTCAACATGTTGCTCAAAAGCAACATTACTTTTTTTTTTCTTGCCGGCTCAAGGTTTCAAACAAGCAACCTTTCAAAGACTGGCCCAACCATCTAACCACTAGGGTATCTATTGTTGAATCCATCCTCCAGTCATTAAGGTGTGACATTAAGGTGTGATCCTTTGATGGGACAACATAATCCGGGAATACATGGATGGCTCGAAACGCTTCAAGACACACCCTGATGATAACTGATAGGCTAACTCTGAATAGTATAAACCGCTAAATGAATACTCATGATTGCATGAATAGCTGGCACAGTTGCTATAATGTTTTTTACAATACTTGTTTAAATATAATTTTGAATTTACTAGCTAGCAACAGTGTGTATCCTACATTTCGATTTAAATAGTGGTGGCTTATATTGTACATATCAGTAACCTTATCAGGGAATGATTCAGCCCTAACTGAACATTTTTACATCTGGTATTCAAGCTAGTATATGCAGATAAATATTAGCAGACTGTTTACATATACATCGTGCTGTTAGTGTAACTACAGCAGAATAAAAACATAACTGTTGCACAGCTACTACAATGCTACCTAGGTAGCCACAGCACTGTAGGTCGGCTAGGTATCAAATAGGACCTCGTCATTGCTAAAACGCTAGCCATCTAGCTGGCTACAGTAACTAACTATATAATAATCGATTAAGTTTGCTCAAATGTCAAAGTGAGCATAAATATTCGTCATGCAAACAACTCACAGAAATCACAGACATGTATTTTCATTGCCAACTTGCTAAGTTGGCTGCACGGTCTGCAAAATGAGCTAGCTACCAATGTTAGCTAACCTGTAAGCTAACTAGTATGCCAACTCGACCTAGCTAGCTAACGTTAGCTAACTCGTTAGCCAGATAGGCCTACAGTCTTTGGATATACGTTACTGCCAAGATATTTTCCAACTGTTACATATTTAAGTTACCATAACAGTGCACCATAATTATAAATATACCAAATACAGAGTCAATTCCACAACCGGAGAATATGAACGTAGAAAATGATTTTCGGCAAATTTCTTCACAATAGTATTATCAATACTCAATATACTAGCTGTCTCAGGTCACTTAATACAAGTTAGCTATCTAGCTAGCTATATTAATTATGAATTATGCTAATTATGCTATAATAGCTATAAAAGTCCACAAACAATATGCACCTAGCTAACTAGGTCATATTGCATTTCTGGGTACTTACCTGTTTACAGATGATAATATGCATTATTGGTAATAATGTAAGGTTGGCGCTTTAACACATCTGAAAAATATATTTTGAAGAAGGAAAAGACCTGAACAAGCCTGCTAGCTAGTTAGCTTAGCCAGTCGGCTAGCTAGCAAGCTAGCTTAGCACTCAAAAACATATTGTGGAAGCCACCATACCTATCAAAACTAAATAAAAGTGCGTTGAAATAGTCCTCGATTTATCTATGGTCTTTTATATATTTTACTGTAAATGTTCAACAGCAATCTTTTAAATTTTGTCTTTTCAAGCTCATACTTCCAGTCGGCCTCTTGCTCACTCCCTTTGTTGCCTGTTGAATTCTGGGAGAATACGCTGAGAAACAGCGAATCATATTCGAGCTGCTGAAACAGTTCTAAAATTCCCACAGTAGGACACAGCTGGGGAATGTGTCACACAGTGGCGCTTTTATATGTAAAAAATTGGTGGGGCACAAACCATTTCAAAATATAGGATACATACTAGTAAAGCTACAAAACTCCCTCTTGCTACTGGTGTGTTTATTTAACACATCAACAAACAGCGTGGCTCCTCAAAACACTTTTACCGACAGAGCGGCTTGCTTTTACCAGGTGTTGTAGTACACATACTGGAGAGAGAGAGACCTTCTTGTGTAATTGCTCTCCTTCTCTCTCACACACATGTAAAATTACCACTGTCACATTTACAAACCTAAATTAGAAATCCAACCAAGCTCAGAACCAATGTGCCCACAGGGCCATACGCAAAGAGCAATGAGCTCAACACCACTGAAGGCCACAACGAAGCGGAAAGACAAACTTTTTAGGGATACAGATCCATTCTATGACAACAACCTTAATAGATAAGCATGGACAAACTGACACTTGTCACCATCTATATCAATCGATTCAGTACAAAAACATGACCAATGCACGGACCAGATGCAATCAATTGCAGAGTGTTTATAAAACATAAACTTCTGGCATAAGGAAGACCAGCAGCTGCAGAAATCCTCGGTCACAGAGTTTTTTTGACAGGCCGTATTATGGTGGCCTCATCCCATCCTGGTTGTGTGCGTATATCCTTTATACACAGGAGCAGCGCAGTTTTCCCAAACTGCATTGACAGTTCTACTTTTAAAGTTCCATTGTACAGCGGGTGGCCTTGGAATGCATCTCAGCAAGTGCTGCAACACGTTTTGTTGTGCAAGAGAAAAAGTTGGCCAAAGAATTAGCAAAAAACACCTTCAGGATGCCATCCTTGCTGAACAAAGTTGCTGCAAGGTCAGGTTCAGCTGGTGAGCATAGCAGTGAACAAACTGGGCATGTGGGTATGTCTCTTTCATTAGCGACTGTACCCCTCGGATGTTTTCACTCATTACAGCCGGACCATCATAAGTCTGAGCGATCAGCTTTTCTCCCAGCTTCAGTGGTTCCAGCACACCCTTGATGCTATTAGAGATGCCAAGTCCAGTTTTATCTTTGACGTCCACAAACTCCAAAAACCTCTCTGTCACTGTATTGTCAGGCAACATGTATCACAACACAACCACCATTTGTGATTTACAGGAGACATCAGTTGTCTCATCTGCCTGTATGGCAACAAATGATGTCTCGTGCACTTGCTTGGCTATCTCCCCCCTGTACACTTCATACACAAAGTCTAACAGTTTGTTCTATACAGTGGTAGATGTCCCTTTGAAGATGGGCTGAGCATCAGAGTGCCTCTAAAGTCTCGAATCGCCCTCACACATCTACACAGTCTAGAAAATGCATCTGAATATTCCATGATTCAGGGAGTCCACCAACTCGTCGTACCCCCTCAGTGCGGTTTCACATTTTCCACACAGTTTAATACATGTTATGATGTATTTCAACCCGGTGCTCAAGTATGAAATCCACTTTATTCATTTTCTGAAGTTATCTGGCGTTTGTGAAGCTAACAAGCTAGCTAAAAGAATCTACCCTCCTCGCTTTTCTTGCCGACTAATGTTGGCGCCAGACAGACAGACAGCCAATCAGGTAAGAAATATGAAATTACGCTGTAGTGGGGCTACCGGCTGTCAGCCCCACTTGGCATCAAATTTGTGTGATCTACATTGATCACACTAACATTCTGATCATGCGTATTAATATTTTCATACCTACAATGTACATTGCATTGTGAGAGAGGGGCTATCCCCAGATTCACGCTTAGACTATGGCCTACTACTGCAAACTCGAAACAGCAGAATGCAGTCTGAAGCAGCAAGGCTGGGACCAATGAACATGAAATAAAATCCTCACACAAATGATATGCAATTTAGGAAGATGCTATATTTATAGATAATAAATTATAGGAAGTAATCTTCGAGATATAAAAAGAACATAATTTTGTTGTAGTTCTTTCTGTTGACAACAGGTGGGGCTGTGCCCCACCTGCCCCTAATGACCAGTTGCCCCTGGTGTCACATGTGTGTGTGCGTGTGTGCATGTGTGTGATGCAAATAATATTTCATAATTTTGTAACACATTGCCCAGATTGGCCAGTCCAATGAATAAAGAATAATGATGAGATTTATAGTGTAGTTTGGCGTTACCACACGCAAACGAACACATTTGTTTTTCTATTATTGTGGGAACCCGACCCAAACCAGAAATCTTACCCTAGCCTTAACTCTAACCTTGACCTAAATAACCTGACATTAATGCATAGACTTAACCTAGCCCTAACATCTAACCCTACGCCTAACCTGCAATTCATAAACCCAAAACTAACCGCAATTAACTCTATGCCCAATCATAGGTTTATCCCTAAACCTCTTAACTGAAATCACATTTTCCCTAGAAGACACACATCAAAAAAACATATGGGAACCTAGTTTTCAAGTTTTACTATCTTTAAAGGGACATCAGGTCCCGACATGTAGACATAGATGTGGATCACACACATTACCGTTTAAACATTCATGTGCAAACAGAATAAAATAAATAATAAAAGCGAATGGCAGTTCAAAGGTTCTAAAATCTCCTTTCCGACACAGCTCTCCTGAATATCATCCTACTCTTTTTCAGGGAGGTTAAATGGCAGTTGGCATCCAATAATAATGGGGGATTACACTGTCATCAGGGTTTCCAGTGACATGGTGTGCTAGGTTGTCACACTAGAACATGGATCCTGTATTCTTTGCCCAGGCGACCTAAATGAGACCTTTTTTTTTTTGCAGTAAATATTAATTCTGTGAAAAATGTGAAGCTCACATGATGGAGGTACCTCAGGTAGAGCCTCTAACAGTGCCATATTATTATTTTTTTATTTCAAACTTATTTAATCAGGTAAGGCAATTGGGAACCTGTGATAATTTCCAATGAAAACTTGGCCAAGGGCAGAGTGATTGCAAGACAACACATTAATATATTTAAAAACAGTCAAAGAAAGTAAAAACAACAGTATGTGCAATGGAGCAAGTCAAAAATCAGTAAGTACCATGATGATATGGTACATATTTACAGATGGGCAGAGTGCATAGATGCAGGGTACAGTTTCCTCTTCACACGTAAAGCTTCACATATAGCATGCAGAACTTTCTAGGCAAAACTAGAATTTCCCTGTTGTGGATGCTTCGCTATCCAGTGCCACTAGCCTAGAAAAGTTTTGTTCGCTTAGTTATAGTTATACCATGGGCAGGATACACTATAAAAATTTGAATTTGGACCCACTTGTAATCTGACTTTATCTACAATGCCAAGCTAGCTTGATGCCACGGAATCTAGTTAGTGTCTAAAGCTTTTTGCTAAGGCTGTCTAGTGAATACATTGTTTCTGCTATTCTCCTTGTAGACGCTAGAGGGCTGAATTTTCCAATTTCTTCTTTAACTGAAACCTGCAGAAATGTCCTTCACTGAAAGAAATATATTAATCTCTCCCAGATTGAACCTGCAAGCTCCCAATCCTAAATGTTTGCAATATTTGTTCCCTGTACTGATAGACCAGACTTTGTTATGACAAAAGGTGCTCATTTCTGACCAAATTCCTTCTCTGTGTGGTTCTTATTTAAAGACTGTTTACACCAGAGCAACTATCCATCACCCGTCTGGCTCCTTAGATTGATGATGGGGCTGGGCCATCTGCCGCACTGCGTGGCACCCATTTGTCACCAGCAAACAGGCTTGATGAAGACAGCTCGAATTAGCCAGCAAACATATATATAGGCTCTTTACACGCCAGGGCGGGGGGGCCGCTGGTGTCGGTGGAGGTGGGCCAGGCATGACGGAGTTTAAGAGGAATACCTGCTGGCAACAGATGTCTTTGAGCGGCAGGCAGAGCAGCAGACTGAAAGGTTCAGCTCTATTAATGCTTGTGATCCGGTGCCAGCCAGCCTCGTGCCACCCCACCACCTAGTGAGCAAGGCCCACTCCTCTACTTTATCATCCATCATGCATTAGCCGTGTCTCTGAACTTCAATTAGCTCAGTTAGTGGAAGGGTGATTGCAGGCGTCCTCCTTTCAGTTGGGGATTTGAATCATCTTTATGTGAAGATGATTATGTAGCGGGGTAGAGAAGCTGTAGTTGGTATGGGAACAGCCTGTGTTTCCTTTTACGTGTTACCGATTCATCTGTTCATCATTGACAAGGATACACAATTAAGATAGCTTTAGATATATTTTCCAACTGTTTGCATATTATGTATTTGACACATCTGCTGTTTGTGTGGTTACACACAAAGCTAATATTGGTGCATGCCCAATCTGTTCCAGTTCCTTTCCATCATTCCAGCCTCACAAGCTACTGGCTAGCTAGAGTTTAGGCCACTAAACTGTCTACAACTTACACAAATCTGGCCGTACGATATATTCAACCCACCTCTACTCCACAAGCAGCCTCTGTCACCAGGCAGCGGGCAATGTTCACTGCCGGTAGCTTTCCATGCCAGATGGCAGTGATTCGCTCTACTGTTGTAGGAGAGAGAAAGGAAAAACATAGCGAAAACCTTTGGCTTTTTCTCCCTATGATCAGACTAATCAGGAGTGGATAACTGGTGAAGTCATTCTAATAGAGTTAGGTATACACTAAGCACATTGAGCATGCCAAGCAGTGTCCGAAACACTTGACTGGTGTAAGACAGGACCATCCTGTAGCTGGTAACCGGTAGACATGTATGGCTCGTTATATACAATATGGGATGCATTTGCACAGCCTCATTTGAATAATTCTGTTACATGGCCACATGGGTATGGGGTGGTATGTGTTTACTGTGTGTGTGTGTCTATTGTGAGTGTGTGTGTGTGTGTGTGTGTATGTGTGCGCGTGGCCCTGTCTGTGTAATTTCCATAAAGGCAGAGCCAGGCCCAGTGGGAGTCATACGACAGCCATAATTGCACCATAAAAACGACTGGCATCTGGAACCCAAGGGCCACCAGGTAGCATAGAGACCCCTCCCCCTCACTCTCTCTCCCTCTCTCCCTCCGTCTCCCACTCTCTACCCCTTTCCTCTCATATACCTCTTCCTCTTCCTCTCTGTTGGCCTGTATCCTCTCACACTTTTATTCCTGTCCCACCCTTCGTCTCTCCGTGACAGTGGCAGCGTCCCCCCCACCCCCAGCGGTCTGCCAATCCCTCACACAGACGGACAAGGTGGCACAGGCGGGGGAGGAACAGGTGGCGCCCATCAGGAAATAGATGGGGAGTGTTTTGAACGGGGGCCCTCTCCCCCATCCCTCCAGAAGCCCCTGGGTAGCCCAGCCGTCCTTCAGCAAGGGAAGAAGCACGGAGAGGACGGGGAGATGAAACGGGAACAGGTGTTATTTTGTCGTGTGCGCTGAGGAGGTAGGCTCCCTACAGGTCTTCGGGAGAGCAGAGAGTAGATTGTCCACAGAGGATGTTCAGTCTAGCTCTGTGACTTTATCATGGGATCTCAACAGTACCTAAGTCTCAATACTGAATGTGTTCTGCAGTGTTCTTTGCATGGAGTTCAAACAAGGAGTTCAAAGCCGCACCAAGCTATCTTGCCCGGCAGTCATACAGTTCATCGTTGCCTATCCCTGCACGCATACACCTGGCTGTACTGTGTCAGTCTGCCTCTCTAATAATTAATTGTTTCACACAACAGCATACTGCCAACCTAGTCCTGTGCAACAAACAACCGCGACGGCAACAGACAAGATGCAATAATATAAACTTGAGTCAAAATTGAAAAATGTATAATTAATGACGTGTCTGCCTCCAATCTGTTTTTGTGCTTGATCCAAAGTGCCATGGCTTTGTGCTTTGATTGAATTGCCCCCCCCCCCCCTTTATCGCTCACACTTTGAACTGCTGGCGTCCCAGAGGCGCGTGCCCCCCCCCCCCCCCCCCTTCCTCCCAACGTCCCACATCCAAGATGTCGCATGGCAATTAACCAACAGAGCTTCTTCCACAACAGCCACACTGTTCACTGCACCTCAGGGCTCGCCCTCACAACGCACCGGTGCCCCTGCCGCATTCCGTGTTCCACGTTTTGCCCTCCTCCTCGGCAGCCCCGGGGCTGTGGTGGTACCATAGCTGTCAGCCGGCTGCTTTGGTGTGTGCCCGACTGCCACGGCCCTCTGGCGCTTGCATGATCAGGGGATCTCTCGATCCACGCAAGCCGCAGACAATAGCCAGCCAAAAGCCCCGCGCACCAGCCAACGTGCCTTGGAAGTGCACCTCCGCAGTGAGCCACGGTGATGTGCTCCATGGTTATCACGGCGTGCCCACGTCTCCGTTTGTGCGCTACAGTGGTTCACAGAAATGTTTGTTTAACTGGTATCCTGGAGGGGGGAAATGCTTCTGTGTTGTAGTGTGAAAGGGGCATGGTAATTTGACCTTCTCTGCAGGTACTGTGCCAGTGCTATGTATGTGTGTGTGTGTGTGTGTTGTTGTGTGTGTGTGTGTGTGGGTGTGTACGTGCGTGTGCTTGAGGTTTTGTGTGTGTGTATGTGTGCGCGCATACATACTAGCCTGTGTCTCTGTAAAAGTATAATTTCATCCCTCAGATGTGTTTTATTTGAGGTATTCTGTAAAAGGGTCATCTAGTAATTACTCCTGTGCTATTATTTGCTGTGGCAGGAAAGGACACTTTTATGAGTGAAAATTGCATTCATCATTTTTCATTTTGAGAGAAGAGTTGCTGCCCATGTCTTTTCTCTTAAATCACATCTACAGGCTGGTTTCATTTGATATGCATACATCACTGGGAGAGAGAAAGGTATGCTAATTGTGACACTTCGCATCACCCGTTGACGTGAATGATAAAATCAAATGTAGAATATATGATGATGTGTGCTGTGTGTGTCTGGGGAGAGACTGGGACATCAGGAAATTCAACATATTTGACCCCCACACATCTAGCTGGCATGTTAGCCATGATGTCAAATGGGTTTAAAGAGTCATGACATTATGGTCTATCAATTTCTTACTTTTCCTGGTTTTATAGTACTGGTCTGAGTAATTTTTTTTGATGGACTATTTCTCACAGTGCTTGAAAGACACGAAGAACCAACAGTTTAAGGTATAGGCTAATCCCTATCTTCTGTCATACATAAATGTAAATCACCCCTACACTCTCATCTATTGTAAGATATGAATAATCAAATTGATTAGTAGTTTTGAATATTTTGTTTGTAGAAGTAAAAATATTTACATATTTTGAATCTGTTGTCAAATCTGTCAGTGGCTTTTCAACTCCATTGATGGTTAACAACCTAGTTTGTCTGTCAATGTTAGGAGCAAACATTATAATCATGTTCGGTAAAACACAGCACCAGTCAAAAGTTAGGACACACCCATTCAAGCGAATGAGTAAGTAGGTCCAAACATTTGACTGGTGCTGTATGCAAAAACTTTTCAATGAATTGCTAGACAAAAGTGTATAGACCAAATAGATACCAGTTGCTTCATGAATTATGTTTAATTCTGAAATAAAAGCCAAAATGCTAATACAATTAGCCTTGGAATATTATATAGTAAGATAATATTTTAAGAAAGTATGTACACATAGCAAATTGAGATTGTCTTGATTTTCAAAAATCTCTCTATCTTTTCCCTTAACAAATATATGAATTCCTCCTCTATATGCCGTATCTACATACACAGCACAGTGCTTGGGGCATGAGAGTTTCTCATACAGCTCAAGTGTTTGTCAGCCCTCAGGGAGATGGCACCATGACAAGCTCGTTAGCATTCAAACCGATGCTGCTCAAAGATGACACCCTCGGTTGCTGACAATTAACCGCTAAGAGAACAAACGTTTGTCTTACACCTTGATTACGCTGTCACCGACGCCATGCTATCGTGCTCCATCTTGAAAACTCTCTTAAACGGCTAAGTGTGTGTTTATTTTTGAGCTGACTGATTCGATTTGTTGGCTGGTGATTTTATTTAAGACTGAGAGACCAGAGTTCCAAGCCCCCACCCTTTCCCCTCTGCGTTCTGTTCAGAGTCAGAAATCTATTAGAGCTCTGATATTTCCTTGATCACTTCCCAAAATGCCTGCTATGGCAGAGTAGGTGACTCACTGTTTCCCAACAGGCATTCTTGGCGTAGTGGAGCTCCTTTTTATAAACACCCATCCAATGTGGAGAGTTATGGATGAAAAAGCTATAATCTGCAGAGGGAATACTGTATGGAGCTCTTTTTCTTCTTAACGATGTTTAGATGTATCTGTTTGATTAAAAGCTGTTGGAAAACATTGTGAGATTCCTTTTCTGTCCTCAGAGTGCACTGCAAAAAATTAAGAGGAATCAAAAACATTTAAATAAAAGGAAGAACACTTTAATGTAACTGATGCAAATTAAGAAGATTAAAATGACCGCCAATAAAGCAACCATCTCTAGAAGGCTTGTTGACAAACATTTTCGGTCACTTTTGTTGAGTGCTGATGCTTTAATGGTGCGATTCCAGAGCTTTCTACTTACAATGCGATACTTCGAAGGCTCAAGCTACTGTTTATATAGTATTTCTTTCTAAATGTACTCGGCCATCTCATAGGTCAAATTAATTGATCTCCAAACGTGATGTTAATGAGAGCGATCACATGTGCACAGGGGTTTAAAGCCAAGTTGAAGGGGATGATGTCAGTTATTGACTCCATTAACCAGACTGGAACCAGAGCAGGGGACTGGTGAGGAAGACATGCTGTGCCGCTACACAGCTCTGTAACCTAAATCCACTGACAAATGTGAAGTTTGTTGGCACACTTAAGGTCTGCCACCTGTGTGTGATGTTTGTTCATTCACATGCCTTGGGACTGGGAAACCTTATCTACATAACCCTGGTTCTCTGATATTACGAGTGATGTGAACAAATCACAAAAGATAAGAGAGTGTTTGGGATCCTTGATCTTACCCTGAAGGGTAAAATATGTAAAAGATGAGCAGGCCCACACTGATGGCATGAACTAATTGCAGAAGAGAAAAAGACCAAAGCAGAAAGCATTTTCATAGAAAGAATTTGATGGACCTGCACAGATCACAGTTTTTGGCCAAATCAAGTGGGTTAGGAGGGCTAACACCTGCTATGGCTGCAGAAGAAGCTTGATTATTCACAGGTTTTGCCAGGTTCGGGAGTCTGGCCTTTCAGAATGCTGCGTCACCTGGGACCAATGTGCCCCAAGGCCAGCTAGTTGCCCAAACCCCCTTACAGGGCAGGGGTGAGGTGGTGGGATCAGCAGGCTGTCATGGGGTCACAAATGCAGGGCTGGCAGAAGGCTTTCCATTCCTCTCACACGCATAAAGGAGACAGACATCAATGTGCTCAGACTTGGATCCTAGATGAGTTTAACATGAGCATTTAAAAAACAAGAAGATTACCTGTTTGTCTAAACTGTGGCGTTGTGAAAAAATGAAAAAAGGACAATAAACCAAATCAATTCAAACTGAACGCAGTGTCTTTATGGTTATTTTATTGGTTCTAAAGGTAAACCTGGGCTTTATGCTTACTTGTCCTTTCACTAGTTACTTGTTTGAAAGCTTGATTTTTGGAAGCTTCAATAGTCAGTTTGCTTTCACTGCACTGAGATTCTCTGTCCAGGCACAGCTCATAACTGTCCACGCCAGTGCCGCATATAGGCCCTATGCGATAATGGGCCGTCTGGTCTGTGCTCTGTCTTCGTCCGCGGGTCTTTTAACTCTCCTGCAACCACAAAGTCTCTCTGATCTAAATCATTCACCCCCAATGAGTTCTAAGAAAACCTTTGACTGTAGTTCCTCTACCTAAAATATCTCTCCCTCCCTCTCTCGCTCTGTGGGTCTGTTCAGCATAGGCTGTGCCAGGGCCGAGCACAGAGCACGCCGTCCTAGATCTGTCGATTCCCCTTCTTCTAAAGCAAACGGAGGACAGAGGGACAGGCAACCGCTTTAAAAAACGACCCTAGAAGGTAGTTGGAGGAGGGAGGCGCTTGATGCCTGATGTATGGAGAGCCAGAGCGTGTAAACGACGTGTCCATCCATTATTCAGCGTTTTATGTTTTTTAAGGCGCCTCTACTCCTGTAACGCAAGTGGCCCCGTCAATTGTTACAAGTTGGTAAATAATGTAATGTGCTTCATGATGAGTGGAAGTGGCCGAGGGCCTTGCAATAGTAATGAAGATTGGGAGCAGTCTAGAGCACAACTGAAATAATTCTGTTTGAGGAGAACGGTAAAATATCCACAGCTGTCGTGGGACAGATCTGCAGGGATGCCGTGCTTGATTAAAGAATGCGTTGCTTTATTTATTAAGCTCAGAAACTGTCAAGAGATTTAAATACACTGTGGATGGTTTAACTTCAGTTCAAGAATTAAAGGGAGCAAAAAAAGACCCCATCAACCAACTTTATAGGGGGTCTGTAATGAAATATTGTGTACTAATAGCATACAAAAATCTTGATCAAAATGCATAACAAGCTGTTCTGACAGTTCTACATTCGGTTCCATTTCATCCGCTTTAGAACAATAGAATCTCCGAGTCACAGCCACCTTTTAACTGCAGTCCATGCTTCTCCTTGTATTGCTAAAGATATTGACTTCCGATATTTCCATAATTGTTGTGATTGGAGAACAGGTGTCGGGGGTCATCCAGTCAAGAAAAAAACCTTGGTTCTCCTCAAGCCAATAATGAAAGAAAGGCTGTAATGTATTGTGCTATTTACAAACCCATCAGCGCTCTTCACCTTAGAGCCCATGGAGATCAGAGCTATTACATAAAGCCTCAAAGTTCCAGAATGTGACAGAAAGGCAGAAATGTTAATCAGCATTTGTCAGATTTACAGCTGGTAAAATCCTATCATCAGCAGATTTCTTCCAGTCTTTGGCTGTGAATTGATTTTAATGAATGGAATATTTGAATGGAATGTTGACCTATTAACAGTTAATGGAATCATTCCTCCACAATTGTCTGGTTCAATAGCTAAAAATATGGGTGGATAAATTCTTTACAATTATAAATGTACACATTGTCAAACTACTGTCAAACCACAATTGATCACATCCCTGGTTCATGTTTATACTACTGTAGTAGGTCATTTTTTCCCAGCAGTTAACAATGGTTTCTTCAGTCATAACTTAGGTTGAAAAATAACATTAAGACAATTTTAAAACTGAAAAGATGGGACTGGTGCTACTGTAGATTGCTCAGGATAAGCAATGAAAATGTTCAAGTTATGAATTTGCTTTAGATTGTGTTTTGAACATCTAACTAAACAACAGTAAAAGATCAAGCAGTAGATAGGTGTATGTCTGGAACATCCCCCTCTGTCTGCATCGCCATAACGCATTATTTATTTAGTTTACATTTCCTGAAAGCAAACAGTGCATTATAACATAAATGAATCTTTATTCCATCAACTACCATCATGCGTCATCTTGTCGATTTTCTGGCAAAAATCTCGCCTCCCACAACGAAAAGGGGGTCACTGTGTATGATTTGGATGAGCTGATGGCGATCATCGAGGGAGAAATAAATCCTTACCAATCTGAGCCGGAGTCCACTCCCGAGCAGCGAGCTCAGAGGGAGAGGAGAGAGAGAGAAAGAGAGAGAGAGAGGAGGGGAAAGTCCACCATGACCAGCACGCACAAGAATGCTAGCTGGTGTTTGTGCGGGAGATGTCCAGTGACGGCCGCAGAGGAGGACAGCGATTAGGGCTGCTTGCTGAGATTGAGGAGGGTGCATGCCTTCTAATCCACACAGACAGAGGGATACTTGCTGCCTTCTTCCACATGCCAAAATGGAATTGGAGAAATGACCCAGACCAGAGGGTCCTGGAGGACAAATCAGGTTAGTTATTGTGTTGAAGTAAATATTTTTTTCCTCCACCACACACCATGTAATTTGACACTAACAGTATACAGAGTAACTGGGACTTATGCAACTATCAGCTAATACTAACATCACCAACTCTTGTTACCTACCATAACTGTAATGATTTACCTAAAAAGTAAGTCAACCATTTAGCAAACTATCAAGGCCAGAAAACACTGTACTGATATACTCAAATACAAGTACAAGAAATGAAAAAACATGGTTTTGTATAGAGCAGGCATTGTTCAATGAGATGCATGGAGAATGTAGCCTAACTGGAAGTAGTTACATTTTTATTGTTCCATATCATTTAAGAAACATGTCATAATACCATCCACTGTAATGATGGTCCTGGGCAGGACAGCACCTGCTATGAGGCCAATTTGATTGTATCTAACGATTGACTTGGACAGATGTATATTGTTTTATTTGCAGGCAGTTTCGTTTGGTATCACACAGGTGGTGTACGGAGTGGGCCCTGCGAGGAGAATGTCTGGGCCCAGACAGGTGGTGCTGTCAGTGTGTGTGTGGTGGGCTCCATCAGGATGAAGTTCCCCTCTGCTGATGGGCCGTATGTGGGGTTCCAGGATGGTGGAGAATCCCAAGACATGTCAAATCAAATGTTTGATTAAAAGCATTACAGCCCCTGTTAGTCATAATTCTATCCACAAATTAGGCACAGAGTTTACATAACCTTAGTTAAACTGAGTTTAGTTGAAGGTCAATAAATCAGATGCCACCAAATTTAAGCATTTCTTAACGTGAGTGATCTGATTCAGCTAGATCTGTGAATGGGAACCCTTGGAACATATCACTGGGGCTCTTCTAGAAGATGGACAGAATCTTCCTTAGTGGTGTTGATGGGTGGGTGAATGGATGGTGATCACAGATGACTGAAGCCTGGGGTCAAAAGTGTTTGATGTCAGGGTGCATATTGCTAGATCGCAACAAGACTGGAAACACACCATTAAATGTGTACATTACCAACATCACCAAATGTCACATAACATCTAAATCGACAACACATTAGCTACTTCCTAATGTGTTGAGGCCAAGGTTAACATTGTGTTATGTAGTTCAGTTTCCTTCACTGCCAGCTTATTGTGTCAGTCTGGTTGTTGGGCCACAAGATTTTCAGGACTATAGACAATATGATATTACTAACCTAAGGGAGAAAGAAATTTGAACGCTCGAAGTTGCAGTAAACTAAAAGTAATTTACCATGACGTTTCTTGTTCAACGGCTTCAGGATGAAGTAAGTCTAACACAATTGTTTATGGTGAAGTGAAGCTGAATGGCAGAGTCTTTGTCCGCTTTGGTTGATTGACGATGTTCATTGGCGCTGGAGCGGTTGGTAGATGGACCCTGCTTGGGTGCAGTTGGCATCAGTAGTGATGATGATTAGTATGCCCTTCCTTTAAAGAAATACTAAATCTGAACCAGGCACAGTCTTTCAATCTCTGTCGATGGAGTGCATGGACATATCCCTCTTCACACTTTGCTACAATGCTTTGTATCACCCCTAGATGTCCCCATTCAGCAACTGATGTCTTCCTAAACCTCTCTAAAACCACATTTTGTCTATATAAGCGAAATAACGCGATACATTCATAACTGTTTGATTAGCGAAACAAGACATGCAAATATATCACAGAGAACTGTACACTTAGTCATTTTTATTTTAATCCCAGAAAAGTAATCACTTTCAACTCATGTCCCTCTCTAACCATGAACAGCATAGATAATTGTCACATCTATGTGTGCGATGTGAGTGAAACTGTATTACACTGGCTGACTTGAATAATGTGAGTAGTATGTCTGTGCTGGAGGACTCAAAGCCTATGTGGATTCTGGAACTAATAGGTACAGTCTGAATTTATGAAATGAATTATGACATTGAAAACTGTTGATGAAATTGAGCTATGGTTGGTAGCCGTAGTTTTGTTCATGCCAACAGATCTAAGAATGTAAACCTACACATATTCCACTTAGAGTGTTTTTGCATTTAAAGTTTAATGCAGCACAAAACATAAATAATTACGTAATGCAGGACCTTAATATACAGGTTATATCTCAGCTAATATTCCATAAACAGAAAGAGATAAGACGCAACATTATAAACAACATTAATAGAGAGGTCTACAAGAAAGACAGGAGCTAAGTAATTTTCATACAACATTTGCTTTATGGTAACAATTGTTTCGTCTGAGCAAGCCCTGAAATCATCTCACAACACTTCTGTAATAATCATACTGTTTATCCTTAATGTTTCACACTTGCTTTATGGATCAGAGATTTAAATGCTCCAGGATCACAATGATACAAGGATATGTGAACATTTTGTATTTGTTCAGGATGGTTTGGCTTTACTTAAAAACCTGTAACTTCAATGACATCTGAACCAGCCTGATCCTCTTGTGAGTGTATAAAGCTTTGCTCATTTTCAAATAAATGCACTTTAAAGTAAAGTACGTATTATGCAGTAGTGTAGTAAGCCTATATTATCATGACTAGTTTTACCCATACATTTGCATAATTATTTGATTTCCAACCTGTTTAATTTCACAGCAGCTCCCCAGCCTCACCCTCAGTAAACCTTCTCGGATGGGGTGCTCATATCTCTCCATCAGACTAGCTTTCTAGAACTCTCCCCCCCACCACCCTATTTAGAACACAAATTCATGCAATACATGCAACATTTAGATGTGTGAATCTCAAGGTAAAGAACCGTCATCGATTCTGCCAGTACTGTGGTGCCTAGCTGATTCTCAACCAGAACGCAGAGGAGAAGACGGAATAAAACAAATGTGGGTGTAATTTAAAAACTCTATATTCATAAATAAATAAAGGGAATTGAAACAGATATCTTCCTTCTCCACTCAGCCGATGGTTACGTGTATCCTACAAGAATGAGTGAAACAAAGCTAATGGAGTAAGAGCTGTTTGGTAGGTTTATTGTGTGATTATCCACCCTGTGTTGGTTACTGTCAGAACAGGTTTACACTTCACCACAATTGTATTGCAAATGGATTGTTCTAAATGTGTTTATTGTCACTGAGCTGTTTTTTAAGCTCACATTTACTTGACAGAAAGTTAATGTTGACTTATATGCCTGTTTTAAAAAATGTATTGTGAGAGGAAACAAGATGTAGCATATTGGTGAAAAAAAAATGGACAGTGAGATTTCCTATTCTGGCTGGGATATAAATTAAATGTGAGCCTTATGAAACAAGTAAGAGTAATTCCAGGAATCTCGTCATATTTTATTCTCCAGAGAGAAATAACTGCCATAAAAACATGATTGATTAGCCTCTTCTTCCTGATCCTCTTAAGTGAAAACGTTTCATGTAATGTAGATAATGTGCATATTAAGCAAAAAGGCACACTTTCTGAATGTATTATCTCAATTGATTTGTCACTTAGAAATAGAAATGTCCTACAACTCTTTGTTCAGTGAGCTCCTCTTGCCTGTCACTTCCATAAAAAAACAGGCAGACTTGTTTCACAGGCTTTCTTCTTCATAAATGCTCCTGGATAATATCAGACGCTATTAACTCCCGCTGTTTGAATCTCAAATGTGCTTGCAGGTCAGTAGGTAGCTGAGCTTCAAAGGAGAATGGGGTATGATAAGGTTTAACAATCATCACTAATCAGGGAGGTGTCTGGTTTGTGCTAACCCAATCTCTGCAGGGTCTCCAATAAGCAGATGGCCAGTTTTCGGGGGAAATGCAGAGACTGGGTTTCAACTTCCACTTTTGGAAATGAACAGGACACTCTATTTTATCTTCTTTTTCACTTTTGCTGGATTGACTGAACAGTAAGAAGACCTCCCCTGACAGAGATATAAACATGTGCTTGTTACAGCGCGACTGTGTGGTCGATATGAATGTTTTTGAATAAATCTAGTCTTGGCAGTTTTTGCAAAAACAATGTTTAAAAGTGCCATTTTCATTTTTGAAAAAAAAAGGATCCTTGTCCATCAATAATACAAGGTTCATACAGACCAGTTGTTATTTGCCAGAAGAATAACATGTTTTTCACCAAATTCTAACTGGTGGGACATCCATTACGGAGCCAATTTCTATATTACACACACTATGAGGAGTGTGACAAGGTGTGAATGCTAGATCTCTCTGGCAAGACTTATAACGCGCCTACAATTAATCAAAGTGGTTTTAATTATATGATGCCTTTTTTTATTATTTTAAATGTTGGTATGTAAAGTGCCCTCCACAACTATTGGCTGCCCTAGTAAAGATTAGTGAAAAAGAGTTATCAAAAATTCCCGTTTTGGTGAATTAGCTTAATGTCACGCTGAAATTTTTTTAACCATCCAACCTTTAATTCAAGTACATTTATTGGGGGGAAAAAATAATAAGTCATCAAGAAATAATTATTTCTAACAAAATCATGTGTTTTCAAGTGAGTAGGTCCTAATGACTCAGATTAACATGAATGACATTTTTAGGAAGATACTTTTATTTGATTTAGCTCATACGCATTTTTAGAGGTGCCGATAATCATGATGGACATTTTGAGAAAAAGGTAATTACTTGATTATAAAGAATTAATTCATTCATGTTGTGTTTTTTAAAATACTCAAATGCATAGATTTCATTTTGGTTTTTTCAAAGGTGATACTCAAATGCAGATATACTTGAACCTAGGTCCAATTTTGTGTGTTAAAATTTAGAGCTAAGGTTGTGTAAAGGCTTAAAAATGGTGTGCCTAGCACTGGGATTGAACCCGCAAGGCTCAGAGAAGGAGTGCATATCATGTTTTGAATCAAATTGCATTTTATGCCCATCCTCCATTCCCATCCACAACACCCTATCTAGGCATACACCTACTTGATGGCAATAACACTTACTCCCCCCACTGGCAGACTCCTGACGTTCTCTCAACTTGAATGGGAGTCTGGTTTCCGCTGGCAACTGGCACGGTCTGGAGACGCCAAGGTATTGGAAGCCAGATTCAGGGCTTGGGATGGTTTGAATGGTTTCCCCAATGGTGGAGCAGTGGAATATTTCAGCGCCAATCCTCAGTAACCCTCTGACCTCTGCTACGTCATTCACCGTATGGCGATATAGTGACACAGCAGTAAACAGTGCTCTCCATGGTAACAGCTGGCCAGCCACGGGCCCGTTTGATCCTCTGGCAGCCCGTGGGGCCTGGCGGGAGGGTACCTTTAGGTGATTGGTAAACAGAGTAACAGAGTAACTACGGTAATCCTGAAGGTGTTTCACCCCATTCGTCCTCATCACTCTGACATTTACGATTGGTCTGAAACGTCTTTCTCCTCAGATATAGAACATTTATGAATCCAACTTGTTGGAGACATTTGCATAGTCACACTCTCTCTTTCACACACACACACACACACACACACACACATATGAACACACACAAACACAAACTGTATATCTAATTGGGCACAACAGAGTTGATTACTTCTAAAAAAAAATCTAACTTTTGCCAAACCTAATACTAAACCCTACTCTAACTTTAACTTTATTCTTAAACTTGACCTACTGTATCATAACCTTAACGCTGTTGGTATGGGTCCTACCCCTAAACATAATTTTTCATAACCTAGTCTGTTAGTTTTTTACCTAACTAAGAATGCT
Source organism: Esox lucius (assembly GCF_011004845.1). Lineage (NCBI taxonomy): Eukaryota > Metazoa > Chordata > Actinopteri > Esociformes > Esocidae > Esox > Esox lucius. The sequence goes on from NC_047589.1 coordinate 19,072,036, forward strand.
ACATTTAAGCTCTACTTGAGATACTAGTAAGAGAGACTGAAAGAAAAATGCCTTGTGCCAGTGCATTCGCAACAACTTTGAGTGTTGTTTGTCCAGTTTCTTTACCTAACCCTAAACCTGTAATCCCTAACCGTCATTCTAAACCTAGCTCTAACTGTAACTTTTCCCCTAAACACTTAAAGCAAAAGAAATAGCTGTTTTCAAAATGTGGACAGGAAAAATGTCCCCATTAGTCAACATAAAAAAAAAAATAATCTACCACAGTTTGGGGACATTTCTGTCCCTGTTATGTAGTGGAGTCTGAAACACACACGCTGACGGCCAGCCAACTCCTGGCGATAACATGCTGGAAATACCTGTTTTCCAGAGCAAACACCTGCCAAAGTACCCACGATGCAAGCTGGACCATACTCAAGGCTTTCTGTATGTTTACATCATTAAGGCTTCATTATCCCTGTGTTTATCTAGAGGTAAGATGGTTCTATTTAGATACCAAAAGGCCAATTATAACTATTAATTTGAATAAATACAAGACAATTTGATCTTATCAATGTACAGTTTAGTCTACACAGGGAGACGACTTAAAAGAGCGCTGATGTGCCATCATCCTTTCAACTTTCTGAAAGAATAGGGCCACCCAAGTATCCCTCTTAGCAGGGTTTAGCAAAAATAACATGTCAGGGAAGTTAAAAATAAGTAGGAAAGTATTTCCAAATATGACCAGCTTGACACCCTTATCTCTTCACCTCCCTCTCCCTCCGAGGAGCACACTCGCTACATTCGTATTCCTCCTGTGGATTGTTTTCTGGCTGTGGTACTGTGGCACCTTGTTCCCTTTACCTCACAGTGTCACAGTCATGACTTTTTCTCTTCCCTTTGTTAATCTGCGGTAAACAACACAACCGGGCTGTCTGGGGACTCCGCGTGACGGGCGGGCAGCATGGCTGCGCTGCCGCGACATATTTTTACTCTGCCACCCCCCCCCCCCAAAAAAAAAAAAAAAAAAAGAGATCTCAAACAAAAACCCACAAACCCCGACCAGCACCAGCACATGATTAAAGATGATGCCTCTTTTCACACTCAGAGAGGCAGTCAGTGTGCTCATGATAAAAGGCGTCTCAGATATCCTGTTGACAGGTTAAAGCGGCGTACCACGCTAATTGACACTGCCTCAGTAGCTCTGCCTCAGTATCAGGGATATTTGCAAGTTCCATATCGTTATGCACATTTCTTACCCCCCCCCCCCCCTCCGGGGGAGGCAGACTGAACACACACCGGTTTCGGAGTTGTGATTCCACCACTTCACTCGGTCTGCCTGCCTGATACACGGTGAAATAATAATGAAAAAGAGGTCAGAGTTGTGTTAAAACTTGTTCATTTAGACCCAGAGCATTGTCACGTTTATAATTTATCGTACTGGTTACACGCGTTCCATTGATTTTGGAAGTGTGATTTTCCTTTTCAGTTCATGTCAACATCTATTCATTTTCAAATTGCCCCTTTTGTACATCATTGGGTGGATGTCACTTGCTGTGAGATGCGTTGGGTTTACTGCTGCTGGCCTTTTAGCACATTTCTGAAAACCTGACCATTTTTTTAACGACCAGTTGAGGCAAAGTCTCTGAACAATCGTTTCACTTACTATAATTGTTAGCTGGCTTGGGCTGCACACTTATTTTTGCGCTCACTTCATCTAAAATAACGGCAGCGTACAAAAAGGTTTATCCACAATGATATTCTCTACATTTAACTGTTTAATATCCAATTAGGAAACTAAGTTCTTCATGCAAATCACAGGCATTATTATCTGAAATTCACGATTTCCACTCTCAAAGACCACGTTGTAGATCCACGACTTACCTTGCTACCTCCATTGATACTCTCACACTCAGATGCTAATTACACACCAAAACACTATGGAGTAATTATGGTTGTAATGGAAGACACACACACACACACACACACATTTATACTTTCACAAAAGTACCTTTTACAACAATGTAGCTCTTATTTCCCATTAAGACAATAGTTATTAGCATATTCATGACCAACTGTACAACTGACCGTAAAACATTTAATCCTAAACACACATGCACATGCAGGTGCGTGCACACACACAGACACACACACACACACACACAGCATCCTCCCAGCATAGCCCAGTTTAGTTGTGCTTGTGTTAATCCAGCGGGTTGCGTCTTCCTCAGAGAGTGTTTCTCATAAGAGCACTTTCATCTGATTAAATATGTGAATATTTAAAAACGACAATTCTCAGCACCAGCTGCAGAAACCCGTCAGGTCTGTTCCTGTGGGATGCAGCCAAGCTGTTCCTCCCATATTCACGACCATGCTCCGCACTCACAAGGAGGCTACAGCACCGTTCGAGAAGCCTCCTTATCGTTTGTAGAATTACATTTTTCTAGGTAAATCCAGCATGCTCAGTGTAGGGTTCGGTCCCAGATGTCTGTGATGGTATGGAACCAGAGAGATGTGATGGTTTAGTTCCAGAGAGATTTGATTGTTTGGTACCAGAGGGCTGTGATGATGTGGGCCCAGAGAGATTTGATGGTTTGGTACTATAGAGATGTGATGGTATGTTCCAGAGAGATTTGATGGTTTGGTACCAGATAGATGTTATTGTTTGGTACCAGAGGGCAGTGATGATGTGGGCCCAGAGAGATACAATGGTTTGGTACCAGAAAAGTGATTGTTTGCTCTCAGAGCGGTGATGGTTTTGTCACAGAGAGATGTGATGATTTTGTCACAGAGAGATGTAATGATTTGTTCCCAGAGGGCTATGATGGCTTTATTACAGAGAGATTTGATGGTTTTATCCCAGAGGGCTGTCATGGTTTGGTCTCAGGGGGCTGTGATGGTTTTGTCACAGAGGGCTGTGATTGTTTGGCTCCAGAGGGCTATGATGGTCTGGTGCCAGAGAGATATGATGGTTTGGTCCCAGAGAGATGTGATGATGTGGGCCCAGAGAGATTTGATGGTTTGGTACTATAGAGATGTGATGGTATGTTCCAGAGAGATTTGATGGTTTGGTACCAGAAAAGTGACTGTTTGCTCTCAGAGCGGTGATGGTTTTGTCACAGAGAGATGTGATGGTTTGGTCCTAGAGAGATGTCATGATTTTGTCACAGAGAGTTGTGATGATTTGTTCCCAGAGGGCTATGATGGCTTTATTACAGAGAGATTTGATGGTTTTATCCCAGAGGGTTGTCATGGTTTGGTCTCAGGGGGCTGTGATGGTTTTGTCACAGAGGGCTGTGATTGTTTGGCTCCAGAGGGCTATGATGGTCTGGTGCCAGAGAGATATGATGGTTTGGTCCCAGAGAGATGTGATTTTTTGGTACCAGAAGACTGTGATGGTTTGGTCCCAGAGGGCTGAGATGGTTTGGTACCAGGGGCTGTGATGGTTTTGACCCAGAGAGATGTGATGGTTTTGACCCAGAGAGATGTGATGGTTTTGTCCCAGAGGGCTGTTATGACTTTGTCCCAGAGGGCTGTGATTGTTTGATCCCAGAGATATGTGATGGTTTGGTCCCAGAGAGATGTTATGGTTTTATCCCAGGGGGCTGTAATGTTTTTGTCCCAGAGAGATGTGATGGTTTGATCCCATGGGGATGTGATGGTTTGGTACTAGAAGGATGTGTTGGTTTTGTCCCATAGGCATGTGATGGTTTGGTCCAAAGGGATGTGTTGGTTTTGTCCCATAGGCATGTGATGGTTTGGTCCAAAGGGATGTGTTGGTTTTGTCCCATAGGCATGTGATGGTTTGGTCCAAAGGGATGTGTTGGTTTTGTCCCATAGGCATGTGATGGTTTGGTCCAAAGGGATGTGTTGGTTTTGTCCCAGAGGGATGTGATGGTTTGGTACTAGAGGGATGTGTTGGTTTTGTCCCAGAGGGATGTGATGGTTTGGTCCAAAGGGATGTGTTGGTTTTGTCCCATAGGCATGTGATGGTTTGGTCCAAAGGGATGTGTTGGTTTTGTCCCAGAGGGATGTGATGGTTTGGTACTAGAGGGATGTGTTGGTTTTGTCCCATAGGCATGTGATGGTTTGGTCCAAAGGGATGTGTTGGTTTTGTCCCATAGGCATGTGATGGTTTGGTCCAAAGGGATGTGTTGGTTTTGTCCCAGAGGGATGTGATGGTTTGGTACTAGAGAGATGTGTTGGTTTTGTCCTAGAGGGCTGGATTAGCCAGACCTTTTCTCTACGGATTACTGTCAAAGTGTCAACCACATTGTGGTTTTTATGGTGATGATTGCCGGTCATTATTTGGATCTTGTTCCATTGTAACTTTGTTTTCATGTGTAGTTTTTGTTTTTGTTGCATCTTAGTTCCTCCATTAAAAGTCCTGTGACCCGCCACTCGCCAGCAGTGCGTGAAGACGAAGAGCATTTTGGCTCTGGCACAGGACCCCAGTCCAGGCAATGCCTGCAGTGCCAGTGGAATCCCACACGCTCTCTCCCTCCTTGGGGGCACAAACACAGGTTTGCCTTCTTTGTCCCCACCTGAGTTGCTCAACTGTGTCCTTGTTTAGGTTGCTCTTTCTGTAATATTCGTTGTTGGTCATTGTTTAGTTTTCATATAGTGTTTTCATGTAGTTTCTGTTTTTGTTACCTTTTAGTCCTCCATTATCGCTGCTTCCTGTTTCAAAGTTACATTTGGAGTATTGAAACCCAATTATCCTGATACGTTTGGAAACATTGAATGGTTTATGGTAGTGATTGGTCAATCTCAGACAAACACATCTTTTTTCCACTGGGTTTTTTGAGGAACTCCTGGAACTCATTGGTGAAAGAGTTGATCATTTGGCTCACTGATTTGCATACTGATTTTGAGTTGAAATCAACAATTGTCTGCAGATAAATTAAAATAAATATTCTCTAAAGACATCTATTTGTTTTTGTTGCATCTGATCCAATAATCTGGCCATGTAAACATTTATTTGCATATACATTTTACATAATTACATACTTTACAATGTGGAAATGTGCTAGATACATTTTAACCAAAATAATCGCTTTGCCGATCATTTGTTTGCTGTCCACTCGCTGCGGTTTGCAGGTCATGCATTCGTCTCAGTACCATCCACATACAGATTCTATCTTGCTCACCCTTAATCAGGCACTCAATTCCAAGCACTTATATTACAGGTATTAAACAATATTTTTGGGTTTCTTTGTCCCGCATAGTGTAGAATCTAATTGTTTATCATTGAATTACAGTTGTGCTTAAAAGTTTATTCCCTTGGAGAATTGTTAATATATGTTCCATTTGTAAAGAAAACATGAGTGAGCAGGCAAAACACGTCTTTTATTTCTTATGGGATTCACATTCAACTGTAGGTCATATCAGAATGGCACAATCATAAAACAAAACATGGCAAAAAATATTTACTGACCCCTGTTCAAAAGTCTGCATACCCTTAGTTCTTAATACTGTGTATTGCCCCTTTTAGCATCAATGACAGCGTGCAGTTTTTTGTAACAGTTGCCTATGAGGCCCCGAATTCTTGCAGGTGGTATAGCTGCCAATTCGTCTTGGCAAAATGCCTACAGGTCTTGCATGAACCATACGTTTGAGATCTCCCCAGAGTGGCTCGATGATATTAAGGTCAGGAGACTGTGATGGCCACTCCAGAACCTTTATCTGCTGTAACCACTGGAGGGTCAACTTGGCCTTGTGCTAATGGGTAATTGTCGTGCTGGAAAGTCCAAGAGCGTCCCATGCACAGCTTTGGAAGAAGAATGCAAATGTTCTGCCAGTATTTTCTGATAACATGTTGCAATCATCTTGCCATCAATGTTCTCCAGATTCCCCATGCCTTTAGAGCTCACACACCCCCAAAACATCAGTGAGCCACCACCATGCTTCACAGTGGGGATGGTATTCTGTTCACTATATGCCTTGTTGACCCCTCTCCAAACATAGCGCTTATGGTTGTGACCAAAAAGCTCTATTTTGGCCTGATCACTCCAAATTACAGTGTGCCAGAAGCTGTGAGGCATGTCAAGGTGTTGTCGGGCATGTTGTAACCAGGCTTTTTTGTGGCATTGGCTGCTTTTTTGTGGCAACTCGACCATGCAGCTCATTTTTGCTCAAGTATCGTCGTATTGTGCTCCTTGAAACAACCCCACCGTCTTTTCCAGAGCAGCCTGTATTTCTCCTGAGGATACCTGTGGGTTTTTCTTTGTATCCCGAACAATTCCTCTGGCAAAATTTGGCTGAAATCTCTCTTGGTCTACCTGACCTTGGCTTGATCAAGAGATCCCCGAAATTTCCAATTCTTAATAAGTGATTGAACATTACTGACTGGCATTTGCAAGGCTTTGGATATCTTTTTATATCCTTTTCCATATTTATAAAGTTCCATTACCTTGTTACGCAGGTCATGGCTCAGTATCTAGCCTCCTCAGTGCATCCACGTGAGAGCTAACAAACTCATTGACTATTTATACACAGACACTAATTGCCATATAAAAAGCCACAGGTGTGGGAAATTCACCTTTAATTGCCATTTTCACCTATGTGTGTCACCTTGTGACAAACATTCAAGGGTATGTAAACGTTTGATCAGGGTCATTTGGGTGATTTCTTTTATCATTATGATTTGAAAAGGAGCCAAACAACCATGTGATAATAAATGGCTTCATATGATCACTATCCTTAAATAAAATAAAATTATCAATGCCAAAATGTCACAATTTCTGCCAGGGTTTCATTTGACCAGTACCACCCACTTAAGCAGCTTCCAAACCTCTAGCAGTAACTACAGTTTCCACATTAGGCATTGAAGAATACTGTACAATTTGCTTCTACAACTAAAATACACATGTGACAAAGGTCATTTTTTTATTGAATGTAATTTTGACTGATGGTTTCAATATCCCCTCAAAATAATTTGTTACAACTCATGGCTTAAAGAGCTGATTCATACTAACAGAAGTATTTACTTTATTTGACCAAGCTTAAAACACTGAATCACTTTTAGATACAAAAATACAAATAGCCCACTATCCTGCGAAATTATAAGTAGAATTACATTTTATCGTCAACCAGACCATAAACCAATTGCATAAAACCATTTCATTGTATGACAGACTTGTTGTTTTGAGGTGCCATTTACAGTCACTGATACCCAAGAATAGGGTTTTCATAACACTTCAAAATACCACTTTGAATTTCTCAGAGTACCTCCTTCTGTTTTAAAAATGATTAATGGGCCTCACAACACTTACATCAGGATTGACATTCAAACATCCCACTAACACCAGTTTGTGTGTGCTAATTTTTATGATTTCATAACACAATCAAACTGTTTTAAGTCATTCTAGTTATACTGTGTGGTGGATCTAGAGATGTGTTAACACCCGTACAATACACTGAAATCATTCAGATCTAAACATAGGGACAGCTGTATACACAGCTACAGCTCGCCGTTACAACTTTTCATCTGGGCCTTCCTACACCATGTGTGTCCTTCACTGTACCAAACACACAAGTTGAGGGACAACATATTGCTGATGTGTATTCTTAGACCAGAGCCTCAGCCTCGTGCAGATCTCACCTTGCTGTCTCATTCTATTACCAGTTGAATGGATGGAGACCTTGCCCTGAGCACTTCAACTCTGTCTCCAAAGGAAGAAAACAGACAGATGTCATTTACATTACAGTGAATACCATCTAGATGTATTCCTTCTGTGCCCCTCTGCTTTGGGCTTTATTTTTTTTTTTCAAAGACAGGAGGACGGAGAAGCAGAAGGTACTGAAGAACCATAATAGTGTGTGAGTTTCTTGTGAAGCTGTATAAATATTGTGATATGTATTCTTCCTCAGTGGTGACTGTGAACATTCGCAGCGATTTATCACCGGTAATATTATGACACTCCTTCAGTGCATCTGGCCAATCCCGCACGGGTTTACACACGGTCACGGGTGCTAATTTGCTAATCTGACGCGGTGAAATCTGATCTGATGAGGGCCGACTACTTTTGAGAAGAGCTCGAGTCGTGCCTCCATTTGCACACTCTTACGCACACGCACGCGTGCACACACAAGCAGGCGCGCACGCACGCACACACACATTCTCCCTGCCTTGCCCTTCTGCATGCTGAGCCTCACTGCACTCACTGCACTCACTGCACTCACTGCACCTCACTGCACTCACTGCACCTGAGTGTGGGTCTGCCATGATCCCCATCCGTCCCTCGCCATCCTCGAGTGTCTCTGTTCTCCGCAGCAGCCCAAAGTTTTACACTTCAAACACACACACACACACGACTCCCACCCCCAACACACACACGCACACACTCACAGACACATACTCTTTACATACAAAACAAGCTCTAGAGAACTGCTTAATCATGTCCAGTTCTGTGTATTTGATTGTTGTTCTGTGTAATGACTGATCTGTGGTGGTGAGGGCTGGCAAAGAAAGACCCTTCATGCTGAGAGTAAAATCCTCACACAAATGGTGCTCCGTTTCTTTCTCTCCCTCATCACTCTCTCTCCATGCCTGGATGTTTCTACTGCTTCTGGATATTTACCTGTCTTCCCAGCTCTCTCTCTCCCCGTCCCCACCCTTCATATCTAAGAAATGACCTACCACGCAATTACTTATTCATATTAATGCACAAAGGAAATACACTGATCAGATTATACAGAATAGTGGGACGGTAACTTGTTGCTAAAAACATTAAAATGACATCTACACTGATCAAGTCGTGGCCAAACATGATCTTAGGTCATAACCGTTCACTATCTGTACTCTTCTTCTCTCATTAGAGGGCGGATGTCTCTACTCGTATATGTCGGTGTGCATACATCTGTCTGTGTGTCTGTGACGCCAGCCTGCTTCGTCCGTAAGTCCCATATGTGTATTTTCCTACCTTTATAGCCCTTTACAGCCCAGCCCAGCTCTAATGACTTGTGCATAGGTAGTACCAATGTGATGACAATAGTATGGTGTATGTGTTGTAAAATAGGACAGAATAGATCTGATTTATCAAATAACTGTTGTGTTATTAGTGTGATTTTACCAACTGGTGAGAGGCCAGAGGTGTCTGCAACAGATTCCATCAAAATGTAAATGTGTTAGTTCTGGGTTGACGGCACTGTAACCTGTTACGTAAACGCATCACCTGTATGATGACTAACTGCTGGCTGTAAGAGTGCTTCTCTTAGTTCCAGGAGTTCTGTTGGGAATGAGCTATAGGGCGCCTGAGCAATTATCTGGGGTAATGTATGTGCTGTGGAAAATATGCAAATTGTCTTCAGTTTCTTTCATCCTTATAAATTGAAGAGATTCATTTGCATTTGTGCTATACATCCAGATAAAACAATTACCCCTCCTGGGTAATTATTTATTATCATTGATACAATGTGTAATTTCTCCTTATAAATGTTTCATTATAGTGTTGCCATATTGCCTAGACTAATGACAACACCTGGATATATATCTGTTCTACCTGGATTTCACCCACCTGATAACATTAGTTACACAGAAATGAAATGAAGACATTACTTCCTTGAATGGGGACTTGTTTTCTTCATTATATTTTGTATGTACTCGGTCTATCTGGTCGGCCAAATCCAGGTCGATGACATACAGTAGTTGAAAAGTTGTGACCCCTCTTCCCTATCCTATAGATCTGGGGTATTCAGCTCTTACCCTATGAGGTTTGGATTCAGATTTTTTTCCCCCTTCAACCTTTATCATTATTTGCACCCACCTGGTGTTGCACATCTAAAAAATTCCTGATTAGAGGTCTGCCTCTAGATTAGAGATCTGCCTCTAGATCTGCAATGGAAAAGCGGAGTGGAATTGGCCTTTAGGTCTATAGAGTTACGTTTGGGGGCTATTGATCTTCCCACCGACACCCTCTTGTTTGTAGTTCCTACCACTTCCTCTAGGTGGAGCAGTAGCGCCACAGTCAGGTATTCCCCCCTAGTGTTCCTGATATTCTAGATCCATCCATCTGATTGACGAGTTATGAGTCTATCCCTGGCTAAATGACACTGACACACCAAGATTCCTGCCCACCTGAGCTCAATCAATCTCACTTAAAAAATCTTCTATCACCAGATTCTGAAATGCCGAGACAGCAGCCAGGGCAATTCCACAGTGATGTTATCAAATCTCTTCTGGGGGGATGGTGTGATAACTCTCTGTACAAAAAAAAGAAAAAATAGGGTTACAAAGGAAGAGAGAGAAGAAAGTGAAAGCACGTTCTTATACCTTGATTTTGGGAAACAATTATAAGAGTTCACATGACAAGGTAAGGTGTCAGATTTCAGAAGGCCTGGTCAACAGAAGATAGAAACTCATAACAGCAACAATGATTCTGTTAATATAGGTAATAAAACAGATCTGACATGGCAATCTGTAGCTGCTATGAAAAGGCAAGCAGTTAGGACTCTCTGGGGTTTAAGTAATAACACTCAGTGCAAGACAACAGCCAATCTAGCACAGAGGCACTTTGGAGTCTGTTTTCTATTTTTTGACATCAGCTTTTCCTTCCTCTGTCCGAAGGTCTGGTATTGCAGGGAAACTAAATTTACTCACAAACCGTTTTGCGGCGAAAACAAGTGAACTTTCATTATTGCCGATTCTGTCGACCCACACATAACTTCACGCCAGGGACAGAATGATTGATACTCTTCATCAGTCCCCCACCTTCCTCCACCATCAACCACCCTGATTTAATTCTAAACTAACGCCAAGATGTGTAACCAATACCAAGAAAAGAACACCAATGGAGTGGCACTATAGTGTATTGATCTCCAAATAGCAGGGAACCAAACACAATGCTTCTGAACACAGTACCCCAATTGGATGTCAAACACAAAATCTCAGAAAACATCAACATAGGTGAACTGCAGTGACAAGAAAACTGTGTGATCAGTTACTGTAGTCCCCACACACATTTACTTTCCTATCTAAATGCGGACACCAAAGTTGATTGCCATGAAAAAAATTATGTTTTTACTGATCCACTGTGATCTATTCACCCTAAACCTATCCCTAACCCCTAAACTTAACCTCAATAATATAACACTTCATGATGAAACCTGAAAAAGCCATTAACCCCAAACCTTAACTGGTAATGCCTAAATCTTAAAATAACCGCTATTCTAACACTATGCCCAATTCTAGGTTTAACCGTAAAACGTAACCCCCCCGTAACCCCCAGAAATTAAATCTTTCCTAGGGAACATACCAAAACTCTCTCTTTCCCTCTTTGTCTCTAATAAACACACACACAAACACACACACACACACACACACACACACACACACACACACACACAGAGGTGCAATAACAAGAGATAGCAGGGACAATTGGAGAGTGAAAAAGGCAAATTAACTCTTCCTGCTCTCTCATAAAGACATAATCTCCCTTTGGCTAAATGTTCTTTATCTCCCCCCTTCGTCATGATGTGTGCTACCCCCCCCCCCACAGCCTTCCCTGCGTTTTCCTGTCCTCTTCCGGAGGTTACCAAGTCAGCATCCCCCTCTCCCTCTCCTCCTGAATAGTCATCATTTTTCAATCCACAGCGGTATAATCGGCCCTGATGAGGATGCTACAATGGACTCTGGACTAAGCAGTTTTCAACAGGAAAAGCCCAACAGCCAAAGTGTGCCCCGTGCCTCTCTCCCCTTCTCTCTGCCACGTCCTTTGTTTTAAAGCTGTGTCAACCTGTGTTCTGTGGTAGCCTCCGTCAGTACAGCGTAACAGCCTTGATGACGGCCTCTCCCTCCAGTCTGGAGTCTATTCAGCAGGGCATCATATTTACCACATCAAAGACACAGCAAATTCCTCCCTAATTCCATTAGTAAAATACTGCTACGGCTGCAAATACAAAATAAAATAAAAAAATGAAATAAAAGTTGTATGGAAAAACAAGCTTAATTTCCCAAGAAAGTAGAGCCTTTATCTGAAAATATTATTAAGGGAAGGCTGTTGCTCGGTTTTAGTATTTTGTTCGTGGAACAGTGGAAGTTTTTGCTGAGCTTTGTTAAACCCCGCTCCTGTTTACAATTATTCTCTCCCTCTCTGTGATCCCCCCCCCTTTCTCTCTCTCTCAGTAAGAAGGAACACCTGATTTCATCTCCTGCTCAGAGAGATATGACAGTTCCCTGGGTGCCATGCTCAAACAGCTTAGCTCAGCAGCAAGAAATAAAAGAACCCGAAAAAACACACACAGAATATAACATCTGGCTTAGCATGTTTTCCACCTTATCTTTGGATTGTATTCTAGACCACCACCATGGACCCCAGCTACTTTATTTGGATTTTAAATGATTTATCAAAGAGCATGAGCAAACACAGACAATACCCTGCTATTCAGGTATCTGATTAAACCAACAGCTGATATCGTATATCATATTTAAAATGTTATGTCTGTAGAAATGGCAGCTGTTTCTTCCCAAGCTGGACGTTCCCACTCCGGATCATGGCTTGGTTTGGTACGTGATTGCTTATGTGTTCATGTGTTTAAGGGAAAACCAGGTTAAACAGCAGCTGAGAGCCGAGATAAAGGGCTGGTATGGTGTAATCACTTTCTGACAAGGAATTTGGTGTAGAATAATGTGACGTCAAAGCTGAGTTCCACTGTGAGACAGGGGAGATGGAGATGGTGTTCTGATGCTCAGCTCTCATCCTTTTCTCTGTGTACCGTTTCCTTCTCTCCATACTCGTTTGTGCCTCTTCCTCTAAATACTTTTATGTCAACATTCACCCCTATGCCTCAGTGCTCTCCTTTCTTCCTAGCTTCTTTCCTTCTACCTTTCTTTCTTTCCTTCTTTCTTTCCTTCATTCCTTCCTTTCTTACCTTCCATTCCACCATGTAAATATTGTAAATACCACCATGTAATTATAAAACAAGCTGTTACATAACCTTTTGAATCTTTGTATTTGAGAATTAACAATTTTAATGACCACAATGTTACATCCAGACTTTTCCACATTACACAAAATACCGGGTCCCCATTGAGGCATTCTACTGTACTCTACAGATTTACATACATTCTGCCCGAAGTCATCTCTGATAGTTCTTAATCTATCACTCTCCATCCTAATGGAAAGGAAGAGGGTTTGGAAGAGTGTGAATGTGAATGAATCATACATTATTCATATTCCACCCAAAGAGTCATTTGAATATAGCCAGCAGTATTTGGAAACATTACCTGTGAATACTGCACAGGAGGACAAAATACTCCCACACAATTTATTATTGTGTATTATTGATTTTATAGCAAAAGGATTAGAACAAGGCGTTCTGTGACTTCCATCTACTTTCCTCCATCTTAAATAAGTTGTAGGTAACTCCAGGTAAGTAGCGGGGTATGTAGTGGAATTTCAATGAGCGAACAACACATTAGCTTGAAGATTCAAATTTGAATGGTGGCGGTGCAGGGAGGGAGAAAGAAAAGACAAGAAGAGAGAAAACCTCATTCTCTAGCTTCCATCGCAATATGATTTATGAGTCAGCAAGAGCGTTGCATGTAATGATTCAGCATGTTGATCAAGCTTTGGTATGGTGGAGCTTGTTGGAGAAGGATTGCAGTGAGACCCGGAAAAGACAGCAACGCAGATCAATTACCTCGCTAAGTTCTGCCGTGTGCAGTCAGTCACCCGTTCTACCTGGCGCTCTCTGCGCTACCGTGCCAACCAATCTGTATCTCTCAGAGACCGCCCCTCTTTGCACAACGAACTGCACCACCACAACAATGTTTTACAGCAGAAATATGCTAAAATCAACATCTAACACGTATTTTGCCACCTGAAATATTTGTCAATTCTATTTTACATGGCAATGCGCTTTGAACGATTGGGAAGACAACACTCATGATCTTGTACATAAGAGACAGCGAGAGACAGAGGCAGACAGACAGACAGACATATTGAAAAAAGAATGGTGTGTGATATTTCTCAATATAGCTGAGAGAAGAGACAGCCAGCTGGTGGGCCAGCCACGAAGAGAGAATATAAATATTTTAAAGGGGTACTTGGTCAGGAGGTGGTGTAGCTACAAAATGAGCAATTACTCTCCTCGTGGGACGCAGCGATGTTTATGACAAGGGGTCAGAGGTGACAGGATCTTTTCCTGGGCAACCAGCCACTCTCCAAGTGATTTCCCTGTATTACCGATTTATACATTGAAACGCCTGCACAGAACAAACATACAGTGTAGACTCCTGATCAAAATCCGCAGCGCCATGGAAACATGAACAATAGGGATCTGCACAACCTGTGGCTACTGGCGGCAGAATAATTAGCATAGTTGAATAAGTCAGAAATACCTTGTTGGTGGAAGAAAACAGTTGCACTGAAATCAATTCAAATAAACCCAGAAGTCTCTACGGTTGGCTAGACCTCTTCCAACAGACCGTAACACCAACATGCGTCATTTCACAGTTGTAGAAAATCTCTGCTTCATTATTTTGGATTCAGATGACCAATGGCGTGACAAAAAGACTTCAGGAACAGTAACCCATGAGGAGCGGTACTGCTCCAACCATTAGCAAATCCGAGTAGTTGTTTTCACTACACTGAAAGACCCACAGACTTTCACCCAAAACAAATCTGCTAAAGAATCTTACCACATATCCTTAGAATTGACCATGCTGCTATATACTACCCGGCAGAGACGCCACAGTATACAGTATGTAAAGATGCCAAATAATGTACAAATCGATCTATGCATTCATATCCCTTTTATGCTACAAACACTTCATTAGGACATTACTTAAAAAAAGGCATCTGTTTTTTAATTGGAGGACCAGACAACCCCCCCCCCCCCTCTCACACACTCCACCAACAGCCTCAGGTGTATCCCTGTGTGTCAATGTGTGCACTGCCCGACAAAGATCCATCCATTCATTTAATCAGAAGCAAATCTTGTTTTCAATAATTACCAGGCGGGCAAAAAGGGGAGAAGCTCATTTCCCTCCGAGACTAGAAAGCCGTCCACAGATCAATGTAATAATGATTGTCTAATGCCAGGGATTCGTTTAAAGGCCTTCTGCTAAGAATAAGTTTATGCAGAACTAAAAACGTGTCACTCACATCAAATCAAACATGCATGTACCCCCCCCCCCCCCACTAAATCCATATGTATTAGATACATAGGTTGCTCTTATCATGTACTGTGACTCGTGAGCAAACACAATGCCCATTATATATACATTAGACATGATGGACTGCTAACATTTACCGAATGGCTCTTTTTATTGAATTTCCTGCCTTAGATTAGTGTGTTAGTTTTAATGACCCATGAAACTAAATTTAGGAATGCTAATCATATTTTCACAGTGAGATCTCAGACTAAGTCTAAATAATAACAATTAGCCCCAACAAAATAACACTTCAACATTCACACCCACAAACGTATGTTGTTTGTTTCAATGCACCATGTTTCTAATGATCATAAAGGTGAGCAATCAAGCCTGAGAATTTGTATGGGCCTTAGACCTGCTGAACAGGCTTCAGATCAGAGGCTGAACGCAAACTTTGTGACACAAGCCAATGATCCAGAATAGATTTGTGGTTTAAGCGTGCTTGCAAATCCGGTGGAAATTAACCCAAACCTTGCGGTCAAACCATTCCTAAACTACTTGGACAAATATTGAGCGCTAATACATACAGTATCAGTCAAATAATTGGACACACTTACCCATTCAAGACAACCAGTGAAATTGTAACTACTTAAAAGCAGTAAAATCAGTCATCAATCATATGATTTTGGGGGATCTGTCATATGATTTTTGAGGATCTGTCACATGATTTTCAGGGATCTGTCATATTATTTTGGGGTATCTGTCACAGGATTTTGGGGGATCTGTCATATGATTTTGGGGGATCTGCTTTTAATTTTCATCAACATATGAAAGATACTTGTGGGGCTACAGCTGCTCCTTATTAGGATCTTATGCAAAGAAACAATACTTGGGGTGTGTGAGGTATTGAGGTAGGGGTGTGTGAGGTGTTGAGGTAGGGATGTGTGAGGTGTTGAGGTAGGGATGTGAGGTAGGGAAGTGCGATGTTGAGATAGAGGTGTATTTGGTATTGAGATACGGGGGAATTTAGTGTTGAGCCCACCATGTGTGTAGTGTTGGGGTAGTGGTGTGTTTGGTGTTGAGGTAGTGGTGTGTGTGTGTCCATATTTGTTAGTAGAAGAGGGTGGGCGTGTGCATGTGTATGTGCGTTTCATCCAGACAGCAGGGAGCACCCTTATGGATGTTCAAAGTGCTGCTTATTCTTCTCCACTGGACTCAATCAGAGGAACAACTCACAGAGAGATAGAGCAAGTTTCATAGAGAGGGACAATGAGAAAGACATGAGAACCCAAAGAGGATAAAGAGTCTGAAAAGAAAATAACCATGTTTTCTTTCCAGAGTGTGTCATTAGCCGCATTTTTAGGACTGGAAGTATGACTATTTAGGACGATTTGACTATGTGAACTATTGTTTTTGATTAAAAGCAAATGGGAATGTTATGACTTTAACCTTCTTATAAGAGACAAAGCTCTTCTGGACGGAAATATATTTAAAAAATCATTTAAAACACAAATAATAATAATAATATGCAAGGTGTTTGAAAATAGTTAAACAGGCTTACCAAATGACTACAGTATTCATTAAGCAGTGGGGATGAAATATTTTCCCCCAGAAGACAACTGTCTAGCCACAGTCGTTTCAAGACTTGGGACAACGTGGGGAATAAGGGCATTGGAGAATACTCTCACGGTGTTCAGGGCTGTGACTTAAAGACAAGTGCCCTGACAGAAAGGCTTTGTCTCACAGGGAGAAGGCACATTAGATGTGGTCTTTGTTAGATTTTCTAAGGCACATAAAGGAGGGTAGTATCTGTATTCAGAGCACCGCCTCGAGGGATATGATAAAAGAAAAACCCCAGAAAAGTTAGGATCCACCTCACTCTGTCATTGTTGAAGTGTGCAGGCCTCAGATATACCGCACATGTAACTCCATATCATCTCTACATTGTCAGTTTACACTGGAACAAATTCTCAACTTTGAGAATGATTGTGGATGTGGAAGAACAGGAAGAAAAAAAAAAAAGCATGACATAAACCATCACCATGATCCTGTTACAGACAATAATTATCCACATGATGTGTGACATCTCTGCGCCCCTTCTACATGCCCCTTCATATATGCTGTATATACATACTGTACGGAGCCGGCTTCTCAACTGGGTGAGTTTCCACATCTGAGACTTGTTGACGTTCTCTAGGTCTTGTCATTACCAAGATTGGCCTGATGACACAAGCTGTTAAGGCATGTCAGGAGCCTGCCGCCATGTCTCTGGAGATGAGAAAACTTGTCAAATTGTTATTTTCTTCACTGTAGTACCATATGGGGTTGGTGTGTGTGTGTGTGTATGTGTGTGTGTGTGTATGTGTGTGTGTGTGTGTGTATGTGTGTATGTGTGTATGTGTGTGTGTGTGTGTGTGTGTGCATGTGTGTGTGTGTGTATGTGTGTGTGTGTGTGTGTATGTGTGTATGTGTGTATGTGTGTGTGTGTGTGTGTGCATGTGTGTGTGTGTGTATGTGTGTGTGTGTGTGTGTGTGCATGTGTGTGTGTGTGTGCATGTGTGTGTGTGTGCATGTGTGCGTGTCTGAGAGAGACACACATTGGTGCACACATTGCGTACGTATCCCGTGTACGTGTCTGTCGGCATGCCATGTGTGTGTGTAATGTATGTGACTGCTTTGTGTGTGTGTGTGTGTGTATGTGTGTGTCTGCAGAAATGGGGGGGGGGGTTATCTTTGAGATGATCAAGGTTATGCGTCTCAGAGTGTCTCCATTATGCACAGTGAGTCTATAACTCCCAGCTTACTAATTATATCAAAACAACTGCATTGTAAATGTGATTAACATTCAACGGTGATAGTTGAAGATTTGTGTGTTGCAGAGCTGCAAAGAGTCTGTAACATAAAAACTCTGCTGGCCTAATTAGAGGTTGTGCTTGAAATAATTAAGTGGGGAGAGAGCGGTGTTTAAAGAGCCATGGCAGCTACCGTGCTGAGGCCACGTTTACCCTGCTCGTCCACCTGCTCATGTGACTGGCAACACTAATGCTTTTTGGTCAGCCAGCGCATGCTTCATACCTAAAGGGCTGACACTCAAAACGCAGATGAACACCAAGCCTCCACGGAAAGACATAGGGCTCACGCGCTCCCTCAGTATTTCTGGAAATGAAACACAAATATTTCCCAATGACATTTTTATGACATGGCTTGTTGTCTTGCTTCCAAACCTTGAAAAGGCAAAACAATCTCAAAGATTAACTATTGATTCAAAAATAATATTCTATATACTGTATATTTGGAGAAGAAAATAAGGTTACAAAAGAATCTTAAATGTTTTGTCCATACTACATTTTTTTCCTTCTTCAGGTAACTGTGGTTATAGGCATAAACATGGCATAAACATGGCAGCCAAACCCAACAAAACATCTGGACATGCCAGCAGCCCTCCACGGTGAATACGCGGAGTACCTGCGTTATTCAACCCTTCTTGCCCTAGCCGACAACTCACAATGAGATGGTTGGGAGGGGTGACGTCGTGTGAGAAGGCCCAGCACACCACAGAACAAACATCTACCACAGTCGCCCACGTCCGTTGCACAGGATGCCACCACATCTTCAGTGAAGTGAACGCCCATCCCCCTCGGCAAGACTTCCCTTCAGCTGTCACGTATCATGGAGATTTCCTCCACGATCCAGCGTGATAGCTGCTGCACAGGCAGCGCCCTACCTTAAGCTGGCAGGAAAGCCATGTTGCGTAACCAGAAACCCAGAGTCCTGTCCATCTATGTGCATGACTCTCACACTGCTCGAGCCACAAAAAGGGAAATAACACGGTGGCGGTTAGAATCCTGGAGGACAAAGACAGGACTTCTGGGGTCTGGACTGCTTTCGGGTGCTGTGTCACTTTGGAACCATCGAGTGAAGATTCTACAACGGATGGATTCTCTGTGGATGGATGGATCCGCAGGCTGGCCCCTCAGGACATCCAGAACCAGAGCCATGTCACAGCCACCCTGCCAGGGCATGTGGCCCTGGGGTCGTGGCATCCATTCCCGCATCACAAGCTGCAGCTGCGGCAGTTGTACTTCCGTAATCAACAACTCCGCTCCTACAGCTCTGGAATGACCTCATTTTATTCAGCGAAATAATCTCATCCCAAAACGTGCCCCCCGAGGGAACCGAATCCGCGACTACTACTGTTACAGTGTACCATGTAGGCCTGCCGGACGGCCAAGGTTCTCCCCCTCGTCTCCCCACTTGTCATGCATGAAGCCTTGCAAAGGACGCCCTGACTGAGCGCTCTCATCTCCCACCAAGGATTACAGCTGGATGTGTTTCCTGCGGGTCTACATTAAGCCTGGCAGGACAGACTACAGAGGGTGCGTTCTCCTTTCCCAAAAGCTGCAGGGCAAGTTCTGGTCCCCTCCTGACGCCCCACTGGAATGAAGGCGCTCACAGACTTCATGTACCCGGCTGGTGGTTGCCGGTGCAAAAGCACGTGATTGCTTTCTGTCAAAACTGGTCCGGGGACTGACAAAACTCAGCTAAACTGTGGACACACCCGTGTGGTTCCAGAATGAGAGCCAGGAGTGGAGGGCTCTGAAAAGGAGCCAGGGCTCAGTGTTTGAACATGTTTCTGTGTATTAGAGTTGGTAACACAATGTTACTGGCCGCAACGTCCAGGGCCACACTGGGCCCGCGTGCCCGTGGTTGGAAAGGCAGTCGGCCCTGCAGAATGAGGGGACAGATCACCACCTGTACGTAACTTTTGTTTCCGACAGTGTCACACCGTGGGGAATGGACTCTCCTTATTGAGATCATGTTTGCTTAATACGTTCAATGCTGAAAGGTGCATGCTTGAATTGAAGTACAGTAACAACCCTTGGCCAAGCCACTCAAGGGTGCCGCCACTTCCAGCACCCGGGAAAGAAAGGGACAAAGAGAATACTCTCTCACCCCCTCCCCAAGCACTTAGATGGGCTGGTTTCCTGGTCTACTCCAGTGATATGAGATTACTCTCTCACCCCCTCCCCAAGCACTTAGATGGGCTGGTTTCCTGGTCTCCTCCAGTGATATCAGCCTGTTGCGACTGTTGTGCCTGACAATCCTGGCCTGAGAGAAAACGGGATAAGAGGGATGCCCGGGTGGCTCCGGTCGGGATTGAGAGCCCACTGGGGCGGTCTAGTGGAGGCTGTCCTCTCTTCAATTTTTCGATCGCTGAGCCAATCAGTGAGTTTGGGGAAATTTTGACATTGAGTTGTGTCCGTCTGTCATGCTCTGTTAACTGGCAGAGTCCGCTCGCCATGCTTTTCCCAGGTGCCAGTGCCACGGTTCGGGACTTACGAAGGATTACGTTAACGTTGTAACAAAAGTCTTCCAGGACATCCTTATTAGAAGGATCAGCATTTAGAACTCTGCTAAACTCTGTCAAAAGCTCTGTCGGGTCAATCTGCAGCATGGTGGCGGTGTAGGCCAACTCCAAAATGTTTTGAGTTTGAATTAAAGCAACAGCAGAAAAACTAATTTTGTACACTTTAAACCTAACCTTAACCCAAATTCATGACATATCATATGTTGTTGTAAATTCACATGATTTTGAGTAGTATTAGCAACAGGTTATGTTTTGGGAGCACTACGCAGTACAGCCCAACATGACATATTATGAATTTGGCTGTAACTACGTTACATTTGCCCCTGATACCAGATGGGCACAATTTTCTTGTAGGTGGTCTGCTGAGAAATTGGAAGGAATGGAGGGACTTTTCACAGACGTGTCACTGTCCTGGAGTCATCGGTGGGCTTCAAGTTCTGATTTTAAATTTGAAGCGATAGGAGAGCATACCACTGTTATCTGTCGTGACAAAACAACGAATCAACAGAGAACCAGCCATGTTATAGAAACGTGCATTGGGAGAATTAAGTTGTTAAAGGATGTAGATCATGAGAGCCTGAATTAGGGGATCTCCTTGCTAAAAGAAAACTCATTTGAAGCAATTTTCAAATGTATTTTAATCCCTGTCTGTAATCTGTCTGAACCTATTATTAAGATCATGTTTAGTTAAAAAAAGCTTCGCCCAGAAGTTTCAACCAAACAAGATGATTTTTGTTTTAATTGTTCGCTCAGACCATTAACTCTAATGGTGAGCCATCTTTAATGATTTCTAGAAACTGCCTGGAAGTCAAATTAGGCTTTTATGGGATTTTTTGTCTTTTCTCACTAAGACACAGAGAGCAAGTTTACAAAGTTGTCGAGGATTCATTTATGCCCTAATTGCCCCCGCAGGAGATTAGTGTCAGCTTGGATCTAGTCGGCCTCCTGCATAATGAGTAAAAATGATGGATCCTGCAAAGGTCACACTATAATCCTCCTTACAGAAACAAATGAAATTAATGAAAGCACTCTGTCTACCTCCTCTATCTCCTTTTCTGTGTCCTCCTTCAGCTCATTTAGTCTGTCTGCATTTATTCTTCCTATCTCCGTATATCCCTGTTTGTCTCATTCCCGCTGTCTTTTTTCCTCGGCCAAAAAACCCACCTTCTCTTCCTATGCCCTTCTCCATGTCACACACCTTCCTCTCATCTCTTGACCCTCCCGCCCTATCCCTAACCTTCTTTTGGCCACCTCACCCCATTTAACCACACCTCCCTTTCCCTCTCTGCATCCACTGTTGTGCATCACTGCTGTGCATGACATTTTCCTCACAGTATCCTTGCAAAGTAGTAGGGTATCGCAGAAGCATTGCCATGTGTATTAATTAATTCCAGCAGCGTTATCATCTTAGTTCCCCCTCTGTGTTTCATAAATTCCTTAATAAACCAAGACTTTGCAATGGAGGCAAAAAAGGAAATGACTATTTTGCATGGAAACCAAAGAGACCAATAACAGTTTGCTATTAAATGTGTAGTAAAATTAGTTGCTGTAGATGTACATTATAACTGTATATATGTCTGTCTGTGTGCAGTTAAATGATGCAATGCGAAAATACAATGTGCACACAAATACAACCAAATCATCAAAACATTTACATTGGAAATGTATATACAGTATATATTATAATATTTTTAAATACAGTAGCTCATGTCCTAGATTATGGCAAAGTAATGGAGGGTGGCGTGGCGGTACAAATATGCATTTTTGTGCATATCTTCTTAGAAAGTACTTTCATTGAGTGGTAAACCAAGAAAGTGACGCAGGCACTCCGAGGGTCAAGGGAGCAACCTCTCGAATGTTCCTTCACCGCGTGATGGAGAGCAACACTGAGGAAAGTCCCTACCTCCCCTCTGATCAAACATTGCCTTGGCACCAAGAAAGAAAGCAACCTCAGGGCCATGTCTGCATCTCACGCTGCTCTCTAGCTGAGAATAAGATACTGAGAAGATTTCTCAATGGACCTCCCTGTCTCATGTGTGCTGGATTACATCTTGAAGAGTTTGTTTATTTTCTGTTGGGGGAAGGGGGACGGAAAAACTCCAACCAAAGATTTGAATAACAACTGAGTTATTTTAGGATTTAACCTGGGGGTCTTGGGTTGTTGTGTTCTGCGTAACTGACTCACTGTGAGTGTGTGTGCGTGTGTGCGTCCATGGAACGATGCTAAAATTAGCCTTGTGAGTGAGTGTAGCGCCTTGAGATTGTCATTGGCAGATGTGAGGTTTGTTTGAGTTTGAAGGGTTAGTGTGTATTGAGAATTGCGTGTGTATTTATGTGCAGCTGTCTGAGAAAGTATGTGTGAAATTCCTGCCCGTGTGTGTGTGTGTGTGTGTGTGTGCGCGCGCGTGTGTTGTGTATGTCTGTGCCCATGTGTGTATGGTGTTGGCTTGGTTTCTGGACCTCTCCCAGCGTGGGTTCCAAGGAGACATAAGCCAGCTCCATCTGCCTAGAGTTCTGTCTCTTTGTGGCCCTAATGAAAGACAAACACCCAAGATGTTTCGTTTAAATCAACATTTTATCACTGCTCCCATCCCTAATTACTGTACTGTACTGCGGTGGAGAAAAGACAGACCATAGATCACTGCTATTACCTCTGGGCTCTGATAGCAGCTCCAACATACAGACAGGAAACCTGGCAGTTAACAGGACTCAAGGGACACGCATAAGTGTGGAAGGAGACGTCCAAACGGATAGACTTTTATGATGAACACTTCAGATAGGGGCTTTGAAGGTATGCTTTGTCAGTGATTTTCCAATGGGATGTTGTTGACACTGTATTGCCTAAATACAACCAAAATCAGAAATGACCCTATCATCCTTTAGAGTTTCATTATTATTATATTTTTTTTACAAAGGATATTATAAATAAATAAGTCTAGTGCCATGCATTTTTATTTTTGAAAGGACAGGAATTTGGACAGAGATCAGTAGATTTGACTAATTCAACTAATTTCATTGAAGGTGCATTAGTCCCAAGTGAAGTGATTTTTGAAACAGTTGTGGTAGTAACTCAACTGTTATGATTATTTTTTTCAGTTACTTTTTTATTTTATTTGTTCGCTTGAATAATAGGCACTTTCCAGACTCAGTGGCTCTGGAAATGTTCTCCAACAACAAGCTGTCTGTCATGTGTACACAGAAAAATAGGTCATGCTGCATGGACTGTAACATAGAGAAGACAAATTTATGGAAGATAGAGAAGGGAAATATATACATAGTATCACTGATAACATGCATGAATGAATACAATTAATAGACAACTGAATGATATGGATGACAGAGCTTTTTAGAAAGAATCAAGAGCTAATTTTGTGAGGAGCATTTAGAGTAGAAAAAACATATAATCCTGTCCCTCCCAGCAGTCAAGCAATTGCTTTCAGCTAGGAGTAAGTGAGGTTACGGCAGGGGGGGGGGGGGGTCCTGTGGATTACTGAATTATTTGAAAGTTTTGTTCTCTTGACTGAATGAATTAAGTCAGTAAAATGAGCTGAATTTCCCACCGCCACTTTGGTGGCCTGTCAAAGCTCTCAAAGTGTTGGGACACAATTTCTGTCTCTGACAGGGGCAAAAAGGTAGAGTTGGTAAAGTCAATATAGCAACTTAACCAATGTCACATGTTATGCTTTGACACACACTGGGAAGTATCTTGACACAGATAGAGTAGACAAAAACTCTGCAGCATCTGGTCCCTTGGGACTGACTTGTGTTTTGTATAACCATGGTGCTAAGTGATTTCGCTGTTCTTGTAAAACAACCATGGCTAGGTTCTAACAAGGTGTCATGTTTATCTCTGCCTGGTGACGAGTGTGAATATCAAACATATCATGGATTTCAAATTAAATGTCTTCCATTTGCACATTCTAAGTCGCGGTAGCATGGATGAATGAAATAGACATGGCAGCTCTTGTTATGAGACCCAGATAGTGGCCTGACTGGTTGTGCTGGAAGTGTGATGCGTTTGATGGGATCACCCAATCATATCCTTCATCTCAACCTGACTAACCACACTTTGTTTAGAAAATATTGTTCATTATCACTTAATGTCTTGGTTAACCCACATTTTCCAAGACCCACTCAGTTTCACGTGCTCTGCTTTCGATCATATTTGTAAAGTAGTAGGTTATATTTAAGCAATCAGGTCACATATGAGAAAAATAAATCAAAATGGATTTGTCCCCAGCCCTGACCTGTGTTTCCTTAACCAAAAAAGTTACATACTCACATGCTTTTTCCTGTTTCGTGTTCAAGAAGAGCCCATACAGAAAATACATGTTTTTTAATTAGATTTCCACAGATGGAAAATATTTTCTTGAATATCAGACAATAGGCTAGGTGGTATTTCACACCTGGGACCTTACGTTCCACAGTCAATTATGCTAACTACTACTCTAAACAGGATTAGGTCCCAAGATTAAACATACTTTGGTAATGTACACATCTATAAAATGTGTTTCAACACCTAAATGTGATATAATCAATACATCAGTAATTACATTTAATCTTTTCACAAGACCTGAAAAAAGCATTTTAATATGGGCTTCAAAATAAATTTTGTAATGTATTTTCTATAATACATTACAACTATAATGAGAGCATTGTTGACGGTGAAATACATTTGGACGAAACTGAAATGTATTTATACATTTTCAAATACATTTCGGAATAAAAGGTGAAATACATTTTGATACCTGAAATGTATTTTGAATTAAGTTAAATATATTCAACATATATTCATCATGCATTTTGCATTGCAAAAATAGATTTATTTTCCATATGGTGGCGAACGTCTCTTCCTTAGGGAGTGAGTGCCTGACTGACTGATTTTACATTGCCTAGTGTTTGGCTTTTTAACTGTCATTGTTTTCTAAAGAAACGAACCAGCCATTGAGTGATTGGAGTCATTGTTTCGATTATAGGTACTGTATAGCTATTAGCTAGCCATCTACAGTAATCTCTATCTAATTTCACACATTGAATGTAGTAGCGACCCTTTTATACCTGTTGTTGGTTTGGATGTTATCTTAAGTACAGTAGGGAACTAGTTTTCAGAACTATGGAGTTTCAACTAATTGGTTTGACAGTGCAGAAGTACACAGACACCACGTCTCTGCACATGTATCACGTGCAACAACATCCGCTGTGTAAATAGCTTAGTAAAGACAGGGCAACAACATTCATCCCAACTAACCATGGGCTGGTAGGACTAGGCTGGCCTGGTTCCTTTTCTTTTTTTCCTTCAGAATCCTAGGCATTTTTTAACAACAAAAAAACACTTAATTGAATGTTTTCTTTTACTTTTCTGATGTTTGTGTGTGCATAGAATGCGTCCAGTATTGTATGTTACAACACCACATGAACACTGCTATGAAGGATTTGAACAAAACCACGGCCCAGCTGAATTTGTCTCTCTCTTCCTGAATTGGCAAAAGCCATCTCACACGCATTAGTCAAATTACCACTAAACATGACTTATCGGTTCCTGCAAATGGCTCGGTCATTGGCCAGATTCCAGTCGCAGTGCTCTGCCATTGAAACCATATTTCCTACATGTGTTGCAGCAGATAATTGAGGTGATTCCTTGTAACCTTTTGCTAAACTCCAATGTGTCGAGTAATGATGATGTTGTGGCGTTAACCTCTACTGATAGCCAGTCCAGATGGCCAGGCCGGCCTGCCCTTTCAGATCCCTGCTTCTCTCAGCAAGATGACACTGTTACAAATTGTATCTGTAATTTAGAATAACATATATACCGTACACATATGCTGGAAAATAAAACAGTTCTGCAGGAATAACCACAGACAACTGTAATAGCGCTCTAGTCATTTAAAAGGTAAAGATGATAGATGGATTCTTTTATGTCTCCAAAATTCCTTGTTAATTATTATTTGCATGAAAATGAAAGGGTTGACTCTAAATAACTATGGGATGGCGTGGGAATTTGCAGAATTGAACAACCTTACATAAGCCTCGTTCTCTCCATGGAATAGGTGGCAATTGACTATGTGGCTATTGAATCTAGTGCCAATTGAGAGAACAGTCGGGAATACCACCACATAAAATGTAAACACCCAACTAGTTAAAAAACAATACTCAAATAAAGTGCAATATGTGTGTGAAATGAATATGAAAACATGTCTAATATTGTATTTTAACTTATGGTAATACTACCACTGCATCCTTTAGTGCTTCAGTTAATTCGATCTGTCAAACAAAATGTTCAGTTGCAAAACGTTTCATTAAGCACATTTCCTGTTGGACAAATTCAGGTTGACTTCCCTGATTTTCTCATTTATTTTCCTTCTGTTTACAGAAACAGTTTGCAATTTAAACTTGATGGGCACTAATGTGACTCTCCTAACCTGGGGGGTAGCTAAAGAACACTTGACCTGTATGACCAGTCGAGGACTGACTCATTCATGCACTCATCTATAAAAACAAACACATGTATGCCTCACCCTCCATGGAAATATGTATGACAATACTCTGGGATTACTGGTGCTGACACTGTATTACATTGTAATTATTATTATTACTACTACTAGTAGTACAGGTAGAACTAATAGCAGTACTATAAGAATTTGTATTAGTATTGTCACTGTTTACATTTGCGATCACTTCTATGATATCACTTTTATCATACTTTTGCTCTAGCATTGTTGAGAACCTGAAGAAAACGTTTTTTTGTGGTTTGCCTCATGTGTACTATATGCCCACAATCATTACATCTTGAACTTCTTGCTGAAGTACTGCTCAGCCATGATTTCTTGGCATGCTCAGCCCAGCTTCTTTCCTTCCCGTGTCACTGTTCATTAACACTAAAAAGTACACCAAATGTATGAACTTGTTTTACAGTGTTCATAACATGGATGATTTATCAATCTGATTTGTATTTTAAAAATGACAATATATATACAGTATCCAAAACACCAGATTATCAAGGTCATCGGATGGATTGACCACTTTTAAAGGCTCTGCATGTATCCCTCTGTCATGGGGGCATTTCGGTTATAAAGACAACAAATCTTCCAAAAACCCTGAAATGTTCAACCAGCTTTTTGGCTGTACTGTAAGTGATCATGACAAAACACAACACATGTCATTAACTGAATCTTTGAGTGCCTGAAAATACCCCAGTAGTCCATTACTCCTGGTTTAAAGGCTTTATCTGGCCTGCAAGACACATTAAACTGGCCTGCAAAATAATGTGTAGTTTCTTTTTGAATCCAGCCAGAGTAAGGACATACAACTAATGGTTTGTTAATCACCCACAACCTGCATTCAGAATGACTGGCAGGGTAGGAAATATATAAAATTGAGACTAACTCAATCCATGAATCAGATTAAAAAGAGACTTTATTAGTAAAGCACAAGTGGTGAATGTTTAAATGTTTCTGAACCAATCAACATAAAATCAACTCCATGTATTTCAGACAGTGACACGTCTTTTTGTCTCTGTAATAATATAATGATAATAAGAATGATCGTACCACGATGCAATGACTATGGAGTTGTCAGTCTTAACTGTCAGTTTTAACTTCCATATTGGATTAACCATTTAGAAAGTACAGCGCATTGTATTTAGTCCCTCTATTTTAGGCTACCAAAAGTATTTGGATAATTGGTTTCACAGCTGCTTCTCAACAGACAGGTGTGTTTGTTTGCGTCATTAGTGCATGCACAAGAGAGCTCTCAATGTTTAGTCTTGATTTGAGGCTTTGCATTTCAGTCTGTTTACTGTTGTCTGACACAGACTGAAAAAACAAATAAAAAGAGCGTCCCAAAATAAGCTGTTTAGCACATAAAGAAGAGTAAGTAGAACAGTTGAGCTCAGTAATGGCAAAATACATGTTAGACCAAGGAAGACCATTACAGTGGACGGCCAGAGAAACCTCACTGCTCAAGGATGCAGAAACAAACAACTGTCTGCCAGATCGGGTACTCTCTCCGGGAGGTCGGAGAGAATGTGGCAGACGCTACCATCCACAGAAGTCTTCACCAGCCAAATCACAGAGGCTGGAGTGCAAGGTGAGAAAACCCCACTGAAGACGGGACGGCCTAAAGTAACTGTAAGAGCTTCTGGAAAAGTGTCTAGAAGAGTTGTGGTAAAGGTATTGTCCGCAGATGAAGCCAAGGTTATTAACATGTACCAGGGTGATGGAAAGCAACTAACATACCACCTCAGCTGTACCTTTTTGGGGAGGGGTTGTTATGTTTTAGGCTGCCATTGGTATTGGCACACTATTCTTCACTAATTACTGACGGATGCTGTGGAATACATTATCAGCTCATGTACAACCAAATACTATTAAACTCATTGGACAGTGCTTAATAGTGCAGTAGGACATAACCCAAAACAGGCCAAAAAAAGTTAGAAGCTCTCAGTCCCCATTTAGCATGCTTTTCAAATAGTATAGACTGAAGGATTAAAAAAAAGTCCTAGAAACGAGCAGGAACTGAAAATGCCTGTAGTACATGTCTGGCAGAGCATCCCCAGGAAAGATACCCAATGTCTGGTGATGCTTATGTTTGGCTGACATGAGGAAATCATTGCATGCAAAGGATGTTTGACATTGTTAACACGACTACTTTATTGTGTTATGTTAATCTGTTCAAATACTTTAGGAAACCAACATTGGATGTGTACAAATGAATAAATACCTCAGTTTGACTCCGAAGAGCTTCAGTAACATGCTGGTGTCAAAAGCTGTCCTCTGTAATAAACTGAAGCTGAGCAAACATGCATGGAATGCAATAACTGTTACATGGTTTAAATATGGATTTACATATTAGACACTTGCAAATAGTAACTAATAGTGCATACAGTTACCTCTGTGTTGGGCCATTAACACAAAAGCTTGCTGGATCAAATCTTCCAGCTGAATAAGAAAATAAATCTGTTGGTCAGCTCTTGATGACCATTAACATTATCCAAGGGTGTATCAAAGAAAGTCACATTCACAAAAATGTGTAACAATTGAATTTATTTTTACAATTCCATATTTTAGCTTTGTGGAAATACCTTGTTACAGTTAAACACTACTCAGCACTGGCTACAGTGGGGAGAACAAGTATTTGATACACTGCCGATTTTGCAGGTATTCCCACTTAGAAAGCATGAAGCATGAAGATCTTGGCCCCATCCATCCTCCCCTCAATATGGTGCAGTCGTCCTGTCCCCTTTGCAGAAAAGCATCCCCAAAGAATGATGTTTCCACCTCCACGGTTGGGATGGTGTTCTTAGGGTTGTACTCATCCTTCTTCTTCCTCCAAACACGGCGAGTGGAGTTTAGACCAAAAATCTCTATTTTTATCTCATCAGACCACATGACCTTCTCCCATTCCTCCTCTGGATCATCCAGATGGTCAATGGCAAACTTCAGACGGGCTTGGACATGCGCTGGCTTTAGCAGGGGGACCTTGGGTGCGCTGCAGGATTTTAATCCATGACGGCGTAGTGTGTTACTAATGGTTTTCTTTAAGATCCCAGCTCTCTTCAGGTCATTGACCATCAATCAATCAATCAAATGTATTTATAAAGCCCTTTTTACAACAGCAGTATTCACAAAGTGCTTTACCGAGACACTCGGCCTTAACCAGGTCCTGCCGTGTAGTTCTGGGCTGATCCCTCACCTTCCTCATGATCATTGATGCCCCACGAGGTTAGATCTTGCATGGAGCCCCAGACCGAGGGAGATTGACCGTCATCTTGAACTTATTCCATTTTCTAATAATTGCGCCAACAGTTGTTGCCTTCTCACCAAGCTACTTGCCTATTGTCCTGTAGCCCATCCCAGCCTTGTGCAGGTCTACAATTGTATCCCTGATGTCCTTACACAGCTCTCTGGTCTTGGCCATTGTGGAGAGGTTAGAGTCCGTTTGATTGAATGTGTGGACAGGTGTCTTTTATACAGGGAACAAGTTCAAACAGGTGCAGTTAAAATAGGTAATGAGTGGAGAACAGGAGGGCTTCTTAAAGAAAATCTAACAGGTCTGTGAGAGCCGGAATACTTACTGGTTGGTAGGTGATCAAATACTTATGTCATGCAATAAAATGCTAATTAATAATTTAAAAATCATACAATGTGATTTTCTGGACTTTTTTTTAGATTCCGTCACTCACAGTTGAAAAGTACCCATGATAAAAATGACAGACCTCTACATGCTTTGTAAGTAGGAAAACCTGCAAAATCGGCAGTGTATCAGATACTTGTTCTTCCCACTGTAAAACTTCTGAACATCCATTTGTCCATTACTAGTAGAGAGTATTCCATGGTTTTGACCATAGACAACATGTAAGGTGATGTCTGTGTTGTTATGAGTGTCTGGAGAAGAATAATTCAAATTCTATTCCTGTAATTTCTAGTCTATTCTTAATCCAGCACAGTTTGATGACAGACTAACAAGAAAACATACTTTACTGTATAACCTTTCTGACCCTAAGTGTGGTGTCAAACACGTTCCCAAAAAAGACAGCATACACGGAGAGAAAAATGTTGTGTTCTCATTGGGTTTTTAACTTGTCAGAGTAATCCTGGACTAACCCGCAGAGGCTGAGTGAGTTTACATTTGGATTTAATAAGGGCCATAGGCATGGCCCCAAACAAGAATCAATCAACAACAAGGAGCAACGAGGTGCTGACCGGAGGAGAGGAGTAGACGTCCTCTGGATTAGTACAGCTGGAATATCCCTCCCGCACACATACACACATACACACACGCACACACGCGCACACGCGGCTGAAGGAGTACACTTTCATCTAATCCAGAAACCAAGCACGTTCCCACATGCAGGGTTCTTGAAATAACATGCAGCAAGACATTCCAGCTGAATAAAATATGTCCCACAAAATGTATTGATTCCGAATGAATGCAAATGTATTTAAACTGCTGGATGGAATGCGGGGTTTGACTATGAAAACTCCAGGTATATTTCTCAGGTCCAGATTTATATCTGCTCAGGTTAGTCTTAAATATACTTGCCCTGTATTAGACTGCCCCGGTTCTGATGTGATGGAGGATTCATGTTTCCACAGGAGGCTGTAATGTGAGTTATTATTCAGTTTTAACAATGAAATCTAGAAGGGCATCTATTCAAAATGTTAGCTAGTTTTAATGCTGCAACCTTCAAGAATGTCTATTTGAAATGTTAACATGCTTTAATGTTTAAATCAAGATGGATATTTCATTAAAATGTTAGAATGTTTAACCTTGAAACCTAGAAAGACATTCACTTAAAATGTTTCCAATAGAGGAGTTTTGCCGTATCCCTCTGTAAATGTGTACACTAGTAAATATTAAAAACAATCCCTGTGTAGCTAAGACTCACATCTGTTTTGCATCTCAGACGAAACACTGAAGCTGCAGTACTACCAGTGCAGTATATTCTGCAGATAGAGGCAAAACGGTAATGATATCCAAATTGCCTGGGTGACATTTACAAGGGTGATATATTTTCCGAAGCCCATCCCTGTCTGGTAACACAGCACATAAAGAACAGAGATAATAAGGCGCCTGGCCCATACGTTGTGTGTCATGTTTTTTCTCCTGAGTGTGTAATGATCAAGGTAGAATGAATCCTCTTCAACGGAGAAGGACCCTCTTGGAAATAAATTGTTATCTTTTCTTTATCGGTTGAAGGGGCCAGGGACTTTGGCGGTTCACAGGGAAAACACAGAACGCACACACGCTAGCACACAACTACACGCACACACACACACACACACACACACACACACACACACACACACACAGCCGTGCTGAGATAACGAGATTAGTGGCCCTGACCTTGTCTAATGCTACTCCGTCATATTTACCTGATGGTGTTTTGAGTGGCTCGGTCGCTCAGCAATAGAGGATATGAAATAGATTGCCAACAACAAAGCCGTCAGGCCTCAAGGGAGTGATCCTACGCCACCTTATCCCTACTGTAGCAGAGCCTGCCTGTAACATAACACAGGGACAACAAGCAGAGGATTTCATCATCCACATAAGAGCTTCCATTTGTGGCAGTGAGAAGGGCAGAGTTAGAGGTTTGTTTACAGAGCCGGTGTGTACTGTAGACGTGAGCGAAGTAGCTCACAAAATGTTCTCCTCCATATTTGACATTCCCAATATTCCTGATACAAGGAGGCGGAAGAGTGAAGGAGATCATCAGGATTCAGGCCCAGTCCTTCACGGACCTCTCATGGTCTACGCTCCTCCGTCAGTACGGTTATCAAGAGACAGGATGAAAGGACTCCTTGTCATGTCAGGGCTGGTAATACAGTGTGAGACAGGACTGGAATAAATACCTAGGTGACAAATAAATGTGTGGTAAAGGTGGCATTAATCGCAGGCTTTGTGAGACGTGTGTCCTTATGACAAAGGAGGGAGACATTTGTCAGTCTGTTCCCCAGACGGCCCCACCGGGACAACTGATGAATTACCCCCCACCTTCGCTTTAACCGCCCTCCGAGGCAGCGTTGCCTGCTGCCCGCACTCCCATAATCTACACACAGTTTGGCACCCAATCCACACAACTGGTCCCGGTCCACACACGTACGCACACAAAGGCCCACTGACTCGTTTACTGAGACGGTCCTTTTCTGATTTCTCCACAGTATTTTTGTATGAGCGGTCACATCAGCTCTTCTTCAGGTCAAAATCTGCTTGGTCAAATGACCAATTTGTGTGAATCTGTTTTTTAGAGAATTAAGCTGTGCGTTTTCGTTTGCTTGCTCGTAAAACAAAATGCACACATTTTCATCTTAATGACATTCAAAATGTTGTTCATAATTCATAGGACAAATGCCCTGGCAGGCATTCTAGCACCAGTAAGTAATTAAGGCATAAGCGACAGGCCCTGGGATTGGCCAGATAAGCTGAGCTACATTGTGGGGTAAATATTTCATGTTCCACCACATCCAGCCTGTTACGTTGTTTAAAGCCCTGAGAACCTGTGTCTGCTATGTGCTATGTTTTTATGACCATAAGGACAGGGTGAACTTACTAGTCCGGCAGGGCTTCTCTCTCACTTTCCCTGTCTCCCTCTCCACTCAACAGAAATGCAACTTATACATACTAAATCAACACTTTTTCTATGAAATACTTGGGTGGCGGGGCATCATAAAATTCCCAGGACATCTTTGCCAGAAACCTAGTTGCCATTAATTGGAGGCTGACCCTTGTCTATAAGTGATTTTTCTAGACAATAATCCTAAACGCACACCAAAATTCTCAAAGAAATTGTCATTTGAAGACCACAAACTCAACAATGGCCATCTCTGTCTTGAACCATGTTGAAAAAACGGTTTGAAATAAACAGGTCAGTTCATCAATGTAATCAAAATATACCAAGGATCAGGACAGATTTATATGGATGAATAATCCAAGATCCCTCCCAATGTGATCTCTGATTTAATGCATTTCTTTATACAAAGGCTCAATGTTTTTATACTCCGAAGTTCAAGTTAAAATATCTCAAAACCCCCCAAATCCATTTTATATATTTTTTGATTTTACTTTGTAATGGTCCCCAAATGTGTGTTAATTCATCCCTCTCCACGTGGACGAGTGCAGAGTACTCTCCTGAAAGCTAAAAAACATAAATTATATATTGCATTAAATATGTATGTATTCAAGCCTTTGTTTACTTGATTAGAGTAGACTCATTTCTTCCTTTTTCCAAATGATTTAAGATCTAATTTAAGTTCTCCCCAAATGCTTTGTTAAGATGCCTGATTCCATTGTTGTCCTGAGTTGTTAACTAACATTACAAACCCATTTCTCCAGACCTTGACGCACAAACTTGCTTTGACTCATAACCTCTCAGGTTAGCCAATCAATCCTTCCAGTTTCCCTCCTGGCATCCATCGTTCTTCTCCACCATATATAACTAAAATCCTTCTTTTCTGTAAAGCCCTATGTCTGTTCTCTTAGTTATCTGATGATCCTGTATTACACCTACTGTATAACTTACAGGAAAAACAAGATAGCTTATACGCTTTTTCCCCCGGAAATCCTCCATCAGGAAGAGAGAGAGAAGCCCTTTAAATGCTGGCTTGGGAAAGCAGCCTAGTTTACTCATGACTCAAAGACATGGTGTGTCTGTGCTCTACGTTGGCAGGGATTAGAGAGCATAATAGATGTCTGTGTAAGGGCTCTGTGAAGGCAACCTAGCTCAGCGCTGCCTCTACATATTGCAATCAGGATCCAAACCCAGGACTGCCTGGGGCCTGGAAACAGACTTACAACAGATTGCAGCAGAAAATAATAGTGGTTTTGGCTGGTTGGGAGGCGTTAATAGCCTCTTAAGACAATCCCAGGGAGGTGGTGAATAGCCTCCATACATTACAGTGAAAGAGCTGCTCTGGGAAATGTAGGGGGACTGGAGTCTTTTGTTATTTATTTTAATCATCCTCACATCTCAAATATACGGAAGCCCTGAAGTGTAAGGCAATAAAAAATAAAAAAAAATGTAAAAAGAAGTGCCACTTAGATTCT
The DNA here is from genome assembly GCF_011004845.1 of Esox lucius. Taxonomy (NCBI): domain Eukaryota; kingdom Metazoa; phylum Chordata; class Actinopteri; order Esociformes; family Esocidae; genus Esox; species Esox lucius. The sequence continues at coordinate 19,107,018 of NC_047589.1, forward strand.
CATTATAACAAGATATCATCTCGTTATAGTGACACATTTGTGTAGTTATCTCGCTATAACGAGATAGATGTGTCGTTATAACAATATACTATCTTGTTACAATTAGATTCAGGGCACTACCTTGTATGACTGTATTTGGGCGACTTATGTGTTGACAAAGGCATGTCAAGGCTGTGAAATGGGAATGCCATGACTTGATAGTAGAATTCAGTCCGTAGTTTATAGACTCACTACTGACTGAATTCTCTGTATGAATTGTTGGATATATTCTGTTGCTTTATGCATTCTTCCTCATTCTGCATATTCCCCCATCCTCTCCAAAAGTTTACATATTCAGCCTTATTTTGGGAATAGTCCACTTTAAATTTCGAAAAGATTAAAGTGGAATTTAAATGAGAATAATTAATTCCTATTATTTGTGGGTTCACAATGGTTGGATTAATTATGTTTTTCTATTTGACTTTATGAAATACGCTGTTGGTGGGGCTCTTGGATTCCTAACCGGAGTAAAAACTGAGTGATTGCTGTCCACTGTAGTGGTGCTGGGACTGACTAACTGCGCCTATTTGTCCATGTGATTTCGTTTCATGTGATTTCACTCACAAAGAACACACTGTGTATGTGGGCTGTTTAGGTTTAGGTTTAGGAGTTGACACACAAACTGTGGAGATGGTCAGAAAGGAGACCTCTGCAATCTTAAAATGACTACATTTAAGACCTCTGTCCACATGGGCTAGGTACACATGGGATAGGTATCGAAAAAAAGAAACACACAGAGGAAAGTCACGTCGCTACTTTTCTGCAAGAACTTATGAAAACAACTGATTTGGTATGAGCACAGTTCTCACAAAGTTGTAGCCCCACCTACCCAAACTCAATGATTTGTTGGTAAAGGGGTCCCCAGAGCAAGTGTTTTCTCCATTTCCAAATAAAAACTAGCACTGATACCAGACCTTGTGCTGTTGCCCAAGGTCTGGAAATGCGAGACAATTCATTAAGGAGTTGATATACAAACATTTCAGTCTTACAGTAACCTTCGTTAGTGTAATCAATGTCTCTGGTGATTTCTTTAGTAAGGTTAACGAGCCGCAAGTGTTCTCCTGTGTTCGCTCCTGAAACAGACAGACATCAATAATTTATACTCCAAGTCTAAAGCACATAACCTAAAATCTAAACCGTACACGCACAAAGTGTGTTCACATTTTGTCAGAGAATCACTAGAGAATCAATTCAGATTGGATTGAAATAGGAGTTGTTGTATAGTCTTCACTCCACTGCAGTTGACAGGGACCACTGTGTTGATTCTCCTGACTCTCCAGAGAAGAACTTGTTAGGAAACAGGAACATTATTTCCTCAAACACTTTCCAGTAGTCCAGTGCCGCCAACCACATAATTCATACTTTCAATAAAAAACATTCAGCCAAGCGTTGTGAATCCAAAGGTAAATGGAGTCAAATGCAATGTAAAATAATACTAGTTCCTAATATATGAAAAAGAGCAGGCTTTGTGTTGGATTGAAGTGCTGCAAACTAAAACACAGCAATATTAACAATATTTACTCTACTTCAGGCTTTCACTGGCAAAATCACAGCCCCATTGTAACATTTAACATCTTGTCAAGGCTTATTGAAACTAGCTTTACAAACTGCATCCCCAAGGTAGAGTCATCATATTTCATGGAGGCGAAAATATGAATCAGAACCTACGGAAAGCATCAAACACAGAATAAAACCAGTGGTTGGTCTGAAAATTGCAGAAAATCATCCGGACAAAAACTCCTGTGACATCACCTGCCAGTGAAATAATACCATGGACCTTCCACATGCTCCTGTAGAGTCTGTAGACATGTTACTGCCAATAAATGATCACTTAAATGAACACAGGACCAATAACAATAAGGATACATATATAGTGAGCACTGTGTATAACATTTCTCTTGTTATGGGGAGGTGCAAGGTTAGTGGGTGCGCAAAGGAGAGGCAGAAATGAAAACCACAAAACAAGGAATGAAACACTTGTCTTTTTAAATAAAAAAGAGAAAACCCGGCACGGTCCACCACGAAAGACACAATAACCCGGGAGGTGCAGGATGAAAACAAGGAACTTAAATAGACATCATAATTAATAAGGAGGTGCAGGTGTGTCGGTGGGGTGCGCTGCAGCCATCCTCTCCTGCCGGCAGTTAGTGCGCCGGCGAGGTGGAGTGTCTGGAGAGGGAGAGAGTGTGCAGCGCCACACGGAGCAACTGTCACAGTTATAACAGCCTATGGAGTTGTGATATGATCAACTTTGTGGCCGTGCATATTTTTTATTTTATTTTTTGCTTTAAGCTTCGGTTCAACTAACATTTGTGCTTAAGATGTGAAATTCAATAGGCCCAGATAGATTAAAACATGCAACTATGAGAAGCAAATAAAAACTAAAATCATTGTCTATCTGTTTGGTTACCCCTGCTCGAAAAGATTTCGTACAAGTTATGTACAAACTTTATTTAAATTATTTATTTAAATTATTTAAATGAGTCTTTATATTTCCAGTAAAGCCATTAGCAATATGAAATGGCTTGTTGCATTGTTGGCACATCGTTATCTAACAGTCTTTTTGTTTACCATTAAGTTCCTATGATGTCCATGTGGGTATTAGCTAGCTGAGAGTATAGGTCCTGGTCACTGACCCTAAACAGCAATAAGCCACATAGAGACAGATAGGGCCTATTAAAACACAAATTAAAACACCAATTAGATAAAATGTGCTTTATAGAGATTCACCCCCAATTCTCATCTTCCTAGAATGTCTCTGGACATGGAGGATGAGGACAGAGAGAAATTAAGGAAAGAAGGAACTCAAGACGGGAGTAGAGGAATCCTCTTTGAGTGTGTATGTGCGTGTGTGTGTGTGTGGTTTGTGCAATTCTAACTGTACATACAGTACAACACGTCGCATACAGTCTTTCCTACACAGTTCTACATTTGCACGCAGCTGTCCTTCAATGGTGAGTAGAGCATGTTAAAGGTAGATATGATGAGTCACTCTGTAATAAGCTGTGTTACACCTGGGGAGATAGAACTCTGACGGTGCCGCTATCCCTACAGCAGTTGGTAAAACATGCACGTGTTCAGATTGGACAGAAATGGTACTTCTTTAATTGTAATCGTAATTAAATATGCCTTGAGTGTACGGCAAAAATAGCCATTTTGACCTTGCTGTCCCAACACTTATGGAGGGCTCTGTGTAACAGCACACTTTCACCAGGGTCACTGACAGCTCCCCACAGAGTCTCAGTGACATGTTATCATGTTTATTTACAGTACAGTGTTGGGGGACTCCAAATACCATAGTTGTACTGTATGTATGGAAGAACACCTTTTTGCACTTGTGGAATATTTCCATTGATCAGTGTGTCATTGTTTGCGATAAATTTGACAATACATTTCCAGTAAGTGGAAATTATTAAGAATATACACATTTCTAACGGAGAAGAAAACGCAGTGCCTTTGAAATGCTAGTGTTGATAAAGCCAAAGGGACAGTTCTATCACAGTGATTTGAATGAAGATTAGCCAAAGCAGACATCTTTCCATTAATAGTATGTAAAGAGGGGCCAGTGGTCTCCCTCCAACCTGCCCTCTACTAATTCCACTCTAATGATTATTTCCTGGTAAATGTCATACCAACCACCCCTACTTGGACATGCAAAACATACTTTAAGAACCCCCCTCACCCGCGATTCTATGCCAGTCATTCAAACTGGTATAAAATGTCAAAAAATTTAGCTTAAATGTGATTGGCATGTCTTATTTATGTGTTAATACAGTTCACCTATGAAATATCCTAATTCAGCTTCCGCTTTCCTGAAACTCTGAAATGATGTTGTTCTTTTCCATTATATAATCATTTAGACAAAGTGTCCCCACTAAGAAGCACTTCCTTTATTCTATTATTGCTATTTCACTCTCTCACTACTCTCAGTCTCCACACTCTCCTTGCCTCTCTGTCTGCATATCTTTCTTTCTGCCTCCCCCTCTCTGTCTCTCTCTGCCTCTCTCTCTGCCTCCCTCTCTTACAGTTCATTTTTCTATTTCTCTCCCACTCTCATTCTCCCTCTAGATTGTCAGTGCCTCTCCCAGGCCTATATGGGGGATAAGTGTAAGAATGCATGTGGATTTCGCAGTCAGTGCCCAGGCATCATGCTAATCACAACTGGGGAAAGACGGCGGACGGGCAAGGAGGGGGAGAAATGTCATTCAGACCTAATCTGGTGACTTGCTGTGGAAGCTAAACGGTGAGTTATTGTGCCCCGAGGGCAGATTTGGCTTCCAGTTCTTTCATTCTCCTCCGTCTTCATCACAGTCAACGGGGACCTCTTTCTTTCTCGCTCCCTGTGTATCTGTGTGGAAGAGAGAAGAAGAATGTGAAAGGGAGGGCACTGTATGTGTGTTTAATCCGCTACTCTCTCTTCCTTCTCTTGTCCTCCCCAACTGCTACTTTCCAAATACATATTTCTTTGAAATGGCTGCATGCACCAATGGACATAAGGTCAGTGGAAGAACACATGACAGGGATATGACAGTCACCAGGCTGCACCCCACTGTCAGCTAACATCTGCCAATGTTTCTTCCCACAGGAACGTGGTTAAAAGACAGATTTTAATCACACTTTAACCGTTGTTGTCTAGTGGGAGACTGTACAACAACAATTTGATATAATTCACTATAGCATTTACATAGATTGCTTAATTTCTTGGAATATTTTGTACGTTTTCAGGAAGGGTTCTGGAGAAGGTGACTGCTTGTCCAACTGTTAAAGGGGTGTCATTGGGTCAGATGGACACAGGAAACATATGTCTTCAAGCTTGGAAACTTTATATACTATATACTTTATATACTGTACTGATGCATGGGAAACACTAAGGATCCTCATTAAGACTATATTTCCATCCATCCATCCAATTTATCTAATTGTTTCTCAGCATTATCAAATATGAAGACCCCTTATTCAGAGTCTGTTTTGAATCCAAATAGCCATCACAGCTTGCTGCTGGCAGTCATAACTAGATTCTTCGAGGAAGTTGTAGTGTTACAAAATTCCTGTAATAATTTCCGCGCCCTATAATCAACTGGCATGTGTCAATGGACATTATAGACCATCACAAACTTATTTCAAGTTGCATCATTCCCAGGCTAGGAATACAGAAGTCGTGGGCCTTCAAACTGCATCTAAACTCAAGGAGCCACAATCAAATCCATCTATCTTTCCATTCCAAAACCTCTCCGTTTGTCTCTCCTGACTTTATCTCCAGACACCAGCCTTCAATATAGACATGGACCTTTGCTGCCGATAGTACCCCAATTCACGCCAAAACACCAACGAAAGGTAAAATAGGGTGGAAACACATTACAGTGAAGTGGCTGGCTTTGAGGACACATAAAAAAAAATATCCATCTAATTTTCCTCTTGAGGCCCTCTCTATGAATTTTCTGAATGATGCACGGAGCAGATTCCCTCCTCTCCATCCCCTCTGTGAATATGCTGTGGAGCCACTATAATGGGAGGGGAGGGAAGGCAGCCCATCAAATCCTCTGGAGTGAATTGATAAGGAACTGGGTGTGTGTGTGTGTGTGTCTTGCAACATGATCACACTGTCATACGTCGCTATTTAAAGTGTTATGGAGAAATTATAAATTTATTGGGTTAGCATAATGACTAGGGGTCCAGGTGAGGTTAAACCAGCAACACCTTTACAGGTAAGTGTAGAGTGGTTCAGGTAATGATTTGGGATAAGGTTAAAATCCCGGTGTAGTCTTCATATTTTAAAATCAACCCTGTCTAAAATAAATCACTGTGGGTGGTTATTTGTTTTCAAATCAAGCATAACTGAATACATATTTCTATAATGTACAACCCTGTTTCCAACAAAAGACGCTGCATAAAACACAAATTAAAAAAGAATGTTATGTTCAAATCATTTATACCTGTATTTAATTGAAAACTGTACAAAGACAAAATATCAAATGTTGAAACTGAGATTTTTGTTTTGTTTTTGGATAAATACATGCCCTTTTTTAATTTGATGCCAGCAACATGTTTCAAGGTAGTTGGAACAGGGGCATGTTTACTACTATTTTGCATAACCACTACTTTTTACAATACTCTGTAAGGATTTGGGAACTGAGCAGACCAATTGCTGTAGTTTTGATAGTGAAATGTACTCCTGTTCTTGCTTGATATAAGATTTCAGCTGCTCAACAGTTTGGAGTCTCCACTCTCATATTTTTCATTTCGCAATGCGCTGAATGTTTTCAATGGGTGAGAAGTCTGAACTGCATCCAGGCCAGTTAAGCACCCAGACTCTTTTACTATGAAGCCATGCAGAATGTGGTTTGGCATTGTCTTGCTGAAATAAGCAAGGCCTTCCCTGAAAAAGACGCTGTCTGGAGGGCAGCATATGTTGCTCCAAAACCTGTATATATTGGTGGCTTCAGAGATGTTGTGACGACTACGACCTCTGCTGGTTCACCTCCCCCTGCAGCGGGCGGGCCCCGGCGGTCGACGTCACCGGCTTTCTGACACCACCGTCTCATCATGCATTTCACCTGTGTCTCGTTTAGTGCACCTGTTCATCATCACTGTTTCCCCCGGTATATATGTTCCCTCTGCTCCCCCTGTCTTTGTGTGTGATTGTGCTCTGCCACTGTGTTTATGTATGCGTCTATGTAAGACGCTCGTGCTGTATATTTTGTTCCAGTTCTATATAAAAACCTTCATCCGCCGCGCCTTCTCCGGTTCCTCCTTGCTTCCTCAACCTCCGCCGTGACAGAATCACACACCTATCAAGAAAAGCAGCAAGGATATGGAGCCCGAAGGAGCTACAGGCGAGGTCGGTGTTGCGGAGGCGGTCAAGGTGCATTCAACAATGCTGGCCAGCCTAGGCGCCGCGATGGACAATGTTCTGAAAGCGGTGCAGCGCCTAGAGCTGAGCCAGCAGCACCCCGCAACACCGGCCGTCTCTCCGCCGGCCCCAGCCTCGCCACCAGCCATGGGGCCGTTGCATCTCCCTTTGCCTAGGGATTACAACGGGGCGGCGGACCGCTGCCAGGGATTCCTATTGCAACTGGACATCGCGCTCCAGGCGATGCACCCTGCGCCGACCGAGGCACAGAAGATCACCTCGCTCGTCTCCTGCCTTTCCGGAAAAGCCCTGGAGTGGGCCACCGCCGTCTGGAACACCGAGCAGCCCACCCAGGGCAGCTACGCCGAGTTCACCCGCCGCTTCCGAGCCGTGTTTGACCACCCGCACGAAGGAAGAGAGGCGGGTGAACGGCTGTTCCACCTTCGGCAGGGGACGAGGTCGGCGCAGGAGTTCGCACTGGAGTTCCGGACCCTGGCAGCGGGATCGGGGTGGAACGAACGGGCTCTGATCGACCACTACCGCTGTAGCCTTCGCGAGGACGTCCGGAGGGAGCTGGCTTGTCGAGACGTGTCCCTCTCCCTCGATCAGCTGGTTGACATGTCCATCCGTCTCGACAACCTGCTGGCTGCCCGAGGACGTCCCGGAAGAGGCCCGTCCGTTCCACCCTACCAACCATACCAACCCGACACCGCCGTCCCCATGGAATTGGGAGCGGCTGCACTGCCGGGCAGACGTCGGGGAGGACAGGTGCGGAGTGCCTCCAGGAGGCAACGAGGCCGTCTTACTGCACCACACCGCACCTCCCTCCCTGAATCAAGAGGCGACAGGCAGGGCACTTCCGCATCACCCCAGGTAGCACATGCACATTCGCCACTAACCTCTTCCCTCTCTATGTGCACTGTCCCTGTTAGGTTCCCCGGATTTTCGCTGCTTGCCCGGTGTAAGGCGCTGGTAGACTCAGGCGCAGCCGGGAATTTCATGGATAGGTCCTTTGCCCTACGGTCACACATACCCCTCCAGGCCCTCGACACCCCCCTGCCCGTGAGAGCTCTAGACAGCCGGCCGCTAGGGTCAGGGCTGGTCACTAGTTGCACTGTTCCCCTCCTCCTGGTCACCGACAACCGACACAGTGAAACCATTTCATTTCACGTGATCGACTCACCCACGTTCCCCGTCGTTTTAGGTTTCCCCTGGTTGTCCCTACATGACCCTGTCATCTCTTGGTCTAGTCGACGTCTGTCGGGGTGGTCGCGGAAGTGTCAGGGTAGGTGTTTGGGTGTTTCCGTTGGCTCGACCTCGGTGGAGAGTCCAGACAGTGCGCCTGCCGTGCCCATTCCCCCCGAATACAGGGACTTGGCTACGGTTTTCTCCAAGGCCAAGGCTGCTGTGTTGCCACCACACCGGCTGGGGGATTGTGCGATAGACCTCATTGATGGAGCCGCACTCCCGAAGGGTCACGTGTATCCACTGTCCCGCACCGAAACGGAGACTATGAACGCCTACGTTGCGGAAGCGTTGGAACAGGGATACATTAGGCCCTCCAAGTCACAGGTCTCCTCGAGTTTCTTTTTTGTGAAAAAGAAGGACGGTGGTTTGCGCCCGTGCATCGATTACCGGGCGCTGAACAAGATCACCATTCCGTTCCGCTACCCTCTCCCTTTGATCTCTGCGGAGGTGGAGAGGATGCACGGGGCCCGCTTTTTCACTAAATTAGACCTCAGGAGTGCCTATAACCTGGTGCGTATCCGGGAAGGAGACGAGTGGAAAACTGCTTTTAGTACCACGTCTGGCCATTACGAGTATTTAGTGATGCCGTACGGGTTGATGAATGCTCCTTCCGTCTTCCAGTCCTTCGTAAACGACGTATTCCGGGACTTGTTGTGCGAAGGAGTGGTAGTGTATATTGATGACATCCTGATATTCACTGCCACCCGCGCTAAACATGTCTCGTTAGTGCGCAGAGTGCTGGCTCGACTGCTGGAGCATGACCTGTACGTGAAAGCCGAGAAGTGTCTGTTTTTCCAGTCGTCTGTGTCCTTCCTGGGATATCACTTTTCCAGCGCAGGTGTGGCTATGGAGGAGCCTCACATTGATGCCGTGCGTAATTGGCCGACCCCAACCACGGTTAAGGACGTGCAACGTTTCTTAGGCTTCTCTAACTATTACAGGAGGTTTATCCGGGGCTTTAGCCAGGTCGCGGCTCCGATCACCTCCCTTCTGAAGGGGGGGGCGACCCGGTTGCGGTGGACCGTGGACGCGGAGCGGGCGTTTGTGGAACTGAAACACCGTTTCACCACCGCTCCGGTCCTGGCCCATCCCGACCCGTCGCTCCAGTTCATTGTGGAGGTGGACGCGTCCGATTGTGGGCTCGGTGCCATCCTCTCCCAACGGACGGGGTGTCGTAACACGCTCCGTCCCTGTGCCTTCTTCTCCCAGAAGCTCAGTGCGGCGGAGCGGAACTACGACATAGGTGATCGTGAGCTGCTGGCCGTGGTTCGAGCTCTGTCGGCGTGGAGGCACTGGTTAGAGGGGGCTAAACACCCTTTCCTCGTCTGGACTGACCACCGGAACCTGGAGTACATGCGGGCAGCGAGGAGGCTGACCCCTCGCCAGGCAAGGTGGGCTATGTTCTTCACCCGGTTTGTGTTTACTCTCACCTACAGGCCGGGGAGTAAGAACGTCGGGGCTGACGCGCTGTCCCGCCAGCATGACACGGAGGAGAGGCCGGTGGATGATGCTCCCGTGCTCCCGGAGTCATGCATCGTGGCACCGGTGGTATGGGAACTGGACGCGGACATCGCCCGAGCGCAGCGCGACGAGCCCTCTCCGCCCACATGCCCTGAGGGCCGTACGTATGTGCCGGCGTCTGTCCGCGACCGCCTCATCTACTGGGCGCATACATCTCCCTCCTCCGGTCATCCTGGCATCGGGCCAACAGTGCGCGCCCTGGCCGGTAAGTACTGGTGGCCCACTTTAGCCAAGGACGTGAGGGTATACGTCTCTTCCTGCTCGGTGTGCGCCCAGAGTAAGGCACCCCGGCACCTACCTGTGGGCAAGTTGCACCCCTTGCCCATTCCACAACGACCATGGTCCCACCTTTCTGTTGATTTTTTGACTGATCTCCCCCCTTCCCAGGGCCATACCACCATCCTGGTCGTTGTGGATCGGTTCTCGAAGTCCTGCCGCCTCTTGCCTCTGCCCGGCCTTCCTACTGCCCTACAGACCGCGGAGGCCCTGTTTACACACGTCTTCCGGCACTATGGGGTGCCCGAGGACATCGTGTCTGACCGGGGTCCCCAATTCACGTCTAGGGTGTGGAAAGCCTTTATGCAGCACCTGGGGATCTCGGTCAGCCTGACCTCGGGCTACCATCCCCAGTCCAACGGGCAGGTGGAACGGGTAAACCAAGAAGTGGGTAGGTTCCTCCGGTCCTACTGCCAGGACCGGCCGGGGGAGTGGGCAGAGTTTCTGCCGTGGGCAGAATACGCACTGAATTCTCTGCACCACTCCTCCACGGGCGTGACACCGTTCCAGTGCGTCCTGGGCTACCAGCCGGTCCTGGCGCCGTGGACGCCGAGCCAGACCGGTACCCCTGCGGTGGACGACTGGTTCCGGCGGGCAGCGGGCACATGGGAGGCAGTACAATCCCGCCTCCGGCTCGCTGTCCGCCGTCAAAAGACCAATGCAGACCGCCACCGCGGGGAGGCCCCGGTGTATCGGCCGGGCGACCGGGTCTGGCTCTCGTCCAGGGACCTGCCCCTCCGCCTGCCCTGCCGGAAGCTGGCCCCGCGGTTTGTGGGGCCTTTTAAAGTCCTGAGGAGAGTCAACGAGGTAACATATCGGTTACGCCTTCCCCCCGACTACCGTATTAACCCCTCGTTTCATGTGTCTCTCCTCAGGCCGGTGGTGGATGGTCCCCTCCAGGGGTGTGAGGTGCGGGAGGTTCCCCCTCCCCCTCTGGACATCGAGGGGGCCCCGGCGTACTCGGTCCGCTCCATCATCGACTCGAGGCGCCGGGCGGGGGGCCTCCAATACCTCGTGGAGTGGGAGGGGTACGGCCCGGAGGAGCGGAGCTGGGTTCCGGTGAAGGACGTCCTGGCTCCCGTCCTTGTCCGCGAATTCCACCAGCGTCGGCCGGATCGCCCTGCTCCGCGCCCCCCGGGTCGGCCCCGAGGCCGGTGCCGTCGCGCGGCTGGGGCCGCGCGTCAGGGGGGGGGTACTGTGACGACTACGACCTCTGCTGGTTCACCTCCCCCTGCAGCGGGCGGGCCCCGGCGGTCGACGTCACCGGCTTTCTGACACCACCGTCTCATCATGCATTTCACCTGTGTCTCGTTTAGTGCACCTGTTCATCATCACTGTTTCCCCCGGTATATATGTTCCCTCTGCTCCCCCTGTCTTTGTGTGTGATTGTGCTCTGCCACTGTGTTTATGTATGCGTCTATGTAAGACGCTCGTGCTGTATATTTTGTTCCAGTTCTATATAAAAACCTTCATCCGCCGCGCCTTCTCCGGTTCCTCCTTGCTTCCTCAACCTCCGCCGTGACAGATGTGCAAGTCACCCATGCAATGTTCACTAATGCATCCCCATACCATAACGAATGCTGGCTTTTGAATTTGCTGGCTTAGTGGTGAAAAAAAGCTGGATGGTCCCTATTGTCTTAAGTCCGGAGGACACAACGTCCATGATTCCCAAAAATTATTTAACATTTTGATTCGTCAGACCAGAGGACAGTTTTCCACTCCAGTTTTAACTTGCATTTGTGGATGCAGCGATGTACTGTGTTCGCAGACAATGGTTTTCGGAAGTGTTCCTCAGTCCATGCAATGATTTCCACTAGAGAATTGTGTCTGTTTTTAATTCAGTGGTGCCTGAGGGCCAGAAGATCACAACCATCCAATATTGGTTTTCGACCTTGTCCCTTGCGTACAGAGATTTATCTGTATTCTCTGAATCTTTTAATGATATTATGTACAGTAGATGATGACATCCCCAAACTCTTTGCAATTTTACGTTGAGAGACATTATTCTTAAATTGTTGCACTATTTACCCATGCAGTCTTTCACAGTGGTGAACCCCTCTAGCCACACTTCTGACAAACCGTCCTCTCTGGAATGATCTTTTAATGCCCAATCATGTTACTGACCAGTTGCCAATTGACCTAATTAGTTGTGTGATATCCCACCAGGTTTAGTATTTTAGCATTTTACAACATTTGCCTCTGTCCCACCATTTATGAAAAGTGTTGCTGGCATATAATTCAAAAATTATTTTAAGATTTCTCAGTTGCAACAGTTGATATGTTGTCTTTCTACTATTTTCTATTGAATATAGGGTGCAAATGATTGGCACATCACTGCATTCAGTTTTTATTTAAATTTATGCCGAGTCCCAACATTCTGGAAACAGGTTTGTACTACCCCAACCTATTTAAGCCTTTAATTATTAGTCTGACCCTGTGACCAGTCATTTGATATAATCAATTACACCTCAGAAATTGTTTACTTAGGCAACACTACCATATCACCGAGAAATTCGACAAATCCAGCATTTTTCTATAGTGGGAAATGGCCAAACAAATAAAATGTGTTGACTGCCCTGAGGTTATTGTCCTGAGGGCTCAGAAGATTGCCGTTTCAATCTCAATGCTAGTGAATACAAGTCATCATATGTGATTCTGGGAAATGGACAAATATCTAAGATTGTATTCTAGAAGTGTTCACCATAGTATGTGAGATTGTGTGTATGTGTGTGGGCACAAGGGGTGGGGGTTTAGAGGGGGTGGCACAAGTATTTCTCAGGTGGACCTATCTGAGAAGAGCAACAGAAAGTCATACAATCTTGCTGAAATTATCTCAAAAAAGATCTTTCCCCATCTCAGTTAATTTTTTCCATTTAACCAGGATGGTTTATTTTAGAAGAAAAGAAAGCTTAGTGGATCAATAAATCATTTATCTCTCCTGTCAAATTTACAAAAAACATAAACATATATATATACAGAATTGGTACAGCAACCCCCATTAATTTGGTAGAGGGTACGTCATCCACCAGTTGCCGAAAAAGGGTAGAAATCACATGTAAGTACAGTTTGGCAAACATATATCCACTTTTTTTTATAACAAGCTGTTTACTTCGTCTTATGAAAACTAGAATACTTCTAAAAATAAAACTCTAAGACATGGTGCAGGAAAATGAATGGCCAGCTATTGAGGGGTAAAGTACTATTGCTTTTTCCATTCTACATAGTAATTGATCAATTTGCCCAAATTAGTTGGCCAAAGAGGTCCCTCGCCTGTTGACCCAGATGTACATTGGCCCCTAATTAGGAGGAAGGTCGAATGGTCTTACAGACACATAAATCAATTGTCAGGCTATTGAGGTACTTTTTGAGAAATCATGAAATCCTGTTAACCTTTAAAAATATATATTTTATACTGGAGAAAAAGGGATCCTGCTGCGGTGAATTCATTCAGAGGCATATTCAAAGGCTTTAATGAATTTTTATTTAATCTCATTGGGATGTATGGGGATAGAATCTGTTATACAAAGTATGCCATTTCCTAAAATCAATCAGTGACTACCCGGAAATGAACTTTTTCTTATTTCAAACAGAACTGCTGTTTTTTTTTTTAACAAACATGTGCAAGGTCTTAGGCAATAGGACACGAGGGAGTGTGGGGTGTGGCCAGTACAACACATTTTTTTTAAAGATTATTCCTTTGCACGAAACAGAGGTATACTCAGCCCAAATGGTGGATTCCTAAGACCATAGTGGTGCTTGCGATATGGAACATTAGCTCAGGTTCAAATTGTCATCGTTGGCCTCTACAATGACCATTTAAGATGACTTTTCAAGCCAGCAGTTGAAACGACTATGGCCGAGAACATAATATGTGGGTCGGTGCATAAAACCATTATCAATGTATTATTCTTTAGTAAAATGAGCATTCTATGGCCTTGGGCAAGATATAATATTCTATAGTAAACAATAATGAATGAAATCTATTAATGTATCTGTATAGATTCCTCCTGCATCTATGTGACACCATTACCATAATTGTTAATGCTGGCTGTGTTTCAGTATCTCCTTTTTTTCTAATAAAACATTCCCTGTCACTACTAGGCATCTCATACAATTAATGGAATTTAATAAAGAAGAGATTGTACAAAAACGCTGGAAAAAAAGGGACGGGAAGAAAAAAGATACAAGGAGAGAGGCTTCATGTGCTGTTGGTATGTGAGAGTGTGTCTATGTGTCTGTGTGTCTGTGTGTCTGTGTAATTGTGTGTCTATGTGTCTGTGTGTCTGTGTGATTGTGTGTCTGTGTGTCTGTGTGCCTGTGTGTATTTGTGTCTGTGTGTCTGTGTGATTGTGTGTCTGTGTGTCTGTGTGAGCACGTGTCTGTGTGTCTGTGTGTCTGTGTGTGCACAAACCAGACCTGCATTTCAGATACTATTTAAGTTATTGAAATCACTTTGAAAGTAATCTTGAATTAATTTTGATTTCGCATTTTATTTTAAAGATAAAGGTGGTTTAATATTGGAATGAAATTGGAAATGGTAGGCCTGCACTGTTGTATTGGAATAAAAACTAAAATACAGTACACTGACTCTTATAAACTTGCATGAATCTAATCTTGGCATTTAAATATTTGCATATGCTTTCAAATAGAGGGCTTTATTATAAATACAAACATTATTATATACAATTTGAAATGTACAGTGTAAATAGAGGGTTCAGGCCAAATTATTTGAATTGAAAATTTAAACGAAAGATTCTAATACACGTGACAGTATTCAAACCCATGTCTGATTTGTGCGTGTTCCATCAACTCACTGTATCTTCAACACACTGCTAGTGTGTGGTTATTGATGATGAGATCCTCATCAGCGGACAGTGGTGTGGTGATAAAACAACGAAACTAAATCCCTCTGTCCCCCTGAACACTCTGCAGAAGGAGGTCAATCACAGCAGAGCTAAATATGGGTCAGGTCGACAGTTTCCATCTGATAACGTTGGAGTTGCTGACATGTTTCAGTGACAATATGCCAAAGGACCTTCTTTTGTACTTGTCTATAAAATGTCCGAGCTTGTTAAAATCACGGGGAGGAAACTGACACTTGCTATATCCATTTGTCGTCTCTACTTTTAATATCTGAGGTAAGTCAGTTGTAAACACATTTATAGACAATATACTCACTTAAAACCAAGGTGATTGGCACATATTAGTAAACAATACCATAATCCTGCAGAGACTATGCCATTATTCTGCTCAACTGCCTGGCCGTTCTACACAGATCATAACACGTAAGGACCATTCCCATCAGCTTCTTAAAAACCAGCCCTGATCTGTACCACATTCACATTTATTATGTGTTGTAAACAAAAACAAACAGTCTCCCTCAGATGGTCCACTGCACCCTCAGAAACCCCCACCCCCCTGAGTACACACCCTCAGTATGGGGGAGTAGCTCTTGAAAGTGGCTTCCTGGTCTGCAGCAGGTGCCGTCCTAATGACGCTTTGATGCCATATGTCAAATCTCATCGCTTGCTGAGTCGTCTGACATTTCTGTTGATTGCACCTAGCAAAAAGGATTTGCAAATGCTCTACCACCTCGAGAGAACGAGGTTGAGGTAAAATAGACGGCAGTATCCCCTGAAGGACATTTCATCCTTTGGTGATTTTATGTGTATACAAGTTATACAGGTTCCAATGGGCTGTTTTCAGTGTTAATTACACGCTTGTTTGAAAAATAAATACATTGTTTCCGGCAATGTTTGCACATATGTATGGTCGGGTCACTTCTTTTCTCTTGTCTAGCCAGACTCATCAGTTTGAAGTAGTGACACTATTGTTACGACTGTGTTGAGAGACAACGTTATGTCCTTAAACCTAAAACCATACCCAGCTTTTAATCGACTGTCACCAAGAGACCAAGTGATGGAAAAAGATGCACCGCAGCACACAAGTGCATGCTAACACACACACACACACACACACAAACAAACACATACAGCCACCGGGTCCTCTCTGCCCTCTGTGGTATATTTGCCACATGCTACAACTAGCAATCAGAGTGCCTGGGGCATAGCCAGGGGAAAGACGCTAGGGTAATCACCTCACTGTCTTCTCTCTTTCACCTCAGGGGCATCTGACCAAGGACAGACACTACAAGGAGAGGACTGGCGCCTGCTGTCACCTTGCTGTGACACACTAATGGTAAATATTAATGGACACATACCTGACAAAGACTGTCCCTGAAGAGGAGTTAAGGATTTACTTAGCTTTAGCTTGTGTTTCAGATTATGTCCGATTATTTGTAATGGTGAAAACAAGTTGTCTTATTGAAAGGACAGATTACAGTACAGGTTTTGCGGTAAGGAATGTACATAAACATTGATGATATATTGGTGATATAACAAATATAATAAACTGATGATAGATTGATGATATAACTTCATAATAGTCTTTATAACATATATGTATCATAAGTGCCAGCCATGTCAATCAGATGTTTATTGTTTCTAATTATATTGTCCTGATAAGTAGTGGACCCTTTTTTTGCTCATAAATGTTCTGCCGGCCCCAATGTTATAAAAATATGATTGTCTCTCCTGAAACATCCTATGTACGTAGCACCTCACCTAGAAAAACAGACTACTGATTTTCCGTCAGTATCAAAGTTTGTTGTAATTATACAGCACTTGTACATTCAAGCCCACTCCTTCGCTGCAGAAATAGCCCATGCCTCTCATTGAGATGTATGCTGAATTCTGGGGGATATAGTGTTGGCCAAACCTTGTCTTTTTAATTTAAGGAAAGATGGCCTTGGTGGATTGGCTGTGACACAGGGAATGATCAGGGCACTTAGAGGGCTGCAGTGAACGTAAATTTGCCTTTAACATCCCATGGGGCAACTGGAGGGGAGGGAGGGGTTGAACGGTGGTATTAACCTGGGAGTTAGGAGGACACCTCAAGACCTGGGGTCAACCTAAAATGGCAGCTATTAAGATACCAAAATAATTGCTCATCTTTTCAATGTCACAAAACACAAATGCACATATATAAAGAAGCACGTTGTCAAGGTTTCTTTTGCATTTGTTCTTTTGTTGTTGTCCAGAACAAAAGTATTTACTTGGCTTTGTAGATAATACACGTGTTTGTTAAACCTATGGGTTTTTTTCTGGTGCATTTCACCCTCTGTGCTATGTACAATGATGGGGGAACATTAGATACTTATTCATTTGGAATCTCCCATTAATCTGCAGTGGTTTCATGATACCACAAAGCAGGGCATTGTTGCTGTCTATCACACAAACACACACACACACACACACACAAACAAAAACACACCAGAGATACATGACAACACAGTGATGATCGGTAATTTTAAGAAGACAGAGATGACCTTGACATTTTCACTTCTGATAAATGCCAGGAAATGACTCAGTTCACTGACTACAGGGATAGAGACAGAAAGGCAGAAAAAGAGAGAGAAATCAAAAGAAACTGCATTAGTCACATGTCTCTAAGAACAGGTGTAGACTAAGAGTGACATGCTTACTTATATGCGCCCTTTCTAGAAAAGCACAGAGGTTAAGAAAAAGATCAAGATCGAGACAGGAAGTATACTACAGTTATGTAAATGACAAAAACAATGAACAATTACAAATCACTTTGCTATTTACACTAAATGGAGCATTAGTACTGAGTCTGTGTGTGGGTACAGTGTCATTTAGGTCTTTGTTAGCAGTGGATAGATAATAAACAGTAGCCGTATGTGTGTGTTGTGTCAATAGGCATGCGTTTAGCTTATGGATCCCAAATCCAATATCTATCATTTCCCCATTTGTTTTCATGAATTAAAGATTTCAATGAAATTTGTATCCACACACAAGCACAACAAATAGATGTAGGAATGTGCCTGGTTCTGAAATTGAATTGCGTACACCAAAATATTGGATTAAAAATGCTTTAATACTGGATTAGTCCTGGGTTAACAACAGTAGTCATAGTAGTGAACCTAAATATGCAAAAGCACATGGAGCAACTACAACCAGCAGAAGCAGTAAACGACCACAAGTTGCCAGTGCCAATATGAAGTCACTTGTGCACACACTCCGTCCACCAATCACACCCAGAGAGGTGAGGAAACACTGGTAGTCCCATCCAGAAGACTTGTCAGGTGTCCTGATCTAACAATGTGCCTCAGACAGAGTAAAATAGGCAGGTTTAAGGTACCCCCAGTCATGGCGGATCGAGCTTAAAATGTTTTGATGTTGGGATAACAGTCACTGGCAGGGAAGAAGTAACAACCAAAGAGTAAAAAAGTTGGACATGTGTATACATGTTTTTGAGTGTGTGTGTGTGTATGTTTGTGTGTTCAATTGGCGGAACAGGTGCTTTGGGCATTAGGCTGACTCATCCGTTATCCAAACATCACGCTCTTGCTCGGATGCCTCACCTCTAACCTGCCCTCTGGCCCTGACCCTATGGCCAGACACCCTCCCTCATCCTCACCCTCCAGTGTTGACCCTTCTTAACAGGGCACCAGAGGCCAAACCCACACAGGCGGCACGCATCTCTCTCTCTCTCTCAGTCTCTCTCTCTCAGTATATGTGTCTACATATAGTATCTCACAAAAGTGAGTACACCCCTCACATTTTTGTCAATATTTGATTATATCTTTTCATGTGACAACAAGAAATGACACTTTGCTACAATGTAAAGTAGTGAGTGTACAGCTTGTATAACAGTGTGAATTTGCTGTCCCCTCAAAATAACTCAACACACAGCCATCAATGTCTAAACTGCTGGTAACAAAAGTGAGTACACCCCTAAGTGAAAATGTTTACCATCCTCAGAGTTTCATGGGAAATGAACAGCAACAATAGCAAAGATAATAAATTGGAAAATATTCCAATGTTACAGTAATATTTGAGTAACAGGCAACCTATAATCTGTGTGACTCAAGCAACCTTTTTTTTTTTTACTAAAGCGGATCTTTCCATTTTGCCTAACATCAGACATCCTGATGTTCCATTGCGATCTGAGTCCCTGTCTTGTTAAATAAAAGCACTGTGCTCGCGTCCCTATTTGGTCCTGGTCGAATTGTTTTCCCAGCACAGTCATGTCGTATTTCACACACGCAAGTACACATTCATGCACATCTGCATGCGCGCACGCACACACACACACACACAACACACAGTGTTGGTACTGTCCCTTGTACTCACCTCAGTGATATGTGCATTTGCCTCAGCTGTCACTCACTCAGATTACACGTCATGTGCTTTTTGATTGACAGCTGGCTCTGCTGGAGTAGAAAAAGATCTCCTGGGTTCCTCTTAAGTGTGAATAAATGAGGAGGAGAGGCAGAATGGACTGAAAAAACACTATGCAATTATTTAAATAAAATAACTTGCTGTCGGACAATAATTGTACTTGACCCTCCCACACCTTTCTACACACAAACCCAGACACACACAAAACAAACACTACCCTTGCGCCCCCCCCCCCCCCCCCACCCACCCAACACACACTAAGCCAGTCACGCACCTGGGGCAAGTCAAATGATAGAGTGACAACTCAACACCTGATGGCCGATTACACACAACCTCCAGTAGCCTACATGTGTCAGAGCATATGTCAGCCAGGCATCAATGCTGCAGTCAAATCTAGAGTTCATCCTCCAGACAGACCATCCGTGTCCTTACACTTCAAGTATTACTGCGGGAGGAGGACCTTCTCCACTCTCCTCCATTACTCTCCAATCTAAAAGTCCCTTCTATGACCTTCAGTCTTCATTGTTGTCCTCAGTCACACTAAACACAATGTTCAAGGACAACTGCACTTACTGTTCTGGTACCGTGCGGTGGTCTGACATGAATCAAAGCACAACGTTCACTCTACACTTAAAGCACAATCGGTCTTCACTGCCAAGCTGGTGTAGGCGAGACATTGAGGACGCTGTATTTCGTCTGTCATAACAGAAAAATAAAGTATGAATGAAAGGAGAGAAAGAGACATGATCACAGTTTCATCAAAACATTTCAACATCAGTAAGATGATGCTATAGAAATGATTGCAATATTATTACTCTGATATTTAAATCATTCATCCAATACTGTAATTCACTTGATGCGTTACAGTTTTGAACCACTGAATGCCAACTGTACGTATACGGCGACCCAGGGGAAGAATTACAAACTCCATTGTTTGTCTCATTTTATTTATTCAAAGGTCTCCTCTTTGTGGGGATTTTTGAATCTCCAGAGCTTCTGTGTGTTTTGATGAAAACAGTTCACAAACCGGCTGAATTCGCTGGAAAAATGAAACGTGTACTTTCAGAGAGAAGAGGAGATGTCGTGTCGAAAGTGCCTTTGTGACAGTTGCAGAACAAACCCCACATGAGATTTTTGGAAAGACTGGAAACTTGACAGTTTTGTGACTGTCTCCATGGTTACCAGAGTGCAGGCTCTCATTAGACAGTAGTATCATGTAAAAATCTATTTCAGTGGAACAAAAAAATGAAAAAAAGATTACTGGAACAACAACAAAAACAAAAGAAAGAATTGACTATAAATTTCTATAAGCCCAAGTATATAGAGTATGTTGGAAATATATTTTAAAACAAGTATTAGACATACAGCGATACTAAAAACCCAGTTAATATGTTGTCCCCCACCAATGGTTTGCCGCCCACAACAATCGGTCATACTGTAATCATGACACATCATTCACCCAAGTTTAGTCCAAATCAGGCTACTGATATCACATGCGTGGTATTACATCACTATAAGTCTAACAAATCGAGTTGCCATTATCAACCACTTGATATAGTGCCACCAACTGGCCAATCAGAGTGAATTTGTTGGATAACTATGGCAGGGCATTTTGGGTCAGGAGATATTGTACACGTGTGTGTGCACTGATCAAGCCAAATCCATAGTCTCTGCCCGTTGTTATAGGGACAATTCAAGAAATTACTGAACAAGGATTTTAACATGTGTTTGAATGAGAGATACATAAGAATACATTGGCTGTTCTGGGTCCTTCCAATTAACTCTGTGGACACCAAAGCAACGTCCAGATATAGTGAAACATAGGGAAAGGTACAGTAACTTGAGTGTCTTTAGGTAATAATACACATATATATATATATATATATATATATATATATATTTGTATGTGTATACAGTATATACAGTGTCTCACAAAAGTGATTACACCCCTCACATTTACGCAAATATTTGACTATATCTTTTCATGTGACAACACTGAAGAAATGACACTTTGCTACAATGTAAAGTAGTGAGTGTACAGCAGTGAGTGTATAACAGTGTACATTTGCTGTCCCCTCAAAATAATTCAACACACAGCCATTAATGTCTAAACTGCTAGTAACAAAAGTGAGTACACCCCTAGGTGAACATTTCAAAATTAGGCCCAATTAGCCATTTTTCTTCCCCGGTGTCATGTGACTCGTTAGTGTTACAAGGTCTCAGGTGTGAATGGGGAGCAGGTGTGTTACATTTTGTGTTATCGCTGTCACACTCCCTCATACTGGTCACTAAAAGTTCAACATGGCACCTCATGGCAAAGAACTCTCAGGATCTGAAAAAAAGATTTGTTGCTCTACATAAAGATGGCCTAGGCTACAAGTAGATTACCAAGACCCTGAAACTGAGCTGCAGTACGGTGGCCAAGACCATATAGCGGTTTAACAGGACAGGTTTCACTCAGAAGGTTGAAGGGGTTGAAGGGGTGGGGGGTCTGCCTGTCAGTGCTCAGACCATACGCCGCACACTGCATCAAATCGGTCTGCATGGCTGTCGTCCCAGAAGGAAGTCTCTTCTAAAGATGATGCACAAGAAAACCAGCAAACAGTTTGCTGAAGACAAGCAGACTAAGGACATGGATTACTGGAACCATGTCCTGTGGTTTGATGAGACCAGAATAAATGTATTTGGTTTAGATGGTGACAAGCATGTGTGGCGGCAACCAGTTGAGGAGAACAAAGACAAGTGTGTCTTGCCTACAGTCAAGCATGGTGGTGGGAGTGTCATGGTCTGGGGCTGCATGAGTGCTGCCGGCACTGAGGAGCTACAGTTCTTTGAGGGAACCATGAATGCCAACATGTACTGTGACATACTGAAGCAGAGCATGATCCCCTCCCCTCGGAGACTGGGCCACAGGGCAGTATTCCAACATGATAACGACCCCAAACATACCTCCAAGACGACCACTGCCTTGCTAAAGAAGCTGAGGGTATAGGTGATGGACTGGCCAAGCATGTCTCCAGACCTAAACCACGTTGAGCATCTGTGGGTTATCCTCAAATGGAAGGTGTAGGAGTGCAAGGTCTATGATGTCATCATGGAGGAGTGGAAGGGGATTCCAGTGGCAACCTTTGAGGCTCTGGTGAACTCAATGCCCAAGAGGGTCAAGGCAGGGTTGGAAAATAATGGTGGCCACACAAAATATTAACACTTTGGGCCCAATTTGGACATTTTCACTTAGGGTTGTACTCACTTTTGTTGCCAGCGGTTTAGACATTAAAGGCTGTGTGTTGAGTTGTTTTGTGGGGACAGCAAATTTACTCTGTTATACAAGCTGTATACTCACTACTTTTCATTGTAGCAAAGTGTCACTTCTTCAGTTTTTTCACATGAATATATATAATGAAATATTCACAAAAATGTGAGGAGTGTGCTCACTTTTGTGAGATACTGTAAATATCTATATATCTATATATATTATATACAGTGGGGAGAACAAGTATTTGATACACTGCCAATTTTGCAGGTTTTCCTACTTACAAAGCATGTCATTTTTATCATAGGTACACTGTGAGAGACGGAATCTAAAACAAAAATCCAGAAAATCACATTGTATGATTTTTTTATAATTAAATTGCATTTTATTGCATGACATAAGTATTTTTTTTATCACCTACCAACTAGTAAGAATTCCGGCTCTCACAGACCTGTTAGTTTTTCTTTAAGAAGCACTCCTTTTTTTCCACACATTACTTGTATTAACTGCACCTGTTTGAACTTGTTACATGTATAAAAGACTCCTGTCCACACACACAATCAAACAGACTCCAACCTCCACAATGGCCAAGACCAGAGAGCTGTGTAAGGACATCAGGGATACAATTGTAGACCTGCACAAGGCTGGGATGGGCTTCAGGACAATAGGCAAGCAGCTTGGTGAGAAGGCAACAACTGTTGGCGCAATTATTAGAAAATGGAAGAAGTTCAAGATGATTCCCCTCGGTCTGGGGCTCCATGCAAGATCTCACCTCTTGGGGCATCAATAATCATGATGAAGGTGACGGATCAGCCGAGAACTACATGGCAGGACCTGGTCAATGACCTGACTACAGTCTCAAAGAAAACCATTAGTAACACACTACGCCGTCATGTATTAAAATCTTGCAGCGCATGCAAGGTCCCCCTGCTCAAGCCAGTTCATGTCCAGGCCCATCTGAAGTTTGCCAATGACCATCTGGATGATCCAGAGGAGGAATGGAAGAAGGTCATGTGGTCTGACGAGACAAAAATAGAGCTTTTTGGTCTAAACTCCACTCGCTGTGTTTGGAGGAAGAAGAAGGATGAGTACAACCCCAAGAACACCATCCAACCATGAAGCATGGAGGTGGAAACATCATTCTTTGGGGATGCTTTTCTGCAAAGGGGAGAGGACGACATGCTGTCGTTAAATTCAAAGACGAGTAAGTGGCGAGTAAACACGATTCACGACATGAATGCAAAGCCTACTCTACATTGTTATATGTGAAGTGTTCTGGACTACTCCAGCACAAGTCAAGTTCCAAGTAAAGTTACTTGTATACTTCTGCAAATGAATAAGTGACAGCTCCCACTCAATTCAAGCACTAAGTATGGTTCTGAGGTTCAAAAAAAGAAAAAAATGCATTAACTGCGACAAACACAATAACGGTTTTAAGCCTTTTTTTATTATTTGCATGCATTAATTTTGACAGCCCTAATATGTAGATATATTTATATTGGATAGTAGGATCAACTAAATGTTACATGAGTCTAACTCTAAAAATGTGCACCATATCTATTTAATCAATTTCTTCATCTATGTATATTTTCTAAACAAAACTGTTAAAAATGGGCGTGTTTTGACAGTCAATTAAGGCCGGCCTTAGACTTTAATGGATCTAGGTACGACTTGTATGGGAGGGTACCACCACCTATAAAAGATATGATTTAGTATGACTAAATAGTACCTAGAATATTCAAATTATTCTATACATAGTATAAACTATATTAAACAAATCTGTCATTCCAGGTGCAATGTTTGATGTGACTGGGTAGGCAGTCTGCTAATTAGTTGGCAAACTAGCTAGCGACTGGTAATATGTACATTAAATGTTTATATCAACAGCACCAAATCATACCCGGCGCCTCGAGGGGGAAAGAGGGGGCTTAACCCCCTCAGTTGTATTTTCTGCCCTCCCAGTTTAAGTTTTAAAAACTCTATCCCCATTTTTAACAGCCCCCTCAGTTACTTCGTCCTGGCGCTGGGCCTGCACCAAATATCACGCTAGCTTGCAATCCTATGGACTTGCAAGCCGTTTACAAGTTGTAGCCGACTGGTATGTAATGAATATGTATTATCTATTAAACCGTTATTTATTTTCTGGAAGTTATTGTCCCTAATTTAACCTCTGTCTTTACAGGGCAATGATTTCTTTAGAATAGTCACATGGGATGAATAGAAAGAACAAACTAAAAAAGATGGACAATCAGCAAATTTGGATGGCAACTTCAGATTGTCAGCAAAATGTTCTAATGCACAAGAATTTTGTGTGGTGGAAGGATTAAATAAATCAAAAGAAATAAAATTCTCATACTTCAAATGCAATTTTTAAAGAATACATAGCAATCTATTTTAATACGTTAACAACCGTTTCGTATAAGCAATAAAGCCCTCGAACCCAATAATTATTGTGAAAAACTCTCTCCTAAGGGCTTTTTTCCTGTCATTTGGTTTTGCCTCAGGTCAAAGAATAGCCCTTAGTCGGTAGTTATTCACAATTATTCCTGGTTTCTCATGCCTTATTGCTTAAACAATTCCCAATCATGAAAGAATATTGTAATGTAAGAAGTCAAAGTTGCTAAATTATGAACTAATATTCAACTTCCATTGCATATTTCTTTTTTATCAGAGTGAAAATGCCCCCAGGACACAGCATAATGTAACATAATGACAGGATGAAGCCTGCGGAGCCAGCCACACATAATAACACAGTTGGTGCGTTAACTATGAATGCTACCTCTGACTAATTTTCAGGGGACAAGAAAGAGAACTCCAAATCTTGATGTTAGGAAGCAGATTAACCTAACGCGTTGATTCTCGGGCGATATATAAGAAATGACATCTTTTGTGTCAAAATCCCTTCATTACATGCTGTAAGTGGTCCCTTTGTCAAAGATGTAATGTCTTGTTTTGTAAGTGTTATGGGGAAATAGAAGAAAACTTCAGATTTTAGAGAATGTATTAAATATTGACTAGAAAATGCAAATTGAAGTGTTAAATAAAATAATTAAGATAGAAACTTAAAGATCTAAAGAAGCAACAAAAGATTCACAAAAATAAGATTCACTAGGAAGAGATTCAAAATTCCAGAAGAATACAATGACCACCAACACCTGTTGTTGTGCAGGGTATATATGTGTATGGGTCATTTAAGTGGATGGACATGCAAGTGGGGTAGCAGTAAATACTCTAAATAATAAACAGTAGCAACAACAACATGTCCCCCCAAAAGTGTGAGTGTATTTGCGTATATGTGTACATTGTCAATATAACTGTGTTCCTGTTATGTATGAATGTGTGTGTGCATTTGCAGAGTCTAGCGTGTTGATATATCGTCAGTCCTGAAGGGATTGTGCAGAGGGGAAAAAATTGACCATCAATGACATTTCATCGTCTTTCATTTGGCAGCCTTGTAAAACAATCATGTTACTCTCTTTGGTCAGTATAGATCCCATGGCTGAATAAAGCTGCGATCTGATTTGCCTAAGGGAGAGTGGGGGAGGGCCTTTTATCTATTCTTCTGGGTGGAGTTTAAGTGTGCCAGTGGCACCTCTAGTTGCACAGTTGATATATTTCAGTTCTCCGAATTTTTGGTCACTGGATGCCAAAGTTGAGTCAAGCCCAAACCCTAAAAAGTACATACAATGTCATGTATGAGGTCATCAAAATAACTTCATTTCAAGTGATGTTTGATGACTGTGATACTACTTTATTCACACCCTAACAACATATTCATAATATAGGCCAGAACATAATGTGTAAAAAAACATATCTAATTCCCAAAAGATTGGAGGTTTCTGGGTGACAAGGTGAGTAGAGCACTAGTATCTCAGTAGCACCCACTCAACCAGGCTTTTGGCACACAAGGGTTTACAAACAAAATAAATGTTATCAGCAGAAGTCCTGGAAATGAAAAGAATGCTTGTTGATCAGAGAAGGTTGAAGGAGAATGCATAATAATGCATGCTAATAGGGACACAGAAGAGGCGTGGTAATAATAATAAAGACACAGGACAACAGTGGCAGGGAGAATGGCCTCTCATAACTCACAAATGGTCAGTCCTGGCCACGGATGGGCTATTTGTTTTGTCCTTTTGAATACTGTCATTACGTAGCTGTAAAGGATGCTGTGAACTCTATTACTTTCATGATTTGAGATAAGACAAAGAAGAAGATGAATAGCTAAGTACTGAAATGAACTTGTGCCTTCAGAGATAAAATGTATGCACGTATTTATGCACTGAATTTGGCAAAAATGATGACTATTTCTTTGCCATTGCATACTCTATTCATGCCAGGACCATGCAAACCAGTGGATTTGTTTCCTTACATTGTGGAATATGTCACAGTCGAGGCTCAGGGTGGTCAGGGGTTGCAAAATATCACTGGTTTTGACAAATGAGAATTAATCTGTTCCTATCTTTGTGAGCTGGCTGCATATTGCAAGTTTAGAGAAGTGGAAGAGTAAATGGTACTTGACCAATTAGTGTGCAACTAATGTACAAATATACAGTATGGAATACTTTAAAGCCTGACCTTACATCAATGGTCGATGAGTCAATAATTTTGCCGGGAACTTGCTAAATCTAGTATGTGTAACTCATGTAAGAATGTAGGACATTTTTCAAAAGTTTATTGTTCTTCTCAAAAGGAGGTACATGAGGTACAAATACCAGAACTGACAGCATTTTACATGAACAATGCTGTCCCCTGAGAAGAGAGTTCAGGTAACTTATGGAGAACAAGACATAGGTCCCTCAAGGAATGTTCTTTTAGGTCCTTAAGGAATGTTTTTGGTAGAGCATATCTCTGCTAACACCAGTGTTTTTTTATGTTGATTCCATTTGGGCACCAGGATGAAAAAGTATTAAAATGTACAGCCCTGTTTCCAAAATTGTAGGGACGCTGTGTAAAATGAAAATTAAAACAGAATGCAAGTACTCTTGATAAGCAACTGAACGATAAATGACCAGCAGCCAAAACATCTTTGACAAGGTACCTCAAGGTCCCAAGACAAGTAAAATGACTTGTTGTTGTTGGGAAATTACAAGGAATTACACAAATATCCCTCAGAGAATGTTTTCCTTGATGTCGCATGGATAATGTCATGGCCCTAAACCCTTTATGGGCCATGACTTTGCTAATTATCCTAATACTGTTTGAGGGGTAATAAGCCTGAAAAAAAGCCTGATAAGAACCAAGAGAGCATCCAATTTAATTCTGTGGACAATATGTTCCCTAAGGTGAAAGAACTTGGGACATTATTCCAATTGTTCAGATAAGTACTGTACACAGTACCTGATCACTGTAAATTATTGTTAATGCACAATGGTTGAACGTGGATACTATTAGGGGCTAAACTGTAAAAGTTGGACAGCCCTACTTTGGGGTGCCAGAGGGGTTTTACCTTAACAATAAAGCATTGCATGCATCTGTCATTGCAGGTGTCCAGTTTAAATTGACATTTAAGTAATTTAGCAGATGCTTAAATGCAGACCAACATAGCAGTAAATATCATTTCAAACAAACCCAAAACCCTTGCGCCTCCAAAGTGAGCTACACAGGATACATCTGGATCCAACTGGTAAAACGACCAATTAAAAGAATTTCAGAATCGTTCGACCTGTGTAAAAGTGATATAATTACCTATTTTTGAATAAAACCAGCACCTTATGTGCTACGTTAATATGAAGGAAATGGGCTGGTCTGACATACATTTCCAACTGCTCTAATTTAACATTCCCTATGCTAATAATGTTGTATAGAACTGATGCATTGCCCAAAAGATAGTTGCCTAATTGCTGTACCCTAAATATTGGTCACATACATTTTAATCAGAAAAATTACAAGTCATTCTTTTTTTGTTCAGTTGGGTTTCTTACTAATATGATGCTGCCATACACAGTGCAATGTGATGAATGGAAAGAGATATCTGTTGCTATTTGTTTTTAGTCTAATGACATTTACTTTGTTGGTTACCATTAGGCCCTGCAGGACCAAATGTTTCATGCTACAACTGAATGTAGGATCGTTGAGGTGTTTGACTTCTTCTGTGATGCACACAAGCTTCAAGTAATGTCCATTTGTTCTTTTTTATAAAGGGGTTCAGTTATTGAACAATGAATCAGAAAACAATCAAACATGAGTCTTAAGTAGCATGTTAAAAAGTATGTACATTTTTGCCAGACAGCGTAAAGCAGAGCCGGCCAACAAGAGTGAATGTCTCGTACTGAGGGACTGACTGACTGACTGACTGCCCATTGTTAAATATCGTAGTAATTAGAGATGCAGAGTATCACATAGTTGACCAGGGTTTTATACTCGCCATGGACAAAACCAATTAGACATTAGGATTTGTTCAGGATAATCTAAAACTTTGTTGGCTATGAGCTTCAATAGCTACCTTATAGTAAGTTGGACGAAATGCACCAACAACGAGCATGTTGCTCGCGATTTTGATTTGCATAGCGTAGTTCACATAGCGTAGTGGTTGGCTATTCAACTGTCATTGTTTTCTAAAGAAATGAAACAGTCATGGAGGGATTTGAGTCATTGCTTACATTACTGGTACTGTATAGCTACACTAAAACTTTGCTAAAGTAATCATACACCACATCTCCACACACACATCATGTGCAACACTACCCGCTGTTTAAATTGCGTAATGGTTAAAGACGCAGCCTGCCACATAAAAGACTGCAGATCAAATCCCGCCTGGGACAACAACACTCATAACATTCTGATCGCGGGCCGGCAGAACTAGGCTTGCCTGGTTCCTTTACTTCTTTTACATAACACAATAAGTAATTCCTTTCCCCCCAAAAAAAATAATTATCTGCTTTGCTTTTTGCTAAAATGTGAATGTATCGCATACCATTAAATGCCAATGTGATACAGATCAGTTTGTATGTCAAGGGGTTATAAAATCTCAATTCAGATAGCAAATGACTATTCAGTAACCTGTTTACATCTATTAGGTTAGTACACACCACAAATTAAAGGCCGACATGTGAATCTTTTAAAACACTGCAGTGTTGGAGAAACCAAGCAGACCAAGTTACATTCCTATCAGCTTAAAACAAGCTGCTGTTGTGGACATACAATAACCAATGCTGGACTAGGGAAGGCTAACGTTGGAATACGGAATGTAAAAGCATTGACTTCCAGTACATTTTGTGTTATGCCGATAGCAGTCTCAGTATTTGGAATAAGCAACACAAGTCCACGGACACATCCTGCCTGGTGTTAACAGTACAGGCTGGTGGTGCTGGTTTAATGGTGTGGGCAATGTTTTCCTGTCACACATTAGGTAACTTAAAACAAACTAAGTAATAGCTTAATGCCAAAGCTTATGTGAGCACTGCTGCTGATCAAGTGTATCGATTTCTGGCTTACCCCTTGTCACATGGATCCTTTCAGGAGGATAACTCAATGTGTCATTCAACAAACTTCATGTTGCAAAGCAAATCTGGTCTCAGAATGATCCTAGGAACACGACAGTGAGTTCAGTTCACTTGAGTATCCTGTGCAGTCCTGAGACCTCGACCCAACAGCTTGCCTCATGTCTGATAATAATTACAGAACACAGAGAAGCACAATTGGATTCATGTCATTGTCTATGCTGTGAACACAGTTTTGTCTGTAGCAAAGGCTGAGTTAAAATAAAAAACGGTGTGTGTGTGTGTGTGTTTGTTGGATAGGGCTGCAACAACTAATCGATAAAAATTGATAACGTTGATAATAAAAGTGGTTGGCAACGATTTTCATAATAAATTAGTTGGGTCTACACGTCATGCAAACTTTGATGATGGAGTCTACACTGGAGGGACATCATGTATGACCAAAACCTTTCAAAGTATGGGACCACTCTACGTTTAAGAAATCCACGAGTACAGTTTGTTACAAAGATTGCAAAGCAGAGCTCTCCTGGCACGGGAGAGTTCTGTAACCACTGTCATGCGTGAGCATTTCAAGAAATGAACGCACGATAAATAGCCATGATAAATAGTGCTCAGCACAGCAAGCTAACATAACACAAATTTGTCATCCATTAGAATTTGTATTCATGAAGTTACGTTTTTAGTTGTGTAATAGTAGTTGTGTAACCTTTGTCCTCATTATGAATGAATGGCTGAGTTAACGTTAACGTCAGGTTTTTTCACCAATATCTACTTCAGCACGTTGACTTTGTATATATTTGAGCAGCTTTGGCTAACTAAGCATTCAGAACGCTACTGATGAATTAAGTGTACAAGTTGTAATAATTAGTTAATGCATTTGGGTTGTGTCCATAGTCTATAAAACCTAATCCTGGTCAGAAGCATGACGAAGCAGATGGACAAGGACAGGGACAACCAGGTGGAGGGGGGCTGGTTATCATCTTCATGATACCCTGGAATGCATATCCAACTGTCTTAAAACTGATATTACAATGACCTTTTAGTTTTGGCATGTTTTTACTTATTTTATAATTACTGGATTCAGTTGTTTTAAAGAAAACATTGTTGAAGGATAAGAAATACACTGAAAACTTTGATTATGGAATTAATTTATTTTTTCTATACGATTAATCAGTTAATTAAAGTAGTAATCCACAGATTAATCAAATATTAAAATAGTTGTTAGTTGCAACCCTAGTCTGGGAGTTTATGTGCATGTGTTTTTGTTTTTGTGTACATGCATTGTTGAATAGGGACAAGAATTAGAACCTGCCATATTATCCACACCAACCAAAATCACTGTCGGCATTTTCCAGTGCTAGCGTACAATTACAATTCAAGGTTTTGATGAGAGTAAAGGCAATCTTCTTGCAAAACATTCAAATAGCTCTTTGGCGTGGAGGTCACGTCTATTTGTAGTTTGAAGACTTGGTGACCCCAAGATTCAACTGCATTTTTTACCTCTCAAACCTTTGTCCTCATTATGTGTGGGCATTTTGCAACACACGTGTAATTGAGGCTAATGTACTGTACTGTATCTTAGGCCATCAGGGGTAGTTGGCTAGCTTGGATTGTTCATTAGGTGTCCTAGGTGGAAAAAGAAGTATGAATTTTAGTCAGAGACAGTGGCGGGTTTAATATATTTAATATGGAACAACAAATGGGTCACAATCATCAGTTTAAAATGGAATTCTCATGTTGAACTGCAGGCGTCAAAAACGGAGTAACGAAAATGACAATTACGGCGCGTTTTACGTGGCCATTGGCAGACGACACATCAGGTGTTGTTAACTATCAAACCTGGTGTCGAATGCACCATAATGATCAGGGCAATTATGGGACTTTTTGGGTATCCATTGGCAGACGAAATGTCAGGTGACTTTAACTATCAAAACTGGCGTCAAAAGCAACGTAATGAACAAGACAAATACAGTGCTTTTACATGTCCATAGTCAAATTATGTTTCAGGTGACGATATCGAAGCCCACTAATGTGAATGGGCCATCTATATATTTGTAGAAATAAAAAACAAATTTTAATTAATCTTCTCAGTTTTTTCCCCACAAATGAGCTTGTTCATTTGAATCACAGACAATAGTGAATAAAATGTTGAGCTACTGACTGATTGTATACAGAGTTTGTTAATGTGTTAAGTGATAAAATACATTGTATGATTGTTCTACAAAACTCAAAATAAATGATCCAGTTTCATGTTTTTTCTTCATAACCACTGGTTCTATTGTGTTGAAACGATTATTCCATGTGGCAAAACGGTAAAAGTATGAGCAAGCCAATTAATTCAGACTAACAATAAAAAATTAATAATGCCAGATGTACACTGCTGAATAAACAGTATCAACTGAAAACAGCAGAGGGAGCGGGTAGATAATCATATATTTTAATCATATATTTTGTGTTGTTAAAAATCTGATAGACAGTATCATAGTGACAGCAAGACGAAGTTGTTAAGAACAAAAGTTGACAGTATACCATCTATTTGTTTATGTGGCTTAAACTTTTTAAAGGTATGGGCATGTATGTCTCCCACTGGAACTGCCTCGCTGGTTTTTATTGATTATGTAACTCAATCAACACTTTGTCTACCCCAATACAAAAATATTAGGTACTATAAGAAATGCCTGCTTTTTTTCCCCCATCGCAAATCATTTTCCTACAATTTGAACAGTGAATAGCCTCTACGTGCGTTCAGTGCTGAGCTGTGATCAAAATGGATCGCTGTGAAAAGTATTGGGGCAAATGCCAGCTGGCCAGCTGATTAGATGGTTCACGGTTTAGACAAATTCGTAATTGTGGCACGTTTTTGCGAAAAATATGCAATTTGACCTCAGATATATATTATTTATTTTAATGTAATAAAAAAAAATTTTCTTTGTTTTTTTTGCCAATCTTTACCAAGGGATCCAATAATTATGGACGGCACTATCTGTTCAAGTATATTTGTACCAGCCTTTCCCACAAAAAAAATATCCTGCACAAAACAATTATCTAGCCCCTGGCATTTGCCAGAATTCCCAGATGGAAATTCTGCCTATGTGTTTGATGTGTGTGTGTGTGTATGGGTGTCAGGTTCCACACTTATTCAGAGAAAGGCGCAGTACATTGTGTGTTTGGCGTATATTCACTCAACAGAGGGGAGAAAGAGAGTCGGGAGAAAAGTAAGAGAGCGGATGGAACAAGAGAACAGAGAGAGGGGCTGATGGAAAGAGAGGGGGGAAGGAGAACAAGGGAGTTGGAGCGTGAGAGAGGGGGAGAGTGAGGGAGGGGGAGAGGGGGAGTGGAACAAGGGAGATGGAGAGAATCGGTGAGTGTGTGAGTGAGAGAGGAACAATATCTCCAATTTGGCACCACTCTTCTGTCAAATCTTCTCCTCTGGAGTCAGCCTTCACCTCCCTGATTTGGCCCTGATGGCCCTGTGTTTGGGAGGAGCCCTCCTCAGCCCCCACCCCTATGCCTCTTGAGAACACATGACAGAGAGCCTCAACCAGCCTTGCAAAGCATCCTGCATCCCTTAGCCAAAGTCCCTGTATGCCTGTCTGCAAGCTTGCACGCCTGTCTGGAGAAAATAAAAACAATTATTTCCTCATCATGGCAATAATAATGGACCAGAATAGTAAAAGATGATCAAATATACAAATAAATAATTCCTTCAGTATATGAGGACAGCAAATTCGAGCCCTGGCCTGACACATATGGTAGCAAGACACGACAGGTTCCTTATTTTCCCCTTTTATGATTATCCATGCTTGAATTATTTAGCTGAAGCCATTAGCATAGCATAGTGGTGGTGGCAGGCGGGCAGCCATCTTAAATATAGCCCTCCTAGTGTTGACTGCATCAACAGCCCAGAGCTCCATAACATCGCGCTAACAAAAGTATGTGTGTGCATGGTTGCGTGTGACAAGGTAAAAGAACCAGCGACTCAGAACCAACTGCAATTAGTGTCCTAAAAGAGGAGGAGAAGAAAGATGGGGAATGTTAGGGATGGAGGTGTATTTCTTTCCATAGATAATAAGCACAGGGCTGTAATGTCTTTTTAATGCCTGACAGAAAACACACTGCTTAATTTTGATGAGGAGACAAGACTGGTGAATTCTAAAGTCGTTTTGCAGGAAAAAACAGAAGCACGTATGCCGTACTTGCTATGAGGCTCGGTGCTCATTTGTCACTATTAGTTGGGATTTGAGAGAGAAGCTGGAGCTCGTTGTTAAGGTCTAATTTGTAGGTTGGTAATGTGAGACAGCATGAGCCGACGAGTGCAGAGTCTGTGTGACATGATGAAAGCTTGAAGCGTTGCTTTCTTCATTGGGTCTGAAATTAAGACTCTGTCGTTATTGTCTACGTGTCAGTGTTTATGTCCGCATGCGTGTGTGTGTGTGTGTGTGTGTGAAAATCTACAGGTGTGTTTGTCATTGTATTTGTGTGTGTGGGTATGTGACTAGTGTCTCCAGTCCGGGCCAGTGTTTTGCGCTATCCTTAACCCCACCTGCAGTGACCCCTGATTCCATCTCATCTTTGAACAGCTCTCAGAACCTCCCTACGCCCTCTTGGTCTCTCTTTACCACTTTCTCTCTTATTCTCTCTCTCTCTATATACATATATAAATACACATATAAATATGTACATATATTTATGTATCATATACACTCACCTAAAGGATTATTAGGAACGCCATACTAATACTGTGTTTGACCATCTTTCGCCTTCAGAACTGCCTTAATTCTACGTGGCATTGATTCAACAAGGTGCTGAAAGCATTCTTTAGAAATGTTGGCCCATATTGATAGGATAGCATCTTGCAGTTGATGGAGATTTGTGGGATGCACATCCAGGGCACGAAGCTCCCGTTCCACCACATCCCAAAGATGCTCTATTGGGTTGAGATCTGGTGACTGTGGGGGCCATTTCAGTACAGTGAACTCATTGTCATGTTCAAGAAACCAATTTGAAATGATTCGAGCTTTGTGACATGGTGCATTATCCTGCTGGAAGTAGCCATCAGAGGATGGGTACATGGTGGTCATAAAGGGAAGGACATGGTCAGAAACAATGCTCAGGTAGGCCGTGGCATTTAAACAATGCCCAATTGGCACTAAGGGGCCTAAAGTGTGCCAAGAAAACATCCCCCACACCATTACACCACCACCACCAGCCTGCATAGTGGTAACAAGGCATGATGGATCCATGTTCTCATTCTGTTTACGCCAAATTCTGACTCTACCATCTGAATGTCTCAACAGAAATCGAGACTCATCAGACCAGGCGACATTCGTCCAGTCTTCAACTGTCCAGTTTTGGTGAGCTCATGCAAATTGTAGCCTATTTGTAGTGGAGATGAGTGGTACCCGGTGGGATCCTCTGCTGTTGTAGCCCATCCGCCTCAAGGTTGTGTGTGTTGTGGCTTCACAAATGCTTTGCTGCATACCTCGGTTGTAACGAGTGGTTATTTCAGTCAAAGTTGCTCTTCTATCAGCTTGAATCAGTCAGCCCATTCTCTTCTGACCTCTAGCATCAACAAGGCATTTTCGCCCACAGGACCGCCGCATACTGGATGTTTTTCCCTTTTCACACCATTCTTTGTAAACCCTAGAAATGGTTGTGCGTGAAAATCCCAGTAACTGAGCAGATTGTTAAATACTCAGACCGGCCCGTCTGGCACCAACAACCATGCCACGCTCAAAATTGCTTAAATCACCTTTCTTTCCCATTCTGACATTCAGTTTGGAGTTCAGGAGATTGTCTTGACCAGGACCACACCCCTAAATGCATTGAAGCAACTGCCATGTGATTGGTTGATTAGATAATTGCATTAATGAGAAATTGAACAGGTGTTCCTAATAATTCTTTAGGTGAGTGTATGTCTGCAATGCCTTCTGGAATTATTGGCACCTTAGGTAGAAATTAACAAAAAGGCCTTGTAAGGCCTTGTGAAAATGTTTTCTTTTTGTTTTAACTGGATCTTACACTCAAAATATCATATAAAGCAGCGAGGAATGATCATTTTACTGACAAACATGCGAGCCACAATTAATGGAACACTTAGACAATTAACTAATTGATTTATATTTCAATGAAGATTTTACTTGTGCTTTTGGGAACTGTCCAGGACATTCTGTTTCACTGGGGTATAAAGTTGAGCTGACATACAGAACAACGTATCCTTTTCCAATAATTTAGAAACAACTATGATGTACCTACTTTAAAGAAAACAGACATATTTTGCCCCCATTCACTGTGAGAAGGATGGTTAAAGTGGCCAGAAAATGTATTTCATTGGTTACACCAATTCTCTAAAGCTATGATTAGATGCCATCTCCATGCCAGCAACCTATTTGGAAGGGTGCCAGAAGCCTCTTGCTTACAGGTATTTTCTTCTCTTAGTAGTAACTGTATCTCTCAACGACTGTACATCTCAAGTAACTTGAAACAATATGCTTTGATACAAAGATAACTGAGTTATAATTATATGGTGTAAATGGAATAATGTCTGTATTCTTTTTTTGTTTTTTTCAGGTTGTAATTTGTATAATTCGTAACATTATAATTTGTAACATCTATGCTTCAATGGTATAAAGAAATGTTTTTGTTTTCTTTTTTGTTTGTATTAACAGCCCTAGTCTTCAGTGCTAATAGCTCTTTTAATGGTATATTTGTCATTGGATTTTGGGAACAGTGAGAGGTTCTTTGATAAAGAACTGTCTGATATGACATCAAATATTTCCCCAAATTGTAAAAGACTGGTCCAAACTGTATCAGTTCTTCAGCCTGAATGGCTGTTGGATGTCTTTCATTGAAACTGTCTAGCTTCCCACCAGTGAGTCATAAGATGTACCGGTATTACGTTGAGGAATTTGTACCACCAAAGCATACAGAAACAGTCAGAATCTCTCTGTGTTATTTATTTTGGTTATTTACATACCATTCATAATGTATCAAGCTGGTAAAGTAAATTGGATAACATTCTCTCTGTTCACTCCCCACATGTTGTTGACAGTTTTGGGTTGGGTTGGTTTGCATTTTCTGTATAAACCATGATGAAAGCCATGCAGTCTGAGTGACTCAGGTTGGAAGGATGGAACCTGTGGAACACTGCTACTCCAAGTCTACATGCAGATATACAACACAAACACCTGCCTCTATAGCTACAAAAACATAATGTTGTAAAACAACTCCTAATTTTAAGACTTGCTCAAGCTATAAGCCAAAACCTAACCATAAACCCTCAGGGGCTTGATTTTGTAACTTGAACCAATCAAGATATCAAAGAGCACTTCAAACTATTCACTGGCCCCTGGACAAGCTGACATGTAAAATTATCTTTGAAAATTCAATTTGTTGTGTTTGTGTTGACATTTTGTGATGTTCTGTGTTTACAAGATTATGTTCCCTTTTTATCCAAGGCTGTATGCACAGACCCAAAAATAGCCACCAAATGACAACTAATACACATGGTCAACCCATTGCTCCAGAGACAACTAAACACTTATTACTATCCAAATGAGTACAGCAGCCTCCTGTAAATCATCCCATTGGAGACTTCTAAACTACAGACCAGGTTAGCCCTGCATTAAACTTGCCACGAAGAGATTCCTTGCATACTAAAAACCTCAAAGCTTTTTCAGTTGCTTTAAAAAAAACAAAAAAAAACAGTGTTAACCCAAAAAGGGCCTGTGTTGACCCCAGGAAGATTGCAGCACCGAATGGGAATCCTGATAAACTACAAAAGGCTAAAAATGATTCCTGAGTTAGTGGAAGAAATCAGTCATATTTTTAAAATAAAGAGATCCTCCCTTTTTCTCCCTCCTACTTTCTCTTTGGTTTCCTCTTTCTTTCACCTTCTCCCACTCCCACTCTCTCTCTCTCTCTCTCTCTCTCTCTCACGTATATGACTTCAGACAGTCACACTGCCCACTGATCTCAGAGTGATCTCTTATCACACTGCAGAATAATTTAACTTCCCGTCTCCATGACAAAGGCCTTCCTTTCCTTTCCCTTTGAACGTTTAGGTGAGTTCACAGGTTTGACTCTCAGTGCATAGGACCTGTTCATTTTCAAGCTGTCAGAAAAAGAAAGTATGGAAATGAACAAAACTCTTTCCATATCTGTCTCCATATTTCTCTATCTCACTCTCCATGCAACTCTCTTCTAATGTAATTTTGAAAAATATAATTTAATCTCACCTGAACAATAATCCACAAAACATAACTGCAACTACTGTATGGAATTGGAGACATCCCTGTGCAGACAAAAAAAAAATCAATGTGTCACTCAACTTTTCTTTCGTAGCCAAGTACAGTAGTTTTTGAGTTTTCCAAGACACAATGTATTCCTCTGTACCTTGTCACATAGTGTACTGTCAACATTGAAATATATTTGTATAGAATTTCTGCACTAGACCGACGTGTAGTATGCTCAGTCACGTCTCTCTGTCACCAAGTTGACTGTGTGACACATGTCCAGAAGAACACAGAGACAGTGTTTCTGCGGTCCAAAGCCCCAGTTTGGTGCCCCACAGCATACCAATGATGTGCATTAGGGCTCCGCTCCACACAGTACTCCAGTAAGGTGTGACCAGGTGTCATGAAAACGGTCTCCTGAGCCACAATTACACAACACCCTGGTAGCACAGTGAGAGGTACATGTCCCAAGACCCAGCCCTCTGATTCAGTCAGGGAGGAAGAGAGGAAAGGAGAAGGTAGGAGTAGAATAAGATGGGAGTGTAGAGGGAGGACAGAGGATTAGAGGAATGTAAAGGGAGATTCCTTGTCCCTAAACCTAAATACCTGTCAGTGCCACGTAAGCTGGTGGAGAAAAGAAGAGGAGAGCTGAGGGAACAAAGAGAAGTTCGGAGGGGAGAGTAAGTGGCTGAATTGGAGGTAAGACCATGGGAGAAAGATAACGGGATGGAGGAGAGAAGAGCGAGGGGAGACGGACAGACTAACATCAGCCCTTAATCAGAACAGCAATGTCTGCATGTGTGACAGCAGCTGTTGTGTCCTCTGCTTGTCACCCCGAAACCAGATCCTGCATATTAATCCTATCAGTCACTCACTATGAGAGACCTGTTCTGTGAAACACCTAATGGACGCTTCCAGTTTGTTATGAATAATAGATATATCGAACATGCTAAAACACAGCATAAATCAGATGAGATCATGGTAACATAATAACTTGACTATGTATACCTGGAAATAATAATTTGCATTAATATCTGCAATAATGATAATAATGTTAATATGTTTATTGTTTCCATGTCTTTTATATATGTGTTTTTAATAACAAAGTTTACAAAGTATTACAAAGAGCTTAAAAAAATATATTTAGAGTTTTGCCTTCTGGTGGTAGCAGGTCAGGAAACATTATAGTATGTCACAGATGATATTATGACATGTGACCTCTATGGTCTAACTCACGCAGAATACTGGCCAATGTCTTTCCTAGCATCATTTTGTGCTGTGTCACAGTTGGTTGTTCGACATGAACACATTGTTGATTGGTTATGATATGACTGTGATATACTTGCAAATGTATTTGGCAAATGTTCTTTTTTTAACTAAACTCCTCAACTGACTTAGGCGTTTTTCTATGACCCTGTTTGTGTTGGATGAGCACGTTGCTTCTCTCCTGGGACCAGCCTACAGGCATCTTACAGATCACAGACTCACACACACACACACACACACACACACACACACACACACACACACACACACAAGCACACAGATGAAACACGCATTCACGCAAACACCGGCATGAAACACACTAGGAGAGAGGAAGGAAGACAAAAAACAGCCCACAGATCCCCTAGATTCCGGGCTGAATAAATTACAGAGACATATTTCAAACTAACTTTCTGAAGCCTTTTAAAAGTTGAGGTCAAAATGACTAAACATGAAAGATATAATGTACTCCAGAGTTGGGCATTACAACTATGAGAATCCTTCAACATCATATGTGACGTTTTTCTCTCATCAGTCTTTAATGCCGCTCAGCTGAGCCACGGGGATGCCACATGTGACCTGGACAATATAGCAAGCCTTCACATGCAAGGATATTTAGGCAAGGTGTGGTGCCTAGCAAACTAGTGGGCATGTGTTTTGGGTGTGGGGGATTTAGAGGTGGGGGCTGAGCTTTGGGTGGCAATTTTCAATGGCACCCTGACACCCAGCGGGACTCCGACAGATGATACAGGGAGGTGGAATGTAAGAAGGGGCAGGGGGGGAGAGGCGTTGTCAGAGAGAGGAGAAGGAGGCGCACCCTAGGGATGCGTGTCGGCGTGTAGGAGGTTTGTGCCTGTGTGTCTGTCTGTATGGTAGGTAGGTTAAGGGGGGAGTTTGTCCAAAATTCTTATTTTTCTCAAATTCCACTTACCAAGATATAATCCTGAAGACACATGGAGTAATTCTTTTTTTTCAAACAAGCCATTATTCAGCTCTGTCCCAGTCTGTAATTACTGTTATTAGCATCGTCCAAATTCATGAATGGAAACAGTTCGTACCACTATCACAAAGCTGCATAGCAAGTGGAAAACTACTCAAAAACACTTCTGTCGTGGTAGCATGGATTTATTAAACTGTGCACTGACGAAACAGAATTGGCTGAATTCAATCTGGCCCTAGCTAACTTTTTCTTATAACCACCATACACAGCTTTGTCAGTGATATCATTCAGGTGAGCATGAACTTTAACCTCAACAATTTATGTGAAGGTAGGTTGCTTCGCCTAGCTGGCCCATTTTCGTCGGTAGACATCTGAATAAGATTTGTAATTGTAAAAAATACAAGGGATTGTGAAAGGTACAAGGGACATGGGAGAGGAGACTTGAGGTTTCACTTGTTGCCATATCTGTAAGGTCTGGTCACAGCAGTAGTTTTCCGATTGAAATGCAGCTTTGCGATAGTGGTACGAATCGTTTCCATTCATGAATTTGGATGATGCTAATAACGCTAATTACAGACTGGGACAGAGCAGTGAACTTTGAGAAAAAAATGAATTGCGGACAAAGTATCCCCTTAAAGATAGAGTTAAGTACAGGGTTAGCTATTAAATTTAGGTTTAGGGATGGTATTAAGAGTAGTGTAAGGGTTATGGTTAGGTTTAGATGGTAAGGTTAAGTCAAGGTATTAAAGTTAAGGTTAGGTATTAAGGTTAGGGTTAACAAGAGGCAGCATGGGAAGAAAGAGGATGTGACATAGATATGACTAGACAAAGAGATGGAGAAAGAAGGAGAAAGGACAGCAAAGAGGGGAAGAAGAGGATTACATCAGTTTTTAATCTGAACCGCAAGGTGTGACAGCAGCTGCTGTGTCTTCTGCTTGTCACCCTGAAACCAGATCTGGCATATTAATCCTACCAGTCACTCACCATGACAGACCTGTTCTGTGATAAACCTAATGAACGCTTTGTGTTCATTATGATCAATAAATATCTTAGATGAACATGATGAAACATCAACCTTTTCCGTAAAGCAGATGAGTGCATGGTTAAACATAATAAGTTGATCAATACTTATATCTTGATTTAATAATAATTATAACAATAACAAGACCGATCTGTTCATAGTTCATAAAGTTGACAATTCCTGCAGCTCCTTCTTGTAGCCTCGGCATTGCCTGACAAGATAGTGAAAGTTTTAGTCTTGCATTGTCTGCTACTGGCGCTTCCGGTGTGCCTCATTTGTGAAGATTTGGCTTGATTACCTTCACTAAGTCAAGCTGTCGGTGCATGTGAAAAGATACCCACAGAATCCCCGTCACCCGCACGGCCAACAGGGACAGGCGTTCTGGTACCTTTACAAGATAAGAACTGGTGATATATCTGTGATACTGCTAAAAAAAAAATGAAGGGAACACTTGAATCACACATCGGGTCTCGATGAAGGAAATACATTAAAGATCAAAATATTTACTGTATATCGTGTAATTCGTTGAGAACAAAATTATTTAACAATGGTGAGGGAAACCAAAATTATGTGTCAGGTGCAGGATACATGAGAACCAGAGGTTCTCAATTGGATTCAGGTCTGGGGAACATGATGTCCAATCAATAGTATCAGTGCCTTCATTATCCAGGAACTGCCTACACACTCTGGCCACATGAGGCCGGGCTTTGTCCTGCACCTGGAGGAACCCAGGGCACACTGCACCAGCATAAGGTCTGGCAATGGGTCTGAGGATTTCATCCCGGTACCTAACAGCAGTCAGGGTACCGTTGGCTAGCACATGGTTGTCTGTGCGACCCTGCAAGGATATGCCTCCCCAGACCATCACTGACCCATCACCAAACCAGTCATGCTGGATGATGCAGGCAGCATAACATTCACCACAGTGTCTCAGCGTGCTCAGCGTGAACCTGCTATTATCTGTGAAGAGAACGGGGCACCAATGGCGGACCTGCCAATTCTGGTGTCCCACTAGAGCAATGTTTCTTAATCCTGGTCCTTGAGACTCAAAGGAATGCACGTTGATTGACATAATCAACATATCATCAAGTCTTTAACACCATCGTTATGGTGTCTGTTTTTAACAGTTTGGTCAGAAACATGCACGCCAGTAGCTCGCTGGAGTTTATTTTGTAGGGCTCTGGCAGTGCTCCTCCTGTTCCTCCTCGCACAAAGGAGGAGATACTGGTCCTGCTGCTGGGTTGACACCCTTCTATGGGCCTGTCCACCTCTCCTCGTGTAACAGCCCGTCTCCTAGTATCTGCTCCATGCTCTTGAGACTGTATTGGGAGACACAGCAAATCTTCTTGCGCCAGCACATATGGATGTGCCATCCTGGAGGAGCTGGACTGCCTGTGCAAACTGAATGGGCTGCTGCTACCAGTAGTGACAAGGACACTAGCAAAAAGAAAAATCAGTAAGGAAGGATAAGTAGAGAGCAATTGTATTTGACCATTACCTGCAAAACCATTCCCTTTTTGGAGGTTGTCTTGTTGTTGGCTCTCCAGTGCACCTGTTGTCACTTTAATTTGTAAAAAAAAAAAGGTGACATTGATTCACAATTGCTTATGCATCCTACCTGGACAGATTGATATCCCTGAAATTTAAATGACTTGGTTTGTGATGATTACCTGTTCCCTTAATTTTTTTGAGCAGGACTTACAAAAGTCTTTGGCGAATTTGCTTTTTTTATGTAAACTCCTCAAATGGTTTGGGGGTTGTTCTGTGAATTGGAGGAGTCTCTGGGATGTGTGGCAGTGTTTGGCTTTGCTGTATGATACCCACAAGCAACAGATTTTAGAGACAAAAATCTAACTAAAAACGTTGCCCCCTAATGGTAGCGACCGCAGATTTTATAAAAAATGTCACATTTTTGGCTATTGACAGGTAAGTATTGTGCTCCATTATTTTGGCTACATGTTTACAAGATGTTAGACAATCAATAGACAGGACTAGTGACCCACCCATATTTTTGAATAGTCACCGCAGGGTACAGAAAGACACTGTTATTCAGCCCACAGCAGGAAGAGGCTAGCAAGCGCTACTTTGCGCTGATGTGGGTGTGAGCACTGAGTGGGATGAACTAATACTGCAGATTTCCCTGTGATGAATATCAATTGCATTGAACTAAAATAAGTCTTAGGTTCCAACTCCCTGTCCAGTTATGTGGTATGTTGGCTTGGTATGCATATTGAACAAAGTGGAAGTTTGACTAAAGGGATGTAACCTGCTGACTGCATGACAGTTGAATATCAAAAGAAGATGCCTAAAGGCTACTTGATGCCAGCGCCTGTTGTGGCCCTAAAAGCAATTATGATTCCCGACTTGTTCAGAACCATCACTTACCAAAACATATTAATCATTTGGGCATGGAGTCCCCAAACTCTTTTCATAACCATTCATATCCAAGCCTATACAAAACGAAGTATTGGGCATGGCAGTCACATAAGCCTTGTAGAATAATGAACAAGCTCACCAATTATTTTATTTTCCATTGACATTAAATATTTGAAGCAGTGGGTAATGTTAACTATGATGCCAAAGGTCACAGGTTCAAGAACCTTCCCTGCCAAGTGCCAAGTATAATGCCTTTTCAACACGTGAGCATGTAAAAAAAAAAGCACATTTCCATATCACATGTGAGC
Organism: Esox lucius; assembly: GCF_011004845.1. Lineage (NCBI taxonomy): Eukaryota > Metazoa > Chordata > Actinopteri > Esociformes > Esocidae > Esox > Esox lucius. Next base: position 19,151,052 of record NC_047589.1, read on the forward strand.
ATGTAAAAAAAAATAAACTGAATTAAATTGATATTTTTTTTGATTTTAAAGATGATTTGGCATTAAAAATAATCATACTCACCTGCCCTGATAACAAGCTAAAGTTGACTGAATTACACTTTATCTCGCTCCACCTATCTTGTTCCAAGTGACTTTTCAGGAGGATAAAAGGTGGATTTAACATGTATCTATGCATAGAATGCGGTAGGGTTGGGTGATGAAGATACTAAGGGTTGATAGGGAGATACTAAATGAAACAGCTAGAAAGATCCTTGAGTGTAATTTTGTACAGTCTTAGCACATCTCAGCTGGATACAATCCCCACCCGTGGAGAGATAGGAGGTGGGTTATGAGGGAAAGGGAATGGAGAAAGAGTGTATAAATTACGAGGGTAGAAATAAATTCATAATAATATCTTAATTGTGTCCCTTTTTGCAAATGTGTCTTGCATGTCAACATAGCACAGGGTCACCGCATTGGCAGATGCAGCACATACATGTACATGAATAAATGACAAGCAGTAATTACAGTAGGCAACATGAGGACAAGTGGAGGTGAGCGGTTCATTTTAATATACGTATTCTGGCAGTGACAAAGGATTTCTGGGCTCAGCCAGTTTAATAAAGATAAGGGTAGGAGATGACATCCCTGTTTGATAGGGTGTGTCAAGTCGGTGGTCATTTTCCCTCTCCACACTCTCTGAGAACAGTACCTCCATGTCTGTGAGGTTAACACGACTACTGATCTTCTTGAAAGTTTTAGTATTTTTTGTGTTTTTTCTTTAGCTTGTTAGTTGATTGTACCAGGTTTTGAAACAGAATGTGAGAGGACTCTAAATAAAGGATGTGTAGTATATGGTTGTTATTTTTCCATTGACCTGATATCGATTTAACCTTCTTATGAAATACGGTCTTTCTTCGTTTTTCTTATATATCTGTGTTTGTGGTTCAGGTGAGTTTTGAGTCAATTACGGTCCCGCGGTATCTGTACTGTATTGATTTACCCTCAGTCAGTGTAGATCAGCCTGCTGTCTTCTTTTATGGTTCTCAAGCTTTATTGTCTCATATCTGCCTGGTAGTCTAAGTTCTTTTTTTCAGAATGCGGCTGTTGTCCTCATGGCATTCATGAAGTGGGTTATATCTGTCAGGTAGTCATCCTCCGACCTCTCTGGTAGGTCGCTTATTGCTATGTTATCTGCATACTTGGCTCTTGCACTTTTAGGGGCGCATTGTGGTTGTAGCGGGTGAACAAGGACAGTGCCCTGGGGTACGCCTAGAGTATATATCGGTTAGTGGGTCAGATGTGTTTCAGGAATAGAGCAAGGGAAAAAAGAGAAAGAACGAGGGAGAGTCACGCTCAACACAAATGTAAATCAAATCTTTGACATTTGCGTTCCATCAAGGGCCAGTCCCCAGCCATAACATCCCTCCCTAAATCTTTAAACAAGCGCCCCCCTCCATCCCTCCTAGATGGTGTACAACAGCAAGGGTCACCGCTGTTCTCCTCTGCCTCACGCTCCGCTGCGTCCCCCTGTCATACGGTATAATTAAAACCACAGGTGGGACCCCTAACACTGCAACGCCGCCTCGCTGCTCCCAGCATGCAACAGGAACCATCTGGTTTAGAGACGGGTTCGTTTTCCAACCAAACAGCCATAGGTTAAAACATCAAAGAGGGAAAACTTTGATCAGACCCTGGGGTCAGGCCAGGGGGGTGGATGAAACACAGCGCTGCCTCTCAAATCATTCTGCAAGGCAAAGCGTGAAATTAAGGGCTGGGTTCAGCTTGTAAAGACTGAGAAGATGATGGGGTGGCTGGCTACCTGTGTTACCCCGTAAGGATCTGCCTTCGCTTATCTCTGCTTGTGTCTTAACCATGGGATGTGATTATTGTTTCTCACTGTGCCATAACATATTTAAGATATTTCTTCTGGGATTCCTGCTGTGCAAATTTCCCTAGCAGTAGTAACTTTGTGAAACATGCGTGCTCGAGATTCCTTGAACCCTTGGATGAAGTCATCATGAGACAGAAAACACAGTGTGTTAGTTCAGAGGACACTGTCATAGCAATGTCATGATCAAATGTCTCATGTGTGCACATCTCTGTGTGTATCTGTGTGTGACTTGCATGCAACCTTGTTCTTTCTACCACTCATAGCCAGTCACATTGTAATAAAAAGCAACCAATCAGTGACTCCCAGATGGCGCAGCTGTCCAATGTGTTGTTTTGAAGTGTCAGGTTGTCCATCACAGGCTAGGAGAAAGTCTAGTGGCATAATGCACTCCTCACCACCACCAAGCAAGGGCGCACCGGTCCCCAGGGTTCGGGACCATGGAGAGAGTGTGCCGGGAGCGTGGGCGAAATGCTGCCTTCGGGAACCATCGATAGGCAGCCATGAGGGATGGCTCCAACCCCCCCACAGCTGCCTCTCATCAAAAAGGGGAGCAGGAAAGGTTAGAACTTTCACTGTGCACTCATTCTCTGGGCTCTTGTTTTAACAGACCGCTGAGACGCTGGACGCCAAACTGACCCATCGCCCGCCAGACTTCATCCAGCAGCCGTTCTCCACTGGGTTATTCATTTTGAATTTATGAGCCTTTCTTTTTCTGTTGTCCATTTACTTTGTGTTTTCTTTAAATAAAATGCCCTTGGGCTTACAATTGACTGTGTGTCTCGCATCTTCGCTGTGCCCGCACGACAACCTTTACCTTGCCACTGGCTGAAATTTTGTTGAGGACTTAATGGTGCAATGTATAGTGGTCACGCATCGCCCTGGAGGGTGGGTTTTTGTTGGCGCGGAGGGTGGGGGGGACAGCAATTCCTCTCTAATATTGTGCAAAACTGGCCTTATATCAGTATCAGAAGCAGACTAAATCTGCTTCAGGTTATTACTCCTCTTGGTAAAGTTTCATCTGGGTTAATCTAAAAAACCTGGAGGACAACTGAATTCTGTTTTACCAGAACAGTAGTCCAAACTATTAATCTGTACATATCTTTAATGTTGCCATATAGATTTGGTGTATGCACGATGTTTGGTACATTGTAAGCAGTTCATCGCTGTGCGGTCTCTAAAGAGAGAATACGCTGCCTCTGCGACAACTAACGCAGACTTAATGAAACACCACTGCCAAAAACGCTAAATACAAGGACATTTCTATCAGGTTTGAATGAGCGATTTCCCAGCCATCACTTACCCACCGTTGTGCCTACCACACTAGGAGACTGGTTTATGACTAGACTACATTCTGTTGAGCTAAACATATCTCAAGATCTGTGCCTACGAGGGCGCCCTTCCCGTCTCCTCAACAGATTGCAGCCTCTCGTCTCTCCTCACTCCGGTACGCATGGCGGGACCATGGTTGCCGGCGCCGGTCCCCGGTGACCATCGTCACTTAAAGTTTGGTCTCAGTGGAACCATAAAGACCCCAAACAGCGTGGTTAAATTTAAGCTTGCGTGAAATCCCCACGGATTCGGGTCTGCCTGGTTTGTCATCCTGTAGTTCCTCTCCACAGTACGATGCCTTGTTACAGTAACTTACAGATCTGTTTTTGCGTGTTAGTTTTGTGTGCCCAGAGAGATTGGAAAAAGAAGAGCTGGATGCTTGGAAAACGAGGAGGACTGAATGCAGTGTTTCTGTGTCTGTGTGTGTGTGTATGCTTGAGCTGGTAGGTTTACTGAATATATCTACAACATCTGTTTATGAGAAAGGCTGCTATGGGGCACAAAAGGATGTCTGAAGATGGTAGAAGATGGATTATAACAGTGTACACAGTGTGACAGATTATTGATCTAAGAAACAATTTATTCAAATAATAGCTCTATCTAATGACGGAGGCTTTTTTGGAGTAATGTATATATATACATATAGTGTATACTGTACATGGCTTTGTGTGTTTTGCAACCTTGATTGCATACTGTCTGTTTATGAGTATATGATAACTCATAGATTACTGGGTTGTCAATGTTATGGTATGTTCTTCACTTTCTAGAGCAACCATTAATGTGTGGTAGAAAATAATGTACATCAATAGGCCTTTAGCCTAAGTGATCATTACTGTAGCTGTTGAATAGCGACACTATAGGAAGACTTTAGGAAAATCTATAAGAAAGTTCAATAAAAATACTTGCTGTCTAGTTGAGTACTTAGGTAACCCTGGCAGAGTTTGGTTGTAACTGAACCAAGGCTGTTTAAATGTAATCACTGACCTTGATCCATATCTCTTTTTGGAAGCTGGCCACAATCTTCTAACTAGTACTTGTGGGGGGGGGGGGTAGGGGGCCGGCGGGCGGACGGGCAAAGCGGGAAGACTTTTGCACTCAATGTGCAAAGGTACATTTAGGCAATGCGGAGTGCAGGGCGCAGCTGCCTTTCATCAGAGTCGCAGAAGTGCTTATTGATGGAGAAGGATTCATGTCTCGTAGCTCTTCTATGGTACCCCATCGCTGCCTTTGCCTTAGATATTTAAAAACTCATCTCTCTCCGCCTCACTGTTCATCTTTCACCCATTCTCACTCGCTTTCAGTCTCTCTCTCCCTCGCTAACTTTTTCTGAATGTATCCCTCTATTGCTCTTTCTCATTATTGCGCTCCTCTTTCTCTTTCATTCTCTCCCTAATTGCTCTCTATCATTCTCTCTGTTTCTGCATATCTTTCTCCATCTTTGTCATTGCCCCTCTCCCTGTTTTTTCTTTCTATACATCTCCCCCTTCTCTTTCCCTGTGTGTCCTATCCTCTCCTCCCTGCACAGACCAGCCTGTAACTCTGGCTGTAGAATTCTAATGAGCCACTTTAGACCCCAGTCAAACTGTCTAAGACCCCAGTCAAACTGTCTTTTGGATTAATCAATACTTCCATTGGCTACGGTTAGCACCTGTAACCTCAGCATGATATAAAGGGAAATGTTCAGTCTTAGAGCAGAATAGCAAACATCACACTTATCCTAGAATGGCTGGGGATTTTTGACAACAACATAAAGTAGAACCGATACGATCAGTGTCCAAAATGGAAGATGTGTCTGTTGCAAGGATAGGTCAGCATCAACGAGGACTTTGACTAAGTAGGAGGCCATGGAAATAGATCACACCAAACTATGGAGATAGAACGGTGCCAAAATGTTTGTATTCATAGAATACAATTCACAAATGTGAGCCATGATTTGTAAAAACACAGCATACAATCCACACATGTAAACCGTGATCCATATATACACAGCAGTGAGTCTGTGATTGTAAACCATGAGTTGTATATACACATTAAACTCACAAATGCGTAGTTGGATCCAGAAACAAATACTACCTGACTAATATTTCTAAAATAGCATTTGTATAAATGCACCCAGATTTGTCAGTCAACACTTTCATGTTACAATGTTTGAGTGTGCTTTTGTGGATCAAGTTGTTGCGCGTGGATCGGATTACATTTGTGCACAGAATTTTGACCGTTCAGGTCACTGGTCAACAATCCACAGATGTTATACAAATGCTATTTTAGAAATACGAGTCAGGTAGTGTTTGTTTCTGGATAGTGACTTACGTTTGTGCATTCTATTTTACGTTTCCAACTATGCATTTGTGAGTTTAATGCTGTGTATATATGAATCATGGTTTACAATCATGGATTCGCTGCTGTATACTTACGGATTACGGTTTACATGCGTGGATTTTATGCTGCGTATTTACGAATCACGGCTCATGAGTTGTATGCTTTGAACACAAAAATGTTGCATTATTCTATCTTCATAACAGACAGTTACCATCATACACTGTATGGTTTATTAGAATGTTATAAATAGGTTCTAACGGTTTCAATACCACTCAAACAGGGGAAGTAACTGAAGACTGTAGCACAACAAGGAACTCTAATTTAGAGGGTTACCATCATTGCCATAGTTTGAGTTACTGGTTATACTCTTATACGTGACAAATTATAAGAAAGTAGTGGAGCAGGACATTGATGTTGGAGTCCCATCCAGCATGCCTGTCCAATCAACATAGAGGACCACATCAGAAAGGTGAAGCTCATGCCCATGCACAAAATGGCACAACATGGCAACAGTTTGTCCAGTATCGTGATACCAAAGGCACTTGGATCTTAGCGTTTTAGTTGACATTTTCTCAAAGCCAGTGCTGTTTCAATGCCATCCTCATATCCTTTGCCCAACGTCGACAATTGTGTGGACTGTCGTTGTTACGGTATGTTAGCAAGTTTGATTTGCTGAAGGGATATTGGCAGGCCCCTTCAACTGAGCATGTGAAACAGCTGTCTGCTTTTGACACTCCTGATGGTTTGCCAGAATATCACATCATCACAAAAGTCAGAATGTTTTGTGTCTGCCAACTTGACAGTTAACCTGTCAAAAAATGAAATTGCCCAAGCAGTGGAGTACTTTGAAAAGGCATACCAGTTATGCCAAAAGTTCTGTGACTGCATCAGAGTTCAGTAATCATTTTAGCCAGAAGTACAAAGAATCTGACAAATGGTTTTGCAGCTAACTTCAAATGTGTTTGAAAAACATGCAAAAGACATTACTCCACCTTCATGATTTCAAACAAAAAACAAATCACCAACATGAAATGGAGTGGCAAATGGATCAATATATACAGGTGCTGGTCATAAAATTAGAATATCATCAAAAAGTTGATTTATTTAAGTAATTCCATTCAAAAAGTGAAACTTTTATATAATATATACATTCATTCCACAAAGACTGATATATTTCAAGTGTTTATTTCTTCACATTTTTATGACCAGCACGGGTTATGTACCTCACAATGGTGTTTATCTGTGGGAAGATACATTTGCGGTACATTTGCTCTATTCGATCAATCCATTGGAGAATGTCAGCTGACAGAAGAGCCTCTGCAGTTTTTCTGTTCTAGCTACAAGAACTTGTTGAGGCAAATGACAAAGAGGTGGGGAAGAGACCTCGGATGGTGAACCTGCATGGTGCATTGGGTCCTGGTGACAAAGGCCTCAAAGTTGAAATGTGGGGGAGATGATGAGCCAGGCCAGGGATTTCAAGAGCCAGGCCAGTGAAATTATGATTTGGGCCAGGGAGATGAAGAACAATGCCAGTGAGATGATGAGCCAGGCCTGGGAGATGAAGAATAATGCCAGTGAGATGATGAGCAAGGCCAGTGAGATGAAGAACAATGCCAGGGAGATGAAGAACAACACCAGTGAGATGATGAGCAAGGCCAGTGAGATGATGAGCAAGGCCAGTGAGATGATGAGCCAGGCCAGTGAGATGAAGAACAACGCCAGTGAGATAATGAGCAAGGCCAGTGAGATGATGAGCCAGGCCAGGGAGATGAAGAGTCAGGCCAGTGAAATGAAGAGCCAGGCTGGGGAGCTGAATCAATTGTTAATAGCCTGCAAGGGTGTAAATTGTATTTCTCTGACATTTGAAGAAATAAGGCCACAGTTGGTGGGGCTGCTGCTGTGTCCTACGTTCCACCCGCTGCTTTCAATTAAACATGTTCACTCAAAATATCCGCTTTCATATACATTTCGATTCAGCACATATACACACACACACACACACATACTGCGGTGTGTTTTCAGATGTTTGAACTGTCCCTACTAATAGCAATACAAACACAGACAGGACCATCTATTACGACAGGACCATTCAGGACCATTCTATTATCTACTACGTCTGTATCAGATACAGCTGTTGCCTTTCATGTGCCTGTCCATATAGAACCACAACAAAGGCCTATAGCTAGAGGTGCTCTTATAAACTCACCCCCTCCGACAAACGCTTTAATTGCGTTGCAATATATATATATATATACATATTTGTTTATAAAATCATAATCACAATTAAAATAACAATAAAGTAAACTAGTATGGCTTTGTCCAATGCTTCCATTTTTAGAAATACCAGAAGGGACGTGATGCAGACACTGAATGGAACCTATGGCACACAACCTCCTCAGTTCTGTCCTTCAGGTATGCAGAAGGATCTATAAAGGATTAAGGTAAAAGGCTCTGGAGTGCCTTAACATTACATATTGGGAAAAACTGCTAACTCAGCTCCATTGCGTCTGATGGCTCGTTCATCAAACCCTTTGATAATGCCAACAAATTTGACAACTTTTTCATTGAGGTGATTAGCAAACTTAGGCATAAGATGCCAAGAACAATTGCTGAGGCTTTATTTTCTAGCAGAATGAATCATAAAATAAAAGAAACATGTACAAACTACTTAGTAATGACAGCCTGGATAGGGAATTGCTGAGGTGGGTATTGGACTATATTGTTACCCCTATTTCTTCTTCAATATCAGTTTTGAGCAAAGTATTTGCCCCACAACACCAATTGGAAAAAGTCTGTTATTGGTTCAAATAGCCGGCTATTGATGTTATGGGTTATATCCTCTGCAATATTGTACATTTAAACTGACCTATTTAATGGATTTAATTTACCTTTAATGGATGTCTCTAACATAAAGTTGAGAAGGGTCTACTGCAGGGCAGCTGTCTTGGTCTTTTGTTTTCTGTTCTGTAATTACCCCTGGTTTGGGAAAATGCATGTTTGTCTATTTACTGTCTATGACTCAAGATAGTGATGGCCATATGAGGCTTCATTACTGTTCTTCTAGCAGCAGGATATTATGCTAGCAGCACTAACTCAGATTTATTTTTCAAAATAAAAGCACTCATTGAACTATGTAAGGCAATATAGTTAACAATCTACATTTTATGTTTAATGTCTGTTCCAATATTGTTCTGTCTGTTCTTTTTTACAGACTAAATTGTTAACTATATTGCCTTATAAATTTAAATGATGGCTTTTATTGTGATAAAGAAAATCTGAGTGCTGCTAAAATAACCCTAATGAAGCCTCGTTTAGCCATAACTGATTCAAGATATTGCATGTCACCTCCAACTGTAAAATCAATAATAGCAGGCCTTAGCAAAATGCTTCAGTCAGTTTTCGATCAGGAACTTGTAACAAGGCGGCCCTAAATTCAGAGCGAATAAAAAGCATTGCATTTTACCTGGTTGTCACCTTAGATTGCAAGCAGACATGTTCAAACATCGCTGTAATGGATAGGCAGGGCTCTGTCTGTGATAATGCACTTCTGTGCTTTCTTGATATTACAATCAAACCGACATGATCCTTGCTGGCACCTCCCACCCCGATCACCCACTGCAAAACAGGTCCTGCACGAGGTAAAGCACAGCCAGGCTCAGAAACAACCATCTGTCCCATTGAATCTAAAACGACTATGCTCAGCACATCAAGCAAAAAACTGTTAACTAAATACATGTAGCAGTGGAAAAATGGTATTTCAATGCATTTGTTGTCTTAATGGAATTGCATCTTTGATTTTGTGGCCAATGTAAAAATTATTTGTCTTTGGTAGTCGCAAAACATGCACTAATAATTTAGAGAATCTTGGTTCTTTTGGAATTTCTGCGAAATTCATTTTCTATACCTAAAAAATAACACCTATACCAACTTGTTTAACACCTGTACCAACTTTTTAAAGGATAGAAAAACATAAATTCAGCATGGGATATGGACCTTGTTAATGGCAAATCTACTTTGAATACAATATAAAACAGAGATTTTCCACACTGGGGCCAAATCACATCTATATGACTTTTAATCACACATGTAACTATGTTTGTTATGATGGGATCTCTATAACTATACTGGAATGTTGCATCCTTAGTTAAATTCAGCACACATACAAAAATAGTTCTTGTTAGTATAATTCAGTTTCATATTGTAACTGAATGTACATTTGTAAATATCTCATATGCAAGCACATTTGTTTTGAACAGTGTTGAATATATACTATATACTCTATTTTAAAACAATGCAGTATTTGGACCTTTCACATTTCCATATTGTGTTTACATTGATTGTTTATACCTACACACAATAACCCATAATGAAAAATAAATTAATGACATAAACAGGTTTTTAGAGGTGTTTGCCAATGTTTGAAACACCAAAAAAGGAAAAATAACATTTACATGAGTATTCAGACACTAAAATTGAGCTCAGGTGCATCATGTTTCCATTGATCACCTTTGAGATGTTTCTACAACATGATTGGAGATAAACCTGTGGTAAATTCAATTGACTGGACATGATTTGTAAAGGCACATACTGTCAATATATAAGGTCTCACAGTTGAAAGTGCTTCTCTGAGCAAAACTTAATCCATGAGGTTGAAGGAATTGTCCTTAGAGCTCCAAAACAGGATTGTATTGAGGCAGGGTAACAACATATTTCTGTAGCATGGAATGTCTCCTATTACACAATGGCCTCCATCATGCTTAAATGAAATAAGTTTGGCGTACAGATGGGCAATGGTCTCTACAACACTCATGTTGAAGCCACTCCTAAGTAAAAAGCACAACACCTTGGAGTTTGCCAAAATGCACCTAAATGACACTTACACCATGAGGAACAAGACTCTCCGGTCTGACGGAACCAAGATTGAACTATTTGGCCTGAATGCCACATGTCCTGTCTGGAGGAAACCAGGCACCCCTCATTCACCCTATGGTGAAGCATGTTGGGGACAGAATAATTCTGAGGGTTTGTTTTTCAGTGGCAGGGACTGAAGCATTGTTCTTCAGTGGCAGGAACTATTCAGGATTGAGGAAACGGTGAACAGAGCAAAGTACAGTGAGATTCTTGGTGAAAACCTTCTACAGAGCGCCAGGCCAAGGCGAAGGTCCCCCTTCCATGTCCTTCAGTGGTCCTGCCAGAGCCTGGACTGTGGCCTGATCAAACATTTCTGGTGAGGTCTGAAAATGTAATGACATTCCTCATCCAATCTGACAGTACTTGAGAGGATCTGCACAGAAGAATGGGCGAAACTAAAAACTGGTATGTACAGTATATAAATTATATAAGCTACTTTACCTGTATGGTGTTTTGGTAATGTACACTAACAATATAATGTACATATGTTCTAGTTTCAAACCGGTAATCAAATGATCTGTTAGGCTGGTGAAGAGAATAGAGGTAAATCTGGATGTTGTGATATAATATGCAAGGTAAATTAAATCATGCCCTAGTATCTAGGTCATATGTAAGGCCCAAAGCAACATCTCTCTTTTTCTTTGTGTGTTCATCTCTTTCTCTGTCTCTTTCTGTCTCTGTGTGTGTGTCTCCCTCTCTCTCTCTTTTTTTGTCTGTCTCTCTGTCGGTCTCTCTTTGTGTGTGTGTGTGTGTGTGTGTCTCTCCCTCTGTGTCTCTCTCTGCCTCTTCCTCTGTCTCAGTATTGTTTCAGTAGTTGTGTGGCACATCAAGGGTTTGGAAAAAACACAACATCCTGTTCATACCTCTGGCATATGCTGTCTCTCACAAATACACATGGCCTTATGTTGCTAGTTTCTCTTGACAATACATTAATCAACTAATTTAAAGCTGAAAGTTTCAGGACACAGTTTAAGGAAGTTGGTAATTGCTAAATGAAATGATTCATTTTAAATATAAGATGAAAGGTGTGTTAATCTTTGCACAGGAGTGGACTGATGGTAGAGTAGGTTCAGGGTAGCTACATATATAAGTTGTGCGTAGTAACCTGTCAACTGTATTTACTGTGCAATGACACCTTGGATGTAAATTAACAGCGTGGGTGATTTTCACTTCTGCTTCTTCGTCCACTGAGAGTGGAGAGTGGGGATAAATGACTAAGAAAAATTGGAAGGGGGGGGGGGATTATGCATGCAGTGTAAACGGATGGCGTCTAATTTCTATCCAAAAAGCTATTAGGACTAACCAATTGCTTAAAAAAAAATCTATAATAAGGTATATGAAAGAGTGTGAATCTCCTTCACAATGTCACTCAGGGAATGACCCAGTGAATGACTACTTTTATACATGAGTTGACAAATGCAACATTACAATAACATTTACCGCCAACAATTGCTTTGTCTTTTGTAATTTCCTTCTACACGTTAATGATACAGTAATATTACCTTTCAGTTGCACCATTGCTGTGACCACGAGCAAGCTAATGGCCAAGTTATATGGGTCACGGTTCTTCTTCACAATTTACATTTACAAAGAAAATGGTGTCATTAACCGTTTACTCTCTGCATGATGTCACTGGCTTATACACCTTGGTTCCATACCGCTGTTTCATTTCTTGGTTCATTACAGCCAGAGTATGCAGGCAACACATTAATTGCTAATCGCATAGACTTTCAATGTAAACGCTGAGCTTTCTTCATTTGCATGTCTGTCTTTCTCTTTCTTTCTGTCTCTCTCTGGCTGGTTATTGTAGGCTGCATAATTGTTGTGTCTTTGTATGGCTCTTCGGCTTTTCTGCCTGGATAAACCCACATAAGATTAAACTTACTCTCACTAATTTTGGTGTCCCCGAACCTTCACATGCCCCTTCCCACGTACATCCTCCCCCTCCCTCTGCTACGGGTATATTCACCATTACCATGTCCTCGGAAGCTCCCCGGCTCTTCAACTCATTCAGCCCTGACCCTCACGAACACACCTGAACGTAGAGAGATGCACGCGTCCAATTAAGCCATGAACTCCAGCATGACTCAGGAAACATTGGTGTCATCTGTCTGCATTCTGTAGTCCTGGAACGGCTTTATACTCAGTACATACAAACCCCTGATAATGAGCATTCAGAATCTTTTCATTGAGACGTATCCTTTGGCACTGTTCAGCTTTGGCGCCGTTCATCATTTGGTTTCTGAACAGCTCTTCACACGAAAATGCTTCAAAGGATCTCTAATGTAAAGCCTCCCAAAATGGACTGTCATTATGTCAGATTGTGATACGCAAGTTCAAGTAAATTTTTTACCAGGCCAAATTATTTACAGGTGCTGTACTTACCTGCTACGTTAAATAATATTCATTTTCTTCTTTTAACATACTGCAAAATGGAGCGTGGACCATAACCATATCTCCTGGAATGTTTTGTTTCCCCTTTGGGGATTCACCAATTTATTTTTACTGATGTGCACATAATCGTTGTTTGAAGCTCAAAAAGCAGTAGTAGCAGTATGTAAATTAGGGAGCCAAATGAATGGTGTGGTGGGAGTTGTTTTCTACCTTACAGGCATGGACTGCTTGGGACTGGCCTATGCCAGCCTGGCTTGATGATCTTATCACAATCTCCCACAGACAGCAAACCAAATGTGTACACACTGCAGGAGTTCGGTGTAACTGTAGACAAAGGGTGTTTCCATATAGTCACACTGTATACAGGTATGCCGTTCCAAAGTCTCAGTAACCTTGGATTAACAAAAGTGAACGTACTGTATCATGCATACAATTTATTGCTGTGTCTGAACTTATTTTAAAGTTCATGAATAAAGGTAAAGTTTGATGCATCCACCTGAAAGTGCTATCTCTCCGATTTCAAATGTTTTATTTGCAGCCTAAGGATGGCCTGTTTGACCGCAAGTTCTGGGTTCACAGCAACACCTTCCAAATACAAATGCCACACCTGGAATCAACTCCAGACATTTTACCTACTTAATAATTAAGAAATAACGAAGGAATAGCCCACACCTCTCCATGAAACAGCTTTTGAGTCAATTGTCCAATTACTTTTGGGCCCTTGAAAAGGAGAAGGCTACATATTAAATCTGTTATTAAATAGACACAGCACTTTAAGCCCATATTTATTTAACTGTAACTTGAATATATTTTGGGAAACAGCCAAAATAACAATACTTGTGTCAGTGTCCAATTATGTCCAGACCTAATTGTATTCTCCAACTGAAGTCAAAGGTACATGCATAAAGTACAGACTTTGCAATAGCAATGTAAAAATATGTTTAACATACATTTTCTACATGCGTAAATACATATGTATTAATGCTTTTTGTTGGTTGAAAATATTCTATCAGATTCATATTTTGTAATTGAACAGAAACATAACTACCTCCATAGTAAGGTTTTGAGTTCTCTCAACCTGCTTCATGAGGTAGTCACCTGGAATACATTTCAATTAAAATGTGGGTCTTGTTAAAATGTAATTTGCAGAACTTTCCTTCTTAATGCGTTAGGGTTGGTATACCGAGGGTGACAAGGTAGGGTGGGTATACAGAAGACCATCATTATGTCTGTACTGTAGTAGTCTATAGTAAGGCAAGTACAACTCAAATGAGCAACGATAAACAATATATTATCATTATTATAAGACATGAAAGTCAGTCAATCTGGAAAATGTCAAGAACTTAAACTCAAGAAAGTTTCTTAATGTGCAGTATCAAAACCATCAAGCACTATAATCAACATGATAATTGTTTTTCAACAGGAAAATAATAAGACCAAAACACACCTCCAGGCTGTGTAAGGGTTATTTGTCCAAGAGGGAGAGTGATGCTGCATCAGATGACCTGGTCTCCACAATCACCCAAACTTCATAGTTTTGATATCTTCACTATTATATAATGCTAGATTCAATTCATTAATTTGGATAATGCTAATAATGCTAATTCCAGACTGAGACAGAGGTGAATAATGGCTTGTTGTGAAAAATGACTCCACGGTCCTTCTAGGACAACTCAGGGTAAGCAGAATTTCACCCAGCTATGAATCTGAATCAAACTATCCCTTCAAATTCTGAGAAGAGATTATTACTGGAGCAAAGAACTCAAAACCTCTCCCTTTTAACATGATGAGCAAGATTATAAGGCAATTGCACCTGATTAAGTCACAGATTTGGAAACATGGATCATTGGGCTAAATTCCAATCACATTCATTGATTAATGTTACCTAATTCAACAAACCACACCACAAAACAAAAACTTTGAAACCATTTATGCATCTAAAATAAACATAAATGCAATTTCAGAAAATAAGTAAACCCCTACATATACCATCACACAGAATGGCTAAAATTAGATTCAGTTGCACCAGAACAAGTGTAAATGATTGATGAATAATTTGAGGAACTTGGGATGGCATAAAATTCCATAAAGCTTTGCTGCCAACTTGCCATCATTAAGACACCCATCCATTCCATATTGTACAAGATAATTATTTAGGTGAATGTTAAGAGAATGTGATAATGTGAATGTGAGGCAACATAAGCAGGGCCGGCTCCATGCATAAGGAACATAAGCGGTCACTTAGGCCCCTGACCGCTAGGGGGCCTCTAACTGCTAGGAAGCCTCCAACTGCTAAGAAGCCTCCAAACGCTAGGAAACCTCCAAGAGAACAAGTATTTGATACACTGCCGATTTTGCAGGTTTTCCCACTTACAAAGCATGTAGTAATTTTTAGCATAGGTACTCTTCAACTGTGAGTGACGTAATCTAGAAAAAAAATCAAAAAAATCACATTGTATGATTTTTAAGTTATTAATTTGCATTTTATTGCATGAAATAAGTATTTGATACATCAGAAAAGCAGAACTTAATATTTGGTACAGAAACCTTTGTTTGCAATTACAGAGATCATACTTTTCCTGTAGTCCGGCTAGGTCACTCCAGGACCTTGAGATGCTTCTTACGGAGCCACTCCTTAGTTGCCCTGGCTGTGTGTTTCGGGTCGTTGTCATGCTGGAAGACCCAGCCACGACCCATCATCAATGCTCTTACTGAGGGAAGGAGGTTATTGGCCAAGATCTCGCAATACATGGCCCCATCCATCCTCCCTCAATACGGTGCACTCATCCTCTCCCCTTTGCAGAAAAGCATCCCCAAAGAATGATGTTTCCACCTCCATGCTTCATGGTTGGGATGGTGTTCTTGAGGTTGTACTCATCCTTCTCCTTCCTCCAAACACGGCGAGTGGAGTTTAGACAAAAAAGCTCTATTTTTGTCTCATCAGATCACATGACCTTCTCCCATTCCTCCTCTGGATCAAACAGATGGTCATAGGCAAACTGTAGACAGGCCTGGACATGCACTGGCTTGAGCAGGGGGACCTTGCGTGCGCTGCAGGATTTTAATCCATGACGGCGTAGTGTGTTACTAATGGTTTTCTTTGAGACTGTGGTCCCAGTTCTCTTCAGGTCATTGACCAGGTCCTGCTGTGTAGTTCTGGGCTGATCCCTCACCTTCCTCATGATCATTGATGCCCCATGAGTTGAGATCTTGCATGGAGCCCCAGACTGAGGGAGATTGACCATCATATTGAACTTCTTCCATTTTCTAATAATTGCGCCAACAGTTGTTGCCTTCTCACCAAGCTGCTTCCCTATTGTCCTTTTAGCCCCTCCCAGCCTTGTGCAGGTCTACAATTTCATCCCTGATATCCTTACACAGCTTTCTGGTCTTGGCCATTGTGGAGAGGTTGGAGTCTGTTTGATTGAGTGTGTGGACAGGTGTCTTTTATACAGGTAACGAGTTCAAACAGGTGCAGTTAATACAGGAAATGAGTGGAGAACAGGAGGGCTTCTAAAGAAAAACTAACAGGTCTGTGAGAGCCGGAATTCTTACTGGTTGGTAGGTGATCAAATACTTATGTCATGCAATAAATCCATCCACATTTTGTTGGGTGTATCGAATTAAACACAATAAATACTTACACAAAATATTCCTATTCTACATTTAGACCTACACTTTGAAAACATCACAAAAGTAACCATATACTCTTCCATAGTTCATCATTTGATTTTCCACTTTCACTCCTAACATCGATATCAAACTAGTGAGTTTGATTATATCCACAAAGGAAGGTATTGGCAATGCTAAACCTTTCTTTGCATTTCTCTCTTATTAGCTCAGCTCTTAACCCAAACCTTGAGCATTTATTATCAGACCTAGCCCATATATTGATTTTTCTTATCCACAAAATCATAAAAATTATATTGCTCAGGTGTAATGCATATGAAATGATCTTGACTGTTGACTGCCACTCAATCAATATATATATTTTAGTCCAGTGCATGGCATATAACGAAAGCAAAGCAGGAGAAAAACTTTATACTGAGATTTGGTTAGGCACAGATCATTAATTTGGTAATTGTTTTAGCAATGGCACCTGATTCCCTCTAGCTTTTCTGAAATGTTAATTTAGGTTTTAAAAAAAAATCTAAAGGATCGTGCACGTAACTGATTGTTTCCGCTAAAACGATCAAGAAACTAGCCTCACTCCCTGATGAATCCCAATTTAGAGGTAGTTGCATTTACACTAGAGATTCTTGTCAGTGAATGCTATGTACAAGATGTGTTATGCAAATGAGCGCGAAATACAAATTCCCTGACTTTTACTAGCTGTTCTTTCAAATGTTTCCTGATTGTCTCAGAGCAAATAAGCAAGAACAATCGCTAAAGGCTAAAAGCTAGCCGTGGGTGGTCATCAAAATGAATGCCAAGAGATCACAAGGCCTACAATCTCTGCTGTGTGCCCCCACCTTAACAGATTTACTCACAGGAATCAGTTGGTTGTTTGTATTTTTAATAGAAGACAGACATAGGCAATATTTTGGATGGTTGTGGACAACCACATTCATGTACAAACACTCATACATGCTTCATTTGAATTAACACCTCAAATGTATTTTCAAATAAGAGGTAGTTATGCGCAACAGCAAAGACGAATATAAATAAAATCTTCTCCAAAAAGCATGGCTGCCCATTAACGCTGACACAGAGCTTTCTAGTCAGCTTGAAATATAATGTTGTTGTTTTTTTTACTCGGCCTGAAATACACTGCTCACAATGACAAAAAGATCCAGGCAAGCCTAGTTCGATTAGGAGGAATTAATGTTGTTTACCACATTGGATTCAAACTGGGGTCTCCTATGTGAGAGGCTGTGAGGTCTTTAACCAGTACACCATTAAGGTATACATGTGCAGAGTCCAATTAGTTCTTGAAACTAGTTCCCTACATTAGCTAACATCAAAACCAAGAACAGGTATAACAGGGTCGATACACTACATTCAACGCATTAAATTAGATAGAGATTACTCTAGGGACCAATTGGCACATATTACCTTGTCATAAAATAGCACCTCAACATTAGACAACGTTTTGTCATGTATTAACATTACACCAAGTTTGAATATTTAGCCAGACAGCATTAAATATTGTGTTAAACTGACAAAGGTTTCTTGTTATGTTCACTTCCAATACAAATAGCATCTATAAACTGTATGGCCTTTGCTACCGTCCGTTTCAACAGCTTTTTAACCAGTAATAGGCCTGTTAGTATGTACTTACTACTTTTGAGCAATTGAGCAATTGCTAGTGAGACTGAAGATTACATTTACACTGCCAAAGCTATTTAATTTCACTGCACAACAACAGTGGTTTTTCTTTCATTAGTGAATGACATTGATACAATAACTATTCATATAGGTGATGATAACCGAATCTTTCAAATCACGGAAACCCCCCCTATTTTACTGCGTCGGAAGTTGCGTTCTACATTACCCTAAAAAGAATTCATGCCGCAATGTAACCGTAAACTATTTTCTTTTTGGCTCACTATAACGTAGATACAGAAGCTCAAAGCTCATTGTCGACCCTGCATAATTTGTTCAGTCGGAGCCAAGGATCGAACACCAGTCGCTCGCATCGAAGTCTGCGTCTCTAACCACAACGCTAGTTCACAATGGGTAGTCACCCTGGCACTCAGTAACAGACATTTGCTTTTCTCTGCCGGATCCGCTTGTGCAGTCTGGCAAAAATGTAAAGGAACAGGTAATCATCACAGAATACCACCAAGTCAATTACATTTCAGGAATATCAATCTGTCCAGTTAGGAAGCATAAGCGATTATGAATCAATGTCACCTGTTTTGGTGCAAATTAAAGTGACAACAGGTGCACTGGAGAGGCAACAGCAAGACAACCCCCAAAAAGGGAATGGTTTTGCAGATGGTGGCCACAGACAATTGCTCTCTCATTATCCTTTCTGACTGATTCTTCTTTAGTTTTGCATTTTTGTAACTACTGGTTGCATGAAGCGGTACCTGCAGCCCATTCAAGTTGCAAAGGCAGTCCAGCTCCTCTAGGATGGCACATCCATGCGTGTCGTTGCAAGAAGATTTGCTGTGTTTCCCAGTACAGTCTCAAGAGGAGATACCAAGAGACTGGGCTTTACACAAGGAGAGCAGGACAGGGCCGTGGAAGGGCATCAACCCAGCAGCAGGACTGGTATCTGCTCCTCTGTGCATGGAGGAACAGGAGGAGCACTGACAGAGCCCTAGAAATTGACCTCCAGCAGGCTACTGGTATGCATGTTTCATGTTTCATGTCACTGAGGGTGAGACCTGTGCTCCCAGCCCACCACCTTCCAGCTCGATTAGCATTCGCCAGAGAACACCAGAATTGGCTGGTCTGCCAGATACCCCCTTGACTGCTGTTAGGTACAGGGATGAAATCCTCAGACCCATCATCAGACCTTACGCTGGTGCAGTGGATCCTGTGTTCCTGCTGGTATAGGACAATGCCCAGCCTCATTTGGCCAGAGGGCCAATCAAAGGCATTGATGCCATTGATTGGCCCTCATGTTCTCCAGTATTGGTGCCGCCAATTAGCACCACAGACTGTCAAGGGACACCATCCACCATCACATCAGGAGCATGCCCAGATGTTGTTGGGAATGCATACAGGTTTAAACGCAAAATATTGGTCTGGAGTTGCAAGTTCTATCATTTTAAATGTTTACATGCAATAAAGTAGTAATAACATGAACACCTATTTTTCTGGTCTTCAAATTCAAATGTCCATACACATTGTATGGCCCCCACGTGCATTTGGTTTCCATTGACCGTTGTTACATCATTATGTTCTCAACGAATTACACAATGTATAGTAAAGATTTTGATCTTTAATATCTTTCGTTCATCGAGACCCGTTGCGTGATTTAAGTGTTCTCTCGATTTTTCTGAGCAGTGTATAATGTCCAGCCATACATCACAAGCTTGCATGAATAGCCTTGGCTCAGGCACAACCCAAGGGGTTGGTATTGGGACTTCCGCCTTACTGCTTCTATCATTGATCGTATAGTCCGTCAATTTGTAGTGGTACAATACGTCACAGTAGCACAATACTGCAAAACGTTGTTACTAAGCTGTTCAGACGGCCAGCGGCAAAAGCTAACTGTTCATAGACGCTATTTTTGGTGGAGGTAAACTTAATACGAAAGTCAGTTTAACTCAATGCTCAATGGTGTTTAGCGACTGGTGAAATGCGTAATGCTGTGGCGTTATGGTTAAAGACAATGCCTCTCACGTGGAAGGCTCAAGTTCGAATATATTATTTTATTTCCACGATTCTCTCGTCGTATCACTTGAAGAAAAAGTTTGTTATTGTCAACTTTCTTGATAGTTATTGTATCAATGTCATTCACGAATGAAAGAAAAAAGTACATTGTTATGCCATTATTTACATTTTTTTCTTATGCCATGAAATGAAATAGCTTCGGCAGACTCGCTAGCAATTGCTAAATTCCTATGACTATTCCAGTAAGTTAGTAGATACTGGTAAAGCCTATTACTGGCTAATAAGCTGTTCAAACGGCCAGTGGCAAAAGCTAACAGTTCATAGATGCTATTTGTGGTGGAGGTAAACTTAGTAAGAAACAATAGTCAGTTTAACTGTATCAGTATCATTCAGGAATGACCAATTAGCTGTTAAAACTGTCGGTAGCAAAATAAGATTTGTTCATAGACACACAAGGCTATACTGACACCTGTCAAACGTAGAACTCTGTGGTGTAATGGTTAGCGACACTGCCTTTCACGTGGGTGACCTGGATTTGAATGTCAAGAGGGCAATGCTTTCTATTGCAGTCCGGCTGAACTAGGCTTGCCTGGTTTCTTGGTTAATCTGCTGGTCGCAAAAAGCTATATCAACGTGAAACCAATTTCAACATGCGGGTAGTAAGGGTTTGAGTTCCTTTGCTGACAGTTGCCCTGCCCAACTCAAAAAAGGACTTTTAGTGGACATTCCAACCATTAGAGCTACACAAATGATACCACAGTCAAAGTCAAATTGATGACAGCTAGATGTGAAATGATCAAATAAAATCTGAACGTTTTTGTTGCCAATCTGAAAACGTATAAATAAAATATATTTCTCAGTTGATATCAGCCTTACCTTTATATTATTCTATGCCCTCTGGATTTTAGCAGTGGCTTCACCAAACAACGTGACCAATGAAAACAAAACATCATGAAGAATGTATCTTTAATTTATTTGTGTATCTCAAAAACGTCATTAAGAATGTATCTCTAATTTATGAATTGAATTGAGCTGAATTGAACTGTAAGTAGACCTTGCGCAAGACAACACCCTCAAGGAAAGCCACTAACATTTGAATTCATTATAATAGCTGTGAAGTTTGGACCATTGAGTGTTGTCTACACATTAATAACATTATACAATAATATTATGCAGAACAACCAATGTGATGAGTAATATAAACACTGGATCCAATTCAGTAATGGTTGGCAATTGAGCTGAGGGTTCTCCCCAAAGCATGTGGTGCACCTGAGCTCATTAATAGGCCTAAAGAAATAACTGCCTACAAAAACTAGGCGCATCTAATTAATTGCAAACACAAACAAAAATGTAGACATGATATTTTTTGTTGCCAAATCATGATTGTTTAACACAGATTGAATTAGGGAAATATGTTTTCCAAGATTCCAAGTCTCCAGACTGGTGAAATGTTACTATGTTTTATGTGGTCTGCCTCCTACCTTTAAGCTCACAAATCAAACACAGGCAAACAAAGAAACACGTCTCTAAAGCAGGGTATCTAATGGTTGAAATGGGGAACATGTTTTGCTTTCTAATGCTGTCAATGGTATGTTTCAACATGCTGTTGATCAGGAGTAAAAGGTGAACCGTGATATTGATCAATGACGAGTCACCAGTTTCAGTAGTGCGAATCGCAGAGTGTAACGGAAAACATAAACATTACATTTCTTTGCAAAAACCAATCAGACTAAAATATTTTAAATAGCTTTGGATTTTTAAATTTTTTTTATAAACTAAACAACACAACAGCAACTGGCATAAAACACCAAAACTGCCATCACAACATGGGAGCTGTTGCATAACCAGGGGGACTGCCGCCCCCTCAGGACATGTCGTCCTGTACTGTTCACTGTCCATGTTTCTTATGGCAATTTATTTAAAATACAGTCGTGAAGTAGCAGTGCCAGCATGTCCTATTTAATATAGTCCTGTTATGGATACCAGTGGTTTTTACAGTAGATTCCTAAAAATCTTCTATTGTCTTGGTAGTTTCCTTCTGTAATCCAGACCCTGTCTCTTCCTCCGCCACTCTCAGTCAGTCACTGAGGATATTTGACTGGTCTTTTTGGAATTTTCAACAACAGTCATCAACGGCGGTAGATCATGAACCAGCTACAAGATGACTGATTTCCTTGCCTCGCACAAGTGTGTATGGTGGGCATACTGAGAATGTGCTGCATCTGAAAACTAAACATAGACTCTCTCCCACTTTCACTCTTTGTGTATGCCTCTCACATCTCACCCACACATTGTACACCCTTTCTCTCTCTCCCTCACATATACACGCACACACACGCGCGCGCGCGCGCACGTACGCACGCACACCCACCCAAACACGCACACACCTGAATCCAGTCCCACACCTCTCCTCTCCGTGTCTAGTAGCCATCAAGAGACATGGCACAGCCATCCAGGCATCACCGCATGTCTTCCCTCCTGCAAAGTGTCAGCAGCCCTCATGTTCCTGAAACCCAACCCAGACTCAGACAACACCAGCCTGCCTCTTCTGAGACAAGGGGCCTGGGCCTGGTTAGTATTGCTGGAGAGCACTGCTGAGGCACACGTTCGTTATGCTTCACTGAAGTGGGTATGTATACAGAAAAACTCCTTGGACAACTTTGGCTCATATCATAGTGCACACGCATCTGTGGAACACATCAGCGGCAGTTCGACCTCTGATGAAATAACAAGAAAACTCTGGTCCTATCAGTTTGGGGGCGATGACAGCTCCTGTGCACAGGTTCATTGTCCTGCCACTGTTTCCCCCGGGGGTTTCGCCACAGCTTCCACCCTCCAACCGCCGTTCCACTTGGGTCCAGACCAATAGATGTGACTTCCACTCTTTCTGCACGTGTCAACCGAGACGGGTGCAGTCATCGAAGTGGCACTATGTTTGTGTCAGGCTAATGTTGTAGGCTGGTGGGCACATGACTCCTAATGCTCTCATAAGGCCTGCGGCTTATGCCCCACACACCGACACATACAATAGCAAGCGTGCAGACGTCCAGTGTGTGTACATCTTTCACACACACACACACACACACACACACATAAACATACGGTACACACATACATTTGGCTTGCAAGCAGTTTGTCTTTCCCCCTCCTGTCCTTCTTGTTAGTGATAACTGCATGTATAACCTTGGCAGTGACAGTCTTGTCAGAGATATCTTCATCTTTAACCCTAATGCATCAGTTACCATGTGTTTTTCTCAGGTCAACGCTCTGTATCGAACCTTCCCAGTGTATGTGTGAATTTGTGAGTGCATGTTATTGTGTCTGTGCGTGTTTTGTGTGTGTGTGTGTGTGTATCCGGGGGGCTCTGAGTGACTCTGAGCTGTCACACACTGCCACCTTCCCATGACGCCTCATACAACCCCTGCCCTTGGCATCACAAACAAGTACACACACACACACACACACACACGAATATACATGGGATTCCATGCCTTGAATACAAAATACATACTACTACCCTAAATACTGCATTAAACCTTGCATGATATCTGTGAAGACATTTACTGATCAGCCACAATGACAGCATATTTGTCCAGGAACAAAACATTTCATTTGGGATTTAGACATGCAGAATGATATAAGAAATCTTATCCTCAGGTCAATTTTGACATGGGGAATTTGTTTTTGTTATTTGACATTTCACAGCTGAACTATGTCTTTAATTTTGTCACATATACACACACTACAACAGAGACTTTCTGACACCAGCGTATAAACTATAAAATGAAGGCTCTGTGGTCGTTTTTCCTGGCTGGTGCCATGGGAGGTCTAAAAGGTGAAGGGGAGTTTTTTCAGAGATAAATTGCTTATTTTCTTTTGCTCTTCCTCTATGAACTAGACCTTTGGCCCTCGGAGGCTCTTGGTCGGCTCCTGAGCAATCTACTTTTATTGCAGTTAATGCTCCAAGGTAAAAACACAACATCTGAGAAGCCATAGCGAGCTTGACACCCAACTTAAGTGCCAATCCATTTTTAATCATGTTTGAATCAATAGCAGTGGAAGCTATTTTTAAGTGAAAAGGACAACATTGATTACGAAATGAAGAACAAATAGAATATAGTACTGCTGAACTCTAAATGTCCTTCATTTGAATTCACACAGTTACACAACACGAAATCCTGACCTGCCTGCTGCTGTTATCTTTCTGTGCCCCCCCGTAAGAACACGACTCACATGTCCTTGCAAATGGCACAGAGCACAATTTAATGGCTGACTCAAGTGTGAATAATTTAAATATTAATGTGTACATTTTATATCAGATATACTCAGACGGCAATAAAGTGAGATTAAAAGGGCTATTTGTGCATTTTCTCACTTGTGTGTAATGGATTAGATGTGATTGGGGAACTCTTTATGACCTGCACTTTGTCCGCATTTTAATAGTGAGGTGTGAGAGTATCGCTGCCAGAGAGAGAGTGGTGGTCAAAAGGGCTTTTGTCTAAAAGGGAAAGGGAGGAAAATATATAAAAGACGTACAATGTCTTGTCATTAGTACAACTGTCTATTTTTTACATTCCCCCCGTGTTTTGTTTTGTTTTTAATTGAAAACCTTCCATCTCTGCGTTGTTGTAGAGATACACAGACTGGAGCAGAGCTCTAGATACATATACAAATCATGCAACTGTGCTGTTTGACCATACATAATGTATTATAGTATTATTATATACACTGATCAAAAAGGGTTTTTCTTTTTAAAATAACAAACCTGCAAACTCTATATATTTGCCCTATTCATTAAAACATTGATGGTTGTTGTAGTCCCAGAAGAGAAAAGTGTGGTGAATTTGATATACGATCTCGCGTCCTTAAACAGATGTAATTAACAATTTCTCTGACATGCCAATATGTAAATGATACAGCTGCATCCAAATGACTGCTTGTGGGATGAAAAAAAATCACTATAACTAGGTGGCATATGGCCACTATTGCCAGTTTTTCAGCGATAGGTTTACCCAAAGTCATATATATATATATATATATATATGGGCAGGAATACCGAAGCAGCACTTCACTTGTCTGCAGCCATACATGTTGATGTCTATGGTGAATCTGGCAGGTTTTTATCTTCGGAGGTTTGTTTCACCTTGTTTATTTTTTTGTTGCCAGAGATGGAAATTACTCACACACATACACCATATGGCCAAAAGTACGTGGACACCTGACTATCACATCTATATGAGCTTGTTGGACATCCCATTTCACAACCATGGGCATTAATATGGAGTTGCCCCCCCCCCCCCCCCCCCCTTTGCAGCTATAAGAGCCGCCACTCTTCTGGGAAGGCTTTCCACAAGGTTTTGGAGTGTCTCTGTGGGAATTTGTGCCCATTCAACCAAAACAGCATTTATGAGGTCAGGCACGGATGTTGGATGAGAAGGCCTGGCTCGCAATTCATCCCAAATGTTCAGTGGGGTCGAAGTCAGGGCTCTGTGCTGGCCACTTGAGTTGCTCCACTTCAACCTCATTGAACCATGTCTTTAAGGACACCACTTTGTCCACAGGAGCACAGTCATGCTGGAAACAGTAAAGGGCCTTACCCAGACTGTTGTCACAAAGTTGGAAGCACACAATTGTCTAAAATGTCGTTGTATCCTGAAGCATTAAGAGGATCCTTCACTTGAACTAAGTGGCCTAGCCCAAACCCTGAAACACAGCCCCACAATTATCCATCTTCCACAAAACTTTAAAGTAGGCACTATGCATTCTGGTAGGCAGTGTTCTCCTGACATCCGCAACACACCCAGATTCGTCCATCGGACTGCCAGATAGTGAAAAGTAATTCATCATTCCAGAGAACACGTTTCCACTGCTCCAGAGTCCAGTGGCGGTGTGCTTTACATAACTCCAGCCGACGCTTGGCATTGTGCATGTTGATGTGAGGCTTGGGTACAGCTGCTCTGCTGTGGAAACCCATTTTGTGAAGCTCCCGACAAACAGTTCTTGTGCTGATGTTGCTTCCAATAGGCAGTTTGGAACTCTGTGGTGAGTGATGTAAAAGTGCTACGCACATTAGCACTCGGCAGAACCGCTCTCTGAGTTTGCGTGGTCTACCACTTCATGGCTGGGCTGTTGTTGCTCCTAGTTGCTTCCACTTTTCCACAATTATAGCAGTTCCATGGAAGATACAGTTGACTACAGCTGACCGGGGAAGATCTAGTTGGGCAGACATTTCACTAACTCACTTGTGGCATAGATGGCATCCTATGACAGTGTAAAGTCACTGAGTTCTTCAGTATTCTACTGCCAATGTGTTCTTGGAGATTGCAGGGCACAGGCGCAGAGGTTCAGGAACAAATGTACTTTATTCGCCCAACTCAGGAACATACACAAGTCACGTGGACCAATGAACGACAACAAACACTAGGGCAGGAACTTAAGTAGGGACATGAGGAGGGCGCAAACAAGGCACAGGGGAAACCAGTTACCACAATGACACCAAACTGAACCTAGAAACAGAGAAGCTAGAACAGAAAGACACATAACATAAAACCGTAACGACCAGCATGGCACAGGCCAGAAGCAATGTTTGTCTATGGAGATTTCATGGCTATGTTTTTTAGATTATGGACCTGTATGCAATAGGTGCGGCTGAAAAACCTGAACTCAATAATAAGTAAGGGGTCCACATAATTATGACCACATAGTGTATACATCCTAAATCTTAAAATATCTAGTACCTTAATGTGGACAGAGTAATACCGAAATGTAGATAGGGTAATACTTAAATCTAGACAAGGTGAAAAGGTAAATGAAACAGTATACAGGATTGCAGTTTGACTGACACCATCAGTGTTCTTCCAGTTTGGATTTCATAGTGTTCAGTTCCATTTATCCTTTGAATGTGGAGTATGACCTCACAGACAATTTACCATAACACACTATGTGAAAGTTTTGCCCTGTTATTAATTCATGCAACAGTTTACAAATGGCACTTTTGCAGTCAGACAATCCATCCTTACTGGCTCATCTCTCATAATGGAGTTTGGAGAAAATTAATTTTTAATTTGTGTCCTAGATTAGTTATTTCAGCTCTCCAGCGTGGCAGGGATGGAGGCCTATTATGTTGCCACCATAGTAGATGCCGATCCTGTGTATAATGACTTCTGAAGGGGAACATACAGTATGGATGGCCAGGTTGGGATTGTACGTATTTGTTTTGATAGGTGTCAGCTGTGCAGACAGTTGCATTGGCCAGCCAATTAGGTCACTTCCTGTTGCCAGCTGCTACAGTAAATCCCTCCATGTGTCCTGCTGCACTTATAGCCTAATAGTTTGTATTCATGCAAAGGACGGCAAAACCATACCACATTTGGCTTGTAATACTACTACACAGTTGTGTGTCTGTCGGTGTGTCTGTGTGTCTTTTTTGTCTGTCTGTCTCTGTGTGTGTGTGTGTGTTTGTGTGTGCCTATCTGTCTGTCTATCTTTAACTGAGGAACACCATGTCTTTAAGTATTTCGAGTGAGAAGAGGCTGGTTGGGTGGTTTGGTGCCTGCTGACTGTCAGACACACTAAAGGGCTATTTGATGAACTCCCTCACCGCCTCCCTCTCTTTCTCTCCCCCCTCTTCCTCTCTCTCTGCTCTCAGTGAACCCCTGGAGCAGGATGTTAGACAAGTGATCAAAGGTGTTGTGCAACTGTCTGTCTGCCTGACGACCTGTATTTTAAACATCTCCAGCCGCCTCACAGAAAGAAAAGAGCACAGGAGTGAAGTGCTCGCTCTGCTCAACTCCCCTCCTGTCTATCTATCTCTACCTATACAATCTGCGGTGTATGTTTTTGCCTTTCATGAGGAGGACATCTTGATCGTTCTCCACCTTCGTGTTTTGAATGCTTATAATGAGAACTCTTTTCATGACTTTACTCTCTATGTGCACAGTTCAGATAGAAAATCGTGATTTAAATGTCTTCCAGGTAGATACATCTAGTAAATATGTTTAATGCACAATCCCACGTATTTTACTTTTTAATCATTATTCTGGAGCCTTCCGTGAACCCTGCTTGGCCATCACCATCAGCATAGAGATGCGGTATTTTGGTAGTTGGTGTTTTACCCCAGTGTATGTATGAAGTCCCCTGCACCAGGCTCTTCTGATGAAATTGCTGCAGAAATATCGCAGTCCGAAATCTAAATTCTGTGAAGGACCCTGGTGGGGTGAGTCACTGCGATGAGCAAATACAGTCCCAAGAAAAATTCCACAAATCACTTATACAGTCTTCACATTTTGCTGCCTTATAATGTAATCTCAAAAGGGATCACATTAGAATTGTTTCTACACACTTTTAAGAACATTTTCCAAATGACTAAGAAATATAATTAGTATATACTGATTGTATATGCTTTTGCACTTATTAGTTATTACTTGGTAAAAGCGCTACCATTACAGCTGTAAATTATCGGGAATAATATTCTATCAAATTTGCACAACTCATATATAAAACATTTCTCAAGAGTAAATTTGGTGCAGAATAGTTGATGGGCAGAAATATTCAAATGTGTCTCCAAATTGTCAATTACTGTCTGAAATTATCCAAAAACTTAAATCAATTGTTGTAAAGATGTTAACTGGTCCATTTAGGAAACCTCAGCATCTCTTGGAAAAGTATTTCTAGTATGTGAAACTATCCCGTGAGAAACATTTAATTGTATCACTGGGTTAGGCAGGTAGTTCTCTATTCTTCTACACGGGCTTTGCGCCATTGCTATATACGTAATGCTGATAAACACCAACTACTCAGTCCCTGCCGGTGACACCCTTATCATGATGAGAATATTAGAAATACAAAGGAATCAATTACATTATATTCACCACGCATTCCTGGGCATCATCACCCTGTTCCTCTGCAGCAACATTAAAATGCATGTTTTTACCATGTGCAACTTTATTTAAAAGAACGACAATATACTACACATACCTTATCGTAAGATTGTTTGGACCAAGTACAGTACAACACGGAAAGAAATAGCTTTCTTTAGTACTGATGGCAGTCAAAGTAATTATGACCAAAGATGCATCTATCAAACAATGGTCTAAAGACATAAACGATCATTATTTTTATCTTATTATTTTGGACAATGTTATGTAACATGTTTTGTCTTTGGCAATGTGGAGTAGGTTACAGTATGTAAAGCTTCAGGTGTTTAAGTCAGCAGAACATACTGTAAACAAACCCACCCATCTAACACATTATAGGATCATTTTGTGTAGTACAGCCAACGAATAAGATACCTCACTCAGGTGAGGTAAAAAAAAACACTTGAATGTCAAGTGTCTGTCATCCATATCAGGAGGGCTGCCAGAGGAAATAATATATATCTATAAGTGATGCATAACCTACCCATCCCTCTCCCTTTCTCTCCTTCCTTCTCCCCCCTTTTTTCGCTCAGGTTGTCATCCAGTGTCTCTCTCCTCGTGATTTGCAATAGTGGCTTGGATTGACTGAGAGGCCTGTTCAGTTTATGAACAAAACATTAACCCTAGGCTCCTACATGATCAATTACCAAGTAATTTCTTAACAATCTGCATCTAATCACCATCTGCTGATTCTGGTACAAAACACTCATTGATTTTGCTAATTGATCATTGCTGTTGCAGTTTGCACATTTTACAAATGGAACTCTACTGTATATGAGCAACATGTGAGGATCTGTTCAGATTCACATCTAGATTTCTCATGACAGCAGTACGGGATGTGCATCTGTCTATCAGTCACTAAATGATACAAAAAAAAATTATCTGTAGAGATGCTCATGACTGCTGACAGATGTCAAATAGCTAATAATAGACCTTACACAATGATCAAGAACAAATGATCTGGCTTTACTCAGGTCTTAAACACGTAATTGGGCTACTATTGTAGCACACTCTCTTTCATCACTGCAGGATCAATAATCCTGTGGAAGAAACCCAACAAATGATCCCACAGAGAAGGCTGTGTGTAGTCTCTTGCTGATGAGGCGAGTGCCGAGCACTGGAGAAACACAGAGGGGCCAAATTTAATGAAAAGTTGTGCTCGGGCCACACACAAAACCATGTTTTAGTGTCCAAACACCCCTGAAAGACAGAGCACCTCTGTTCTACTGGAGGAACACAGCAATTGTCTAGACAAGATGACATTTTATAATTCAGCAGTCGATTTCTCAGTTCTTGTTCCTCTCCCAAAGTTGTTCTGTTATCAGTAGCCTGATAATGGAGTGTGGGAAGGATAAACCGGACAAAGAAACATTCTGAGGGAGACTAATAGGATACAATGGTGGTTAGGATCTTCATGTTTATCCCAAATGTGTCATAACAAATTGTTTTATCACAGTCTTATCACACTGTCTTCTCACAACAATTCCCAACGGATTTGGGAGAGTTAAAAATCACGGCAAGCTTTCCTCATACAGGAAAGCCATTCTGGGGTTTTTTCACACTGGGCGGGCACATTCTCTCACTTGACAAGAAGCTCCCTGCTTATGATGCCTTCGCGACTCGGCTGATAGCAGTTCAGTCAAGGCTGAAACCTACTGGACTATACTGTAGAAGTCAGCTTGGCCGTGTGTCCTGATCATTTCTACATTCTATTAATAACCACCTCTTTTGAGGAATGGATGATTCAGAGACACATTTATCTGATTGTGATTTGCAGAGAGGGACTAGGACATCTTGATATATGTTACACACAATGTGCATCAGAATGTGGAGATTATACAGTTAAATGATACATTTGC
The DNA here is from genome assembly GCF_011004845.1 of Esox lucius. Classification (NCBI taxonomy): domain Eukaryota; kingdom Metazoa; phylum Chordata; class Actinopteri; order Esociformes; family Esocidae; genus Esox; species Esox lucius. The sequence continues at coordinate 19,181,963 of NC_047589.1, forward strand.
AACAGGTGTAAACAAGTTTCTCTCTCTTTTATTCACACTTTCTCAACCCATTCCATCTTTTTCTCATAATCATAATACCCGATAATCAAATACGCTCTTCCCATATTTGATTATTATAAAATATTGTGTGACAGTTACAATTCAGGTTTTGAATCTCTTTTTTCCCTATCCCCTAACCAAAACCCTATACCTAATCCTAACTCTAACCCTTACCCTAACCAAAACCCTATACCTAATTCTAACTCTAACCCTTACCCTAACCAAAACCCTATACCTAATCCTAACTCTAACCATTACCCTAACCAAAACCCTATACCTAATCCTAACTCTAACCCTTACCCTAACCAAAACCCTATACCTAATCCTAACTCTAACCCTTACCAAAACCAAAACCCTATACCTAATCCTAACTCTAACCCTTACCCTAACCAAAACCCTATACCTAATCCTAACTCTAACCCTATCCCCTAACCAAAACCCTATACCTAATCCTAACTCTAACCCTATCCCCTAACCCTAACCCTATACCTAATCCTAACTCTAACCCTTACCCTAACCAAAACCCTATACCTAATCCTAACTCTAACCCTATCCCCTAACCAAAACCCTATACCTAATCCTAACTCTAACCCTTACCCTAACCAAAACCATATACCTAATTCTAACTACAACCCTTAACCTAACCAAAACCATATACCTAATCCTAACTCTAACCCTTACCCTAACCAAAACCCTATACCTAATCCTAACTCTAACCCTTACCCTAACCAAAACCCTATACCGAATCCTAACCATAACCAAAACCTTATACCTAATCCTAACTCTAACCCTATCCCCTAACCAAAACCCTATACCTAAGTTTACCCTAAATCTAACATTAATCCCGACCTAACCTAAACCTAAAACCTAAAAAAGAAAAAGCAACAGATAAAAATGTGTGCAGGGACCGACTTGTCAGGTTTTACTTTCTTTGTAAGAACTTCTGGTCCTTACATTTATAAAAGATGCAAGATCTCTCTCTCCCACACACACGCGCGCACACACACACAAACATCATCATGATGCTATACCGCACTTTCATTTAATCCACCAATAAACCCAATTTTAGAAAAGCCCTTTGTGTCCAGATTGTTTCTCAGGTCATAGTGTGTATACATTTGTTTGACTGACGGGTGATCTCACAGGACAGAACACTCAAAATGAATATCATCACCAAGCAACAAGGTCAGATAATCAGAACCATTGCCAGGTGACTTTTAATGGATAGTCATGTAGGAAATCAAAGTATGTCACACTACAGATTCATCCGATCATCAGCTATTGCTAACTATTGGTACACTATGATCAATTCAGTCCAACATTTCGAATGATTCATCATGTATTCTGTATTATCCATGGGGTTAGGTTGGCATTTTAGTGAAAAGCGATACTAAACTAATGACAGCTTTGCAAAGATAGCATTATGTTGATGTTAATGCTGTGGCCCAGCCGTCTAAGCCCCTGCCTCAAGTTCACGTGCACTACTGCAGCATGGGTTTGAATCTAGCCTGCTGCTCTTTTAGCCTCTATCTTTCCGAAACAGCTCTGTCCATTAAATCAGAGGAATTACCAAAAATATGTAAACAGCATCAAAATGTATGTAAGCATTCAGCGTATTTCGTGTATTGAGCACAGTTATATTCGCTGGGTGTCAGTGAGTAGACTGTTACCACATTTCATTGACCAAAGATCCCATTATCAATGAACGCTACGCACAAATGTCTTCATAATCCTGGTAATCTATTTTTATTTAATCTTGGTAATGTGATTTCTATTGCTACTCACTCTTTGAAAATGAACACAGCTTTCCTAGCCTTGATAGTCTCTCTGACTTTGAAACCTACAAAGGGCTTGGGTTCATGTATATTAATGTTAGGAGCCTATGTTCTTAACTGGATCATATTAAGATTTAAGCCACACAATCCTGACATTTGTATCATGGCAGAAACTTGAATGATTGGAAAGATATTAACACTAATGTGTTTAGGGAAGAGGTGGCAGAGTATTTATTTGGATAATCAAAAACAATTTTCATCTTATTATAACTATTATCATTTTTGCTAAGTTTTGGTCACATCTTTCCATCACCGATGTTATGATTAGATGTAATTTAATGATATCCAATCGTACCAGTTCTATTGCAGCAACATAACCTTCAGCTCAGTCTTCTTCTCAGGCATCCGTGCCATGGTATTCTGCTTTTTTCCATACTGCACACATCTTACTTATCTGACGACTTCAGTGCTCTTTTCTGTAAGGGCACAACCAGCCAGAGGGTGCTGCTAGAGTGCATAGAGTCAAGATTCCTCAGTCACATGTCAGACAGAGCTCAAACCCATACATGTGCAATACATTTTATTTTTTTTGTCCTGAAATGTCACAGTTATTGGCACTACTGTTTTCAGTGCTTTCCGTACCTTCCTCATCAAAGAAAATGGCATGATGAAGTTTGTTAAGCAGTTGAGTCCCAATCAATGTCTCCAAGCAAACAATGACATTTAACTAAAAGTTTTGATTAAGAACAAATGTCTGCTTTTGAGAAGTGGTGACATACGGTTCATGTTATATCAATACATCTTGGTCTATCACCATTGTAGGCTACTGGAAAGCCCAAATCCTGCTAAACTTGAACACAGCACATTTTAAAAGGTGTCCCGTACAGAGCCCCTTGAACCGTATGGTACAGATTCAGATGTGTCCACTGTTACAACCCAATTGTTGCATTAATCCAGATGTGAAATGTGTTTGGATTAGTACCTGTGCTGCTTGCCATCTCTCCTGACGTCTTGAAGTAGTTAAGTGGCCCATTTTAATTGGTTCGGATCAGGGAATCCTAAAGCCGGAAGTCAGGGGCAAACTTTCTTTATTAGCATGAGTCCAAGATGTTGATCTTTTTGAGGTCTTACAACTTTCACGTGTGAATTTTAAGAACTGAAATGTTTGGGTCCATTTTGACTGATGTATTACTTCATAATGTGACCTGCACGTTTGATTCATTTTTCATTGTCCAGCAACCTGAGTTGCTTTATTTCTGAAGAATGTAATGACAGGTTTTTCAAAATAAGAGGTAGCTCAGCATGGCAACCAAAAGTTTGGTGATGGATAACTGCTGTAATTCCTTCACTCTTGGCCGCTTTTCATCGGCACCAAACTATGTGGGGTTGGGTACAGCAATGTTTCTCTCACAGTTAAATATGGCAGAGATTAAATTTCAGAGAGAAGTATTGCTATCGTTCAGAGTTTGTTCAATTGACACACTCAGGTTGAATAACTACCTGGTTTCATCGAGATATGAGGCATTTGGGATAGGAAGGGACAGGGTATGATTAGTAGATGAAGTCCAGGTGTAATGATACACAGGTCAGGCTAGTAAAGCTTATCAAACTAATCAGAACAAACTTTCAGAACGATTTAAAGACTTGCAATTGAAGGATAATTTTTGAAGGATCACTTTTCCCCAAAGTTAACAGTAATCATCCCTCTAATTAATTATTCTATGAGACTTTTAAAAAAGGTTTCACAGTTTGTCTGTTATACTTGTTCTGTTTTATACTTGTTGCATTGCACACATATTTCTGTTGTATCGCTCAAGAAATAGAGCCAAAAGAGATTTGAACAATGTACATAAGCTGTCCTCAAATGCACTTAAGCTGTCTCCAAACAACTGCCATTTAAGTCCTAAACACAGGTTTGACCTGACTTAAGCTTCCAATCAAATAAAACTATATACAGAAGAATATATATATATATATATATATATATATATATATATATATATATATTTTCAGTGGATATAAAAAGTCTACCCACCCCTGTTAAAATGCCAGGTTTTGTGATGTAAAAGAATGAGTCAAATAATCATATCAGAACTTTTTCCACTTTTAATGTGACCTATAATGTAAACAATTCAATTGAAGAACAAACTGAAAGGGGAAAATTTAAAATAAAAACCTTATGATAACCTGGCTGCATAAGTGAACACACCTTCTTATAACTGGAGATGTGGCTGTGTTCAGAATTAACCAATCACATTCAAACTCATGTTAAACAGAAGTCTTTACACACCTGCCATCATTTAAAGTGACACTGATTAATCACAAACAAAGTTCAACTGTTCTAGTAGGATTTTCCTGACATTTTCTTAGTTGCATCTCAGAGCAAAAGGCATGGTCCGCAGAGAGCTTCCAAAGCATCTGAAGGATCTCATTGTTGAAAGATATCAGTAAGGAAAAGGGTGCAAAATAATTTCCAAAGCATTAGCTATACCATGGAACACAGTGAAGACAGTCATCATCAAGTGGAGAAAATATAGCACAACAGAGACATATTTATGAAAAGACGAGAATAAAACTGGTCAGGAAGGCTTCCAAGAGGCCTAAAGCAACATTAAAGGAACTGCAGGAATTTCTGGCAAGTACTGGCTCTGTGCTACATGTGACAACAATCTCCCGTATTCTTCATATGAATGGGCTATGGGTTAGGTTGGCAAGACAGAAGCCTTTTCTTACAAAGATAAACATCCAAGCCCGGCTGAAGTTTGCAAAAACAAACCTCATGTCCCACCAAAATCATGTGGGAAAATGTGTTATGGTCTGATGAAACCAAGGTTGAACTTTTTGGCCATAATTCCAAAAGGTATGTTTGGTGCAAAAACAACACTGCACATCACCCGAAGAACACCATACCCACAGTGAAGCATGGTGAAGCATCATGCTTGGGGGCTGTTTTTCTTCAGCTGGAACCAGGCCTTAGTCAGTGTGGAGGGAATTATGAAAAGTTCCAAATACCAGGCAATTTTGGCACAAAACCTTCAGGCGTCTGTAAGAAAGATGAAGATGAAGAGGAAGTTCCCCTTTCAGCACCACAATGACCCAAAGCACACATCCAAATCCACAAACGCATGGCTTCACCAGAAGAAGATTAAAGTTTAGGAATGGCCCAGCCAGAGCCCAGACCTGAATCCAATGGAACATCTGTGGGGTGATCTGAAGAGGGTTGTGCAAAGGAGATGTCCTCGAGAGGTTTTGAGCTCTTTTACAAAGAAGAGTGGGCAAATGTTGTCACGTCAAGATGTGCTATGCTAATAGACTCCAACCAATATGTGTATATATGTGTGTGTATATATATATATATATATATATATATATATATATATATATATATACACAGTGTGGATAACAAGTATTTGATACACTGCCGATTTTGCAGGTTTTCCTACTTACAAAGCATGTAAAGGTCTGTAGTTTTTATCATAGGTACACTTCAACTGTGAGAGAATTGTATGATTTTTAAATAATTTATTTTCATTTTATTGCATGACATAAGTATTTGATCACCTACCAACCAGTAAGAATTCCGGCTCTCACAGAGCTGTTAGTTTTTCGTGAAGAAGCCCTCCTGTTCTCCACACATTACTTGTATTAACTGCACCTGTTTGAACTTGTCACCTGTATAAAAGACACCTGTCCACACACTCAATCAAACAGACTCCAACCTCCACAATGGCCAAGACAAGAGAGCTGTGTAAGGACATCAGGGATAAAATTGCAGACATGCACAAGGCTGGGATGGGTTACAGGACAATAGGCAAGCAGCTTGGTGAGAAGGCAACAACTGTTGGTGCAATTATTAGAAAATGGAAGAAGTTCAAGATGACGGTCAATCTCCCTTGGTCTGGGGCTCCATGCGGGATCTCACCTCGTGGGGCATCAATGATCAATGATCATGAGGAAGGTGAGGGATCAGCCCAGAACTACACGGCAGGACCTGGTCAATGACCTGAAGAGAGCTGGGACCACAGACTCAAAGAAAACCATTAGTTACACACTACGCTGTCATGGATTAAAATCCTGCAGCGCATGTCCAGGCCCATCTGAAGTTTGCCAATGATCATTTGGATGATCAAGAGGAAGAATGGGAGAAGGTCATGTGGTCTGATGAGACAAAAAATTTAGCTTTTTGGTCTAAACTCCACTCGCTGTGTTTGGAGGAAGAAAAAGGATGAGTACAACCCCAAGAACACCATCCCAACCGTTAAGCATGGAGGTGGAAACATCATTCTTTGGGGATGCTTTTCTGCAAAGGGGACAGGATGACTGCACTGTATTGAGGGGAGGATGGATGGGGCCATGTATTGCGAGATCTTAGCCTACAACCTCCTTCCCTCAGTAAGAGCGTTGAAGATGGGTCGTGGCTGGGTCTTCCAGCATGACAACGACACGAAACACACAGCCAGGGCAACTAAGGAGTGGCTCCGTAAGAAGCATCTCAAGGTCCTGGAGTGGCTTAGCCAGTCTCCAGACCTGAACCCAATAGAAAACCTTTGGAGGGAGCTGAAAGTCCGTATTGCTCAGCGACAGCCCCGAAACCTGAAGGATCTGGAGAAGATCTGTATGGTGGAGTGGGCCAAAATCCCTGTTACAGTGTGTGCAAACCTGGTCAAGAACTACAGGACACGTATGATCTATGTAATTGCAAACAAAGGTTTCTGTACCATATATTAAGTTCTGCTTTTCTGATGTATCAAATACTTATGTCATGCAATAAAATGCTAATTCTTTACTTGCAAATCATACAATGTGATTTTCTGGATTTTTGTTTCAGATTCCGTCACTCACAGTTGAAGAGTACTTATGATAAAAATTACAGACTTCTACATATAAGTGGGAAAACCTGCAAAATCGGCAGTGTATCAAATACTTGTTCTCCCCACTGTATATATACATACATACACAAAAACACACACACACACACTACCATTTCAAAGATTTGTTTTCGAAAGGGAAGAACATTTTTGTCCCTTTCAATAAAATAAAATTGATAGGAAATACAGTGTCCTGTAGACATTGTTAATGTTGTAAAGGACTAATGTAGATGGAAACAACTGATTTGTAATGGAATAACTACATAGGCATACCGAGGGCCATTATCAGCAATCATGAGTCTTGTGTTCCAATGGCATGTTGTGTTTGCTAAAATGCTAAGTTTATAATTTTAAGGCTATTTGATCATCTGAAAACCCTTTTGCAAATATATTCGCACAGCTGAAAACAGTTGTGTTGATTAAAGAAGCAATAAAACTGGCCTTCTTTAGACTATATGAGCATCTGGAGCATCAGCATTTGTGGGTTCGATAAAGGGCTCCAAATGGCCAGAAACCAAAAATAAATTCAGAAACTTGTCACAAACATTGGAGAGAGGAAGACTGGAAAAAAGTGTTATGGACCAAAAAATCTAAATCAGATCATATAAAAGAACATTTGGGAGGTACCGACCAAATAAAAAGATGCTGGAGAAGTGCTTGATGCCATTCTGTCAAACACGGTGGTGATTGTCTGGGGGTGCTTCGGACGTAGTGAAGTGGGAGATTCACTCACCATGTAAGTCCCTGTGGACATTGCTTGACTGGAGAAAATGTCCTCCTACAACAGGACAATGATCCAAAGCACAGCTCCAACCATGCAAGAACTATGTAGGGAAGAAGCAGTCAGCTGGTATTGTGTCGATAATGGAGTGGCCAGCACAGTCACCGGATCCCTTTTGAGCTGCTATGGGAGCAGCTTTACCGTATGGTACGAAAGAAGTGCCCATCAAGCTCATCCAGCTGGTGGGAGGTGCTCTAGGAAGCATTGGAGTGAAATCTCTTCAGATTACCTTAACAAACTGACAAAGATCTGCAAGGAAAAAGTTTCTATATATATATATATATATTTCTAACCTTGTCAATGACTATATTTCCTATTCAGTTTGCTATATTTCTTAATCAAACTCATTTCATGTATGTTTACATGAAAAACGAGGACATTTCTAAGGGACCCCAACATTCTGAACGGCAGTTTATATATTCAACTTAAAAAAAAAAATACTTTTGCAGGATCTCTTTTTCTAAATAAATGAAATGTTTAGAGCTGTTTGGACAAATTCATCCAGTTCATAAAATCCAGTGGAGTAATGTTTGAACCATACAAAAGTAAAGAAATGTTTTCTTTGATGCATGAGGTCTCATTGCGTACTCTCATCTCTTCAAATCTATTGTTTGAAATCGACTATGTGAGGACAAGATTGAATTATTCAGTCAATATTGCACAGCTGGCTTTTGACTCTAACACATTAGATGATATGAGAACCTCTTGTGACCCATTTATTTTGATTTGCGAAAACAATTGTATCTCATCCCTAATGTCTTGCCGTGGGTTGGTTTGAAAAATCACTCTTCTTTTTCTCTCCAAGCTGGATTCCTACCCAGCAAACGGGAAATCGTAAGGACGTCCGAGAGACCATGACATAACCTTATGGGGACAGACTACCTATTAATTTAGATTTACAGCAGGGGTGGGCAATTATTTCACTGGGGGGCCACATTGAAAATGCCAGAGAGCATCGTGGGCCAGATTACTTTTTTAACCAACATGCCTAAAAAACACACAACATAGCTAACTCTGTTAACTTGCATATTATATTTATGCATATTTATTTTCCATGCAACACCATTTTCATAATTTAACTTAATTTACTTCAATAATGTTTTTAAGTTTTTTTTTCTTCTGTTAACAACTGCTATTACGGCAGGCAAAGGCCTAAAAAAAATCCCTTTTTAGGGTTATTTCTCAAGAGAAATGTTGCAACACACATTTGCCTTAAAACTTAACTTTCAACTCAACAGAGTAAGTTACATTACATAAGGTATAGTGTATAACAGTTTTATAGGCATAATAGTTATTAGGGCAGACATAAGTCTATGAAATCACTCCTGAAGATTTTCACTCAAAGCAAATGTTGGTATAATTGCCGTCATCTAACTTCATACAGTATATTTTTTGTACTACGTGCTTTTAACGACAGCGACCTTGAGACGCAAATACCTTGTTTCAACTTAAAGGTATTTTAAACAGACAGTATGATACTGCTGTACTTATTACTGGGAGTGCCAAGGGACTTTTAATTTGAAAATAAATATGCAACCGTAAATAAAGTAACGTCATCTGCGGACCTCGTCAGGTATTTTTTATTATTTTAAACGTTTTGGATGTATTGCGGGCCGGATAGAATGACTCAACAGGCCGGATCCAGCCCGGGGGCCTTATCTTGCCCAGGTCTGGTTCACAGGGTAGTCGGCTGTCGCTGTTACTTTTATCTTGAAATCTTGAATATGATACTATGAAGTTCATTTCTTTAAGTCATTTTAAACCAAGTCAGCATAAATGTTTTTTTTATACAAACACACACATAATCAATAGTTAGGAACCTTAAGATCAAGGGTAGATGAAAACCCTCAAAACAAAGCACTCTTCTTCCCTGGTATTCTTCCCTAGATGTTTTTTTCTCATATGGAACTATATTAGGGAGGGACTAACCAGACAGGGAGCAGGGAAGAGATGCCGTGAAGGAAAATCTTTATTGCTTGTAGGAAATGAGTGATGGCACGGTATAAAACAGGATCCAAACAGAACAGATGGAAGCGCAGAGACAGTAAAACCCACAATGACCACCAAAGGTTTTTAGCAGTGACTTATGAAAGCTATCTGTCCAAACACAGCCAAGAGTTAGCAGAATTATATGCTAATGAGTTAGCACACACTCAAGCCAACAAATCAAGCTCAAAAAGTAAATTGTTTCTCAAAGGGAAACCAAAGACAGCATATGCTTGAAAGAAGCACTGGCCATGTTCGAGAGGATCAAAATGACTGCAGGCATCTCCCAGCTGACAGATTTGCAGATCACCTAACTACTCGTTATTATTTATAGATCAGTCAGTCATAATTTACACATGATTCATTGGGGGTTTTGATCCTCTCAAATGCTGCCATTGTTTCACAATTAGAGATGTGATGTGGCCAGTGGTGGCCTGCCCATGCAGGTGTGTGTGTGTGTGTGTACATTTTTGTGTTTCAATTATAGATTTTGCTAAAAGAGCTGTTCAGTTATTTAGGCCTGCTTGTCCTCCCAGTGCTTTGTATTGTTTAGCCAGCTGTTTGCTATGAAGGGGACGGCATACTTCAGCAATAAATCTGCTGGGCGGCAGTCAACAGATGGCGCTATCGAGCATATTGTAATTAACTTGTAAAATAAACAGTCATTGGAGCTTTGGACCTTGTGAACTGTACATCCACAGTACATTTCAAAAAGAACTGATGGACAGAGGGATATACTAGCTAGAATATTCTCATTGCAGACCTGGTAGGACAAAAAAGCACAGCTCTGTGGCAGCCCAGTGCCCAAATTGCAACATACTGTTTGATTTTGTGTTTATGTAAAATGGCCGGACAGTTAGTGCCACAGTTGGAGGTGATTTCAGTCGATTTCGTCACTTGCTCTGAGACCTTGAAATGGTTGTTTCCATTGCACCGTAAGGGCTGCAGCCATCGCATCACAACGGCAATCATGCTTCGTGGGTGACAGTGGTCATTGTGTTCAGCTGATCCCTGTTTCAAGCCCCGCATGGGCCTGTTGGAGTGAGACTGTTACAACAGTTTTCTAAAGACTCTATAATCATGAGGTTCTATACGGACTAGTAATGTTTATGAAACGATGTCTTGGCAAACTCAGGGACAACTCATAGAGCAGGGCTGAGTAGAGAGGATGGACGAGATGGAGGGAGGGAGGGAGGGAGGGAGGCAGTAACCAAAGGGGACAGAGTATAATTCGCCAAAGCCATGTGAAGGTAAGAAAGGGCAGCCCTGTGGGAGGCTTGGAGATGGAGTTCTAGTTGATGTTTACACGCCAGGTTTCAGCGGTGTCACATACTGCCAGCCCAGTGTTCTCTGCATGCTCCACTGCAGTAAACAGACTTCAAAGAGGACGCCCCTGCGTTCATGCGTATACAGACACTCACACACACACACACACACACATACGCATACGCACTCATATGCTTGTGCACTGGCGTATGTGTGCCCCTACCCAAGCACACACACAACTACACATTCACTTCTGCTACGTGAAGTGTCTCCAGCCTCTGAGTCTGGACTTTTTGGGAAGTCTATTTAGAACTTTTGTACTATTATGGGCTTATAAATCCCACTACTATACTTTTTCTAATAATATTTTACAATAAAAAAAAAATACATAAAAAATTCATAAATCTAAATACAGAAAAATAAATAAATCTACTGATTTAGTTTATTCACAGCAGTCATGGAAGACAATGCCAGAGAGTTGGTGGAGTCAGGAATGTTTGATGTTTTGGGGGGTTTGAAGGTTTGCAGGTTAAAAAATAAATCTCTCATTTCTTATTCAGGCTGGGTGGATGTGCCTTGAGATAGGCACACTCACGCAAAGGCACTCATGACACACACACACAAAACACACACCATCGTGCCTTGAGATATGCGTTTTGCTGAGCCAAGGCACTTTGTTTGATTTCCAACCAGTTTTTAGCTGATCATTATGTTTTTTTTTTAACAACTAATTTCATTATATAAAATATTTTCCGTTGACTGGAATAAAAGCCTCTACAAATCAAATGCCAAGACCAAGAGTTTCTGTGAAGGAAAATCATTTGATATTGCACTTGTGTTACTGAAAAAAACAACTCTATTTGTCAACACAAATTAATAACTACATGATAGCTTAAAATATCACAAAAATACTTCTTTATTCTTAGCCCCAAAATATGATTTTAAGGTGCAATAGATATTTTTGCTACTGGGTGACTCTAGTCAATGTCTAGAGTTACATACAGTTCACTGCCGTTCAAAAGTTTGGGGTCACTTAGAAATTTCCATGTTTTCCATGAAAACATAAATGAAATGAGTTTGTGAAAAGGAAATATATCAAACTGAATAAGAAATAGTCATTATCAAGGTTAGAAATAATTACTTGTAATTTATATGATAATTGTGTCCTTAAAATGTTTTTTTCATCAAAGAATCCTCCATTTGCAGCAAATACACCCTTACATACTTATGGCATTCTAGTTTTCCTGAGGTTAATTTGAGTTCACCCGATCCTTCCTGAAGCACCTACCACAAGTTGGATTGGCTTGATGGGCACTTCTTACGTACCATACGCTCAAGTTTCTCCCACAACTGCTCAATACGGTTGAGATCCGGTGACTGTGCTGACCACTCCATTATAGACAGAATACCAGCTGACTGCTTCTTCCCTACATAGTTCTTGCATCGTTTGGAGCTGTGCTTTGGGCCACGGTCCAGTTGTAGGAGGAAATTGTCTCCAATCAAACTTTGTCCACAGGGTCTGGCATGGTTTTGCAAAATGGAGTGATAGCCTTCCTTCTTCCCCTCTTACTTTGTACAAATCACCCACTTTACCACCACTTAAGCACCCATGACCATCCCATTGCCTCCACCATGCTTGACAGATGGTGTCATGCACTCCTCCAGCATCTTTTCATTTGGTCTGCATCTCACAAATGTTCATCTTTGTGATCCGAACACCTCAAAAGTAGATTTGTCTGTCTATAGCACTTTATTTTCTCCAATCTCCCTCTATCCTCTGTTTGTGTTCTTTTGCCCCACTTCGAAATCAGTCTGATGTATGGCTTTTTCTTTGAAACTCTTCCAAGAAGGCCAGCATCCCAGAGTTGCCTCTTCATTGTTGATGTTGAGACTGGGGTTTTGTTTGGTGTTATTTAATGAAATTGCCAGTTGAGGACCTTTTAGGCATCTGTTTCTCAAACTAGAAACTAATATATTTGTCCTCTTGCTCAGTTGTGCACTGGGGCCTCCCACTCCTCTTTCTACTCTGGTTAGAGATAGTTTGCGCTCTTCTCTGAAGGGAGTAGTATACAGGGTTTTACAAAATCTTCAGTTTCTTGGCAATTTCTCCCATGGAATAGCTTTCATTACTCAGGACAAAAGTTGACTGATGAGTTTCAGATGAATGTTATTTGTTTCTGGCCATTTCCAGCCTGTAATCAAAACCACAATTGCTGATGCTCCAGATACTCAAATAGTCTAAAGAAGGCTGGTTTTGTTGCTTCTTTAATCAGCACAACCGTTTTCAGCTGTGCAAACATAATTGCAAAAGAGTTTCGTAATGATCAGTTAGCAGTTTAAAATGATAAACTCGGATTAACAAACACGAAGTGCCATTGGGACACAGGACAGCTGATTGGTTAATAATGTACCTCTGTATACCTATGTTGATATTTCATTATCAGCCATTTCCAGCTAAAGTTATTTACCACCAATGTTTTCACTGTATTTCTGATCCATGTGATATTTTAATGAACAAGAAATTAGATTTTTCTTTCAAAAACAAGGACACTCCTAAGTGACCCCAAACTTTTGAATGGTGGTGTAACTCATGATTTCGTTCTTTGTTTAGCCACCACCTGAGGAAAACCTTGTGCTCTGTCCTCTTCCCTGCCACAATAAGGATTCAGCCTGTATTTCTAACCCCATGGCCAGACCTGTCTAATGCACATATATGTGCACACACATGTATACACACGGGTACACACACACACACACACACACACACACACAAATCAACAAACATATGGAAACACATACAGACACTGACGAAAACACACTGTCGCACGCACTTTAATATTCATTTATTATCAACAGAGAAGCAAATCACATCAGTTGCAAACACATGCTAGATCATTGTCTGATCCAATACTACGCTCCTGCATTGCTATCAATTATAACTTTGGCACCCAACTAATTTGTTTTCAAAGCTGAATTGGTAATTTGATTTCAGGCTCACTCACTTGATTTCCCTTACCCATTAATTTAATTTGCTCTTGCCCATCAGCGGATGGAGCACATGTTGAGTCACCCTTGTCCCACAGCTCATCTTAGCCTGGCCTTATTAATACCAGGATGTGCTTAGAGCCACCCAGCCTGAGACTGTCCCTGGCTGCTAACCCAGACCGGCTCACTCCGTCTCACTGTGTCTGTTTCTCTCGATCTGTCTCTGTTTCGCTGTCTCTCTCCGTCTCTCCCTCCTTTCTTCCTCTCCCTGGCAGTCTCTCAGTCAGATTAGCTTCTCAGCTCGCCTCATCTCACTTTATTCTACCTCAAATTTTTTGGATGTGCTTATGAATATCATGTCAGAGCCAGACAGTGTCATGGTCTCTGTTGCTGGTTTGTGGTCGGTCTAGCCATCCCTACTTACAGATTTTTCAATTTGAAGGATGATGTTGCCCCTAGACACTGATCTAAAATCGGTTTTGCATAGTGTTGCATTATGGCAAAATATAATTTGTTTTACCCCTGCTTCCCTGAATGATAAAATGAATAATAAAATAGCTTTTTACAGAAGGGGGGGTTTGTTGTTTGCTGAAGTCACATGACATGTACCAACTGTGTGTTGCTCCATTTACCAGTGAAATGTATCAGAACATTTGTCCTTAAACAATCTGCATTAATTCCTCTATGAAAAAGATAAAACTTTTAGAAGGTGATATTCAACATTAAACCATGTTTTTCATAGAATTTACTCCTTGAAATGCTGTGTAATTGTGGAAATGCAATGATCTTGTAAATATTTGTTTAGGTAATTAAGAGTTTCACCATTTTGATACCTGTTAAGAGTTTCACCATTTTGATACCTATCAAAGTTAAAATCGTTCCACAGTTAACAGAATATAAACTTATGAAATGAGATTTTCACTAGACATTTACCTTTATATACTGTTTAGCATTCGAATAGTCTCATTTGTGGAAAAATAAACACATCCTAAAATCCTTTATAGAGGGCATCAGTAGTTGTGAATTTTTCTTTAAAGGAACTTTAGTGTGGGTGTGTTCTGACGCATAAAGTGTGTGGAAAAGTATGAGTGTGTGTCCTGGTGAGAGAGCATGTGTGCATGTGTTTGTATCTGTGTGTAATATAGCCCGGGAGCCATTGTTTAGTGAAAACAGCAGGCAGTAATATAATTAGGGTTAGTAAAGAGGTCTGGTCTATTAAAAAAACGATGATCAAGCACGTAGATACTGTCATTAATGTAGGAGTCTATCTGGGACCTAACTGCAAACGATGAAGGAACTGAAACACTTTTGTGCATATTAGAAGGGATCAGTGTAATAATCAAGCTATAAAGCCCTTATAACATATTGACAATCAGGTATAAAATGTTGTGAAATCCAATACAAAGGGATCAATGTCACTATCTATTTAACTTCCCGGTTAAACTTATACAGTCTCATTTATATTAATGAACATAGAATGCTGAATGTAAGAAGAAATTTTTTTCTTTAGGATAAATATCTGAACCACATTTAATTCTGACGACAATCCTTCTCCCAGTACTAACACTAGTATTGGAAGCATATCCCTTGTCTTTATGTTTAAGCAATCAGATATGTAATTTGAGTCTCTTTTATATTTTACAGCAGTCCATGAAGTGGATCTAATTTACTTTCCATATGGGTTGTTAGGGGCAATGAGTAACTGATAAATTATTATGAGGTTTTAGTCTCGCTTTGATATCCGTAATGTAACTTGACAACATTATGCACGCAAATGTCTCTTGGCTGAAAGTAATGGAGTGATAGATTTCTCACTTATAAACAACTTAATTCAAAATGACAAACCTGACATAGTACCAGTCCCCTAATACTGTAGAGTGAACTCCAAAAGTTCCACAGTATTTGGCCACTCACTTGTTAAAGTGGCGCTGTTGAGTCAAAACTGGTCCCGGAACATTTTTATTGCATAATTATGTGCTCCATGTCATTAAAACAAATTTCTTTCAAGCTTTTATGTTTTGTCTAACTGAGTTATAATAGTCATTCTACTTACAGATTAGGCATTATTTACAGAAGTCACCCCACTTTAGGGTAACACATCTATTTGGATATATTAACATTATGTACAATACAATAGTCATGTTTATTTATTTAAAATCAGTAACATCTTATCCTTTTCACTTCAACTATAGACATGTATCTCCCCCGGGGCAATCATCAAATACGATATACAATATGAGTTATCCTACAACATTATATAGTGACTGAATTATTTAAATAGCTCTCTGAACTTTTCTTGTCTGTTTTGTATAATGTAAAATGTTATGTAGTCCCAAGCATGGTTAGCTGATGCATAAGTTACAGCTCATGGGGATCCTAATTAACAAACATTAAAAACTTTCTGGGGGGGAGACATTCTGTCTGTGACAGAAATGCTGTCATCTCGCGGTGACTACAGTGTCTTGTAATATACATTCTTGGTTCATGTGAACTTAATTACTGAGATCGTTTTGAACTATTCAAAAAAACTATTCACTAAACCTTATATTTTAAAAACAAATAGTCACAAAAGGTCAGCAGAGGACAATACGACCAATAAACAAAATAAAATAAAGCAGAAATCTATAATGTCCACCATTCAAGGTACCCTGAAATATAGCAAACAAAATCCCATTATCCATTTAGGACCAGATGTCTGATTTACATTTTGCCAAACAGGAATAATAAAACCAATACACAAATACAAGAATGATAACCGCATCTTTCTTCCCCTCTTCCTCAGTGCCGTGTCGTAAAACGACGAGCGCAGAGAGGTCCATGATGCAGCCATGTTACGCGCGTCAACAACCCCTGGAAGACAATCGAAGCCTCTTTCATAAATAAAAAAGTAGGGAAAGTGCATTTGTGAGGCGTAATAAGAAGAGGTAATTAATGTCATCGATTCACATCCATAAGGATCCCCAACTCAGAGAAATCACATTAGTTTTATCACATTTCAGAACTTGAAGTTAGTTTCTGGGAGCTGTAACTTGGTTAGTGTTCGACTGTGGAGAGACGCAGGGACGGAGACAGAGAGCAGGCTCTGTTGTGTGATTGATGAGTGCTCACCGACCAGGCTATTAAAAACACTGCAGCTCTCATATTCCTCAGACAATGGCAATAAACATATTCACAGCTCTGAATCGAAAATGACTTATTTATCGAAGGAAAATGTTTGTACGTGTATATGTATGCGTGTGTGTGTGTGTGTTTTATACCTTTACACTCCAGAGAAATCAAACCTGTAATTATATGCAGATTTCCATCAAAACATGTTTTGCAAGATATTATTTGTTTATGAACAGGGGTGTTTGACCTCCGGTCTGGTAATCAACAAGGCCTTGAGACAAGGATAACAATTACTAATGCAAATCATGTCCCTCACACACACACACACACTCACACACAAACACAAACAGAGGAGCTAACGTTTAATAATAAACCATTCAAATCTCATTCACAGCTAAGCTAAGGAAATATGGAAATACTTCCTCTCAGGGACTTTGCGATTAATGTGCCATTATGCTGGCGTGTATCAATCTGAAGGTATTAAATGGGATGTGAATGAAGAAACATTGACTGAGGTGGATGACACAATAGACTCGGTTTCGTTGGGAGCCTCTTCAGAGACGACAGAGCGAATTAGTGAAAAAGCATCTTTATTCTCCATTGAGACACAGCGTGAGAGAGGGAGGGAGCAATCGGTAGAGACAGAAAGGAAGATAATCATATCTTACTGTTATTATTTGAATACTCTGAAACTGGGGATTTCTCATGTTATGCCTCCAATTGAGTTGAATTTCCCAGTACCATTCGGTTTTGGGGGAAGAACGATTGGACAAGGTTGCCATGCCAAGCTGTGGTTTAGCGACTCTTTGTGGTGGGTTGGGCATGTGCAAGCTCAAATGTGGACAGTAGCCAGAAGAGAGCTCTCCTCCATGCACAATAGTTCCGACCTACTTCCTGGATGATAGAGCAGTGTTATGAAAGAAAAAATTGAGAGAGCCAGAGAAAGATGGTGTCAGAGAGAGTCAGAGAGAAGGTCAAGACATGAGAGATCCCAATTAAAGAGAGCAATAGAGACACTGATCTTACAGTAGGACTATAAGCTACAATCTACAAGTGTTCTGTATGATTATAAAAGCAAAGCAGAGCGTTTACCTGTAGACAACAGAAGATGGGTACTTTAGAGCCCCAGTAACGAGGACTAAAGTGTGGTCTGTATTGAGCAACAATATTCAGCTGTGCACAGTAATTAAGTCAGCACAATCGACAAAGCACCTCACTGTAACCTTGTGCTTTGAGTTGAATCAGAGTTGCTTTGTCCTCTACTCATTATCATTTTATAAACAGTGGATATAAAAAGTCTACACACCCAGGTTTTTGTGATGTAAAAGAATGAGACAACGATAAATCATGTCAGAATCTTTTCCACTTTTAATGTGACCTATAATGTTAACATGTACTAACTCTGTGCTACATGTGACAACAATCTCCCGCATTCTTCATATGAATGGGCTATGGGGTAGGATGGCAAGACGGAAGCCTTTTCTTACAAAGATAAACATCCAAGCCCGGCTGATCAAGTCCCCCATAAGCACGTGGGAAAATGTGTTATTGTCTGATGGCCATAATTCCAAAAGGTATGTTTGGCACAAAAACAACACTGCACATCACCTAAAGAACACCATACCCACAATGAGGCATGGTGGTGGCAGCATCATGCCTTGGGGCTGTTTTTCTTCAGCTGGAACCGGGGCCTTAGTCAGGGTGGAGGGAATTCTGAACAGTTCCAAATACCAGGCAATTTTGTCACAACACCTTTAGGCGTCCGTTAGAAAGCTGAAGATGAAGTTCAACAACCCAAAGCACACATCCATATCCACAAACGCATGGCTTCACCAGAAGAAGATTCATGTTTTGGAATGGCCTAGCCAGAGCCCAGACCTGAATCCAATTGAACATCTGTTGGGTGATCTGAAGAGGGCTGTGCACAGGAGATGTCCTCGCAATCTGAGAGATTTGGAGTACTTTTGCAAAGAAGAGTGGGCAAATATTGCCACGTCAAGATGTGCCATGCTAATAGACTTCTACCCAAAAAGACTGAGTGCTGTAATAAAATCAAAAGGTGCTTCAACTAAGTATTAGTTTAAGGGTGTGCACACTTATGCAACCAGGTTATTGTGAGTTTTTAAAAAATTTTCCCCTCAAAGATTTCAGTTTGTTTTTAAATTGAATTGCTCACGTCATAGGTCACATTAAAGGTGGAAAAGGTTCTGACACGATTTATCTTTGTCTCATTCTTTTACATCACAAAAACCTGGCATTTTAACAGGGGTGTGTAGACTTTTTATATCCACTGTAACTATCATAGAAAACACAGAATATAGGTTCCCTCCTCGCTTCCCCTTCATCCTATTCCCACCCTCTCATCTCTCTTCTCGCCATCAACTTCCTGATCTCTCCCATCAACTTCCTGGTCTCTCCCATCAACTTCCTGGTCTCTCCCATCAACTCTCCTCCCCTGTCCCCTTGACTTCCTCCTCCCCTTCCCTACCTTTTTTCCTTCTCACAACACTCTTCCCTATCTCATCTCCACCACCCCCCACCCCCCTCAGCCCCCCACCCTTTCCCTTCAGTCTTAACTCTGCTCTCCTTCCTCTGCCAATCCCTCTTTCTGCTACCTACTCATCTCTCCCCAACCTCTCTTCCCTACACTCCCCTCTTCTCCAAATTGCCCAGCTAAATGTGACCTGCTCTTCCCAGAGGAACAGCATGGGAAACTTGATATGGAGGAGAGGGGAGAATCCAGCACAACAACAGCTGTTTCCGTAGCACAACAACCTGAGGAAAGGTTCTGGGTTATATTTTATTGGTGGAGAGGGACCCTGTGATGGTGATTTATTTATCTAGGTATAGTCATGACTGATTGGAGTGGATAGATGTTACTGTCAGCTATAGTCAATGTTCATTTTCCTTATTGCTGTAACATACTGCATGATGTATTCTACTTTGTGCCTATAGGCTTGTTATAGAATGTATTCAGACCCCTTTGCTTTCTGCACATTTGTGTTATAGATTTATAGATTGTTGTGTTATAGAATTATTTTCTTCCATTAATTAACAGTTTAGCAAAAACACATTTTGTATGACAATTCATAAAGGAAATAATGAAATATTTAATATATGTAACTATTCCGACCCTTCATTCAGTACTTTGTAGAAATGCCTTTGGCAGCGATCACAGCTTGTGGATTCCCCTATCAGCTTTGCACACCTGGATTTTGGAAGTTTCTCATATACTTCCATGCCTGATTGATGGCCTGATTGATGGAGTGCTGCAGATATTGCTGTTCTTCTTGCCCAGTTTAGTTTGGCCGGACTGCTAGCCTCAGAAAGACTGTTGGTGGTTCCAGACGTCTTCCATTCTACAAAGTCCACAATGTTTAAATGAAGAATGAAATCACGCAATTCAAATTGTTGAATTAATTGATTACAAAATAGAAAAGGGAAAATAATTGATCGCATACATATTAACCCCCTTTGATGAATGAGCGTTGCTAGTTCCACCAGGGAGCCCGAGTGGTGCATTTGTTGAGCTACGTCCGCTGATGTAGGGACTGCTCCAGTCACGGTCTCAGATTCATTATCTAAACATGGTGGACTATCGAAGTCAGTTAGGGACTCACTCATTTCTGCTACTCTGCTGGTCGCACTAGCATAGGGTTGCCAAACCACCCACAGCCCCTGCCTCCACCTGTTTGGTTCTGTTTCCTTCTATGTACCTTGCTCATTGCCTATAATTATTGCTGTAAATGTAACAGTTTTATGCCATCGTTGGTAGTATGTATCCATGTCGTGCAATGGCACGACATGGAGGTTTTTTTTCTCTCCACACTTTCATCTTGCCAATGTGGATATATATCTCAAAGGTGGTGAGGACATTTTATCTTCCAGTGTAAAGGTCTCCCTTGGTCTCCCAGGCCATTTGTGATTGCTTAGCTCTCCAGTGCTTTCCTTCTTTCTAAAGATGTCTCAATTCTGTTAGCTTTTGTAAGATTAAGGATTTGGCTGCTTCTTACTGTCTGCAGATTTATCATTCTCATAATGGCTCCAATAACTTTGTTAGACACTCCAAGACAAGGCTTTGACAGGTTTTTTAGCCTGCACAAAATATGTGATGGAACGCATCTGACTAACAACAAACACCAGTCAAAATGATTGTCCCAATATTTTTGGTGCCCTGAAACAAGGGCATCAGTATATACTCAAACACCCTTAAATAAATGAGAATCTATACATTAACCTTATAATAATTGTTTGATTTTGAATCCAAACTTTGGCAGTACAAAGAAAAATGAATATTGTATTTTCATGCGGGTCTTATTAACAGTATACTGCTGTATTATAGTGGAACCCATTGATATCATAACTTATCAATTCACATACAATTTACTCACTCTCAACAAAGCACACACCCATAGATAAATGCCTAAAGTCATTAAATTCATCAAAGATATTATACTAAATGTACTATACATAAAGTCTCTTATTGAGTTGATCTGATTTACTTAGATGTTGTTATTTACCCTCCTCGCCTGACTCTTCTACCCCTCACCACTTCTCTACAGCCACAATTAAACTGAGAGCAATTTCATAATTCAAATATGCAAATTACCAATACCATGGCCACAAACTGTCCAGCTTATGGGATATATGAGATATACGAGTGGCTGCATTACCATTGCTGTATCTTTGAAGTGCTGAGGCAGGGGTCTGTATTAGATCTAAATTAGCTTAATGGATCTCAGTGGGCCTTAACAGCACACAGCACTCCTGGGCTAGACAGGGAGCTTGTACTGCGTGTTGAATACAAACCATTAGCAGTTGGAGTTGAACCATCTACTACAGGTGACCTTGGACTGGTTAAAATGTTTGCTTGTAGTAGTATTTTAATGTATGGTGTTTTTTTTTTCTGAAGTGCATTTTGTTGATTTGGATTTAGTGTATCACAAAGAAGTGGGAATCCCCTCTGTTATTCTTCATACAATCCAATAAAACCTGCCACTTAATATGCATGTATCATGACTAAACTGCAGTACAACAACATCATTGTATTTTTGGAAACACTGACTAATTGTAACAAAGCCCCTGAAAACTCTGTAAAATTTAATTTGAAAACAATACATGCTTTCTGGAATTCTGGGACTAAGTATTGTAGCTGTTGCGGTTGTAATTATGAAACAGTTCCCTAGATGTGAGATAAGAGATCTATCTACAGTATCTCTCCTCTGGCATGAAGAATCATTATCTCTCTCTGTCTCTCTCTCACTGTCTCTCTCTTTCTCTCTCTCACTGTCTCTCTCTCACACCACCATCTGTGTCTCTATGCTTGTTAACACATGGTTTGCCCACTCATAGTGCCCCCTGCCTGTACCTGAATAATTGGCATCTCCAGAAGAGTCTAACTACTATTCCAACTCCTTACATCTCAAAAATGTGAATATGAAAAGTAGCAAGGGCATACGGAAAAAAAATATGTATGTATATAAATGGTCTGCATGTGCAGATGTTCCTAAACATAACTTCATCCGGTACCGCCTGAAATACATGGTTGCATATTGTTTTGGGGTTTGTTGTTGGAGGATAGGGAGAAACGTTAACTAAGTTTAGTTATTCTTTACAAACAGGTGTAGGAGAGTTTTGGCTCACTCCACAAAGAGAGAACAACCATCTGTGTTGTAGGGTTCTGAAATAAAACATTCTGAACAATTCACTGTGATTATTTGTTCTTTTCATGATAAACTAACACAGTAAAAACACTTGATGTGATAACCTTACAAGATACAATTATTCTAGCATATTGTGTATGGAGTCGTTTGGGCACCATGGGGTAGCTATAGTTTAGTGTAGCAAGGCTGAAATCAGGCACTTGAGCTTAGTTACTAACCCTTCCAGTTTCCTTTTACCTAAGAACAAGTGGAGCTGTTGCAGGAAATGATATTATCAGTATATTAATACCAACATTTGAATAATAGCCACGTTACCACACACAATTTTCATAGAAACAAGATCTGCAGGTAAAATTTTATTAATAATTAAATGAAATGCATTCATTGATCATGTCCTGTGGACACCACACTGCAACTTGGAAGGCATGGTTTATTAGGCAACTTCCTAGATAAGTAATAATGAACTTCACAGGGTGGTAAAAATAAATTGACGTGTGTTTGATACTCTTATTCTGGAGGCAAATACAAATACTGGTTCCTATCCATAATAATCTTACAAGTGCATTTTTTGTGAAATACTTGAGTATTATCCAAAAACTGCCCGTTTGGTGGAAACACAATGTACAGATTTTCTTCATGCAGGTTTGTGAATACTCAAATTAAAATCTGTTGCCAACTGGATGAAAGCCTGGATAATAACGTTTATTCAAATCTCCCAGATTGGCATCCTGTATAGTGGTGTGAGGAGTTTGATGCACTGTATGAAAGCTGTAGCGTACGAGTGCGTGTGTTTTTGTGTGTGTGTGTGTGTGTGTGTGTGTGGTGGTGGTGTTTGGTTGTAATTGAGCTGTGATGTTTGATATCTCTTGCAATGCACCCACAAACCTCTTTTGTTGCTTGTTTTTGCGCAAGTGTTGCGTAAACTGCCTGTGTGTGAGAGAGAGACAAAGAAAGGAAGAAAATAAATAGGGAAATAGAAGAGATGGGAGAAGCTCTTACAGTTTAAGCAGTTGTTGTTAAACAGTAATTCCTCTTTGTGTTGAATACTATTCTTTGTTGCATTTTTGTTAATGCAGTGATGACAACAACTGAGCTTCACACATTGACTGTGAGAGGATGTAATTATGGAAGCTATCTAATTCAGGTTTTGTGACAAGCTCTGTAAATACTGTGGCCCAGGCATTCGACAGGAAATGAAAACAGAGGTTTTTCAGACATGCAAGGAAGCAATTATACCATAAAAATGTGACACAACGCAAGAAATTGTTTTGTTTCTTTATTTAACACTGGGATTCTTGAACATCAGGAAGGTACTTGTCAGACAGCATTATATGTTTTAATACTTAGAAAGAGTAGAATTCTGTTGAATTATTCAACAGTAGAATATTTTGCTTTTACAGAATTTCATGGCATTGTATCTATTGTAAATAGTAAAACACTTCAATGTGAGGCTAACAATGAGGTCCATGCAAAAATGTCAAGTATTATATTGGGACTCATATTATACTGGGACTCATTTAGTTAGCTGATAATTACAAAAGGTATTATGTCTTGCAATGTCTTGCAATCGCACAATGTCTTCAGGTTTCTTTAATTACTCAGTTATGTCAAATATCCTCAATAAAACAGGAATCAGGTTTTACAGCTAAAAACAAACTTGCTAAAGATGTTTTTTTTAGCTCCTTAATGCATAAATATGTACTGTATGTTTAAAATTTGTTTAATATCAAGAAACATTGCCGTAAGAAGAAAAACTATGTGGCATTGTCTTGATTTCTCAAGAAATCCTGAACAAACTCTGCATTGCTATAGCTGGTCTGTCCATTATCTGACCTTCCTTACACTGTGTTGTGTTTATTTTCTGACTCAAACAAAAGGGTTTCAAGCAGATCATCAAATGGAAAAGTTAATGTAAAAGCGGGTTGAATCAGTCCACAGAACAGAACTGTAGCAATACACAAGGAAGTTATTTTGAGGTATTTATATTTATAATATTTTGCTTCCTTTTTCGAGTAGCGCCATGTTTAGTGAACTGGCAAGATGTCGTGTTGCGTCAGGGTCTTCAGTCTCAGGAAGATTTGCTGAAAACAAAGGTCAGAAAAGCAGCTTGTAAAGAGAAGTGGACAGCTTTTAGCCGGTGGCATTGCTTTAATCAGAGCCCCACGCAGTCGCAGTAACTCCCAAAACACTTTGGATTTACTCAAGCAACACTGAACACCGACCAGGCTAGGTCTGAGTAAGACCTGTGTGTCTTCAGGAGTTGGGGGCATTGACTAACACAGACCAGTACAAGTTGTTTCGTCCTAAGGTCTGAGGGTTAGTCTGAGAGGCTGAAAGGCAGTTGTCCTTATGGAAGCTCCACAACATTCGATGAACGCTTCTTTAATGGGTTTGAAATATGGTGAGAAAGGACACACCTGCTAGATTTGAGGATGACCAGTTGTGCCTTTGCATCCATGGAGTGGTTTATTTAAATATTAGTTTTTGGGGGGAAAACACACCCTATAACAGAAATAAAACATGCAGTAGCAAAAGTCTTCAGTTAGAATATCTGTTATCACTGATGTTATCACTGTTCCTGGGTGAAAGTTATCATTTATTGTTATCATTACATGGTTGTATGATTGGAGTATCTATAAATAGGCATTTTGTTAAAAATAGAAAAGGGAGTGCTTTATTTCAAACCGATTCATGAGTTATGTAGGTAGCTAGGTCAATCCCTGTAGTAACTACATCCTAATTAGAATTGTTAGGTGGAATGGTTGAAACATTGGTGCTGGGGTTGCTTGTCACAGTCTGACAGCTGGGCCTGACCCGGTCCAAGCCTGCTTGTCAAAACTGAATCATGCATCTCCAACTGAGAGTCAACAAGATTTAGGATGTAGACTGCACACACAACTCATTACGATGTCTCCTTGACAGGGAGATACCAACACTGCCACCATTTATTTTACCTTTCTGATAACTTTTGCGCACACACACGTGCACGCACACACGGACACACAAACACACATATTTTAGGAATTCACTTTCCTTTAAACCAAATACCTAACCGTAACCCTACAGTATACTCATCCTTTACCTCTGAATGAATTCTAAACATAAACCCTGACATAAAAATACAAGTTTTTACTTGTGGTGACTGGTCAAAGGTACCCTGGATGGAACTTTTTCCAGAATAGCAAGATTTCTTCTGAAATGTTATGCGTTGGTTTAATTATTGCAGCAACACATATATGTTGGGAAAAACTATGACAACTAACCCTGTACTGTGTGGCAATGGAGCTCGTTGTCAACACAATGGTTTTCCTGGATTATTACTCAAGGTTGGAATAATATATGAGAATGAACAAGGCCCGCTTTTCAACCCAAGACCTTGGGCGTTCTCCTAATATAAGAAAGAGCCTTGTAAGCTAACTGGTGCTGAATAATTCTGAGAGAAACTTAGTACAAATTGTCATAAACATACTTGAGGAATCACGTTTCTTTTCAGTCATTGACAGGGGTGGTGGCTGGGGACATGACTGGGGAAGCCGAGTCGGTTTGAGTTTTTCTATATATTATGACCACTTTAAGATGTTATTTACATACGTGAATTTTATAACCAAGACTAGAAGACAACAATCACGCTCACACATATGCACACACACACACACACAAATATAGCAAGTTGGAACAAAGACCTGCCTCAATTCCAGCAGCAACATAAATCACCTAACATCATAACCTACAGCAGTGAAAACTCCACTACGTACCACTAGCTATACAACTGTATTTGTTTGATATGTGTGTGGTGAACATTTAGCAACCCTATTTGGACTCAACCTCTTGATGAAAGGGCTAGGCTCTTTTCCTCCTCAAGTTGCCAAATTAATGGCTTGATTTCATACAACGGACCGTACACCGTACGTACCGTTTTGTTTTTGTCGTCCTAGCTACTAGATTTAATAAAACGTTACTTGGCTAAATGTGCAAGGACTACCCAGAGCTCAGCTCAAAGCTCAATTGTTATTCATTTCATTTAATCTTTTTAAATGGGATGCTAAATGGCTATTAAGAAAATTGGATTGGAACATACTCTTTTAGCCAACAACAAATAGCCTACTCATACTGAGAAAGAGGAAATAAAATTTAAAAAATTAAATGAATTCTTTAATATGCTTTTGTTTTGGGGAGCCTGGCTTTCCTTGGCTTCCATGATTACATGCCACTGGTCTTTGTCGGTTATGTAAACCAAGTGCATTACGGGACATCAGGTACCTTTTGAGCATTTCACAACCACCGCCCGGCACCCTGTTTACTCATAAATACAAATTACATTTGATTACTTCCGCTGAATTATATCTTATGTGACACAAACATTCATTTTGACCAAAAAAAAGTACTCATAAAAAAAATTATGATTACTGCCTACGCAGGTTAAAATCGCTGATGAGCTTACTTTTAGATGAGGGATCCCCTATCCCACTTTTCCCCATTGCCCTGTGGGCAACAAGGTAATGTTGTCTTTCTAAGCAGATAGTCCTGTTAATACTTGTTTAGCAAGCCTCCCTCAGTAATTAACAAGTAACAACCCCCTGCCATCGCAATACCTGATTCAATTTGCAATCAGACAACACACGTCTGCAAAGTTTTTAATTGTGCCCATAGCGATAACTTACTGTTTGTAATCACATTCAAAGCGTCTGGGCAATATTCCCCCTGGTGTGATTTTTGCGAAAAACTTTCAGGCGCAAGCTAATTCTGAAACGCACACGTTGGTGGTGAGGTGAGCAACAATGCACGATACGCAGCACACCCGTGTTCCTTGCGTTCCTGGGGAGGAACAGAAGGAGAGTTAATATGCCAGCCAATTATTTCCACTTTGTGCCTTTATTGCCTCCAGTGGGAAAGAGGGATGGATGGAAGAAATGGAGAGGTAGGAAAGAGGTGGAGTCTCATTCCATTAAACCCCACCACCACCACCCCCCCTCCCCCCACTGTACCTCCGTTGTTACGCAGTAGGGTTGTGTGGAAGCTGGCAACAGAATGCCGAGACATGCAGAAATAGTATAATGAGATTTAGTAAGCTGAGGATATTAATATATACTTTGGAGGGGAGATGCATCCCTTTGGTTCTGATTGGGAAGGTTTTTCAGTTCAGAAGGGCTGTGCCCGGAATTAAATATAATACGCAATTCATGTCCGAGGGGCTGGGGCCTATATACAGACAAAGTGGATGGAGCTAGCTGCTATTGAATGACTAGACAAATCACAGTGTTGGCAACCTGGTCTCAGGAATCTACGTAGACTATTTTACGAATAGCAAGGTCGCTAGTATATGTTACGAAAGCATTTTATCGTTTATAGGTTTGGTTAAGGTTAGCTATCACAGCACTGGGGTTAAGGTTAGGGTTATGGTTTGGGTTAGGATTACAAAGAAAATCCCTTCAAAAACACTTCAAACTTATGTTGTGACAACACCACTCGCCAGGATTTGTTACAGGTTCCTCAGTGGAGCAGTGGGTAGCGTGCCTATGTAAGATGCAGAAAGTTGTTGGTTTGAACTTGGTTACAGCTTTTTTTTTTCATTCCGACTCTAACGTTATAAATCCCCTGGCTAAAATGTACTTATAATAGTCTACGTCATCATTCTGAGACCAGGTTGTGTCAGATGTCTGTTCCATACTCGAACGGTTGAGGAGGCAGATAGTTTAATGACAACTTGTATCTCTGGTATTCAGGCACATGTCCAGACAGTACAATATTCTGACACAGACACAAACTGGGTGTAATACTTTTATATTATTTAGCTTCTGTCCTCTCTACAATTCAATTGTCTGGCAAATGTTGAAGTCACTTATTGGAGAGAACAAAAAGTCCATATTAAACCAAATATTTTCAAATAGGAAACTGAAATTTTGGTACTGATGTATACTTTAAACCTTGCATTGTAGTGGAATGTCATTTTTTAAAATTATTATTACTGAAGGGAAATCTGGCTGGTGAGGGTGTTGCAACTGAGTTAGTCTATTGAACATAAATCCATGATTTTACCTGATTTTTAGTTAGAAAATGTTTTCATGAAAGAAAGTAGTCTATGGGCCAATTGTTCTGGCCCACAGACTACTTTCAGTTTAAGGAACCACCTAACAACAAGTTTTGTTCTGTTATGCAGTCTAAGAGACACTGTTCTCTCCATTTTAAAAAGGTGTTTCGAGGCCTGGAATATAACCAATCTAAGACAGCTATTTAAAATCAAATTGTTGTGAGAATGGGGACAGCAAGTTCCAGGCATTGGAAGGACTTTGGCCCACGCAAACCAATTAGGCCAGTTTCCAAAGTAATACTGCACAATACAGCCCAGAGGATGGCAGCCCAATAAGACTTTGATTTCCCTGAATGTGATTGTAATTGTATATTCTCTGGAAAAGATGGCTGCCATAGGTTGGTTGATTGGTGCTATGAGTGGATCTGTGTCATCTGATGTAGAGCAAAGCTTGAGGACCAGTTGCACACATACTGCTGTTTAATCAGGTATCCTCTCTCTCTCTTTTACACACACACACACAGACTTGGGTTAACAGTTTGCATTTGATCAGTGATCCCCACACTCCCCCAGACACAAGACTCTAATCCTGACATCAGGAATCAAGGATCAGTGTTGCGACTGAGAAAGCAGTCTCTGGCCTCACAGAAAATAAACGCTGCTGAGCCCCAATTCAGTCCCTCCACGACACAATCCAAGAGAATGGAAGAACCACATAACGAGAGTCATGAGATTTGGACAGGTCTGTGTTTATGAGGAGGATAGTTTTGTCCTTTCATTATCAATTAGTGGAGATTTTCTCTGAATCTCTGATCAGAAATTATTGCATGTAAGATATTCTTTCAGATTTGATCATGCTAGCTATTCAAAGAGCAATAGAGATTTGTAACTTCTAAATTATCGCAGAGGTTACATGTTACTTTCTGGGATAATAAGCTACACTTCTGCCTAAAATACTCCTCAACGATTTACAGACCGTAAACACTGCTCATTCGTGCACAAAACATAGTCCTAATGAGCTGTCAGCATGATACCTCTTGCAAATGTGCATGTCATCCCGTGATACGTCTTGCAATCTAAAATGTCATCTCGATAACTCTCACTGACGTGAATAGGCCCTAAGACGTCAAAGTTGGATCACCTTTTAGTAACTGTCACTATTTCTAAAGGCACTGCATACATATATGAATTGCAATTGATAATCTTCTGTAGTTATTCACGATTTATCACATTTTCAGAATGTGTTCAAATTTGTCTCAAAAGCAGTGCATTATATTAAAGACCTGCTGCGTTTTATTGTTAGCTATGGACAGTGGATGACATGGAATAACATGAAGGAGCTGTCAGTCCAGATGACCAGGGTGTCAAGGCTCTTAGATATCACATCTCAATTTACCAAAACTGGTACCGTGTGTTTGTTGCCAATGTAAATCTAAAGGTTGTATCTCTGATCCAATAGTTCTACCATCTCATTCAATTGCACTCCTGATCAAGTAACCAAGTTCAATACCTGTTATATTAAGCTACTGTATAAAACACACATGGGCCCCTCATATCTAGGAGAATTCTGATCCCAAACTGAATCACACCTAAGCTTTTCAAGGTGTTTGATGTTTAGAATGAAATGTTGTTTGAATGGGGATGAGGTAGGGGCAAGCAAACAGTAGCTTTCCTGATGGATGGTTGCCTGCAACCAAATACTTGTGACTTTATTTAATAATTCCCAAATTAAACAATTGCATAAGGTACTTCAATAATAAGCAAAGGCATAAGGTAGGCAAGGTGGCTAGAGATCTTTATCAAGAAACATTAATCAGGGGACATCTGTCATTTATGCAAAGCACGGACTTGCAGTTCCGCTATTAGAATATGTTTTGGTGGAAGCCTGACTGGTGACAACATTAATGCTTAGCTTAGCTTAATGACAAAGTACCATGCTACAAGCAAGGTGTGAGCAGGTGGATTCACACACACACAGCATCCCCTCAATTGTGGGTCATAGTTTGTGGTTATGCTTGCCTTTTGGTTAGTTCAAGAGTGACAGATGATTAAAGGAATGACTACCTACTCTGTGCCTCATGTCCTTTCCCTCAACTATGACAATTGTGAGTCAGGCCACTTGTTTAACCCCCCCCCCCCATTAAGTAAAAACACAGTTTTCATTAAATAGTTATATCCATTTTCAGTTAATAAAAGCATTGACTTTTATAGTGATGTTTCTTACATGCTTGTTGGCCGAGTGGGAGTGAGGCCCTTGCCTGGGAGTTGTTGTCATTTCTGCCCATTGGTTACACAAACACTAGTGACACCACAAAAGACAGATGGCCAATGGGAATCACCTCAGCGCTATACAACAGTGAATAGCCCTATAAGGCAGTGTTAAGAGGCTGTATCTAACCTGAGACCAGCGGGCCACAGCTGTATTGATGCCTGCCAGCCTGCGCTCCACTCCACTCTGCACTGTATCATGATGTCACCATCTCTAACATGGCTATTTCTTTCGGTCCATGATTGTATTTCGTGAATGATAGGGGCCCATACTCCAGCGCTGCAGCTACCTGTACTTCAACAAATGTGCCCGAGCGCCCAATACAACTAGAGTCTAACTGTACAGTATGTGTAGACAAAAACAAATTCATGTGTCTGCATTCAGCAACAACTTGGCTGTCACACAGTATGGGGTATGTTTTCACAAGGGTTTGCACATTCATTTTTCAGCAACCAATTAACGTTGTTTTACAGAGAATGTGTTTGCTTGCATTCAGTGAAAGAAGTGGGTTCTTACAGGTAAAACTGAAGTATGTTTATTTATGTCCAGAAAACGTTCTATTTAATTTGACTTATTATACAGCAAATAATAAAAGCTCTACATGTCCTCTTTCAACCAAAATAATGGTTCGTGGATACTCTTTCCAGACAACGATTAATTGTCCTGACAACACATTGAAAATAACCAAAATATTGTTTCTGTACATCTTGAGCCCCTATTATAGTAGTCCATCACTCTCTCTGATTTGAATTAGTACAGAACCCAGCCTCATTCTTTGTAAGTGACACGCAGACATCAACCAGCCAAGAAGAGAATACAGTGCAGTGGAAGTAAGCATGCATGGAAGAAAGACGTAGGTAATATATTAGCACAGATATCCTTTAGGATTACCAGGCCCTTCCATGTAGCCCTGTAGTATTTTGTAAGCAGGAAGAAGGGGTGCAGACACAGATATGGCTCTATAAATAACCAGTAGCTTTGTGTATTTTCTCTCTTCTCTTCCTGATGCTATTATCCAGCTGGAGATGACAGTGCTCGGCGGCTCCATCATCTTATCCACAGAGAGCAGCTAGCTCATAAAGAAGCCCTCGACATAGACTGCTCATATGAGGGGTAATAACTCCACAGCCAGTTAATACTGGGGAATTATCTGGGTAGAGTGATGAACCTCAGACAGAGCCCGGGTGAAGGGGGGGAGATAGGATGTGTTATTGTCAGTGTAGAGGGACAGAGAGGTGGATGAAAAAAGGTGAAAAGGGAGTGAGATAGGGAGAGATGGGGGATGGAGAGTGACAAGGGAGACATTCAGACAGAGATAGAGTGATAGTGGAGCAAGAAAGGGAAAGAGATGAAGAATGGAGAGTTGGTAAACAAAGACAAAAGTTACAATGGAGAACGAGAAAGAGAACTCTCTGTAAATGGGGTGGCAAAAATACTTGGGTCGCAATGGGAATTTGGGGAGTTTGGAATGTGTTTGTCTCAACGCCTTCAAAAGCCAACCCAGTGCTTTTTATGTTAACATCCAAATTTAGCATCAAGATGATCTGCCCTAACCTTAACTTACTTTGGTCTCACTTTTGTCAAAATGGCAGCTACACGGCCACAGGACGTAATTATAATCCAAATTAATGTTGCAATTCAGATACCGCAGTTTCAGCAAGAGCTGTAATTTAAATTGAAGACACGTGTGGCATATGCACAATCACCAGCAACCCAGTGTCAACATACAGTATATGGAAACGGTGTTTTAAGTCAAAATTATAAAGGAACAAAGGAAGAAACACTTGTGAGATAGGGACAGATGATTAACATCACATGATAGTCAGCTGGTCAAGTTCAGCAATGTCTTCTCTTAATAGTACTAAATATTACTTCCTCTGTCATCCGCTGTCACTTAGAATTTATTGTTTCCCCTTGTTCAGCAGATGCTGGAGATTTTAGTTAAGTTTAGAATTTTTTTTAAAAACTGTTGAATAATTGTATTTAATAAATGTTCTCTTCAAGGTGCACTCTGGGACAGAAATATGATGATAAAAATCATTACATTTTGTCTGGATGCGTATTATTTTGTGCATAATCTATGTACATTATTTAATATATGTGCATAATGTGTAAGAAGAATCACTATCAGTTAGTCCTGATATTGGAAGTTTGAAAGAGAGTGGTTTTGATGACATGGGGCTCATATTGGCCAACAAAGGGTATGACATTGTACGCAAAATTTTCAGGAATCCATTTTGAAACGTGAGCGCAATTACACTTTCTCAGGGGTTATTATATATTTTGTTTACACAACAAACTTTGTTTTGCTGGATCTCCTTTCCTCCTGAAACCTCTTGACTGCTGGATCCTGCCCCCCCAAATCCCCAAACTACTGTATCACATCACATAAATCCTGACATCAACCACAGGTTATGGTTTTTTTTAGGATCCCTGATCTTTAATCCCCTGGTATTATCCCCGAGGGGCGTCTCGCCTGATGTCTCGCCACGGTCCAAGAGGGTAGGTCCTTAATGACTACTGTACGACCAGGTGGTGTGGTGTTACAGACCCATAAGCAGGCAGAGGAGAGGAGATAAAAAAACTGCCACCCAGTAAAGATATTCAGTGTTTGCATTTCAGGACACAATAAAGAGGACCATCTGTTCCTGTCATTTGTGCTTTATTGTTTTCCTCTGTGGGCCTCTCAATTTTGGAACACACACATAGACACAGACAACCACACACACACACACACACACATACATATACACACAAATGCATGCATACACATACTCTCCCTTACACACACACTCACACACAAATACACAACCCTAACTCTTGGCCGCACTTGTGAAGTGATGTAAGATGGAGAAGGGCAAACAGGCTAGCAGACATTTTGGATTTCAGCCTTCAAACACTCAACACACAGAGTCAACACAAGATGGACATGGAGATAGAAAACACTGAGGAGCGAACAACAGAGGACAGAAATAGAATGGGAGAGAAGCGGATCAGCACCGCCCTGTCTACTCATGCCATGGAAGGCCTGGGGACCAAGGCACACACACACAACATGCTCACATCTTGGTTTCATTGGTTTTCAAATAGTAAATCTGGCCTTGCCAACTGTGATATCCACTTGGGATCCATTTAAAATGATTGGCAAGGACACAGCGTTAACACAAACTTATTTAACAGCAATGATACTACTTCAATAATTCATCAGTAACCAGATTATGATACTACTCAAGCAGAAGACGCTGCATTTTTTTTTTACAACAACATGTTTTTTTTTGCAGCCCTGTGTGTACAAACAATAGATGAACAAGTAAAGACATAAATAACCTGCTAAAATTGGAGAATTTCTGAGGACAGTGATTTACTCTGTATGCTCTCTACATTGTCACCTGTCGGTCTGCTTGATCCACTTGTGATGTTTTAAAACCTTCAGTAATTCTACCCATTTCTATTCAAAGAAATGTCTAGCATTTAGTCTCATTTGTTTTTCTTGTCACGCTGCTGTCATGCAATTAGATTCATTAAACATTACCATAAAGGGCTATATGGATGTGAAATATAATGATCATATGCTGCATTTGGCCGATTGTTCATATTTGTGGGTTAACAATTTAGGCTACAACTTCAAACTTGTAAGAGCGCATTTCTCACCGGCTTTCCATGGGTTGCACAAAAAATTATTGAAAGGCCCCCTTTTCAATTAAACCATCATTACTGGATTACATGGGTTACATATACACATTTTGTAAAAAGCCATTGACAACCTAATTCAGTAGGGCACAGATAATTTAGTAAATGGCAGGGTAGCAGTACATTACACCAATGGTTCCTTCAAAAAGCAAGACATCTGTGTCTTAATAAATATAGAAATGAACTGGATTTTTGGCTTGAAGTCCATCCCATCAGCAGCCAAAGTCACCCAGGGATATCATGTTGCTTCTCTGGAGTCCAGTGCAAGAGGAAACATATGGCCTACCTGTGTGCTGTGGAGGTTACTGGACCGGATGGGTCTCATGGCCTGTGGGAAACACGTTGTTACTGGGCAGACTGCTTAGTGCCAACACAATCTTCTTCCACAAATACATTCCCCATAATGCATCTTCAATAACATTAAAGGCAGTGTGATGTTATTAAAGTAGCTGCCAAAAAAAGTTATTCCAGAGATATGAATATTCCAGTAAGGTAGAGATCGGCATTTTACATGATGATGCACGGAGGGAAATGGGGGAGGTTCATGCTTTTTTAATTTCAGTCTTGGGGAGTGTTTACATAAGACCAAGGGAGGATCATTACATTTTATAGTCGATTACATTTCAGTAGACTATCCATTTTTTTTGGAATGTAGGTACTGACTGGAAGAACATACCTTATTTCTATATCACCTTTCTATTGACTCTTCGGTCAGCCACTCGTGGTGCTTGGCGTATCTAGATTGTGGATATAGCGCAATACTTAGTGGAAAAACGGCTTGAAAAATAAAAAAATAAATAAACCTTTGTGTTGCGTCGCATGATTAAGGAAGGACCGCAATCGTGAACTAAGTTCTCTACTCAAAAAATGGATTGTTGCAGTCTCTGTTTGCTGTAGATTGTCTTGAAATATTCGATGGATTTTCTGATTTGTAGGGCGATGTTCCTTTGGGGAAAAGGTGAGTTGGAGGAGTCGCTGTTACCGAGTGTAGAGAACAGTCCACGTGGATGGCTAGACTATAAGTATGCCTACTAGTTGTTTTGTTCCTTGTTCCTGAAAATTGTTTCAGGATTGCATGCTGAACGCTGATTATGGCATACATACGATCAGGGACATGTTTGTTCTCAGTAGCACCGCATCAATGAAAAACATTGCTTTGCATAGTGGAAAAGGGCAACATAGAACAGGACTAGGAAACATAAGAGTCACAACTCCGTGCAGACTCTATATCGGGCTGTGATTTCATTGTAAATGAATATGATAGAAAGGTCACTGTGGCCTTGCTCTTCGAGGAAATATCACGCTTAGAATATGTTCAGCTATAGGCCTAAATCCTACCCGTGCTAAAAGGGGTTGAGTTATCTGGACGAAAGGTTAATAGCATTGAGGCCAGCAAAACTGCAGCTGAAGACATTGCGATGACCCAGAGGTAGTGAGTTCATTCTCAGTCCGAACCAGAAAATGACCGGACTGGGCCTAAGATTTGTATTTTTTAGTCAGTCAGTGTGACCGTTTTCTTTTTTTTTCTTTTTTATAAATGCAACAATAAATAATAATAGGAACTAGCGTTCTCTCCGTTAGCTGTGAGGAGGACGTGCAGTTAGTGTAGCATATGGTGCATATTAGGTTGTGTTTCAGCTGGCGCCGTAGTTGTTACAATATTTATATTTTTATAGATGTTTGTTAAAAACAATCCTGTAATATGGGCTTGAATTTTCTGTTTAAGTTAGAATACGTTAAGCATTTTAAATGTATAGCTAATCTAGGCCATATACATTTTAATATTTCTTTTGTTGATTCAGATTGTACAGTGGGCCTATAATATAGGCTAACATGGTGTGCATATTGTTCAGCAGGAGAGTTTGTCTTTGAGAACAAAATGTGCTCAAGCTACTTTTTAGCTGCATTTTGGATGGGGAGGGTCATGCGCTTTTTCCAAAGGCTGGGGGAGGGTGATGTGAAAAGATATTTTGCTTGAGGGTCAACCATTTTCATATTTTCGGGGGCTTTATCTTCCAGATCCCCCATGTCATAAAAAAACATCAGTCTCTTATTGTTCAGGGAAAGATGCGTGTGGTAGTTGCAAACATATGTGACTTCTGGCTGTAGAACACAGACGATAAGCTTTTAAAACAGTAATTTATTGCAATGCCTATGTTAGAGGCCAGACCAAAAACCATGTCTCATTTTCTTTTCATAAGAGTTCCCAGGTGGCACAGGGTTGCAAGGTGCTCTTTAGTAGTACCAAGCTGTCCACAGTCAAACCTTCCCATAAATCCCTGCACATTTCTCTGTGTGTCCGGGTTGGTAACCACAATCACTTTATATGAAAATACATAGAAAACATTTAGAATTTGAGAATACACACCAACTCTTCTGCACAGTGTTTTAAAGCATGGGGGGGAGTCAAATAGGGGGAAATGTTTCACCCTCCAACAGGAAAACAACCCAAAAAGCACAGTCGAGACAATGCGGGAGTGGCTTCAGGACAAGTCTGTGAATGTCCATGAGTGGCCGAGCCAGAGCCTGCACCTAAAAATGGCTGTGCAGTGATGTCCCCCATCCAACCTGATGGGTGGATCTGCAGAGAAGAATGTGAGAAACTCCCCAAATACACAAGTGCCCAAGTTGTAGCGTCGTAACCAGTACGAGTAGAGGCTGTAATCACTGCTAATCCATTTTAGAATTAGGCTTGCACACGACAAAATGTGGGAAAGGTGAAGGGGCCCCAATACTTTCCGGATGCATTGTACATGTATGTTCATATTTTTTATGGCAATAACTTGAATAATTACAACTGGGATATCCCTATGCCCACAAAATGTGGGAAAGGTGAAGGGGCCCCAATACTTTCCGGATGCATTGTACATGTATGTTCATATTTTTTATGGCAATAACTTGAATAATTACAACTGGGATATCCCTATGCCCACAAAATGTGGGAAAGGTGAAGGGGCCCCAATACTTTCCGGATGCATTGTACATGTATGTTCATATTTTTTATGGCAATAACTTGAATAATTACAACTGGGATATCCCTATGCCCACAAAATGTGGGAAAGGTGAAGGGGCCCCAATACTTTCCGGATGCATTGTACATGTATGTTCATATTTTTTATGGCAATAACTTGAATAATTACAACTGGGATATCCCTATGCCCACAAAATGTGGGAAAGGTGAAGGGGCCCCAATACTTTCCGGATGCATTGTACATGTATGTTCATATTTTTTATGGCAATAACTTGAATAATTACAACTGGGATATCCCTATGCCCACAAAATGTGGGAAAGGTGAAGGGGCCCCAATACTTTCCGGATGCATTGTACATGTATGTTCATATTTTTTATGGCAATAACTTGAATAATTACAACTGGGATATCCCTATGCCCACAAAATGTGGAAACAGAACATTAAATGGGTTTTCATCAAACCAGGTGCCTTCCCTCCGTCACAGTCAGCAAAGGTTAAACTCTTGAGAAATGATACAAATTGCTCCTCTAATGCAGAATAAAACAAACTAAGAAGTTTGGTGAGCGTTGGGAAACCTCTTGGGTTCTAATTATGTAAAGCTATAGACATCAGAAGGCACTGTAGTCTTTAATGAGCACTTGAGAGAACAAAGGGAATGTAAGTGCATGTTAATAAGGATAGAGAGAAAACAGGAAAGGAGCAAAACGCCACTAAATACAATCTCTCGAACGCTGTTGTAGGGAGCCGTCGCAGAATGGACCGCTGCGATTTTCACTTCTCAGCCTTGTTGATGAATTAGACCACCCTTGATGGGGTATGCACACATCCAAACACAACACCTACGCAAAAAAAAAGAAAAACTGGAGGAATGACGTACAGCAGTTTGCTCCCTTTGTAACTCTCTCTCCCTCTTTAAAACATTCCTATTCCCTCTGTCGCCTTCTCTTCCCCGTTGCCTCTCCCTCCCTAACTCAACTATCGCTTATCTCTCAGTTTATCCTCTCCACCCCTCTCTCACCCAATGCCTTTCCCTCTGTCTCCTCCGTCTCCTCCTCTTTCTCCTCCACTCCCCCTACCCTTGTCTTCTTTCCACCCCCCACCCCCCTCCCTTGCTTTCTTTCTCTCCCTTCCACTGGAAACAAAAAAAAAATATCTGGCTGACTTCATCTTATCTTATTTATCTGGGATTCGCCACTCGACCACCAATCACCAACAAAATGACTATGCACTCCCCCACTTCACTCGTAATAATTGAAAAAAAGTCCATTTTTGGTTGGGGCTTGTACACCAGGCACCAGACATGAGTACAGACGGTGTAACAGTAAATAGAGTAAACCGACTCTCCATGAGAAACAACATGCAATTTAGCTGAAATTGAGATGAATGGAATGTCAAGGAAAGTGAGAATTGAGATTTCTCTATTAGCTCTGGAGGGAAATAGCCCTGGTGAGAGGTGTGTGTGTGTATCTGTGTGTGTGTGTGTGTCCTTGTGTGTGGCTGTAAAGTATCCTCAGAGGCTTCCCATCCTAATCCACTCCTTTGGCTGACTCCTGCGGCCTGTCTCCCTGGTGGTCCCTTGGTAGGATATTAGAGGTTAAACTATCTATTCCTCTTTCTGTCTCCCCGCCCCCCCGCACACCACACCACACACACACACACACACACACACACTCTGTCCTTTCTTACATGGACACAGGCGTTCGTTAATACAGTACCCGTGGAACCGCACGAGGAGTAGCAGGAACTAATGGAGGCACAAATAAATAAAGAACTACCTTCACCTCCATAGCTCCAGAATCTGGCGTCAGGATTTACTTGCTAACAAACAAGGCGTGATGTGTGCAGGAAGTACTATTCCACTTCACTGGTGGGTGGGCTGGCCAATTAGCATTGACAAAGACTCCCATGTGTATAGACAGGCAGTGCACCGCCCGGATAGCACATTTCTGTTCAGGAGCCAAAATGGATCACCCCGTGGGTGGGGGTTTATCCCCATAGTTTCACTGTATAATGTGTCAAATCAGGAAACTATGTTACAGGATGTGCCGAAGCTGTAGCCATATGCCCACAGCCTTTGTAGTGGTGCTGTGTTGCGTGTGGAGGGTTCTTAATGAGGGTGTATGTTTTTGCAGGTGTGCGATCGTGCTTACGCGTGTGTATGTGAATGAGAGAGACAGTGTAAGTGCATGAACATACTGTAGCTATGATATATGCGTTCACCTCTGTAGTCTGTCCTTTGAGTTATTACCGTAAGTATTGTTCTACAAGAGATTCGAAGACCGTGATCAAAAGACACGAGAAGGTGGACGTCCAGAACCATCTCTGAAGCTGTATTTTAATTATAGCCCTTTGACCTGTATGCACAGCTGCAGATCATTGCAGTAGCAATATCTTTGCT
This sequence comes from Esox lucius, assembly GCF_011004845.1. Taxonomy (NCBI): domain Eukaryota; kingdom Metazoa; phylum Chordata; class Actinopteri; order Esociformes; family Esocidae; genus Esox; species Esox lucius. The sequence continues at coordinate 19,221,791 of NC_047589.1, forward strand.
GTACGCTCCGCATACGATGGTTGGCTTTAAAATGAAATAACCTGCTTTAGCTGACAGAACAAAGTCACTGCATAGTTTGAAAAAGCCGTTGAACTGCACTGACTTGAGAAAAAAATACTCAAAAGGCCGCAAATCAAAAGGTGCGTTCAGTTATATTCAAATAGGCTGTGAAGTTTCTGATCCTCCTCATGCTGCAGGATCAATGAGAAACACTCTTCACAGCACTAAAATCTAGACATTTATTTTTCAACAAGAATCACCTAAAGGAATAATGTTTTCTGAGAAGTTTAAATTCTCTTAGATTTCCTAGTCATGGATCCTGGGATAATCAATATGTGTTTGCCTATCATGGTTGTGCTAAGATAACCTTGAGCTTCTCTGTTGCTTTTCCAGGACCTACATGTTTTGTCAAGCTGAGTGAGGGCTTCAATGGTTCATGTCAATTACTCAATTTCTCCATTGTTTTCTCAGCCCATCCTCAAACACTCACAGCTTTCACTTTGAAATGTCCATGCCTTTCACTCGATGATGAATCATTATCAGTTCAAAGGTGTGCAGTTTTTTTCCCCTACTTTTTTTCAACCACAACTTTTTTTCAGATAATAATTATTGGTACAGGAAAAAAGGGGGAGGAAAAAAAAAAGGTATGAAATCATTTCATCTTATTCTATTCAAATTTCTGGGCGCCCTCTTTGATTTCCATATTCTGTGTGGAAGGTAACCTGGAGGGCTGTGACGAACTGTCATCTTCCCCCCGGGGGCAGGTAGAGCTCAGAGAGCTGCTCTCTGGAGCTCCCTAATGATGAGGCTCGCTTTTGAACAGAGCGGCCCTGCCACGGCCTATCACTTAGCTTAACTAAGCAGGAGAGAGAGACACACGGTGACAGGGGGGAGACAGAGGGAGGGAGAGTAGTGGCAATTGAGAGAGTGAGAGGGAGCAGGAGTCACAGGGAGATAGAGGAGAGAGACTTAAAGGGAAGATGGAGAGAAATAAGGAGAGTGAGAGAAAGTGTCGGGCAAACACACGGTAACAAAATGACTTGGATTTTCACTTGAATAAATCTTTTTAAATAAATGGACATGCCCAAAATATTTGTTATAGGAGATAACATAACAATAGCTAGAAAGGCTGCATACATTTGTAAATGTCTTTCTGGTAAGAACTCAACTTTCTGGTAATTAATATTGTGGAATACATGCAATTCTGAGGGCCTCCGTTCAAATACCATGAAAATATGTATATTTTATCTTCGTTGTATCCCTTTCAACTAAAGTGATTGTGAAATGCTTGAAATCATTTGATTACTTCTCTTAATCAAACTATTACATGCATCCTATAAGAGTTATTTTAACTGTAAAATGATCAGTGACAAACTGCCTCCATTTAAAAAATGAATGACAGAGACTAATCTTCAAACCTACTCAACATCATTTAGTTGAATGCAGGCTAATCTTATTGTATCTTTTGATATGGAAGTGTCCCTTATATGACCAATGAAGATTCAAAATGTATTTATTTGTGTTGAGAGCTGGAAATCCATCGGAGAACATTGTGACATTGTAAGATGTATCTTACAGTAATATTTGCTAGATGTGCAATTCCAAGCACAGCCAGCATGCTTTCATGCAGCGATCATTGTTTTGTCTGGGTCATCTTCTTCACCTTTACCGATAACATGAGGTTTTCAGAGAATGTGGAAAGAAGGGAGCCTGTGATACATAATATATTAAGTTTCTCAATACTGCACATACACATGCAACAGTACATGTGAACCGGAAAGAATCAGGCTTTCAGGAAGCATAAAGCAAATATGCTTTCCCGTTTGTGGAGAGCACGGTACGTAGGTCAGTTGGAAACCAGTCCATTTCCACTGCAAGTTCCCCTCATCTGGAGACTTTTTAAATAACTATGTTTTCAAACTACATTTGCCGTTCTACAGTTCTACATTAACACACAGTTCCACAGTGCTGTTATCGTTAGGATATGTCTGCTCTGAAGTGACACACGATTGCTTGGTTCTGTAACACCACTGGAGTCTTTTAAAGAAGCGCTTAATCATTCTAAAAACAACCTTGATGACAACTCCCCTACCATGTCCTGCCTTGTGTTTCCAGGGGGACCGCCAGTGAGGGTGTTGAAACATACCTTATGGCGCTGGCGCTTCAGGATGTCAGCGTAAATGGAAATAAAATATATTCGGTGGACGATTGCGAGGGGGTGAAACCTGAGCTTTGCGATTAACCGTCTAATATACTTTTATGGTCCTTTTATGTTTTGCTATTAAACTGATTGATGATAATAGTTTGAACATGACAACTGTTTGATTTGCATCTACCTGGATATTGGTATCATTTTATGAATTAGCATTAAATTAATTAATATCCTACTTTCTTCTGGTGCAAACTAAAAGAGAATTTGCAACTGAGAACTTTTGCCATGACATGCAACAATAGTTCTTCATGATTGATGCCATCTAGAACATTACAGTGTGGAAATCATTGTACCAAAATAGTCACCACGTGTTGTGAATATCAATATATGAAATTCTGGAATTAAACAACGCATATTTATTTCTCAATAGAATTATTAGCTAGACATGTGGATTTTTCATTTTGGTTTCATTGCTGAAACCACACGGGTGAAAATGTTTTTTGCCCCTTTACGATTTCCAACAATAGACCCATCCATCTGAGAAATTGTTTCACAATTTTCCCAGCAGCAAAGTCTATGATCAAAGGTTTTCTTTGCACAGATAATCATATGAATATTGTCAGTTTCTGTTTTGAAATCAATCTGTGAAGTGGCAATAAGCTGACTAATAAATTATCCACTTACGAAATGAGGCAAAATAATGGCAACAAGAGATGCATTGTCATGTGCACATAGCTTGAGCCTTGCTAAATCAATCATAAATGCCTAGCGATTTGAACGCAGGAAATTACAATGTTTACCTATCAATCTTTCAGATCTTAAGGTGCTTCAGACAACTTCATAACAACTCATAGAAACATAAAGTACATAAAGCGCTGGGAGCCATAACACAGATGTTGTACTGAGATACAGTATGGCTATACAGTGTCATGTAAATATAAACACAATAAATCTAGAAGACTTAGGCCTTAATCAGTGTGTATCCATTAGACACCTCTCTCTACTCCTGCTCTTGCCAGCTACACAACTGGATTGTCTTCAGTCATTCAGTAATTGATGCTGTGGCATTTCACGCTCACATTACCCAAAACAGCCTTGGTTTAGCTCCTTACCCCCTCCATCCCTCTGTCTCTCTCGAAAACATCCCAAGGCTCCCCTCCTTGCAATTTTCAGTTTAGATTGATTTTAGCTCTCCTGGAAGCCAATTTGGCCTGTTTGCATGTTCTTATATTCTCTTGTTGGGATTCACAGTGCGATAGCTTTATTCTTTTGGTACTATCTTCACCAATATTTTGTAATTTTTTCACAATTGATACCAAACAGTCAATAGATCATAATTATCATCTCTTTAGTTTAAAATAACTTTTAGTTACTGCTCTTAAATGCATCTGCTCCTTATTGATACAGTAATCGCTTAACTCTTTCTTTGATATATAGATTTTATTTTACCCTATCTTCTATTCAGACCTTTCAGAATTTGATCCCGTGACCATCCAAGTGTCTGGAGAGTGATTATCTCTGTGCGTGCGTCTTGCAGTGAACTCCCAACAGTATTCAGACAGTGACCTTATTTTTATAGCTGTGTATTCTAGCACATTGGAATTGAAATCATACAAAACTAAACAGTGTACCAGACTTGTGGGAAGAGGAAAGTGTAAAGGACAAAAGAAGTGGCTGACCACATAATCTGTGAAATATGGCAGAGGGGTTGCTGTGTTCGGGGCGTGTATGACTGCCCTGGGATCTGGTTCTCTTGTTTCCAGTGATTGTGTGACTGCAGAAGGCAGCATGCATCCGAGTGATGCCACAAAATGCCTCCAAACTCATTGCATGGTGTATCATCATGCAGCTGGATTGGTGAAGTCAATCACCTAATTTGACTTTGATTGAGCATATCTTTCACATTCAGAAGACAAGACAAAAAGGCTCAGACCCAAGGAGGAAGTGGAGATGGTTGTAGTGGAGGCCTTCAGGCAATCATTGCATGCAAAGAATTTATGACCAAGTACAAAACATGAGTGTACATAACGTTAATCCATCCATATTCTTTGTTACTCTAGGACTATGAATAAAATGTGCTGCATTTAAAAAAAGGATGGATGAAAATACTCGCAAAATGTAATTCAATCTGACAGGCTGCAACTAAACCCCGTAGTCATTCTGTTATTTCCAATCCATAGTGTTGGAACACAGAGCCAAAATATTTTTAAAAAGTTGTTACTTTAAGATGTACAATTTTTGCATCAGTGATTGTAGAATGTCTTCACTGGTCATACCTTTGATTCCCCATGGGGTAGAAAATACAGAAATGATACATTTTCAGGCAGTTTTATAGGCAGCATTTTGTCTGTTACCTAATGTGGAAACAGTGTAATACACTATCAGATTACTTTCAGCGGGTGATTTCGAAACAGGTGTTTAGCATTTATGCTATTGGATTAGCTGGTTCTAAGAATTAATATTTTAAGAGGATTGAATTAGGCTTTGTTTTGGTGACTAAACCAATATAGTCATTATATTTCTGGGGGGGGGAAACAGTGATTGTGTGGTATAAGATGTTTACAAGCGAAAGGAGAGTACAATGTTTATTCATGTAAGGCTAGCTGTGTTAAAAATGTTCTCCGTTTGTAGTAATACTTTACAAAGATCACTACAGTACATAAAAAACACTTCAAACCAAAGAGAGAAAAAGCCGATCTCATTAAAAAGAATGGTAATGGGCAAATATGTATGGACAACCTACAGGTTGAGCGGAGGGAGGACCTAACAAGGCATGTATCTAGATCTTGTCTTTTGTACCATGTTAAATCACAGAGATGAGGAGAACACCTGGGATGGAGTGTATGCATGCGTGTGTGGTGTTTGTGCTGTGTGTGAGAGTGAAAGGGATAGGGACAAAGAAAGGCAATGTACAGGTTATGGATTCTGTGTGCCAAGTGTATGTGCCTGCGTTAGCATGCATGGGCGTGTCATGGGTGTGTCATGGGTGTGTCATGGGTGTGTCATGGGTGTGTCATGGGTGTGTCAGCCCACAGGTGGAAAATTGTGAGATCATGTACTGTGAGAGCGTGGCAGTGTGGAGCGTATGTGGTGTTTTCTCAATACTGCTGACTACACCCTGGAACACACACACCCACACACACACACACACACACCCGTAGACAGACTTTACACTTAGATAAAAGAAAGAAAAAGTCGAGCTAGTTCTCTTAAACTCCTGTGAAGTAAAGTCAGAAAGAGAAGTGATGTGTGCAGAGAGGGGAGGAGGGAATAAAGAGAGAGTTTAGACACAGGCGTCGTCTGGAGGACTAGGAGGAGAAAGAGTGGCAGAGGGGGTAAGAGAGTGAGGGACGGTGGGGGGGGGAGAGAAGGAGCGGAGGGATGAGGCTACACTGTGAGAAGAAATCGACAGCATCTTTGCATTTAAAAACGTCCTCAACTTCAGGATATAAAAGGCAAGAGCAGAAAGCAGGACACAAAGGAATATTTAAAATTCCATAGGAAAAAAAAAAGTGTCTTTAGGGTTAGTTTCACTATGCTCATCATATCCTAAATGTCAGAAGATATAGTGGCATTTGTTGACAGACTTTGCCAAGGTAGTCGCTGTTATTCCACGGAGAGAAAGGGAGAAAGATGAAGAGAGAAATAGAGAGAGAAGTTAACTTTTCTAACTCCCTCTCCTCCATCTCCCTAAACAATGTTTACTCTCACACCTCTGACATCAAACAGTGGAAGCTATTCACTCGTAAAACGTATCTCCATCTCGTATTCACATCTTTCTCTTCAAAGACAGAGAGAACAAGTAGTGTCTATAAATACTCAGTTAACCCATCATGTTCAACTTTCTGCTCTCTGTACCTGGATTATATGAATCCAGTAAGCTTTCAGGATAAACGACTACAACAATTACACGGTATGTGTCCGCGAACATCATCTTATCAGTTTAAATGTTAAGCTGTTACATCTGACGTGAAGTTCATCTTAACTAATTCAAATGTAGTGAGAGTATAACCCAACTTGACAAACACACGGAACAACAGTGGTTGTGTGTGTAGACAAATCAGAGTACTGTAAGCATCCCATCGTCAAAGACATTAGCTTTCACTAGCAGAAGGCCAATAAGGGGACTCGTCTAGAAAACCAGCTTTTGAGTCCAGATATACAAAGCATGTTGACAGACAGAAGAGATTATTCTAGTCTTCCTCTTAATCATCTCTGTCTTGAGGGAATTTATTGGATCTTACAGGACACTTTCCCCTCAGGGATTACCATACACACACACACACACACAGACACACACACGCACACCCTGTTCATGTTGTTGTTGGAGAAGACTGTGATTATAGATGGGCTTCATCCCACTTCAGAGAAGAGAACTCAGGGAAACTTCAAGCTGGAAGCAGAGAGCAGAGAAAGGAGACAAGAGAGGAGATGAGAGGGCTGTAAAAACAACTGATTTTCCAACTGATTTCCATCAAAACAGATTGTCAAACCAGATGGGGAAACTCACCAGAACTGGGGCAGGATGGATGGATGGAAGTTAAGGAGAGATACTGAGATGGAGAGAAAGACAGACAGACAGAGAGAGACAGTGAGAGAGAGATAGTGGGACTTTGTTTGGCTAAATGTGCCTTCTTCCACACAAATCAGACTAAAATATGTCTTTCCTAAGCACTGTGATACTCCAATTACTTGTCATCCTAAAAGGTATGATAGGATTTAAAATTTGATTCAGTATATTCAATAATTTGTGGAATACATTTACATTTTAGTAATTTAGCTGATGCTGCCATCCATTGCAACTTACATTATTGATTGCATATATTTAGCACCTATATTACTTCCATTTTTTTTAGGGAGGAGATGGGATACATAAACTAATTGGATGCAGGGGATGATTAATCAGGTCACCATGATATGAGGGCCAGATTGAAAATCTTGCCATGACACTGAGGTTAATATACCTGCTGTTATGAAAAAATCCTTGGAATCAATAGCAACCACAGAGTCAGAACAGCAGTTCAACATTCCACAGACTCTATTCAGGGCAGTGTCCCCTTATCTGCCCTGACGCACTGGTATTTGAACCTGCAGAGGAAAGTGTGCCCCCTACAGGTCCTTTAACACAACTTCCAGGAGCATCTAGTCTACCATCCAGGAACCGACCAGTACAACCCTGCTTAGCTTCAGAGGCAAAACAGCAAAGGGTTGCAGGGTGCTCTCATGCTGGAACAGAGAGAACTATTGATACAAAGACTTTGTTTCCCAATTAGAAAGAGCTCAAATTAAATTCGGTAGTTGCCGTGGGACCTGTTTTTTCAGTCATAATGGCCATAAAAAATGAAACATCTGAAATTGGCTAATTGTGTTGATGTATTACAAAGTTGTTTATAGTATTTTTTTACAATGAGTAAATTTGACTCCAAGTATTATTAATTTTTTTCTCACAATTTTTATCCAAAAGTGAAAATGATGTGCCAGTCTCAAATAAGGCTGTCAATGTGGATGCAAGAAAATGTGTCAAAAACAATTACCATTTCTTTCATCTACTCTTAAGGCAATATCAGATTTTAGAATCTATTCATGATATTTCTATACAGCTTTTTGTGTGGCAGCTTTTTTCTCTTGGTGTGACATGAAGACGGTGTCACATCAGAGGAAATAGCTGACACTCTGGGGGACATAACCCATTAATAAACCATTCTATAATTATCTTTTTATATTTATTTTTCAACAAAATAAATAAATATATATATATATATATATATATATTGGACCTTTTTGTATCCTGTTGCAATTGCAAACCTTTTCAATTGTTTGAAATCGGTTGTTTAGATATTTATTATCCAGATTTCTCTCTTCCTCCAGGTGACCATTCCCACTATGACGCCTGGGTGTGTCTCTGCCCTCTAGTGACGATGTATTCGGATACTGCAGACTGGCTGTGGTGTTTCCCTTCTTATTCATTTCTCCCCACATTAGACAGCCCGCCCCTCTCTGTCAATCATCCAGGATTCACACCTCCTGACTGAATATGTGACAGTCCATGAGGGGACCCAGTGGTTATCTTGGAGATGGCTCACATTGCCTCGGTTATGGCCCGTCCAGTCTCACAACATCCGATTGTCTCAGCACGTCTGTCTCAGTGGTCCTTGAGCCATCCTCTGGCGTGTGGCATGCCATCCTACTCCTTGCTGGCGTTGGAGACAATGCGTTTCTCAGAAGTGTCTTTCATTGTCATTGGAGGACTGTGCTTTACCATGTCATTGTATGCACAGATACACCTTAACGTTGTAAGGGGCTACCTGTTTGATCTTGCCAGTAGCCTAGAAATGGTTACCACATCTGGCTACCACATCAGTTTGCACGAATTAGCCACTTCCTAAGTAACAAGAAATTCAAACGCCATATAATTTAAATGAGCACACATTAAATCATTTAAAACTCAAAGGAGTTGAGTGTCTCAAGCACGACACTGTGTGACATTATCAGTTCTATTCTGGAGTAAGTAAAATAATTGCCTTTTATATAGGTTTATTGAAATTACAGTGAATCCTACCCAAAATATAGTGGCAAAACACTTGGTTATCATCATCACACAATTGCATTACATGTTTCTGAATTTAAATGACAAAATATGATTACTGATATGAAGCAAATACTCCAATAACAAGTAAAAATATATTCATGTCTGTTTGGAATTCATTAAACTTTCACATCCACATTCTTTATTATATCACACAAGAAGGCAAGTCACACATTCATTAATTGTTTAATTCAATTAAAAATCTATTCAGATTGTTTTTGAGTAAATTAGACAATATTGCTATCCTTTTTAATTACATTTTTCAAGACATTTTCTCTCCATTTTGTTCTGGATGAATGGCAAGTACACACTTCCATTCAGTTTTGTTGTTGCTTTTGTCAACATGATACCTAGTAGTGTGTGTTTGGGTGGATGGATGTAAAAACACAGCTGTGCCAACCAGGTTGGGTTTCAGTCCTAATATTCTACTGTCATCATGAAGTCAGGTCATGTATCCAGGGATTTCATTTCCTGGACTGAGGACACCCCTTTCACCCCATTTTTCTGCAACAGACACAGACACAGCTCGTGCCTGTGTCTGTGTGCACGTGCGCTTATGCATTTTACCATTCCAATTATGCGTGTGCGTGTAAGCGCGGGTTTGTGTACATTTTCTCCTCACGACTGTGGTATGTGCAGGCGTTCATTATCTTCTCCCATAGACACTTGTGGCCGAAGGTGGGATTCTGCATGTGTTGGCCGTTATCACAATGCCTCTGGCTACACCTGCCCACTGCTCATCAGCATGCCTTGGATTGATCTGCCCAAGGACGCGGCCTCACAACACAACCAGTCCAATGTAAACAGACAAGCTTGGCCATAACACACTGTCGGTGGAAGACCAAAGAAGGCCTGTGTCTTTGTGCAAACGATACAGTGCTAAGACAAATGCGTATTTCCTTCTCCCATTGTGATGCCATGGCACCAGGTGGTGGGGAAGAAACTGGTCAGTGGTTGAATCGGAGTAATGTATTTTCTATCATCCCCCTGCAGTGGATTTACTTGAGATTAATCTGAGCCCTCTATATGAGTATCTGTATGTTGCCCATTACCGTGCTTGTTTGCGTACCTTCAGGTCTGCTGTGGTGCCCCGGGCTAAATTGAATAAAGTGAATATGTGGCTAACAGAATATAAGCCAATCCCTCCATCAAACTTTATTTACATATTTTACAGTGAACTCCCAAAGTATTTTCACAGTATCCCGTTATTTATTTTAGGCTCTGACAACTTCAGTTAGAGGGTAATTTCATCCATGTTGGATGAACTGTTTTGAAATGACAGCATGTTTTTGCATAGACAAGCCCTTTAAAGGTACCAAAAGGACAATTGGCATCACATCTGTTTCCTATTAAGCAGGTGTGTTTGTTTGCAGTGTTAGTGGATAAGAGACTCCATATTTATCTTTGCTGTTAGGCTTTGCATTGCACTGGGATTCTGTTACCAGTTGCCGGCCAACATGATGTACAAAGAAGTGTCAGTGCAAGTCAAGCTGGCAATCAGGAAGCAGATGAATCTGAATAAATCAATCAAAACAATAGTCATGCCAAAATCAACTGTTTGGTAAATTAAGAAGTAAGAAAGCACCGATGAGCTCAGCCATGGTAAAAAACCTGGCAGAACAAAGACAATGAATGATAATGAAGAACAAAAAACCAACAACTGCCCAACAAATCTGAAGCACTTACCAGGTGGTGTGTTTATATCAGTGACTACCATCCACAGAAGTCTTCACAACCGTCCGAGGTTTCTTACACACTTCCACAGTTTTTCTTCCAGGATGGCTCTGTACTCTGCTGCATATATAGTTGTGCTCAAAAGTTTGCATACCCTTGGAGAATTGAAAACATGAGTGAGCAGTCTTTTATTTCTTATGGGATTCACATTTAACTGTAGGTCATAATAGAATGGCACTACCATAAAACAAAACATGGCAACAAAGAATAACATGAACTGACACCTGTTCAAAAGTCTGCATACCCTTAGTTCTTAAAACTGTGTATTGCCCCCTTTAGCATCAATGGCAGCATGCAGTCTTTTGTAATAGCTGTCTATGAGGTCCTGAATTCTTGCAGGTGGAATGGCTGTCCAGTTCGTCTTGGCAAAATGCCTCCAGGTCATGCAAAGTCTTTGGATGTCTTGCATGAACAGCACGTTTGAGATCTCCCCTGAGTGGCTCGATGATATTAAAGTCAAAAGACTGTGATGGCCCCTACAGAACCTTTACGTTTTTCTGCTGTAACTACTGGAGGGTCAACTTGGCCTTGTGCTTAGGGTCATTGTCATGCTGGAAAGTCCAAGAGCGTCCCATGCGTAGCTTTCATGCAGAAGAATGCAAATTGTCTGCCAGTATTTTCTGATAACATGCTGCATTTATCTTTTCACCAGATTCCCCCGTGCCTTTAGAGCTTACAGACCCAAAAAACATCAATGAGCCACCACCATGCTTCACAGTGGGGATGGTATTCTGTTCACTATAGGCCTTGATGACCTGTCTCAAAACACAACGCTTACGGTTGTGACCATAAAGCTCTATTTTGGTCTTGTCACTCCAAATTACAGAGTGCCAGAAGCTGTGAGGTGTGTCAAGTTGTTGTCAGGCATATTGTCACCTAGATATTTTGTGGCATTGGCGCAGTAAAGGCTTCTTTCTGGCAACTCGACCATGTATTGTCGTGTTGTGCCCCTTGAAATAACCACACCGTCTTTTTCCAGAGCAGCCTGTATTTCTCCTGAGGTTACCTGTTGGTTTTTCTTTGTATCCTGAACAATTCTTCTGGCGGTTTTGGCTGAAATCTTTCTTGGTCTACCTTACCTTGGCTTGGTATCAAGAAATCCCCACATTTTCCACTTCTTAATAAGTGATTGAACAGTACAGATTGGCATTTGTATGGCTTTGGATATTTGGATATTTTTCCATCCTTTTCCATCTTTATACATTTCCATTACCTTCCATTACTTTGTTGTCCCCATAGCTCAATATCCAGCCTGCTCAGTGCATCCACGTGAGAGTTAACAAACTCATTGACTATTTATACACAGACACTAATTGCAATTTAATTCACCTTTAATTGCCATTTTCACAAGTATGTGTCACCTGTAACAAGACCAAACATTCAATGGTATGTAAACTTTTGATCAGGGCCATTTGGGTGATTTCTGTTCTCACTATGATTTAAAAGGGAGTCAAAAAGCCATGTGATAATGAATGACTTCATGTGATCACTTTCCTTAACCTCTTAGTTTGTTTCATTCCACACCCAATGTGCTAAACAGCCAACAACAACAAAACTTGAGTCAGTGTACAAATATTTATGGACTGCACTGTATATACACTGTATGCAAACATGTGGGACAGAAAGAAAGGGAAAAGGACAGAAACCATTTAGTGACAAATGAACACATGAAAAAATTCAACACACCCAGCATATTCTATGGAAAATGTTGTGTTATTATTTTATTTGTTTATGCGAAATGTAACCCAAAATGCCTAGATACATTGCTGTAAATCATTTCCTCATGTGGCATAACATTTTTGCAAAGTACCAATCAGTAACTCAGAGTTGTATGGGAATGGAGCTTGAATTCAGCCTGTTGAAAAGGATAGCTTCTCCACCACGTCTTCCTAGTGTCAGCTGTAAACACATTACGAGCTTCAATGTGACCCAAATTTTGATATTATATAATTTAGAGTTTAGTCACTGGAATATCAAGGCTTGAAAATTCCTTGTTTAGCACAGAAAAGTCAAGGGTGAGTAGCAAGATAAATTAAATTACAAAGCACTATGCCATAGTTTATATGGCATCGTAGGGCATATTTAAAGTAAAAACTGAAAGAATGCTTTGGCTTACCTCAATCTAATTTAGAATTAAGCATTAGGATTGTGTTAATTTCAGTTTCATTGGCTTGGTTATTTTGGTTAGGGTTAGGGTTAAGGTTAGGGTTAAGGTGTTTGTGTTTGTGAGGATGGGGATTTTATATCAACTCTCAATATAGTACTGGCTGTAAGTACGACAGCCCTGTCTGTGTCAGAACATTTCCCAGCTCATACTGCCGTGTGTTTATGTCATCCAACTATTGCTGCGGTAGTGCTGATGTGCAGTGTTTCCCATTCTAATGAATTTGGTTAAATTGGTTAGGCTGTGGGGCTGGGACATTTCCTTCCTGGCTCAGCATTGACTGAATATTATATGTAGACAGATGATATATCAGGGACTATCACATCAAAATAAATTCCTAATATGAGGTTAGCTTGCATTGTCTAGCTCTGCATGCTCTACTGTACTGTTTGTATATGTAGGAGGGTTATGGGGAGCAGTGGGGGGGGGGGGGGGGATTGTACATTTCAGCAGTATATATATATATATATATATATATATATATATATTTATTGCAGAGTTTGAGGGAATGAAAGGAGGAATACAACCCCCAACACCCCGTTCTCTTCAGTCTCCTCTCCAGCTCTTCAGGGAGCAGATTGACACAGGGGTCTGTCTGATGTTTAGATCTGGGATATGCTTCTCTTCATTTGTTAGGCAAACAAATGCATTATTAAGAAGCCACCGTGCAGTTCTTGCCTCCTATCCATCCTCTTTGCACGTTATGTATTATGACTGGGTCTTCTCTATCAACTGTAAATTAGCTATGGTCATTGGGAAGCCAAGATGACCAACTCCATGAGAAAGCATGAAACATGCAGACGAAAGCATGAAACGTGCAGACGAAAGCACAAAATGTATAGATGCCACTTAACTAACGGTCGTGAGTAGGTACTGGAAACCAAGAAATTTGTCAATGTTCAAGTTGCATGAAAAGGATAACTTGGAAAGCTTCTACACTCAGTCACCTGTTTCATTCTAGACAGCTCTGACCTTTTTGTTGCTGAGACAATTAACTCAAGAAGATGAATGAGGGGTCTTTGCCCTAATGTGTGATTAAATAACATATACATGCTTCAATAGAATGGGATTGTCACCTGATAAGGTCCTCTTTCCCTTCTTGCCTTCAAGGCCAAAATGTTGGTTGGTTTTATTCCTTAGGACGGGAAAGGAAAAGCACAGGTGGTTATGTGCCTATTGCTATGCAGACAAAGCTATAGCCATTACTGCAGGGCTATGAAATTAACAGAGCTCATTTGGAGAGAAACCTATGGAAGGCGGTTTCAAAAATGATATAAAGAGGGCCGGGCCATTAAGGCTAGCGATAAAGCCTGACATTCAGTATGCATTTCCTTTTTAACTTGCTGCCACATTAGATATTAGATTGAGTGGGGGACTAAGCATCGTTTAAAACCAGAAGGAAGTGCCGCTAGGTTTGCCTGAAAGCACACTGAATATAAAAATACTGCTGTGAAAGGATTATTCTCACCAAGAATCACACTTAGGGCAATTTTAGCCACAAATGGATAGCTGAGGAACACTTGCGAAAATAAGTGTTCGAGAAGACATTTTGTGTGTGGGACTTTGCTTCCTGCATAGCTACTTGTATATACTGGGCTGTTCACTGTTTAATTAAAAGTTTAGACACATTGCTATTGTTTGTCTTGTCTCCGGTGATCGTGATCATTGAGTTTTTCTTTGCCATTCCCCTTGACAGATGCATCATGCAAGGAGGTCCTGCTATGGATTTCAATTGGGAGACAATAGAATAAATAGCCCTACAGCCGACAATGGGACTTGTATCCTTCTGCCATGATGACTGTGCCGCCAAAATCAAACACAGAAGGCATAAGCAGCCAAACTTGGGGTCTTTGTGTGTCTGATGGCTTATCGTTCCCAATTAGGTTGTCTATGTTGATTTTTGAAGTAGCCAAGTTTTTCAGAAAGAGAGAAAAATGGTGTAATAGATGATCTAAAATGTGTTTTATTGCGCTTTACGCTTAGGCCAGGTGTATACATCTGCTATGATCTTCCCATTTGAAGACTAAAGACTGATGTGAGTACCAATGGGATGTTCTATGGTATTTATTTAATTGGATTTTCATTAGGTTTCAATAGGTATTCACTGCTCCACTGTGGGAGCACATGTCGTTAATGAGGATAACGATAACCAATTAATTATCGTAATTTAGCTACAGTATACATATTTCAAAAGACTGTGCAGGAGAAGTTATGCACTTCGCTGTTTTCTTCCTGCCTGATTCCGCCAATGGAATTATTCCTCTGCTCTATGGTTGGCAATATGCATTACTCATTGCTGAGACTGATTTCATTGAAGTTCTTTGTGTCAAAATGGTGGGTTTTACAAAAAGTATTTGGGTCATCTCTAACCAATCATTATTCATTCAATTATTCATTTGGAAAATATCACTTAACCCTAGTGTGTTCTGGCCCTAGCCCAACCCCTCTGTTCATGGACCCAATCCAAATGTCATAGAGGGAGTCAAATCAAGACTCACTGAGGAGAAGAGGATTTGTGGGCGTGGAATTAGACTACAGCAATGACTTCTGGTAGCCAGGCATGGTTTTACATTAAATATTTACACATGATTTACATTTACTGGTAACGGCAAGTGAGGCAATTACAACTCAATTAGATGCGTTAACTCCAATGGTGGCTTAGATGAGTTACAGTTCTGATTCTTTCTGCATGACAGCCCTCAAGTCAACTTCCAATATCTGATTGCTCAAATCGATTAATTTTTTTTGTAGAATGTAGATTTTTGGTCAAGCCTGACTGCCTAGGAATTACAGTTTTGTCACTCAGCAGGGAGCATCTGTGTCTGTGTGTGTGTTTAAGACTCCTCGCCAAACATGCAGTTTAATGAATAACTGCAACTGACATCCATTACGACAAGCTGAACCCTCAGATAATATGTCCCAAATGACTGTAATATGTAATTTAGACTTTAATGCATAAAGTATTACACTATTGCGTGCTGTGAGGGCTCACAATGAAGTCTACAATACTACCGGGCAAGCTGTTTAAATGAAACACGAGCCCAGAGACAAGGCCACAAAGGATATTTAACAAGAAGCATGCCAGCCTCCTAGAGACTAACTCTGAAACAAAGATGTCTTTAAAACACCAAAAGGCCATATTAGCTCAGTGTTTTAATAGGTTGTACTAGTTGAATTCTTATTTATATGGGCTACACAAAACACAATATACTGCCATCTGTACATCCATAAAACTGCCCCCCATACACAGGGATTGATGATACTATTGGGGCAGGCATATGGTGCTTTTATCATTTCACATCTTTGATAAATGTTGTTCATATCTGCAGCAAAAACCCAATACTGTAACCCTGATTCACACCCATAACGACTCCTGCTGTCAGAGGACATAAAAATGTAGGTGTACAGCTAATAGGCTAACTTTCAAATCATTGCTATAAGGTGGTAAAATCAAATTCACTTGCAAAATATCGGTTGTGGCAAATGGTGTTTAGGAGTTATCACAGCACGCAAAAGATTGTGGAATTTAAACAAGCTTCCCGCTTTACTGGCTGAAAGACCAAAGTGACTTAGAACATACACGTCCAAATAATCCATTGTGTTTCTGGAAAAACCTAACATTGTAGTTGTACGTCTCTAATGAGATAATCAGACGACCAAAAATGTAGAATCATTTTTAAGTGATAAAGCCATAAATAGATGATAGAGTGAGATGCTACCATAATCAGAATAACAAGTGATCCTAAAACAAAGAGTTTGAGTCATTAGTGGCTTCATAGAGCTTTTATAGGTTTACAGAGCTTTTTAAAATGCTAGTTATATATGGCTATATTAAAGCTGTTGAGAAGCAGACAGTAAGTGTTTGGTTGCCAGGGCCACTTGATTCTTATGCTGCTTTATCCCTGGCATGTCCTCTGTCTTAACAACAGCAAGCCTCTCTGCTCTTAACTCTTGGAGTCCTATTGGAAGATGTTGCCCTCTTGGATTTTTAATGAAGGTTGCTCGGACATTCCATTTCATCACATTTTCTGTGTAATAAGCTATACAACATAATTATTTAAATATTACAGCTGATTATTTATGTACTTATTATTTAATGTTTGTCCAAGGGCGGTAAATGTGTATTGGTGAAGTGAATCTAAATGTCAACAATCTAGGCAAAAACTCAAAAGCATTGAGGTAAGGTAATTGTTCTGAATGGCTATCGTAAGGATTTCGGAAAGACTAACATACATTTTAATGTGGCAGGACAGTCGGAGGTTGCAGCACATTATATACTAGGACTGCAACACATAGTAAAAATAATGTGCTTGTGTCTGATTTCAAATCACCACCTTTGGATTCAAAGTTAAAATGCCCCCTATAACTACAAGCCTATTTAAATGCTGTATCCCTATAGCCCCAGTGCCTGGTTTTCAAGTCATATATAGTTATCCTCCCCACATGGACAGATGTCTGACATACAGTATACTGTAAGTCTGGAGTATTTTAGCTGGTAAATTAATCAGCTGTATTCAATCTTGTAATCAATATTCCACTGGCTAGTTCAGAACATGACATCAGCATAATAACATTCTAGCATTCTGGTGGGCATCCATCCTTAAAGTCTGCCATCTTGCTGTTGTCATGACTGCTAGGAATACGGCATAGTGCCCGTCTGCATTCTTATCAAAATGGTTTCACTTATCGAAACGTCAGTTCATGACATCTAACCTACATGCTGTCAACTTCATTGCAATGCAAAATCTGATTCGCTTCTATGTTAGTTATCTAAAATATGCAGTAACAATCTATAGTTGACAATACAAAAACTATCTAAGAGCATTGCCACACCGTTAAGCTGTTTAAACCGCTCCTAGCTGTTTAGCATCTTGTTGCACCAGTCAAATAAGTGGATTTAGTGTCCAAATAACACAGGGACTGAGGCTCCAAAGCAAAGGTCAAATGAAAGAATTCCATTTATTCTCATCCCAGGCTTGCCTTGCTGAAACCCACACTCCATCTGGCCACACAGCCCAGAGGAAACTAAATAACAAATTGTCTCCCTGATTTTCTTAGTAAAGTATACTCTAAGTAAACCATACCAATTGCTTTTATTCTACTGCCTACTTCCTTAATGTCAGTTATCTTATCTAGAACTATGATTTCGTGTGTTCCCCTTTGAACGCAGAGAAAGAATACAAATCATAGTAGAGGCCTAGATACATATCTAGGAACCAATAGATATACCGTGTTCAAAAACACACAAAAACATTTCAGTTTTACTATAAAAAGATAGCAGAGACTTGCCCTGTTCCCTTGTTCCGCAAAGCCTTTCCAATTAGTGGATTTGATTGGAGTGCATCTTTGATAGCATCTTTTTGCATATTACATATTTCTGATGGATAAGGGTGTTGAAGAAGGCTCTGTAACCATTTGTGTTGCTCCCATTAATATGCAATGTTGTCATGAAAGTTGTAGTGATACAGTAGGCTTCAATGATGTACTGTTGATTGTTCATATGTTGTAGCAATGTATACGCAGTCTACATAATAGCTGGAAGAGCTGTGTGGGTGTGTGTTTGTTTGTTGGTTTGTTTGTGTTTGTTTGTGTGTGGTGTGTGGTGTGTGTGCTTATGTTGTAAGGTTAGTCTACAGCAGGACGAAACTAATTCATATTGTTTCTTCCTGTATTTGTATAATTTGTGGGCAACTCTCCTAAAACTCACACAAAAATGTTTTAAAAATGCGATTGTCAATACGGTATTGTGTACTGTGTTGTTTTATCTGTTCTCTGAGCTAACAATAAAAAAAAAACGTGCAAAGTTGATAAGAAGGTTAGATGCGGTTTGGTTTGAGCTTCGGTGTTTTGTGACAAGCATATAGCATTGCATTCAGTTGAAGCGGCTGCTAGACCTGTACCATGGACAGCGCAAATGTATACCACGCTACAGGTCTAAGGTATGCTGTACAGACATTATCCTTTAACAGTCAGTTATATCACGATTAGCTTACTTTTACTTTGAAAGTTGATATCTTTACTAAGCTTACTTATTCTTAGCTTGTTTTTTTTTTTTTTTTGCAAACCCCAAAAGGTATAACCTAGAATAAAAGTGAATAAGATACCGTATAGCCTACAATACAATATTTTTTTATTAGGCGGGACATCATATATAGGGAGTTTTTCTGTTGTTATTTTCACAATGTACATTTGTGAGCAACGTCACTGGACACTAAATCAGTCAAAGCTACGCAGATCCGAAATGTAGAACACACCATAATGTGAATATGTTTTTTTATAAATTAGATAAAGTTTTTTGTTTGTTTTTTTGTAAAAGAGTTTCTATAGATGTCTCCATTGGCTGAAATATGTCGCCTTTTTTCTTTTTATATAATCTCTGGATAGTTAGGCGGCCTACACTTTTTTTTTCAAAATATTCAGCATACAAACGGAACACCATGGACAGCACAGAACAAACAAAAAAATCATCCATTCGTGCAAAAAAATGCTTTGGGCTCTTCTCTTGTACGTCCATAATAATTCCATACAACTCACTTGACGGAAAACATAATTCTTTAAGGCTATACAAACACAAAATAGAGCATTGGTAAATACACATAGGTCGGGACTTTGATTCTTTCTTTGATTCATTTAATCTTCTCATCTGTTCAGTAGTCTAGGTACACAGAGATGCACTGACTTTACTGTCGGTTGACAAAAGTTAATTGATTCCCAAGTGATAAAATCCAAATAATCGACAAGTGGTATACATCACGGGTCGATCGATTCGATTATCCTTCCAGATTGGGGTTTGGTCGATGGATTTAGATGTATGAACTCCAAGGAAACGTTCATGTTTGATTTAAATAGATACCGTAACGTGTGTGGACACATATGTGTCTGTCTTCTTCCTCCGTCGACAGTTTGGTTCAAATAAAATAGTAATGTTTGTCTTTAGCATTCCTCAGACCTGGAGGAGTCACGTTTGCGATTTCCGAGATCGCAAATTAAATTATAGTGGAAAGACTAGGAAACCGGAGAACGTGGAATATTTCCATCCACCCATGAGTGTGCCTCGTTCCAGCTTCAGATACACCCGGTCCTCGCGCTCCAGCTGCAGTAAAACGCCGTTGCTCGCCGCTTCACGTGTGACATCCTGGTCACCCGCGAAAGCTGATATGACGGGGTAGTCATTCTGCATCAGGTTGACCTGGGGTAAAGGAAAGAGCACATTTAAATTAGTCAGCTCCTAGGCCTTTTCCAATAACGCACCAATCTTGTACCCATTGGGACGGGCTGATCCATACACTCAAATTGGTCATTTTAATACTTTGAATAGTCATATTTAAGAGAATGTACAGAACAATTCGTCTTACCTGTATGGTTTGTCTGTTGTAAACCTTGACCACATGAAAGCCGAAGCTGTAGATTCCCCTCCTTGGCGCCTGGAAAACACTTGCTTTCAGGTCGAAATGGTTGCCAATGTTCACTAACGCCTGTAAAACAAAGCGTCAAGATAACGCACAATGAGTCACTATATAACAAACTGAGAACCCGTAAGTGTTGGAGTAAATTACCAAGCACTATCACGCTGCGTAATAGGGTATTGTCCTGTATAGGCTCGACACAGTCAATCGCCTATAGGCTACAGTTCACCAGCGATTTTTACATTTGGGAAATATAGTAGAAGTCAGTAAGCGTATGATTAGTGATATAATCAATAGACTGTAATCGATACCCGAGAAGTTCTAATCAACAATACTGACCATTGCTTTATAACGCACCAGGGAGGCGCAACTGCGCTTGATGGTTATAGCATTTATAGCAGAAGTCCCGTTTGTTATAGCACCGCAGTGCCTGTTTCTCTCCCCCAATACATCAAGACACATAATAGCCCAGTATCATACGTATTTTTCAAATGACACCATCTGGAACAAACAGTAGTTTTACGCATATTTATGGCAAATTACGCACGACTATCTAACTGTCCACGTCATCAAACTCTGCAAAATATTATTCCAGTGGCTCCCTACAACTGCTCTCTCAAGTTTTGGAGAGACAAAGAAAATGTGCAGGTCTCTCCCAAATGGATAGATGTAAACCATGGCAAGTTATCATAACCCTTTACATAAATAATGATTATTTGTGTGTATGTGTGTGTGTGTGTGTGTGTGTGTGTGTGTGTGTGTGTCTTATCAATCTCCAAACAAATTATCAATCCACATTCAATAAACTCTATTTGCATTTGCATAAGGAAATCCCCCGCGAAGGCTGACCTGGTCAAAGTAGATGGTCATGGACGTGTTGCTCATATCGGAGGGTTCGTGATTCGTCCCGCGCACGGCAGAAAATGCCACCTTGGCGCCCGCAGACCGAACCGATATCCCAAGCGAAGAAGTCACTCCGCCGTCCGAGGACGGGTTGGAGTCGCAGACCACCAGACATTTCCCCTCCAGTACAATTGGCTCCGTGTCGTTCTGGCCGGCGACGCAGAAAACCACGCCGTATCCCATGAGGAGGCTAAGCGCCAGCATGGCACATGGGCCCGAACAGCGGGCTGACACCACCATGGTCTGGTCCGAACTCTGATTTGTCCAGTGCAAACTGATTCTACCGGCAGCTCCTTGGAGGTTTGATAGGACGCGATCACCTGGTGCAACCTTACTCCTCTTTCTCTTTCCCCTTCTCTCTCTCTAACACGCACACACTTTGACACACACGCACGCACGCACACTTTCTCACACTCCCCTCCCTTCTGTGCGTATCAGTTGATATTAGACTGGTCTTGAGACAGCTGGTGTGGTGTTTCCTGGTGATTTAAGAGACAGATAACACCTGATTTATGACAGACCATCAGATGTTTAAGAGACAGACTACACTAGTTCTAAAACGGATTCACTGGAATCCGTAGGTAAAGATAAAACTCGTGGTAATCTAATACGCATCTCAGGTGCGTCAAATACGTTTTCACTTCGCCGAAAGCATTATTGAAGAGTATATTACATTTAGATTGTATTCTAACACAATTTAACAGTCGTAAAAACAGTTTAAAATATAGATTAATTGAGTCGATTTTTCTTCCTCCTTTTCTCAAGTTTAATTTGCCTACTTAGCCTACTCCTTCCTAAATAAATCCCTGTCCAAACTGTATAGCCATCTTTGTCCCCAAAAGTTTCTCTGGACGTTACCTGTAGTGGGCTATCCATAGCGTGAAGTGAGTCTCTCATTCCGTATAGGAAGCAGCGCGTAGAATGAACTGAGCGGTGGGCACGCCGCCTATGCTGAAAAGGGATCGCCCCTCGCTTAGCTTTCGAGGGCGACTCACGCCCATCCTTTATATTCAAGTACAGTAGTTATCTCGACAGCACCCTGTATAAGATCTCTCTACACTAGGCTTCTAGCAGAAAAAGCTCGCGTCTGGATTAATTACTTTGTTTACATAATAACCAGTTGAATGTTGTGAGATCATACATCAGTGGCCCTCGCGGGACAGCGTTCACGGCTGACTCTCACTGGGAGCCTACATTTATATTCATATTCCGTTTTAGAGAAGGTGCCAGAGAGATACTTGTGCGACACCCAGTGGCAAAGATATTCTCTCCTTGTTCTTACCACAGAAGCATGAACATGAATACACACACACAGGAAACACACATGAAGAAGACATAAACAAACTAGGTTAACACCTACACATGACAAATTAAAAATAATATATCAACATGTTGAGATTTTTAAATCAACATTTTGAGATTTGCATGCCTAAAATCTGAAAGGTGTAAGATTGAAGTAGGGGCAACATATATAAAATATTGACCCAATACATTGAAAAGAGAACAGTATTACTTTTGTTTAAGACACATGTTAGCCAGTGACTCAGCTCAGCTCTGAAATGGGGTTTGTATCATTGAAGAGAGGCTATCCCAGTGGAGAAGTGGGTATTGCCAGGCAGAGACTGCAAGGGTCTTTAGTCAATCCACCCAGTGCTGTTCACCAAGTTTGCACCCCTTCGCCAGACTACATTCGATCATAGCGCCTATAGAGGAGATGAGTTTTCAGTAAAGACCTGAAGGTGGAGACTGGGTCTGCATCTCTCACATGGATCTTTCCTGGTCGACGTGTTGTCATATGTATCTGATGGGGCGTTCAGAACGCCTGGGGATTCAGAAATGTGCTGGAAATATGGCTTTGAGCGCTCATCCAACCTGGACTTACATGTCAGATACCCTGGCATCATCCTCAATTTACAGTTCCCCCGCCTGAAGATCACAGACATTGCAGTGGCTCAGGGTGTGATCTCTGTTTGCTTGTGCACCCTTTGTCTGAAAACAGCTTTTCTGTAGCCGCGTATGCTCAATGTTCCATGCCATTGTGTACAGTGTGTCAGCCAGCTATCACTATAATCCTTCTCAAATTGTATTTTTTTTTTTTTGCACTTTACCAGCAGGCTGTTAGTGATATAGAGTAGCTAAATAACTAAGAGGACATTGTGTATTTCTGGTTTCTTCCAATGTAGTAGAAGAAAATGGTAAACCTGTGAAATTCACAAACGTTTGAAATACATTTTCGATCGGGTGCCCCCTAGCGGTTGGACTGATGATATTGCTTACGCCTGGAGCCGGCCCTGCCCAAGGTTTAATTACGCACACTGTATACGTACCTTGTACCTTCCCTCTCAGCCCAGCCCTGTCCAAATACATAATAATGCCTTTGAGTATCTCTGAGGAAGGATCCCTATCATGGCTTGTCTCCAACAAATATGTGGTTCTTCTTTAGAACTGCTGAACCTTCACTTAACCTTTGCAATAAGCTGCCACTCAGCTCACTCTTAGTTTTGCTAATTGGCTGGATTATGCAAGGCGTTCAGATTTATATACTGTATATGTTTGACTTCAGTTATTATCTCATGGGAGTAGAAGACAATGTATTGGGGGTAGGTTTATCATTAAGGATCTGTTAGGCGTGTCAGGCATATTTTAAATGCAATTAAAATTTTATTTTTCTGACCAGTGGTTGTGTTGGGATTTTATCTATCCATTTGTCATCATCATCTATCCATCTATTAATCTATTCAAAACCACATAAAAAATAACATATATAAAATCATACAATTTGCCAATATTATATATAAGATTAAATCTTTGACTCTGGATACCTTATTTGATATTTCACCTGTATGTTATTTTTTTCTTCTGTATTTCAGACTGCTAATCCAACAACTCAATAGAATATACATTCAAGCAATTTAGCCTGTGAAGGATATAATAAAAATTTAATATTTATTTACTACCCATTCATTGAGTCTTCATTATGAAGTATATCCATCCTTTGAGCCTTCATTATGTAGTATATCCATCCATTGAGTCTTCATTATGTAGTATATCCATCCATCGAGTCTTCATTATGCAGTATATCCACCCATTGAGTCTTCATTATGCAGTATATCCATCCATTGAGTCTTTATTATATAGTATATCCATCCATTGAGTCTTCATTGTGCAGTATATCCACTCGGATGCATGTCCTATGAATCATATATATCCTGTGACATGTACAGTACTGTATGTGTTATTTGAGAAATATTTGTTGCTGTTCAGTTTACACATGTCTCTCTGTTTTTGTGTCCTAGTCCATTAGTTGTTTAAGATAGGTAGATTATTTAAACAGATGTAGTGTCAGAAATAGCATATGCCAGGAAAGCATAGAATGAAATGTGTCCACTGATAACATAGTGGGTAAGTAGTCTTAAATCCACATGTTGGGTTAAAACAGAGAGAAAGAGTTATAGACATTTATTATCAGAGAAAGGGGGAACATTTAAATTTTAATCGACACATCAAAAAATTCAGACAAATTCTGATAAAATCAAAATTGTCATTAACATTTAACTTTTTTAAATGAACTATAAAAGGGCCTTCCATTGGCTATCTGTTTCACAGGCGTATAACCCATGTAGAATCCCCTTGTCATCCATCAACACTGATAAGGGAAGAACTCAGGTTGTTAACAGGCTGGAGATTCTCATTGGTTCTCTTTCCTCTGCTTCTAGGCTCAGAGCAATAGGAAACAAATGTCATTGCTTAAAAAAACAAAATGTCACTAATTAAATTAAAGGCTATAAAGGATTCAGCCAAATTAGAAGTTTAACTGCTACTCTGCTGTCCTAGTGTTAAATGTTCCACCATTAGGAATCCAGGACCAAGACATCTAGCCCAGAGAGGGTGGGAAGGGGGATCTGAGGACAGATTTGGGGACTTAATAGGTTCAGTGAATCACTTATTTTCAAAGTGGTTGACAGTTTTTCCCACAGACTGGGAGAAGAACCGGGTGGATCTCACAAGGACATTTGTGCTTTTTCAACGTTCACCAGGATATCGTCAGGAGAAACCTCGGTTCAAACGTTTAAGGTTCAATATCACCATCGAAGATCACTTCAAAAAATGTATGCTTAAAAAATCATGATGTCAAGTGGTTTCATGGTCAACATCAAGTTAGTTAACTAGCTAGCGGTACCCTAGATAATCTTTAAAAAACCGGCCAAGGGGAGGAAGCACAAGATATCGTCTCCGCAGAGTTTAGTCTTTTAGAAAGATGAAACATTTTGAGACCTTGTATGTTTGTAAGTACATATCTGCTGATAGGAACATCGCTGAAAGATCAAGGCTAACTGCAACTAAATTGAAGAGAATTGTAGGTAGCATGATCGGTATAACATGGAGGCTTTGAAAAGGTGATAAAACATGACTACATCAATTGCTCAGATCTCAAGTAGTTCAATACACATTCTATTGTAATGGAGTGGTTTGTCTTTAGCATGCACAACTTATTCCCACGCTATTTCTGGCTAGTTAAGAGTGAAACAAATCTTACTGACCTAGAAATCTCTTAATAATGATACAAACCACCTAAGGGGTTTTCAGCCCGATGTAACCACCACCACCATGATCAAATGTTCTCAGACTATGTGAGATCACATAGTCCGAGGAAGCAAGAGCAGCTAACTGTTCTTTGAAACCCAAAATGTGTGTCCTGTTAAAGCAGTTTAAGTGATAAGCATGAAAGGTTTTGTTTTGGAAGCTCACATTTATAAAATCAATAATCTGTGTAATTGTCTTTGGCAAACCAGGATCCAGAAATATGATACATAGAGAAATAGTCTGTCATCCCTCTAAGTGTGCAAAGAGTCCTTGCAAAGGGTGGGGGCAACAAAATATGCTTAGACTTATTCAATAGGAGTGCCAATAATATAAACAATTACATTTTCGATTTTCATTAAACTGCATTAATATGAAATAATGTCAATTCCACCCAAAAATTTCGATAAAAGTTTCCACTTTTATTTTTAGCTTGACTTATTTTTTAATGCGGTTTGGTCATTTAACAGTCATCTTATCCAGAGCAACTCACACGAGCAATTAGGTTTAAGGGCCTGGCTCAAGGGTGCCAATAATTTGAAGTGGCTAGTTATCCTGAGGACACCCAGGACATTATTAACATCCACCAATTAGGTCTCACATCATTTGCATTCCAATAATAAAGCACCAGCCATTATGCACCTGTAGCTATAGACTTTTAATCACAGCTAACATACACACTTCTACACACACACACACTCCTCTATCCCTCTGTCCCGTGGTCTTCCGCTCTTCCCATGACACTGTCAATGCTGAGTGACAGCCCATGCAGAAGCATGACATCAGACACCCTGGAGCTATGACCGACCCGCAGGCCTGCAGAAGGACACAAAGCTCCAGCTACAGCCATCAAATGTCAAGTGGAGCAGGCTTGGGGCAGGGAGAGGCACAGGGCCCTTGTATTACCATCACCAGAGGCTGCCTCTGCCATGAGAGGCCAGCCTTGGACAAAGGTTCTGCAATCAGGCGAAGGGACTGGCAATAGTGAGGATGTTACATCTATCTGCAGTGACAGCTAGCAGAGCAGACTAGCTCCCAGGACTAGGGGGATTCTGACCCTTTACCATGCACTGTCTAAGAGAATATACATCTGCTTCAATAAAAAGAGACTTCCGTCAGCCTTTATTTATCTATTGGCGTAATTTTAAAATGCAGTTGGCTTGGTATATTAGAATCATATGGAAATTAGAATCCATGGTGTTGGTGGTGTGTGTGTGTGTGTGTGGGGGGTGTCTGTTAGAGTGTTTGATTTGTTCTGATGTGATGATATGAGCTTTGATTAAACAATCAGGGTTGTGATAGTTATGATCATGAGTGCTTCTGAGGCAAAGATGAACCGATGTGCATTTGATACTTTCTCCAGTTCCCACGGCTCTACTGGATATCTATCAGAGCATAATGCAATCTACCACTGTGCAGAGTCAATCTCTATGATATTCCATGTTCTATGTAATAGAGAAAGCATGACGTGCGTTTGTGTTTCTAAACAGGTCCACGCTTCCATTTTGGCTTTACGAAAGCAACTCCTGATTAAAAGGCACATGACACGCCATCTGAAATGCTCTGAGAGCATGAAGAAAAAGATCCTCTGGTCAGATGATACTAAAATCGAACTACAACTTCTGAATGCAAAGAGCTATGTCTGGTAATCAACAACGTAGCGCTCACCTGGCTAATGCAATCCATATGGCGAAGCATGGTGGTGGGAGCATTATGCTACAGGGATGCTTTTCAGCAACAGGAACTAGGAGATTGCTAAGGATTGAGGGAAGGATGAGTGCACAGAATAAGCACACAGCCAAGACAACGCTGGAGTGATTATCCTAGTGGCCCAGCCAAAGGCCAGACTTGAATCCCATTGAACATCTGTGTGGAGACCCATAGTCAGTATACCAAGAGCTTGGTCCTCAAACCTTTACCCACTGGCTGCATTATTTTGTTTGACAAAACATAATAGTTAATATTGGCCTGTCATTGTCCACATTTCAAGGTGCACCTGTTTAATGACCATGCTGTTTAATCATTTTTATAATATGACACACCTGTCAGGTTGATGAATTATCTTGTCAAAGGAGAAATGCTCACTAACAAATCTGGGTTTTTGTGGTTGTGGAACATTTCTGTTATTTTTTATTTTAGCTAATGAAACATGGGGCCAACACTTTACATCTTGCATATTTTGTGTTCACTGTAAATTTATTTTGTTGTTTGGTCCCTTTTTCTGAATCCATATTGTTGGATTCGGTCCACTTTTGATCCATGAACAAAATTAATTAATCAGGGGAGAACTTTCTTTATTTGCACGAGTTCAAGATGTTGATCTTCCATAGTTCTTACATGTTCTCCAAAAGTCTTTGTCTTTAACAGCATATTTATATTAGAGAAAACCTCCAGCACATCCCCTCCACTATCTGGCTGTTGTCCAATCACATAAGTGTATTCTATAATCTAACCTTATATGGCCTGGTATATTGTCCCCTCTTGAGTTCTTGGCTTCACACACACTTATCAGGTTGTGTGGGGCCCCTCAATAATAGATACCAGATGTTTGAAAAATGATACCTCATATAGCAGAAATCAGTGAAGTACAATTCCTCCATGTGGTGTCCTTTAACAAGAGTATGGAACTAAAATACACCTATATTATCAGGAAAAGACATGCTTTCTTACAACGATATGTTCCAACCTATGGTCAATGGGTCTATTCATAGTCTATGACAGTCACATGGACAACTCCTATCAGAAGGTATGGACAGGATGTGTGGGTAGGCCATCAGTAATGAGCCCAGCACCACGTCCTATCTATTGTCCTTTGTTCAGAGCTGGTCAGCAGTTATGTGTTGTGTTTCTCATGCCCATAATCTCTCACCATCAATGAGAAAATGACCCTAATCTTAGCTGCTGGAGTCAAATAACATTCATTTTCGAAGTTCCTCCATTGTGGTATGATCTTTGAACCCATTCTCCCTGTAGAGTGCTATACTGCTATCCTGGAGAGTTAAACATCCTTTGCTTGCACTGGTTGATGCCTTCATTTGAAAAGTTACTGATATCAAATAGCCTATTTCTCAATCGCTACACCTGAACCTCTGTACCCTGGTCTGTCTTTTATCTATATCCCTCTCACTTGTTCTCTGCCTTATAATTGTTTACCGACTGTAACGTCCTCCCTCTCCCTCCCATAACTTCTTTAAGATCTTTCCTTTGCGTGTGTGTGTGTGTGTGTGTGTGTGTATGTGTGTGAATATGAATTGGCTGAGTGGATACAGATGCAGGTTGTTAAACTTTATGCAAAATGACAAGTATTTATCTGGTGTTGCTGTTTATCATAGAGAGATGGAGACAGCTTATCCGACTACATACAGCATTGATGATTCCGTTCTGAGTAGCATGCTTCTTTCTTTTTCAAATCAAAGAAAATACCTACTTGGACCAAACTGTCATGTGGTCAAGGAATTAAGGTCCACTAATACTATTTATTGAAGAGACACTATGAGGGCTGGATCGTGCATTTACTAGGCCTAGAGAAGCTACTGATATGACTTACCACTCGTGTTACAGTACCGTTCCCGCGTGACAAGCAATGCTGAACGGTAGGAGGCGGTGCTGCGTATCACAGGCACTGCTGTACTCCTCAAACCTTGAGCCAGACAGGCTGTGTAACCATGGACGCTGGTCAGCACATTTACCATGGTTACCGCTCAGGACTAAAACTTTACCGTGGTTTCGTGCGTTAGGCGAGAGGATTTGGAAGAAGAAGTCACCGCCAGCCGAAGGTAGAAAAGAAAGACTGCAATCGAGCTGCAGACCGTGCGATCAGAAAGTGCAGACGTTTCTAAAATAAGAAATCATGGCCACCGGTTCGAGACGTCAAAGGTTAGTCTTTACTGCACACACATAACTACCTGGCTAGCTAACGACGTAGTTGCTTAAAACACTTGTTGGTGTGTCAGATGTATTTTAGCTGAGGTAGTAAACTTCCTTGCTAGTTAGTTATTCGGTTATAATTCGTTCTTGTTCTACTAGGTTGGTTAGGCTGGTTAGCAAACGTTATTTAAGGTTTACCACTGTAGCTACCAACTATGTTCCAATCATTCTACAGTAGTCGCTTGGCTACAAACGCAAAGCAAGTGCCCCTGCCACAGAAGAACGCCACTACTCTCTCCCAGCCAACAGACAAACTCACCTCGCAAGTATCAAAGAAGTCTGCTCGACATGCTGAAAGGGCCAAGCCAGCTGGCTACACTCGGAAAACCCACATAACGAGGCAAGTGGGTTGCCATGGGAGCTATAGGTTATTGAGTACTGTACCCACAAGTCACGATGCAATTGTTGTGTTATATTATATTGCTAATAACAGCCGTAGGTCACGAACGCCTCGGAAATACATCTCATCATTGTATCGAACAAAGCTTGTTACGGTACTGTAGTTGCAGGTGCCTGAATAACGCAGTCATATCTCATCATCTTAATTGGCCCTACGGGGCTAATGCATCATTCATGGGGGCCAACGTGTTTACTTTTGCCACCCTTTCATCAGTCCGTCTTCTAATCAGTCTTTTTGTTTTTATAATTATTTTCGCTTTGTATTTTTTATTTTTAGTATTTTATTAGGATACCCATTAGCCACTACCTAAGCAGTAGCTACTGTTCCTGGAATCCAAGCAGAAAAAATTAAAATGTAGACACTTTAACTGTATCTATCCTACAACATGTATTTGGCTGTGTGGACTCGTGCTGAGTTCAGGCCTCTATTACACATTTGAATTATTGTATTTTTAGAGTACCATCTGAGATCCTGCTAAAGATCCTGGGGTACCTGGATGCCTCTTCTCTCTATAGCATGGGATATGTCAACAAGCTCTTCTATCAGCTTGCCAATAACAAGTAAGCATAGTCAGCACATATCTAGTGACCCTGTTTAACCACATTATAGCGAAACATGTCTTGTCTAATTGTCTTGCAGTGGAATGTGGCGCCAGATTTACTCTGCCAAATATGGGGAGGGTAAGAAGTGGAAGGACAAGCCAGAAACCACAGATGAGGTGCAGTATAATTTTACTTCCCATACACTTAAAAAACTGAATGTGTAATAAGTGAAAAAGCCTTTCCTCAGCATCTGTAATAACCGAGAACACTATGGCCAGTCCAACAGCTTTAGAGTTTCTCTGCAGAGGTTGCAGAAGCTGCCAGAAAGACAACCGTCAATGCAGCACTCCATCACGCCGGAAGCTCAACTGAGTAAAAGGCATATGATGTGCTATTACATGCATGCAAAAATATATCTTTTCTGATCTTAAGATGCAAAAATTCAACATTTGGTCCCGTATGCCAAGCGCTATGTCTGGCAAAAACAAGGTACATTATGTTTTCATGGATCTGGAAGGAAGAATGGATGAAACTTACCAAATCCCAGTGTGCAACACTGACAGAGTCATAGCCAAAAAGACTGTGAGCTGTGATCACCACCAAAGGCCCTTATACAAATTACAACCTTGTTTCCAAAAAAGTTGGGACGCTGCGTAAAATGAAAATAAAAACAGAATGCAACGATGTGCAAGTCATGTTGAAATCTATATTCAATAGAAAATAGTAGAAAGACAAAATAACAGATATAACAAACTGAGACATTTTATTGTTTCTTGAAAAATATATCCCCACCTTGAATTTGATGCCAGCAACACATTTCAAAAAGGTTGGGACAGAGGCAAACCAATTACGGGAAGACTTGTATGATGCTCATTTGAATATAGTGCTTATATGTATTGTATATATGTGTTCAGCTGAATGTCTCCGTATGTGTTTAATTTTTTATTTCAGCTAGTGGAGAAACTGCGTGCGATGGATTTCAAGGACAGACCAGAGGGCTACTGGAGGGGTCTATACTTTAGGACCATAGCTGGCCACAACCAAACCAAATGGAAGAAGATGCTGAGAGCCATCAATCCATATACTGGCCTTCCCAGTCACACTGAGAGAGTCCTCAGGTTAGAGACATTCTACTCGGTTTGTGGGTAAGACTTTGTACTGAAAAAAAGCAGCCTTCAATACTAGTATTTTCAAAAACCTACTAATTGTAGCCTAAATCAGGGGGCCAACCTGTGATTTGGCTGCTATTTACTGTACATGTTCTGTATTGCACTGGCCAGTAAACAGGCAGATGGCCAGTCTTTAACCTGGCTGACCAACCCACATGACTAGTGAGAAACGCAGCAAACATGAAACAGACTTGCAAAACAAGACCCACTGTTGTTGTATTTTGATATCTGTACCATTGTGTTGAATACCAAGTTACATTTAGTGCTGTCAAGGCAAGACCCTTTTCTCTCTGCCAAGTTAAACCATTGTCGTTTGAAGTGCTGCCTGTTGATAGGGGTTCAGGTTGAAACATAGGCATGATAGAAGCTTTTTACAATTGAACACGCCTTCTGTTTGTTTTTCTCTCCACTCTGTTAATGACCCCTCTTATTAAAGGGCAGGGAAGAAGCCTCTATCTGAAATGTGATCTGTGCTGTGGGGAATACCACGCGCTTACTCACACACACACACACACACACACACACACACACACAGAGGTGAGAGCTCCCTTTGCGATTTCGCTGCTGTTTCAGCTCTGTTTTAAACCGCTGATTTGAAGCAATGCTGGCATTCAATTCCTGAGCTCCATGGCAGCATCCGTGGCGGGAACAGAAGATGGAGGAAGGAAAAATAATTGTGTTCCTCACAGAAGCTGGGTGAATTGTTAAAATAAATTACTTGGACCACCACTCCTCCCTCCATTCTCTATCACCTCTTCTTTCCCCACCTGTCCAGACTAGTCTCTCTGAGGACCTGTGTTTTCTTGTCATGCGGGAGGATGTGATTTACCCCAGTAATAATCAGTTCACAAGACAGGAGTCGAAAGGACAAAACAACAGGGCGTTGGTGAAATTCCCCCTGGGCTCCTGGGGCATTCTGGTTGTACGGGGGTTCTTAGTTTTATTCTCCTGTTTAAGTGATGCTGGGTGACAAGGCAGCTGCCATCAGACCCAGTATGCATACATCACTGTGTGGGCTTGTCCCTGGGTTGTGTCTGTAAAAAGAACTGGATCGGAAATGGATCTCTTCATGTCATTTCTCTTCCACTGGGTCATTATTTATGCTGTGATTTCAATGGTCAACAACACTCAAGCTAATGAGTTTTAATTTGGTTTCCTCCTTCAGATGCTTTACTGACCAATGGTGGTACAATGTGAAGTTGGTGTCAGTCACAAACTGTTAACAAAAAGCAGCATCATTTCAGCTTCCTCCAGGATTCTATTTTGGCAGCAGGGACCTACTCTATTCCTAAGAACCACCTACGTCACGATTACATTCGATTTGTTCTGATCTTGTTGTGTCGCCCAGATTTAGGACCAAGCACTCTGGTGTAACCACTAAGCTACGGACCCAAACTGTGCTCACTCCGAGATGGAAAGTCATGCCCAGGTCACTTGTTTAACTGTTCACGATAAACAAAGGGATGTTGACAGGATTGAATGACTTTATTGTAAATCATATCTGGCTCTTTTTTACAGCAGTTTTACAACATTTAAATAGGCAAACAGTCCCTCCTTCCGTCGTTAGCTGTAGCTAATCACATTATGGGCAAACCCGTAGTTGCTACAGTAGCTAACTTGAGATTGTCTGACAAACAGCTTGCTTAACTTAATTTAGCGTGTTGTAGGCAACTATTAGCCTAAATCTGTCTAGACTAAAATCTCCAGTATGCTACTTTTTATCAGCTGTGTACAGGCTACCAGTAGTAGCTGACACAGGGGTCTACAGTGAGCTTTCTGGCAACAACAGGCTGCTGGCATTGTGCCCGCTGAAATTGTCAACGGTAAATAGAAACCAAAATCACCGACCAATTGAAGGCTGGATTCAATTTATAATGTGACACAGTAGTGTGTATGGCCCCCACGTGCCTGTAGGCACTCCCAAAAATGTCTGGAGCAGATACCGCTGCTGTGTTGTTGCCCTTCTACGGCCCTGTCCAGGTGTCCTCATGTAACGGCTCGTCTCTTGCTATCTCCTCCATGCTCTTGAGACTGTACTGGGAGACACAGCAAACCTTCTTGCGATAGCATGTATGGATGTGCCATCCTGGAGGAGCTGAACTACCTGTGCAAACTGAATGGACTGCAGGTACCGCCTCATGCTACCATTAGTGACAAGGACACTTTCAAAACACATAACTAGAGAGGAATCAGTCGGGAACGTTAAGGAGAGAGCAATTGTCTGTGGCCACCACCTGCAAAACCATTCCCTTTTTGGGGTTGTCTTGCTGTTGCCTCTCCAGTGCACCTGTTGTCACTTTCATTTGCACCAAAATAGGTGACATTGATTCACAATCACTTATGCTTCCTAACTGGACAGATTGATATCCCTGAAGTTTAATTGACTTGGTGTTATACTGTGATGATTACCTGTTCCCAAGTGTTTTACCTTTCGTGTGACTAGCTTACGTTAGCAAGCGTAGGAAATGAGGCTCACTTTCATGACATTGTCAAACTTACTCAATACTGAACAACCTGTGAGCATTGCTTATCAAGTCTAGGTTGCCTGGCAACCCCAACTGTCTAAAGCGAATGCCTACAATAACACAACGTTATTGAGCTTGGACTGCAAGCTTGCAATTCAGACAGAATTTGCGATTGTGTTACATTTTATTCAATTTCACTAGTGCATACCATTGTTGTTCTGTTCTTTTGTCCCCTGTCTTAGACAGCAGTGTGTGTCCTGGGAGATCACAGTGGTCGACCAGTCTGGTTGTGAGTGGACATTTGAGCAAAGCCACGCTTACTTCAGTGATTCATCAGTAACCATTTTCTGGAGCAGGGGTTCATGGCCCTCCTTCGGTCAACTTTCTACCTTACTGCTGCATGGTGTCAAAAACGTACCTCTCAGATGTTCCAAAACCATCAAGTTAGTTGTTTTCTCTCATCTTCCTCCAATTGTTTGTTGTTCCCTCCCCCTTCTACCAGCCAGTCTTTACTGAAGATTGTCTTTCCATCTGCCATTCAATGTCTTGCTCTCTCTCTTTTACTCTAGTCAGCCCTCCCACATCAAATCGTATTTGGGACTTTATGGTTTCTTTTAAATAATTATTTTCCTTTTTGTCCCCGTCCAATTTCTGTCAGGCCAGGCTGGCGGTCTCTTATGGCTCAGTTGGAGATAGACAGCATCTTTAAAAGCTGCCAGGTGATTGATGGAGACAAGAAGACTTCTAAGAGCAGCCAGGATATTGGTGGAGACAACAGCATCCCTATTAGCAGCCAGCTGATTGGTCAAGATGGACTGGTCAATTTGCTACTGCTGTCACATGGCATCACCATCGGCATCTGGAGGGTAGGCCTACATTTACAGCATGTACAAGTGATGAAGAGTTGAGGGTTTCCAGATGATGTACGTCATAATGAGGGGGGACGTGATGCTGTTTTGGTCTCATACACAATATGGAAGATGTGGATTTTCAGTGTGGAATAATTTCGGTTCAGTACACTTTCCCCGACGATGATTATGATGAAGTTGAGGAGGAGGAAGATGATCTTGATGACAGTTTAATGATGATCTGTCTGTTTCCGTTTTTGTAACCACAGCGCCAGGCGTCCATAGCCTTTGTGATGGCCACCTTCAACTACCACATGCTGGTAGAGAAGAGTCTCCTGGGGTCATCTGCTTGGTGAGTTCAGAAACATCCTACGTTGAACTTTTTCCTACCAATTATGGAGGAAATTGCATTTCTGTGGATTTTTGCGCGAGAAATGATTAGAGGTTTTCTGTGTTTTTTTGTTGAATTAAGTAAACTTTCTCACTCAATGTTGATATAAATAAATAGAGCCTACAGTATTCTTAAATCAGATTGTGCTCTGTTTGGCCATTGGGATAATATTGTTAACTGATAGCGCATGATCAGTGCATTGATGTGCCCATCCTGCCCCCTAATTTGGAACTGAGTGGGTGGATGTGGGTGAGCTACAGACCTGCACATAGACTGAGAACTCCCTCTGCTGGCGACAGGTGAGAATGCTCCTTTTATCTTCTTTACATTAACAC
This sequence comes from Esox lucius, assembly GCF_011004845.1. NCBI lineage: Eukaryota > Metazoa > Chordata > Actinopteri > Esociformes > Esocidae > Esox > Esox lucius. The sequence goes on from NC_047589.1 coordinate 19,257,394, forward strand.
ACTATCTCCCTCTCCCAGCCCCTACAGTATTCCAGAGCACGCAGCTCCTTTTGACGACGTGGACCCTATCTACGGTCTCCATGGTTATAGGCTTCACATCACCCTCCACAACACTGTGACTGAAATCATGTCCGGCCACTTCTCTCAACTGATCTCTCAGAAGAGTAAACAGACCACTATCCTCAGGGTTCAGGCTGATGCTTGTCCTTGGGTGTTTTTTTTTCTGAGCTCACTTCTGTGGATTTAGACCATACTGTTTGTGCCACTGACTTTTGAACTGAAACCAGTCGCGTGACAGAGATACTGCGTTGCCTTAAAACCACAATCAAAAGCTACGGCAATTCAAAAGCTCTGTCACTGTTAGCTCTGTGACACATTTAAAACGGTGCTTGCATTTTGGAGGATTTGTCAGTGTTACAGAGGGAGAGACCAGATACATGCTAGATTGAAATGTCGTCCGATAAAGGTGTTGAATTGGGTGCCGGCTTCTCTGTTGTTTTGTGGCCATTGTAAGATGTGTTTGTTGGCTCAGCATAAAGGACTTCAATACAGTGACCTTTCTGCGGGTTGTAGCTGTACCCAGTGAATGATCAGTGCCTTTCGTTGATTGTGTGCTGTCTAGGTCAGATCCGTGAAGGTTTCATCCAGCTCAGTGTCATCAGTAGGAGTAGTCAGTCCCAGCACGCACCTCTGTCTGGCATGGTCAGCCTGCCCTGGAGGTCAGATGTCTTGGAGGGTTCCATGGAGGTACTGCACAAGGACACTGTCCGACGGGCTACATCTTTCTGTCTCCAAGGCGTCTCCTGTCGATCTCTCTCTCTCTCTCTCTCTCTGTAGAACTGCTGCGTGATGAGTCTGACCCTGCTGGATGAGTCCCAGGAACCCTTCTGGTGCGTCAGCACACCTGTTTCCATGGTAGTGGCCAATGAGGAAACTGTCTCCTATGACTACCAGGGCCAGCACTTCCTGATTACGTATCAGGATGTAGAGGGCAAGGTAGATGATGTCTGTTGTTCACATGGTTTACTGGGCCGAAGACCATTCTTCATGATTTATTTGGTTTATGCTATATATGTGCTACATTTAGTAGTTGTGAGTGCGTTGTTCTGTTAGTATGGGTACAATATATCTTTACATCTTATCAGTCACCATTAAAGTTACCTCTGAGAAAACACAGTTATTCTATTCAAGTACGTTCTGCTGGTAGTAGCAAACGGTTAACAAGGTGACAACCCAAATCCTGTGTGTATTCTGTTATTGTGTGTAGGTGCAGATGGATGTGGTGTGGCTTGAGGAACCGGGGCAGTTCTTCCTTATCAACCTGGTGGTATACATCAGCACAGCCAAACTCAGGCAACACTTTGGAAGAACCTACTGAGGTTTCCGACAATGACGGGGTCACTACACATAGAGCCTGGGCTGTCAGGGGTTCATGAGGCGCTTGGAATGGGGATGGAACTGGTCAATCTCTCCATGTTGCGAAGAGCATTCTTTATGTGAAATAGTATGTGAATAACAGTTGAACTGTATTCTGCTTTGGTAAAATATACAGGTTTGAAAACTAAAACGTCTTGTATATGTGTACAGTAATCTCTTATGTGTCTGTCTTCCCTGTCGTTTTTGTGATGTAACCCTAACCCATCCTAAGTTGCAGCTGTTTGTCCTGGTGACAGCAGATTATATCATTGCCCTGATGGAATGGTAACTCAGTGTTTCATACTAAATTATATTTGAAGCGCCAGGCCATTGATTCAGACATAGAATATGAAAAAGGAAACAATGACACCTATTGGATATAAATAAGGTTAAGAGGGACATGAAATGCCGCAAAATCAATGCAGTCTTTGATGTTTTCTTCATGGGTTTCTTGATTTTAGTCATCCCTTAGGAGCCCAAATGATAGAATCCCTAAAAGCTTTCTCACACATAGGAATGTTGGAGTTTGTGACGCCAGAACGGTTATTGCTATTACCCGAATTGCATTGCTAAGTACTATATCTCAATTAATGCAAATGCTGTTTGATACTGACTAGGGTTGCACAATATTGGAAATAACTGACATTGCGATGTTTTGTTTTTCTGCGATATATATTGCGATATGAAAAAATAAAGGATGTCTTCAGAAAGAGCTCTGACAGTATGTATCCTTCATTCTTCCCCAGCCCCATCCTCTACAATTAAAATGTATGAAACCCTGAACATTTTTATATTTCAGAACTGTAACAGTAATATTATAGCAATAGCAACAGTAGTAAAACCGAATGCGCAATTGGGCATGACTGTGGCCAAAGCACTGCAATCTGGTCCACTTGTTCAGGTGCAGCCTTCACCATGTTCTCTGCATTGTCTGCTGTTTTACAGACTAGACAACTCTCATCTAGGCCCCAATCAGCTAAAGCTTCTCTCATCCCTGTTGCAATGTTCTCACATGTATGATCCTCTGGGAAAATACAATTTGCAAACAGCGACTTTTCAGGTGGAAGTCCTCATTAATAAAGTGTACAGTCAAACTTATGTAGGGCTCCGTTGTCCGGCTGGGCAACAAGTCTCTTTTTCAACTTGTGCCTTGCATTCCTCGTACAGCTCTGGGATGGCAACTTGAGAAAAATAGTTGCGTGATGGCTTGTCAAGCCGGATCAAGACCGGATCATGTTTTTAAAACCGTGTTGGTACCATGTCTTTGGCGACGTGAAATGTTATTGAATCTGTGATTTCTCTCTGCCGTTTTTCTCGTATGGTGTAATACGGGCAAATGCATACGAAATAGATTTTTGCTTTGGACAGCATTGAGATGCTCTGCACTCGTCATACTAAGATTTGTGGTGCTGCCTTAAATGATCGAAACAAATTGTGGCAACAATTGCAAGGTACTCTCGACAAACTATCTGTTTTTGGTCAACATCATCCTGTCTGTAGCCAAAATATTTCCATGTAATTGACGATGCATTTCCTTTTGCAACCAAATTCTCAATTTCGGTCTTTTTGCCTGTTCCTCGCTCATCATTTCATCACGCACAAGCAGAGTCTGCATGTCAACCAAGTGTAGCAACGAACTCCATGTTAAAAATAATAATAATAAACTGGATTTATTAACCCATAAATCGGAGTAAATTACCTTATATCAGACATATATAATGCTGGTTTTCCATTTATTTTTTAATATATATTGTAGACTGATATATTACCTTACTAAATCACACGGTCTGCCATGTGACTATTGCGGATGCGTACATCGCAGTGTCGATGCTGAAACGATATATCGTGCAGACCGAGTACTGACTAAAGACTCTACTCAAATTCAAATTAGGACTTTAGATCAGTGATTGGAACCAGTTGTGTGTCCAAAATGACCCCAATCCTTAACTAGTGTCCTTGTCCCCAGGCCCTGTAGAAAGTTAGTGCACTCAACAGGTACTGGTGTGCCATTTTGGGTGCCTCTCAATGCACTGACATCTGAAGTGTTGCTGATGGCCGTTCAACCACAAAACCCCAGCAGTATATTAGGATCTCCCCAGCCCAGCCTCCTAAGGTACACTGCAACCTTGGAAAGATGCTGTTTGTTTTACACATTAACAGCTATATAGGCATTCAGCAGCTGAATATCCTTTGTTGAGGAACAGGAGCTGGTTAAAATGGTTAAGGGGTCCTCTATGAGTTGTCTTTATATCATTGTGGATGATTGGGATGACAGGATGGAGAGGCAGGTTGTGTCTGAAGGTTAAAGGCTCCATATGTTGTCTCTACCAGAACACTTTATAGGCCCTGGATTACTAAACTCCGCCTTGCTGCTTTAGATTTACAACCAATCTGTTCCCCCCTCAGGGCAACACCGATGCTTCTGGGTAGCCATGAATGAACGGCCAGCTTGGACTCATTACCATAGTAATGAAATTATGAGAACAGACAGTGTTGAAGGCCCCTTGGTTTTTACATGACCATGTGACCTAACTAGGATAAAGTCCTCACCTCACACTTCCTCCTAGTTCTGAAATCACCTCTATACTGTCTAGTTGTTTTACTTCTACAAACCTGCTTTCATGGGGGAGATGATCAGTAATATAATCTCATGTAACATTTAAATACGCATCCTACTGTAATATTAATGATACACAGATGTACTGCATAGTTGAATCACATTTACAAAAGGAAAGTGCACTGTGGCTTAAATCCAGTAGGTGGCTGTCTTTAGTTGTGAGTTGCTAGAAATGACTGCCATTGTCGACTATCATTATTCAGGATATGAAAAAGGTGGTAGAACCCATGTCGTTTTTTTATGCCGTGTTCTGTTAGACAAAAATCTTTCATGGATGATTGCAGTTTTCCATTTATTTTCTTCTGTTTTGATTGAATTGTATGAATAGAGAATGTAAGAATTGTGTGCCGCAAGAGCAAGGATTAGAACAAGAGTTCAGTCACAAGAAACAATTAATTCTCTGCATTGCTGATAAACTGTGCCTTTTGTGAAACTTTGTTTCCACCCCACCTCACTTCTATAATGCCATGCCATGAGTCATTAATTCCAGCTCTTCTCAATATCATGCATTTCCCAAGATCCACTAAAAACCGTTGGCCATTTTTTTCCAGCAACGTAGTAATGATTTTGTGGCCCAAGTTTAGGATTAAATTAGTTATCCACAGATAATAAGACAGGACCCATTCTGCAGCCTCCAATTGAAATTGGTAAATTTAGCCATTAAACCAAGCTCCCTAAGACTCAACTGACTCATCTTGGAGGAAAATATGTAGCCCCTAATTCTGTCCCTAGTGACCAACCGTCTGAGGTCACTGACTGTTCAGTCGAGACAAAGGCGAGGACATCTTCTATTTACATTACGTCTGGGATGTCTTCTATTTCCAATGATGGGATACAAGTCACTTAATGAAAGGTAATTAGTTTGTACATGGGGTAATGGTGTGCTGGGTGTGTTTGCAGTATCAATAACCTGAGACCTGCTGTACTGCATACTGCAATTGTGTCTGTCCTTCTCCTGCAGCTATACTGACAGTATGAGGGCAAAATCTCAGGCAGGATGCTACCTGAGAAAATAGAAATAAGCATAATAACTGCAGGTCACGTTTAAGTATTTGAACATTTAACACTTTTTATTGTGTTCCCTTCTACTAGACACACAAATAAAGGAACAGTAGTCCCCGGAGGCCAAGCAAACACATACTGTAGGTTAATTACTGTGGTGATGAAAATGAGAGAATAGCAGAGCTGTGAAGGTGCCCTTACACAACATGTCAGAAACTATCTGAGAAAATGTCCCATCCCCCCATCGTAACAAAGCATAGTGTACTGTAAAACATTGGGTTATGTGAACTACTGTGCTTCTGAACTACATCTGCCCTAAGGTAGTGTTTTGAAATACTGTACCCTGTGAAATGGTGGGTCTCTGTAGGACAGCGCACCTGTTAAGCTCTTTTCTCGCATTTGAACCTGTTGCTCTGAGCCCATTCTCTCACCCTCTCTTTCCCCTCCTCACTCTCTCCTACTCTCTGTCCTTAACCTCCCCACAGTGCCTCTCAGATCCAGGTCCTCAGGTGGTGGGAGGGATTTGTTCCTTTCCCATCCTTTGGGGTATCAGTACTGTAATAGGCTAATTATTCACAGTGTGATCGCTGATTTATCGCCGTCTATGAACGCAGCATCAGTCCAAACGAGTGTGGAGCGATCCCATTACGTCTAAGCTCCAACCCACCCCGTGGCTGCTGATCAAGGCGGGGAGTAAAGGGGAGGGATGTATATGAGAGCTGAATGGGTGCTTTTACATTAGACATTCACTCCATCCCCAGCTCCTCTAAATCTAAGGAGATATGTATGATATAACGACATAAAAGCAGCCATTACTCACGCGACCTGAGTAATATCCAGGAGGAGATCAGCACCATCTCCCTGCCCCCCTCCTCTTTCCATAATGTCCATGTTCTTAAAATGTACCTGCTAAGTTACTAGAATTCTTTATGTTGTACCCTTTGAACCCCTCCCAGGGGATCACGATTAAAATAATTAAAATAAAAATAGTTTTACATTTTTACTAAGCTAATGCAATTGTTGTACAGTTTTAATAATATTTATGTTTTAAAAAATAACATTTTTAGGTTTTAAAATATGATATTGAAAATGAAAATAAATGTGCTTTTAATACACTTTTTTTAATACAGTCTTTGAAAAAGCAATCGTAAATGTCAAAGTATAGTGTGGTCTTTTCCCTGAGAGCTGTAATGACAAAAATACTGCTTCTTGGGACCCATAGTTGATCATGTTCCTATTTCCATGCTTTTATCAGTAAATTAACCACTCATTTTACTTACTTTCAAACAGCTCCTCTGAAGTTTGAAACAGAAAGTTTTTCAACACCTGTGTGTTCCCAATAATCCACTGAGGTAATAATTTGTTTGCAGTTCAAACAACATCTGGTTTTGTAACAAAACAAGTTCTGGAGGACTTTCCAGTAATTACGTTTGGTCGGAATCCAGTTGAGTCCCAGAAGAAAATAACAATGCCATCTCTTAGTCTACACTACCTGGTTTCATGTAATACACTTGCTACCAGCTAAAACGTTTGGGGCTTCCCAAATTATTTCACTATTATAAAACACTTACCGACCCACTTCAGTGCAATATGCGGAGTATACTAGCAGATGAATTAGTTTGACTGTCACTGGGGGAAAACGTAAAGTCTTTATCAGAACAGAGGGTTAAGTCATAATCTCTAACAGCACTTCAATGTGTTTGTTTGCATTTTATTGATGAGAGGACTATTGGTGAAGAGCAGCAGTACAATCAAGTGTTCTGGAGTGGCAGTGGCCAATGACATGCTCACACCAGTAATGGTCTGGTCTGTAATTAAATCCCTGCCATTGTCAAAGCCCCAGTCAAGGAGGGAGGGAGGGAGAGAGAGAGAGGGGGAGAGAGAGAGATATCTGTAATGGCATCTTGGCGACCTGAAACAGAGCATCTCGGCTACCTATATAGCATCTCGGCTACATTGGTAGGGCATCTTGGCTACTCGGTAGGGCATCTCGGCTACTTCAATATTTATAGGGCCTCTTTGCACTCATGTCAATGTGCCATTACAGCTTTATATGAAAAAAATATTAAGATTACATATCTCTCCTGTCTATTTGTAATGATGCCCTGTAAACTACAAACCATTAAAACTAGAAATCTGTAATACAATTATACAAAAACTCATTGACTCTATTAACCTAACCCTAATTCGCATAACTAAATTGATGTTAATAGATATTTTAGAACATTCTATGAGATGGTATTTGAAGTGGAGAGGACAAAAACATATCTTCATTGCTGTTAGAACCATGTCTTGTCATTCCAATAGGGCCATTACCATAAATAACCCTGACTAGAAAAAACTGGCAATGCTGCAAAAACAACAATTGGCAACATTTGGAAGTAATGGCAAAAGTAGCTTACCTTTAACCTGTTCAATACCCAAGATAATGTAAAAAATCAACAAATTTGTTATATGGGAGTATAAAATCCAGTGACATCACACAAATATCTATAGGTTGGAACCAGATCAGACAATTCTACTGTGGAATTATTTAGTTATTGATCCTGAAAATTAACCCACAAAGCATTCAATTCATCCTTATGGAATGACCCCTGACCCCGGTGTAAAATATGAAAGCTTGGGAATTGAGACTATTGCTTAGAATATTTCACCTGGAAACTAGTTTTGAAGGACTTGCTGAAGTAGTTCTTTATCTAAGGCCAAGATAAGGCCAAAAATCGATAAAATTATTGTCAAAATCGCCATACAATTTTGACTTGTTTGTGACTGCACTAAACATGTAACCATACCAAAATAACAATAGGTAACATTTTGGGAGGATTAAATCTAGCAACTCCACACTGTTATCTGTAGGTTGGAACCAGATCAGACAATTCTACTGTGGAATTATTGAGTTAACTCCTTCAGAGTTTTAGCTTAGCCACTTCACACATTTCTTCAGACATAGCCCACTGTTGACATATCCAATGCACCAGTCTAAACTGTTAAGCTTTCATATTTTTCACAGAGGTCAGGGGTTGTTCAATATGAATGAATTGAACAATTTAAATGGTAATCTGCAGGATCAATAACATCAAAATTCCACAGTAATATTGACTCATACTGTAATGTCTTGTAGATAAGTGTCTAGTTAATAGGTTACCAGGTTGGAAATGTTACCTATTGTTGTTTGCTGCATTGTCTGCTTTGTAAATATTGGGACATTTATGGTGTGAGTTAAGAGAGGTCTCCTAGGGGTCTCCTATGGGGTTGTGAAGGTATGATTATCTGAGAACATTAAAATGATGTTTACATTTACACTTCTCATGCTATGTCATAGAATGTTCTAAATCATCTATCAATATACACCTGGAAAAATAGAGTTAAGATATTGTTTTAGATCATTTTGTGAAATAGAGTTAGGGTTAGAATTTAGAGAGGTCTCAAAGAGGCCCTATTGGGATGTAAACGGATGATTATCGGACAAAACAACTAAAAAGGGAACTTTCATTCACACTTTACATTGTGTATAATAACAAGTTCTGCACCAAACATTAAACCTAATTTAGAGAAAACACAGTTTAAATATAGTATTAGTTAATTTTGTAAAACGGCGTTAGGGTTATGGTCTCCAAGATGCCCTATTTTCCTAAATGTAGTTATTTTCACGATATTTTTCATAATATAACACATATCTACTGTTGTTTGTAATGAATATGGATTGTATCTATTCATTTCCTATAATAAGTTAATCAATTCCCACAACAGATGAAGTGTTATAATAAAATGATCTGTATTTTTGGTCAATCTGATAGGGCCTCTGTGCTACCTACAACTTATAGGTTGAAATGATCATAAATCCCAAAATAAATTACATAACAAATACAACTAACAGGAGAGTTCTAAGGAACATGCTGACAAAGTTAGAAATGTCTGACAGCATCAGGTCCTGACATTTCTTTATCAACCTTTACAAATTGTCTTCGAACATCAGATGGATGTACAATCATGCAATCTACTGAGATTATTTCCCCCCATTTGAGACAAAAACAAATTACCATGTAGAGAATGAGAGAGAACAATCTTATTACTAGCTACCTAGTTATGATCCCTCAAAAAAAAGCTATAATGCTCTCTTTTTTTAGGTATTGCTATAAGATAGGGCCTCTAGGCTACCTGTCTCCAGTGCTTACTGTTTGTAGCATTGAAAATGGAAGAGGACAGTGACAGCCATGTGTTAATTTATGAAAAAAATATAAAATTGAAATATTTATTCAAGAAGAGTACTACTTCTAGAGTGAGAGAGAGAGAGAGAGAGATGCAAATACTAAGACTGAAATGAAGACAGACAGGACATGGAAAATCTATGCATTATAAAATAGAACACTATAGGATTAGACAATGGGATGAAACCCTTTGTTATAGGATTGCACTGTGGAATAGAGCCCTTACACTGTAGGATAAAAACCTTTACTATAGGACTATGCTATGGGATAAAACCCTTATACTATAGGATTAGATTATGGGATAGAACCCTTACACTATAGGATTAGACTATGGGATAAAAACCTTTACTATAGGACTATGCTATGGGATAAAACCCTTATACTATAGGATTAGATTATGGGATAGAACCCTTACACTATAGGATTAGACTATGGGATAAAAACCTTTACTATAGGACTATGCTATGGGATAAAACCCTTATACTATAGGATTAGATTATGGGATAGAACCCTTACACTATAGGATTAGACTATGGGACAGAACCCTTACACTATAGCCCTTAAAAACTAAACTCTTGATCCTGAAGCCAGTTCCACTCAGTTTTTTAATCCCCTTGTACAATTGCATAGAACCCATAGGCTATAGGATAAAACCAATAGACTATGGGAGAGATCTTTTATGGGATTTAACCTTTACATTTTTTATGTCTCTCCCAAGATAGTGGAAAGATAAAGGCCATGGCTCTTTTGGTGTTGGAACAAAGATATACCAGACCGAAATGATGATCCTTACAATGTACCTTACACTAAATGAGCTGCAGTAGTGTTAACAGTATGTAGAGTTTCTCAAAAAGAAATAGAACACTATAACCTAGGAAAAAAACATTTGTTTACTGCTGCATGTGTTTGTGTACAGGTCTTTTTCTTCTCAGAGACAGCTCTTTTAAGTATTTGAGCTCCTGGAACAATTGTTTGGATGCTAAGGTCTATGCCTGAGGCCAGCTCCATTGATCTATGCCAATGATACTGAGATTGGGAGCGGATTGTCAGGCACACAGTGAAACCTTTCCATATTGCACATGGCGCTTTGAGGCTTTCTTAGTTCTTGATGTTAATGATGGAATACTTTGGGAGTATTTTTATCTAAAGGACAGTATTTTACACAAAGACAGATATTATAGGTCACTTCAATCAGCCCTGCGATGCTGATTTAATCTACAGTGGGGAGAACAAGTATTTGATACACTTTTGCAGGCTTTCCCACTTACAAAGCATGTAGAAGTCTGTCATTTTTATCATAGGTACTCTTCAACTGTGAGTGACAGAATCTAAAACAAAAATCCAGAAAATCACATTGTATGATTTTTAAGTAATTAATTTGCATTTTATTGCAGAGTATTTGATACATCAGAAAAGCAGAACTTAATATTTGGTACAGAAACCTTTGTTTGCAATTACAGAGATCATACGTTTCTTGTAGTTCTTGACAAGGTTTGCACACACTGCAGCAGGGATTTTGGCCCACTTCTCCATACAGACTACTCCAGATCCTTCAGGTTTCGGGGCTGTTGCTGGGCAATACGGACTTTCAGCTCCCTCCAAAGATTTTCTATTGGGTTCATGTCTGGAGACTGGCTAGGCCACTCCAGGACCTTGAGATGCTTCTTACGGAGCCCCTCCTTAGTTGCCCTGGCTGTGTGTTTTGGGTCGTTGTCATGCTGGAAGACCCAGCCACAACCCATCATAAATGTTCTTACTGAGGGAAGAAGGTTGTTGTCCAAGATCTCGCGACACATGGCCCCATCCATCCTCCCCTCAATACGGTGCAGTTGTCCTGTACCCTTTGCAGAAAAGCATCCCCAAAGAATGATGTTTCCACCTCCATGCTTCACAGTTGGGATGGTGTTCTTGGGGGCCAAACACCCAAAGCCTCAGACCGAGGGAGACTGACTGTCACCTTGAACTTCTTCCATTTTCTAATAATTGCGCCAAAAGTTGTTGCCTTCTCACCAAGCTGCTTGCTTATTGTCCTGTAGCCCATCCCAGCCTTGTGCAGGTCTACAATTTAATCCCTGATCCCTTACACAGCTCTCTGGTCTTGGCCATTGTGGAGAAGTTGGAGTCTGTTGAATTGAGTGTGTGGACAGGTGTCTTTTATACAGGTAACGAGTTCAAACAGGTGCAGTTAATACAGGTAATGAGTGGAGCACAGGAGAGCTTCTTAAAGAAAAACTAACAGGTCTGGTTGGTAGGTGATCAAATACTTATGTCATGCAATAAAATGCAAATTAATTACTTAAAAATCATACAATGTGATTGTCTGGATTCTTGTTTTAGATTCCGTCTCTCACAGTTGAACTGTACCTATGATAAAAATGACAGACTTCTACATGATTTGTAAGTAGGAAAACCTGCAAAATCAGCAGTGTAACAAATACTTGTTCTCCCCACTGTAGTTTGTAAAGAGATCTCATACTGTGTTGGTTCATACCTCTGGAATAGTGTAAAAGATACACTGCTCCTGAAACACGTACTATACAGAATCCTTTGTTCTGCTAATGTGGTGCAGTCTGTGATAAAGTACCTGCCGATGCAACCCTGAGGAGCCATGCCCAGACATGTTCAACAGACTGTAAGAACTATGTTGGCAACAATAAACGGAATATTGATCAGAGCTCTGATTTTTCCTGATCTTGTGCTTTGACCAGGGAATCTCCTGGACTTAGTAATAAACCACTCTCCTCAATAATCAAATAATATATTCCAAAACTGTCATTACTAGGGTTATGGTAACATCCATGCAAGGTTTTGGCAGAGAGTTGAAACATTTAAAGACATCATAGAATGTAACCTATGAGACCACTGAGTGGTTTAAGTGAGATGTAATTTTCTCTAAAACGCAGAATAAAAATTGAGATTAATTTGGACGGCATTTGACCTTGCCCATGAGAGACCGGGCAAGACTTAAAGCATCATATCTTAACCCGTTATGACATGTTCATAAAAATGTGTCACCAAGTAGTAAAAGCTGACATAACGTTTAATAAGGTTTTTATAATCCTGTCATGACACACGTAGATTTGTTGTAACAACCATAAAATAACAATGCAGTATGTCACTACGTTTCCACATGTTATGACTGGTTATGACTGGTTATGTCAGCTCAGCTGCAAATATCAAGACACAATTATGACGCTGTCACATTCCGGCAAGACGCTCAATATATCCTCTTAACCAAGTGGGTTACATGATTTTGCATCAGGTAAATTTGTTTACCTGATTCCATCTGACATTATTTGACATGACTGTTTTCCGAGCCGTGAGTTCTCTGTCACCTGCAGCACTTTATCCAATGTATTAACTGCAATTTTCAGCATTTAAACTGGAGCATTTTGTGCCTATAGCAGTTGGAGTTTTACTTAATTTAGGCAGCCTGTCAGCTTTAGGCTGAGGTATATACTGTATTGGAAAAGCATGCACACACATGCCACGCACGCAGGCAGGCACAAACACACACGCAAGCACAAACACACTCTCCAGGCAGCTCCACTGATCTAGTGGGCAGGTGATGATTACATTTTAATCACATGTGGCTGTGTTGGGTGCGCCCCTGTGCTGACACCCATTAGAGATGACGGTCATCACTGAGGCTGAGAGAGCATTTCTGCATGCTTGCACCTGTCACAGAGCAAATAAAGACAGATATGTTTGGCAGCTCAGGGCTTTGATACCTTTCCTCTCCAGCTAATGGAGTGGTACATGATCACTGTTTTGGTGTAAATTGAATTAAATGTTTTGTATGCTGTATTGCTCTTAAAAAATGTTACTCGCATATACTGAAATGCTTCACCACATTGTCTGTTCAAAGGACACTAAAAATGCTTTGGTCATTGAATACATTTTTACTGTGAAAACCATATTATACATTGACTTACCAATGTCATCATGGCAATAACCCTGGCTTCTCTATCAAATGGCCTGATTTGCTTCAACAAGAGGGAATCAGCTGTTTTGTCATTCAGAGAGAAAATATATCACCATAAACAATTTAGTCTGAGAATGACAAGTCATCAACATATTACCATTCTTATAATGATGTTATAATTACACAAAAGACAAACATAATAATTATGTTTGGCTTTTGTGACGGCAGTGTCATTTTATTAATGTATGGTAATTTAGTGGCTTGTCTATTCCATTACTATTTCCTTACTGGTTCGTGAATATTAAATTAGCACTCCATTACTAATTCATTACTTATCTACTACTACTCCATTACTACTTCATTACTACTCCTCGGAAATGTACATAGACAAGAAATGAGGGATCAAAAAAACTAAACAAAATATCCATGTTCCTTAACCATAACCACAACCAAACCTTAACCCTAATCTAACATTAAATGTATGCTAACTCTAACATTAATCTCAAAAACCTAACCTAATGTCCTAAACATAACTTTCTCTAATGCCTAGACCTAAGATGAAGGAACTGGATTTTGTACCGTTTTAGATTAATTCCAAACAATGAATTGATGTTACAAATTAATTTAATATACAAAGGGAGAATTACAATTACGATACATGTATCTAAGATGAATAGTTCTCTGGAGATTCAAGATGTTTGCAAGAGCAAAGATGCATTTATGGGTGAGGAAAAGCCCACTTTAGTTTTTATCCCAACTGTTGTGGGGGTTGGTTATCTAACATCAAGATACCAAGACTAGTCCTGCAGAATAGATCCCTTATTGGTTAGGGACACATTCCAATCTGTTCCTTGGGTCATCTCATATGACAGAGTGGTGTTATCTCGAGGATCATCGAAGCTAGGCAATTAAAAGCACACCTGCATTCACACCTTACAGAAACATCTGTTAACCATTAAGTTTCCAATGATAGACTACTAGGACAGAAATTAAGTACATAGTTATAAATGTCTATGCCAAAATAATGAAGAATCATTTAATAAGTAAATAAACACAGAACAGAAATTTACCCCAGTTCTGATAATAACCCACATTTTTCATGTTTTTCCATCCTTGTATGGACTGGTTCTAAATCAGTCTGTGAAACTAAAACAGGCACACTCATTCTCTACTACAATTAAATTAATGTGAGAGGTCAAGTATAATGCACTTCACTGCATTAGGCACTCGGTCTGAACTGATACATTTCACTTGTTCTAAGTGTATATCACATCCTCTGGGAGCATTGATTAATGTTATTTTTCAACTGGGAAAATCCATAGGGTGAAACATTAAACAAGGATTTATATTTTGCACTAATGGACACAGTTAACAGCAGTTTGGTAAGACTGATCGTTTTCTCTGACCACATGTCTGTTTGGTATAATGAGATATCTGCAGCGTTGTGATGATGATTGATTTCATCACAAACTTAAACTTATTGGAGGCTCTGAGCCTCGTAATCACTCCCGTTCCAGACTAGTAAGAGTAATGGGCCTCCCTTGTTGTGACTTTAGAGTACATTTTCTCATAATCTCACATAAAAGCAATGGTCAGATATGAAAACAAAATTAGTTTATGATAAACTAATTTTTCCTCTTGGTTTGTAATGTCTTGGAAATACCTTTTTTTTTTTTTGGTCGGGGGGGGGGGGGGGGGGGTTGTTTTTCGTCTTGGAACAGGACAACAAGGTTTAAATAAAATACTGTAGCCACAGTGTACCAAGACATCTATGGCCACACGATGTGCTGTTGTGTCTACCACTTCAACAGGCTTTTTGAATGAGATTTTCTGTTGAACCAACATGCAGAGTTTTAATTTGAATGCAGTCTAAATGAACATTAGGACAAGCCTATTTTCATCATTGCAAGCTATTTAGTGAACTTCTTGATAATGCACCTTGAATTCAGATCTATAGCAATGACAGTCTCGACTTCTTTTTATTTTTTTCAAGCTCTAGATAGAATATATCATACTTAGAAGACCTAATAATAACAGTGAGCACATTAGTGTTTACAGTATGTGAGTGAAATGCCACAAAGGCTAAGGCTAGCAAGGAGTGCCTTGATACAGCCCTTAGCAATGGTTTTGGTACCAAATGTCCCAAAAATATACTCATGAGGTGGCTTTTTTATTATAAACAAGGTATCTTAGCATTTCATTGACCATTTTGTACATCGTTTTGCACATAGTCCCATCTTTTAAAGGATCCTTAAAGTGTTTGGACAATTGGCTGTACAGTGGTTACACATAAGGCAGTTTTATTTGCTTGCCTTGTTCAAGCATTGACAAGAAAGCTGCACATATCTGGGATTTTCATTTGCATTTTGAGTCTGTTTCTAACAACATGGGGACCAAGGAAGTGTCAAGGCAGATAAATGTGAATAAATTGAGAGGAAGCTAAGGAGATTCCGTAATATTGTCGAGGCTGCTGGGAAGGCCTACTCCATCCCTACGCACCTGCTGCTTGTTAGGGCTAATTCGGGCAGCTGTAAAGGACCGCCTAAAAGCTGCCCCAGGGGATGCTCGAAACCATGGATGCTAACTGCCTGTGTTTCATAGACTATGATGTGGAGGACTGAGGATGCTGTCCCAGAGAGCTTTTTCTGTTACAGTATATTAACAAGAAAGCACTGGTGAGCTCAACAAGGCCAACAATCTTGTTGACCAAGGAAGACCTCTACAGTGAATGACCAAAGACTGCTCACCATAAAGAAGAAGTAAAACCACAACTATCTCACAGAACAGGAGCACTCCCCAGAAACTAGTCCTGGATTTGTCAACTGCTACCATCCACGGGGGTAAAAACACAAAATAGTTGGGACAATGTGTAAAATGTAAATAAAAACATGCAAATCATTTAAACCCTTTATTCAATAGAAAATATTACAAAGACAACATATCAAGTGTTGAAACTGAGACATTTGTAATTTAATGCCAGCAACACGTGTAAAAGAAAGTTGGGACAGAGGCAACAAAAGACTGGAAAAGTTGTGTAATGCTAAAAAACTAAACCTGGTGGAATATCACACAAC
This sequence comes from Esox lucius, assembly GCF_011004845.1. Classification (NCBI taxonomy): domain Eukaryota; kingdom Metazoa; phylum Chordata; class Actinopteri; order Esociformes; family Esocidae; genus Esox; species Esox lucius. The sequence goes on from NC_047589.1 coordinate 19,273,636, forward strand.
TAATTAGGACATTTTGGCATCAGGTCAGGAACCTGATTGGGTATTAAATGATCATTCCTGAGAGGTCTGCGTGGGCTTTTTGTGCACCAATTTAAGAATAAAGTTTCTCGCCGTAAAACTGTAAAGAGTTTGGGATCTCATCATTTACGGTACATAACATCATTAAAAGATTCAGAGAATCCAGAGAAATCTCTGTGTACAAGGGACAAGGCCAAAAACCAATACTGGATGGCCGTGATCTTCGGGCCCTCAGACCACACTGCATTAAAAACAGACACGATTCTGTAGTGGAAATCATTGAATGCACTCAAGAATACTTCCGATAACCAGTCTGTGAACACAGTACATTGCTGCATCCACAAAGGCAAATATATGGCTTCTTCTACCATGTAAAGAAGAAACCTTACATAAACAAGATCCAGAACCGCCACCGCCTTCTCTGGGCCCGAGCTCATCAAGTTCAAGTTTCAAATGTACTTGTCAAATGCACTGAATAAGACAGTGTCATCCTGCACAATGAAATTCTTGTGACATGGCAGCCGACATCTATGTTGTGAGAATAAAAAATAAAGTCAGCGCTCGAGTCTCCACTATGTTTTGTAGTGGGTGAGGGGGGATTTGTTTTGAACCAAGTTTTAATTCTAAGATCTTCCACATGGGGGAGAAATCCCATGTTTAGTATCTTTAACACATGGTGCTTTAAAGCTCTGTGTGTGTATACATCGCCAAGGAAAAACTAAATATAACCTTGGCAAGGACTATCCAGGTAGAGAAAAGCATTAAGACTCTGAAGGTGTAGACAACTCTGTTCATCTGCTGTTTCCTAATGGATTTTCATCCAAACTTAATACAGCCTGACCTAAAGTAAAAAACAATGTGTGTGTTCAATGCTTGTCCGAAGGAGGTGCTTTTTGCATCCATGCTATGGCTTTGTTATTCTCTCTCAGACTACGTCATCAGTTTTACTGTACAACCTTCTAGGGATGGGCACAGAGGAAATCACATCAGGGAGTAATACCTCTCTCTACTACTCTCTCTCACAAACCTACACACACACACATTTGGCATAGACACATACACAATCCCAGGACAACATTCATCAACGTCAGGTGACTTTCTGCCAACAGTGCATTTCAAAACAGTTGCCGACCCTATAGAATTTAGTGTTCTGCGAACTGCGATGTTCTTGTAGTGAAAGTGGAGAACAGAAAAGTGTCGCTGCAGCTTTCAACAGGTGATCTGCAATGGCTGCTTGTGTACTCTATGCATGAACTAAACTTAACCTTGGAGCACAACACATGATACATACACAGTCAAATCCTGCACACAGTCAGATTTACCTGCAAATTACATGAGTTATTCAAGTGTATTACTTTATACTATATTCATTGTTTGTACAGACCTGCATGCTGTAAGAACAGATACGGTAACTGTTTTCGATTTAGAGCACCTTACAGATTGTACACAGATTTCTTGCTGCAGTGTGCAGTGTCAAAACTCACACACGTGCACACACACGGACACTCACCGACACAAAAGCACACGCGCCGACACTTGCCTCTGTGTTTAACAGATACACAGGCAAATGCACACACAGCAAATCCTGTTATCCACCAGCAGGGCCTTGTTGAAGATGCAGGTGCTTGACAGGATGCAGCCATTCCTGTGCTGGACATGTTAGATGTTGGATATTATGCGCAGGATGTGTCCTCTCTCATCTAGGGGTTTTTGAATGAATTACTCCGCGTACGTTTTCAACACCTCCAATTATTTTTATATGGTTCTTTGAAGACTTCATGTTTTTTGGATAAAAGACAATGAAATGTGTTTGGGGTATGATAAACGGTGACGGCTTAAGTATGACAAAAATATTCAAGACAGCCTTCCTTACTATGCAAATTACTTGCAAGTAGTTTTGTGGAAAGCATTTTTGGTTTGACTGTGTTATTGTTTTGCAAAACCTAAAATCAACACAGGCAAAATTAAAAGTGAAAGGATCTAAAAATATCCCTGTACAAGTTCAACGCTGTAACTGGAATTTACCGGTGTAGGCTTGTTTTTTGTAAGACATCTTTAATACAGGAATATTCAATAATTTATGAAAAGCTTATGCCAAAATTGTCTAAACATTGTTGTCTGTCTGTAGGAATTACCAACCGAACTGATTACGCAATTTATTTGTTTTCTGTCTCCAAACACAGGGCAGTTTTACCTTAAATCTAACCCCTAAATCAGAAATGTAAATTCAGTGTTTTAGATTTTTTTCCTCTCCTAGCAATGGAAAATACAAGCTTTTCTCTTCCTGTCATCCTTCTTCTCTCCTTCTGTTTCTCTTTTCTTTTTCTTTACTATTTTATGACTGTCATTACTATGGTTGTCCAGTCCCCCGAACGCACAGTAGAATCGTTTTTTAATTCTTCTTACTTATTAAATATTCTCTACTTTGAACTATCATTGACCTATCTGTAAAAATAATTTGGCAACTAAATTACAATTACTAGTACACTGCTGTCTGAATCATCTATTAAATGTATCCTCTTGTGTGTTCTTTAACCTTGTTCTGTACATAACATTTATTTTGGTAATGCAGGGGTTAATTTAAGCCTAGTTGTGTGCACAGCTAAACTGTGAAGATTAGTTTCACTTTTGAAATGCAAACTCCCCTGGCTGTATAGGAATGAGGCAGTACTGTATCATGAATACAGTCATAAGTAAATTGGTTGACTGGTCCTCTGCTATGGTGCTGGGCCGAACAACCCCATTGTTCTGTGACTAATAATTGGACACTGTGTTACTATGTCCATCCCTGCTGTATTCATTCTGACACCAAATTAAATGTTTCAAAGGCAAATCAAAGTCATATCATTCTCCTAGATGGTTTAGGAGTTTGCTAAACCCTTGGTTACTGCTCTTTTGGCACAGCACTGAGTCAACTTTCAACAAATGCATGTGGTAATGTATTTATACCAATGCAGGTGGTAATCTATTTAAACCAACACAGGTGATAATGTACATATGCCAATGCTGATGGTAGTGCATATACGTCAATGCATGTGGCAATGCATTTAAGCTAATGCAGGTGGTATAGTATTGGAGCCAGTGCAGGTGGTAATATATGCAGACATCATTATCTGATGCTGTTCTTGTGCATTACCCTCCATCCCCCAATGCCCATATTTAATGTGTTGAGTCGGGGCTTTTTCTCCATGGTGCAGAGCGGTCCAAGTCTCACCAGGGAACTACCATCACAGCACTGGTGCACTCTGCTGCATTGTGTGTGTGTGTGTGTGTGTGTTTAAATGTCTGTGTTTTTGTGTTGGCTATGTTGTGTGTGTGTTTTATGGTCTGACTTGTTGTGTTGGCTATGTTGTGTGTGTGTTTTATGGTCTGACTTGTTGTGTTGGCTATGTTGTGTGTGTGTTTTATGGTCTGTGTTGGTGTGTTGCTTGTGTTGTGCGTGTTTTACGGTCTCTGTTGGTGTGTTGTTTGTGTTCAGCGTGTTTTACGGTCTGTGTCTGTGTGTTGTGTGTGTTTTGCTGTCTATGTTGTTGTGTGTTTTACGGTCTGTGTTTGTGTGTTGTCTGTGTTTTACTGTCAATGTTGGTGGGTTGTCTGCGTTTTATGGTCTGTGTTGGTGTGTTTTACGGTCTGTTGATTGTGTTGTGGCTGTTTTATGGTCTGTGTTGGTGAGTTGTTTGTGTTTTACAGTCTGTGTAGGTGTGTTGTCTGCGTTGTGTGTGTTTTATGGTCTGTGTTAGTTTGTTGGCTGTGTTGTGTGCGTCTTACTGTCTGTTGATGTGTTTTATGGTCTGTTGGTGTGTTTTTTACTGTCTGTGTTGGTGTTGTCTGTTTTGTGGGTTTTTACTGTTTGTGTTGGTGTGTTGTCTGTGCTCAGTGTGTTTTACCGTCTGTGTTGGTTTGTTGTCTCTTTTGTGGGTTTTTACGGTCTGTGTTGGTGTGTTGTCTCTTTCATGGGTTTTTACGGTCTGTGTTGGTGTGTTGTCTGCATTGTGTGGGGTATGTGGGTGCGTATTCATTGGCCGCGAAAGAGCCCATTCAGCGTATTCCTGCATAATATCCTCCAAGTGATTACTGAAATCAATGCCTGGCTGTCCCTGCTGAGGGCCCAGTGGAGGAACCAGGATAACCAAACATACTTGTCCAATTCCCCTAGCCACTTATAGAACACACAAAAGCTAAATCAGCTCAACCTGGATATCATAAAAGAAACCTTTGCTCTGTTTGCTGTAATCTTCCTGTCCATCTGGTGCAATGCTCTTCTACAACGTTCTGTTTGATGCCCTTTCACCCGTGATCCAAGGACCAGAATTGATCCAGCTGTTAAATACAACAATACTCAAGTGAGAGATAATCGGCAGCTTGAGATTCTCTTCGCATAGCAGAACTTGTAGGATCTTTCACACAATTCCAAACTTCACACAAAAGCCTACTTCATACAACAGCCTACTTCACGCAACAGCCTACTTCACACAACAGCCTACTTCATACAACAGTCTACTTCATACAACAGCCTACTTCACGCAGCAGCCTACTTCACACAACAGCCTACTTCACGCAACCGCCTACTTCACACAACAGTCTACCTCACTCAACAGCCTATTTCACACATCTCCCAATTTCACACAACGCCCAGCTTCACACAACACCCTACTTCACACAGCACCCAATTTTAACTATGAGTGACCCACCACAGCACAGGCTGTTATAAAGTTCTCGTACCATCCATGTAACAAAAACTAAGAAATGTATTGATTTGTTATTTTCTCACACACAGTGATAATTAATATTGATGCATTTCTGCAGATATTTTAGTCACAATTGAACAGTATGCAAACGTCATAAATGTTAATAGAATTTGGACTAATACTAACGCTGTATGGCAGCAATTCTGTTCCCGATGTTTAAGTGTTTGGTTTATAGTGCATTAATACATTATATACAGGCGTGTCACTCAAACTGTATGCATCTCATATCAGAAATTCACATGCATTAACAAACATCTATGTAGCATTATCTCACTCTATGCTTAATAAGAAGGACAAGAGTATGTTACAAGGTTATACTGACAATACCAGGCATTATTCTAGCCATTATAAGAAAAGGGGAGAGAGAGACAATGAGTTCATTGCCTGTAGAACACAACTGTAGCCGCTAACAGTCGCTTGGGAGGCAGGGAAAGAGAGACAGAGAGAAAGATATCATCTAACAACAGCAATCAGGAACCAGACAAAAAGCACAAGGAAAGGAAGCAAAAATAATGGATCCCAGGATCCATACTGCGTAAAAGGCGTGTTTCCTTGTGTGTCAATGCAAGTCATACTCTCTGCAAGGACAAGAAGTAGAGGCTCAGTATTTAGAATTGATAAAAAGAGACGCTGGTCAGGACAACACTGGATGGGTGAGGAAATTAACACGTTTATTGTCTCAGCAGTTACATAGTAGAGATTGGGGGAGAGAGAGGGGGAGAGGGAGAGAGAGGGGGAGAGGGAGAGAGAGGTAATAGTTCCTGATGTGATTCACTCTGTGCCCAGCCCTAGAAGGTTGTACTGTAAAATTGATGATGCGGTCTGAGGGAGAATAACAAAGCAAGTCCAATACACTGCACCTTGGAGACTTATTGTCACTCGCTGTCTTCACACCTGCTTTTCTAGACTTTTTGCTCTGACTCACTACAAAGCATCTCTCCGATGTGATGTCTAACGCCATCATACAGCATTATCAAAGGCGGCTAACTCCTCAGTCACAGCTATTCATCCGCTTTCCTTTGGACAGATGGGGTCTGTGTCGGAGCTTGAAATCCCATACCAACCGAGTTAGAAACAGCTTCTATTTGCGAGCCATTCAACTGCTCAACCCTTGAACTGCAGGGGCTTTATTCATAAACACACTTTGTAACAGCTGCTCCCAGTCACCTTTTCATCCGCTGTTGTTTGCCCATATTTTCATATTCTTATTTTTATTAGTAATGAGTAGGCATTTTTTTTAATTATTGAATACTATTGTATTTAAAATATATATATATATATATATATATATATATATATATATATATATATATATATATATATATATATGTACAGTGGGGAGAACAACCTTTGTTTGCAATTACAGAGATCAAACAGTACGTTTCCTGTAGTTCTTGACCAGGTTTGCACACACTGCAGCAGGGATTTTGGCCCACTCCTCCATACTGACCTTCTCCAGATCCTTCAGGTTTCTGGGCTGTCGCTGGGCAATACGGACTTTCAGCTCCCTCCAAAGATTTTCTATTGGGTTCATGTCTGGAGACTGGCTAGGCCACTCCAGGACTTTGAGATGCTTCTTATGAAGCCACTCCTTAGTTGCCCTGGCAGTGTGTTTCGGGTCGTTGTCATGCTGGAAGACCCAGCCACGACCCATCTTCAATGCTCTTACTGAGGGAAGGAGGTTGTTGGCCAAGAACTCGCGATACATGGCCTCATCCATCCTCCCCTCAATACGATGCAGTCGTCCTGTCCCCTTTGCCGAAAAGCATCCCCAAAGAATGATGTTTACACCTCCATGCTTAACGGTTGGGATGGTGTTTTTGGGGTTGTACTCATCCTTCTTCTTCTTCCAAACACGGCAAGTGGAGTTTAGACCAAAAAGCTCTATTTTTGTCTCATCAGACCACATGACCTTCTCCCATTCCTCCTCTGAATCGTCCAGATGGTCATTGGCAAACTTCAGACGGGCCTGGACATGCGCTGGCTTGAGCAGGGGGACCCTGCGTGCGTTGCAGGATTTAATCCATGATGGCGTAGTGTGTTACTAATGGTTTTCTTTGAGAATTTAGTCCCAGCTCTCTTCGGGTCATTGACCAGGCCCTGCTGTGTAGTTCTGGGCTGATCCCTCACCTTCCTCACAATCATTGATGCCCCACGAGGTGAGATCTTGCATAGAGCCCCAGAGAGAGGGAGATTGACCGTCATCTTGAACTTCTTCCATTTTCTAATAATTGCACAAACAGTTGTTGCCTTCTCACCAAGCTGCTTGTCTATTGTCCTGTAGCCCATTCCAGACTTGAGCAGGTCTAGAATTATATGTGATTTTCTGTATTTACATGCTTTGTAAGTAGGAAAACCTGCAAAATTGGCAGTGTATCAAATACTTGTTCTCCCCACAGTATCCTCTGGAGTCCTCTTCCACTCCACCATGACGACATCACGTAGCTGGTGGTGTTAGAGATCTTGCACTCCTACACCTTCCATTTGAGGATGCCCCACAGATGCTCAATAGGGTTTAGGTCTGGAGACATGCTTGGCCAGTCCATCACCTTTACCCTCAGCTTCTTTAGCAAGGCAGTGGTGGTCTTGGAGGTGTGTTTGGGGTCGTCATCATGTTGGAATACTGCCCTGTGGCCCAGTCTCCGAGGGGAGGGGATCATGCTCTGCTTCAGTATGTCACAGTAAATGTTGGCATTCATGGTTCCCTCAAAGACCTGTAGCTCCCCAGTGCCGGCAGCACTCATGCAGCCCCAGACCATGACACTCCCACCACCATGCTTGACTGTAGGCATGATATACTTGTCTTTGTACTCCTCACCTGGTTGCCACCATACACACTTGACACCATCTGAACCAAATAAGTTTATCTTCGTCTCATCAGACCACAGGACATGGTTCCAGTAATCCATGTCCTTAGTCTTTTAGTCTTTCTTGTGCATCATCTTTAGAAGAGGCTTCCTTCTGGGACGATGGCCATGCAGACTAATTTGATGTAGTGTGCGGCGTATGGTCTGAGCACTGACAGGCTGACCCCTCACCGCTTCAACTTCTGCAGCAATGCTGGCAGCACTCGTACATCTATTTCCCAAAGACAACATCTGGATATGATGCTGAGCATGTGAACTCAACAACTTTGTTCGACCATGGCAAGGCCTGTTCTGAGTGGAACCTGTCCTGTTAAACCGCTCTACGGTCTTGGCCACCGTGCTGCAGCTCAGTTTCAGCCTAGGCAATCTTTATGTAGAGCAACAATTATTTTTTTTAAATCCTCAGAGAGTTCTTAGCCCTGAATTGCCATGTCGAACTTCCAGTGACCAGTATGAGGGAGTGTGACAGCGATAACACCAAATTTAACACAACTGCTCCCCATTCACACCTGAGACCTTGTAACACTAATGAGTCACATGACACCGGGAGGAGAAATGGCTAATTGGGCCACTTTTGTTGCCAGCGGTTTAGACATTAATGGCTGTGTGTTGAGTTATTTTGAGGGGATATCAAGTTTACACTGTTATACAAGCTGTACACTCATTACTTTACATTGTAGCAAAGTGTCATTTCTTCAGTGTTGTCACATGAAAAGATATAATCAAATACTTGCAAAAATGTGAGGGGTGTACTCACTTTTGTGAGATACTGTAGATATATCTGTTTATTTGTCTATCTGCCAGACTGTCTGGCTATCTGTGGTTTGTATGTCCTTCAGTATTTCTGCCAATTCATATATTCTAATCATGAGCAATTTTGACAAAGCAACGGATTCTGGTGAGCTTAGCTGTTTGAGCTTGATGCTGGCATGCCAGTGTTGTGGATTTAATTCCCATTAGGGGCCCGTACAAAAATGTGTAAACCCACTACTGTAGGTTGCTCAGGATAAAACTCTCTGCTACATTATGTAAATGTTGCCCTAACAATTGTGCAAATTTGGTGAAGTGTTATTCCAAAACATTCACAGCTATCACGGCTGTCAGAAGTGCTATCAACAAGCAATACCTCTGTAAAGACAATCATCACAGACCAATTTTCTATTTGCCAGTTATTTGGGCAGTTTCTTGTGGAATGAGTCAGTAGATTAATTTGAAACAACAAAGTATTCCATTTAGATTCAAATTTTAAGAAAGCAAAATAGGCAGACCAGTACTGTCTAGTCATGCCTGCAAACCTGTAATTAACTTCAGCTTGTGTAATTATTCTAATAAACATAGAATAGCCCTCTGCTGCAGAAATGTTATATTCATACAGGACACTTTTCTTCGCTTCTATTGAACTTTTCAAGTTGACATAAACGATATTCAATAAATCTACTCTGCTTTTGTTCAATGTGAAATCAGAATGCATTTAAAGCAAAACGTTAAGCTATGATTGCATGCCAGTGAGGCAGAACAGTTGTTTTCCCAAAGGACAATGTCATTACCACAGTAGATATTTGTAAGCTCGTTTACTAGTGCCCTGTGCTTTAGAATCTTATACATACAAAACAATTAAACTTTCTGATGCTTTGTACATAGAAAAATAGATCTAAAAATAAATCTAGGGGTTGAAAGGTAACAACGGTGTCGTCGTGGTGTGTGAAAATAAAGGAGCCAAACGCAAAATAAGCATGCATGTTTCTCTCCAGGACAACACCCAACATAGAACAATACCTCACAAAGACGCCCAGAAACACAGGAACTAATATAGGCAACCTAATGAGGGAATGGACACCAGATGTGTGCAATAACAAGACATGACAGTGCCGTGGGAGGAGGAGCGGCGTGACTAGAAGGCCAGGGGGAATGGCGCGCGTCCTCGTTACAGCCTAATTTAAATATCTGTTACCACATTTAACCATGTTCCTTTTTAATGCTTTTATCAGTAATTGCATCCCTTTATTGAAAAACGTTTACATGTTTTTTTGTAAAGCTTGTGTGCATCACAGGGAAATAATTCCAACACCACATTTAAATCCTCTTGCTTTTGCTGTCAGCCAACAAATAGTTGCTCTTAAGTGTGGGATCATGTGACACACATGAGCTGTTTCTTCGGTACCTTCAGCCCTTTCCCCACTTCCTTACTCTCTTCCCAAATTTGCCCACAAAATGTCAGAAGTTTATATGGAGGAATACTACATTGAGCAACACAATGCACCCATATATCTTTCCAAGGATGATCTCAAATCCATCATACCATACTAAGTGTCAGTGACAACAGTTGGGATTAGTTTTCAGTGGATGCAGCAGGAAAGATGCCACATTGGGAAAAGAACAGCTCCATTGATGCCAGGTGGCAGATGCTGTGTTAAGGTCAGATACATTCCATTAAGCGGGCCGTCCTACCAAGCTAAAGTGTATATTTACTCAGACTTGTCTGTCAGTCAGTCAGTTCTCTTTGTTGAGTAAACAAACATATTGTTATGTACAGTGCTGTCAACAGACTGGCCCATATTTTATTCAGTGTATTTCTCTCCCTACCTCTTTCTTTCTTGGTCACTCTCTCACCTCTCTCTTTGTGTCTCTTGGGCTTTCTTCAACCTTTTGCATTCCGTTTTTATATGTTTCTCACTCTCTTACACTCTATCAATTTGTTTCTCTCCATCTTTATAAAAAAGTTTGCACTCCCTTTCTAAGCCCATCAGTGTTTCACTGATTGGGAATGAACCCAAATGCATTTCCTGGATTGCCAGGTAGCAAGACCAACTCTGTCTGATTATCTGATTGTCTCTGTCTCCACTGCCTGTCTGTCTGATTATCCTTTCACACTTAGGCCAGTCAACAACCCAACATCCAAAGACACCTCTGTTGCATTCTTCTTCTCCTTCCCTCCTAACTCCTCCAAATGATGGTTTGTACTCCCTCCGAGAAAAGGGGTGCCTCAAGATCTGGGCCAAAATCAATAAGCATTTTTCACACAACATTCATCTTGCTGTTTGTATTTGCCTCATTAGAAAAATCACTTGCTCTCTGTTCAACCTCTGTAGTCTTTCTTCTGTAAAAGGGAGAGTGTTCGTGCTGATGTTATTTTATAAGCCCTGGCATTTCTGCTCTACTCACGATGTTAATTGGCTCAGCCTAGCTAATGCCTTCTCATTATCTTGAGCCTTGGTTTGCTGTGCCCCTCTTCATTCCTCTTTCCTTCATTTGCTTGTTCTCTGCCTAAATGTAAGTTTACATTTTTTTATTTAATTTTTTGCTTTCAGTGTCACTTACAAACACATACACACAATATATATAGACTGTGACCAGATTGGTACATTGATTTGATCTGTTTCTGCGGTCTTCAGTGCTTTAGACAGCGGCAATGACATTCCTGAGTATCCATTTTCGCCAACAAAAGTTCAGACAAACAGAAGTGATGGATCCTGGCACAAAATGAATCGGCTCTCATTTGGTGTCCGTTCTCCGGCGATCAGTCTGGTTATAGCCCTAGGAATTTTCCTTGTAGGCACAGTGTGTGTAGCAGGTCGCTGCATGCTTTTACCTTACTCCGTACTTCCAATACGGCACTTGCATATTCCTACTTGGTTGAGATTCTGTGGGTTTTTCAGGTTGGTTGCCCACCCACTGTCTCTCCAGAGAGGCCCAGGCATGTTGTGGTAATTGCTTTGCTGCAACTGTGAAATCTGGTGACAGGAAGCACATCATTTCCAGGACTTTGATTGGAAAATGACGTTCCATTGTTTAAAAAAAAGAACACCATCTATCTATGGGTTCTTTTGCTTCTTCTGATATTTGACAAAATGTATACGTTGTTGACAAAATACATGGTTGCAAGAAATTCCCACCTCCCTCTCCACAAAAACTAAAACAAAACAAAAAACACCAGGCTTGGTGTTAATTTGTCCTCTAGGGTATGTTTCATAGTGGAAAATTGTGGGCAAATTGCATTTTGAAGAGAAGCGTCAAGACAAAGCTGTCTCTCTGAGGTTTCCTGACAATGTGTTAAATTGAACAAGGAGGAGAACATGATTGGATGCATCAACACTGAGACAGATAAAGGGAAACAATATTATAATAATAATAATGATGATATTGTATTATTTTATTCTGCATACCAAGGATAGAAAAGGGGTTAATGGAAAGCATTGGATCACATCAAGCTTCATTGCAATTGAGAGTCAACAAGAGCATTACAATTTTCATTAATAAGGGAGACAAACCTAACATGTGAACAGAATGTTGATGATCAGTGTTCAGTGTCATCCAAATAATTAAAACAACCTAACTGCTCTTGAGTTCCCTGTTGGTAGTTAAAGATGACCCAGCCTGTACAAAGCATCACAGAGAAAAATGTCAATGAATAGGTTAAAGCCCATATTTTTTTCAAAACAAGTATAAAAAAGAATATACATTTATTCAAACATTCTGTACTGTTACACAGAATTTCTTGATTAAGCCCGTCCTCTTTACAATATCCCCCAACATGTCTAGTGCCTGCTAAGGACAAGAAACCACCGTGACACATTTACACTTTTCAATCAGTTTCTTACTGGTGTCAGTTAACCATGGAGATCTGCCTTTTTTTTTCTTTTTTTCTGGAGAATGCCAAAACAGACACGTGATCGATCCCCCCCCCCACCCCCCCCAACCTCCTTTAGTGATCCTCATCATCTGCCTAACGGCACAACTACGATACAGCCATCGGGGATCCGGAATTGCCATTAGCCACTGAAGGAAACGTGTCCTTTGAAATAAATGAATGCTTCAACACTACCTGCAGTGTAGAAACACGTATTAGGTGGCTGAGGCATGTGTTCATTCAAACGTTTCAACTGAGAAGGTGTTTTGATTTTAGTTTGTCACTGGCGTCAAATGTAAAATGTCACATTGACATGATATGGATGGCAACACAACTAAATATATGCAGTATAACGGAAGCATCATTCATCACTTCTGTTATAGTTCTGTTTTGGAAATAAATGGCTGGAATAATTTCCAGTTGTTGGATTAAACCCAGTGTCCATAATAATCCAGTGCCTTTCTGAATAGTTTTTCTCTGGATGCACTGTTGACTTGCAGTGGGCATGAGAAGGAGATCAGAGGGAGATGGAGAAATCAACTAAATTTTGACTGACTCAAGTAATCTCTAATCTTAATGCTGGTCCTAATCTTTACTATTAGTGCAATAATCTCAATGTGTGTGTATTTTTTATATTGTTTGAAGATAAGAAAGTTCAATTTGTACCGTGTCACAACACCAGCCAGCGCCAGTTGCCAAATTAAAATCAGACTTTGAAACCGAAAATAAAAAGTTTCATTATCTGCAATATTTCTGTTTTGGCACAATCATGTCTGCACTAACATCATCTGGCAATTATCTGCAAGCCAGTGGTTGTTCTGAAGCCATTGAAGGACAATGACCTTGGTAGGTGACCAGTGTCTGCACTGATTTTCCATATTCCTTTTTGATTTACTGGAATGAGATAATAGGTAAAATGTTGCTAGCAATATCATATATTCCTTGTCTATATTTATTTTCTGTATTCATCCATTGTGTGTCATTCACTGAGTTTGGTTTTAAACTCTCTCACAGTATATTATTTAGGTGATTTTAATGCAGTAGAAATGCTTGTAATGTTCTATACAGAATATACAAAGTAATATGCTTCAATATCAGAACTAGATTTTTTTCTATTATTTTTGCTCTGTGCTTTTAAATTACATCCTGATTTGATCTACAGCCAGACTGTCCTCAAAAGCATTGGAGGGCAAAGTACCTACTTTTTTGCAGTCTAATGATTAAGTACTACACTTTAAAGCAGGGATGACTATTTATTCCAAAATGTCTTATGCCAGGCATACAGTTTGTAGTTTTGCCACACGTTTGCTGTCCTCAAGATGTTCAGGGTCAATCCTAAGAAATCTATCTATGACTGGAACATTGGGAATGGCATAGTGTGAGCAGATCAAGGTCAATTTGTTAACTGCTGTTCAGTTCTCCCAACCTGTGTGACACCCATGTAAATATTTTCTGATATATCAAGCATTTGAGTCTTTGCTGGTGTAAAGTGACAAAGTCTGTGAAACACTCATCATTCAGCATTTGGGACCAAAACAGTGATGGTGAATAGAACACGGTATGACATTGAGAAACACAGGGCAGGTCAACTATACAACTATAAAGCCATTGCACAATGTGAGTATCCTCATCTAACGACTGTGGATAGACGGATGTCCAAGTGAAGAAATAATTTAAGCGCACGTTTTAAGAGCTGATTTATGACCTACCACTGCATTTCCTTTCAATATAAAGAGCTGATTTATGACCTACTGTACCACAGAATTTCCTTTCAATACAAAACATTCTTGGCAGTCTGTTCCATCTGTATGTCATTCTCATTTACTATCCTTATTTTGTGTGTATTTTCATGATGTTTACTTTGCATTATCACTGTTCTCCTTTTCTAAACTTTACAGGCCATCATTAAAAATCTTTATTTGTCGAAAGACCGTTGCAAAGCCCTGTTACATTGAAACTACACAGGATGATCCGTAATAACAAAAGGAAGAAAGAAATGACAGATTCTATGGTAACTAAAACAGAGCCTAAGTCCCAGTAGTTACACTAAAATGATGGTGTACAGTTTGATCATAATTATTTTTGACGAAGCAAGAACTTTCTGATTCTGCCCTGAGTAAGTACACTACCTTTGATCGGTAGCAGGGCATAGCCCATTAGGCCAATGCCTATTGCCCCAGGAATTCCTTACAACTTTCTTTTGGAATTATGAAGGCCAAGTTTGATGGATTCCAACAGACCTTCTACAAATTGGGGGAAAGTGTCTGGGAACAAGATGAGCCCTTTTGTGAGTCCTAGCTGGCCTTTCATTTGTGGTCATGCCATGCAGAAGCAAACATATCATTTGACTAATCATGTGGCTTGGGGTGCGCCAGCCGTCTTAAGTCACATTCTATGGTATGAAAATATCACTGAGGCACGGGTTTGATTCCAGCCCATTGCTATTTCAATTCACTGTCTTTGCGTTTCTCAATAAAGGATAAAGTGCAGAAAATAAAACAGGGAACCATATGCTTTCTCCCTGAAGTGGCAATACTGGTTTAAGTCCTATATGAACCCTATGGATTTCTCCTTGTTCCTATCCAGCAGAATATTTCCAAATAATATCTTGGAATTATTATCTATTATCTTCTCATAGTTAATATATGTATGTATGATGCAAACATTTGGTGGCACAGGAAGAAAGTCTAAAGGATATAATCTTCTGGATTTGAACTTCAACAGTCTAATTGTCCTTTTGGAGATTTGGTGACCAGAAGATTCACCTACATTCTTTAGTTCTCCAACTGTTCTCCAACAGTTCTCCAACAGTTCTCCAACATTTTTTTTTATTTTCTATTATTGCCTAAATAGTGTGGATGGATGTTTTCTGGCATGTACCTATTTTGTTTTATAGCATCATTTGTGGTCCACGTTCTCATTCCATTTGTGTTTTCCCTGACCTTCCCCATCTTCATAGATGACAAAGGGATTTTGTATTTCTAAAACCTCATATTTCATTTTTTTTTTATTGCTGACCACTTAAGGGTTCTTAATGACTCAGATGAACTTGAATATATTCATTGTATATATACACTTTGAGTAATCTTGAGAATGCTTCTACCGAATTTGCACACTTGAAAGATGAACGCTCGCCCCAGTCTGAGGTCCTGTGCACTCTGAATCAGGACCTCTTTGTATTTTGCTCCTTTTTCCTTCCCTCAATCGTGACCAAACCCCCAGTCCCTGCTGTTAAGCATCCGCGCAGCATGATGGTCCCACCACCATGCTTTAGCAGATGTGTGGTACATTGTTTTTGCCAGGTGTGGCGCTTGGCATTCAGTCTTGATCATTTTGATTTTGGACTCATAAGACCAGAGAATTGTTTTCTTTATGTTTTCAGAGTGCTTCAGACGGCATGTCATAAGCCTTTTACTCAGGAGTGGTTTCGGTCCAGCCTCTCTACCATAAAGACCTGATTGATGAAGTGCTGTAGAGATGGTTGTCCTTGTCCACTCTGTTAGAGTGGCCAATGGGTTCTTGCTAAATTCTCTGACTAAGGCACTTTTGGCCCGGTTACTTAGTTTGGCTGGACGGACAGCTCTAGAAAGAGTATTGGTGTTTCCAAACCATTTCAGTGATGGAGCATACTGTGCTCCTGTTTACTTTCAATGCTATAGCAACTGTGTTGTAATATTCCCAAGACATATGCCTTGACACAATTCTCAGACATCTACGGAGAGTTCTGAGGATTTCATGTCTTGGTTTTAGCTCTGAAATTCACTGTGAAGTGTAGGACCTTATGTAGTTGTGTACCTTACCAAATTATGTCCAAGCAATTTCCCCAGGTAGAATCCAGTCAAATGTAAGACCTTATGTAGTTATGTACCTTACATAAAGTCCAAACAATTTCCCCCAGGTAGACTCCAATCAAATTACAATTATTCTCTGTCCACAAGAGGCAGTGACAATGATTTGGTGGCATCTTATTTAAAGAGTACTGGTCAGAACCACAGCGTGGCGAATTATGTAAACTAAGCAAAACAAAAGTGTAAACTGATGTAAAAAAAAAATTGCATTTTGTGGATGTATTTTTGTTTTGTGTGGACAAATACATATGTTTGTAATTCTTGTTGTTCTAATAATTGAGTGTATGGCACTGAGTGTCCATGTCACCTTGTGTGTTGCCCAGATGCCCTGATGACCACAATGGACTTCGACTTCATAGTGTTTTGTATCATCAGTAGTTTGGGGTAGGTGTCTTTTAATGTTTCTTATATTTTCTATGGTCAAATCAAATCAACATCTCAAGGATGATCAAAATACAAGGTAAAGGGCTCTAGATACTTTCAAATGGCACTGTATATGTACTTCTTGATTAAGAAATAACTATTTTTCACGTCAACAAGATAAACATGACAATTTAATTTTGTTATCAAGGGGGACAATAATTTTAGAGGACACTTAAAATAATTGTTGTGCTTCTAACTATATTGTTTTGAGAACCAGTGCTAAAAAAATGTATGTTACATTTAGAGCCCTGGATACAATATAAAAGGTTTAGAAATATGCAATTATATAAAATGTCTTTGAAGAGCAAAAACATAAAACTTCACCAATGCCATTGAGTGAAGGTCATTGATTGGATACCATGGCCTTTGCTATTAGAACTGAAATGAAACAAAACCTGAATGTATAAATCACTTTGAAGTAATCTGAATATTTGAACAGTGTTGCTATGGAGGTCATTTCTTTCAGACATCCCTGGTCTTTATCAGAGGAAGAAATCATGGAGAAAATGGGGTCTGTCTTATTGTCAGGGTCTTTCCCTCTTTGCTCCGTGTCAGTGCTCTAGCTCTCTACCATGCGAGTTGTCCAGACTAATATCCACGGAACCACCAAGCCTTTCATACCATTGTGAAGCCAGAAGAGGGGTAAATGTCATAGGGAGTTTATGAAATTATCTATGGTCTTCACAGTGGCTCAAATGAGCTATTTAAATATTAAAGGTCTCCTCAGTGCGGAGGAGCAATGTGTAATGCCGTGGACCTGGGCTGATTGGCTCAGGGTTTACAAGTTTTAATATCTTCCAATTATGCATAATGCATCTAATCTGCTAATTCTGAGGGGTCATAAGGAATACACAACCCTCAGGAGGTTGTGGAGTGCCATTGACAGACATGTGATGTGTGTGAGTGTTTGTGTGACTATAGAACAGGAACAAAAAAGGAATACACAACCCTCAGGAGTTTAAGAGATATTGACAGTGATGTGATGTTTGTAGGTTTAAGTGTTTGTGTAACTATTGTTAGAAATTGGCGGTTTCGTATAGTGGTCAAATAATGTAGAACCCGTATCAAATCGAGGGAGAAGTTCACTCAAGTTTATTGGAAAATTACAGCACAGATGTCATTCGGTGAACGTTCCATTATCTTCTCACTGTAATGTTGGTTAACAGCTAGCCTATACATTAAGGGCGTTTCTAACAAAGACCATGTTTTTAGAAGTCAGCCCCCATGCCATATGGCCATCGTAAACATTCCTGTCATTAGAGCACAACCTACAGAGAGATAATCTAAACAGAGAGGTTTCTGTTGTTCTCATTATATAGGCACATTCACTTCCAATGAAATGTACATTCATATTGTAATTGTTAATGCTCAGATTCTACACTATATAACAGGAATAGAAAACCTGCCTTAGTTTTAGGGAAGATTTTACAATTAGGAGTTGGGTATAGGGTCAGGGTTAGGCATTAGGGCTAGATTAGGTTTAGGCATAGACAGGGTTAGCCCGTAGGTTATTGACGTTAAGGTTAGGTTGAGGTTGAAGTTAAGGTTAGATTTAGGTGTAAGGTTAGGTTTTAGCAAAAGTAGGATTTGATCAAGGTAATCTTCTTTGGAGTCCCCATTCAGATAGCCTACTAAATGTGTGTGTGTTTGTGTCTTTGTGAGTGATAGAATGGGGCATTGGTATCCAAAAAAGCGTGGTGGCCATTTAAACAAATAGCTGGGGAGTAATAAAACAACATGGACAAGGACTTTGTGTCATGCTGAATATCAAATATGGACTCTTAAATTAGGCAACTTTTAGGATAAGGCCTTCATTTAAGTCCTTCTTTTAAGTCCATTTAAGTCCTTGGGAATGTTTCTTTACCAAGATAATCACAATGTTAGTGCCTAAAATGAGCTTTCTGAAAGCTTTCATGAAAGGGAACTACCACCTGGCATCCAGCACTAAAAGAGTGAGCGCAAAGGTAGCCATCACTTCAAATTGAGGGATAAGATAGGCCCAAGTGGATTGAGCCAAACAACAATTTCCAGGAGCCAAGTGCTATCTCTTTATATTACCCACTGCAATGAGGTTCGGCCAGGAAACATATTTTCCAAAGGCCGATTCTCTATCATTTGCTGAGAAGAACTCCTGCAGCAGCGAAAGTGCTTAAAAATAATGTCAATCTCACTCCAAAGACTTGACTGAAACCTAAGGGTGAAAACGCTCTTTCCATTTCTGTTTGCCACCGCTTTTCAAATTTGACCATGCGAAGTGAACAGTTGGAAACAAAACAAGTGATAGAGTAAATCCCAAATTATTTAGCAAATGGTCCTGATGGCGGCTGCTGTTTTTTCTCAATCGTTTGTCAGAAATGTCCTGTAACATGGAAACAGATATTTCTTGTGTAGTCAAGTTTACTTTGTCTCAACTGCAAACAGCTTTCAAAATGATTAAAGTCCAGTAAATATATCCTACGATATATTCATTATACTGTATACAAGGTCATTTCAAAATGTGTGTTGTTTTTTTTTCCCCAGTTGTACTAATTGTTTGCTGGGGTAGTTTAAACTTCAACTTGCCATAGGATTAAAGATCTCCTAAATCTGGGTCTCCTATCTAATTGTCGATAACCTTTAAATACCTTGTCACTACCAGGGTACGGTGACAAGGAGAGAGAGAGAGCATGAAATGTTTGATAAGGAGTGTTTGTCAGCTATTCCCAATGCTCAACTGTCCTATGCCTTTTTATGAGAGCTACTGACACCCTGTCTGAGGACCAGTATCTATCCTTTACCCACTGTCCCTGCAATAATACTGTATCGCCCGCCTTGCCGACACTGCTGTCTATATTTAGTCCAGTCAATGTCAGGTAAGGACGAGGGAGAAAAGCGGCTGGGATATCCACTGTGTATTCAAAATGTGAAAACAAGCGGAACTGTGGCCAAGGCCCTTAAGCACTCTGCCATATCTAAGTTTAAAATTATATATACAGTGGTATTAAACAGACAACCTCTCAAATATGGTTCGTGTTAATATCGAAACCACTTAGTGCCGGTCACACAGGTCTGAGTTTATGTTTCAACTCTGTCCATTTGAATTAGAACCAATTAGGCGGAATGGAGTCTCACTCGGCGCCCACCCACAGTGTGATCTCTTCCTCTGTTCCTTTCTCGTTCTCTATCGCTCCGCATTCCGCACTTCCTCTGTCTTTCTTTCTCTCTCATTTAGTAGTTTCAGTGCAATTATCTGAATGCAGTTGTACAACTTGGTGAATTTGACAAACACCACTTGCTATAGTTCTAATGCATCACCTTGTTTATGTATCCTTGTCTATGAACTATTTACTATTGTTATTGCACGTGCACACAAGTTTCTCACCATTTCATAGGAATGTGAGTGGAATTACCTCATACCGCTTAAGGGGAAATCAATTACTACCATTCTGCCTTTTTTTCCATTCATCAATTATTCTCTCCATTAAATAATAACTCCTTCACCAACATGTGGCTGTTTCATTTAGGTGATTCGTTGATAGTCTGTAGTCTGTCTGCTGACAGTAGGTGGGGGTCTGCCAGAGTCCACTGAGCACGAGGTGGGGGGCTGCCAGAGGCCACTGAGTACGAGGTGGGGGGCTGCCAGAGGCCACTGAGTACGGGGTGGGGGGCTGCCAGAGGCCACTGAGCACAGGGTGGGGGCTGCCAGAGGCCACTGAGCACAGGGTGGGGGGCAGCCAGAGTCCACTGAGCACGAGGTGGGGGGCTGCCAGAGGCCACTGAGTATGGGGTGGGGGGCTGCCAGAGGCCACTGAGTATGGGGTGGGGGGCTGCCAGAGGCCACTGAGCACAGGGTGGGGGCTGCCAGAGGCCACTGAGCACAGGGTGGGGGCTGCCAGAGGTCACTGAGCACAGGGTGGGGGGCTGCCAGAGGCCACTGAGTACGGGGTGGGGGCCTGCTAGAGGCCAACTGAGCACAGGGTGGGGGGCTGCCAGAGGCCACTGAGCACAGGTTGGGGGGCTGCCAGAGGCCACTGAGCACAGGGTGGGGGGCTGCCAGAGGCCACTGAGCACAGGGTGGGGGGCTGTTTTTTGTTCATGTGGCGTTAGTGAGCTCCGATCAGATTCACTTGCATTCATTCAGTATTGGTGAAAACATGTTAAGTTATGGGTCATCTCTGAAATGTTTAACAAATTATAATCTGATAATTGTAAAATGATTTTCTGAAGACCACATTCCTGAATACCAATTTAATGCAAACAAATATGTTCCCGTCTCCAAGTTAAATTCAAAAGATATACTGTTGAAAGTGAGTATGAAAATCTTTTAGAAGATTTGAAATTTTTCATATTTTTTTCATCGTCAATGTTGTCTGCATGAAAACGGCTACTGAAATAAAAGCAATATTATATTCATGCTTATAGGAGAAATATGTATGTTTTTTAACTGTATTACTAGCATTAAAACAATCAAAAGTGACAAGTAGACATCCGCAGTTAATGTTTTAAGTTAACTTTCAAATCATATTTTTCTACAAAATGAATCTGAGTGACTGACGTGTTCCCCAGTGAAAGCTTCTCTCCGCTCCGTCTGTCGGTTTGCATTGGATTGTAATCTCCTTAAACTCTCTTTAGACACATGCAGTACTATCATTCCCACCCTAAACCGCTGTGAACTAGATGGTACTGTACCGGTCTCAATTGGCAAGGGAAGACAAGGAGGAGACAAGGAGGAGACAAGGAGGAGACAAGGAGGAGACAAGGAGGAGACAAGGAGGAGACAAGTCGTGTTATTGTTTAGAGGCAGGACTATATACTGAAACAGTTTTCTAAACAAATGCCTTATGTTAGGATGAAGTCTTTGAAATATTGCTGTAGATTTTTATATTTACAACGACAACGTGTATTTTAATAATAAAATAATCCACTTGAACTCGCACAACAAACAGCAACACAGACTTATTAGATCAATCAATCTGTCTGTCTGTGCAGCAGTTGTTCGGTTGAAGAAAGTGACGTGACTTATGAGTGTTGTCTAATAACCCAGTGATTGATCATTGTTTTTGAGGGGAGGTGGCGTGATAGGCCTGCCTGCCATCTCCACTGTAGTGGAGCCCATTCATCAGACCGCACCCAGAGATCGAGACAATGAGTAATGGCTGCTCTGACAGGGCCGTGCTTACACGTCCAACTCACATCCCGTCTGGTGGACAGACAGCATTGTTGGTGGAAAAGGAGACATCCTTGTCAGGAAGATGTGACTGACTCGTGACATTCGGAGGGTGATGAGGAAATGCATGATGCGTAGGGATCTTTTCGTCAGACTTTGGTAGGTTGTTGTTATGCGCTTTTATATCTGATGTAGATTCAAAATATTATTTGGAAAATTTGAAATATATGTCCTGGTTGGGCATGCGCAGGTCAAACTATATGAGCTCCTGCCACTGGAACAGAAGAAATGCATCCAGTTCACTGTTGTTCTAGGACACCTTTCCTTACTGTTCTAATTCAAATATAAAAGGAGAAAGTTTAGAAAAGTATTTTAGTTCTGAAGCTTGTTTTGCTGATGACAAAAAGATTCTACCAATGAGGTTTGGAAATACACTTTCAGAATGTCAAACCTGTAATTAGAGAATGTCTAGTCTCCTGAGACCTCATTCCAGCAATGCCAGTAGCAAAACATGGCTTTTGAACCAACACCTTCTGTGGAAGAAAATATCTGCCAAATGTTGTATCAAACTGAATAATGAAGAAAATTTACTGAATCATAGTATCACTCATTTACTATATTAGCCTACATCACATCTAGCTCTGATGCAAGAGAATCAATGCTTTTTGATGACATCATAAATGAATCAAAAAGGCTTGAGCAAGAGTATCTGAGTGCAGTGGAGCTGGACTGAATTGAGGAGCAGAGCATGTGTAATTTGGTTAGAGCAGAGAGCGGTTCAAGTATTCTTTGAGTGGCAGCCATCTGGCTCACTACAATTTTGCTCGGATACCAATCACCCATGAGCTCTGGGCATGTTATGCCAGCATTACTTCATTTCTTTCTCGCTTTAGAATTAGACATAACCTAATGTTGAGTGCTGCTTCTCAGACAGACTACTTCAAAAGGAAATGGTAGGGTAAACAATCACAAAAAGGGGTGCTTGTTAACATGTTCTTAAACAATATATACACCGATCAGCCATAACATTATGACCACCTGCCTAATATTGTGTAGGTCCCCTTTTTCCCACCAAAACAGCCCTGACCCGTCAAGGCATGGACTCCACTAGACCTCTGAAGGTGTGCTGTGGTATCTGGCACCAAGACGTTAGCAGCAGATCCTTTAAGTCATGTAAGTTACGAGGTGGGGCCTCCATGGAGGCAGGACGCATTATCCTGCTGAAAGAGTCCAATGCCATCAGGGAATACCGTTGCCATGAAAGGGTGCACATGGTCTGCAACAATGCTCAGGTAGGTGGTACGTGTCAAAGTAACATCCACATGAATGGCAGGACCCAAGGTTTCCCAGCAGAACATTGCCCAAAGCATCACACTGACTTCACCGGCTTGCCTTTTTCCCATAGTGCATCCTGGTGCCAGTTGTTCTCCAGGTAAACGACGCACACACACCCGGCCATCCACATCATGTAAAAGAAAACATGATCAATCAAATCAGGCCACCTTCCATTGCTCCGTGGACCAGTTCTGATGCTCACGTGCCCATTGTAAATGCTTTCAGCAGTGGACAGGGGTCAGCATGGGCACCCTGACTGGTCTGCGGCTACACAGCCCCATACACAACAAACTGCAATGAACTGTGTTCTGACACCTTTCTATCAATTCCAGCATTTACTTTTTCAGCAATTTGAGCTACAATAGTGTGGGACCAACCCACAAGGGCTGCAGTTTTGGAGATGCTCTGACCCAGTCATCTAGCCAATTTGGCCCTTGTCAAAGTCGCTCAGATCCTTCCACCTGCCCATTTCTCCTGCTTCTAACAAATCAACTTTGAGGACAGAATGTTCACTTGCTGCCTAATATATCCAACCCAGTGACAGGTGCCATGATAACGAGGTTATCAATGTTTTTCTCTTTACCTGTTAGTGGTCATAATGTTATGGCTGATCAGTGTATATACATCTGGAGAATATAAAGTTAAACTCGAATGATTTCTGCTCCAACCGAAAAGGTGCGTAAGGACTGGGTGAGTTTTGGGCCGCTACACGCCAAAGACAACATCTGAAAAAGAGGTGAAATGTACCAGGTGACAATCATTTGAAACCTAACCTAACTTTGAAACATAACCTTGAGAAGTACCACGTTAACAAATTAGCCAACATATTGTCTTTGATGACACCTGGAATCGCCAACACAGTAAATTAGTTTAAAAACCATGTGCAAACTAGCCCATGTGATGCTTCATTTGGGTACAGGTTTTAGACTAGGGCACAGGTGTCGAACTCATTCAGTCGAGGTTTAGGGTATGGCCTAAACCCAACCCCCAATCCTTGGCCATGATGTGTCTGCATATTTGGCTTTGAGAAATAAAATCTGACGCTTGCTTTTTAATTTGCATAACGCATTTGAACCTGAAACAAAAAAGTTGGAATTGTGATCTTAAAATGAAGACAGTAGAACTGAGTCTATTGCTAGTAGCATTCTTAGATATATGATTTTTGTGTGATGCTGTCCAACATACAGTACTTGCACATTTAGAGGCCCGTGCCTGATATGTATTTCACGCCATCCACCTTACAACCTTTGCAAAGTCAGTCTGCATTTGAAACTATGAAATTGTAAAACAGATTTTTAAATAATGTTTACCTTATTCTATTAAGCATGTCTTCCTTTCAATGTCTAACAGCTTAGCTGTTAACCATGACATTAATTTGAATTTTTGCAGTATTGGTTTAGACGTTTCTGCGTTATCCAACAAAGACACATCATATTTGCTTGTGTTTGCATCTTAAAAACACTCATTTTCAACCTTATATTTTAATTGCTGTGACATGAAACCACTCATATGCGCAGTGTCCTTCATGAAGCTTATAATATGAAGGAATAAAATCTTATCAAAATGTTAACCTGAGAAAAGCATACATAATGTAGTTAAACTAAATGGTGTATGCCAATTGGTAAAATAATAATACTACCCTCCTCCATTGCCTATAAAATTGATTAAAACCCTCCCCAAAGCAAAACAAATAAAATGGTTAGGCAGTCTTTATCGAACTGCATCCCTTAGACACAGTCATTAATTAATCAATTATAGTATAGGCCCTTATCATCCTATACATTGGCATAAAGTAGTTTAATTACAGTGGCATACAGAACAGCAGGATGGGGGTTAGAGGCTACCCACAGAGCATGATGCTCCATAGGATGTTTGACCTCTGGTGGTCAGTCTGTGGTGTGGTACCTAGCTGTGGCTGGTTGGATCCCATGGGATGATTAGTGAGAGCAGAAAGCACCATATGCTGCAGTATTACCCAGAAGCATCATTCATCAGGCAGGTAGAGAGAGACCGCTAAAGGTGTCCTCTGGGTAATATTGGATGCAAATGTCCAGGGTGAACACCCTTAATGTTTGTTATGTAGATGTGGCGAAGATTGAGCAGATGTATTGTAATTTACCGTGTAGTTTGGTGTAATGCATCGGAGAGGTGGCTGTAATATAAAATGTACTACTGGTGATCTTGCATTGCTCTTTTGTTAAGTAGATTTTGCAGTAAAAGTGGCAGATGTGAGCTAATTGCCTTATACATCAAGCCATTTGGACTGAGTTGACTCTGCCTAAACATTACAAGCATGTGAAATACAGTGGGGAGAACAAGTATTTGATACACTGCCGATTTTGCAGGTTTTCCCACTTACAAAGAATGTGGAACTCTGTAATTTTTATCATAGTTACTCTTCAACTGTGAGTGACGAAACCTAAAACAAATATCCAGAAAATCTCATTGTATGATTTTTAAGTAATTAATTTGCATTTTATTGCATGACATAAGTATTTGATACATCAGAAAAGCCCACTCCTCCATACAGACCTTCTCCAGATCCTTCAGGTTTCGGGGCTGTCGCTGGGCAATACAGACTTTCAGCTCCCTCCAAAGATTTTCTATTGGGTTCAGGTCAGGAGACTGGCTAGGCCACTCCAGGACCTTTAGATGCTTCTTACGGAACCACTCCTTAGTTGCCCTGGCTGTGTGTTTCGGGTCGTTGTCATGCTGGAAGACCCAGCCACGACCCATCTTCAATGCTCTTACTGATGGAAGGAGGTTGTTGGCCAAGATCTCGTGATACATGGCCACATCCATCCTCCCCTCTATACGGTGCAGTCGTCCTGTCCCCTTTGCAGAAAAGCATCCCCAAAGAATGATGTTTACACCTCCATGCTTCACGGTTGGGCTTGTGATCTTAGGGTTGTACTCATCCTTCTTCTTCCTCCAAACACGGCGAGTGGAGTTTAGACCAAAATGCTCTATTTTTGTCTTATCAGACCACATGACCTTTTCCCATTCCTCCTCTGGATTATCCAGATGGTCATTTGCAAACTTTAGACGGGCCTGGACATGCGCTGGCTTGAGCAGGGGGACCTTGCGTGCGCTGCAGGATTTTAATCTATGACGGCGTAGTGTTACTAATGGTTGTCTTTAAGACTGTTGTCCCAGCTCTCTTCAGGTCATTGACCAGGTCATGTCGTGTAGTTCTGGGCTGATCCCTCACTTTCCTCATGTTCATTGATGCCCCACGAGGTGAGATCTTGCATGGAGCCCCAGACCGAGGGAGATTGACTGTCATCTTGAACTTCTTCCATTTTCTAATAATTGCGCCAAAAGTTATTGCCTTCTCACCAAGCTGCTTGCCTATTGTCCTGAAGCCCATCCCAGCCTTGTGCAGGTCTACAATTCTATCCCTGATGTCCTTATACAGCTCTCTGGTCTTGGCCATTGTGGAGAGGTTGGAGTCTGTTTGATTGTGTGGACAGGTGTCTTTTATACAGGTAACGAGATCAAACAGATGCAGTTAATACAGGTAATGAGTGGAGAACAGGAGGGCTACTTAAAGAAAAACAAACAGGTCTGTGAGAGCCGGAATTCTTACTGGTTGGTAGGTGATCAAATACTTATGTCATGCAATAAAATGCAAAATAATCATTTAAAAAACATACAATGTGATTGTCTGGATTTTTTCACAGTTGAAGTGTACCTATGATAAAAAGTACAGACCTCTACATGCTTTGTAAGTAGGAAAACCTGCAAAATCGGCAGCATATCAAATACTTGTTCTCCCCACTGTTTATGGCTCTGTTCTGCCACAATTGTTCTATACATCCCAGTCGGTTGCTCAATGGCAAAGTTTTGTCAGTTGCAATGGAAATGGACCCAATTTGCCAGTATGAAGTCATAGGCTTTCAGCTACTAACAACATTAGTTACAATACTACAGTATGCTACTATAAAACTTAAAACCACTTAGTTGTTACAGATGTAAGGTTCCAACACTCGATCACTAAACACTCATCCTCTTAGAAAAGGGGAGCAAGGTGGTGGATAGGTCAGTTAATTTAGTTGTTTTCCCTTCATGTCTGCTTTGTTTACGGCTTGTTTTTCTCTGTCAAAATAGATCTAAATGTCCCACATTGGAAATCTTAGACGGTAGGCTAATTGCTGTGTTTGAAGGCATTGACCTCCCTCTGCCGAGCCTCAAATGGATCTTTTCACTGTCTTATGCTAGCCAAATATTGGAAGAATGAAAATAAATAGGTGGAATCCATTGGGTTGGCAGTGCCAACAGACAGACTCCGGCTCAGCACGCAGTTTCAGGAGAATATTATTTAATTTACTCCAGGCTTTGCTATCTTGACAGGATAGAGGGTAAGATATTTAGTGGATTTTCTTTCATTACTTTAAATGGAGAAATTGTCTCTTTGAATATAAAATTGGTGTCTTCACATCATGATTTTTCCAGATGAGCAGATTTATCAACAGTTTAAGTCACTCTGAATGTAAAATCTAATATTTCAAGTATCAAGAATACTGTAGTAGTTTTATAATCATTGAAATCCTATCTAAATGACTTTTCTAATACTGTCTCATTGTTGTTGCCCATGGCTATTTGGTATTCACTCAGTTATACAAACTCTCACAAATGTGACATTGTCATGGTGAAGATGATCTTTCATATGCCCTCTTTACTGAAGAAAGGCCTCCAAAAATCCACTGGGATTCTACAGAACCATATGAACTCGGCCTCAGGTATGCAAACAAAGCACTGATCGAAAGGAAACAACTCTTATCCTCTCAGACGATGCGGTGGGTTTTATGGACCCCAGAACAATGCTCCTAGGACATTATACTTGCTCGGTTAACAATGGATCTATTCCCAATCGTCAAACAAAAAGGATGAGTTTACAGGGGTGTGGGGTTGTCGGGGGCTGCTATGTGGAGTGGGGGGGGATTGACCCCTACTGTAGTTAAAGGTTTGTGCTTTCAATGGAACAAATGGCACAATAAAGCAAATTTTATCTAACATCTCTTTAGTCTGAGTATGTGGGTCCCCCGATGCTGATCCTTGTCCTGAAGAACGTTTATTTATGAAGAACATTGACACCTGAGGGAATATAGTAACTGTAAGCGCCACTAACAACATGACTGATTATGGTGTTAACGTCCAGACCTTACTGTATGTACTGCATGTTCGACCTGTTGTTTGTCCACCTTTCATTCTGTTGTTTATAAGGGGAGGGTTTTATGTTAGCCTTCTAGACATGATCCATAGTTAGTAACATTGTTGCAGTGGGAACTCCTTTTGAAGACAAGTGTGTTTATCTTCGGTAGAAGGTGACTTCAAAAGAATTGGAAGTTAAAAAGAGAGGTTTTGTGTTGGCAATACATAAAACTTGTGCTGAAGGTTTTATCTGTAGTTCATAATGTCATTAGTCATATGCCAGGATTATGTGGATTATGTGCGACTGGAGCGCCAAGAAAATGCTTTGCCGAATATTTTTATTTCATTTTACCTTTTCACTACAGTGTAATTAAGGATTTTGTGGGGAAAACCATGTCAGTATCCCCCAACACTTTAAGTTACAGATGCATTATTCAGATGTTCTGCACCAAACGTCTTCACTTCACTCAGACACATTTCATTACTTATGCGATTAAAGCCTCATTTGTTCATATACTTGGTGAAGTTTGATCCCAAGGAAAATAGGCTGGGTAAATCAGAACTGGTCCCTGGAGAAACGGAAGGCCTAAGGGCGATGGTTATGTCACAAGATCTTTACCCTCATCATCCATCAACCTTGTTTCCTCTTTTCACAATAGAACATTGGTTAGTCTTAAAATCTTACTTGCTTCAGAACTTCAAACAGCTCATCCCTCCAGCAAACACATGGAAAGAGCAATTAAAACCATAGAGAAATGCGAAACCCATAAACCAAAGGCACAGTATGGAGGAATCAGTGCGGCCCGGTCTGTTATTGGATGGAGTTCAGACCAAGTTCTGGGCTTAAACATCTCTTTGACACTGAGGTGCTAGTGTACACACACCCACACACACACACACAGGGTTACACACACACACACAGGGTTACACACATAGGGCCGTCACACATTCCATATGTTTCATAAAAACTACTTTGATTGTCCTCCAGTGCGTCTTAATACTTTTTCATAG
This sequence comes from Esox lucius, assembly GCF_011004845.1. Taxonomy (NCBI): domain Eukaryota; kingdom Metazoa; phylum Chordata; class Actinopteri; order Esociformes; family Esocidae; genus Esox; species Esox lucius. Next base: position 19,302,813 of record NC_047589.1, read on the forward strand.
GTCTGTTCATCAACTCTTGGCTGGACTGCCTGCAAGTCAACAACAGCAACAGTATTTGTTCCCCATCCAACACATAGGCAAAAGACATGCCCCAGTAGTGTACATTCGCCAACTGTTTCTAAAGATTTATTAATGCATGTTTCTTCACTGTTGTGCTCTGACCTATTTAGCGATTCTGACTGTTGATAATAAACACAGTCAGTCTTATATAAATTACTGAGTCGCCAAAGGATATTTGTCACCAAGTGTTGCACCTTGTGACTTCTGGTTATACATTGTGAGGAACTCTACTGTTGTTGTTTCTCTTATTATAATTTTTTTACTTAGCTTGCAGCTTAATTTATCTAAGTTTAGCCAATATGGGATTCACGCTATTAGATAATTCCGAGTGCATGTCACTGTTTTGCAAAATGTACGTATATGCCGCTTGTCCAGGCACCACAATACATCCTGCCTACCTCTCCATCATGACTGCTTTGCCCTGTGCTGTAATCTCCACAACTATTGGTCTGAAATCTTTAAGATCCTCTTGGACGTTCTTGAGCTCTGTTTGACCCAAATTTACTGTTGGTTATCCTGGGAGTTTCAAAGGCCTTAAACAGATTACCCAAACCCCAACAACAGTGTCATTTTGGTGAAAAATTAATCTTGACAATTTGGAAAAAGAGTGAGGGCTCAACAACTTAACTATGGCTCAGTTGAAAACCACCCTACATTTAGAGCGAATTTGATGTATGCTGAGTGACGATTTAACAATGTAGCATGTATTTAACATGTTGCTTCTATTCTATTGAAACTGTAATATAAAACATTCTAAATTGTACATTTGGATGCTTATTTTTTTGCGTTTTACTTGAGCAATGGGGATGGATCATTGATAATTATTTAAGAAAAATAATACCCAGTGTATTTACATACTGACAATTTGCATGTTTAACATTTAATATGTATATCTTCACAAAATACTCTTTAAGATGTTTTTGAATTAAAAAGTGAAATCTCAAAAAACTAAATGGTTTGTTTCTGTTTGAGTGTCAATCACATGCCTTAGCCTCATACAGTAGAGCCTGCTACAGTCTGATTTGCACCCTTTTGTGCGCATTAAATCTTGTTACTTAGCCCGACCAATCTCTGTGTTATTACCCTGATTTGTTGGCTGAATATCCACTATTCATATCCATGCACACTGGGGCTCAGCCAAACCGCTAGGGCTGGCTTTCTTCAGGTGCTTACAGAGCAAACCAGGGTCCCATGGGATTCAGAGACAAAAGGGGCTGTGTGGATTGTGTAGTATCTCATCTGGAGTAACTCGATGACAGAGACTGGTGAGGACATGCTGTTTCAGTAGTGATATAAGAGGGTAGAACACAAAGGGCGTACTATTTGGGAGGGCCTACATAAGGACTATGTTCATCTTGGTTATCAGCCTCTCTTTATATATTTTCCGGAACTCTCTTCAGATACATTTCCTGCGTTCTCCCACTGTTTTCTCCGTCACTGTAGGTCCTGTATCATCTTTCTATTTATTAACCCCCACCCCCGTACCCTCGTTCCATCTATGTAACTATGTGTGTCTGTGTGTGTCTGTGTGTGCGCGCCTGTCTCACTTCTTCACCCATCTACCCTGACCTCTTTACTGTGAAACATTGAAATAACAGAAGAACATGTTGGTGAACATAAAGGCAGGTCCCAGAGATAAGCTGATGGGGATCACGTGTGTTGAGGTAAGGTGACAATAGATCTGTTGCTTAAAAGACCGTAGCACAGCCCTTTATGGCACAGTTAGTGGTGTACTTGGTCCAGAACCGATCCAGAGTACAACATTTAAGTTAAATGTAGCTGTGACAGAGATTGGGTCTGTGGGATCATTAGCCCAGACAACAGCGTCCCATGGATCCTGTATACTATATAAGGGGTCACTTCAATTGCCTGGCTACTCAAAGTAAAACGCCACGTCATGCCCACAGACAATGGTTCCTTCGCTGCAAGGAGTCCAGATCCCACTTCCTCCAACACAATTTCCATATTTCTGTAGTATTTTACACTCTCCATTTGGTTCACACTCAGTTCAACCCTGTGAACAGGAGATTCTCTCTGGAGATTCTCCCATAAAAAAGCTTTAAAAACGTGTAGCAATTTCATGGCCTTTGTATTTTGTTGAGAGGCTGAATTAATTAAAAAGCATTAAAGTGTGAACAATTTTAATAGCTAATAGTAAAAGATAGCCTGGAAATATAAAACATCGCTGTAAAACAACTTTGAGGCAAAACCATTTTCGGGAGGTCGAAAATCCCCAAGCTCTGTATTCTTGCCACAGCTCTGACTCTTCGCCCCTATGAACACAACCACTGATGCCAACCGCTCACTGTTCTGGTAGTATAGCTGGGTCTCCTCCCTGCAGTTATTTATTTGACTGATGACTTCTATTACTTGGCCAATTACAGGATGATTCAAATGAATGGCACTTGAATGAATCTGTAGGTAACACTGGAAATAACAATCCATTACATCAGTGACAGAGATGTGCTTTATGTCCCATTGGGTTGAATGCTATGTTAATGCTATCTAGACTGTATTAGGTTGGCCTTGTATTAAGTATTAGAAGTTGCTGACAAAAAGGATTATTATAATGCCTTATAATGCAAATCATAAGTAACAAGTTGTGCTTTTGTCTCTGTTAATCTTTACTGTCAATCAATCTCTCTATTTCTCTGTCTGTTTGTTCATTTAATCGTCTTTGTATTGGTCTACAGCTGTAACTATGAACTCATCTATGGTTACCATTTCTTATTACACACTATGGTATTGGTGGTTCATAGTAACCCCTCGGCCCTCCAATACTTCTATACATATCACTCTCTACTTTAACTCTCTCTCTGGCCTCAGTCTGCCGTTCTATGTGAGACTTCTGGGTCCCTAACGAGATCCTTGGTCCAAACGAGGCCGACGCCTCACCCCCAAACCACACAGGTCCTCGCATCCGTTACATGACTCACACCTGACTTCTCTGTCTTTGCTAATCCCTTCTGGTACAAGCCAGCTTCACTAGTGTGTCTGTGTGTGAGATAACCTGGCTAACATCAGTGATGTGATGCTTTGAGGTTGCCAAGATGCTACATCTGTACTAATACACAACACAACTCAACAGAAGGCCTTGTGGAGGGCCTGCTAATCATCCGTTTTGTGTTGTTTATTTTCCATACCTAATCTTTAAAAGTCCAAAACTGTAATCTACATTGAGACTTTCAGATTACCCAAACTCAGCAACGTAAAGGCAATTACATCTAGATTACGCAGATGCCAACTGCTCACTCTTCTGGGTCCCCTCACTGCAGTTATTCCTTTGACTGATGACTTCTATTACGTGGCCAATTACAGAATGATTCAAATGAATGGCACTGGAATGGGTTCGTATGGTTCATTCAATTAATATTAAGCAGCATAGACCTCTTTTGAAAAATGCTTAATGTTCCGATTCAGATTAGGTTTGACAAGAATGTATGTTGAGACTTAAAAAAATAATGTTTTAACAACATATATGGTTGCTTCTTTGCAGTACCCTTCACTATTGCTCTCACAAACTCAACTACCTTTTTACCAACATGGGGGGGGGGTTATCCCTGTTCTCCTCATGTGCACCCATGTGACTTCTAGAAACATTTTCACTCAGTGAACCCCAACCTTCCTCAATGTTTTCACCACCCTAATCAAAGCCCAATTCATGTTGTTTTTTAGGTCATTTCTAAAAAAATATATATTTTGATGTCATTAGTGATTAATTTACTCTGCCACTGTTAACCCGGTTATGTAACATTAACTTTGGTTTTAACATGATTTGCCAATTCCTTTATGTGAAACACTGCTCAAAATGCATCCAATTGGTAAATTGACCAATGAACCAGTAATTTTGCAGTCTCGTTAGGAATTGACCCTGAAGGTCTCATTGATTAATGGTATACTTGTATACATAAAACCAGTGGCGAACCGTGACTATTGAGCTAAGCCCTCAGTGGTGGAAAAAAGATGTCATACACATACACTGATGTCATACACATACACTGATGTCATAAACATACACTGATGTCATACACATACACTGATGTCATACACATACACTGATGTCATAAACATACACTGATGTCATACACATACACTGATGTCATACACATACACTGATGTCATAAACATACACTGATGTCATACACATACACTGATGTCATAAACATACACTGATGTCATACACATACACTGATGTCATACACATACACTGATGTCATACACATACACTGATGTCATACACAGAGAGCTCGGATGCCTGTGTACAGTAGACCTATGTAGAGCATGACTGAAGACCTTTCTTTTGCAGACCTATGTAGCAGAAGCAATTCTTTGATGACAGAGTGAAACAGTCCTCAACCACGCCTTGTCTGAAGCAGCACACGTACACAACAGTTGCAAATACCGATAGCAGGAATGACATTACAAGAAAATACATAGCGTCATGTCAAAGAAACATTTATCAAAACAAACAGTCACTCAAACAGTGGCAGAACAAATTCAACCGCACAACTACTCACATTGTTAACTGACAGTACATGCTGTCAGAGAGAAAAGAATGTTTGATGTTCTATCTCAAGCATGCAACAATAAAAACATGCACCACAACAAGAAATGTCATGTACCCAGTACTTCCAATTGCAACTTCATTACCTTTGTTTTTACCACACAACCAGTGATCTAAAGTTGAAATAATGTTTTACATGTCATTGTATTTAAAATTATATGAATGACAGCGCAACAAAAAGCAAGCTGTAGATGAAAACAAAAAGTCCACTCATCATTATAATTATCATTTAAAAACAAAGTTCATTCTCCTGTCCTTCTTTATGCAATGGATGATGGTAGGTTCATCATGATTTTAAATCCAAAATAAGTAATTTTTTGATTGAGATCAAAGCCAAGGCTGACAGTAAGGCCATCGTCATTGTTACATACACTCACTGCAAAAAGCTAGCCAGCTAGCTAAGCTCAAGCATGAGAAAACAAGATAAGGCTTGCTACTGGCTCTGAATTCGTAACATATACTTAGGGAATTAAGGCGTCATACAATTTTCCCACCTATTACAGGACAATTTGTGATTGGTTGATTCTACTGTCATTCTAAAATGCAGCTCTAATTGAAGTCAATGTCTATGACGTTCGCTGGTGCCTGAGGGCCTAGCCAATGAACGTTGAGCCCAGCTAGATCATCTAGATTATCGAAACATTTTAATCTGATATTTTTTCTCATGAATATTAACTCTTCTTTTTCCAACACAAACAGAAGAAATTCCTTTCTGTTTTGCGGGTGTCTCAAAGTAAATTACTTGGGAATTATAAAAGCCAGTGTGTTATTCGAAGATTCAATACAACGTAGGACAATATGTTGGACAGTATACATCCAGTCTTCTGCCAAACTGATCCAATTGGTAAAAAATAATAAATAGTGGATACAAGATCAGAATTGGGCTGTCTGTATAAAATCAGAGTACAGTACTCTATGTTCTACCACACTATATACTGTAACTATATCCTACATTGTATTGAATGGAGTACTGGTTGAAAATGTATGTTTTCTCTCAGCAGTTTTAAACTGACGCCTAGAAGTCTCTTCCGCCTAAAAGAAGAGAGAGAGAGACTGAGTCCTCCAGCATATCTCATGGGGTGGATTAGTTGTGCTCCAAGTGCCTATGGCCCCTTAACATAGTTTGGTTCTCTGACTTGACATGGAGGTCTCTCAGCAATAAAAACAATGAAACCGGTGCCAGATGCAATCAAAGACGCATGTTTGAGTACTTAATTTAAATCTACATTTACACAATGGATTCACGTTCTGCAAAGGTTCCAGGCATCCCGGCAGGTAAGTTTGAAAAGCACCTTCTCCTCCATTCAACCTGGCTGCCCATAACGACTGACACGATAAGTAGCCAGCTGCCTTCATTTTGTCTTAGGCATGCCTGCAGTCTGGAGCCCACGTACAGTAAGCCTTCAGTCTGGCTGTAATGGCCATTGATGTCTTTCTAGTCCGACCAAATTCCAAAGGCTGTGACAGAAGGATTTTTTATTAAAAAACAACCACATTATTCACATTCCTCCCGGCACAACCAGCCTTTGTAGGACTAACTCTTTATAACCATTGCTTTAAAACATTCATAACTTAACCTTTATGCTGAAATGTAACCAAACCCAAGCGACTAACACTAAACCAAAGCTACTAATGCCTAAAACTAGTTTTGCCGTGAACCTAAACCTAAGCCAAAAATACCACTTTTCCTTGTGGTGACCAGCTAAAAGACATTATGGCAACCTAAATGTCAGTTTTCAATATATTTACAGGCACTGTTGGTCCCAGCATGTATTGCAAAACAAGGATCACACACACAATATGAGTTGTAAACATCAATAGCCCCCTTCACAACAAATCCCAGTCCAATAACAGCTCATCACTCAGCCAGGGATAAAATATAGCTTTTAGTAAACTTAACCTTCTTCTATCAGGCCTGAATTAAGCTTTCACTTACTCTTTCTTTATTTTCTATTCTAGCTTTCTTTCTTTTTTTAAATACTCAGTCACAAACAATCAGAATACTTACTAAGATCAAATCAAAACCTACACTACAAAAATAAAAGAAAGAAAACACTAAAATTCCCTGAGACTCTGATTCATAATAAACATTATGTTCGGCTACTAATTTCCTTTTGACCAATGTAATATGTAATCTACAGCAGCTTGACTTGCTGCCAGGCCATTGGCTGAGAAAAAGAGTGATGGCAGATGTTCTGTGTTTCAAGCCTATGGATCTATGGTTATGGGGATTGTGGGAGCTATCAGCTGGGTTCAGATTAATGTAACACTGTGGTCTTGGGATTCCAGAGCGGCAGGGTACGTTCTAGGTTCCGATTAATGTAACACTGTGCTTTTGGGATTGCAGTGCGGCAGGGTACGTTCTAGGTTCCGATTAATGTAACACTGTGCTTTTGGGATTGCAGTGCGGCAGGGTACGTTCTACAGTAGGTTCAGGTTAACGTAACACTGTGCTTTTGGGATTGCAGTGCGGCAGGGTACGTTCTACAGTAGGTTCAGGTTAACGTAAAACTGTGCTTTTGGGATTCCAGCAGCAGGGTACGTTCTACAGTAGGTTCAGGTTAACGTAACACTGTGCTTTTGGGATTCCAGCAGCAGGGTACGTTCTACAGTAGGTTCAGGTTAACGTAACACTGTGCTTTTGGGATTGCAGTGCGGCAGGGTACGTTTAACAGTAGGTTCCGGTTAACGTAACACTGTGCTTTTGGGATTCCAGCAGCAGGGTACGTTCTACAGTAGGTTCAGGTTAATGTAACACTGTGCTTTTGGGATTGCAGTGCGGCAGGGTACGTTCTAGGTTCCGATTAATGTAACACTGTGCTTTTGGGATTGCAGTGCGGCAGGGTACGTTCTACAGTAGGTTCAGGTTAACGTAACACTGTGCTTTTGGGATTGCAGTGCGGCAGGGTACGTTCTACAGTAGGTTCAGGTTAACGTAAAACTGTGCTTTTGGGATTCCAGCAGCAGGGTACGTTCTACAGTAGGTTCAGGTTAACGTAACACTGTGCTTTTGGGATTGCAGTGCGGCAGGGTACGTTCTACAGTAGGTTCCGGTTAACGTAACACTAAGTCCCGGCTTCATCGCAGTGGTTTAATGTATAGATGTGGAAATATATTTTTCTGTAACACATCTCAGTGAAGTCAATTCATAGTGAACCCAAAGGGCCATAGGGAACGCCAGGGTCATAGGTCATACAGACCTTGGCACATGAAAACTTTGGTCAGAGAATAAACTGCACTCTCCCCTCCATCTTTACTCCCTCTCTCCTCTCTCCACTTCCTCCATCCCTAATCTGTCATCCATTACAGCCATGTTCGGACAGGGCTCTTCAGGAACAGACTTACGCAGTCCTGTTGTACAGCACACAGTCTTTCAACACAGCATTATTTGTCCTTGCATTTCCCTCCACTCCATCTTTCTCTCCTTGTTGTTTCCTCTGTCTCTCGGTTTCTGTGTCTTTCTTTTTGTCTCCACTCAACCATCCAAATGCATTGTACTCTAAATGTTTATACAGCACAATTGATTTACTAAGTGTGTTTTGTTGATGTATCCTATGAGGGAAGTTAAATTAGATGTGTCCCTTTCTTATCAAAAATGTACAGCAAAAGTAAATAACAAACAAATATGTGTATTACCAGCAAATAAAGCACTGTCAATTCTCCTTCAAAAGATGCTGAATACATTTTGTAAATGGTGTGTGAAACACAGTTATTCCGTTTGCATGACAGGCATGCTGAAATAACACCGTAAATGACATTTATCAGCAGAAAGTGCACACGGCTGCACCGTACCCTGGAGAGAGATTATTCTAATTCACAGAAAGGCATTCAAATCGTGCTTCAACCCTTAAGGACCCACAGTTCCATTACCATCAGGATTCCATGAACCAGGGCCTACGAGGTACTATTTCAATATCGCAGGGGGAAATTACATGTGTATTACTGAACCCATCTCTTTATCCAGCTCTGCAGGGTGCTTTCACAACAAATCAATCAATTATACCGACACTAAACTACTCAATTCTTTCATAATTATCTTGTGTCAAAGAGAGAGAGATGGACAGAGAGAGAGAGAGAGAGAGAGAGATGGAGGAACGTGTGAAAGCTGCTACAGTCTACAGAACTTCTGTCAAATCTTATGGAATTTCAGAGAATTCCTCTGGGAAATTTTAAGACTGGGTTCTTATTCTCAATATATCCACAGTACATACTTCCAGAGACTAAATAATTGTGTGAACCAGAGCCCCTGGGAACTGTTGGGGTTCGAGGTTAGTTTTTAATCTCAATAAATCGTCCAAAACGACTTAATCTGCTCCCTAGGATTCAGTGTACTGTTCAGTGCTTTGACTAAACCAGATAAAATGTGTTGTTGCATACTGTTTGTGTTTCAGTAAAGCCACTTAGAGATTAGAGTAATGGAGAAACATTGATGTGTGTGTGTTTGAGCCTGCTTGTGTGTGGTTCTTTGTGTTTGAGAATGTGTTTGTCTATGTGTAGTCACCATCTTATACTGACCTAATTGGCATAGTCATTCCTAACAAAGTGATATGGTACTTTGAATGCCTCCTGTGGGTCTATGCATGGGATCTGACAGAGGAGCTTGAGTCTGGTCTAATAGCAGTGTTGATCTGTACTGTTCAAAGCAGCATCTGAGGAATCCCAGCCCTTTGGCAGATACATTAATAGACAGAGTACTGAGATATAGTATCTTTCACAACAGCTCTAGATTGCGGACGGCGTGGTCATGCCCAAAGTATAATTGAAGACCTAAAAGAAATTGAAAATACTCATTCCAATGACCCCATTCTAGATAGATAAGACTCGGGAAAATGTGTGTGTTTTCTGTTTTCTTCAGAACCCCTTATTGCGCAGTGTACAGGGCCAGGTAGCGAATCTGACTGGTGCAGAAAAACATCATCATCAATAATAATTGTGTTTTCTAGATGGAATATCACAGGCTACAAAATATTTTTCTAAACCGTACTTGATTCAGACTGGAATATTCTTAAAAAAGTATTTTTAAAACAAACCAGAAAGTAAATATTAGTTGATAGTCATTGTAAAACACTTTTACATGGGTCATTTAATAACGTTATATCATGATTGATATCAAGATTGCATCATGGTCTAAGAAGTTTTGGAACTTGTGTCAAGTTTCGTGTTTCTATTTACTCTTACTTTTGTATTCATAATTGGGGGCCTGTCTAGAGAGAGCCTGAAATAGGTCAAGTAGAGGTGAGGTAGAGAGTGAGGTCAAACCACATTAGACCTCTGGTTGAACGCCAATGTGAGCAGGTATGTCTTGTGGGTAAAACAGGAAGCCTCTGTGGTCTTGTGGGGCTGGTTGACCACCAATGTGAGCAGGTATGTCTTGTGGGTAAAACAGGAAGCCTCTGTGGTCTTGTGGGGCTGGTTGACCAGGTGAGTGACACTGTTCTTCCGGGTCTTCTCCCTGGTCTCCTCCCCTCGAAATACCTCCTAAAGAAAGAAACTCTCAACTCCTCAGATGAGCACAGGCCAAAACTGTCTTTCTGTGTGTGCACCTGCAAATCCTGGCTAACCTCAGCCCAAAGTCAAGGACCCAGTTGGCTCAGCGCAAAAAACTGAATTCATAGATATACTTTTATTAGCCCTAGGCTGATGTATAATCAACTCTCTAGAAGAGTTTCCGTCCCTCAGTGGTTCTAATTTGTGGATGATTTTACATGGGCTGAAACAAAGGTATCCTATCCACACCTTTAGCCCATATTGCCAAGCCCTGTTCTAGAAGTATCCTGATAAGTTCTACTATGGCAATAAACTTATAGTAGTTTCTTTGCATGGCATTGGCTGTGCTTCCATTGACACATGGAAGCCAGACAGCTCATGTCCCACCTGGGTGTTTTATGGGTCTAGCAGCAGACTAACAGATGTCCCTCTGGTTATCATCAAAGAGCTTTATGCAAACTCACTGTTAGATTCCTGCAAAAACATATTGGTCATTTAAATGAATGACATCCAGCTTGAGTAAACATAACCAAGGTTGAATTGAACTTAATGACAACATCGCTGAAGGGTTTCGCTTGACCGAAGGTACACAACACAATGCCAGATGCACTAGATAAAGGCAAAGTATAACCTGGCTTTACACCTGAGTTAAATCCGCTTCCCTTTTTTGTCTACTCGCAATCATATTGTAACATGTGGTACCCTGAAAGCATGAAGTGAACATGAAATTAGACCAGCAACAAACTATCTGTTAATTAGCCACTGATTGCTTTGTTCCCTTTGGGTCAGAGTAAGATTTGAAATAAGGTTTAGTGTGGGGGTCAGGCTTAGGGTTAAGACAAGGGTTTGGTTTAGAGTTGAGTGTACAAATGGGTGAGGGTCCATAGACTGTCTGGAGATCATAAGCAGGTGGACTATTCAAATAGGGTTAGAGAAGGTAACCATCTTTATTTATTGATCAAAAGGGTATAGTAACTTAGTGAACTTGAAATGTATGAACTACTCTAGCTACATTATCTTGCCCTGCGTCTCCAACAATAAGTCTTAAATTTAGAAGAGATTTGTCTTCTACACACACACACGCACACACACACCATCCTGTGGCACAGCAGAGATGGGGGGGTGTTGAAGGCAATGTGGTCATGGTTACTGCACAGCCTTAAGGACTGCCTCAGACAGTTAGACACCATGTGATAAGCACTGATGCTTTAGGGAGATTGGCTCATATTGGATGGGCTCTGAAATTGAACTACGTGTGTGTGCGTGCATGTTTGCGCATGTGACAGGGTGTGCACATATGTGTGCAAATGCTGCATGTGTTTGACACGTGTTGACACGTGTTGTGTTTGTTGCGTATTCATTGGGAGTGTTTTATTGCATGTCTTCTTTGGTTCCTCAAGGAACCGAGATTGGAGGCGGTGATTGTGAACAGAAAGGCCGGGCCAGAAGAGGAACATCTGACGGAGGAATAGCCACGCGAGGCTGTGAATTAAGAGATGAACACGTTTGTCTACTGGGTGGACATTTTCATTCGGAAACCTTATGATGACCCTGTATGTGTGCGTGTGAGTGAGCTGGCATGCATGCCTGAGTGAGTACCGGGCCTGTCTGTCAGTATCCCCTGGTTGGAGGCATTCTATTTCAAATAGCCAATTCAATCTAGACAGGCACCACCAGAGACTATGGCAACTGCTGCCACTAAGGGTCCGGATTGGAGCTGCCAACGGGAGGCCAGAGTGGCTGTGGCATTTAACACAACCGGCTAACGATCCCCTATACCCAGTGCTGGATGACTCTAGACGCGTTGTTAGTCTAGAATATTCTGCGTGACGATGAAGAAAGCCTCTTACGAAAACACCGTCGTAACACCTCAATCCCACTTGCATGCGTGATGGTTAAATGAATGAATAAATGCTGCCCACTGACCCGATCTGATAGACAAATGCGCCCCTTCATTGCAGTGTCGATCCACGGCTTGACAGGCCGTATCTTGTTACAGCACAAAGGTAAGACCTGCTAGACCAGGTTCCATCATGTTTGCCTGTCGACACCATTTTGATATATGAAAAATGAACAGCTAATGTCCTCTTTCAATGTGGGGATGTGACGGTAAATAGCAAACTAGTCCGACATCATCTCCAATTGTCTCTTATGTCATCTGTCATAAGATGGGCGCGAGTTAGAGCTGTTCAGTGTCTGGGGGTCAACAGAGCAGACCTCATCTCTGCTGTCAAACCCAAACTAGAACATGGTTGTTGTTTTGTTAATGCCGACAGGATCACTGAATCAAGCATCAGTCATGTATGTACTGAGGAATGGTATTGACAGCGCAGTGTTCCCATTGAGCTGGGTACCTGAACTCCTCAGTAGTGACTGTAGTTAAATGTCGCCTGCAGTTTATGTTCATACTATATCAGCTCAATCGATCATTTGCTAACCGCATGTCAAGTGAGTCTGCGTCACATTCCAAACCGTTTTGGGAATTAAGCTGGAAGTAAGCTAGAGATAGGGGGCATTGTGCTCTTTCTCCTAAATGCAGTGATTTGTGGAATCTGTGGAATTTTCTTTTCTTCTTTCTGTGTGTTCGGTTTCTCAAATACAGTTTTTCATTTTTTTTTATGTATGAATTGAAATAGCACATGTTAAATGTGAGACAGAACAATATTAAACAGTTTTGTCTATTTGGAATGCATGAGGTGGGGAATTTTGTTCAGTGAATGCTTCCTTTTATTGCTAGCAAAGGCGTAACTTTTTCATATACATATAAGTCATTTAGTTGACACTCTTATCCAGAATGACATAACAGTAGTGAGAGCAAATTTCTGTCTTGCTAATTCATCTCAGAAAGGTGGTGATGTGAATTTCTGTGCCTCTGCCTCCCCACACATTATTTACAAAAAACTAATTCCTGTCAGTAATATCAAATTCCCGGCCATAGTGTCTGGTTTTATTTCATGTGCCACACGATAGCTTAACTCAAATTACACTGTCTGGGCTCTCTGCAAAGAAAAAGATTATCTGCAAAGATTAAATTTCATAATCTGTCATTTGGCGAAATCCTTCATTTGGAAATCATAATGACCCACTGTGATCTACTGAAGGTACATTGCTACCTCAGAAGTGTCTTCTGCTAAAGATATCTACTGTCGTCAGCGGTTTGATCGTTATCGCTAAGCTAGTGCCATAACAACCCTTCACCACTGGATGAGCCAGGGCAAAAACACTGCTCATTTCAATACAGCCCTTTATATATGCATGGTGAGATGTGTATAATTAGAATCAGGCGCAACGCTTGCCCCTTGGGCGAAAGGGGTTACGTTAGTTTACTTAAACCACAAAAATCCTAATGCTGCCTAATGAGTTGATGCAACCATTTATGATAGTTTTTTTCAGATTCTGAAACCTGTTAATGTCCATTTAATTTTTTATTTTTTTACAATAAACCAGGTGTGTACAAATTGTTGAACAGGGGAGCCGTGATTCTCAAGCGGGTGTGTGAGGAAAGGCGTAAGGGACATTACATGTTTTTAATTTGGTTGTTCTTTTTAGACCATAAATATGAACCTAGATTCTTACTGAGGATATAAACTGGTAATTTGATGACTTTATTTTTTTTTATGTTAAAATCAATATATTTCAGTCACTGCTGATCTCGACACTGATGTCTAACCAGTTATGATGGGGATCTCCTTCCTGAACTACAGTGGAGTGTGTCACAGGCAAAACTGGCTGTATGCTGCAAACATTCTCACGCGAATAAAAGAGGGTGGCACTTTGGAAATCAAACCTGATTACTAACCAGGGAAATTAATTATTCAATCAAAGCTTTGATAAGCAGCGTTGGTTGAAAGGCGAAAGGATTGATTACAGTTATTGTCGGTTGCTTTAGTTCTGTTAACACAAGTAATATCTTACCAATTTAAGTACAAAATGCGCAACAGATCAACAAAAAGCTGTACAACAAACAAGATCAACCATAAGAAAAGTACAGAATGACCAAACTAAGGCCATAGATTTGTATGTGACCTCAGTGGCATTCACACCCACAACTGCATTGCATAAAAACTGAAGATATCCACTGCAATCTGGACATGATTTAATGGCTGAAGACAGAATTGACAGACATTAGTGTGTGCTAAACATGGACATGTATTTCATTCCTTTCTGATAATGTTTGTTACAATTTGTTAGACAAATAATGCTGGTTGCAATAAAAAGGTTTTGTGAAGACATTTTAGATCATTGTGGGATAGAAATTATGAAAGTAATTTTCAGTCAGTTGTGAGGGGCAGTGTCCATTATGGGTTTTGCTTATTGTGAAAACAATGAAATAAACTGTAACAGATTACCTTTAGCACTTCAATGAGGCAATTTGAAAACTAAACTGACAGAATGGCACTATGTTATGTTTTGATGACTAATCAATGTACTCATTAATTCCCCAGAAATGTAATGATTGGATCAATGATCTTCAATGATCTTGTGGTGAAAGATGTTTACAAAACAAATGAAAACAAAATAACGTGTTCCGAATGCAATATTTAATGGGTTAGAAGTGGGATCAGTTTAGAGTTTTGTAATAAGAGATGTTAAGACTCTAGCATGCTATTGTACTGAAGCGAGAGGGGAAAACACAATTAAAGAAAGAAAAAAAAAATTCAAGGAACTGCGGCCTAAAATGGATTCCTCCTCAAAATCGATTGCTTGTCAGTTGAAATTTGTTGATTATTTAAATTGATTGGCCGGCTTTCGTCAGATGAAACGTGTTTGTTTTAACGTTGACATTACAATGAACCAGAGTGCATATCTAATGTGATATATTTTAAGGGAGGAGGCACTCATACACACAAACACACTCACCCGCATCCACAAACAAAAATAACCTCATACACCAAAACAAAACACACTCACCCCCACCTCTTCTTTTCCACACCCTCCTACAATGCAGGTTTTTCAACCGAGACGTGCTTTACAGGCAGCTACTGTAGCATCTGCTCCCTGCAGTCCTCTGCCGGCTAAGCTTCTGTTAATTTCACTAACCACCTTGGCCATCTTCTCCCACAGTCATCATCAATCATCCCTCTCTCTCTTCCCCCACTCTCCTCCTCCGCTGCTACTGGCTGTGGCGTGGGGATGGCTAAGGACAGGAGTGTGGATATGGATGTGGGTGTGTGTGTGTGTTTATGTGGGTGTGTGTGTGTGTGTTTGCACGTTCTGGCAAGGACTATAGTGGGTTGCGTAACAAGCTGCATTGATGAGCTAATGCTATGTCGGCTAATGTTATGGAACGCAATGGGACGTGAATGACTATACGGTGTAGGTTAAAGGCACCATTCACCTCAAGGGCTAAATGCAAATTGAAATGTGTACAGACACACCGTAGTCTGACTCACCTACGTGTCAGAATTAAATGCTCGATTTTGCCTATAACTTCCTAGTGAGCAACATGATGGCTTGAATAGGTGGGATGTTCAATCCGAGTTCAGGGGCCTTTCAAAGAGATATGAGGATATGGTTGAATACACAGAGTCATTGAAGTGATCCGTTATGAGATTCTACCTCCAGTCCACATTGGCCAACGGTGGCCAACGACTAAGCTGCTTGCCGCATTGGTTCAGTTCCGGCCTTTTGCTTACTCAGCACACTTCTGTATGTACATCTGTCAACTATAATTAACAATGATTGTTCTAGGCAGTTAATGCAATTCTTTTAGGTACCAAACCTTAAACCTTCTGTTAAAATCAGCAAACTCAACGTTTCCAACATTTCAGGTCCATTTAGAATACCAGGACACATGCTCAAATACCTGGGCACGTGCTCAAATACCTGGGCACGTGCTCAAATACCTGGGCACGTGCTCAAATACCTGGGCACAAGCTCAAATACCTGGGCACGTGTTCAAATACCAGGGCACGTGCTCAAATACCTGGGCACGTGCTAAAATACCAGAGCACAAGCTCAAATACCTGGGCACGTGTTCAAATACCAGGGCACGTGTTCAAATACCAGGGCACGTGTTCAAATACCAGGGCACGTGTTCAAATACCAGGGCACGTGTTCAAATACCAGGGCACGTTCTCAAATACCAGGGCGCGTGTTCAAATACCAGGGCACGTGTTCAAATACCAGGGCACGTTCTGAAATACCAGGGCACGTGCTCAAATACCAGGGCACGTGTTCAAATACCAGGGCACGTGTTCAAATACCAGGGCACGTGTTCAAATACCAGGGCACATTCTCAAATACCAGGGCACGTGTTCAAATACCATGGCACGTGTTCAAAGCATGAAGAGACCAGCTGTCAGGTGTCTTCATGGACATCTTAAACCTCTCCCTAACCCAGTCTGCAATATCAACTAGCTTGAAGTACACCCCCATAGTCCATCAACACAAAGGCGACCTGTGTAAATGTTTACCATCAAGCAGCGCATCTTTAGCCGTGAAAGCATTGAAAGGCTTGTCACCACTCTCATCCCAGACACTCTGACTCTCATACCGCCCACCGAGGATGCAAAGTCGATTGCACTCCACACTAACCCCTCCCACCTGGACAAGAGGAGCACTGTTTGTCAGTCTGTTTGTCATCTACAATTATGCAATCAACACCGTTAAAGCCTTCAACCTCATCACTTAGCCCTGGGACTGAACACCTCCCTTTGGAACTGTATTCTGACCTTCCTCACGTCCAACTTGTGTACTCCCTGTTCACTCCCCACAACTGCTTGGCTCCACACAAATCCAACACCATGCTCAGGTTTGCCGATGACTCGGTGGTTGTGGTCCTGGTCACTGACGAGACATTCTGTGAGGAGGTCAGAGAATTGGCACCATGGGTGCCGTAGTAATCGTCTCTCTCTCAACATGATTGTGGACCATAGGGAGGGTGGAAAACATCCCTGACCGCACTGGCGGTGTGGTCAGGAACTTCGGGATGTTTGTGTCCCCGTTAACAACGAACCAACTTGGTCCACACGCACCTGACAGCACGGCAGTGCCTCTTTCCCCTTAGTAGGCTGAAAAGGCTGTTCTACACTGTAACCATCGAGAGCCTTTTGACACGCTGCATGCCTGCTATGTATGACAGCTGCGCCACCTTTAATCGCAAAGCACTTCGGAAGGCGTGAAGAACATAGTTCATTACCGGTACCGAGATCCCTGTCATCTAAGACCTCTACACCAGGTAGTATCAGAAGGCCTTAACGTATTCAATGTCAATGATTATCAAATGTCTCTTTGCACAGTCTCTTCAGTTTTTAATATATACCGGACCACTATTAAACAACTTAGGGATTATTTCAATTAAATACATCTCTGTTTCATTGTTAGAAGTTCATTGGCATTTGCAGGCGAGTCGCTCTGCTGAAAGGGAGAAAACATTACAAAGAATCATTGATAGGAGGATTGTATTAAAGGAATAAAAAGGGAGAGTAGGTAATGCTTATCAGTACCTGAAGGACGTTTGAAGTGTTTTTGGAAGTTTTTCAAAATAGGGCAGAACGCCAAGGCCCTTCTCTCCCTGTGAATTATTTAGCTGTCACATTGCATGGTTTGGAGTGAGTTTGTAACCAACACAGCCAATATGTTACCTTGTCCTCATCTGTGTTTCATTAAATGGATAGTTCATGCAAATCAAAAAATGATATATTTGTTTCCTTACCTTGGAAGTCAATCAAAATTGGATACCAGCAATCTAGGCTTTGGTTTGGTTTACCTGGACCTTAACCTAATCTTTTGGTCCAAATAATGTTTAAACCTTTGTGGCTAATAATGCAAGTTACTGGAAACTTCATTTGAATTTCCACACTTAATGTTAACATCCTCTTACAATATTTAAACTTATGTCAACTATTGTGCACTTAATGAAGTTACTCACAGTTTTCAGACAATCATAATTTGTGTCAGGGATTTTTAGAATCTGTTAAATAATTGAATGGGTAAATGGTTGAATGGTGGTGAATTCAAATTTGTTTTACTTTGAAATTGAAAAAAGTGATTGAACAGTTCCATTCTGACAAAAAATGGCAATGTGTTGCATTCATGTGCAAGGCTGTGAAATATATTTTACTGTATTATTTGCCTATTTTTGTTATCCAATTATTTTACCCTCTCAACTTCATGATGTCCAATTGACAATGTTGGTTCTTTTATGTTTTATTCCCTAACACGTCCTCTCTTAGCTGTATTCCTGTATGGTGGTGAACCACGGTACCATGACATTAAAGCAATCCCAATAATTGGAGTCCACCAAAGTGAAACATACACACCTGTGACTGATGACGTTAAACTGCATGTTTGTGTGAGTGCACGTCTGTGTACATGTGTATTCCCGGCCTACAGGTCTGTGTGTGCCTGTGATAGCGTACGCGTGTCGAAATGTTTAAGTGTCGGGGGCAGATTTCAGAGGCCTGGTTCTGTCCCCAAACACGCAGGCCAGGTGGAAAAGGTCATCAGAAATCCCCCCCGATCAGCACAACAGCCCACGCTCAGCAGTACACCTGGCATTTCTGCTGGAATTGACTCCTGCACTGTGGAGCTAATAGAGAAGTGAAGGACAAGCATGGTGAGGGTTGGAGAAGAAACAAATCAAAAATGGTCGCTGTTGATAAGAGGCCGAGCACATATCGACGCACACTCTCAAATAATCTCAAATGTTCCAGCGGTCGACAAAGGTCGTTGTTTTAATTTCATTGCTTTAATTCCTGCGCTTCCAAACACTAACTAGTGTTTGAACATTCTGTGTAAACAAACAGAATCATATGTTGCGTTAAACTCCGGCTGTGCTGCTGTCACTGCTGGTGTGCTGCAACAACTGCCTGTGGTTTTGGGTGGGAGGAAGTGTCATTTCCTCCCCTAAACTCTTCCAAACCGCCCACCCCCCACCGGGGGCGTCACAACCTACCAGGTGACACTCCACGGTCTTCTTGGCGCCCCTACAGAGTTGCTAATGAGGTCAAATTATGAATTACAAAGTTGATCTAGCAGGCCCGCAGATTTGGGACTCCAGAGCTGGTACTGCAGAATTGGTGCGACAGAACTGGTACTACAGTACAGAAGTGGAACTACAGAACTGGGACTAAAGAACTGGTACTACAGAACGGGGACTAAAGAACTGGTACTACAGAAGTGGAACTGCAGAGCTGGGACTACAGAAGCGTAACTACTGAATTGGGACTAAAGAACTGGTACTGTATACCACACAGTACTACAATGAGCTAGCACAACAGTAGCCAGATTGGAGAAGGGCGCAACAGTAGCCAGAAGCTCAGACACCAAATAACCTGTCCATTGAGTTTTTGTGAGAGGGCCAAAACAGAACATGGAAGTTGAGAGGATTGGGAGAAGGGATACAGGGTGAGTTAAAAGACATTTCAGTAAAATCACAGAAATGTCAAAGACACAGAGAGGTGACTGCCGAAGGTAAAATGCAGGATCAATTGAGAAACTACGCAGAAGTGACATATCCCTGTGAGCGTTTTGGAAAACCCAATGTTCCTGTCATGTAGTGGGGAGTGTGTCTACTCTGCATAAATGCCTGCGATACAGTTGACCATGCCTACCTAGAGAGTTCCCACAACTCCAGGAGAAGAACCAGCTTAATGGCCGACAGGTCAGCTTGCAATTCAGTCAAGTGACAATGCAGAGTCATTCAATTGGGGTTGGCTTGGAATGTCTCATTTGTCCCATTGAATGTTAATGTGGCCAGAAATCCATGCAATTTCCACTGGGGCAAACGTTTCCTTACATGTTACATTCTAAACTATTCAGCTGTGATGTCCAGTTTTGATATTACAGCCAGTGTGATGTCACAACTGTGGTGATGCAATTTCCATGTAGTTAAGATTCTCTGTGATAATATTTCCAACACAAACACAAGTAACATCTGTAACTGACCGAATCAGTTTGCAGCCATACCACTTTATCTTTCCTGATGTTTCACTCATTCCTAATGTTATAACATACATGCACAAATCATTGTGTAGGCTACAGGTAAACACCCCCAGGTGACCCCCAGGTGTAAGAGGGGGATAAAGACAGTCACAAAGTCACCAGTTAATGTAGCATCAACCGAGGCTCCAATATTTGCTCATGATCAGGCTCTCTCTTCTCTTGGTCGCACTGCTGCTGTTTAATGAAGCGGCAGCGTGTTGAATGACAAACAGACAGCACTGTATTAGACCAGAGTGACTGCTTGGAGCATCACTAATAAGGTTACTATGAGTCCCACTGGGTAACAGGCATTTGCCTCTGGTTTAGCTGCATTAGCCGCGTCACCCTGTTAGCACAGCAAGACAGAACCACCGTGGCCAGTCGGAGCTAGCATGATAGCGAACGGGCACTGAATGCTTGATTATTTCACTGGGTTTATTCATTATCTTTATAAGAAAGCTGTGAAAGTACACCTGTGTGTACGGGGAGATAATAATGTTGTACGTGTTGTAACAAATCTTCTACAGAAAAATCTGTTGATTCATCCTATCCTGTTTTTTTTTAACTTTAACTTAACTCAATTTGCCATACTGTGATTTCTAGGACTCTCATTAGTTGATTTGGGAGTTGGTTAATGGGAAACGTTGTACTGTAGGTATATTATGTTGACCTTGTTTTGACCTTTTAGCTTTTAAAGGACATGCCTTATGTAGACTTTTGTTGTATCAATCTAATGACTTAATCTGACTTTTACACCTCATCTGACTTTTTATGTGAAGTTCATCGGCTTGCGTTTCCACAGTGAGTGATATCCGTATGTTTTGCTGTGTTAATTAACAATAATGACCAACGAACGAGTTAGCCACCAACAGTCATCATCACTAGGCGGTGCAAGGCAGTTTTGAGTGTTGGAGCTAAAACAGGATTGGTTATCACTGGGGTGCCGATCACTCGCATATCGCTGTTAGGACCTGTCTGACGTGCGTCTCATCTGGGAATGGGTAAGACAGCCGCTGGAGTCCTTCACAGGCAGGCTGTCAATGGATGGCCGCAGGCCCAATTGATGCACAACCGAATCTATCTTGGATGTGCTAATGGGGGCGTCGGGCTTATGCCTTAGAGGGCTTTCGCCCTGTCTCGCCACGGCTGGGGCCACCCATGGTCATTATCCTGTAAAACCCATTCCTAAATATTCAAGAATAGTTACATTCATATTTTTGGACTAATTTACATTGCTTTACCCCAGTCAAACTGTAACAAACAATGTAGGCGTTTCTTCAATTGTACAGAGACCTACAGCATTAATATATGAATTCACTTCAGAATCTGTGACATTTTTGCAGACAATCATCTACATCAATTCAAAGTCACTGAAGATTGTTGTATGTTTGGTTTAGTCATTACATTTTGGGTGAAAGGTTGGAAAAGGCTTACAAGGGAAGTGCCTAGCACTGGGATTGAACATGCAATCTTTGGAGTCGGAGCTCAAGGATTAATCCTGTCCACCATCCCTGTCTGTACTGCTATAGCAAGCCGCCAGCGTTCTAGATGGTAACATCCCTCACCATTGCCCCTAGTGGCCAGTTTTGATCAATCTGGAGTAATCCCTCTGGTATTTTATCTTAAATACATGCATTCCTGCCCCTGCATAACCTCCCATTTCCCCTGAAGTGATTATAATTACAAATTTACCCAGGCAGACACAGCACAATGGTTATCTCGACCCAATTGATAAACTTCCTTAATTAAAAACGGCAGTCTTCGAGAAGAGCTCTGGAATGACTTTTTTTCTTTGGAGATGCTCTCTGCAGCCTGTCTCTTTGCTATTCACTCTAACACAACCAGTTCATACATGCCGGAGCGGTGCTAAGCTGTAGGCTGCTCTACAATTCTCCACCAGAGCTAGTGTTGCATACAGCAGGGCCAGATAAGCTTTCATTTGAATAATTCCCATGTTGCCGTTCTTTATCTTTGAGTTTACCAATCAGGAAATGTAGCTAAGTGAGTGATTGAGTGATTGTGCTGTTTGGTTACAAAGTTGTTTGACCATGGTATGCTAACGCTAATCAATCAAAAGCAAGCTTTGGGGAACTATGTTTTTTTTTTCTTAAATGCTATTGACTGTCATTGGCTATAGAAGATCTGTAATAGGCTTTTGACTGTGGACAGAAATTGGCATTTGAGTTCTTTCATTCGTGTCTTTGATGTGTGTCAGAGTGGGGATTTGTGAAGGGCAGAGAGAAAGAGGGTACACTATGTTACCATGTAGGATGCCAGCTTATTCTGATGTGATGGGCCTGTAGTGAGACTTGAGTTTAGTTACACTAATATGATATATGGTGCTTTCTAACCCTCTAACATATACACATCTTAAGTCTTTAGAGCTGTGTATTTCATGTCAGTGTATTTCATGATATACAATTTAGAACCACATACAAAGAAACTGGCAAACAATTTTAAATTGTATATAATGTGAAATCAATGGATTATGCCCTGAGGTCTACAGGCTCTTTGAATGCGTTTTCAAAGTTTTGTGTTACTGTAGTGAGTAAAGCTATAGCAAGATATTTCACAACAAAGTGCTTCTACAGTAGAAATCCCTCATGCAGGCCATGCTGTAAAGACGCTAGCTGGCACAGCAGCTAATGTCAATAAACATTTCTAACTTTTGCGTTGTGATAAAACTACTCATGTGGAGGCCATCAAATCAAAAGAAGACCTGTCAGTTTTATATGGTTATAGGACTGACAGTTTCTATATTATCTACAGTTGTGCTCAAAAGTTTTCATTCCCTTGGATAAATGGTAATATACAGTATCTCACAGAAATGAGTACACCCCTCACATTTTTGCAAAATATTTGATTATATCTTTTCATGTGACAACACTGAGGAAATGATACTTTGCTACAATTTAAAGTAGTGTGTGTATAGCTTGTATAACAGTGTACATTTGTTGCTCTACATAAAGATGGCCTAGGCTATAAGAAGATTGCCAAGACCCTGAAACTGAGCTGCAAAATGGTGGCCAAGACCATACAGTGGTTTAACAGGACAGGTTCCACTCAGAACAGGCTTTGCCATGGTCGACCAAAGAAGTTGAGTACATGTGCTCAGTGTCATATCCAGAGGATGTCTTTGGGAAATAGACGTATGAGTGCTGCAGAGGTTGAAGGGGCGGGGGGTCAGCCTGTCAGTGCTCAGACCATACGCCGCACACTGCATCAAATTGGTCTGCATAGCTGTCGTTCCAGAAGGAAGCCTCTTCTAAAGATGATGCACCAGAAAGCCCGCAAACAGTGTGCTGAAGACAAGCAGATTAAGGACATGGATTACTGGAACCATGTCCTGTGGTCCGATGATACATTTATTTGGTTCAGATGGTGTCAAGCGTGTGTGGCGGCAACCAGATGAGGAGTACAAAGACAAGTGTGTCTTGCCTACAGTCAGGCATGGTGGTGGGAGTGTCATGGTCTGGGGCTGCATGAGTGCTGCCGGCACTGGGGAGCTACAGTTCATTGAGGGAACCATGAATGACAACATGTACTGTGACATACTGAAGCAGAGCATTATCCCCTCCCTTCAGAGACTGGGCCGCAGGGCAGTATTCCAACATGATAACGACCCCAAACACACCTCCAAGACCACCACTGCCTTGCTAAATAAGCGGTTAAAGGTGATGAACTGGCCAAGCATATCTCCAGACCTAAACCCTATTGAGCATCTGTGGGGCATCTTCAAACGGAGTGTGGAGGAGTGCAAGGTCTCTAACATCAACCAGCTCCGTGATGTCGTCATGGAGGAGTGGAAGAGGACTCCAGTGACAATATGTGAAGCTCTAGTGAACTCCATGCCCAAGAAGGTTAAGGTAGTGCTGGAAAATAATGGTGGCCACACAAAATATTGACACTTGGGCCCAATTTGGACATTTTCACTTAGGGGTGTACTCATTTTTGTTGCCAGCGGTTTAGACATTAATGGCTGTGTGTTGTGTTATTTTGAGGGGACAGCAAATGTACACTGTTATACAAGCTGTACATTCACTACTTTACATTGTAGCAAAGTGTCAATTCCTCAGTGTTGTCACATGAAAAGATATAATCAAATATTTGCAAAAATGTGAGGGGTGTACTCACTTCTGTGAGATACTGTATGTACCATTTGTAAAGAAAGTGAGTAGGCAAAACAAATGTCATTTATTTCTTATGGGATTCACATTCAACTGCAGGTCATAACAGAATGGGACAATCATAAAACCAAAACATTTTTTTACTGACCCCTGTTCAAAAGTCTGCATACCCTTAGTTCTTAATACTGTGTATTGCTCCCTTTAGCATCAATGACAGCGTGCAGTCTTTTGTAATAGTTGTCTATGAGGCCCCGAATTCTTGCAGGTGGAATGCCCATTAATCTTGGCAAAAGGCTTCCAGGTCATGCAAAGTCTTTGGTTGTCTTGCATGAATCGCATGCTTGAGATCTCCCCAGAGAGGCTTGATGATATTAAGGTCAGTAGCCCATTTTCTGCTGTAATCACTGGAGGGTCAACTTGGCCTTGTGCTTAGGGTCATTGTCATGCTGGAAAGTCCAAGAGCATCCCATACGAGGTTTTGTGCAGAAGAATGCAAATTGTCTGCGAGTATTTTCTGATAACATGCTGCATTAATTTTCTTAAGATTCCCTGTGACTTTAGAGCTCACACACCCCCAAAACATCAGTGAGCCACCACCATGCTTCACAGTGGGGAAGGTATTTTGTTCACTATAGGCCTTGTTGACCCCTCTCACAAGGTGCTGTCAGGCATATTGTAACCAGGCTTTTTTGTGGCGCAGTAAAGGCTCCTTTCTGGCAACTCGACCATATTGCTCATTTTTGTTCAAGTATCATTGTATTGTGCTCCATGAAGCAAACATACCATTTTTTTCCAGAGCAGCCTGTATTTCTCCTGAGGTTACCTGTGGGTTTTTCTTTGTATCCCGAACAATTCTTCTGGCAGTTTTGGCTCAAATCTTTCTTGGTCTACATGACCTTGCCTTAGTATCAAGAGATCCCTGAATGTTCCATTTTTTAATAAGTGATTGAACAGTACTGACTGGCATTTGCAAGGCTTTTGATATCTTTTTATATCCTTTTCCATTTTTATAAAGTTACATTACTTTGTTACGCTGGTCTTTTGACAGTTCTTTTCTGCTCTCCTTGGCTCAGGATCTAGCCTGCTGAGTGCATCCACGTGAGAGCTAACAAACTCACTGACTATTTATAAACAGACACTAATTGCAAATTAAATAGCCACAGGTGTGGGAAATTAACCTTTAATTGCCATTTTCACCTGGGTGTGTCACCTTGTGTGTCTGTAACTTGGCTAAACATTCAAGGTAAACCTTTGATCAGGGCCATTTGGGTGATTTCTGTTATCATTATGATTTAAATAGGAGCCAAACAACTATGTGATGATGAATGGCTTTATATGATCACTATCCTTAAATAAAAGTCAGTCATATTTTGCATGGTCAGTCATATTTTCAAAAGGGTATACAAACTTATGAGCAAAACTATATGTAATGAATTAATTTACAAATATATGTAATGCATTTCAATACATTTAAAAATGAATACTGTTATTTGGATAAACATATTTATATGTCTCATGTATACATAAATACATCCTATTCAATGCCTTTCCAGTAAGTATATGGACACTGGCTAAAATCAACCTTTTGTTTTTAGGTTTATAAAAAAATAACAATTAAGGACACATATTTCACTTTATTCTTTGAATGGAAAATTTTTAACAGATTTTTCAAGTACATTGTGAAAGATCTCTACATTACCCACAACCCCTCTCACTGCACCAGCAGCCATTTCATACAGTATAAATCATGCAAATCCAACCCACTGAGCACTAACGAAGTTATTAGCATGCACACAGGGGGGCTGTGTCTGGGTCTGGGTCCAGTGGTGAGCTGGAAGGTGGCAATGGCCTTTCTGCACTCTGATGAATATCTGAAGATGGATATTGTCTGCTGGTTGCCAATACTATTTTGAGAGCGAGCTGGCTTAGTTTCTGGCTAACCTCCCCAAAATGAACCTCGGATCAGATGTACATACTTCCTGAATCAGATTGAGATTAAATCTGGTGTAACTGAGGTGGTTCAGTAAACCAAGTAACTTTACCTGGGACCTGATGACTTGGGCTAAAGCAGGCATGCTGGTTATCACCAAGGCAAAGTGCATGATCTGACTGAAAAACAATGGAGCGATCTCTCAATCTCCCTAGTTCCATTTCTCGTTTCAGGAAACTGTATACAGTAGGTGCACAACGCAAAAGATCCCTCATAGAGCAGCGTTATAAAGACCCAATGTGGTAAATTAAAACACACTTCACTTTATTGTACTCTCAGAACACATTTTAAATAGCAGGCTTCCTCATACCTCTTTAGTTAATTTGTAGTTCAATCATCTCTAATTATGAATAAACCCATTAACACTCTCCCAGTGCATCTGTGCTTCCCTCAGATGGGACTATATTAAGGATGCAGTCTGGGATTTTTGCAATTAACAAAATAATTGTTTGAACCTCCCATTTTGGTCTGGATGTGTAATATGTGGTTTATGTGTGCATACAATGTAAGTATATAATCACTAGCATTATCTCAGTTAGGTATGAAATTCCAAGTTTGAAAGGGAATGGTTTTGATGACTTTGGGGCACAAATAATAGGTACATTACATAGTACAACATTTTAATGATGCTTTTTGCCTCGAAAGGCAAAAAAAAAGATTTACATTTTTACTAGCACACTCTCTTCTTTGTAACAGCTGATCCACAATGTTTGGACTCAGAACCATCATCAAGCCAAATGAATTGAGAGCTTGAACATGAGAGGGTGTGGTTACACAGGACAAGGACAGTTATGTACCATGAAGCAGCTGACCAGTTGGCAGAACACGTATAGTACTACAGGGATGATGTAATCTACCTGTATGACTTGAGACAGATTTCTGTGCCTGAGATAGTTATTATAATGACTCAAAGCATCACTGATCTGTTAGTCTGTCTTAGCTCTCTGACCTTGCTTACTAAATTAGCGAGAAAAAACCCAGAGCAGATACCTTTTCGATGTTACTGACCTCAGTTGAACTCTTGCTGTCACGCCAAGCAGAGATGAGAGGGGAGGGGTGTAGAATACAGGATGCATTAATGCAGCTAATTGGAAAGTCTGAGGAGAGATTGACGTTTTTATTACAAAACTAGATTAATCAACATACAAAAAAATGATCCTAGTTATTTATGTCTTCAATCTATCAGCACTAGCATTAATTGATGTCAAAAGGGTGAATATATATTTCTCTGTTCCTCACACCACAAAAGAAAGTGTGTTGGTGTTTATTGGAGATATATAAATATATATATATATATATATATATATATATATATATATATATATATATATATATATATATATATATAAACATTATATATATATATATATATATATATATATATATATATATATATATATATATATATATATATATAATGTTTCTGACATATCCCAGGTCCCTATAAAACACATTTGGAGAGGGGATGTGATGGGTCAGCTAGGCTTCCAAAAACACTACTTGGAGTATGGAACATGTCTTTTTGTTGGGAAGGTTATGCTGTGTTCTTATAGGCTAAGGTTTTCATGTGAGCTTTTTGAATCACGAGATAGGCTACTGGAAATATGCAGTGATTATGATTAACTGCATAATTAGGTCCAGTGTTTATTTATGAATGAAACATCTACACATTGGTTCCTAAACGGAACATAGTTCATTTTCAGTTCAGTAACCTCATCCATTCCAGGTTCAGCGGGAGTCAGATAGACCGCCCATAGGAGCTGCAGGTGTTTCTGTTTGGAGTTACTGGTGTAGTCTATGGACATATATCTGCTTTCGAGTGTCTCTTTCATTTCCTCTGTTAGGGTGCGTCTTTCTGCATACCTTTTTTTTTCTCGGTGCGGCGTGGATTGAGGTATTGGATTCTGCAGTCTGCTTGCAGACAGATAATCTTAAAGAAACATTCCTCATCCCGGTACTTTTTTTCTACTCCTTGGTGCTACATCGAGGAAGTTATATATTCGTAAACACGAAGTATGCATTAACTATTGGTGAAAGGAGAGACAGAGCGAGAGAAAGAGCGAGAGAGAGTGCGAGAGAGAGAGCTAGAGAGAGAGAGAGAGAGAGAGAGAGAGAGAGAGAGTGAGAGAGAGAGAGACTAGTCGACCTACAAGACTGGATGATCCTCAACGAACACCATTCATCGCTTGATACAATAGAGGAAGAAATAATGAGATGAGCAAATTTTTTCATTTCGATTTTTTTTTATCGAAGTTGATTGCCCAGGGTTTTACGCATCGCGGAACAGTAAAACCAATTAGGATGGATACCCACTCAACAGCATGATTTTCTTTTCACCATAAACGGATGGAAGAAGAATAACTAGAGCTGATTTCTTCCGATATCTGTTTCATCGGAAGATTGTAAAGGTGGTGCGATCAGGGAAATCTGATGACGGACCTATTAATCTGGTCAGTGCATCAGAAGCACCAAAAGGTTCTGGAAACGTTTGGTTGGAAATGTTTGGACTTGCTTTTGGTTTTATACGAAACTGGTGACTAGTAGACTAGTTGGGATTTCTCTCTCTTTCTCTGCCTTTATCTCTCTCTGTGGAATGTTCATCTTTTTATTCAAGAAATTGAACTGAGGGGAAGACGTTTGCCGGATTATCAGTTATATTTTTATTGAATGTTTGGAAAGGTGGAATGGTATGCTATTGCGGTTTGCTGTCCATCTCCTTAAATCTCAGTCGTTTCCTCAAGTATTCCTTCATCTAAATGGAATTAGTTGAGCCTGAAGCCCCTTGTGAAAGGTACAGACATGGTACATGGGTACAGCCTCCTTCACGGTAAGTCGTCACTTCTATTAAACATAATTCACTGCCTATACCTTAAAACCTTCATTGAGTAGCGCAGCATTGATGATTTTATCTATTGACTAAAGCAGAGGATCTTGTTTGCGTTGTCAGTGCGTAACGAATTTCGTATGCACCAATCCCTAAAATAATGTGTAGGCTAAATTCTAACAGCATGCGTAGTGTACATTCCAATTGTACGAAGAGACATTATGGTTTATAGCTTGAAGACAAGGTTAACACGTTTTCAAATGTATGGTGAATAGTGCGTAAATGGCCAGTCTGCTGTATGGTACATTATAATGTACTGTAGTAGGTACCCCAAGCCTGCCTATTCGTTGCGCATCCAATTGCAAAAAAAGTTGAGAAACTTTGAGCAATGAGATTGATTGACATTAATATTTATGATAAATTCAATTTTTTTCATGGTAAGCATATTTTGTTATAATGCCCATATTTTAGTATTTTGATAAACGTGAATCTATTATACCAAATACACTTAATTAATGTATCTAAAACAACTATCCAGAAAAGAAAAATAATTTTGAATAGGGAGTTAAGCTGGCATTAAAATCTGCATATAGGTGCTACCAACATTGACTTGTGTCTTATTGCAGTTGTTGCAAGTCTACTCATAATTGGGTTGTCTGGGGCAACGAAGAAGGAAGCAGGTAGTCCTATAATTTTTATCTATCTATCTATCTATCTATCCTTCTATCTATCTATTTCTTTATCTATCTATATATCTATCTATCTATCTATTTACTCACCTCTCTGGTTGTCCATATGTCTATATACATTATATAGCCTAGCACTCACTTGATGGTTCTCTTGGAAGGTTAAAAGTCTATCCTGTATAAATGTATGAATACGAAATCCACTTCACCCTGCTACTGTGCTGTATTTTCATTATTTGTAGTGAAAAACAATTCTGGAGTAAAGCCTGCAGGTCAATGTGGCACCTGGGTGAAAGAAGGAGATGGAGGACTGTTTACTTCTCCCAACTACCCCAGCAAATACCCCCCAGAAGTAGAGTGTGTTTACATCATTGAAGGTTAGTAGTAACTGTCTTCATTACAAAGCCCAGTGCTTGACTTGGGCAGGAGCTAACAGGAGCTGAGTACCAACATCTCAATCTTTTTTATAGCTTGAGCTTTTGAACCTCTTGAATATTAGCTCTAAAGTGTTGTGGCTCCTGCACCTGAATGTAAACACCACCACTGATAAATGTTCTCCCTAACGTTTTCCGACACTCAACACATTTCAAAGGCTGAATGCATACTCGTTGTAAATATTATTTGCAACTTCTAACATTCCATTACAGTGAGCACTGAGACTGAGGCCTGGTTTAACTTACAGTTTTAACTGTACTTGCTATTGTGGCAATTTGATAACATAGGCGCATACTGGCCTACATACTGTCCATCAAACAGTGGAGAGAAAAGACATCCCATAACATTTAAACATGAAAATAGCTTTTGGAATAAAGACTGTATGATCCAGTAGCAGTCAATGTGTGGAGTTCAAAATGGCTTTCATTCCGTGAAACAAGCAGGACATGACTTTGTCTTTCAACACATATTTAGTAACTGAATATGTGGATATATTGCAGACACATTGTGTTGTGGAATATGATACTCTCTAACATGATGGTATCCTAACTACTTAATCATCGTAGATCCAGGCAAGAAATGATAACCATCTGTCTTTTTAAATCCTCGCTGACTACTTGAGTTCAGCCTTCTGTGAATAGGGAGGGGCCAAAGTTGTGGATGGAGGTTTGTCATCTTAATCAAATGTTGAGGTTTGTTCCCAGTAATAAAGTGTAGAGATTGGCCTGTTCAGTTGACACATGTGCAGTGGATGTTTGTCTGATGATGGTAATGAAATCAGACAGTGAGTTGAAATCTCAGTCATTTACATTTTCATACTGGGAGGTTGATATTTGATTAATCAGTGGAAGAGATTAGGTTACATCCCTAATGAGATTAACAAAATGAATACATGAAATATCTTCTCTACCGAAAGTCTTTATTACTGGACTAGAGGAAGTTTACTTCTGCAGTATCATCTGAGTTATGATTTGAAGTGGACCTCAATGATTTGGATGATGGCCCAGACACTTAGCCTCATTTAACATCCTGACCTGAGGGAATTCAGGGTTGCTTGATCAAGATTGTCAAACAAGTGAACCTGTGGGAAATTATCCGTACTGACCAATTGGATCAAAATGCTTGCTTCAAAATACTTAGAACATCCTTCACCAAAACATAACAGTTATTTTTATCAGAGGTGGTCTCAAAAAAGTTAGGGATTGTGTTTTTCTTAGAAGTTCATCCACGTAAGCCACATATAATTTCCCTCATCAATTTTAAGTTATTTTCTTTTTTTTAAACATTGTGCTCCCTGGGTTGTCAGTATTCGGCTTATTGACCTAAAGTAAACACATGCTGAACAATGTACTATGTATGTGATTTATTAATCCGGCTTATATACTCTCTTTGTCTCCTCCAGCTCCTCCAAGGCTGTGTATTGATCTCTTCTTTGATGAGAGATATTCTATAGAGCCTTCATGGGAATGTAAATTTGACAACATCGAAGTGCGGGACGGCCCCTTTGGCTTCTCCCCAATAATCGGACGCTACTGTGGCCAGACCATTCCTCCCTTCATCAGAAGCAGCGGACGATACCTCTGGATAAAATTTGTTTCTGACGGCGAACTGGAGGCAATTGGATTTTTGGCGAATTACAACTTCACTGCAGGTAAAAATCAACCCATAATATCCATGTTACTTATCAAACACAACATAATGATGGTGTTGACACGGCAAAAAGAGGCTAGTTCAGGAGTTCAGTGCAAACATTGACTCAAAGTCTCATTAGCAGTCTGTTCATACCGTATCTGCTGAAAAACACCTACATTGTTTTCACGTTTTTTAGCAGTAACCACTGTTAAGCCAATGCCGTCACTCAAAATGTGCATTGACTGTAATTTGCTTTATATACAATGTATACTCTGAGGGAGACCCTCCAAAAGAAGAAAAAGATGGTTGTAGGTTGAGACCTTTTTATGAACCTGTAAGAGAACAGGTCAGGGAAGCTGACCGATTAGGAGCTAGAAACTTTGAATGCACTGGGCAAGCTCAGAGGTGGACTGATCATTGATTGCATTGGTAGTGATATGACTGTTTCTCAGGAGGGTTAATGACTAGACACCTTGTAGTCGAAACCTCAAGTGAACAACTTGTAATGTCTTCCAGTGTCCAGAAGAGGGAATTATTGTACATTTCAGCTGAAATGCCAATTTATAAAAATAGAAACAAACTCTTAACCCAAGACTACCCAGGCCAGTTCCTGGAGATCTACTGTAGGTTTTCTCTTCAACCCCATGTGTGACTAACCTGATTTAGCTTTTCATCTATCTAATTATAAGAATCAGGTGCGTTAAATTAGAGTTGGAGAGAAAACCTACAGGACAGTAGATCTCCAGGAACAGGGTTTGGCTGCCCTGCCTTAATTTATAGGCATATAATCTAATGGATACATGTCCCTACATGGAGTTGAGAGGAAGTTCTCAGCTAGCGCTAACACAACAACTAGACGTCTATGGAAACAATTATCTTTGCTGTTGCTGCTGAAAGAAGTCCTTGGGGAAATACCTTGCTACTACACAAAGTGTGGCATTTATCTCAGCTTCTAGCCAGCAGCCACAATCACAGGCATGTTGGCCAGTGTGAGTTGCTGTAGTAACATCTACATTGTATATACAGTATATAATTGCCTTTGTGGAGATTTAGTTTGATTGCTTCCATCAGTGTTTTCTGGTCACAGAAGTGTTTAAGGGGGTATGGGGGGAAGTGAAAGTGTGTCAGACTAATTTGTACTGTTGAACAAAATCCTCCCAATTACCTCCCTCTGTGTTCCATGAGAATACTTGACTCTTCATTTGCATCACCTTCTGGCTGGTTTCCCATTAACCAAGCTGTGAATGGATTTACGACAAGCTTTCAAAGCCCAACCATGATTCAATATCTGCTTTTGTCTCCTGTTTGCTGAGCGGTCTGTACCCTTGGTTGGGTCCAGGTAACATTGTCAACCCCTTTAGCCTGTTGTGAAGGGTTCAATGGAGTACTGCCCACAACTGCCTGATACATAGGAGAATCACCATCGCAACTTTGGTAGAGTGACCTGCTGAATCAAGTTCCTTGGAGATTTGATTCTTCTTAAGAACATATATCAGTTCATATCTGGCATTACATTTTGCCCCGAAGCTCTTTACAGAGACATGACCTGCAACTGTCAATGGAGACAGAAGATAGCCCTTCCTCTACCCCCATAGAGTTTACAGACATGATTCTACACACATACATTTCCCATACACCCATATACCCTGACCTTTTATACTACAGCAGTTGATAAATAGACCAGCTATAATGGGGTGAGGAAGTAATGGGATTGTTGTTTTGTACCTGACAGTTTTTTTTCACTTGCTTAGGGTTATGCTGGGCAGCTGAACCTACCCAGTCAGATAGTTGAATAGAGATGGAGTGAGGTCAAGATCAAAGATGGGAAGTGGTAACAGGGTAGTGGTATAGTTAGTTAGGTTGATGCAGTGTATGTTTTTTTTTTTTTTTTTTAAATAATATTGTGGTTATCTTTGAAAAACTGCTGTCTACTGGTGGAGACTCTTTTCAAATTGCTGAGGAAGAAAAAAAAACATGTCTCTCCCAGTCTTGATAAGAAATATCTGTGGCATATGATTTACATAATTAAAGGAGATAAAAGTCTTGAATTCACTCAACTTGATTCTCCAAAATCTGGCTGTGTGGAGAGAGAGGTTCACATCTGCCTCTGCCTGGCTAATGCTCCTAGGCCATGCTAATTCACACGGGGCTACTTGAGATGAATGAAAGCAAGTTGAGAGGAGGAGAGAGAACTGTTCTACCCCCTTTCCTCACCTTCTCTTCTCCCTTGCTTTTTATTCATCCGAAATGCCCTGTCCACGTACAATGGAGAGGGGAGCAAAAAAGAAAAGTGAACTGAAATCAAATGTGATTAATCACAGGTTTTTCCACTCACCATGTCTTCCTGTCCCGCTCGGTTTTGTCAATCACCAGGAGATGAAAGATTAAATAGCCATTATGATTCAGCCACTCCTTCTGCTACAGAAAACTCCCCTCACAGCCTACATACTCTACTGCAGATAGAGGACTAGGCCTAGAGGCAAACTGACCGGAAATATCAGTTCAGATCATTGTAATCAATGGGCAAGTAGTCATATGATTTCAGGGTGGATTTAAACTAATTCCACTTGTCATTGTTTATTTACACAGGTGGTACCTTTTCTATGTAATCCTACAAGCAGCATTCAGACATTTACAAAATGGGCAAACAGATAGGAAATCATTCATTTCCTATCCGTATGTCATTCTCTGGTGAGGACTCACACTGATACTGCACTGAGGTTGGAAGGAGGACACTGAGGTAGAGGTAGAGGTGCCTGGAATCTCATCCAGCCCTGAGTCATGCTAGGTTTTGAAGTATGCCATGTGGAAGTCGGACGGTGCTGATGCCCATTCGCTGTCATTTCAATCCAAACACACCACAGCCCTGGCAGGATATGCTGCCTCAATTAGAACTATATTAGAGATTTCAGAGCAGTTTGTCAAAGCAACTGTAAGGAGAGCATGTCATTGTAATGAGAGAGTACATGTATTGAAAATAAGAGTATGTAATTGTAGTGCAGTGTTCCAATTTGAAACGCAGTTCAAATGCAAATACACTTGTTGGAATTATCTTGTTCAAACTAGATATTAATTAGTTCAAACGACTTCATTGTTCTTTTGTTTAATTATGCCTCGTTTGTTTTGCAGCACGAGTTATCAGACCACCTAGTGCCTGCTAAGGCCAGACAGAGTAATGGTTGCTGCAGCTATTTACTGGTTTCAACCATTGGAGTGATTATAAATTCACAGGTCTTGGATTGTCTTACACATTGCTGCATTGGAATTCCAGAGCATGTAAGTGGACAAATGTGGAATGACGAATGGAGTGTTATTGTTTGAGAGCCCTACTCTGCCGCTCCAGTTTCCACTTAGCTACAAGCATATTCTTGTTGTTTATCAATATTATTTTAATTACAACCATCCTGCTTTATTCTCAACCTACTGTAACTCTTATTAATTTGTATTAGTTTGTAATTTTATTTTATTTTCAAACTTTCTGAAAATATCTATTTTCTATTTACAAGGATATTAAGTGTGCCTTGACGACTGTCAAATGCCTTCAATTTTTTTTTGTAATAGAAGTTAAAAACCATGGTATTGATATATTCAACTCATATTTAAATTAGATATCCTTAATATTAAAGGCAGAATCAGATTCCTAAGTTTCTGTTTTTAGAAGGATTACTGTGTCCCTGAAAACCAGATGTTTCCATTTCCTTGGTACACCATGGACCTGTTGACCCAAACAATTAGGCGTAGAGTATTCAGTAAATATGAATATGTGTTGCCTTGGTCTTCAGGCCTTCAATAATTTTCTTACAAATATTTTGCAGTCATTATAAATTGAAACCACTCAGGACATTATGGTGTCACATGGGCAATGGCCACAGTATAAACTGCTCTAGGATCATCTACTGACTTGGAAATAGTGAAAACCCATCCATTCCTTCTCTTCCTCCCAAGGACAAGTTGACTGCCCACACTGTCTGTCTGATATACCGCCATGTCTCGTAAAAACCCCCAACCCCGTTCGGTTCAAGTTCTGCTGCGGTCACCCCTGCCTGCTCCGCACATTTCCAGTTGTGAAAGATGGCCGCTTTCCGTAACCTTGGACCGTTTTGTCCTTTCTAGTATGGCTATATCTAGTGCAAGGGGAGAGAGTCCCAGGGAGGGATCATAGTCTGAATTGTAATAGGGAAAAAGGTGCGTGCAGAACGGGTTGTCTGTCTGTGTCTCTGGGGCAGCGCAGGATAGAACAACGCTGTTACCCTTCACTCTAACCTTACAGAGATGCTGATGAGGGCTGGGAAACAAACTGCAAGAGGGTTAGCTAAACAAGTTGCACCCTGGGGAGATTTTGTGTGCTTGATTGTGTGTGCACACCCACCTCTGTGTGTGCGTGTGCGTGCACGCACTTACATCTGTGTGAGTTATGTGAATCGTCATGTGTGTGTATCTACCTCAAACCCCTCCCAGATTCCAATTACCCCCCCCCCGCCCCCGGAGACACTATTCATACTCTGATCTCACTGTGATCAGTATTGGAGCAGTACGGTCTGTGAGGCGGGAGATGGAGTCTAGTCTTTATCCACCAGCTGCTGAATGCTGTTGTATCATGCAGAGAAGAAATATTTCCTTTGTTGTTGTTTTTTTTTAACAGTGTAAAATATAGTTTCTGGCGTTGTGGCTGTGTTTTGAAATAAAGTATACAGGAGGTATAGCTCTAGTTTTGATCCTTTGGGGCGATTAGGAGGAGGAGGATTTACGGGTAGTGTATTTTTGCAGTTCTCTTACACTGTGTAATATTTCACTTATTTATTTCACTTATTTAAGCCCTTCCAGCTGTTTGTCTTATTGCACTTTAATAATTACCAATGCATTTATAACAACAGTCTCAAAGTTAGCTGCTTAGTTTCAAGGTGAAACTTATCTCCCCATGTCCAGTGGTTGATATATGCTCATTGCATCCGCCCTTTGAAATGCCTGGTCAGCATTATAATGTAAGCTCACACTATCATGACTTACAACCTCATCTCCTCCATTTTCCGGGGAGGCTGTTTTTTCAGATGCTAAGAGGTCAGGCCATGACTAATGAATGTGTAATCTAGATTAGATTTTGATTGATCCCAGGCACCTACACCCACATGCCTATTTGGCTTATAATGGACTGGGAATTGTATTTGATTGAAATCTATCTAATGACCTTAGAGATTACAGTTGGAATAGGATGTATGGACCCCGTCGTCCAGGAGGCAACTCCATGAGATTGGACTTCGATGAATTCAAACTGGAAAATTGAAAAGTGAACTAAAGCAATCGACCCTCATCACTCCTTGGAGAAGATATACTTCATAGCCAGTTAATTTTCCCTCTCAGTTTCAGAAATGTCTATAAAGGCACTGAATAAAGACTGAACGTTTAGTTCCTTAACATTTACTGTGCGTTTTTGGAACTGAAAATGTCCCTTTCTTTTGTCTTTCTACCTCTTTCTGTAATAGTAACAAAAAGTGTGAGCAGTGGCAATCGAAATCTTGGCAGAGGTAGAAAGGGATAATCACTCACCATTATTTCGAGACGGGTGAAGCATGTGAGCGAGCTTACTTTCACCCTGCTTAATTTGAGAGATGGCACCCGGAGTCTGGCAAAACAAATGGTTGGCAAGGCGAGGCTAGAGGAGTGTGGCAGTGTGAGGAATGAAACGAGAGGCAGTGCAAGTCTGGAACACTAGTCTAGAGAAACAAGGAGCAAACTGGGTAAAGGAGAGGGGAACTTGGGAAAGACAAGGAGGAGAGATATTAAGAGAGGAGAAGATGAAAGATAAAAAGAGTCAGAGAGAACTGTGGAGAGGAGAAGACAAGAGATAAGAAGAGGAGGGAATTTAGGCCAGGAGAATGGAAAAGGAGAATAATAGGGCACAGGAGAGAGGTGGAATATTCCTTTTTAATCTGTTGTCCCTTCTGTTGGGTAAAGAGCATATTATAGTGTAAAAAGCAGTGATATAGTGATAGTCTAGTGTTATGGCATCTCTCTTGGCTTTTGTAATGATGTGGAACAGAAGTCTACTTTGGTCCTTCCACCTGAGGCAGGCAAGCAGGCAGGACGGCGCTGGGAATATCATTTCATTTGGAGGGCCCAGGAATCTGTAGGGAGCCAACAGAGGAACCCAAGGTAAATGTGCCCTGAAAAAGTGGAGAGAGTGAGAGAGAAGGGGAGAGAGGGTGAGAGAGAAGGGGAGAGAGGGTGAGAGAGAAGGGGAGAGAGGGTGAGAGAGAAGGGGAGAGAGGGTGAGAGCGAAGGGGAGAGAGGGTGAGAGAGAAGGGGAGAGAGGGTGAGAGAGAAGGGGAGAGAAGGGGAGAGAGAAGGGGAGAGAGGGTGAGAGCGAGAGAGAGAAGGCTGAGAAAGTGACCTGGGGCCCTATTCCTGTCAACTGGGGTGATCTTCATGTAGGACTTACAACTCGTAATGAGCACACGTAGCGTCTGCTCATTTATCGCAAACACTGGGGATCGTCATGCTAATGTCACACATTAATGCTTCTTCTCATTACAGATATGAATGCAGCAACACTTAATACCTCAATTTCTCCTCTTCTAGAGAGATTTTCCCCTATGGGTGTTACTGTAACGCCACTGTTGTTAATATGAGTGTTGCTGTAATGCCAGTGTTGTTACTATGAGTGTTACTGTAACGCCAGTGTTGTTACTATGGGTGTTACTGTAACAACAGTGTTGTTACTATGGGTGTTACTGTAACAGCAGTGTTGTTACTATGAGTGTTACTGTAATGCCAGTGTTGTTACTATGGGTGTTACTGTAATACCAGTGTTGTCTGTGTGGTTCCTGCTGTACTACCAGTGATTATCTCTTAAAACAAACTGGAGGCCACGTACTCCACACAGTTTGTCTTCACTGTTCAAGTTATATTGGTTGCGTATGGCAGATGATTATGGCTGGTTTATGCAAAGTGCTGGTGAATCTAAATTCACCGGGGCGGTGTCTATATCTTATGATTGCCTGACGGTAGCAGCAAGAGTAGCCCATGGCTTGGGTAGCTGAGGTCCAGGATGAGGTTTCTGGTCCTCCTGTGGCACAGAGTTAATCTCCTGGAGGACTGAACATTACATCCGCCAAGGGGCCACCCGATTGTGGACGGTGCAGTTGCCAAATCTGGCGGCTTTGTAGCTTAAAAAATGACTTTCTATGTCAGATCTGTAGGTGTTTGTGATGGTCCTGTGGGACTCTGCAAGGGCTGGCGCCCCCACCATGTTGGCTGTGTTTTTAGATCTATCACTGTGGTGTTGTTAACATACTTGATGATTCAGTTGGAATCAAATGTGGACCTAATGTGGTGGGTGAACAAGGGGGTATAAGTATGGGCTGAGTATACACCCTTGGGTCAGTCACAGTATCAATGTCATCTCCCATGGCTCCGTTGGGATGGAATATGAATTGCAGTGGGTCATAGCTGGTTGGTATGACATGGTCTTAAAGCATTTTCTGATGACTGTAGTGAGTTTGTTCTACTGCTCAGTCAGTCAGCTTTGGTGACCTCGCAGTGTTTCGGTAGGGACAAACAACTGGGAAAGGGAGAGATTGTATATTAATATTAACATAGCAGCCTCGCAGTGGTTAGCATGCTTGAAAGTTGACCTCAGAGAATATAAGCCCACCATTGACATT
This sequence comes from Esox lucius, assembly GCF_011004845.1. NCBI lineage: Eukaryota > Metazoa > Chordata > Actinopteri > Esociformes > Esocidae > Esox > Esox lucius. Next base: position 19,342,206 of record NC_047589.1, read on the forward strand.
AGCAGAGGGAGGGTAATGCTGAAGGCTCTTTTTTCATTTAATCGAAACATGAGATTTTTTTTTAGCTTGACTTTCCCTTTCATAATCCACTTTTATGCCTGATATAGTTCCCTCATGTTTGAACTTTAGAGTTTTGATTTTGACCTTATATTTATATTTACCATCTCTTTGATTGCTTTATGTGGAAGTCATAGCTGACACATTTCTACTACCTCACAGTTGTTATATGCTACAGTATGTGTTTGTCTGCAAACTTTATTTATGCCATATGTTTGTAGCTACTTTGCCTTGAGCAAAAGCATATAGATTTTGTCTTCCTGTAGCTTTTGTCACTTCCTGTAAAGGTAAATGCGTAGACGTGTCTTTCAAAGAGGAGCGATGCAGCACTATGCAGGTCTAATGTAATTTCCCAAAGTAATGCTATCAGACTGAAATGTTTGGCAAAGAAAAAGCCCCTGGCCAAGGTGGAACACAATGCAATGCAACACCACTCACTAATCTAGTATTATTTCTATTAGAGATGTTTGACTCATTTCAAAGGGACAATGAAAATTGCTTTTGTTACATAAAAATACTTTTTTTGTGTGGCAACCCTTTTTTTGTGTGTGTCTTCTATTGGTATTTTGTGAGTGACATTGAGAAAGAGTTATTCCTCCCTGTGCATTATAGGAAGGCAAAATCAAGAGAGGGTGTCTCTTTTGTTAAATTATCTGGCTTTTTTTCCAGCTGCACCAAAGCAACTGGAAAATAATAAGAACATTATTATTGTAATAATAAATAATAAGTTATTGTAATAAACAAAAGTGAAGCACATTTTAGTGTTTCATGTACACACAAAGTACAAAGGATAAAGATATTTCAAATGTTATATTAATATCCATTTCCAAAAAAATGTGACGCTGGGTAAAATGGAAATAAAAACAGAATGCTATGATGTGCAATTCATTTCATCCATACATTTAATTGGAAATTGTACAACGACAGCATATAAAATGTTGAACAGGATAAAGTAGATGTTGTTTTTTGGGGAAAAAATATATGCCCATTTAGAATTTTATGCAACACGTTGGTACATAGGCATCTTTATTACTCTGTTGCATCTCCTTCTTTTAACAGGGTTTAGGCACTGAGGAGACCAACTGCTGTAGCTTTGAATGTGAAGGATAGGATTTCAGCTTCCCAACAGTTCAGCATTATTGACGCCTTCACAGATGCAAGTCACCCATGCCATGTGCACTAATGCACCCCCATACAGATGTTGGCTTTTGAACTGTGCTGATAAGAAGCCGGATGGTCCCTTTCCTTTTTAGCCTGGAGGATGCGGTGTCCATGATTCCCAAAAAATAATTTCAAGTTTTTATCTCGATTTCACATTTTATTTTCCACTTTGTATCAGTCCATCTTAAATCAGCTCAGGCCCACAGAATGCACGGGCGGTTCTGAATATTCTTTATATATTGTTTCTTCTTTGCATGGTTGAGTTTTAACTTGCATTTGTGGATGCAGCGACGTAGAATGTCCACAGAAGATGGTTTTCAGAAGTGGTCCTGAGCCCATGCAGTGATTTCCACTACAGAATCGTGTCTGTTTTTAATCCAGTGTGGTCTGAGGGCCCGAAGATCATGGCCATCCACTATTGGTTTTCGGCCTTGTCCCTTGTGTACAGATCTCTCTGGATTTTCTGAATCTTTTAATGATATTATATACCGTTGATGATGATATCCCCAAACTCTTTCAAATTTTATGTTCTTAAATTATTTGCCTGTGCAGTCTTTCAGAGTGGTGAACCCCTCCCCATCTTCACTTCTGAAAGACTCACCCTGTCTGGGATGCTCTTTTTATACCCAATCAGGTTACTGACCTGTTGCCAATTGACCTAATTAGTTGTGAGATGTTCCACCAGCTTCATTTTTGTGTTACACAACTTTTCCAGTCTCTTGTGGCCCCTGTACCAGCTTTTTAAAACATGCTTCTGGCACCAAATTGAAAGTAGGCATAAATATTTTCAAGGAACAATGACATTTTTCAGTTTCAACATGTGATTTGTTGTCTTTGTACTATTTTCTATTGAATACTGGTTTAAATCTTTGCATTTTCATTTAATTTCATATTTTTATTTTCCACAGCATCCAAACTTTTTTAGAGACATGTTTGTATGTACTATATATTGTTCTGTCAATTTGCAGATTCTAAAATTAGAGTAAGAATGGCAAGGGAACATAAACACACACATTTTCTTGAGAGTCAGGTCTGCCTATGGCAGCCTCTCTCAAGAGCAAGGCAGTTGGAGTCTGTGCATTTTAATTCTGGGACAGTAAGTGTTCAGGTATTCTGCCACTATATTCCTTGTTTATGGCAAGGCAGCATTCCAATTAGTTCTGTTTTCAGTTGATTCTTTCCAGTTTGTCAAATAATTCTCTTTTTTGGTTTTCTCATGAGTTGGTTGGGTCTAATTGTGTTGCTATCCTGAGGCTCTGTGGGGTCTGTTGTTGTTTGTGAACAGAGCCCCAAACCAGCTGACTGAGGAGGCTCTTCTTCTGCACAATCATCTCTCTGTAGATGAAGGCTTTGTTATGAAAGGTTTGAGAATTGCTTTCCTTTAGGTGGTTGTGAAATTGAATGTCTATTTTTTGGATTTTAATCATTAGTAGGTATATTCCCAATTTTGTTTCTGCATGCATTATCGGAGGTTTCACGTTGTACTCTGGTGGTACTTCTGCAGAATTCTACATGCAGAATCTTCATTTGCTGTTTGGCCTATTTCATGAAGTGTTGGTTGGTAAGTGGTCCCAAACCACTGTTCTATAACTGATGAGTTTAGTTTTTTTTTTATACTGTATGTCAATTTGTCTTCATCTTTATTGTTTGTATTTTTCAGCTGTTTTTTTGTTATTGGTTCATTTTTGTACTGTTGAAGTGTTTTACAATGAGGAAGGAATATACCCAGTTTTTTGGGTATCTGGAATTGTTTGGTTTCTCAGTTTCTTCAGTAGGCCTTTGCATTCTTCATCAAACCATTTGTCATTGTGGTCAATAATTTTTGGCTATTTGGTTTAAATTTTTATATTTGTTAGCCTAGCTAAAAGATGAAATTCAGTTTAGTTTTTGTTACAGTATTGCCAGGCATATACCTACTCTATTACAGTGTAACAGTTTGTCCTGGACATTTTCTAAAGAGAATTGGAGTTGTTCTTAGCCAATAATTTTTTGGTAGGTTTCTACACTACTGCCCGTCCTCCTACAGCATTTCCTAATTGCATGCAATTTGTTCTGCTTTGGTGCCTCTCTCAGAATGATACAGAATAAGGCGCTGAGTATTGACCATACACTGGCCCATCAGTCCCAACCCAACACTCAGATTACGCCCAATAGAATCACACAGTGGAACTTAACTCACTATCCACCGGTCAGCATGTCTTCCTTTCAGTATACCTCTAACAGTGCTGCTCCGACCCCAAGCCAACTGCTCCACTAATCTATCAGAGAGTTAGCCAGCATCACTGCTAGCCTAATAGCGCTTCTTAGCCTTTCTGTCCCTGCAGTTAGCTGGCAGCCATACCCATATTGTGCTGTGGGGTTAAGGGACTGTGGTTGTTTTGGCTGGTTCTCTGCAAAGCAGTCAAGTTTTTTTTGTTTTTTTTCTGGTAGCAGTCCTACTGATATAGCACAGCTGGTATATCTTCCATTCTCTATGTCTTTGCTCTTAGTTTTGTCATCAAAGGATAAGAGTTGGACTTAACCATGTAAATTGACCACGAAAACAACTGGATGTATTTGGGCCTACGACTGGATGTATCATGGTGTTAGCCTGACTCCTTTCATTAGCCTGCCTCTGTGGTGGATGGTGCTCCATCATGGTGTTAGCCTGACTCTTTTCATTAGCCTGCCTCTGTGGTGGATGGTGCTCCATCATGGTGTTAGCCTGACTCTTTTCATTAGCCTGCCTCTGTGGTGGATGGTGTTCCATCATGGCGTTAGCCTGACTCCTGTCATTACCTTGCAATAACGCAATTGCATTCTCCTGGGTGTCTTATCACCACACACATTATAATGCCAGCTGGTGTTTTCTTGTTAGGCTGTTGTTTTATTAAAAGTGACCAAAAAATTCTGACTTTTTTGTGTCATTAGATGTGAATGACTTTGGGCGTCATGTTTAGTTGCCTATTCTTGATGATTGGATTGTAAGCTATTCTTTGGTTCTTCATCACAGAAGAGATTGCTTTCCACACTTGGGTCGTTTTTCCCTTTTGTTTTCAACAGAGATATTTCCTTGGAGGGTTGAGATATTAACTTACCTTTAGAGGAATGTAATAAATGGGTTGGAAAATGTATGAAAGTACAGATTTCTCAGTGTACGTTAAGTGCAGATTTGCATTGGGCTTGATCTTCACTCTACTCTTACGAGAGCTCAATTCAATTAAACCTGCATTGCATGGTTAAATCAAATATCACAGAGTGTGTTTGGGTACTGTGATTGAATTCTACCTCCATTATTTGGTAAGAGTCCCATCACAGGCAGATGATGCTAGTCTGACTAACACCAGCTCTCCAAGTCCAGGTCTATGCTCTATAGTTACGTTTGAAAGGCTACAATAATATGTCCGTCTTTCAGGATAAGAAACCTGCAAGCAAAGGCAGTCTGTAAACAAAGCACTACATACAAAGGCAGTCTGTAAACAAAGCACTGCATACAAAGGCAGTCTGTAAACAAACCACTGCATACAAAGGCAGTATGTAAACAAACCACTGCATACATAAGCGGTCTGTAAACAAACCACTGCATACAAAGGCAGTCTGTAAACAAAGCACTGCATACTGTAGTAATTGTCTTGGCTGGATATATTCATGTTGCGTCTTCGTTTAACAATAGTATTTAAATATATGTATTGAATTTCTCCATTATTTCAATTGTTGTTGTACTGTCGCAATGAAACCAGCATGTAAGCATTTTGTTGAATGGTCTACACCTTAATCCTGTTCATATATTAAAATAAAAAAGTGTGAACTTCTGTTAAACCACTTGGTTTTCTTTATGTCCTACTTTCTCTGTTATGCCTAGTGTATTGTTTTTGTTTTAGGCCTGGATTGGGTAATGGACTGGATTCTGTTATTTTGTCCCTGGATTGGATTAAATAAATGCAATGAATACAATTAAATGAATGCAGTGAATACAATTAAATAAATGCAACGAATACAATTAAATAAATAGTGCTGTTCACTGTGTCCACCTCTTGTTAGTAGAACCAAAAACTGACTGACCTTTGAACATCTTAAGATTTTTCTTACAATAAAAACATTTCATAATTGAAAATAAAATCTCTAGATTATAACAATGGCAATGTTTTTCTGTCAAAGACTTTGCAAAAGAACACCTGCTATATTATAAACAGTGGCAATTCAGCTTCTTATAAATGCATCAGACAGCTATTCAACAACATACCTGCATTGGATTGAATGCAAAGGCCTACTAAAGAAATGAATGGCAAGCTTCTTCATACTGCAGACAGTGCCCAACTGACGTGAGGAAACATAAGTTCGTACATGCATGAAAGAAGCTACTGTACAACTTCTCTGCTAGCATTCAAGCCTGACATTCTACAGAATTATGGACAGTTCACTAGCAACACAACATTGGTTGGAACACATTGTAATGCATGTACATTATTTGTCACTTTTAAATGGTCATGAATATAGATTGTCATTCTCACATAAGCAGAGTTTGTGCAATTTGCGAAAAAAAATTGTATATTGACTTAATTAACTGAGATGTTCATTTTAGTGTCTGACCTGCTGGCAACAATGAGTCCTACAAGAGGATTCATACACAGCCATACGCAGCAGTTGATACATACTCCGACTCTGTTTCATGTGCTTGGAGGAAAATACAGGCAGGATTTAAGAAGAACAATAAGTAATGATTTACAACCGCTCATTGAGCACAGTGCAAGAATTAATGCAATTAATGTATTGTTGAATGTAATGATAGATTAAGCTTTACCGAACCAAGACATAGGCTATACAGAGCCTGCTGAAAAAACCAAAGAACAAATCGTTTGCCAGGCTGCTATCGTTTCTTAGAAACATAATCCTTATTACCCTTACAGTTGTCAATCCGCAAAGAAACCACAACTCCAATTTTCTGAAATGCATGAAGATATCCTATTATTTGTTTGCCTATGAATCATGAATGTGCAATGATTAAAGAATAACTTCACAAGTTTCAGCTGCAAATGATTGCTTCAATAAGCCCCCTATGCTGAATGAGATGTTAATGAGAGGTTTAGAGAACCATAACCTCAGAGTTTTCAGTTAGTCGTTTCCCGGTAGGGGTCCTGTGTTCTCTTGGCATGCAGGACCCCTAACGTGAACGAAAGATATTAGTAAATGACAGAAATTAGTGGAAATATTTGTACCTTTTGACTAAACTAGTGAAAAAGAACTGAGTTTATAAAGAGGTCAACTTCCAAACTCTCGAAATCTCTTGCAACTGATTCCTGGGTGCAGCCAGCCAGAATACACCACAAAGCAGTCCTTACTCTCACAATTTATGGATATGGACCATAACAAAAACAAAGATGATTTAGGTTACATACATTAAAGAAACTAGGGTGTTAATATGCTTTACACTAGCACGAGACTTTCTTCAGCCAACACATCCTCCCAGGTAAGCCAATGATGCAGAATCCCTGGGCACTGAAGGGTAAATTGAATCAATATTGCTGCATCTTGTTTCCCAAAATTTTGGGTTGCTGTGTATAATGTAAATCAAAACAGAATGTAATGATGTTCAAGTCATTTAAACCCTGTATTCCACACAGGGATGAAATCCGTTGGTGTGAAAGTAGATTGAACAACAACCTCTACTAAGTCCATTTATAACCTTGGTGGCTGAGATCCCAGGGTGGGAGGCAGGTTAGAGGCTTGCTAAATATTTCCCTATACTCACGACCCGTCTTGTATCCTGCATGCCTGTGTTAGGCTGTCTCAACAGCTTGTCTCAGTGGGCCCTGTTAAGAGACAGCCACGGTTCCCAGAGGATACACTGAAACTTGGCCAAACTGCTTTTTCTGGAAAGACAAAGGGCGGTAGGAGCATGTCTCAGGACTACCTGGGCTGACACTACTCTAAACCGTCACTGTCCAAAGTCCACCAGGTCGTGTTGCTGGTCTATATTCTACCTGGTAACTCCTGTCACTGCCAAAACCCCAACTGGTCATTTTGCTATTTTTGTTTCAACCTCTTAACTCACAGTTATGAAAAACAGAGAAAAATGTACATGACATTACATTTATTTTCTGACCTGCCTGTCATCTGAATAATTGAATATTTTGATAAAGTATTCGGCTTTTATAGGTCCTGTGCTGGTATAATCTCCACCCAGCAAAGTCAGAAGAGGACTGCCCACCCCCCAGATCCCAGCTCTTCTACCTTTCTTCCTTCCGCCATTTTATAAAGTTTTCCAACCCACTGTGCATTAAAACCCTATATACCCTTTTGGGTTTTAGGTCAGGTATCTCTGAATGCACTTTGTGACTGCTGATGTAAAAAGGGTTTCTGATGGTATGCTGCTGTGCCTTGTTACATACCGTATGTCATGTTCAACATTAACCTTTGATTGGAATTGGTCACCCTCCGCTTATACACAACCTTGCCATGACTGTAATTACAGGCATCAAATTAAGTGTTTATACAAATTCTCCATCTGCTATGCATCTTTATCTATGGGTCATGCTGTCATTCTGCATCTGAGAGCCAGTCCATCATTTAAAATGAAGTGTAGGAGTGCACACCAGCACCCAGCGTCTCGACCGTCCTTCTCTCCTCAGCCTTGTTTACCACTGCATTTAACATGCCTGGCTAGTCAATTAAAAACACTACCTGTATTCCAGTAGGAATATCAAAACCCCAGGCAGGTAGTCAGCATCAAGGAGAGCAAGGTACCCAAAACATTTAAGAAGTTCATTGTGTGTTCTTTGTTGCAGTTTAGACAAAACCCTAAACAGCCGCTGCGGAACAATATGGCCTTCCTAGACATGTAACCTTTGGCAAGCTCAATTAGTCACAACTCCTCTATACTCTTCCTCTCTTCTCACACACTGGCTGCCTGCTCAGCCAGAGTATCTGACTGCTGCCTATTATAATTTGTGTTAAAATGTATTAATATTATCCTTGTCCCTGGGAACCTAGATTCAGGGACAAAACAGGATGGTGAGGGAGAGACAATAGTGAGATAGAGACCAATGGGAGGAGAACAAAAGAGAGGTGAGAGAAATGGGTTTCTCTGTTTTATTGGAGACATATTACAGCATATGGAATCATGGGTGTAGGCAAATGCTTTCATTTTCAGCCGCTAAAGTACAATAAATGCAAATACAATGAAATCGATTATCCAAATTGGCAATTTAGTGCATACATGAGTCCAAGTAGCTATGTTTAAACATGTAAAAAAGTATTCTGATAAACAGGCTATAAATCAGTGAAAAGTGACCATCGTTTCTAATCCAGTGTTCACAATGACCAAGGGGCCACAGTCTAGACTTAATGTGGGCACGCACGTGGGTGAATATATGTGTGTGGGAGAATGGTGTGTCTCTGGACAGCATGGGTGATTGTGGATGTGCATGTTGAGTGTGTGGAAAGGCAGGCTGGTCTCAGAGACTATATGAAGGGTAGTTTACATTCGTATTGAGTGCAGAACAGATGGGCTGGTGCTGTGTCACGTCCAATGAAAATGGCGCCCCACGCATTGATGAGTGAGACTTATAATTTTGCACTGTGATCAGAGGACTCTAAAGGTTTGTCTGAGAGTCCTTAAAAACTGAGTATCCAGGAGAAAAGGACATGAGTCAGGGAGGCCACAAAGAGGCCTGGGGTTATTCTGAAGGAGTTTGCAAAGCTGGTAGAGACTTTTCCCAATAGACTCATGTAATTGCAGCCAAAGGTGCGTCTACCAAATATTGACTAAAGGGGATGAATACCTATGGAATCAATTATTGTCTGTTTTTTATTTGTAATTTATTTAGAACAAGCTGTCGATTTTTCTTTTCACTTTCACTTTCCAGACTTTTTTTCATTGATCAATGGCACAAACTTCACTTTGATTTAGAAATGAAATGGGGCAAATCATTTTAACCCTATATTCAATAGGAAATAGTACACAGACAACATATCAAATGTTGAAACTGAGAAATGTTTTAGTTTCTTGAAAGGTATGCCCTCTTTCAATCTGATGCTGGCAACACATTTCAAAAAAGCTGGGACAGGGGCAACAAAAGACTGGAAAATATATGTAATGCTAAAAAAAAAAAAATGGTGGAACATCTCACAACTAATTAGGATTGTTGACAACAGGTCAGTAACATTATTGGGTATAAAAAGAGCATCTCAGAGAGGATGAGTATTTCAGAAGTAATGTTGGGGTGCACCAATCTGTGAAAATTATGCAATCATATAGTGCAATAATTAAAGAATAACGTTTCTCAACATAAAGTTGCAAAGAGTTTGGGGATATCATTATCTACAGTACATAATATCATTAAAAGATTCAGAGAGTCCAGAGAAATCTCTGTACGCAAGGGACAAGGCCACAAACCAACATTGGATGGCCATTTGATATGTATGATATGTTGTCTTTGCACTATTTACAATTTAATACAGGGATACATGATTAGCACATCATTCAATTCTGTTATTATTAGCATTTTACGCAGCGTCCCAACTTTTGGAAATGGGGTTATATGTCCATAATATTAATTTATACATTTTTTGATTTGACATAATTCAGAGGTATCCCAATAATAAAGATAGAGCAACAACTATAAAAAGAGGCAGAGAGAGTGCAAGAAGGAGCAAGAGTGTGCGTGTGAGTGCGTTTAGGGGAGTGAGCAAGGCTGATAACAGTTCTGGGCTGTGTATGTCTCCCTAAGGCTGTAGCTGGGATCTGAATATTCATTGAGCTGGGACCGGGTTTCCTGCCTCCATTTGTTAAAGGATAACTATCAGTTCGTACCATGTGTCCACGAATGGGCCTGTTTGCAACACACACATATACACACAGAGAGCTTTGACGCCTCAACAGTTTTCTTAAAAATATGAAACTCCAGTAATGAAAATCTTATTTCTTTTTCACAAATCACCCTTCGAAAGCTGTTATGGTGGTTTATTTTTCTGAAATACAAGATTTAATCTTTTTTGAAGGTCTGCTTTTTGACACACTGTGAAAGTCAGATGTGTCTTGTTGGAGGTCTGCATTTTGACACAATGTGAAAGTCAGGTGTGTCTTGTTGAAGGTCTGCATTTTGACACACCGTGAGAGTCAGGTGTGTCTTGTTGAAGGTCTGCATTTTGACACAATGTGAGAGTCAGGTGTGTCTTGTTGAAGGTCTGCATTTTGACACAATGTGAGAGTCAGGTGTGTCTTGTTGAAGGTCTGCATTTTGACACACCGTGAGAGTCAGGTGTGTCTTGTTGAAGGTCTGCATTTTGACACAATGTGAGAGTCAGGTGTGTCTTGTTGAAGGTCTGCATTTTGACACACCGTGAGAGTCAGGTGTGTCTTGTTGAAGGTCTGCATTTTGACACAATGTGAGAGTCAGGTGTGTCTTGTTGAAGGTCTGCATTTTGACACACCGTGAGAGTCAGGTGTGTCTTGTTGAAGGTCTGCATTTTGACACAATGTGAGAGTCAGGTGTGTCTTGTTGAAGGTCTGCATTTTGACACAATGTGAGAGTCAGGTGTGTCTTGTTGAAGGTCTGCATTTTGACACACCGTGAGAGTCAGGTGTGTCTTGTTGAAGGTCTGCATTTTGACACAATGTGAGAGTCAGGTGTGTCTTGTTGAAGGTCTGCATTTTGACACAATGTGAGAGTCAGGTGTGTCTTGTTGAAGGTCTGCATTTTGACACAATGTGAGAGTCAGGTGTGTCTTGTGGAAGGTCTGCATTTTGACACAATGTGAGAGTCAGGTGTGTCTTGGGAAAAGATAGTATTTTTACTGTCATAAAGTCTGGCTGTGTTGTCAAACTGGTGCAGTGTACTAAGGCTTAGCAGGTTATGGGAAAATGTGGATGTGATCAGATAAGCAGAGACAGTAATACCACAGTCAACATCCAATTTGCTGAAGCTACATGGCACTGAGGACATTTAATATATTGTCAAAGTCTCACTGGCAATGCCCAGCAGATCCCAAAGTTACCAAGGTTACAATGAAATTAGTTGAGTCAGGGATCAGGCTTGCAGAAAGTGCAGTTACACAAACTCTCAAACTCTGTAACACACACACACACACACACACACACACACACACATACACACACACATGAAGAAAGGAGATGCCGAGGAAGAGACAGATGGGATGAACAAAAAAACGAAAAAGTGATAGAGAGATAGAGAAAGATCGAAAAGAAAGTTGCAGTGGTTAAATGGATTCTGAGAATGGGTCTATTACGTTCTGTGCAGAGACTATTCTTTAACCTGGACACACCTGGGGCCACACTTATCAAGGTTCATGTGCACATAGACCTTGAATGGGCCTCTTTTTCTGCAACGGTTTGTACTTATCAAATGTTGACTATGGGTAATTGTGCATATCTTCACACAAATGTTAACCCGTTGGTAGGCGCAGCAACTTTCTAAGAACACTGCTTGTTTGTCCATAACTTTGAAATATCAAAGTAAGACTATATCTTAGAGTACAGAAACTTTCACTATTGCCGAAAGTACTATTAACAACAGTTACATCACATGCACATTAAAAAAAAGACTCCACTTTTACATGCTGAGCACATTCTCTTGAATTTTCTAATAACCATTTGTGTGAAAGAGAAACAAGACACAGTATGGGAGAGATGGGGAAGGAGAGATAGCGGTGGTAAAAAAACTGTGATCAAGAATTTGGAGAACAGAAAATCTGACGTTGCTGGGTGGGTATTTATAGTTCATAGAAATTATGGACTTAAAAATGAAACTATGACTCATTGGCTTTTACTCTTTATCTCATTAGAAGCCTCAACACTGTTATGATAGATATATAACATGGTAGCAGACAGAAAGTGACACACAATAGCGATCGGAGACTTTAACATTTATGCATATTTCCTTAAAGGCTTTACCATTTCTCAGAACAATAATAGACTGATGAGTTTCAGAAGAAAGTTCTTTGTTGTGGACAACAGAAATTGACCTAACTGTATGTATGTATATATATATATATATATATATATATATATATATATATATATATATATATATATATATATATATACATATATATATATGTTTATATGCATACAATTTTTATTCAAGGGGTGAAAAAAAATATCATATGAAACACGTTTAGGAATTGCAACCATTTTCACACACAGTCCCCTTATTTCAGGGGCTCAAATGTCATTAGGCAAATGAACACAATCATTCATAAAATTTTACTTTTTAATACTTTGTTGAGAAACCTTTGCAGGCAATGACTGCTTGAAGTCTGGAATGCATGGACATCACCAAACAGTGGGTTTCCTCCTTTGTGATGCTTTGCCAGGCCTTTACTTCAGCTGTCTTCAGTAGTTGTTTGTTTGTGGGTCTTTTTTGTCTTCAGCAAGTGAAATGCATGCTCGATCGGGTTGAGATCAGGTGATTGACTTGGCCATTGCAGAATATTCCACTTCTTTGCCTTAAAAAACTCCTGGATTGTTTTCGCAGCATGTTTTGGGTCATTGTCCCTCTGTAAAGTGAAGCGCCGTCCAATCAACTCCGCTGAATTTGACAGAATCTGAGCAGACAGTATATCCCTATACACTTAAGAATTAATCCAGCTGCTTCTGTCTTCTGTCACATCATCAATAAACACTAGTGACCCAGAGCCATTGGAAGTAATTCATGGCCATGCCATCACACTGCCTCCACCGTTTTTTACAGATGATGTGGTATGCATCGGATCATGAGCCGTTCCAAGCCTTCTCCAATACTTTTTTAACCCTCTTTATTTGCTCATGTGAAGTCTACTCTTCATGGTAGACTTGGATAAGGATATGCCAACCTCCTGGAGAGTGTTCTACACTTTAGATGTTGTGAAGGGGTTTTTCTTTACCATGGATAGGATCCTACAATCATCCACCACTGTTGTCTTCTGTGGACGTCTAGGCCTTTTTGTGTTGCAGAACTCACCAGAGCATTCTTTTTTCTCAGAATGTACCAAACTGTTGATTTTTTTTGCACCCTAAGGATGGCCTGTTTTACTTGCATTGAGGGCTCCTTCGACCACATGTTGTGGGATCACAGCAAAAGCTTCCAAATGCGAATGCCATACCTGCAATCAATTCCCTAACCTTTACCTGCTTAATTGATGAAAAAAGTAAGGAGAATAGCCAACACCTGTCCATGAAACAGCTGTTGAGTCAATTGTCTATGGCGTCACAGCAGTCTCAAAACTCACACGCACATAAGATAGAGTCGAGAGAGCTGAAACACAAGCTGCACGTGCAGAGGACCAAACTCGCGCGCACAACGGTGCCAGTTTAAGAGCCAAATGAACGGCTCTTTTCTGTTCGCAAATAGGCTCCTATCGTTCACCAAAAAGAGACAATCGTTTGCGAACGACCCATCACTGGAGAGCAGGGGATTTGAAAAGGCGCAGGTGAATTTTGAGAAGTCACAGAGAAATTTCACGCAACGATATCTGTGCCCTCACAACGTTGATACGCTTGCGCAACTGGTCATTCGCTCACACGGCTTGTGTTTCTCCTCTCTTAACGTCACATTCTGCTCTCTCTACTGTCTTTTTTCTTCTCGGAGTGGCACCGGCATTCGCGAGTTTGATCCTCTGCACGTGCAGCTTGTGTTTCTACTCTCTCGATGCAATTTATTATTTTCGAATTGGCAAGTGCGTGCGCGTGGGTTTTGAGACTGATGTGACGCCATAATTGTCCAAATTCTTTTGGTCTCTTGAAAAAGAGGGGGCTACATATTAAAGAGCTGTAATTCCTAAACCCTTCCTCCAATTTCGATGTGAATTCCCTCAAATTAAAGTTGAGAGACTGCACTTTAAGCCCATATTCATTATTTAACTGTAGCTTCGATATATTTTGGTATATACACATATATATATATATATATATATATATATATATATATAGAGAGAGAGAGAGAGAGAGAGAGAGAGAGAGAGAGAGAGAGAGAGAGAGAGAGAGAGAGATACATAAAAATATATTTTTTGCATTTAGCACCTAAGATCCATAAGTAAATGTTTTGGTAATTGGAATTCAGACTGCAGATGTGTGGACACTTAGGCAACAAATGCAGCAATCACATACCGTACTGGGTCCTCAGCCTGTGAGACTACTTTCTGACATCTGATTAAACCCCATCCATTCCAATCACTAAGGTAATGGAATTATAAACAGGTGTTCACAGCCAAACCCAGTGAAGTCTTTTCAGCAAAATGGAATGATCAACTGTATTAAAGGCCTTTGACAGGTTAATAAAAAGAGCAATACATGCTCATCCTAGGCTTTGTCAATAAAACATACATACTTTGTGGTGGCTGTTATAGTACTCCGCCCAGGTCTAAAACCAGACTGATATTTTTTTTCAAAATGCAGTCATGTGAAAAAGAGCACAGCTGTATTTTTACCAATTGCTTCATAATTTTAGGATGCAAGACAATTCAGAAACACAGGACAATATTATCAAGGTCACTATTATCCCCATACACCCTTCTGTAGTGTCTGGAAATGGAGCTCCTGATGGCCTGGGTCAAGTTTGTTGGCCTTGTGGCTTTACTGATGTTAGTAGCTAGAAAGCCTTCAAAGGCTTATTTTTCTGTGACAGTGTTCCTGTATAGTTGCTTGATTATCAGCCATTTCTTAATCGTTTATTTCTCTTTCATTTGGGGTAGGCATGAAAGGTTTCTTAAACATTTAGACTGCTGATAGCGTGGTGAAAACCAATTTATATTGCTTGAATACAAACAGCATAGCCTTTTCATGTTAAGATTATCAAAGGTTCTTAAAAAGACTGCAACAAAGTTGGTAAATGTACAACTGAAATTCAATATACTAGATTATCCCTTAAGGGACATAAATTGTTTTTACATTTATTAAATTATATCAGGAGAATGTTTTTAATATATCAGAACACATGCAGATTTATTCACAGTAGTGAGTACTGTGTACAAAACTGTGGTTTTGTACTGTAGTAGTGATGTTGTTTTGTACTGTAGTAGTGATGTTCTGCATGTGGAATTCCAAATTCTGTAATGCCATTCTTAATTTTTTTTTTGCAGAAGCTCTATCAAACCTGGCGTTCATTAGTCAATAAGAAATTGTAAGAATTTCCAGCAAATGGCTTATTCGGGTTAGTCATGTTTTGTGCCCCCGAGCACAAATCACTACATTGTGATGTTCTGTGGGACTGCTGAGCTTGCTTAATATATACTGCACTGACTCGGGGCAGAACAAGGCAGTTCTTACTTAATTAAAACATAGTTGTTGTGATTAAATTGTGTTGCTAGAGTAGCTAACTAGCTTATAGAAAGAAACATCTAGTGTTTTAGGCTATTAGCTGGTTAGCTTCTCTTTTGTATAATAAAGTTCCTGGGCTCTGGCTACACTGGATATAATCAACAAGTCTTTGCCTACATCAGGGCTGTTGAATAATATCATAATAACTTTACTCCCTAATGGTTAATGTAAATATCCACTTGAAATTGGGTACATTTTCACCATTTTGCATGGATTGAGTACATATGATTTGCATTGGGGGATTTGTGTTTAGAATGGGGCACTTCGGCAGTTATGCGTTTTCCTGTTTCTTTTTTTCAAAGTTAAAGATTAGAAGTATACTGTACAAGTTTTACCGTGTGAGAGAAATGGTTTTATGCGCCATGGGACCAAGGTCTACTGGGGTCTTCAGGCCAGCGTCAAATGGTTGTTGTGCCTGACTTAAATGAGCTGTGCTCAATAGCCTCTGCGCAAGGTTACAAAGCAGCTTCTGGTTGAACAACGACATTTAGCTCTTGCTGTATATTTGATACACCACCATATGTAATGCATTATTGCTTCATATGGATGTAGGCAGGAATGTAGTTCCTGTCAGTGCCCAGGAGTTCATTATTAAAATCACTGAGTCATGTTATCACTACTCAAGCACTGACAATAATTTGCTACCATGTTATGATTACAAATGGGTTGTAATTTTAACTGTCTTAGCGGCATAGGCTTCTCCCTACCACAAAATCCTATGACTTGTTTGATAGTTAGATTATCAAAAAAAGATTTTTTTGTAACTGAATCTTTGCTGTTTATTGGTTTAATTGAAACAAACAAACACTTAGCTTGCTAATGTGCTCATATGCAACCAGAATGATTTAGTTTGCTATTCTTTTCTATACATATCAATATATAGTTCCAATTAAAATGTCCTTGACATAGGATTTGTTTAATTTTAATTGTAAAAAAATTATTTGCAGTAATAGTGAAAGGATGGTGTTTTACAGTATTACCTGTCAGTGTTATGATTGACTGTGGTTTTTGCCTGTTGATTTGTTCTCCAGGCCTGGATTTGTTGACGAAATGGAAAAGCTGTTTAGATTCTGTGGCTTGGGCAATTGGCCAGTGTAGAAATCCTTGTCTTTTCTTGTTTGCTCAGTTTGCTCAATTTCAGTTCATGTGAGAAAACAGGCACTAAATTGTTTAGAGAATCATGTAAGGAAATATTGTTTTTTCAGCAGTTTAAAGTTGGTGGATTAAAGAGAAAATAAAAAGTTAGCCCGATAAAGGTCAAGCGGGGGAAGGGGAGATTTGTTTTGAATGAAGCAAAATGCTCTGTGAATTCATCTGTCTTTAACATGTGTAGCATTTCCCTATCGCTTCTTCCTAAGACGCTTAAAATTGACATAGAAAAGCTTACGTCCAAGTGGTTTAACAAGTAGGCTATGCTTTTCTGGTCTGTTCTAGGGCCCATTTTAGAGTAACCACCCACTTACAATAAACCTTTGCAACCAGCCCCTGGTCGCCAGACTGACACTCGTCCCTGACATATACCTGACAGGTCTGTGAGATGGTTCGCTGACTCTGATGGTGTTATGTAGGCTGTCTCCTTAAAAACCAGTACCTGTTTGAAACTGTTGAAAAAGTACAACATGGCATTGGATTATGGTTCATAATTAACATTCTAGGATGCCCTTTGAGATATTTGCTATTGATACAGTTCTGAAAACCAATACGTTCATAGTATTTGACACGCTAGAATTACCCATACCGCATCAACAATCAAACTGCATTGTTGATATTGGGATGTGTATTTGAATCTCTCTTCGTATTGCTTTAAACACTCAAACTGGTCTTACATGACTGGCCCACTGGGCCAGATCTCAGATTTTCATTAAAGGTAAATCTTTATTTGATTCAGATCTTTTAGTACATTTTCACGTTAATACCCTTTCTGATCTCTGATTAGAACGGATACAGTAATGTTCTGCACCCCCCCCCCAGCCCCTTCCCTACCACAAAAGCCAATTTGAGAAAATTAAAACATATTTTAAAGGGGATGTAGTTATCTCTTTTGCTGCAACATTTTTATGTAACTCAATTGATGCATGACTGCTTCCATTAACTCTTGATCCCTGGGCTAGTATAAATACTTTTTTCAATTTAGATAGAGTGGCAGAACGGTAAGTGGTGAATCGGTTCCGTTCTGCTCCGTGTGTGTAGCGGTGACCTCCCAGCGACTTCCTGACAAATTGCTTCTATCCGTTAATGATTAAAGAATGTTCACCTGACATTGCGGTTCTGCTGTACTCTTATTGGGCAATCAAAGAGCCAGCTAGATTGAGTGACAGCCAATGGAGTTGAAACATTCTCCTTTTATTACCTTTATGTCAACAAAGTAAGATTTAGAGCTCAATTCTTTGAATGGTTTTATGTCACCTGTGCATTCCATGGCAATTTTAACCTGAAACCCCAGAGGTTGATTTCTTGTCCTTGAGGCAGCATGATGTCGTCACATTAGGTTACAAATAGCTCAGTGTGTGTTTTTGGTAGAGACTTCCTGTTTGTTTTACTATGTCTGCATTTCATATGCCTCTTGTCCTGTGCATCTGGCTCCACTAACCCTAAATATACTCCACATAAATGAGTAAATACATGATAGCCAGTTTGTCTGTAGCTATAGGCTTAAGTGAGAATTGGATGACCAACTAAGTCAATAAGGCATTTATATACAGGTTTCATTCCCTGGCACCACAGAAGGAACTGATAGTGTACTACACATCCTTTATTAGACAGAATACAGAACGATTTCATTGAAACACACAGTGATAAGGACAGACTTGGACTTCAGGTAAGGTATTTTTTTTACAGTTTACAGGTTAGGTTTCTGTTCAGTTAATTTGACCCCAAAGATATAGACTATAGACTAGTCAGTGCGTGATTGGTCGCAAGCTGGAATGTCTACATTGCTATGTTGAGCAGAGCTATGTTGAGCAGTGTCATTTTTTTTAAAATAGGCAGCCTTCGTCGCTATCTTTTTTTTTTTATAGGCCCACACTATTATTGAATTTGGACATTAACTCTGCTTCTGGTATTCAAGCTGAACTATATGACCAAAAGTGTGTGGAACCTCGAGCTTTTTGGACATCCCATTCCAAAACTGTTGGAGTGGGTCCCCCCTCTTCCTATGACAGTGCCAGGTTTAAAGTCACTGAGCTCTTCAGTGGGACTCAGTGCACTGACCATTTTTGTCTATGGACATTTCATGGATGTGTGCTGGATGTTATGCATCTGTGAGTAATGGGTGTAGCTGAAACACCTGAACTCAATAATTAGTGGGGATGTCCACATACTTTTGGTGTATCTGTTGATTGGTGAACATGGGCTTCATCACTGTGAGTAGCACGTACATAGCCCTGCATTTGGACTCATTATATTAATAGCCAGTGCCTCACTTAATGTCACCAGGCTCCACAGACTGTATTATTGACCATTAATAGACATCTTTTACACACCATCTATCCAAGCAAGACATTTGATTCATAGAAATGTCTCTAATGGTTGCCCATTCCTTTTATGTTTCTAATTTCAACGGGAGGCGTTTCTGAAATGTGTTTCTGAAATTGGCTTTGCTTGATTGTGTAGAGAAGGTATGGTACACCCGTGAAGTATGTTCATGTTAAATAGATTTTTCTTTTTTAGATATGTCCATTGCTTGTGCACGCATTCTTAAATGAACATTTATTGGAAGATAATATGGTCTATATTTGTGTTGAACGTGGTCATACTGTAGCCTATAATGTTACTGTGTAGCCTACTTTTTTTAATGAATTAGTTATAATGTTTGACTGATACATTACGATGAATAGACATGACCTTCTGCAGAATTTGGGGTTGATGTCAACAACATAGTTTACTAAAGTTAACATATGCAATTGCTTTAAAATATTTTTTTCAAGGATCGTTTTGCATTTTGGTTTGAAGTTGTATTCATTATATTTTTTCCAAAACATAATGGAAAATAAAAGGAAGGTGCTTTTAGTGCAGTGGTGAACCATGACTATTGGAGCTAGGCCCTCAGTAACGGAAAAAGATCATACATATAGACAGAGAACTCGGATGCCTGTGTATAGAGAGCATGACTTGAGACCTTTCTTTTGCAGACCTATGTAGGAGAAGCAATTCTTTGATGACAGAGTCAAACAGTCCTAAGCCACCCCTCGGCTGTGGCTCAGAAACAGCACACGTACACAACGGCTGCAACTATCGATAGCAGGAACTACGTTAGAAGAAAATACGGTTGTGTTGCTTCAAACAAACATTTGCCAAACAGTCACTCAAATAGTGGCAGAATAAATTCAACCACACAACTACTCACACTGTTTCAAGACCACGGACAGTATATGTTGTCAGAGAAAAGCTGTGCTGTTTTCTGATGTCCAGCAGGCAACAATAAAAACATGCACCACAACAAGAAATGTCATGTACCCAGTACTTCCAATTGCAACTTCATTACCTTTGTTTTTACCACACAACCAGTGATCTAAAGTTGAAATAATGTCATTGTATTCAATATGATATAAACAAGATAGCAACAAAAAGCAAGATGGAGATGAAGACAAAAAGTCCACTCATCATTATCATTTAAAGTCCTTTCTCCTGTCATTTATGAAATGGATAATGGCAGGTTCATGTAGCTTTTCTTTTGATTTAAAATGTTTCAAGAGAGATCAAAGCAAAGGCTGACAGCCAGGCCATGGTGACGTATTTTTAGGCCCTCTTGAGGCGTCACACTATTGTCACACCTATTACAAGACAATTTGTGATTGGTTTATTATGCTGTCATTCTAAAATTCTGCTCTAATTGAAGTCAATGTCAATGACGTTGGCTGGTGCCTTCGATTCAAAGCCTGAGGGCCCAGCCAATGAGAAGTGAGCACAGCTTGATAATTTCCACCAAAGAAAAATTCTGATTGGATATTTTTTTTCCTTGGATATTAATTCTACTTTTTTCCCAACAAACTGAAGAAATTCAATAGGAAGATCATTACAATTAAGACAAAAAAGATTAAATCAATGAAAATAAAAGAGCAAATTATAATATATAAATATACACTCACCTAAAGGATTATTAGGAACACCATACTAATACTGTGTTTGACCCCCTTTCGCCCCTTCAGAACTGCCTTAATTCTACGTGGCATTGATTCTACAAGGTGCTGAAAGCATTCTTTAGAAATGTTGGCCCATATGGATAGGACAGCATCTTGCAGTTGATGGAGATTTGTGGGATGCCCATCCAGGGCACGAAGCACCTGTTCCACCACATCCCAAAGATGCTCTATTGGATTCAATCAATCAAAAAAAAATCAATCAAAATTTATTTATAAAGCGCTTTTTACAACAGCAGTTGTCACAAAGTGCTTTACAGAGACACCCGGCCTTAAACCCCAAGGAGCAAACAACAGCAGTGTTGAATTTCAGTGGCTAGGAAAAACTCCCTAAGAAGGTCGAATTTTAGGAAGAAACCTAGAGAGGACCCAGGCTCAGAGGGGTGACCAGTCCTCTTCTGGCTGTGCCGGGTGAGATATTAAGAGTCCAATTGGAATAATAAATAAATTTCTCTTGGCTAAATCCAGAGTATATTCGATTTTAGATTAGGTCAGAAGTATGACCAGGTGGACAAGGACAGGAACAGCAACGGTCCCCCCAAACCAGGTAATCCGCCGGTGTGGACCAGGACCTCATCTCCTTCTAAAATTTAAAATTGGAGGAAACTGAGAAAAGTTAGTAGTACATCCCTCATGTCCCCCAGCACAATAATATAGCAGCGTAACACCTTGGAAACTGAGACGGGGGGGGTCCGGTGACACTGTGGCCCTACCCGGGGGAGGCCCCGGACAGGGCCCAACAGGCAGGAAATCAATCCAACCACATTGCCAGGCATCAACCAAAGGGACACCCACCAACCGCAACCCCCCTGAATGAGGGCCGAGTATTGCTAGCAGCGTACAGCCCAACTGCACAAGTGCGCAATAGAGAGTCAACAACAAGCCAGTGACTCTTCCCCCGAAGGGCATTGGAGGGAGGGCATCCCAGTGGCGACGAGAGCCCACCTGGCAAGACAGCAAGGGTGGACAGTATCAAGCCTACTGGTCACCTTCACGCCCCCGGGCCAGGCTACACCTTATTATAAACCGTGCTGTAGAGATGAGTTTTTAGTAGACACTTGAAAGTTTGCACTGAGTTTGCATTTCTAACCTTAATTGGCAGATCATTCCACAGGAGTGGAGCTCTATGAGAAAAGGCCCTGCCGCCAACTGTTTGTTTAGAAATTCTAGGTACAATTAAAAGGCCTGCATCTTGCGATCTAAGGTTACGTGTAGGTATGTATGGCTGGATCATTTCAGCAAGGTAAGTAGGAGCAAGTCCATGTATTGATTTATAGGTTAAGAGTAAAACCTTAAAATCAGCCCTAACCCTAACAGGCAGCCAGTGTAAGGAAGCCAGGACAGGAGTAATGTGTTCAAATTTTTTTGTTCTAGTTAGGATTCTAGCAGCTGTGTGCAGCACTAATTGAAGTTTATTTATTAATTTGTCTGGATAACCAGAGAGAAGAGCATTGCAGTAATCTAATCTAGAAGTAATGAAAGCATGAATTAATTTTTCTGCATCAGTTTTTGATAGAAAGTTTCTAATTTTTGCGATGTTTCGAAGATGAAAATAAGCAACTCTTGAGACATATTTTATATGTTCTTCAAAGGAGAGGTCAGGGTCAAGGGTAACGCCAAGATTTTTTACAGTTTTTTGGGATACGACCATGCAGCCGTCGAGGTTCACAGTGAGATCTGCTAACAACGCTCTTTGTTTTTTGGGTCCTAAAAGGAGCATTTCTGTTTTATTTGAGTTTAAGAGCAAGAAATTCTCTGTCATCCACTTCCTAATATCTGAAACGCATGCTTCCAAAATAGCTAATTTAGGGGCTTCTCCATGCTTCATTGAAATATATAACTGTGTGTCATCAGCATAACAGTGAAAGTTAATATTGTGATTTCGGATTACATCGCCCAGAGGGAGCATGTATAGTGAGAAAAGTAATGGGCCCAGAACCGAGCCTTGAGGAACTCCAAAGCATACCTTTGACTTGTCAGAGGATATGCCATCCACACTAACGAACTGATATCTTTCAGATAAATAAGATTTAAACCAGGCTAGAACATGTCCACGTAGCCCAATATTGGTTTCCAGTCTCTCTAAGAGAAGGGAGTGATCAATAGTGTCAAAAGCAGCACTAAGATCAAGAAGCAACAGGACGGATGCGGAACCTTTGTCTGAGGCCATTAGAAGGTCATTTGTTACCTTCACGAGTGCAGTCTCTGTACTATGATGAGATCTAAAACCAGACTGGAATATTTCATAAATGTTTTTTGTCTTTAGGAAGGCATTCAGTTGTTGGGAAACACATTTTTCTAAGATTTTTGAGAGGAACGGGAGGTTCGATATTGGCCTATAATTGTTTAATATGTCGGGATCTAGATTAGATTTTTTTAGAAGAGGCTTAATTTCCGCAATTTTTAATGAGTTTGGTACGCATCCGGAGGAAAGGGAGCAATTTATTATGTTCAGCATTGGCTGACCTAGCACAGGAAATAACTCCTTAAGTAATTTTGTAGGAATCGGGTCTAGCTGAGAGTTTGTGGGTTTAGAACTCATTACAAATTTTGTAAATGTGTCGAGCGATACGGTATCAAAAAACTCAAGTGTCCCCATAGACACCTGATCAGGGAGGTTCCGGAAATTTTTTGGACAACTGAGATTTTTAGGACCATAACTATTTAAGGATTCAGTTATTTGTTTTCTAATGGTGACGATCTTTTCATCAAAGTAGTTCATGTATTCATTACAACTAAAGTGAAGACCCACTTCACTTGCTAAGCTTTGCTTTTTTGTTAACTTTGAAACTGTATCAAAGAGAAATTTTGGATTGTTTTTGTTCGCCTCAATCAGGTTGGAGAAATAAGCTGATCGAGCAGACGTGAGTGATTTTCGGTATTGTACTGTACTGTCTATCCAGGCTAGTCTAAATACTTCCAACTTGGTGGAGCGCCACTTTCGCTCCAATTTTCTGGAGGCTTGCTTAAGTGCTCTAGTATTGTCGGTGTACCAAGGAGCAAGTTTCTTATTGCGTATTTCTTTAGTTTTTAGTGGTGCAACTATGTCTAATGTATTTCGCAGTATTGAGTTTAGATCCTCGATTTGATCGTTTACAGATTTATTTACTCTGTCATTTATGAGCGAACTAGTAAGAATATCAAGGAATTTATTTGTAATCCGAGAATTTATAGTACGGCTTTTGAAACTCATTGTTTGGGGGGCAAGTGGATTTCTTGTTTTAACGGTAAATGTAATAAGACAGTGATCCGATAATCCAGGATTTTGGGGGTAAATTATTAGATCTACAATATCTATTTCTCGTGACAGGACTAAATCTAAGGTATGATTGTGGCAATGTGTTGGACCTGAGACATGTTGGATGAAACCCATTGAGTCGATTATGGCTTGAAAGGCTTTTTGAAGAGGATCATTGGGGTTTTCCATATGGATATTGAAATCGCCAAAAATTAGAATACTATCTGCCATGACTACAAGGTTAGACAAGAATTCTGGAAACTCATTGAGGAACAATGTGTATGGCCCGGGGGGCCTATAAATAGTAGCTATGTAAAATGATTTATCGGCCTGGTTAACTTTCATGAGTAAAGCTTCGAAAGAATGAAACTCTGTGATATGTTTGAGAGTAAGTTTATATTTACTGTCATAAATATTAGCGACACCCCCTCCTTTTCTGGACGCACGAGGGATATGATCACTAGTATAGCCAGGAGGAGAGGCCTCATTTAAGGCAGTGAATTCATTAGGCTTTAGCCACGTTTCACATAAACCAATAGCATCTAGTTTATGATCAGAGATTAATTCATTTACCGCAACTGCCTTTGGAGCAAGAGATCTAATATTTAGGAGTCCCATTTTGAGATGCGAAGTGATACAATTATTTTTGACTGAGGTGGAGGAAGGCTTTATCTTAATAAGGTTGTTTTTGTTAGCACTACCTTGTTTAACTTTTCTCAGCCTGGAACAAGTCACAGTGACAATAGGTAAAGCTGTACTAACTACTCTGGCTATGCTATTGACAGACTCCACTATGCTAGCAGGCTGGCTAACAGCCTGCAGCCTGACCTGCACCCTATCTCATGTTAAAGCTATAGGAGTGAGACTCCTGTCAATGTTCCTAGACAAAAGAAGAGCACTACTCCAGCTAGGATGGAGTCCGTCGCTCCTCAGCAGATCAGGCCTGGCCCTATTTCTGGGAGAGTCCCAAAAAGAAGGCCAGTTATCTACAAACTCTACCTCCTGCGACGGGCAGAACTCCGTTTTCAGCCAGCGATTGAGCTGCGCAAGTCTGCTGTAGAGCTCGTCACCACCCCTAGCTGGGAGGGGGCCAGAGACAATTACTCGATGCCGACACATCTTTCTAGCTAATTTACACGCTGATGCTATGTTCTGCTTCGTAACCTCTGACTGTTTCATCCTAACATCGTTGGTGCCAACGTGGATAACAATATCTCTGTACTCTCTATACTTGCCAGTTTTAGACTTCGCTAGCACCAACCCCAGATTTGCGGCTACGTCGGTGGCTCTGCCCCCCGGTAAACAATGTACGATCGCCGGCTGATTCTTTAGTCTAATACTGCGTGTGATGGAATCGCCAATGACTAAAGTTTTCAGTTTTTCAAGTCCACCGGTAGAACATGCCTGCCGACCATTCCCCTCCGAAGACGGCTCGGGCCTTGACTCCGACTCCAGTGGGGAAAACCTGTTCAAAGTCTCAGTTGGTTTTAGCAACGATTCAGGTTTAACTGGTCGACGGCATTTCTTCCCAGTGACCAAGAGAAAGTTATTGCCCGGCTGCAGGAGCTGTGCCGGGGGGCTAACAAAACTATCGTTTCTACCTGGTGGCACTGACGCAGATTTTTCTATTTCTACACTAGCATAATCCTTGCCTGGCATTTGCGTCAGAAGCCGAGCCTCTAACTCTGCTATCTTTAACTTAAGACGAACATTCTCCTCCGTGTTGTTGCTACAACAATTACAGTGAAAAGGCATTGTAATGATACTTAGCCTCCGGTGTTCAGGGGTGAGTAGTTCTGTTAATTATGTCCAAAAAGAGTCCCGGTGTAGAAAAGTTGGGTAAGAGGTCAACAGATAAATATTGCGTTGGAAAAACTCTAAAATAGAATTTTGACCAATTAGTTTATATCGAGTAAATTCGAAAAAGTTTGGCAGGTAGCCAGGTAGGTAACAGCAGGTAGAGTACAGCACGTCAACAATCCCACAATGCAGTTCGTCTCCAAACCACCAAGCATGCAGAGGTCTGATTGAGATATGGTGACTGTGGGGGCCATTTCAATACAGTGAACTCATTGTCATGTTCAAGAAACCAATTTGAAATGATTTGAGTTTGTGACATGTTGCATTATCCTGCTGGAAGTAGCCATCAGAGGATGGGTACATGGTGGTCATAAAGGGATGGACATGGTCAAAAACAATGCTCAGGTAGGCCGTGGCATTTAAACAATGCCCAATTGGCACTAAGGGGCCTAAACTGTGCCACGAAAACATCCCCCACACCAATATACCACCACCAGCAGCCTGCACAGTGGTAACAAGGCATGATGGATCCATGTTCTCATTCTGTTCACGCCAAATTCTGACTCTACCATCTGAATGTCTCAACAGAAATCGAGACTCATCAGACCAGGCAACATTCTTCCAGTCTTCAACTGTCCAATTTTGGTGAGCTTGTGCAAATTGGAGCCTCTTTTTCCTATTTGTAGTGGAAATGAGTGGAACCCGGTGGGGTCTTCTGCTGTGGTAGCCCATCCGCCTCAAGGTTGTGCTTGTTGTGGCTTCACAAATGCTTTGCTGCATACCTCGGTTGTAACGAGTGGTTATTTCAGTCAAAGTTGCTCTTCTATCAGCTTGAATCAGTCGGCCCATTCTCCTCTGACCTCTAGCATCAACAAGGCATTTTCGCCCACAGGACTGCCGCATACTGGATGTTTTTCCCTTTTCACACCATTCTTTGTAAACCCTAGAAATGGTTGTGCGTGAAAATCCCAGTAACTGAGCAGATTGTGAAATACTCAGACCGGCCCGTCTGGCACCAACAACCATGCCACGCTCAAAATTGCTTAAATCACCTTTCTTTCCCATTCTGACATTCAGTTTGGAGTTCAGGAGTTTGTCTTGACCAGGACCACACCCCTAAATGCATTGAAGTAACTGCCATGTGATTGGTTGATTAGATAATTGCATTAATGAGAAATTGAACAGGTGTTCCTAGTAATCCTTTAGGTGAGTGTATATGCAGATTTGTATCCTTTCCTAGGCCCTTGTCTGTAGCTCCGGCCACAATGAGCATGTTCCCCTGGCTCTATTCTTCCATTTGCTGTATACCACTTGTTTGTAGCACGGTTCAATATTTACCGACGTCTTTGTGACTTCTGTCTCTTCCGGCACTCTTCCTCAGCAAAAAGACTACAAAAGACTGCAGTGCAATAGATGAATTGCTTACATAGGCCGATTCACCGGATTCTGCAGCGCACACACTTATATGGTCACTGTGGAGAAAAGAAACATTCGCAAACAATGTTTTACTTAGAACGTACTGTAAGTGAGGAGCTTGTCAATAAACCTCGTAATTCAACTGGCTACCAATGGAACAATAAGAAATGCTCCACATTACACAGATCGGCAGTATAGTTGGAAATGGAGACCCTAATCCATTCACCTTTACTTTAGGTTTGGTTATTGGGTCCTTACAGTAGGGTTTCGCCTGGAGATCATGTCAATGAAAATGGCGTTGATCTGAAGCTCATTTTAAATTATTCTATTTGTCTTACATTAGGTGTGGTATGATGATCTGTCTTTTTTTTTTTCAAACTAACTCCATCTACTTTGTATTTTCCCCATTCCCCAAAAAATGCGGGATTCAAATCTAGGTGTGATTTCTCTTGGCAGAATCAGGCTACACTGATATCTCCACATAGGCTCCCAAATATGTAGTGCATGTTGCCATGATATTTTAATTGAGGAAGTGTGATCATAATTATTATTTCAGTAATCCACATTAGACAACCTAAATGCCCGCGGCCTGCTGATGAGAGCAGCACAGTTGTGTTTTTAGGCTATGGATGAGAAAACTTGTAATTTCCTCATTAGCTCTGTTGAGAACCTATCATCCTGCTTTGCAAGTTTTTAACAGCAAGAGTTTCACCAGTTATTATTTTATTGATTCATTTTTTTTTCAATCCATTGGAACACAGTTTAGACTCTAAATAAAGCTTTCACTTAATTTTATAAGCTTCAATTCTCAAGTCAGTTGTTGAAGCCACAAAAAACAGCTGTCAGTCTGCTTATTATTATAAATCCTAGAGGTCCTTCAGCCAAAGAACTATAGATTTTTGGAGCTATAATTATTACTCACCTGCTGTAGTCAAAATGGCCATGGCAAATGCAACATTGCACCTGGAAGTGGGGACAAGGGTATAGTGTCTGAGATGTAATGGCCATTTAGTCCATCCCATACGTTACCGGCTCACAAAGGCTGCGCCATGTCAACTGATTATCCCTCATGCCTGCTAGTGGGTGCAGATTTCCTAGCAGTTGTGTGGTTATCTGTTAGCGATTCCCTCTGCAGTATTTCATTTTGTGGTGGGTTTGTGGTTATCTGGTAGCAATTTTCTCCATGGCATTACTCATCCTGCTCGGTAGTTGGAGGGAGTATATTTTTCATGTCACGTCCCAAGTATGGGCAACAGCATAGCTGGAGTGCCTGAAAAAATTTGGTGAGTGGAGTAGGATCAAGAGTAGAGGTGGGAAGACCCAGCTGCTAGGTAGCAAACACACAATGGGTCCCATACCTGTCCGGGATGAGGTGCTTGCGAAACCACGCCTTAGAGGGTAAAAATGTATTTCATTTTTGCTCTTGTGGAAGTTCCGTATCAGTACGTCTGCCTAAAACCTTTGCCACTGTGCCATTTCTGTCTCACTAGACTTCCCTTGCTGTCTTCTTTCCTGCCATGCCTTGTTAATCGCGCCCTTACTATCTCTCTCAGCCTGTCTTACTCTACCTCACCAGACATGCCTTTTCTTTTTCCTTATCGCCCTCCTGCCCTCTATCTCAC
Organism: Esox lucius; assembly: GCF_011004845.1. NCBI lineage: Eukaryota > Metazoa > Chordata > Actinopteri > Esociformes > Esocidae > Esox > Esox lucius. The sequence continues at coordinate 19,370,931 of NC_047589.1, forward strand.
TTCTGCTCCATTCCTCCATTTACGTGTTCCCATGGTGCCTCTCTTCTGCTCTATTCCTCCATTTACATTGTCCCATGGTGCCTCTCTTCTGCTCCATTCCTCCATTTACATTGTCCCATGGTGCCTCTCTTCTGCTCTATTCCTCCATTTACGTTTTCCCATGGTGCCTCTCTTCTGCTCTATTCCTCCATTTACGTTTTCCCATGGTGCCTCTCTTCTGCTCCATTCCTCCATTTACATTGTCCCATGGTGCCTCTCTTCTGCTCCATTCCTCCATTTAAAGTTTCCCATGGTGCCTCTCTTCGTATGGGTGTGGCACCAGTGTTCTTCCTCCATTTGTGTGTCTTCTTTGTTTTCCTAATTCCCTTTTCTCTTTCCCTGTTTTCTGACCCAGGTTTAATTTGGCGGTAGATAATGTTCTTCCGGTGTGGATAGACAGATAGTGAGAAAGAACAATAACAAGAGAAAGAGAGGGGGAAAAGAGAAGAAAACAGGAGAGACACAGACAGGGACAAAGTAAAAGAGAGAGAGTTGGGTTAGAAACAAATAATAAGTGAATTTGGAAAAAAAGGGAGGAAAGCAATTGAAGGACATGTAAGAAATAATGAGAGAAAATGAAGGAAAAAAGACAGCGAGCATTAAGGGGTTTATCAAAGTCAACCTGGATCCAGAAGCATTCAGTCTGGTCAGTGATATCAAAGACTAGTGTTTTCTCTGTTGCCCACTGTGTGTCTGTCCAAAATGACCTTCTTGACATAGTTAAATAATTGGACCTTGGACATTCTTGTATTGTAAATGAACAAATAAGTTTGAAATGTAAAAACAGTAAATGTATGTTTGAAAAGCATGGTTTTGATAACTTGACAGTTCTGCAGAAACACAGACACGCACACAGGCTAATGAACACACACACACCTTTCCAATGGACTGCCTTGTGTGCGCTAGCACGTGCCTGTTTTTCACATCATATTGATCTGGGGGAAAAGATAAAATGTGATTTGTGTTGTGGTTAACGTTAAGTCTATTGACAAGACTTCAAAGCGATTCAAATCTTGGTGGCCACCCAGCCCATTTGCTCTGAAAGATCACAGTGGTTTCTCTCACTTTTATTAGACATCAAAGGTTGCATCCAGAATAAATGCTGCATTTTATTCTTTTTGATAAGCAGTGACTGTGTTTTTTGGAAGTGCGCTGCTTATCTTCTTGAATGTGTTTGTGCATGAAGAAATCTTTCTGTGTGTATGTGTGTGTGTGTGTGTGGGTGTGTGTGTGTGTGTGCGTATGCATGTGTGTGTGTGCGTGTTGCAGAGAGTGTTAAAGCGTGTGTGTGTGTTGTGTTTTGTATGTGTATGTTTTCCCGGCAGTGATAAATTGAACTATTTTTTAGAATAAAAATATGGAGGCCTCGATGCTTTAAACCCTGTAAAGGATGAAAATGCATTATGAGAATTGCTCTCCACATTTTCCGCAGGTCACAGAACACATACATTTGCATAAGATTGATCACGCTTCACTTTGAATTGCAAAAAGACAGATCATCTTCAGAGAAGCCATATTTTCCCCTCTCTCAAATGAAGATTGGTTTTACGTTGGACAGTGCAAGTGCGTAAAATAAGAATAGATTTTGATATCATGTCGCTTGGTCCTGAGCAGTAGAAAAAAGCAGGCAATTACAAATAATTCGTTGTTGAGTTCAGTTGTTTATATTTCACGGGAGAGGAAGGAAGTAGGAGACAGAGGGAGAGGTGTGAATATAAAATGACAAACGCATAATGTTTCAGTTTGCTGTAGTAATTAGTGCGGATGAGTAATAGTGTCCACTCAATGGAACATGATGAAATATTATATCATTATTATATACGTATCAAACATTGTCAGGTACTGAGCTATCTACAAATCAACATTTATTAAAAAAGCATGCATCCCACCTTCCACAGGCACTAACATAAGAAACTGCACAAACAGATATGGACAAATTCACACACAGGCAGATGGGCACATACATTAAGTGATGAGTTATTGATCGCTCTATATTATACGCTGAGACAGCTTATCTGTCACTGTAGGATGGTCTCTAGGGGAGACAATGGAGTTTGGCTGCTGGTTATTCTTTCCTTTCTGTGGGATGAGACCAGCTCTGTTTACAGCACACAGTTGCCCTCTTTTTAGTTTTCTCGCTCTCTCCCTGCTTTTCTGCCTCTCTCTCTTCATTTCTTTTTCACACTCTTCCTCCTGTCACTTCTCTCAATCCATCTGCTCAGCCTCAGTCCCTATTTCTTCCCTTCCTCTTCCCGTGCCTCCCGCACACTCTCCCTCTCTCTTTCACGCTTTCCATTTCTCTCTCCCTTCTCTCCCTGATGACAGCCCACCCTCATCTCTCTGTCAGTCAGTCTGTCAGTCAATCTGTCTGAGTTGGTCTCAGGGGACAGGTTGTGCCCTGGCCCTGTTGGTTAGCACCATGCTAGGCAACAGCAGGGTTACTTCAGGTTGTTTTGTTCCTAACTATAGTATCATCCCAATGTATTGAGATACATACACAAGTAACTAGGTAGTATCTGAACCTCACATGGGAAGGTGTAGCTGAAGGTAAACTAATCAATAGCTTTCAGTGGATGAATCAACAGAGATAATAATTGATAACTGGCTTGCATCATGAGGTAGACCAAGAGAGACACAAAGTGTGTCCTTGGAAAAATAGCGTAAGTAATAAAGGTTGGGCTAACCTCATAGTGTCATGAAAATAGACCATATTCTTTACCCTGCAATAGTAATCAACACTAGCAATTGTCAGAAATGTCCTGGTTTTAACCCTGATAGCTCAAGGGAGATTATGGCAGATGGGTTTATTTATTAATTATTTATTAATATTCTGAACTTGGACACATAGAGTACTGAAACATTCTGAAGCTTCGCTAGTGTGAATGTGCTAGGAGCTAACGCTAGTGAGCTATCTAGCACTTGGCTAACTTCCTCTTTACATTTTGCTCTCATCTCTGCCAGTGAGGCCTAATATATTGTGTCTATCCAAAAAAAAAAGATGAAGTATTATTAAGATGGAATCATCAGCTCTAATGGCGAGGTGGTGTTAACAGAGGTTGTCAGGAAAACACATGAATCTAGGGAGGCACATTTCTTGAACGATTTATTCTTTTAGAAAGACACGTTTTACTGCTTCAAGAGTGGAGAATAATATTTTGAACTGTGTTGTTCATTCAAACGGTTTGCAGTGAATTTCTACAACTTGATCACTGGTTTCTACTCAAGTGATTCAATCAATGACTGTTTAAATTTGCTGAGAAAAATAGATCAAGCTACAGCAGCATTTACAAAGACACGTTTATTCATTGATTATTAATTAACATAATTGGACGCAGGGTGCAAACATGAATGCAGTTCGTTGTTTATTGATTGTCACGATAGATGCAGATTATAGGAAACTAAACGTACACCAGGTTATGTATGTCACTGGGTTGGCAGCATTGCAAGAAGACAAAGAAATATACTGAACTCGATTTTTATGATTAGCACGATCTACTTACACTGACAATCAGATTTTGGTGACAGACAGATACTGTTGCTTTGAATAACTGGACTCAGAGAGCTACAGCTCTAACAACTTGGGTCATATCTTGTTTGCTTTCCATGCTTGCGATGCAAAACATCATATCCATTTCTGCCTGAGTCCTGTTTTTTTTTTTTGGGGGGGGGGAACTGAATAAAGATGCAGTACATTGCTGTAGGCTCTAAGCCAGATGTGACAACGCTGGTGTCACTAAAATGGATGTGCCCTGAATTTGCGACAGTTCAATGAGCAAAATGTTTTCATTGGTATGCAAAACCGTTCTACATATACAGATACATGTTTCAATCCTGCCTAGAAAAGTTCCCAAAAAGGATTCTCTGCATTGGTTAGAGTGGCCTTTAAGTTAAAAGGTGTTGAGAGTCGCTGAGTGGCTCGTTCAAATGTGTTATTAATTTCATTAACTGTTTTGTTAATTGAAACAGCTGAAATTTTTTGCTTCTCAGCTCAGTGTATCAACCAACAATGTTTTCTTATGTGAATGCGGTAAAATAGATGTTGATTATTGAATTTGATTTCTATTTTAAAAACAGGTGACAATCTACATAAATGAGATAGTAATAGAAGATGACAAAAAAAATTAGGCACTCACTGTTGTAGCTCTCTCTAGATGGGTGTCTGATAACTTATGTAAATGTGAGTCTCCTTTAAACGACCTTGTTGTTTGTACACACATAAGGATGGATCAGATCAAAATAACTCTTCAAAAATCGTGCGACCAAGATTCATATTTGGGTGACATTTTGCTTATTCTTTTGCTTACACTGAGCAGGTTTTGTTGCTCGGGACACAGTTTCAATTCATGAATTTGGACGATGCAAATCACGCTAATTCCAGGTTGGGACAGAGGTGAATTATGGCTTATTGTGAAAAATTACTCCATGGGCCTTCAAGAACAACTCAGGGTAATTGAAATTTCACCCAAATATTAATCTAGTTTAAACTATCTGAGAGTTCCTGATTTTAATTGTTACATTGCTTCATTAAATTTTTCTTTCAGTTTTATAAATCAGAATGCAAAAACAAAACAGTGTAATTTGGGCCCCATCCTGTTGCTGACTGCATCATTAAAGGCTTGAGAGGGATGTAAGAGCTAACCTTTCCAGTGGGCTGTGATTTCAATTTGTTTGCTGGGGTCCACATTTTTAGATCGCAATGTGAATGTGCTCGTTGGATTTGTCTCTAGTACACTGTTTGAAATACACAGACATGGGATGAAGAATGCAAATGAATGCTTCAAAGACTTCATTTGGTGTGGAAGGCACAAACAGTTTTTAAACTGCCAGTGCAAACAATGTTTACTAAAGTAATAAGGAAGGTGAAAGATTTTGGAAAGATTTTGCAAAAACTAATTGAGTATATTTGTGTATATTATAATGTATGACCACATATATTAAAATGTCCTATTATGTCATCATATTTGTATATGTTTTGCTGTAGTTTTATTGAATAACTATTTTATTTTTCAACCATGAATAAACAATTCCATGTGAAAGCCTAAAGCCATAGCTTTCTGAGGGAAATATTACTACATTACTCAAAAGACTGGCCTTCTTTCTTGATTTATGAATTCATTGCTGCTTTTGTGCAGTCAGTCATTAAAGCATTTTTATGAGTGGTTAAGATTTGAACTGGTAATTTCTATAAATCTCTCTGACTAACATGAGATATTTTTCCTAATTTCAGTTTTTGACCAAACATACCATCCAGTGAGAATGACAGAACTATAAATCACATTTCTCCGTCCATTTGGTTGGGTTGTACACAAAGCTACATAGTGGGCCTATATTTTCATAACATAATACTATGAAGTAAACCACTGACATTCTCTGGACTTGTCAATGGCATTGGCCTGATAGGAGTAAGTCAAGGTCTTTTGGGTCAAACCTTGAGGGTTCAATCCCAATTGTTTTATTGTTATTGCAAGCACTGAAGAAAGCATGTATCCCTGTCATGGGGACCTGGACAAATGTATAATATAGCCATCTAAATATTGACATAAGCTCCAGAGCTTAGAGCAAGATGTAACACACATATATACGCACACACAGTTGCATTGGTTGAATCTGGTCTAAAAGACACGCTCAGACATATGCTGCGGTTTTGTGTGGGAGAAGGATAACTGTGTTAACGAGATTCAAAACACACTTGTGCCCATTTTAGCCTCTTGTGTGTTTAGAGTGGCTATAACATAATATTCGGCATGACACTGACCGCCATAGACTTCGATGAGACGTTCAGAGCCAATTGAAAAAACACAGTTGTAGGAGATCAGTAAGAGAGCTATTTGCTTCAGTATTCCGATCTCACCCGCAGTTCTCTGGACAGAGGCAGTAGTCGTACAGAGATCACACATCGGAGACAGAAAGAAAGAGAGACAGAGACTCAAAGAGACAGACTACCGCCGCATATCTTGTTTGCTTCCAGTACACTAATGGACTCTCAGTAGGAGGTACTCTCTCTGCGATCAATTCTCAGGTATATGTAGAGACACACATTACAATGGACCATATCAGACACCGGTTGACCCAATAATAATGATGTAAAATATATAAAATACAAAATAAATAATGCGCTACATACCATATTTGCTAATCTCCCTGTTGTTACACTAAATTGGAGGCTAGTCTCACAATTACACGCCGACAACCCCATTTCGATACCTAAAAATTCACGACCCCAACCATGTGAAGAAAAATTATATAATCATTATGTTTGCCGGACCGCTTAAGCGGAGCCGGCGAAGAAGAGCAAATGTCTCTTACTGAGTGAGTGAGTGAGTGAGTGAGTGAGTGAGTGAGTGAGTGAGTGAGTGAGTGAGTGAGTGAGTGAGTGAGTGAGTGAGTGACTGACTTCCCATTGTTAAATAGCGTGGTGGTTAGAGAAGCGGACCTGTGAACTATAAGTCTGAGTTCATATCTTCTCGCAGGCAAAGCGCAGTACGTGTTATGAATTATTCCGTATAGACGAAAACTTTGCTGGCTAAAACCGTTATAGTAAGCCTGAAATAAAACAGTTTACAGTTACATTACGACTGTTTCTGGTGGATTTTCGAAGTACGCATCTGTGCATGCGTTTGGGGTCAGGATAGACAACAACATTTGCTGGCTACAACATACAGTAGTTACGTTATAGTAAGCCTTAACAAAAACTGTATACGGTTATATTGCAACTGTTTCTGGCATGGAAAAGTTCATCTTCAGTCTTGCTAGCAAGAGCTCAATTCTTATGATTATTCCTAGGAATCTAGGAATAATAACGTGGCGTAGTGGTTAAAGACAGTGCCTCTCATGTGTAAGACCTAAGTTTGAATCTATTGAGAGTAAAAAAATATATATATATTTCTGGTAGATTCCACGATTCTCTCATCTTTTCACTTGATGAAAAAGTTAGTTATCATTGCCATTATTGATTGTGTAAATGTAATTCACAAATGAAAGAAAAAGTATGCCACGAAATGAAATAGCTTTGGCAGACTCGCTAGCAATTGCTCAGTTCTTATGACTATTCCAGTAAGTTAGTAGATACCGGTAAAGCTTATTACTGGCTAATACTCTGTTAAAATGGCCAGTGGCTAACGCTATTCATAGACGCTATTTGTGGTGGAGGTAAACTTAGTAAGAAATGTTAGTCAGTTTAACTGTATCAATGTCATTCATGAATGGCCAATTAACTGTTAAAACGGCCAACCTTGCCTTGTTTCTTGTTTTTATTTGAGGCTATAAGAGTAAATTGTAAAACTATCTCCCCTGACCCCTATTTCATATCAGGTGACCCAACATGGGGTCGCGACCCCTAGTTTGGAAACCTCTGCCATAAACCATGAAAATGTTTAAAAACTATCTGAGAAATAGTAGACGCAGCAGGGTAATCACAAAATAGAACACTTGGTTATAATGGGTTTTGTAATGTCAACCATGGAAAACCAAACGTTTTGTGTTTAAATGATTTTAGTCTACCATAACTAGCATCACAGATTTCAATTAAAGTGAAGGCAGGCAACCCACATTTAAATGCAGTGCATATTGTTGTGTTTGTAGAAAAACACGGTTCAACATGAGAAAGCTAAACTGGCTCTAATTCATTCCCAGCATGGCGTGTGTGTTGCTCTAATCAGAGAGCTGGTGATGTAACATTATCAGTTAGATAATTAAGTGATAACGCAGAGAGAGTTATGGTGTGATATTATTCGGGCTTTAATGAGGACGTCCCTCTCTGCATTCTGATCAAGCAATATAGGGACAACACAGGGATTACAATCTTACTGGGTGGGCTCTTTGCTGTCTTTTATCAAATAGCCTACATATCGCAGAAGAAGGGAAGAAGAAACAGAACCCTTATAAGCCAGACTGCATCGTCCACTTGGCCCTGGCAGTGGGCTTGGCCAACCTTGTCAATCTGACATCTGCTCCATGGGCCAAGGGTGGAGGAGAGAAGACAGGAGGAGACATAAACCCTCTATGTGACAGCTGGGATCACACACACACACACACATGCGCACAGAAACACATGCAGACACACATACAGGTGAACCTAGAGACACACACCGGCTCAAAGATGAAACAAGGTTGACACCACTGTAAACACACACATCCAGTCTTCCCAAACATATTCTTTTTTTTTTTTTGTCTGTATACTCCGATAAAGATTTAAAGCTGTTGACAGGGATGGCTGTTAAAAGCCAATCACAAAACACAATTTTAAGGAGCATGAATTGTGCCCCGAAATTGCTCCCTAAAGACCATAGATTTAAACATATCCCAGAAACCGAGATGGCAATGATTTAGAGGAAAAGACAGAGAAGGGTAAATCCATAAAATCTGAAATTACGGTCTACGGCTGTGGGAGGATTGCTCAGGGATTATTTTATAGATTCTAGATTAAACTCTTATAAGTACAGTCAAGGCCATCACAAGTTAAAGGTTATGCAACATGTGCTACACTCAGCTGTTTGTTAGTGTTGTATTCATTTCCCGAAACAGTAAACAGATAAATGGAAAACACAGAGATTGTCACATAAGAATGTGGTTTGTGTTGTCGTTTGGATTAAACACTGTATCCATGTTCTATCAATGTTATGAAGGGATGGGACATCACTTTCCATTCGGTTTTGGCTCACTACAACAAGTGGTTATTTGAGTGCAGGAGTCAATGTTTAGGTTGCAGTGGGGAGGATCATTTAGTCCAGTGTGTGTGCAAGGTCAAACAGGGGCTCAGTTCCAATCAGATCATTAGACATGTCCCTGGTTACAGTCCACTGTGCATTCATGCCTAACTAGCCTAGATACAGAGAGATCCACCATCACAAGGGACATGCTGATTCCTTTTTTGGGGCTTTAATTCAGTCCATAATGTATTCAGTAGTACCGAAATGTCTTGCCTCTAGAAGTCAAAGTCATTGGTAAATATGGCACGTTTCTTTGTATCTATATTGCTGCTGTACCGCTTTTCCATAGTCCAAGAGGCCATGGCTGTTTTTGTATCTGAACTCATCATTGCAGAAGAGTAATTGTAAACTTGACTGGACAAGGCATTGGTTCACATGCTAGATGCACTCTCTTTGCAAACCGGCCATCATGTAGGCTGGGGGAAAAAGTATTCCCAGATGCACTTATGCCAAGCTTCAAGTTGTGTTACATGTGGTGTTGTTTTCACTCTTTCTGTGCAGGTAGGTAACAACTGATTTGTGCAGTTTTTTTACAGCTACAAGCACGTAAATGTTGAAAATAAGGCCACATGTAAAAATTACTGAATTATCACTTCTAATGGAAAGGGGAATAAAGGCTTGACTGAGACACTTGAAAATTCATAAACATTCCTTACCCCTGGACACTTCAACATACCCCTGGACACTTCAACATACCCCTGGACACGTCAACTTACCCCTGGACACTTAATCTTACCCCTGGACACTTCAACTTACCCCTGGACACTTCAACATACCCCTGGACACTTCATCACACCCCTGGACACTTCAACTTACCCCTGGACACGTCAACTTACCCCTGGACACGTCAACTTACCCCTGGACACTTCATCACACCCCTGGACACGTCAACTTACCCCTGGACACTTCAACTTACCCCTGGACACTTCAACATACCCCTGGACACTTCATCACACCCCTGGACACTTCATCTTACCCCAGGACACTTCAACTTACCCCTGGACACGTCAACTTACCCCTGGACACGTCAACTTACCCCTGGACACTTCATCACACCCCTGGACACTTCATCACACCCCTGGACACTTCAACTTACCCCTGGACACTTCAACATACCCCTGGACACTTCATCACACCCCTGGACACTTCAACTTACCCCTGGACACTTCAACATACCCCTGGACACTTCATCACACCCCTGGACACTTCATCTTACCCCAGGACACTTCAACTTACCCCTGGACACTTCAACACACCCCTGGACACTTCATCTTACCCCAGGACACTTCAACGTACCCCAGGACACTTCAACGTACCCCAGGACACTTCATCTTACCCCAGGACACTTCAACGTACCCCAGGACACTTCATCTTACCCCAGGACACTTCAACGTACCCCAGGACACTTCATCTTACCCCAGGACACTTCAACGTACCCCAGGACACTTCATCTTACCCCAGGACACTTCAACGTACCCCTGGACATTTCATCCTACCCAGAATTTAAAAAAAGTCTTGATGCAATCCAAGCAGTTGATCCAAAAAGCCTCTTTCTGTAACCGTTCCCTTGCATATCAGGATTTGGGAAGATTTGATGCACACTATTTGAGTGAGGGGTTACTCGGAATGTGAAAATGTTGGAGGATGACACTTCATAATATCTGTGCTTGCTCTGATCATACTCAGTAATGCACAATGTTGAGGCGACTGTCACTGTACTGTAGCTGGTTACATTGTACTGTTACACTGTACTGTAGCTGGCACTTATTATTATTTCACCTTAGTCTAAGCAATTGACCTGTAGGGATATTGCATTTTAGGCATTCTATTTATACATTTGCAGGTAGTTACAAGTGAGACTGGCAAAGGAAAAATAAATGAAGATGAGTATTACTTTGGCCCTTTCCTCATGGCAATGGGTCACACATTTTGCTGCTGTTATTGCACATTGCAGAATTTCCCCTTAACTATTCAGGAGTTTATGAATGTTTGATTTGATTTGGAATTCTTTGTGCGTTCTGGGGTAAATACAGTGGGGAGAACAAGTATTTGAAACACGGCCGATTTTGCTGGTTTTCCTACTTACAAAGCATGTAGAGGTCTGCAATTTTTATCATAGGTACACTTCAACTGTGCGAGACGGAATCTAAAACAAAAGTCCAGAAAATCACAATGTATGATTTTTAAATTAATAATTTGCATTTTATTGCATGACATAAGTATTTGATCCCCTACCAACCAGTAAGTATTCCGGCTCTCACAGACCTGTTAGATTTTCTCTAAGAAGCCCTCCTGTTCTCCACTCATTACCTGTATTAACTGCACCTGTTTGAACTCGTTACCTGTATAAAAGACACCTATCCACACATTCAATCAAAAAGATTCCAACCTCTCCACAATGGCCAAGACCAGAGAGCTGTGTAAGGACATCAGGGATAGAATTGTAGACCTGCACAAGGCTGGGATGGGCTACAGGACAATAGACAAGCAGCTTGGTGAGAAGGCAACAACTGTTGGCTCAATTATTAGAAAATGGAAGAAGTTCAAGATGACGGTCAATCTCCCTCGGTCTGGGGCTCCATGCAAGATCTCACCTCATGGGGCATCAATGATCATGAGGAAGGTGAGGGATCAGCCCAGAACTACACGGCAGGAATTGGTCAATGACCTGAGGAGAGCTGGGACCACAGTCTCAAAGAAAACAATTAGTAACACACTACGACGTCATGGATTAAAATCCTTCAGTGCACGCAAGGTCCCCCTGCTCAAGCCAGCGAATGTCCAGGCCCGTCTGAAGTTTGCCAATGACCATCTGGATGATCCAGAGGAGGAATGGGAGAAGGTCATGCGGTCTGATTAGACCATATAGAGCGTTTTGGTCTAAACTCCACTTGCCGTGTTTGGATGAAGAAGAAGGATGAGTACAACCCCAAGAACACCATCCCAACCGTGAAGCATGGAGGTGGAAACATCATTCTTTGGGGATGCTTTTCTGCAAAGGGGACAGGACGACTGCACCGTATTGAGGGGAGGATGGATGGGGCCATGTATCGCGATATCTTGGCCAACAACCTCCTTCCCTCAGTAAGAGCATTGAAGATGGGTCGTGGCTGGGTCTTCCAGCATGACAACGACCCGAAACACACAGCCAGGGCAACTAAGGAGTGGCTCCGTAAGAAGCATCTCATGGTCCTGGAGTGGCCTAGCCAGTCTCCAGATCTGAACCCAATAGAAAATCTTTGGAGGGAGCTGAAAGTCCGTATTGCCCAGCGACAGCCCCGAAACCTGAAAGATCTGGAGAAGGTCTGTATGGAGGAGTGGGCCAAAATCCCTGCTGCAGTGTGTGCAAACCTGGTCAAGAACTACAGGAAACGTATGATCTCTGTAATTGCAAACAAAGGTTTCTGTACCAAATATTAAGTTCTGCTTTTCTGATGTATCAAATACTTGTGTCATGCAATAAAATGCAAATTAATTACATAAAAATCATACAATGTGATTTTCTGGATTTTTGTTTTAGATTCCGTCACTCACAGTTGAAGAGTACCTATGATAAAAATGACAGACTTCTACATGCTTTGTAAGTGGGAAAACCTGCAAAATCGGCAGTGTATCAAATATTTGTTCTCCCCACTGTATGTGCCTTTAATGAAGTCATACACTTGGCAGAAGCTTAGCAAGTTGAGGAAATTGAAAGACAAAATGCTTTGCTCAATGTCAGTTGTCCCCAAATAGTCCATCGTAATCGACTAGTTGATCTCCAAGGCCTTCACAGGCGATCGCCAAACATTTCCAGAAACAACCAAGCAATGTAGACTTGCATTTCTACATTTTCAATTTGTATCACACTGTTGCTGATTAATGCACTTGTTTCAACTGCACTGTGCGGCAGGTGGGCTAAGTGTTCCCTAGGGTTCATTTGTCTGAAGATACAACATATGCCTACTCCACAGAACAAATGGAGCTCAACCGAATATAATGTGCTCCTAAAGTATAGACAGGCCAATCAGATGGCTTAGATAACTGAGCCTTCTGCTTCCTCACACACAATGCAGTTGGTGCTATGATATGTATAAAATGCATAACAAACAGGAGGCTGAAACAAATGCACCAAAGTTGATGTCTTTATGAGTGAGTGATGTTTGGTCATTTATTCAGCACTACAAAGACTTTAAGTCAACACTTTTATAAGCCATAAAATGGCCTTCTGCACTAACACTGCACAGACACAGCAGCTTTATGAGTAACAAAGTGTTTCGATAGGCTAAGGTTAACTGCTTGCTTTCTTTAATATCAAATAGTATTTTACGCTCTCTTCTCTGGTGGAAGTAGGAAAGGATGGAACGTTTTGGGAAATACAGAAGGGGCTCTTTCCCTCCCTCCCTCCCTCCTTCCCTCCCTCCCTCCCTCCCTCCCTCCCTCCCTCCCTCCCTCCCTCCCTCCCTCCCTCCCTCCCTCCCTCCCTCCCTCCCTCCCTCCACAGAGACTGACCAGCCCAGTTAATGAATGCTCACACTAGACCACTTGGTTCCTAGAATAAAAAAGTATTGTTGAAAGAATAATATCAGACTTTTTCAGGTTTGCCATTGTGTCTGTGTTAGAGTATTCTGCTTCATTTCAGAATGTTTTGCTAGAACCAAGATTTTGTCACTTCATTCTGAATTTTATTTAATACAACAGTGGTTTTCATATTCTTTAAGATTTTCTTTATTAATTTATTTGCAGAAGCATCTTTTGCAGGGCACGTCATTTGTGATACAACAAATTATTTATTACCAGTGTGATGAAATACCTCAAATCTGTAAATCTACAGTAAACTTTTAGGAAAATGATAATGCAATGCAGGGCTGCCCAACCCTATTCCTGGAGATCTACGGTCCTATAGGTTTTCAATTCAACCCCATTTGTGACTAACCCAGGTTAGATTAGGTTACAATCAACCCATAATTATAGTTGATAATTACAGGACAGTAGATCTCCAGGAACAGGATTCGGCAGCCCTGATTTAATGTATTGGCGTATACCCTACCTACCACAGAGACCTGAAAGTTGTTTCCCTACCTTTTAGATGGTAATGACAATATGTCTAACTGTTGTTTGTCTGGTCAGAGGCCCTTTGGTTGTGCTCAGCAGTATGCAATTGATCTGTGGAGGAAACAACACTGTGACATACATTAACAGATTTCAGTTTTTAAGTCATGTTTGGAAAAAAAAACTAGTTAAGTAAAACCTTCTAAATCGTTGCACATGTGTACATGCTCAGGTCCAACCCTGGTTCACAATGAGAACAGCTGAACACAACACAGCTATTTGCACCAAAAAGGTCTAAGCTATCTCTTGGCACTACATGAACACCAACCAGGGCTCAGCCTCAACTTCTGTGGAACTGAACAAGTGTATCTTATACTCCAGTGGTGGTAGAATGAATTGTTATGGAGAGAGACATTTTGGAACCAACTGCTTAGATTATGCCAGGCCAAAAGGTCTAAATGAACAACTCAATTCCTTTTTTTGTTTCATATATTTTTCTTTCTTCTCTTTTAGTGACCAAGTGGAATATGCACATGTCGGAATCCTACGTGATGATCAGACTCCTGTTTGCTTCAACTGTAGTTGACAGTACTAATACATTTTTGACTTTCTGTCAGTAATATACATCTTTTAGTTTTCTGTTTGACTGACAGCATGAGGATTGGGACAATGTCCTGAGGGTTTAAATGTGCCTTCCAAAATGTCCTACTCAGTAGTCTAAAGGAGACAAACTGTGCCAAAGGTTTTGCCTTTCTGATGTCCATAAACACGTCTTTCAACAGAAACAGACTGCTCATTTCCTTTATTCTCTCAGAGTCACAAGCTGAAGTATCCTGCGGTAGGAGGTCTGCAAGACATGAGGCGTAACCTCTTATTGCCCTTGGCTGTGCATCATTTTGCTAAAGGGTTTTTGAATTTGACTATTCTTCCAGCTGTAGATCATTTATCAGAGTGTTGTTATTTATGTGTGGTGGATATAGGCCTCCTGGTCAGGGTGGAGTGTGTTTTATGTTCTGTACGGCTCCGGTTCAGTGTTATTAGATGGGGCCAGGGTCCATGTGACCTCCAATTCTTAAAGTGATGAAGGTGGTCAGGCCATGGGAGTGTCCTTGTGACAGCTCATCAGGAACGCAATGAAGGTAATGACTAGGGCATACACATGACAAATGGCCATGTGTAAACGCACACACACCCACACAGGCCGCATTAATTAACATGGACACACATAAACAGATACACAGGGTTGCAAACGTGCGCAAACATGCAGCGTACAACCTCCTCACAACGCACACGCGCAGGTTCTCATTCCCCCGCGACCTCTCTGTCTATCTCTCACACGCGCTCTCTATCACGTTCTAGCATTCTGTATGATAGACTGCCGACCCGTAACCATCTTTAACCTTTTCTAATGAAATCCTCTGTGGCTGACAACGATCAGTCATGTCGTGAGAGGAGGGGCGGTAATGAAATGTGTTGGGCCATATAAATGTATCTACGCCTTCATCAACTTATCCAGAGAGAGAGGAAGGTAAGATATGGAGAGAGATAGGAGGGGTGGATGAATAAGAGATGGAATGAGAAAGGCTGACGGATAAGATGTGGAGAAATAAGAGGTGGAGGGATGTAGTTGGTTGAGGGAAAGAGAGTTGGAGGGATGAGAGGGGTTGAGGAATGGGAGGCTTTATAATGAGAGAGATCGTGGGATGAGGGGTGGAGGGATGAGAGGTGGAGGAATGAGAAAGGTGGAGGGATGACAGAGGTGAAGGGATGAAAAGTTAAGGGATGAGATTTGGAGGGATGAGAGATGTTCAGGGGGAAGGTGAAAGGATGAAAGGTGGAGGCATGAAAGAGGTTGATGGATGAGAGAGATTGAGGGATGATAGGTGGAGGAATGAAAAAGGTGGTGCAGTGACAGAGGGATGTGAAATGTTGTGGGATGAGAGAGGTGATACTAACAGAGGTTGAAAGACAGATAGTGGGGTAGTGGGTTTGTAGGGTCACTCGAGAGGCTGTCTCCTTCACCGTATGGGTAAATATGTGGTTTGTATTAGTGCACAAGTGTCCTTGAGTTTACTCGAGTTTCGTACTTCATTGTTGCGTGAGACTCGACGACGTGAGCCTATTAAATATTTTCTGGTGTACTTTGAGGCAGGACCTGTCCAGTAAAAAAAGTACATATCAACCTATACATGGCCATAAACTAAACAGTCAATCCAATTGGCCCTTACCTATGAACCCAGATGACCACACGCAAACCCTGAACGGTTTTCCCTCAAAAAGCAAGTCCTTAACATACAAAATGGATCCCACTGTGGCAGATCAATGTTCACTGAGATGTCACTGCTTCTCCCATCTTCTAACTTCTCTGTTTTCCTGATTGGAATTAACAGCCAACTGAGGTACGGTTAGGCAGAGAGATTAGGTTAGTATGTATGAGGCAAGTGTTGACGTCAGTGGGAACATCTGGTGACGATACGTAAGTCTGCTCTCAGGCCAGAAGGAATAAAGGTCTACCAAAGATTAGTTTAGTATAGCTGATGGAAAAGAAAGATTCAAGGTTATAGAATGGGTTTTTTGAGAAAGTGAGTCAAGTTTAATTTCTACTTATGCTTGAAAGTGGGTGCCTGGTCACCATTTTTGCATGCATATATTTGGTTTGTTTTGGTCGGGGTTTGTTTTTTGACAAGGCGGGCTTTGTCAGTTTGTGCACGTGTTGCACACTTGAACAATTACGACGACTTTCAGCATGCTTTATTTATAACAGGTTACCTCAGGGCTGCCCAACCCTGTTCCTGGAGATCTACTGTAGATGTTCTCTTCCACCCCATGTGTGACTAACCTGATTTAGCGTTTCATCCATCTAATTATACGAATCAGGTGTGTTAAATTAGAGTTGTTTCGAAAAACTACAGGACAGTAGATCTTCAGGAACAGGGTTGGGCAGCCTTGGGTTACTTTATTTCTGCAAACACACTTATGCCAAAAAACATAATGCAGAATATTAATCATTAGAACTTTAAATAAATTAACAAAATCATTTAAGGGGGGGCGTGGCTAACTTTCCAACAGGGTCTCACTGGTTGTTAGCTAGCTCTCCAGCAGGGTCTCACACAGATTATTTATTTATAATTGCTCACTTGCTGTAAATTCTGAACTGACCTCTTTTACCTTTATGGCCGTCAAATAAATTCAATGTTTTAAATGTTTAATAAGAATAAGTCACATTTGCAATTGTAACATTTTAATAATTTAGCAGATGTCCTTATCCAAAACAACATACAATTAGAATGATCATCTTAAGATTGCAGGGTAAGACTGTAACATATAACAAATATATCAATAACTTTTTCCCACAACATGTTATTCATCAGCCAAGTCAGTGCTAGTGGGAAGAGTGCCATTTTTGTATTTTTCTAATGGTTGTTAAAGATTCTGTGGTTTGTTTTTCCATCAAGCACCTCAAAAGCACTGAAGTGCTCACTCCGGAAATGTTTTTGAGTAGCATGTAATTGTGTTTTTGAGCGGGGTCCTGATTTTGACGGATGTTGTTTGTAGCGCTAACTAAAACGTTCACAGTACCTGCATCTGTACAGTGAGTTCAATAATCATACAGTAAAATTAGTGTGACAGCTCATCTGAGTATGCCAGGGATTGATGTAAAGTAATTGGTTTGAAATGCCATCAAGCGTCCCCAAAAAATCTGCTGTCCTGGGGAGAATTGACATTTTGCTACCAATCATGAGATAATCTCATCAGGAGTGATCTGCTGAGCTAGGTAAATATGTTCTACCAAAAATTGCCTTAAGACATCATCAAAATTGGCTGGGTAAATATAGTGGGCTAAGTGTGGGTCAGGGAATAGGCCAGAGAGAGAGAGAGAGTGGGGTGAAATAGAGAGAGGACAGGTAGGGAGTGTGAGAGACATAAATGAAGAGCAAGAGACAAGAAGTGTGAGAGAGTGAGACCAGGACAGTGTAATAGAGGTAGAAGAGTGTGAGAGACCAGGAGAGATAGAGATAAAGACACAGTGAGAGAGAACGATGAAGAGTGATAAGGAGAAAGAGCATTACAGCGACACTGTAAGAGAAAGAGACAGAGACAGGGAGAGACAGAGTAATAGACGTGTAAAGAGTGTGATATAGAGATACAGGTAGAGTGATAGAGAGATACAGGGAGAGTGATAGAGAGATACAGGGACAGTAATAGAAAGAGATACAGGGAGAGTGATAGAGAAGCACACAGAGAGTGTTAGAGGAGCACAGGGAGAGTGAGAGTGATACAAGGAGAGTGATAGAGAGATACAGGGAGAGTGGTTGAGAGATACAGGGAGAATGATAGAGAGATACAGGGAGAGTGATAGAGAGATACAGTGAGAGTGATAGAGAGATACAGGGAGAGTGATAGAGAGATACAGGGACAGTGAAAGAAAGAGATACAGGGAGAGTGATAGAGAAGCACAGGGAGAGTGAGAGTGATACAAGGAGAGTGATGGAGAGATACAAGGAGAGTGATGGAGAGATACAGGGAGAGTGATAGAGAGATACAGGGAGAGTGATAGAGAGATACAGGGACAGTGAAAGAAAGAGATACAGAAAGATATTAAAAGAGAGATCAGAAAGAGAGAGATTAAAGGAGGAATACATCCTAGGTTCACTGACTAATTAGCAGACTCCATTTCTCAGTTGTAATGGCTTGAGAAAAACTCAGTCCTGTTTTATCCAAAAATCTAATCTACCTAGGTGTTTGAACTCAGATGACCACCCTCTTCACACCATGATGAGTTCAGCCCTGATAATGCACATCTCAGTCAGTGTAATCATCTACAACTAATGGACATATGAGGTCCAGAAATAGATCTAGGGGTGATTATTTGTGTGAATGCACATGCATTGCTAGCAAACTATGAAACCAGGATATGCTATCAGATTGCGATCCTGTCATAGTAACAGTCTGTAAGGGGGAACTTACTATCATGTGGTGGAATAGAGCATACCAAAACTTGAATCTGCCTGGACACATCTTGTAATGAATGAACACACACACATATTTGTACAAATGCACCACACACACACACACACACACACACACACCTACATACTGTACAGTTGATAGAGAGGAGAAATAAGGTGATGGTGAGGCCAGTCTGTGGATGTCAGGGGAGCTGGATCGATGCTCTGCCCTTATGGGGTTATCGAACTGACCACTGACAGATCACTCAGACAGACAACACACTTCTTGTCTTAACTGTCCAACACAACGCCTCTGCGACCTGACCCACTCTGGATGGATGTAACCCATTTCCATTTAACTGATTAAAATCATAAAAGGTCATGAAATTTATAATGAAATTGTTAACTTTCATTTATTCATGGTTCTCATCACATTTTGCACAAAAGACTTGGAAATAAATTGTTTACTGTTCCCAGTCTAAATTAGAGGTTTGCCCCCCAGGATGTTAATGTGTGCCTTGAAAACCGGCCACTAAGGAAAACGTGAGTGCTACTACAGTGTAATAGGCTGACAGCTAACTGGCATTTTAATGCCTGGTTGGTCATCTATGGAAGGTTGCAGTGCCATCCTGCTTTCATTGGCTCACAGCAAATCATTCACCCGCATGTTTCAGTAAAATACAAACTACATTTAAAAATGCAGTCAGTGACTTTAGCTATAGTGAAAATAAGGATGTGTAAAGCAGTGTATTGGTACATGTGCATAATCTATAAATATAATCACTGTCACATCAGTTAGCCAAGAAATGTTGAAAAGGGAGTGATTTTGAGGACATAAAATGTGGATATTGTAAACTATTTTTGGGGACCCTTTTTTGCCTCGACTGGGCCACTTTTACAACTAGTGACCAAATTTGAAGAAGGCATCTTCAAGAAAATACAACATACTTTGAAACATTGCCTGCTCCTGAGCATTCTCACTACTTTCACTAGGGCTTTTCAACATACTTGGTTTCTGTTTCCACCTGGTAATGATTAAGGACATCACCTGGTGTGAAAAATAGATATTGTCCCCCCAATATCCAACTAACTCACACAAATCAAACAAGATGTTGACCTCAAGAAACTGCATTACAGAGAACACAAAAAGTGGGACCATAACTGGCTCAATAGCATTATTTTGACTACTGCTGGCTCAACAGACAGAACAAGTCAGTGGTGTATCTTCAAAGGTGCAGAAAGTCATATCTGAAGTTAGCAGATTCATAGCTGATTCCAATAAAAACACGTTTTGAAGTTCACTGTATTATGAATCTAGTGGAGACCTTTTCTGGGTCAGAGTGCAGCATTTATTTAATAAAATAGCACAAATATTTAGTAGCATGTTTCCCCCAGTTACCCGAGGAGGGAGCAGGCCAGCCCAGGCAAGTGCATGGGGTTGCCTAGCAACATGGGCCTCAGAGGGAGACAATGTCACAAAAGAGCAAAAAATTCCCATTTGGTTGGGATCTATCCGTTAGCTCTAAAATGGCTTCATAAAACAAAAGTTTCTAAAAATATAACTACATTATGGTATTTACTTATCATAAAACTACTTTTAAATAATATAATTTGCTCAATTTAATGCATCAAAAAATCTGTTATTGAATTCATACATACATTGTGTTTTAAAGGGTCTTTACTTTCTCTAAATCAACACGCCACAGTGAGTGAAAAAGCCAAAGCACATAGTTTAGCAGGAAAGAGCCCATCAGGTCTGCAATTTTAGGTGCACAAATAAAGACAAAACAATACCGATGGTGAAACCAGACACACACACACACACACACACACACACACACTCTACAGTACTTTGAAATTACATGCCCTAATGCCCAGGACTAACACATACATATCTGTGATTGTCTCTGATTCTAGATTAGCATTTCATTTCATGTGAATTCTGCATGAAATCCATTCCGTGGGAGATGAAAAAAAATGTAAAGTTCATGTTGCATTGTGACAACCCCAACAGCCCTCTCACTCTAGCTGTCTTTACCTATAGATGTATAGCAGACCGTGGTTCCTAACATGTGTGTTAGTCACACCGCTCTCTATGAAGCAACGGGAAGCATCTGCAGGCAAAAATAGAAGTTAACTCGAAGTACTGACAGTACTGACCATAACGAGGAAAAGCACAAGCCTTACAAAAGCAATGAGGGTTTTCTAACAATGGGTGCAAACGCGCATACTGAGAAACGCCCGGTGACCAGCTGGGGAGGTGGAGGCAAGGCAGTCGGTATGATTTCTTCATCCCTCCTGATCAAGTCTCACGGACTCAAAGTGAGACCGTGAGACTTCTTGACAGGCTGTCCTCAGGTGGTAAGTGTAGGGGGGAAAAAAACACCCTCCAGGCTGAGTTGTTACTCCTCTCCCACACAGGCCGTATGGCCATTCCCACAGCATGGTGAGGTCTGCTACCGACACGACGGCCCGAACCCAGAACAAGGTTGCGCGGTTGCAACGTTTAGAGCAGAGTGACCACTTGCATAACCCCCTTTTTGCATGACAACTCCGCCACCCTGCTTTGCAAAGTGCTTTAAAGGGTGGTGTGAATTGCAGCGTTTATCACTGTGGCCAATCTCCCTGCCGTCAGGGACATGTAAATGATGAGTTAAGAGGAGAGACAGCAGCCACCCAAGACATACACTTTGGACTTCTGCATTAGCAATACCTGTCACCGTAGTTTGAGAGTAGCCAAATCCATAAAACAGGGAAACGTGCAAAATAACTAGCCAGACTTTTTTATACAGCCATGTCTTGCCATTCGTTGATGACATTTGCTATTCATTGTGTACAGATTCCTACCTGGGCAATTCTTTTTCAGTATTTTGTATTTATTCTTATCTTTTTTACTCTACATTATTGGAAAAGTGTTTGACTAGTAAGTCTATACCTGATTTTTACGTGACAAGCGCAACTTGATTTGAGCGTTGGCTGTCAGTCAGACTGCAGATTTCATTTATTTAATTTGTGGGAACAATAAATCCTCTCAGTTTTCTGTGAGACGGACAGACATGGCAGAATAACCATAGGGTTTAGAGCAATTGCCTTCATGCATACGGTTTCAGCTAACTTTGGAAATGGAAAGAAGATTAGGGGAGCTCTGTGTGCTGTTCGAAGGGGGATATTTTATTCAATCATATTCATAATTTCCTTAGTTGCCATGTTTGCATTTCACCCCACAGTGAGGTTAAGTAAGCCTTATAATCGTCCTAATCAAAAGCTGATAAATGAGTGTGCCCAGATTAACTTCTGACATTTTCTTTCGGGAAAAAAAATCTCTTTAGTACGCATACGGGTTTTCGCAGTCTGTATTAAAATTCAATTTGGAGGCTGCTGTGTGTTTCTGTGTAGGTTATCCCAGAGTCAAATTGAATCCTGTTGTTGTGATGCTTTCTTTCACTGTGTTGTTCCACTCAGTGATCCTTGACAGAGCCGTAACCGTGGTGACAATTGAAAGATGAGACTGATATGACTTTCATATTTCTGTGACGGTGAACTGAGACACAGCCTCAAGAATGCAATCAGCATCTTCAATTAGCTTTTGGGCTGTGTTTGTTTGGAGATCAATAGAATATCACTTTTATCTGCTATCTCCCATCTCCCTCTCGACACACACAGTGATTCTCATGTGGGTGATGGGAAGCAAGAGCGAGAGGTAAAACAGTGGGAGTGGAAAGGTTAAGGGATGAAAGTACTGGCCTGAATTGGACACCCAGACTGCATATGACCCCATCACTATCCCCCAAGAAGGAAAGGAGCACAGAGCGAGGAAACCGCTTGATCAATGAGTGAAAGAACATAATATATACTGTATGGCCACAAACGCAGGCTCCTAATCTCATAGTACAACTGAATTGTTAGTCGGTTTCTCCCTTGCGGTTGATTTTGATTCAAAGATTGTAATGCAGCCACACGCCATCCACTCTTCCACCTCAACTCCACAAATCTGCACATACACACATCTCAAAACCCACAGCAAATAGACACATTAATCATCCCGAATTGGCACCACAAAAATAAACACGAGCACACACTGACACATACACGTGGGCGCACAAATCAACAAATTCGCTACGGCTCTTGGTCAAAGTGCTTAGCAGACTTAGCTGGGAGGGGCACATCCTCACTAATTACAGTTCATGGCGCAGACCCAGCTCAGTAAATGTGGTGAAATGGACGGTTCCCTGTCAGTTCCTGTGACCACTGTCATTTCATGCCACTGTTACCCTCCATCAGTCTCTGTTCACCAGCTCAGTAAGACACTGGGATGGGGGTGTGTTTATAGAGAAAGGAAACAATATAGCATACCCTTCAGTATAACATACCCTTCAGTATAGCAGACCCTTCAGTATAACATACCCTTCAGTATAGCAGACCCTTCAGTATAGCATGCCCTTCAGTATAGCAGACCCTTCAGTATAACTGACCCTTCAGTATAACATACCCTTCAGTATAGCAGACCCTTCAGTATAACATACCCTTCAGTATAGCAGACCCTTCAGTATAGCATGCCCTTCAGTATAGCAGACCCTTCAGTATAACTGACCCTTCAGTATAACATACCCTTCAGTATAGCAGACCCTTCAGTATAACATACCCTTCAGTATAGCAGACCCTTCAGTATAGCATGCCCTTCAGTATAGCAGACCCTTCAGTATAACTGACCCTTCAGTATAACTGACCCTTCAGTATAGCAGACCCTTCAGTATAGCAGACCCTTCAGTATAGCATACCCTTCAGTATAACATACCCTTCAGTATAGCAGACCCTTCAGTATAACATACCCTTCAGTATAGCAGACCCTTCAGTATAGCATGCCCTTCAGTATAGCAGACCCTTCAGTATAACTGACCCTTCAGTATAACATACCCTTCAGTATAGCAGACCCTTCAGTATAACATACCCTTCAGTATAGCAGACCCTTCAGTATAGCATGCCCTTCAGTATAGCAGACCCTTCAGTATAACTGACCCTTCAGTATAACATACCCTTCAGTATAGCAGACCCTTCAGTATAGCAGACCCTTCAGTATAGCATACCCTTCAGTATAGCAGACCCTTCAGTATAGCAGACCCTTCAGTATAACATACCCTTCAGTATAGCAGATCCTTCAGTATAACATACCCTTCAGTATAGCTGACCCTTCAGTATAACATACCCTTCAGTATAACATACCCTCCAGTATAGCAGACCCTTCAGTATAACATACCCTTCAGTATAGCAGATCCTTCAGTATAACATACCCTTCAGTATAACATACCCTTCAGTATAACATACCCTTCAGTATAACATACCCTTCAGTATAGCTGACCCTTCAGTATAACATACCCTTCAGTATAACATACCCTTTAGTATAACATACCCTTCAGTATAACATACCCTTCAGTATAGCAGACCCTTCAGTATAACATACCCTTCAGTATAACATACCCTTCAGTATAGCAAATCCTTCAGTATAACATACCCTTCAGTATAGCTGACCCTTCAGTATAACATACCCTTCAGTATAACATACCCTTCAGTATAACATACCCTTCAGTATAGCTGACCCTTCAGTATAACATACCCTTTAGTATAGCAGACCCTTCAGTATAACATACCCTTCAGTATAGCAGACCCTTCAGTATAACATACCCTTCAGTATAGCAGACCCTTCAGTATAACATACCCTTCAGTATAGCTGACCCTTCAGTATAACATACCCTTCAGTATAGCATATCCTTCAGTTGGTTTCGGCCGATGCGATGGCATTATTGCTGTTATAACAGCAGCGAGATGTTTGATGTTTTACAATGGGCCTTTGCGTTCCGACTTGTTAAATGTCTAGGCATTTGATTGTATGATAGGCTAAGTGTTATAACAGCTGCGTGTGTAACAGGTGGTTTATAACTGGTGGCTTGTAACCTTTCATTGTGTATGATGGGTGACTGCTGGGTTCTGTTCGTAATTATGTGGAAGTTAACATATACAGGAAGTTCCACCCCAGACATACGTCACACAGGAAGTCCCACCCACCAAACTGGAAGTACCGTCCACCTGTTAAATCACTTGACGGTAATGCTCACAAGGGTCATAAATCAGGAAATTAAGAGAAGCCATCCTATATAAACTACTTGCATAGCAGATGGTCTGATTTTGCATGACGATTGTCACGCTGTTAATCCATGTATATGAAGCCCATAATGTAGCCGACTAGTTGTCTTTAAAACTAATGTCTGGGGCTTTTCTTATAAAAACTCTTAATCTGTGCAGGATGTGTAATATGTTTTTTTATATGTAACTCAGCCATGAAATTTGAAAGTGAGATGTAATGATGACACAGGACACTTATCAACATAGAAATGACATTGTGGGTCAATTTCTTAAATCCTGCAATGCATCAGCAATTAGGAACATCTTAATGTTGTGTCTGACGTCTAAAAAACCCTCCTCCAGCGCTCCATGAATGATTGCTCACCTTTCAGTTGAGGCACAAGGGTATGAAAACGCTCTGAGTTCTGCCCAGGTTTGTCCTTAATAGAGTGGCAACAAGCGGTTCAGGAGAAATGTACTGATTTTAAGATTGCGTTGGTAGATTAGACCCACTCCAGACTCTAAATTATGCCCAGAAAATATGGTGGAATAAATGGGGTCATTGCTGAACACTGAAATTCCTCTGCTGTAGCCTACTGGTCTGAGCTATCAGTAATTCACTCATTCTGTGTATTTTGGAGTAATAACAATAAAATAAAAAACTATTGCATTTTTAAGCACTTTTCATTATAGAGGAATAATCTCAAAGTGCATAAATCGAAGTGCAGTATCACTTGTAATCCAATGAAACTATGGTTTCATGAAAAGCCTGTTTTAGGCTCTGGTTCAGTCCTTGAGCACTGTTTGGCTGCCTGTCTACTTTTGGTTAGTATGGTTCAGAATAGCCTAGTAAATAACCCCCCAGGCTTTCAATAGACCTCCCCCTAACCCTGAGAATCTTATAGGAAAACATGTATACGTTACATTGCTGTGAAGTTGCCTTCCTTGGCCATTAGATCCCTGACTAATTGAATCAGGAAAGTATGTAATGAAGGAGTTAATGACAGCCAGCCACCCTCTGGGAACCTGATTTTGAGCCAGGCTGTCTGCATTTTTGTGTGATTGTCTTTATGGTTTGCTAAGAAAACAGATTGTTTTGTGAAGTGGTCCCATGCATCATTTAAAACATTATTTTCTATATGAAGCTTTTGGATAAGCAAAACATCAGTGTCTAAAAACATTTAACGTCAGTCCCTGGTGTGTATTGACTAATGACAGTTGTTCATTAGACTGATAAAACGCTTCTGCATCTTAGGGACATTGCTAATCACCTGCTTATTTAAATGCCACCAGAAGACAAGAGCTCTGGGAAATTAAGTTTTTCTGGCGTGTATGTTGCCTAATCTGATGTTCTATTCTGTATGGAACATGTCTTCTCAAAGAAAAACATGTGGTTTGTGCCTGTTTAACGTAGGGCAAGGCTGATGCAATCACGATTAATACCTGGAAGGCTGTGAAGTTATTAGAAATGCAGGTCCCAGTTAGATGAACCCATTCCAAACTGTATGGTTGGTGGCATTTGTGTGTGTTCTTGCGCATTTGCCATCCTGCGTGGTTTGTAGTGCATTAGAGAACACCATTTCCAAGGCTGGACGAATAAACCGTATATTTATTTTTCTCTCTGTGGTTGAGGGTAAATACTGTAAGCTTCTGAAGATTACACTCTAAGCCTGGGTTTACAAAGGGAGGAGGGACTTGAGCTGGGACGATAAACTGAAATATCCAATCCGACCAGAAGGACCACTTATCACTGGCATTTTGCTGATAAAGTTACAAGAAGTAGCCTGCACAAGAAACATGTTAACTTTAAAATATAATACATTTGCTAATCTGGTTGATTATTTATATACAGTGGGGAGAACAAGTATTTGATACACTGCTGATTTTGCAGGTTTTCCCACTTACAAAGCATGAAGAAGTCTGTCATTTTTATCATAGGTACTCTTCAACTGTGAGTGACGGAATCAAGTAACAAAAATCCATAAAATCACATTGTATGATTTTTAAGTAATTAATTTGCATTTTATTGCATGACATAAGTATTTGATACATCAGAAAAGTAGAACTTATTATTTTGTACAGAAACCTTTGTTTGCAAATACAGACATCATACATTTCCTGTAGTTCTTGATCAGGTTTGCACACACTGCAGCAGGAATTTTGGCCCACTCCTCCATACAGACCTTCTCCAGATCTTTCAGGTTCCAGGGCTGTCGCTGGGCAATACGGACTTTCAGCTCCTTCCAAAGACTTTCTGTTGGGTTCAGGTCTGGAGACTGGCTAGGCCACTCCAGGACCTTGAGATGCTTCTTACGGAGCCACTCCTTAGTTGCCCTGGCTGTGTGTTTTGTGTCGTTGTCATGCTGGAAGACCCAGCCATGACCCATCTTCAATGCTCTTACTGATGGAAGGAGGTTGTTGGCCAAGGACTCGCGATACATGGCCCCATCCATCTTCCCCTCAATACGGTGCAGTCGTCCTGTCCCCTTTGCAGAAAAGCATCCCCAAAAAATGATGTTTACACCTCCATGCTTCACGGTTGGGATGGTGCTCTTGGGGTTGTACTCATCCTTCTGCTTCTACCCAAACGCGGGGAGTGGAGTTTACACTAAAAAGCTCTATTTTTGCCTCATCAGAACACATGACCTTCTCCCATTCCTCCTCTGGATCATCCAAATGGTCATTGGCAAACTTCAGACAGGCCTGGACATGCACTGGCTTGAGCAGGGGGACCTTGCGTGCGCTGCAGGATTTTAATCCATGACGGAGTAGTGTGTTACTAATGGTTTTCTTTGAGATTGTGGTCCCAGCTCTCTTCAGGTCATTGACAAGGTCCTGTCATGTAGTTCTGGGCTGATCCCTCACCTTCCTCATGATCATTGATGCCCCACGATGTGAGATCTTGCATGGTGCCCCAGACCGAGGGAGATTGACCGTCATCTTGAACTTCTTCCATTTTCTAATAATTGAGCCAACAGTTGTTCACAAAGCTGCTTCCCTATTGTCCTGTAGCCCATCCCAGCCTTGTGCAGGTCTACAATTTTATCCCTGATGTCCTTACACAGCTCTCTGGTCTTGGCCATTGCGGAGAGGTTGGCTATATGTGTGCATATACACACACACATATATAT
This sequence comes from Esox lucius, assembly GCF_011004845.1. Taxonomy (NCBI): domain Eukaryota; kingdom Metazoa; phylum Chordata; class Actinopteri; order Esociformes; family Esocidae; genus Esox; species Esox lucius. The sequence continues at coordinate 19,398,906 of NC_047589.1, forward strand.
ATATAAATATATATATATATAGTATGTGTTTATCTTGGACATGCATTAAAAAGTTTGAAAACCTTCGAAAACTTAAGAATGTGAGAGTACAAGTAGAGCCCACATAGTGTCGCCCACATGGCTCGGCTTGGTTCCTGCTTCTGCTGCCCAGTCCTTGCCTGTCCCAGTCCAGCGATGGGCCCTCATTGGCCCTCATACCCAGTGACACTCCAGATGGGTGCGGTGTTCTTGTGAATGTAGAAGTCAGACAGGAATCTGTTCTACTGCACATCCCCTCAATTTCAGCTTTGTCTCAGTCAGGCATGACAGGGGAGGTAGGAAGGAAATTATACTTTTAGAGTGTTCTCCATCAGACACTGGCATATCCATGGACATTACGGTTCAATGTGATTACGGAGTTTCATTGCAAGTGTCTGGCAGCCTCTCGGATGATGAAACTGATGAGATACCCCAAAAGGGTCACGGTGCCATGCCGCAGGTCTATCAAGTTCACTTTTTGGCAGAACTCAGCAAGGTTTTAAATGTCAATGTCAATCCTATATCAACTCCATACTTCGTACGTCTCGAGGTGTCATGCTGGAGCTTGGGAAAAGTGAGAACAGAGCGAGACAGGCCAAACCTAATAGGTAGAGCCTAAACAAGACAATTTCCCCGAATGTTCTTGTCTCTGCAATGAAATCCCTGCAGCAGGCTCGAGATAAGGACAAGGAGAACAGGGAGAAGGCGATTTGCTTTTCTTGACCTTGGAAGCCATGCGCTCAGATTTCTGTCTTCTCTCCTCATTCTGCGGGCCACAGCTGCTCAGCAGGTGCAGTATAACCTGTGACTGTGGATACTTTTTGTGTGCCTGCAAGAGCTCCTTGAGCCCACTTAAGGTTTACCTGGCAGCTATTTTGGAATGTCATATGGAAATAGATGGGGCAGCTAGAGGGGCACATTGCCGGTTGGTCTGTTGTTTTCTTAATAATGGCTCAGAAGGATCCGCACAGAGTACATCAAGAACCAGAGCCAAGTCCTGACACTGCACACTTGTATTAAAAACCGCCCTCACCACGTAATATGTCGTAACAAAATGAGTCGACTGAAAGGGGGACTGGAGATTGTGTCTATAACCATAAAGCAGGGTCCTTCAGCTCTAACCCTACAAATGAATGAATCAATTACCCCAGTCCACTACTCTTATTGTTTTTATTTATTTTGTGCAAAATTGCTGCACTAATGGACCAGAACAAATTACTAGCTTGTTGTAAAACTTGGCAATAAAAACTCTTTCTGATTCTGATACGAGGGCTGGAGCCTGATGGTTTTCTGTTCTACCTCATCATTAATTGCACCCACCTGGTTTCTCAGGTCTAAATAGATCCCTGATTAGAGAGTTGCAATAATTTTTTTTTAAGTGGATCTGGCTTGGAGGGCCAGAGTTGAACCCCCCTGCCATAATGTCAGGGAACCCGGTTGATACAAATACATTGTTATTATTAAAAAAACTTGCAAAGAAAAACCACAATGAATGCAGAGTCAATCTTAAATCGGTTTTAGGTCGGTAAAAAATATTTTTGGGGGGCTATAGTTACACTTAAATTAAAGTGAGCGCCTGAAAAGAGGCTGTGTTTTTTTATTTTTTATTATGTTCTCAGAATAAATATGACACTAATGAACTGTACCTACTATAATAACTGGATGGATTAAAATAATCACGTTACCATTCTGCCAGGGAAGGATAGGCTACTTTGAATTTAACCTTTAATCACAAAGGTTTTTTTGGGAAGGACAGAAGCTTCCAGGGATTATAACAGAGGCCCCTTCCAAATTTCCATATACTCAGGCAGAGTTAAAAGCACTCTAAAGAGAACAATGGAAGAGTAAACACCAGTGTTTACAATCTGAACACGTTTTTTCGAAAACAGACTATAAAAAAGCTCAGGATAATTTTTACCACCTGTGTTAGTTTACAAATATATCACGTTTCATGGTTTTACAGTGTAAATGTATAGTTCTATTTATCGTTATTTACTATAAATCATTTATCAGCACTCAGCCAATTTGTCATACCATGGAGTATTCTTCCATATGACCCAGCTGCAGGAGAAGGGTACACCATAACTGTATGGGGAGAGGTTTGGATGGTTGCATCTGCTCTCTTGTAGTTTGCTCACTCCCACAGGAAGCCCATATACATACATACACACTTACTCATTCACTTGAAATACTATAGAATACTGCCTTCAGAATTCTGCTCTTCTGTTTGCTTCAGTCCTCTTTCCTTTCCTTCTTCTACTATCCAGTCTTCATTTGTCTCCTCGTCTCCTCTACAATCCTTGTTCCTTCCCTCGTTTCCTCTATCATCTTTTCCTGTTTCCCCTCTTCTGTACTATCCTAATTTCTCTCCTCATCTTCTCTAAAATGCTAATTCTTCGCCTCTCATCGTTTTTGCCAGGTTGTTGTCCTCTCAGGCAACCGTGCTAGTACGGTGAAAGTATGTAAATGAATCAATAAATCAGGGTTGGAGGATAGGTGAGGAGGAAAGGATGTGATTGGACAGAGCATTCAGGGGAAGGAATCTTCAGAAGTTCAGGGGTTGCTGTGGGCGTGTGTTTTATGGAGTGGTGTACTTTTATGAAGTGTGAACTTGCCTCAAATTGGTAACAGTGCCATCATTGGAAGATCATCTTAGCAATCACGTTTTTTCTTCCAGTAGTAGTGCATCTGGAAATGGAAGTGTCGCACAATTAAAAAAAGGATTGGAACATATATCAATTGTACTATAACTTGATAAAATGGATAAAAAGAGAAATAGTCTGACATGAAGAGCAGAAGTGGAAGCTTGGTGGAAGACACTCCCTGCAAACTGGATATTTCAGTTGTCTTTCAAACTGGCTAGGGGTGATGAAATTGTAACCAACAACCATTTCAAAATCCATGCTATTAGTGATATGGAAATTAAATCATTGGATGGAACTGTGGACTGAGAATGTGGATGGGGTACATAGATGGGCAGATTAATGTTCTTACTCCTTTTTATCCAGTTTTTATCTTAATTGTATTGAAAAGGGAAAATCTGCGTGGAATAACTGGCACTGCTCCTATGCCAGCCCCCAGCTGTGTATTTATTACAGGTCCTTTTGACTAAGTCACCACCTATTATCCATTTTTTCTTACCTGGCTTTCTGGAATGCACTAACAGTGAGTCACTCAGATTATGTGTAGATGTGGTTTGTAGCAGACACACGTGTGTGTGTGTGTATGTGCATGTTCATGTTCAGCCGTAACATAAGTGTGTATTAGAATACACCCAGTCTTTGTGTGTATGTGTTCATTGAGTGTGTTTCCCTGGAGGCTGCGTGGCCTTGTGACTGTGTTGGATTATGCCTTGCCAGCGCCCAGTAATAAATCTCTTCTGTAACCAGCTGATTTGACCAGAAGGTCGCTGTTTCATTAACTGTCTGCCACTGATTTTCTCAACCCCCTCTCTGTGGCGAAATGCACAAACAGCACGCAACTCATCTGTTTGGAGAGGGGGGGGGGAGAAACAGAGCGCGTCGTCTCCACACACACACATACTGTAAGCATGAACACTTGCACACACAGTTTCACACATACAGTACACTTACATTGGCACAGAGCCACACACACAAACACACACAAACTCCTTTGCCACACTGTTAAGCTCTGATTATGTTTTGTGATTGGTTGATTGGAATACTGAATGACTGTTGACACTACAGAGTCTCATTTCCTCATACTGCTGTGATTGGCAGGCTAAATGATATCTCAGTGTAAGAAATTGTTGCTCATGTTTTGTTGGTTTTTAACCAGCAGGAAAGAAAAAGTCCCAAGATCACATCCCAGTTCCAGATTGAGCAGAAATGTTAGCATATTCCCTGTGTGTTATTCCACACAGTCCAACTAGATCATAAAACAGACAACAAAATATAGTGAATGACAGAAAGAGAAGAGAGAGAAAGGGAGTAAGCTAATTTGATGGAGGCATCTGAGCTGTAACAGTAGGAACGTTTGAGATAAGATAAACACCTTGGACTTGTATCTGTGCGATATCGGGGACATTCTGGAGGAGAAAGAGCCCTGTTCTGTTCTTTTATCTGAGTTTAAGGACTATCCATGTGTATTGCACAAGTCCTTCCCTCTCTATCGGTCCTTTGATCAAGGGTTTTATCCTCCCGTTGCCAACTACCATTATGCGATACAGTGAGTGAGCCTTCCTCTGTCTGTCTCTCTCTCTCTCTCATTCTCTCTCTGTGTGCCTCTCTTTCGCTTGCTTCCTCTTTCTCTATTATCTCTCCTCCCCTCAGATTCTTTTCCTTTCTCTTGCTTCCTCTCCCTCTCTACCTCTTCCTTTCTACCTCTACCTCTGGAGTAGACAATGAGGCTCTGACTGGGGCGCAGTTTGAAAGGAGTACAATGAAATAGACAGGGAGACGGGTTACGGCTCACGCTGTGCAATCAGCGAGCGGCGGCCAGTGTAGCTGGATCAAGTTTGAACCAATCAGGGCAAGGCTTTTGTTAGGTTGATGTGCTTAGCAAGCTGTACATGGATTGCAGCATATCCCCGGAAAAAAAACAAAAAAGAGTGTCATCTGCAAAAGAAAAGAGAGCTGGTAGTTCCAGTCTCATGGATTTCAAGTGTGTGTTGGTGCTGTTAGTCGATAAAAACAATTGGTTGCCATTTACTTTGACTTCATCTTTATATTCTTCACACACCTATGAGCATTTTACTCCAATGTTATAATAATTATTGAAGTTTAATTAAATGTACCTATCGCATATCTGCAACACATTAATGTCATGGTTTTCAAGCACTCATATTCAGGGGTCTGAAAAGAGTCACCGTTATAATCTCTCATTATGGCTATTGTTAAATGTGTTTCAGCCATGAATAGTGTCACTGAATATGCCAAGCCACGTTTGGCATTACATTTTGAGTAATATCTAGCCTGTACCCAGACCCATTTCCCCCCAATGACTGGTTAGCTGATTAGGAGCTGGCCAGTAGCGCAAGCTATAAAGAAGTCATCTTCCTCAATCCCTTCAAGTTTCCCAGACCTTGCAGATGTGAAGCTTTCTAAGGCCTCATGTCAAAATCAAAATGTTGTGCAAAGGATGGCTTTTTCTTCACTACTGTTCCATATAGCCCAGCTCTGTGGAGCCCTTGGGTAAGTTGACCAATGGACAGCTTCTCTTTGTAGGCAGTTTGTACAACCCTGTTTCCCAAAATGTTGCAACGCTGTGTTAAATGTAAAGAAAAACAGAATGCGATGATGTGCCAATCATTTAAACCCGACATTCAATAGCACATACTACCAAGACAACATATCAAATGTTGAAACTGAGACATTTTATTATTCCTGCTCAGTTTGAATACATGCTCACTTAAAATTTGATGCCAGCAACATGTTTCAAAAAAGTTGAGACAGAGGCAACAAAAGACTGGAAAAGTTGTGCAGTGCTAAAAAAAACTAAACCTGGTGGAATGTCACACAACTTATTTGGTCAATTGGCGATAGGTCAGTAACCTGATTGGGTATTAAAAGACCCTTCCAGAGAGGATGGGCCTGTCAGAAGTGAGGATGGGGAGGGGTTCACCACTGTGAAAGACTGCATGGGCAAATAGTGCAACAATTCAAGAAATACATATCACAACATAAAATTGCAAAGAGTTTGGGGATCTCATTATCTATGGTACCCAATATCATTAAAAGATTCAGACAATCTAGAGAAATCTCTGTGCACAAGGGACAAGGACGAAGAACAATACTGGATGGCCGTGATCTTCTGGCCTTCAAGTGGTTATGCTTTAAAAACAGACATGATTCTATAGTGGAAATCATTGCATGGGCTCAGGAACACTTCTGAATAACCATTGTCTGTGAACATTGTATGTCACAGTTAAAACTCTACCATGCGAAGAAGAAACCATACAACATCTAGAGACACCGGCGCCTTCTCAAGCTCATTTTATATGGACTGAGGTGAAGTGGAAAACTTTCCTGTGGTCTTACAAATGAAAAATGTAGATTATTTTCGTGAATCATGGACACCGCGTCCTCTGGGCTAAAAAGGAGAGGGACCACCCAGGACAATGCCCTTGTCCCAACTTTTTTTAAACGTGTTCCTGGCGTCAAATTCAAAATGTATTTTTCCAAAAACAATAAAATTTCTCAGTTTCAACATTTGATACGTTTTCTTAGTATTATATTTAATTACATATAGGGAGAAATTATTTGCATATTTTTATTTGCATTTTGCGCAGAGTCCAACTGTGTTGGGAAACAGGTTATAGATTCATAATAGTTAACACTGGCATTTGACCACCAACAACTCCTTGCCTGGCCACTTTTTGTGGACAGTCTTTATTAGTCACCGTTTAATCGAAATTGTTTTAAACAATAGGTGTAACTGTGCTCCGTGGGATTCTTTTACAGCCCAACACTGAGTTTCGCATTTCCAAAACGTTCTCTTGGCTTGTTTAACACTCCTTGGTTTCTTTCTCCGGTCGCTTCATACTCTGGGGCCTTCGAGAAGCAGGCTTATTGAATCTGAGATCATTTGACAACTTAATATCACACATAGTGTATTATGAACTTATTATGTGAATTCTAAAGGCCTGCAACACAGATTAAGTGTGTCGTAGTAGAAAGAGTGAATACTTACGTAATCAAGTAGACTTTTCAGTAGAAATGATGCTATTTTTACAACATCAACATTGTTTAATATTATTTGTAGCTCAGTGACAGAGAATCAATCAAATGTATTTATTTTATTTATAAAGCCCTTTTTACATCAGCAGTTGTCACCAAGTGCTTTTACAGAAACTCCCAACCTTAAACCCCAAGGAGCAAACAACAGTAGTGTTGAATTTCAGTGGCTAGGAAAAACTCCTTAAGAAGGATGTTTGGAAGAAACCTTGAGAGGACCCAGGCTCAGAGGGGTGACCAGTCCTCTACTGGCTGTGCCGGGTGAGATATTAAGAGTCCAGTTGGAATAATTAATGAATGCATGTGGGCTAAATCCAGAGTCTATTTAAATTTAGACTAGGTCAGAAGTATGACCAGATGGACAAGGACAGGGACAGCAACTGGCCCCCGAAACCAGGTACTCCGCAGGTGTGGACCAGGACCTCATGTCCTCCTAATGTTTAAAACGGGAGGAGGCTGGGAAAATTCAGAAAATGCATTCCTCATATCAACAACAATTTATAGTGGAGAAGGAGAACTTAGTGGGGAAGGAGAACTGACCCAATCCTCCAGCACAATAATATAGCAGCGTAAGACCTTGGAACTGAGACGGGGGGTCCGGCAACACTGTGGCCCTACCCTGGGGAGGCCCCTGACAGGGCCCAACAGGCAGGAAATCAATCCACCCACATTGCCAGGCATCAACCAAAGGGACAACTACCAAACGCAACCACCCTGAATGACGGCCGAGTATTGCCAGCAGAGTACAGCTCAATTGCACAAGTGAGCAACAGAGAGACAACAACAAGCCAGTGACTCTTCCCCCGAAAGGCATTGGAGGGAGGGCATCCCAGTGGCGACGAGAGCCCATCTGGCAAGATAGCAAGGGTGGACAGTATCAAGCCTACTGGTCACCTTCATGCCCCAAGCTAGGCTACACCTAATCATACACCGTGCTGTAGAGATGAGTTTTTAGTAGACACTTGAAGGTTTGCACTGAGTTTGCTTTTCTAACCTTAATTGGCAGATCATTCCACAGTAGTGGAGCTCTATGAGAAAAGGCCCTGCCTCCGGGTGTTTGTTTAGAAATTCTAGGTGCAACTAAAAGGCCTGCATCTTGCGATCGTAGGTTACGTGTAGGTATGTATGGCTGGATCATTTCAGCAAGGTAAGTAGGAGCAAGTCCAGGTAACAATAAACAATAAAACCTTAATATCAGCCCTTACCCTAACAGGCAGTCAGTGTAAGGATGCTAGTACAGGAGTAATATGTAAAAAGAAAATTGTTCTAGTTAGGATTCTAGCAGCCTTGTGCAGCACTAATTGAAGTTTATTTATTGATTTGTCAGGGTAACAGGAAAGAAGAGCATTGCAGTATTCTAGTCTAGAAGTAACGAAAGCATCGATTAGTTTTTCTGCACCAGTTTTTCATAGAAAGTTTCTGATTTTTGCAATGTTTCGAAGATGTTCATCAAAGGAGAGGTCAGGGTCAAGGTTAACGCAGAGGTTTCTTACAGTTTTTTGGGATACGACCATGCAGCCGTCGAGGTTCACAGTGAGATCTGCTAACAACGCTCTTTGTTTCTTGGGTCCTAAAACAAGCATTTCTGTTTTTCTTAAGTTTAAAAGCAAGAAGTTCTCTGTCATCCACTTCCTAATATCTGAAACGCATGCTTCCAAAGTAGCTAATTTTGGGGCTTCTCCATGCTTCATTGAAATATATAACTGTGTGTAATCAGCATAACAGTGAAAATGTACATTGTGATTTCGGATTACATCGCCCAGAGGCAGCATATATAGTGAGAACAATAACGGGCCCAGAACCGAGCCTTGAGGAACACCAAAGCATACCTTTGACTTGTCAGAGGATATGTCATCCACACTAACAAACTGATATCTTTCAGATAAATAAGATTTAAACCAGGCTAGAACATGTCCACGTAGCCCAATATGGGTTTCCAGTCTCTCTAAGAGAAGGGAGTGATCAATAGTGTCAAAAGCAGCACTAAGATCAAGAAGCAACAGGATGGTTGCGGAACCTTTGTCTGAGGGCAGTAGAAGGTCATATTTTACCTTCACGAGTGCAGTCTCAGTACTATGATGGGTTCTGAAACCGGACTGGAGCATTTCATAAATGTTATTTGTCGTCAGGGAGGCATTCAGTTGTTGGGAAACACATTTTTCTAAGATTTTTGAGAGGAACAGGAGGTTTGATATTGTCCTATAATTGTTTAATATGTCAGAATCCAGATTAGATTTTTTTTAGAAGAGGCTTAGTTTCCGCAATTTTTAGTGAGTTTGGTACCCATCCGGAGGAAAGGGAGCAATTTATTATGTTCAACATTGGCTGACCTAGCACAGGAAATAGCTCCTTAAGTAATGTTGTTGGAATCGGGTCTAGCTGAGAGTTTGTGGGTTTAGAACTCATTACAAATTTAGTGAATGTGTCAAGCGATACGGTATCAAAAAATTCAAGTGTCCCCATTGACACCTGGTCAGGGAGGTTCAGGACCTTCTCAGGTCAACTGAGATTTTGGGGACCATAACTATTTAAGGAGGAGTCAGTTATTTGTTTTCTAATGGTGATGATCTTTTCATCAAAGAAGTTCATGTATTCATTACAACTAAAGTGAAGACCCACTTCACTTGTTGAGCTTTGCTTTTTTGTTAACGTTGCGACTGTATCAATCAGGTTGGAGAAATAAGCTGATTGAGCAGACCTGAGTGATTTTCATTATTGTAGTGTACTGTCTATCCAGGCTAGCCTGAATACTTCCAACTTAAGTGCTCTAGTATTGTCTGTGTACCAGGGAGCACGTTTCTTGTTGCGTATTTCTTTTGTTTTTAGTGGTGCAACCGTGTCTGATGTATTTCTCAGTGTTGAGTTTAGATCCTCGATTTGATTGTTTACAGATTTATTTACTCTGTCGTTAATGAGGGAACTTGTAAGAATATTAGTAGTCCGAGAATTTATAGCATGGCTTTTCAAACTCATTGTTTGTGGAGCAAGTGGATTACTTGTTTTAACGGTAAATGTAATAAGACAGTGATCCAATAATCCAGGATTTTGGGGGGAAATGTTTATCTACAATATCTATTTCTCGTGACAGGACTAAATCTAAGGTGTGATTGTGGCAATGTGTTGGACCTGAGACATGTTGGATAAAACCCATTGAGTCAATTATGGCTTTTCCATATGAATATTGAAATCTCCAAAAATTTGAATACTATCTGCAATGACTACAAGGTTAGACAACAATTCTGGAAACTCATTGAGGAACATTGCGATTGGCCGGGGGGCCTATAAATAGTAGCTATGTAAAACGATTTATCGGCCTGGTTAACTTTCATGAGAAAAACTTCAAAATAATGAAAATCAGTGATGTGTTTGAGAGTAAATTTATATTTACTGTCATAAATATTAGCAACACCCCCTCCTTTTCGGGATGCATGAGGGATATGATCACTAGTATAGCCAGGAGGAGAGGCCTCATTTAAGGCAATTAATTCATCAGGCTTTAGCCACGTTTCACATAAACCAATAACATCTAATTTATGATCAGAGATTAATTCATTTACTGCAACTGCCTTTGGAGCAAGGGATCTAACATTTAGGAGTCCCATTTTGAGATGCGAGGTGATACAGTCATTTTTATTTGTGACTGAGGTGGAGGAAGGCTTTATCTTAATAAGGTTGTTTTTGTTAGCACTACCTTGTTTAACTTTTCTCAGCCTGGAACAAGTCACAGTCGCAATAGGTAAAGCTGTACTAATTACTCTGGCTATGCTATTGACATATTCCACTATGCTAGCAGGCTGGCTAACAGCCTGCGGATCCCAGTTACATACATTTCAGTTCCAGATAATAACACAAAAAAAATTGTAGATGTCCTTGTGGCGTATAGTTATGCATTACATTGTATAACACCAACATTAAACATCTATACATTGGAATTTTACACAATGAAGGTGATCACCACTTGGCTTGGGTCTCTGCCTACCCACTGCAGGTTAAACTGTAACTCACTGTGAGGTCAGAGAAAAGCAAAATGGCTACTACATGCCCTTCATCAATGTCCTACATGCAGGACAAGTCAGTGTACTGGCAAGGTCATCCTTGACCTCTCCCAGCCCAGACACTCACTGTTTTAATTAATACCCTCCGGCAGGCAGAGGGACGGCGTGCAGTACAGGACACTGTCTTTGCCCGTTCTTTGGCCCTCAGCAACTAGCCATCTGTCTCAGAGACACGAGAAAACTATGCTCAACACGTCAAACCACCTCCGCCTCCTCAATAGCTGCACAAATCTCCCAGCATCTAGACATTCTACACTAAAGTGTAAATAAGCTGTTAATCCATGTATATATTGTATTGACTGCTCATATCCTAAAACTAGGGTAGTCTGTTTTAAATGCTGGGTTATGTTGAAGACACAGCGTGTTTTAATGAAAACTATGGACAGTGCTTGACTTGGAATTAAACAAATACAAGTTGTCAAAGCCCTTAAATGTCGGCCGGTAACCACAATAACTGGCAAGCTACTTGAATAGGCAACGGCATAAGGCAGTCAAGGTGGCTAGAGATGTATATCTACAAATATAAATCAGGGGAGATCTGTCATTTACGCAGAGCATGGCAGTTGTTTTTTTAATTCCGCTTTTAGAATATGTTTTGGTGGAAACTCGACTGGCAACGGCATTAATTCTTAGCTTAGATGAGCAAAAACATTAAATAATGACAATTTATCATGCTGCAAGCAAGGTGGATTCACACAACACAGCGTCTTGGAACCAGTTGGAGAAGAGGGGTCAGAGCTAATGGAGCTAGGGTGGGTGGGACACTGGGGTGCGGGACACAAGGAGAGGTATTCCAATTTACCCTCATCCATTGTAGTAATGGATGTGTAGCCTACTAACACGTTGTTAGGTGGGTTTCATTAACTAGTGCCGAGTAAACATGATTCACAACATGGGAACATGCCTGCTCTCCAAAGCTATATTTGAAACAAAAAACCTGTGAATCACTCAGGAGAAATCAACCGCCAATAAAGTTACCAGTAAACAATTATGGGCGGGGTCCAAAATCCTGACAGCCCCTTCAAAAATCAAGTGCTAACTATGGATGGCCGTGAGGCTCAAGAAAAGAGAACCGGGTCAAAATATTTTTACTGCAATAAGTCTTTTAAATGAACGCTAAGACGCATTGCATGTAGTTGTAAGCCAATTTTGTTTTCAAATATTGTGTCTCTGTGTGGTCTTCCACTAGCAGCTACATTAAACCCTAGGAAACTGTTAAGTGGAAGCGTAATTGTATAGTATTAGTGGTGATTCTGCGTCACAAGTTCTTAAAGCAAAACACAATGTGGCTGTACTTGCATCATTTTACAAACAGAATTGTTTTAAACTGCTGGGCTGAAATGGCTGCTAGCTTGCCAGCCTGGCAAAATGTGTCACCACACTTGGGGGCCAACTAGCTAAGCTGTTAATTACATCCAGTCACTAAATCCTTATCAGCAAATTAAAATTGTCCATGTAGTTGGATGCGATCCAACACTTTTTTATTAAAGCATCCTTACCACATAACCAGGCAAGTTCTAATAGTGAAATGAACTAGATCACCACTCGACAGGTGAGAATAATTAGCTCACAGCAATTGATGACCTTTTTTATTTCACTTGCTGTGTGAATTCGAAACCCCCACGTTGCGATATGTGGATCTAAATTAATTGATTCATCATCACCTTGAAAACTGCAGAATGAGGTCCTTGGCCTCCCCCTTTCTTCAGCCATCTTCAAAGACACACTACTCGAGCTAATAATAATCATCATGTTGTCAAATATATATTTGTATAGGTAATTGTTTTGTAACGAAGCTCATGAATCTATATGTAATATTTTATAGACCTTCCCTCGACTATATGAGCTGCTTCACTTTTCGAACTGAGTGTATGAAACACATTAGGATGAATGCTAAGGTATACAGTACTCTATGTGCCTCTCACACTGTAGACCCAGGTTCAATTTCCACAATCTCTGTCTGCAGCAACTTTCATCCATTTATTTATAAGGCCAATGCCGCAGCTCTGCCTTTCCTCTGGCCTTTCACTCAAAGGTGTCTTTGACACTCTGGGTTTGGCGGCTTCTGTACGTGTGTGGATCCCGTTTTGCAAGATGTCTTGTGCTGTCTGTACACTCTTTCTATAGTCAGGTGCCACTTCTCCCTGCCCTCCTCACTTTTCTCATGTTCCCTGGATGTTGCCTCCTCCACCTTGGACTAGCAGTAGCAGCGATCCATAGATATTCCTATAACCTGTGTGCAATGTTGCGTGATCCTCCTCCTTTGAAGGGCACAGATGGGAACAAACGTACGCTGCCATGAAAAGGTACTTTTCCCCTTTTCTAATTTTGTACCTTTTGACATCAAATGTTTTCAGATCTTCATCCAAAACATAATAAATAAAGGGAGTTTGACTGACATGTAAACACGACATCTACAAACTTATATTTAAAAAACGTATGCAGAACCAAATGTCCCCCTGCAGGAGTGGTGGTTCGCCCTCTTACTCAGTAAGTCGGTTGTCTCACCTTCAGCTGTGACTGCGACCAAACATTTCCTTTAATTGTTGATCCGCCTATCACAACACTCTGGAGGAGTGTCTTTCATATGGACCAGCGTTAACTCAGTGAGATTATTATGCATGAACTGCTCTTTGTTGTCCCTTTATACACCCTGCCGCAGCATGTCAGTTGGGTGTAGGTCTGAACATTGATTAGTCCCATAAAAACTAAAAAAAAATTTAAAAAATGTTCAGCCAATCTTGGTATATTTTGGATCATTGTCTTCATCTCATGGACTGATGACCTGACATTTAAATGTAAAATCCTTTGATGCAGAGCAGAATCCTGTTTTAATCACAGCAAGACCTGAAGCAGGAAACGCTTCTGGAAAACATCACACCACCGCAATCGTCTAAATACTGTGAAATGCCGAGTTTTTTTTTCATCAGATGTAACACATTTCATTGTGTTTAAATGGTGGAAAATATAGAAAAACTCTCTGCTGACAGCCACATTAAATGTAACATCCATCACGCTGATTTTGGCATGAAATGAAAGTTTGAAGAGCTGTGTGAAGTGGTTAATCAATGAACATGTGTTCGTAGCACTTGGATTCGTTTGGATTGCCTCTATAAAAGATTTTGAATAATCGTGGAGACTTCAGGAATGTCTTCATCCACAGATGTGCTACTTATATAATAAACAGCTCCCTCTCTGATTACACTCACAATGATTAAAGGTGTTTGAATGCGTGTGTGTGTGTGTGTGTACAATCCATGTGTGCACGTGGGAACCCAAATTCCTCATGTATATAGTAAAACCTGAAAAATCTGATTACTGGCTTAAAGCTGAAGTACATATCTTTCAAGAACAGGAAGTATTTCCTCATCATTTTCCCAGAGATCTCGCCTGTCACTGGTGTGATGTCAGTTCACTCTTAAAGCCCCCCACGTTATCCGTTCACTTTATTCTGCTAATTTAAAATATACCTTTATCCGACCAGGTGTGTTGATATGCCATTTAATTATATACTAAAATAAATTAAACTAAATGTATCTGATGTAGCATAAATACAGAAACGTCTAAACTTGCCCTGGTAATGTTTTCTGATTACAGTACTAGTAGCTGGGCTGGTAAACAAAGCCAACAGCATGTACAGATGGCTACATAATTACCTTGGCAAAAGCATATGTACTTCAGCTTTAAGGTTTAAGTGCAAACATAAATTTGGGCATACAGTAATGATAGAATTGGGGTTACTTTTAGGTTTAGGCTTTACCGGTAGGGTTTGTAGTTATGTGGTTGTTGATAGGGTAAGGGTAAGAATAACGTTTAGGTTATCAGGATTAAGTTTAGAGTTAGGATAATGTTCAGTACTAGGCAGTGGAGAACATGGATTCCGGGTTAGGATTATTGCTCGGCTCCCCAAAAGCATAAAAAAACAAACATGGATGTGTCTGTGCTCACTCATTTTATGTGTATAATGTTTATCGTACATTACGGGCCTTCCTTACAAAATCTGTATCTTTGGGTTTAAGTTTTAAGGAAAAATATTATTGTGGAACAACATTTTCAGCCCTCACTTAGACTAAAAGGTTTGAGCGTGCTCAGACGTGAGTGCTGCAGCTCTCTGCCAAAACACCTTTTTTTAAATCATACATCCTTATACCCACCCAAGACAATGACAATGTTATAACCAGACTCCCAAGTCCCCCCATGCCCTCATGCATATCTTCAATGCCGACCTGATCAATGGACATGTACCTGACTCATGGATGTCCTCATCTACGGAATAGCAGAGAAATACCATGTGACCCCTCGGCACAGAGAGACATCTCTCTCTTACCCTTTATCAATGAAGTGTTATGGAAATGTTTTCCCTCCTGAATATTGTTGTTGGTAGATCTTTATTGTTGTCCCAAAGCATGTCTGTATATAACTTCTGAAATGAAATCAAATGTCTTATTTAGTTTTGCTGCAACTGACATGTGGCTGATACACTGCTGATGTTTTCCTTTTTGTTTGTTTCTCATCTTGGCATTTTGTGCAAATGAGGTGATAGAATGTTGATATATGTATTTCTGACAGGTTACAGATATCCTGTTGACATGCTGCTGATTATCTACAAATAACTGTTTCTGTAGAATCTGTAGATGGACAAAATACTACTTTGTTAAAATTAATGGCACATGATAAAATATTGCTGTTTATATACTGCTAATGGTTGATGAGCATCATAAAATGGACCCTAGTTTGTTAAACATCTACAGCTGGACTATTCAAACTATCAAAAGCGTTACTAAGTTATCAACCATTTGCTGAAATGGCTTTAGCACTACGGCCAAGCCCATGTGTGGTCACCAAACCCTGTACAGAGCTATGGCAGGACATTGTAATCAAACACAGGCAATTAAACACAGTTACTTTTTGAAACGTTCTGTGCTGGAACTGAAAAGTGTCAAGGAACTACACATTTTGTCCCCAAAATGTACACCACTGAATAAACCAATCAGTGTGCTCTTGTCATGAAAATGTACAGCCACAGTATTTTGGACATAAGTTTAATGTTTTGAACTCCCCTCCGCCAGTGGTCAAGATACAACAGGACAAAATTCAACATGTGCTTGCCAATGTGCATATTCCACAAAAGGTCCTGAGAGAAATGTGCAGGACGGTTTAAGCGGTGGCACACTCAACACGTGACATTATTTACCTGAGTCAAAATGATGAATGTCGCGTGGGTTTACATGACATTACTCAGTCATCGAACACAGTCAATTCCAGTGTAATGGAGATTCACAGCTGACCACCTCTGATGCTACACAGAATGGACTGACAAAATATTTCTTAAATGGTTGAAGTACGGTCTGTGGTAGTCCTTGTAGGAAGTGTATTGGTGTGTTGTTATTTTCCATTAGTACTTTTAAGAGGGTAATTGTCCATTTCTGGATGTTAAAGTCTGTAATAAACTTTCATGAAGAACATGATCAAAAAAATGTCATGTTTCAATTGTTTTTAAAGGTCTGCAGAAGGCATATTTCATTAGGATTTTATAATTGCAGGCCATCTGAACAGTATACATGGCCAGGCACCCCTCCATAATGTTATTTACATTTTATAATGTACATGTCAATGTACATATCTATCTACCTGTTGAATGTAAACAGGTTTTTAAAGCACCTTTACTGTTAACAACAAATTGCTTTCACAATATTCCTGGAATACCAGAAATATTCAATGATATTTATCAGTACAGTTGAAATGCGTATCAGTACATTTGTAACAGCCCACTCATTACTAAACTTCCATTGCTTCTGATAAGCCTAACATAAGTCGCAAATTAGCAATGCAATTTTATGATGAGGCAAAGCTCTCACTTTGCTTCTTCTCCGCCATTACTCACATTCTTACATTACTGTAGTGATTACAGTAGTGATCAATGTTACCTGCGTGGTGATTCTGTGAACACAGTATGTTTTTCTTTATTAAAAATGCATGCATTTCCCATCTCCCTCTCTGTTTCTCTTTGTGTTCAGATCCGGACTTTGGAGACTTGGGAATGCCTCAACCTCTTCCCTGTAGGTATTTTCTCTTTCGCTCCATGCCTTGCTCCATCTTTCTCTCAATCTCTCTCTCCCTCTGTTTCCCTCTGTCTCTCTCCCTCTCTCAGAACTGCTGATGTATTGTGCCGTGTTGCTTTGTCCCCTTCCCATGCGTTTGCTCTATTCACTGCTGTGTGTGTCTGTTGTGTGTGTGTGTGTGTGTGTGTGTGTGTGTGTGTGTGTGTGTAGTTTGTGAGTTTGACATGGGAGGACCAGAGGGGATAGTGGAATCCCATCAGATCACCAGAGATGGAAAGGCCTTAGCAACTGAGGCTGTGGACTGCAAATGGTTCATCCGCGCTCCGCCACGCTCCAAGGTCAGTGACACACTTGCATATGCACATAAAACGCACACAAAAACTGTCAAGCGTGCTTTAACTCCCAACTCCACAGACTCGCACATTCTTTTAAATAGGTGCCCACATGCACACCACATCACAGGGTTTCTGAGTACGTCCTGGTATTCCTTGTGTCGGTGTGTGAGGGTTACGGCTGATGTAACAGCCTCTAGCTGTATCTCTTATCCCTGCAGAACACAGGCAGACAGTTTCATGTCCATGACCAGCGTGTTTAATATGTTGTGTGTTTGGGTTATTTCATAAAACCATAGAAAGATAGCTGTAGGCACAGCACTTTCTGTTACAGATGACAGACACGACGTGTGGCAGGGAGTTGTCTGTTTGTACGTGCATGGTGGAGGTTAGATTAGAGCAGGAAGGTTTATTTGGGGCCAAGAAGGGGTTTTTTAGCAGTAGGAAAACCAAGCCTTGAGAGACCCTAGTTTTAGCCAATTAATTGTGACTCTGACAATTGAAGAGACAAAAGAATTTACACTATCAGGCAAATTAGCCCAAGATTGTGTCAGCACGCAGAATATTATTAATTAAATGATCAATTTATATAAATGACTCTAAAAAAACATTTCTGCTAGTTAGTTTACTGCAGGATATTTGTTGTTGCATGCTCATGTGTTGAGCATATTGAACAGTGGTTATTCAGCGAGCCATGGCCCATTGAAAGGGAGAAAGGAGATAGAAAGAGAGGAGGAGGGAGAGAGATACAGAAAGAGCGAGTAAAGGAGGAAGACAGAGAACACAGAGAGCAAGAGTAAATGAGGGAGACGAATAGAGGGAGGAGAAGGCAGAAAAGAGATTGTGTGAGAGAGAGAGAGAGAGAGAGGGGGGGGAGAAGGGAGGGAGAGGAGAGAGGAAAAGAGCTTTAGTGCTGATGAAATAGCTCTGCTCTGTTGTTTGACCCTAGGGCCTACTACAGCCCACATTTGTTTTCTCTGCCAGCACTCTGCACAGTGATGCAGAACACACACACACACGCATACGCAAACACGTATTTCTATAATACACATATTCAAGCAGATATTGCTACAAAGACAAATGGACAGTTGTATTTGTCAGTGATACCCTTTCCACTTCCACCAGGGCCATGGAGAGAGACAGGGATTAACAAATTGGCCTCTGTGAACGGTGTAATTCATTACTTACCCCGCCTCCCTTGTCTGTACGTACGACGGGGAGATAAGGTTTCTGTGATACAGGCCTAATGATGTCACCATTTGTTACTGTTAATTGGCCTCTGGAACACAGCTTTCTGTCTAATCCTATCCACCTTCTCTCCACCACTCAAGTGACCGTGCACACACAACCGTTTAGTCAGATTTGAGGAAAGGACCGAACTTTCCATGCTGTTGAGTAGGCACTGAGGCACAGACACACGTGTATACAATTAGAAATGCCCACGCATGCGTACAAGCATGCCGTGTTTGCTCTTTCTGAGCGATGATGTCAATGGCACTTTGTTAATATTGAAGTTGAATGTGATTTATCACCACTCTCATTAATTTGTGTTTTATCTGATGCCCTTCAAGAATTCAGCACGGCTTGCCCTTATAATGGCTTCCGATGTACTTTAAATGTCCAATGACTTCTGTTCTTCCAATATATTGTTACCCAAACCATTAAACATAGCTAACAACAATACAATCCAGCTGCCTCACTTAACCGTGAATAAGAGGGTGAAAACCAATTTTCTTATGAATTACATACAATGGGTGTTACAGCAGAATTTGGCCCCCTCGTTAAATAGACATCATCATTTCTGTTGTACATAACCTATTCATTTATCAAAGTGGCCATCATATTCTAAAGAATATCCGGGTAGCGTAAGTGAATGTTCCTTTTCTACACTTCCAGTCCGAGTAGGTATTTGCAAAGCGTTTGGAGTCATTATCGTGCTGAAAGATAAAATGTATGAAAATCTAGTTGTTTCCTCACTCTTGTCTCCGGGGTTGTTTCCGGGGTATCTCACTCTTGTCTCCGGGGTTGTTTCCGGGGTGTCTCACTCTTGTCTCCGGGGTTGTTTCCGGGGTGTCTCACTCTTGTCTCCGGGGTTGTTTCCGGGGTGTCTCACTCTTGTCTCCGGGGTTGTTTCCGGGGTATCTCACTCTTGTCTCTGGGGTTGTTTCCGGGGTATCTCACTCTTGTCTCCGGGGTTGTTTCCGGGGTATCTCACTCTTGTCTCCGGGGTTGTTTCCGGGGTGTCTCACTCTTGTCTCCGGGGTTGTTTCCGGGGTGTCTCACTCTTGTCTCCGGGGTTGTTTCCGGGGTATCTCACTCTTGTCTCTGGGGTTGTTTCCGGGGTATCTCACTCTTGTCTCCGGGGTTGTTTCCGGGGTATCTCACTCTTGTCTCCGGGGTTGTTTCCGGGGTATCTCACTCTTGTCTCCGGGGTTGTTTCCGGGGTATCTCACTCTTGTCTCCGGGGTTGTTTCCGGGGTATCTCACTCTTGTCTCCGGGGTTGTTTCCGGGGTAGCTCACTCTTGTCTCCGGGGTTGTCTCCGGGGTATCTCACTCTTGTCTCCGGGGTTGTTTCTGGGGTATCTCACTCTTGTCTCCAGTTAACTGTTTGCTTGATGATGGCTTGTGGTAAGCATGGTCTAGTTTAGAGACAGATGTCTATTTGCTGAGGGCAAGGGGAAAGAAACTGTTCTGATGGCTTGTTTTTTTGCATGATTGACCTGTACTACCTGTCAACCGATGGTTCTTTCTGTGGACCATACAGTGTGTGGCAATTTAGCCTATGCAGCACGCAGATACAGATCAAACTGACAAGCATGAGAGGTTAGGGTTAGACAATGGACGGTAGAGTTAGGATTATATTCCAGACAATTATTCAAAATAAATGGTTACATTTATTGAAAGGATCTTGATAGAACATTTCAGATTAAGAAAACATTTTCCATTAAGGTTGTATAATTAGTCATGAAATTGTTCTGTATTGTCCACAAAAAGGGTTATAATCACAGTGGAACCTGTTTTTGGTGCTATATACAAATATTTGTAATGGTTCTTTATTGGACCTTAACAAAGCGTTATCTACAGCACTTTACACGTTCCCTTTAGCTCCGTGTGGACATGGCTTTATACAGTCTTTAAAAAAGGGTTTTATATACTGAATAAAGGAACCCACTATTTGGATGCAAGCCAAAAAAAACTTCACCTGGTACTATTTCGAACCCATGTCATTGGGAGAACTGGTTACAGAGAAAAACAGGACAAGACAGTGATGTATTTTCCTTGGTTTAAATCAATTTCTTCTCCAGCTGTTCTCTCTAAGGACAAGTGAACAGCTGAGAATCAGGCAGTAACAGTGACAGACAGCCACCACCGAATACCACCTTTCCACTTACATCTTAATGCCACTCACACAGTGCATTCACCTACACACTGGTTTACCTGTAAGGAACTTTTAATAGGGCCAGAATCCGATTCTCCTGGGATTCATAATGTCTGTGTGATTGACCAGAGAATGCAGCCAGTTGCGCCAAGGTGCAATGCTAACGACAGTGAGTAACTTTCCTCTGGATACTTGACAGCCAATAATGTTTGTGCGGCAGCTATTTAACTATGTTACTGGTAGAAGCTAACATGGCCAAATTATTTTTAAGTCTTTATTCAAAACTTATTTGGAGTCTGATAGCAAAGTACAGGAAATGTTTTTTTTTGGCAATAACCAATTGCCTATCGTTGTGTGAAACAATTTACTCAGTCAGGAGAGTAAAAGTGTCCTTCACTCCAGGTTGCCGCTACACTGTTGTCCACAGTAAGTGACAAAAGTAACTAGTGTTAATGTGGCCAATATCAGGGCGACTGCTTAAACACTTTACTGCATTCTGGGTTTTTTTTTCACTGAAACTGCAACTTCTTGGCTACATGTTGTTTGGGAAAGCAAACTTCTGTCAAAACTGATTGAATCTGAATATCCTCTACTCTCGAGCAAGTATGATGCTACTTTGACAGGAGTCGTGTCCCTTGTGGCCTTGACCCTTTAGTGGAAGGAGAATAAAATGTAACGTTCTGACGCAGCCCTCACACTAACTTGACCTTTCTCTCCCTGAGTGAGAGAGTCATGTGCATAGAGAGTCTGTCCTACAATGCCATGGTAGCAACATTTTGGTATTTGTTCGTCCCGTTCAAGGCCTCACTTTGCCTGATTTTCCATGGCTATTGTTGTGAGGACATCCATAGAAGAAAAGTCAGCGTAGAGTAGTATTAGAAGAACATAGAAGGATCTGAAGATGTTTATGAAGGATCTGAAGGTGTTTGGGGATGTTTAAACAGCAATAATTCTTGGTCATCCAGCATTCCTCACTCTGTATGTACTGTATCTATCACTTCATTAAATTGTTTCTATATCCTCCCCAGTTCAGCTTCTGTTAGGGAAATGTTCAAAACCTGATGCATTCTTACTGATTAAAGGACTGAGTCCCATTGTTCAGATAAATAGATGAGTGTGTTAGAGACAAATCTGGTATTTGTCCTAGGGGGCATTCTTGATTGGTAATAGTAGATTATAGGGTTAATCATCTGCCTATCTGTAGGTTGTCCAGATGCTTTAAGTTTCCCTCAAGGGTTGAGAAGGTAACCCAGATGGGGGAGGACAACATGTCCCTTGTGTCAAGCCCAGGACATGTGATAGAACAAAGGTCATGTGTTTGATTGACATGGGACAGATGGGCAGCATCTTACCACACCCCTTTTTCCCTCCTTACATACTGATGAGTGTCCTGTACTAATTTGGAGATTATTCATTGTTACTTTGTAACCTGTGTATTCTCTCCTTGCAAGAATAAACTGTATTGTGCATTTGAGTTTTCCTCTGTCTTACCCCAAATTCATAAATCGTTTTGACTTTAGAAATTGCCATCACACTTCCTTCTCACCAGCTTTCTTTTCTTTCCTTAGAGGGACTCCGTGATTACACTTATGGTCTTTTTCAATGCAGAACGGACACTCACAAATCTAGTCAGTCCTACAGAATGGATTGAGGGGTTGCTTGTGGTACTTATTGTCCTGCTAGAAGATCCAACAATGATCCTGTTTTAGTCTCCTGGAAGAGGCAGTGAGATTTTAATCTAAAAGCTTCTGGTACCTGACAGATTCCATAATTCTTTGTATACTAAACATGACCTCTTGGCCTTTGGAGGCAACAGTCCCACAATCACATATCTACCACCATATTTCACAGTGGGGAGTATGGTATTTCTGCATGACCGTTCCTATTTTTACACCAAACACACCTCTGGTGTTTTTTGGGCCAAAAAGATCAAATTTTTACTGACCATAGAATACATCTCAAGTCAAAGTTACAATGATTTGTTGTAAGTACCAGGTGTAGACATTTATGTATTGATATTTTTTTCTGGCAAGTCATCTGTTGAAGAAATGATTTGGTGCAGGCCAACCACAGACAGCCTAACAAACTGCTATTCCTCTTCTGTTACTATAATATAGACAAGGGGTTGAAGGCAACATATAACAATGTTTTTTTAAAATAAATTAGCTTTTGGAACGAACCACAAACCTCCCTATCTTATCACCCTTAGGGTGTTAGATTGACAGGGGTCATGATCATTGGGGCTGAGTTTGAACCATCATAGTCATCGAATGGGTTTAAGTATGGATACAGCTTCTCTGTGAACTTGCATCCGGTGAAAGAAAAAATATGAGACCTGGTGTCCACATCGTAGAAGGAGACCTGACCACCCTCATAATCCACAAACACCCCCAACTTCTCTGGCTTGCTCTTTAGTGACAGAGTGGTATGGGGTTCTGTACAGGCCTCATAGTCAGTTTGAAAAGACAGCCACACACTCCAGACCCCGTCCTTTGGGTAAAGCACACTCCCGCTCCTCTTGATGGATTCTTTTGCCACTCCTACATTCCAACCAGTCTTCCCCTTCACCAGTACCTCATAATAGAATCTCCCTGAGGAGTAGCCCTCCTTTGCCAGAACAGCTACACGACTTGTAAACCTCTTTTGGTTGTAGAAGTGGTTCTGTTCAAAATAACCTGTTCTCACAATTCTTCCACAGCCAGACACAATGATAAGAGGATGCGCCGTGTCAGGATCCAGAGTGACATCCACAGCGTACTGTTGCATTCTCTTCAGCTCATCGCCCTCTGACCTCTCCAATACATTTATCCATTTTTCCTTAAGCTTAGAGAGGGCTCCTTTCACAGTCTTATCCAGTTGACCTATGTCTTTGTTAAGGTTTTTTGTACTCCGCTCCCATGTTAGACTGAGAACGGACCCAGTCTTAGTGGATGTAGGGAGGCCCAGGGACGGAGAGCTCTGAAGGAGGAGGAGCTTATCCTTAATTTGTGTGAGTTGCTCCATCTCAGAGCATTTCTTCTGTAGCTCTGTTATTTCTTGCTCCAGCTCTTTAACGTGTCCCTCTGCCTGAATCTGTACTGCTCTCTGCTTCTCTCCAATCATCTGTTCCACCGCAGCCTGGGTTCTCTGGACATATTGTATTAGAACAGTGAAAACCTGATTGCTGTTGGCAAGCTCAAGCTCGGAATCTCTCTTGCTAACCTCTATAAAATGTTTGACCTCTTTCACCTTCTGAACGTGCTTCTTGATCATCTGCTGAACTAGATTTTTTGTCCTCCCCAGCTCAGCTTTCCTCTCACCAAACACTTGACTTAGCGAGGCAGTTTGATGACCATTGTGGACCGTTTCAGTGCAGAACAGACACACACACATCTGGTCAGTCTTACAGAACAGCTCCAAAGGCCTCTTGTGGGTTTTGCATATCCTGTCTTCCAGGTTTTCAACCGGGTAGATCAGTTTGTGTCTCTTCAGTGCTGGGGCTATCTGATGAGGCTGCAGATGAGTCTTACAGTAAGAGGTAAGACAATCCAGGCATGACTTCAAGGCCTTGTGCTTCCTCCCAGTGCAGACATCACAGGTAACTTCTCCAGGCCCGGCATGAAAGTCATCTCTGTCTCTGACTATGATCCTCTTGAAATGATCTACAACCTCTCTTAGTGTTGTGTTGATCATGAGCTTAGGTCTTTCCTCAAATATTTCCTTACACATTGGACACTGGTACTGTTCAATGGTATCCAAGTATTTGCTGATACAGGCCTTGCAGAAGTTGTGTCCACATAGGGTGGTGACCGGATCAGTGAACATTTCCAGACAGATAGAACACAGGAACTGCTCTTCAGACATGTGACTGGGAGAATATGCCATATCTGGAACACAATAAAAGTGAAGCTATTAGGACTTCCCAGAATGATTCAGCGTTTGATAGGTTTGATAAGAACAGTCTTAATCTGATTCTCATTCACCAACACTACCACTCACTACACCAAGAAACACATTTCAAGCCAGGATTTTCCCCCTTTCTTTCTTTAAAGCATGCAAAGATACTGTCAGTTCAGTCAACTATTTTCACAAACGATTATCTCTTACCTTATTATTGTTTTATGCTTGAATTGTTTCTTTACAGTACAGTACAACAAAAGGTTGTCTTTGGGCAGATCTGTAGGCTTTCTGAGAATGCCAGCGAGTCCTTTGCTTTCTGTTTACTTTCATTTACTGAAAGTGACATCACAAAGCTCCTCCTTCAAATCCTGGCTATGGTCTTGCTTTTTCTCTCTGTCCCTCTTTTCCTCCCTGCTTTCTTGTGTTTTCTGCTGTTAAAACCTCAGGAAACATTAGACACTGCTACCCTCAAGGATCTGAGTATTACACGTTTATAAGGTTACTTTTGGGTCATCCAATCAAAGATATTACCCTTCAATGTACACATACCTCTGATTTTATAAAACCTGGATTCAGACTAGTATTTTTTCTGGTTTAGTCAGCAATGGATGTTGTGTCATTATTCGGTGCTTTGGAATCAATGGTTTCCCCAGCTTGTTTTCTCACACAGAAGCCATTTCCACATGATACTGGGATTTTATCTGCCTGGTACTTGACCATCATTAGGCTTTATAAATTATTCCAGCTACTAATATTGCACAATCTTTAGCTAGTAAGGAAAACTGCACTTGAACAGAGTAATGCAGTAAAAACAGTGGGCATACTAGTGTATTAAAACCATTGGTGAATAGCTATCTGTTTGCTTTTGTCACAGGCAAACCTCAGAAGATATGCCACAATTTTAAGGTTCAAGACAATTGCATTTTGAATGTTTAATTTGCCTTCATCCAATCACATTTCTTATGCAGGGGAATTCTAACATGTGTGAAATTGTTAATGTACATTGAATATATTGCTATTTGCATTATTGACTTTAAACATTAATTTTAAACATTAATTTAAAGCCAAATTTAAAAAAAAAGTGTGTCCATGTACTGTAATTTCAGGGAAACTAAGGAAGATTATGTAAATATTGTATCCAGACATCTTAAAAGCCTTAGCCGATAACTATTGTGGTGGTGTCACATAATATTTGTTTATCCACTGATATGGTGGTGCCACAATCCATTAAACCACAGAGCTATTGAGTAAAGTGATCATCTCAAATGTATTATTGAATTATAATCCCATTTGGGGCAATATCATTTTAGGGAGAAAACCTGCTGGTTCTCTTGTTAGATGCAGTTTATTAACTCTTAATAAATTGCTTTCATGACCGCCTGTGTGCCATCAAATTCTACAAGTAAATTGAAGTGCACGCTACACTAAAGTATTTTATGCATACATAGGTTATAATGCAAGAAGTCATAATTTAGTGTGTATCACCTACAATGGCTCTCAAAAGTATTCACTCTCTTTTCCACATTTTATTTTGTTACAACGTGAAAACAAATTTAATTTAATTAGTTCTTGCTACTAATCAACACCAAAAAAAAGTATTTAATGTCAAAAAAATAGAATATTGAAATTTTTCTGAATTCAATGCAATTGGAAAAGAAAAACTGACCAAGCAAAAAAGTCCTTACAGTGAAATTGTCTTCTAATTCTAGTCTGCTTTAAAAAGTAGGATGCATTGTTTGAACGGTAAAAGGTGTTAAATTAAAGAGCAGGAAGTGCACTTGTGGCTAAAATGTGAAACACATTTACTTGTCACGCTAATAAATTTCTCAGTGATATGTTACCAAACATTTAGTTATAACATTTCTCACAATATACTGCGATATGCTTTGTGAAGAAACACTATCACCCACAGGGGATTCAAACGTACACCACAAGTGAGGAATAAATGGAAACACTGGGCGTGTTCATTTCTGTGACTTCATTATCCTGACACACATCCTGTGATAATGTGTTTATGTATACCAGTGGACTTGTATGTAGTACGTAAAGTTGCAAGACAGGCTGCTTCCCTAATATTCTCTGACCTGTCTGCGTGCTCTCTGACTTCAAGATAGCCAAAGCTGCTCCCCTCGTCAAGAAAACAACACTTGACCACTCTGACATCAGAAAAAACAACACTCCGGTATCGCTGCTGTCTTTCCTTTCCAAAACACTTGAGTGTGTTGTCTCCGACCAACTCACCTGTTATCTCTCTCAACAATCTCCTTGACCCAAACCAGTCAGGCTTCAAGACAGGTCACTCAGCTGAGACCGTTCACGTCTGTGTAACAGAGGCTCCACCTAACCCACCTCTCTAGTGTCTGTTCTCATCCTCCTAGATCTGTCCAGTGCCTTCAACACTGTGAACCATTTGATCCATCACTCCACCCTCTCTCAAGCCTGCCTCAGGTTCTGCCCACCCTTGGATTGTATTCTACCTGACAGGTCGTCCTACCTGGTGATGTGGAGAGGATCGCTGTATGCTTTGCTGGCTCCCAATGCTGGTGTCCATTAGAGCTTGAGTCCAGACCCTGTACTTTTTCTATATTCTTTTGACACTTAGGTGGTGATATACATTTGGTATTTCCATTATTTATGTATTTTTCTTCCCAAATTCCTGATTAATCGCAGCAATTCAAATTGTAAAGTAGTTTTTTGAGATATGGGTCCTCAGAAGCGTATTTGGTGACATTTTGTTTGATATCATGCAGCTTACTTCACTAGCTATTTAGACCGGGTTTTTTCAGTGATGAAGTGTGAAGGAAAAACCCCAACTGCTGCTTAGTGCTATACGTCATGTTTTTTTGAAAATACTTTTATTGAATGATCACATAAAACACAAATTGGCATCAGTTGTCATAAGGAAACTGTTATGTCAGGCCTTATGACAATCAAGATCATGCTGAGAGAAAAAAGAGATGAATAGAGAGAGAGAGAGGCAGCAAGAGAGTGTTGGCGAGAGAAACAGAGAGAAGGAAGAATGTTTTTTCCTCTCCCTACCTATTGAACTTGTCTGTTGGTTGAAGCTGAGCTGACACTGCAGGCTCCATTAGTTCCGTGCATCTGTGCCGTTTTTCTTAAACAGTTAAAGTGTTACATTTCCCTGCCACGCAACCCGAGCCGGCAGCTCATTAACTGTAATGATGCCAGGCCTTCTGCGCAGCGGGCCAGAACGGCAGCTGTGATTGGCCAACCCCTGTCTGATGAACGAATGGCAGGCTCCGATTTTGCAGATGTCAAGAAGTTTTAGCCTCACAGTGAAGAGTTGCTGTGGATAAGGGCTGTTATGAAATATGTGGTTAATATTCATAGGCAGGGATTCAGACCAAATCTGATTGGTAAGGATGTAATGTGGATGAGTGAGTGACATTTATAATTAGAGCCTTGAGTTTTTACTGATCTGACATGAAAAAAATCTGTGCCTTGGTGATATTCCATAATTAGAGAAAATGAGTTTTTCCTGGTTAGGTCATACCATTGGGAAAACGTTTTTCTCTGTGATTATTCTCTGAGAAAGGTTCCTCATTATCATGGTATGCTAACTCTCCCTACAGTCTAGTAGAATGTGATGAGTGAAGGTAAATAGTGTGTGTTTTGCTTTCTTCCAGTGGGAGATAGTTTAGGAGCTGTTTAGGAGCTGAGAAGCAATCTTTTTGCTACACCTGCAACAACATGCTACAACATCTGTTGCGTGAGTTGTGTGAGAAGGGGGCGGCAGATAGCTTACTGGGTTAAACCACTGGGCCTGGAACTTAAAGGATGTTGCTTCCCAGAGCAGACAAGAAAACAAATGATATAATATGTCACTGTGTCCTTGAGCAAGGCACTTACCCCTTTTTGTTACATTAAGTCCCTGTGGAAAAGTGTCTTTTAAATTACTTAAATAAAATTGAGAAAGGTCTTGTAAATGTCTTTAGTCAATTCTTCAAAGAGAAACTGTACTGTGATGTGGAACTGTGTCTTCTGAATGTAGCCTAGTGATTGTACTGTTAAATGATTCATCTACAACTTGGTTTCTCCATAGACCTGAATGGGCTGGTGGACTTTTGTCTAGACGGGGCAAATGTTTGATCTGGAAGATTCACTGATATGAATGAGTGTGCAAACCTAAGAACTCCTCTCAGTCTGTTTGAGGAAGTTTATCCTTGATAGAAGTGTTCTGATGGTATAATGAATGCGACGTTATTCAAGCATGTCATTCCCAGGCTTTGTTCTTAATGCAGTATCGGAACGGAATGATGATGTGACAGAAATACACATACAGCAAGCAGAAGGACTAACCCCTCCCCCTGCACGCACACATTTTTCTCCTTCTGCCTGTCTCATGACATCTCTGGCTAATGTCCTCTGTCAATCTGATAACTCCATCCATACCTCTTTTTCTCCTTCTACCTCATTGTATCCATTATTCAACTCTCCCACCTCTTGTGTAACACTCCCCTGCCTTCTCTCCGTCCCCTGTCTGTTTCACACTTCTCTCCCCTCCTCTCTGCCTCCCTCACCGGCCCCACCCACCAACCCACCCCAGATCTACCTGCGTTTCCTGGACTACGAGATGCAGAACAGTAACGAGTGTAAGCGTAACTTTGTGGCGGTGTACGACGGCAGCGCCTCGGTGGAGGACCTGAAGAACAAGTTCTGCTCCACGGTGGCCAACGACGTGATGCTGGTGTCCACCACGGGGGTGGTCCGGATGTGGGCCGACCAGGGCAGCCGACGGAGTCGCTTTAGAATCCTCTTCACCACCTTCCAAGAACGTAAGTGTCTGTGGACGGCAGAGTCACACACAGATACACACTCATGCACATCCACCGCCTTCCAAGTCCATTAGGGGATTACTAGACACAAATAGGAGCATGTATTTACACATACACACACACACACACACACACACACACACACACACTGACTGGGTCTTGAATGGTATAAATGTTGTCTCCATGTATATTGTAAAATCTGCCTGCACATGGAACACTCTAACTAACAAATCTCCTAGTCTGACGTTAGTGTTTGGCATTTCTGCAGGGATAGATACATTTCTATAGGTGATGTGAAAACAGAAAAGTGATTTAAAAAAATATTTCTAAAAGTTTGGGGTTAGGTTTTATGGTTAGCATTGTGCATTCCTGTTGGGGTCCTGTGGCTCGGTGTTGTGATGGGGTACGTTCATGTGTAGACGAGATACATGAACTCCCTCCACACGTTGGGATCCCTAGCCCATAGGTTGGCGAACTACTGTAGATTTTAGATAAAAAGAATTGTATTATTATTTATTATCATGTATTATGTAATGTATGTATACATTTGTGAACAGCGGTACCTTTCTGGACCAAGCGTTTGGACAAACAAACCGGTCTGGAGAAATAAGCGTGTGGTCCCGGAGCCAAAACATTTGCCCACACCTAGCTGCACCCTCCACTGAACAGAAAATCAAACCAATCCAGTCATCATCTCCTGCGGCCATTAAGGAATCATTTCTGGCCCTGTTCATTGAGAGGGAAAGAGAGTTTGATTGAGAGGCAGAGTGTGTGTGTGTGTGTGAGTGTGTGTGTACATGTTTTAAAATCCTTGTGGGGACCATGAAAGGATAGTAAAACAAGGGGCTTTCTACCTTGTGGGGGACATTTTCAGTTTAAGGTTTAAATTGGGTTTAGGGTTAGAATTTGGGATTAGGGGAAATAGGATTTTAAACCAGAATTGCCTTTGGGTTTTGGAACAACTATTGTAAACCATAAATTGCGTGTGTACCTATACACCCAAGCGGGAATGGGAATGTGCACGTATTCATCCACTGACTGTCCAGTTAGGACCAGAGGGAATGGGCTCACGCCAAAATGCACAGCTGAAAGGGTCCACTGTAAGGATCTCATTTAGTGTTACGAGCATTTAAACAGCTCCTGGTGACCGGAGATAGAGAGTAAAGTGTGGGAAAGAGATAGACATAGAAAAACAGATAGTGAGAGAATGACAGACAGATTTAGTGCGACAGAGAGCAAGAGAGAGCGAGATGTCAAGACGTGCTGTTTCCCCGGGAAACCGTAGTATTCACTTCCCCTCTCACTACAACATGAAAGCTACCATAGCGCGCGCACACACACACACACACAGACCGAACAAAGACAGAAAGAAGAGGTATTTACACAGTACAAAGACAGACAGACAGAATAAAGCACACATCTCCCATTGATGGAGTAGTTTAAATTGACAGTGGAGAGAGGATTTCCCTGTGAGGCCATAGTACTGCTGTGGCAAATGATAGGGTGGCTAAAACGGAAGATGACTCAGCTCAGAGTGAATGAAAGGCACTGAAATCTTCTTTCAAGGGTACACACTCTCTCCCACATACACAAGCAGACTCTCATTCGCTTTTGGTCTCTCTTTAAATAGACACAGAGATCTGCATCAGTTACAAAAGTGTTTGATTGGTGTGTGTGTGTGTGTGTGTGTTTGATTGGTGTTTGTGTGTGTGTGTTTATGAATAGGCAGTGCAGTTGTTTGTGTGGGAGTCAGTGTCTTCTTTGTGTGGCCAATCCACTGAATGAAGCCAGGTTGTGCCGTTTCCCCGGTAACACTGCCTAAATCTCTCAACCAGTACCCAGAATGCCTCTCTGCCAGGATTTTGATCACTTCCCAATAATGTTTTATGGGAAACAAACAATATTAGTGTATGAACACACAATACATCGCAGGTTTCAGGGCCTTATTTCTTAAAACAGTTGCCCACATATTGAAGAAGAAATTACTTTAATATAAACGTTTATTTTAATGAGTAAACTGTTTTTATTTCAACCTCCTACCAGACAATATATGTAGTTCTCTCACGAAAAGACCACAAAAGAATGAGGTATGTTTACCCACAAGTGAATGTTTATTTACAGGGAAATATGTACTGAAGCCACCAGCAAATCCAGTTCCAGATAGATTACTTAAGTATAGGAAGCCAAAACCCAGGTTAAACAGGAGAATATCTGGGAGTTTCTACTGCAGGGATAAAGGCCACATCCTGTTCCCAGGCCAGTAAAGGTCTCCTGCCTCTCAATAGCATCAACACTCTTACTGGACAGATGGGCTGAGAAAGAACATACAAAGGAAAAATGTAAGGTTCTCCACCATCTCAATGCTCATGGAAATGCTATAAATTACTAAATTACCCCACAGTTCTGAGACTCTAAATATTCAAACCAAGCAGTATGTTTGTAAATTATATTAGGATGCTTTGAACGGGATAACGTGCAGGTATGCCAAAGCTGATGCTCTGTTAGACCCTGTAGAAGTCTGCAGAGACTTCTCAACTTCTGTGCCACATCATCTAAAGTGGCCCTTCTGCCAAGTCTCTGTTCACACTTTCAGTAACACTAGTGTTTTATGTTCATTTAAACTGCAGCTTTAATATGTTCCAACTAAGATTGTGACTGACTTCCCCTCTGACCAAGGCAGCCTCATGCATCCACCTGGATCATCATCCGCGAGGAGATCCCTTCTCTCCCTGTGAGACAATGCCCTGTGAGACATGCCTGCCAAATGACCTAATCGTATTTGAACCAACTGTAACATTTGCATAATACAGTGACTCTCAAAAGTATTCAAACCCCTAGAAAAGCAGTTTCAGTAGCACTAATCAATGCAAAAAAAAAAAATCCATGATTTCATTCTGTAAAATAACATCTGCAAATGTTCTAAATGAATTTCAAACATAAGCATGACACACATGAATGAGCTGTGGTGCCACCGATGGTCTTCAGACGTCACGTGATTAGTCCCAGTCCAGGTGTGTAGATAAGGTGCTTCACATGATTTCAGGATAAATACACCTGTCTCTGGCAGGTCCCACAGTTGGCTGGTACAATTTCTAACAAAAACTACATGAAGATGAAGGTCCATTCAAAGGCAGTGACTAATCATTTTACACACATTTTCACAACAAATCTTGGCTAGAGTTTGCCAGATTGGCACATGGGAGACTTTCAAACTAAGTGAAAGAAGATTATATGGTATGATGAGACAAAAATAGCTTTTTGACCTCAATGTTAAGTACAAGCCTAACACTACACATCCTGGGAAAACCACAACTATAATAAAGCATGGTGGTGGCAGCATCATGCTATGGGGACACATCCCTACATCTTGGCCTGGAATGTTTGTGAAGACATACGGCAAAATGGATGCTGCAATGTACAGAGGAATCCTGGAAGAAAACCTGATGAACTCTGAAGGGACTTGGTAGACATAATAACTCTGAAGGCACATATTCTCCCAGCAGGACAGTGACCCCAAACATGCAGAAAAGTCCACACTGGAGTGGCTTGAAAACAAATGTCCTGGAGTGGGCCAGTAAGAGCTCTGACCTCGATCCAATTGAAAATATCTGAAATGGGTTGAAAATTGCTGTTTACCAAGGTTACCCTTGTAACTTGATGGAGCTTGAGCAGTTAGGCAAAAAAGCTGGTAGAGACTTATCCAAATAGACTCATGACTGTAACTGTAGCCAAAAGTGCCTCTACCAAGTATTCTATTTCTATTTTGTCGTTTTAATGGATTTAAAACAATTTATTTTTCACTTTGACATTATGGACATTTGTGTTGATCTGAGGCAAAAAACCCTGAATAAATCCATACATGGAAATAAACATCAGGTTTATAGGTTTAGTTATTATAATTATGTTCTGGCCCCAGATCTTCTACTGCGACAAAATACATTCTCGTGGCTGAATCCATTTGTCTGCTCCTGATTTAAACATTCTTGTACCCCAGCTGCAACCTACCTATAATGGGCAATAAATACAATAAGGGGAAAAATCCTCAAAAACACTCATGATCGAACACACTTTACACAAACTTCACCAGCTGCATTCTGACATCCGGAATAACAAGAGATACAGAGTCCTATCATTACCCAGCATGCAATTATACATACACAGGCAGGGTGAAGCGGGAGATGTGTATGTGTGCATGTGACAGCAAAGCTGTCAGCCTTATCACACCGTCAATACCCAGCATTCCCCTGGGGCTTATAGATCTACGTCCTCAGTGGGTTCTCTTCACACACCAATTTCTGGTCTGTATTCACACAGATATTGAAATGTGTGAGATCAGAGATCACCATACTGTATATCCACGTAGACACACGGATCACTGACACACAGGGAATGCCTTATGACACGATTACTCTCCACATGCAGTATTTGTTCTTAAAATGTATAATATCCTTTAGACAGTTTCCATTAGAAATACGTATTTTGGATCCTTCAGACCTGTAGTAACTGAGTTGTAACAAAGAGTTTTCTCATGAGTGGATAAGAGACCCTTTTATTTCGGAATGGCTGGGAATTACAGCTGCAGATTAGTTCAGATCCACCTCTTCATACAATCAACTGCAGATTAGTTTGTATCCACCTCTCAGTGAAATCAGCTGTGGCTCTGTGGAGCTAAGGAGATGTTCTGAGATGGAGAAATGTTTTGCAGTCCATCGATGGGAGGGAGAGCACCTCCCCCTGGTGGTTACAACTGGGACTGTGCTGGAAGAGCCGGTTGAAGATGACTCCAGGCAATGATCTAAGATCAGCCTTGTATTATTTTACCCATAATAGTTTAACATGAGGTTTAGCAGACCCTGAGTGGTGACTGTTGTGATGTATTGGTACCAGTGTAGGGGAAAGGCCTGCGTTTTATGTGTGGATTAATACAGTCATCCATCATCCAGGTAGTTCTGACCAAACTTCAGTCCCTTTGTACTATGCAGTCAGCTTGTATTAATGCCCAGGGCAGTTTTGCATGTGTGTGTGTGCTGAACACCTGTACACGGCCAGTAAATAATTATGTTTTTTTTATGCAGAGGGTCTGAATTCTAATGATTTCCAAAAGGACATAGAGGGTCTGAAGTTAGAGCTTCTACCAGTTGTCATGATTCACTCCTCACAGAGCCAGGAATGACAGAGCATTTAACCAGAACATGTCCACGTTAACTGTAAATAATGAGTCTGAATCTGGACAGCGTTTTAAGTACCTATTCTTAAACAATGTGTACATAGAAGGGGTTACCGTTCTAAACTGTTACCCTCACAAAATAAAAAATATTCAGAGCAGTAAATTGTTCGGATAAAACACTAGAAACAGATTACCTCTAGGGTGCAATAAACATGTGTCAATATAATTAAATCTAATTGAAGACTGTCTTGGCTTGCGGTCATTGAATTGGTCAGAACGCCTGTCTGGTAGACTTTGTGGGCTGTGGTAAGCTGGTGCATTAGTGTAATTGGTGATTGAGACGGGAGGTGTTTCCTGTTTCTGAAAGTCACCTTGCTTGTATAATTAGCAGTTTGATGATAGGCCAGCTGACGTATTGCCCCATTGACTTTAATTGGATAACATACTTCCTGCCATCTGTATTTTTTTCTCTGTCCACAAATCTCAGGCTCTCTCTTCTCCGCAACCTCTCTCATCTGATCGCTGGTCACCGTCTGCTTTCACAGGAGTACCAACAATTCCTTTTTGTTGCATGTTCTACCTGTGTAGGGGGTCTATCCATCAAATTCGCTGCCTCCACACATACAGTGCCTGTGAAACCAAAACAAACAAAAGTATTTTTAATGATCAGTGACAAAGACCCCTAATTAAATTAGTTTTGCTTTCATGTTGTAACACAACACAAACGTTCAAGGAGTTGTATACTTTTGGAGGCACTGTATACTGCTGAATGATGGGTTGGATTCCAGACTAAGGCTATTTCAGCACACCTTACTATATATTCCCCCTCTTTTTCTCCACTGAATTAAAAACTAAATAACATAACACAGCTTTCTTTAGAACCGGCAAGCTGTCTACAGTAGTTGTTAACTGACAGCGGGATTGAGATACAAAATAAATGTGCCATTGTGGACAGAGCAAGTAGAGGCATGGACATGGTGAGGCTCGGCTTGAAGCGCTGGGCATAATGACTTACAGTACATGACATTCTTTAACTGACTTACGAACTAAATACACACCTACTGAGGAGTGGGTATTAGTATGGAGTACCTTAAATGCCTTTTGAACTAAGCTTTAGGGTCTGGAGCAGTTAGTTCACAATAAAGTAGTGATGGCCATTTGAGGCTTCA
This sequence comes from Esox lucius, assembly GCF_011004845.1. Taxonomy (NCBI): domain Eukaryota; kingdom Metazoa; phylum Chordata; class Actinopteri; order Esociformes; family Esocidae; genus Esox; species Esox lucius. Next base: position 19,434,459 of record NC_047589.1, read on the forward strand.
TTAGTGTTATTTTAGCAGCAGGATATTATGCTGACTACATGGTTAACTATTTTGTCTTATATATTTCAATGATAGCTTTTATTTTGAAAAAGAAAATCTGAGTTAGCACTGCTAGCATTATATCCTGCTGCTAGAAGAACGGTAATGAAGCCTCGAATGGCCATCACTACAACAAAGTGAGCCAAACAAAAAATATACATAATATACATTTACTGGACAAATACTGCAGACGCGTTCAGGTTATTTTCCAAATGACCTCTGCCCTCACACACGATATGCTTCAGAGCAGGCTGAATCTGAACCAGTATGCGTACCGGTGTTTGGGCCAGATGTGGACATTAATTATCGGTAAAAATGGAAGTTAATTCATGTACGTACACAAACGGTATCTCTGGCCCTTAAGCAGGTGTCGGCAACTTTGGTCCTGGAGGGCAGAAACACTTTCGATATGCCTACCGGTTCATTTGACTCACCTGATGTAGCAGAGCTCATTTACTCCCTGATTAGAAGTAGAGGATGAAGAACAGAAGGGCTGCAGCCCACCCGGACAGGCGTTGCCTACCTCTGCCCTAAAGGATTAAGGCCTGGATGATTACTACATGTGTTCGACTGACATGTTCAGGATGTCAAGGTCTCCTCTACAGGGGTTCCCTGCCCGTGTATTTAAACAGCTTTATGAGGTACACTCCCAAAGAGATAACTATGCACAGCCTTGTCTCAGAGATTTTCTGAAGAGGAGAAAATATGTAAATGAATGAAGCGCAGAGCAGGTTCCAGGTCTGTTTAATGCGCTTCTGCAAATTAACTCTAAAATTGGTGTCGCTTGATACTCTGTATCAGGTCAGATCTGTGTTTGATATTGATTGATATTGTTTGATCGTTCTTGTTATACTGCTGATTGGGTTGATTTGTCAGATCCGACTCAGTCAAAAATGGTTATGTGCCATCAATTATACTCCTTTAATTAAATTCAAATTCATCCCCGCTGGCGCATAATGTTCTGAGAACCAAATGCTTCTTAGAGCTTGGTGAGAAAGCATGGCTGTCATATGGTCATTTTGCATACAGTCTTCTCACATCATTCTGGGCATAGTGTTAGATCCCCATTATCTATTCAAAGTTTGAAAATAATTCTAAGAATTGTTAAAAAGAAAGTATGTCAAGCTTACACCTACACACTGTCTGGTTAACGGTGTTCTCTAAATGAATGCTTGTGTCTTTTGAAATAGTGTCTGTTCGAATGGATCATGGTTTCCCAAAACCTCTCCTCGGGCCTCCCTGGACCGTTTAGTTTTACCATAAACCGGCAAACCTGATTAAGTTAGACTTAATGGGGATGTATCTAGGAAGGCCCCAGGAGAAGTTTGGGAAGCCCTGGAATAGATTTACATCAATGTGTAGAATGTTTTTTTTTTTTTTAAAGATCATTGCTTTAAATCTCACTTAAGCTGAAGATAAATAAATGTTTGCTTGATTGCTTAAGGAAATACATTACATTTCTGGATTCAATTCTAAGTTAACCCAAAATAAAATAGCAGGGTTGTGAAATGTCTTATTGAAACATTCAGTAGATGTTGTAAAACCATTATTGCAAAAAAAATTAAAAATATCATCATTTACATTTTTGGAATTTATTAAACCAGATTAAAACTTCAAACACCTCAAAACCAGAACTTTAAAAGAACCAAGTTTAGAGCCTCTTTCCCACAGTTGATGAGCAATGTAACCTACTGAATCCTATTAGCGCATAGTGCACTGTATGTCACTGTCTTATGTGATGTGGTTTTCCCTGTCATTACAGCTCCTTGCGAGGCGGATGCCTTTTTCTGCCACAGCAACATGTGCATTAACAACACCCTGGTGTGTAACGGCATTCAGAACTGTGTCTACCCCTGGGATGAGAACCATTGCAAAGGTGAGAGGTTAAGCCCTGACTAATCCACACCAGATACACGTGGTCTATGCTGGGCGTGGTCTATGCTGGGCGTGGTCTATGCTGGGCGTGGTCAATGCTGGGCGTGGTCTATGCTGGGCGTGGTCTATGCTGAACTCCCTCTGGAACACATTCTGTCATGCTTCACAAGTTCTCACAGTCATTACTGACATCTTGCCTGCCCTCTGTAATCGACAATCCACATCTGAAATGTCGTGTGTATTTCTCTCCCAACCACGTCCTCCTCTCCATCTCTCTCCACCTCCCTCCACCTCTCTCCCGGCTCACTCCTTCACCCTTTCTCTTTTGACATGATCACATGATCCACCTTAAACCCACTGTCAATCTGGTCCAATCCACTGTTTATCCCCTGACTGTCTCCAGGATGTGTCCCTCTCTATCCATTAATTTCCCTCTGCGCTTCCTTCACAGTCAAGCTCAGTTCCACTTGTGTTGCTCCACGTCTGTATTACCATGTGTATTATCGTGATATGTTCCATACAAAAGAATTGAGTGGAATTCTCATTCAGCAAGAGTTCCTACAACTTCCTCTCTACCACTCCCCCTTCTCAATACATATCTGATCTTAATGCACACTCCCATTAAAATTGCATTTCTTTTGACTGCATTTCCTGAGTTTCGTTCTGTCTCAGCCTTCTATGCAGCCCTGTCTCCCACTACCCTCTGTTATTACAGCAGTCCAATTAGATCCGTGATTCCCGTGTTTAGCTCAGTGTCCTCTGAGTCCCTGGTCAATCGATATGTGTTCTTACTGCCTGGTGTCTAATGTAGCGGTAGTATACAACAAGGCACATCAATAGGGCTCACCCAGCAGAGGGAAGGCAAACTGGACAACGCGAGGACAACTTGGGGGCGATTCAGTTCTGATCAATAATAACATGTATACAATGAAATTATACCTCCGACTAAACGGGCACTTATGAGACAAATTATGAAGTGATGGAAGAGCGAAGGGACCTGCCCTCCGAAAATCTGTTTCGGTCAGCATCTTCCCTGGACGTGTTTTTTATTCTCCTTAGCTAATTTGCTGATCTCCCCCCTTGTCTCTGGTAATGTATAGATACTGAGCTGCATGCATCTGTCTTCATTAGCAAAATGTCATTTTACGAGCTCCTTTCCTGTTGTCAGTGTTGCTGCCTTAACAAGGGAGTTGATGACATGGAACAAAGAGATGAGTGCACAAACACCCAGAAAATATGATTTTCTTCCAGCATATGTGGTTACAAGAATCCAAGTCCGTTCTGTAGTCAGCTTCTAACATGTATTGGCATGCTACACATCCATGATCAATGAAATAAACAACAGCATGTATACCGACTGTTTTCATAGTTCATTAATTAATAAAATAAAATGGGTTCTGAACAATTAGCATTGACTATATTAATAACGATGTCTAAACATAATTACTGAAATATAATCATTAAAATCGAAGCAGAGTGTGCTCATAAATGTGTTAGGCCTTCAACTGGTTTAAAACAAATCTGGTCGGGTCAGTCCAAAAAAATCTACAAGATTGCTGAAACAGGGCATCACTTGGGACCACTCCACTGCTGACTTTTGCAGGAGAAGTAATGCTTTCGATTACCAAATTCAACAAGCCTGAGCTGTGCTTCAGGCTGTAAGTCACATAGAGACGTGAAACATGTTGTCACATTAACAGCGTGTGTAAATCACCAGGGAAACAAAGGAAATAAAAGGGTTCTAATTGTGGTGCTTAGGATATAATATGATGTATAAGGCTGAAAAGCCATGTATTAACATTGTTCCGCAGTTCCAAAAAACAATGACATTTGGTCATAATTTTAACACTAGTAACAGATGAAGAAACCACATTCCCTCTCTTTGGTTCAAAGCAAATGCAATTGTTTTGTCAATTGCAAGGTCCAAGCAAAATGTAACCGAGCTTTCAACGCAACCCCGCCTACCATAACTGGGGAGGTGTGGGGGGGTGAAACATTCGGCACCCTGGGAGCACTTAGGTTTGACTGTGTTGCAGAAAGACAGGATGACATCTAGGCATTGGGGAAAAACCACTCCACCCTTGGCTTGTCTGTACAGAGCACATTGTTCCAGTAGTTCTCTTCATTTGTGGATTATCTAGAAGACTATGATTGTTTTCTGATGGCTCCGTAAACCCCTCCAGAGTAATGAGCCTCATACATTTCTTCTGATGGCCTTAGAGAGCTCTTTTGATTTTGGCATAACATGTTACCAGACTTTTGTATGGTTTGAACAAAATGTATTGATCTTTACTAAAGAATGGACTGTCTGAGTCACAGACACAAACAATGTCAATTAAAACACGAGATTATTATTATGGGAGATTGTTAAAGAACAAACAGCTCATTTACTCAGCTAATAAGCCAGTACACCCCAATCAAAACCATAATCATTTAACAATTGCAACTGAACATACCAGCTATATTTCCCATTGCAAGCATTACCTCACAAAATAACCTGGTGATCCAATGTTCAAATCCAACAACGTTTCACACATTACATCGAAGAGATCACAAGCAAACTGCAATGGAGGGGGAAAAAAACATACTACTTACCATTAAGATGATCATTGGAAAACTTAGTCCATCCTCCTGCTTTTTGAAATGGGCAAAGGACATGTCATAAAGTCTGTCTTTTGATTTATGTATCTCAAAAGGAGTACATTCTCGATTGAGATCAAAGACCCGGTTGACATTCAACGCTGTCTGGTGGTGTTTCCCCTAGTAAGTCTTGATGGCTTTCAAGGCAGAGAATGCCCTTTCAGCTGAGACAGTGGGCACCAGGCCAAGATCAGATCACTAAGGAGAAGTTTTTACCCTCAGCCAAGATGAACATTGAATGGTGTTTTCATTTTAGCCATCATGATGGTTGACTATGTTTTCAAAGGGTTCTGTAAGTAAAGGCTTTGCTGTTAAGTGGGCCAAACAACACAAATCAGAATAAAAAAATTGACAATATTGGCAGCATTTTGTTTGTTTTGATAAAACAGTAGGTAGTATGAACATTCTAGCTGTTCCACTTTATGTCCCACTTTTTCCAGAATTCACAGACATAAAAAAAGAAATCGACACTGTTAACCACAATGGCTGAGTATACTTAAAGGCCCAAATTGGTCATAACGAATTTTCTGTAGCCTATAGAAGCACACTGAATAATGCATTTTAACATGCGGGAAAATAAAATCATATGATAAAGATCAATCCCATGCACAATCACAGGGCTGGCGTCAGGAATCCCAGGTCCAAGAAAAGGATCTTATTTTTTATGTGCTTTATATTGGTGCAGACACACTCACTCTGGGCCAGTTACTTGCAAAGGTCTCCATGAAAGCTTTCTAGTTATACAAAATATTCAATTCAGTCAAAAGTTGTGCTGTAGATCTTAATGTGAGAAAATTGCCCTTCAAGTGCATCTATTGGATCATTCATTTATTTTGTCAGTTTCTTACATGAAGCACTACTGTCCTCATTGCACATATTCCTGAATGTTCACATTACAGAATATTTAAGTATGAGTATTAAGTTGATTGTGTGTGGGGGAAGAAACAATGTTATGTTCCACTAATATTCTCCTCTGCTATGCTCAGTCTATTTTAACTCATTTACACGAAAACTCTCTAGCATTTGAATTCCCATATTTTCCATGTTTGTTTTTTATCCACTTTTAAGTGCTCATGACTTTTAGTTCATCATTATTTTCTCTCATTGCTAGTTACCAAGCAGCTTTGGCAACTGCCACACATGGGCTGGGAGCTAACAAAATGGTTAATAATGAAAGTAGCTCTATGCCCTTTGACTGGACAATTGATATATTTATTGATCTGGTGTACAAACATATCAAGTTAAAATTTCTCTGTAAGATAAACTACTGATAATTTTTTTAAGTCATAGAAGAGACTCCAGGGGAACTGGAAGTGTTAACCCTTATTTTAAATACAGTTTAAAAACTGTAACCTTTTAAAAATAACCAGAATCTAGAATAGCCTTTTTTCTCAGGTGACAGCAATCTGTCAAGCTTAAATTGTCTTTGTTTCACTATCCTGTTGGTACTCACAATTATTGTATAATGAGCACAGTCACATAAACTTGTGAGCATTACCAACAATACACTATGAAATAACTTGCTAAAAACAAGCAACACATCAGCGTAATTAACTTTCACTAGACATTTTTATAGGTTTTCAAAATGATGAAAAAATAGCACATCCCAATGTATATATTATTCCCTAGCAATGGCTATCGAGAAGAAATGTGGTGCTCTGGGACCTTTCAGTCGCATTGGCCAAATTCTCTATATAACTGCTCACACACACACACATAACAAAGTATATATTATATCCAGCCTAGCTACTGAAAACTTTTCAGCCCTTTCCCCACAGGCAGGTTCTGTTCTGTTGGAACAGCCTTAGTTCTTTAACACCAGACCTTTTCAACAAGCTGCTGTTCATCAATAACATCTTGATCTTTCTTGTAGCTCCATTTCCTTCTGTGTGTTGGGAATCACCTTTACAGGTTTACTGTTATGTATCTGTCTGCTGGGTTGTGATCTTTCACAACCTGGCTGGCTGTGTGTGCCTTTGCTGCTGGTTTCACGAGTGGGTGTGAGTTGGTCATATCTTAAATGGGCAATGCCAGCAGAATTGCTCTATAACTGCAGTGTGTTTTACCAGTCGGTTACATTTGCATAGAGAGGTTGAAAGCAGTAATTGTGCCCTAACGGTCACTCTTCTCCTCCCTCACTGTCTCCACTCTTTTTCTGCCTCTTTTCCTCTCTACACCTATCTGACTCTCATCCCTTATTTGTCCCTACTCCCCGATCTATCTCCCCTCCTCATACTCTCCTCCCCTGTCTGTCTCTCCTCCCTTTCCTCCTCCCCTCCATCTACAGAGAAGAGGAAAGCCAACATCCTGGACAACCTGAACAACACCAATGGCACCATCATCGGTGTCACCTGCTGTATTGTGCTCCTCCTCCTCATTGTGTCCATTATCGTCCAGATCAAACAGCCCAGGAAGAAATACATCCTCCGCCGCGAGGAGTTCGACCCCACCATGTTCCAGGAGGTCTTTGAGCCCCCGCACTACGAGCTCTGCACGCTACGGAGCGCCACGGCCACTGGCGCCTCTGCGGACCTAGTCGACCTGGCGGAGGACTTTGAGAACTACCACGCGCTGCGCCACTCGTCCTCGCGCTGTGTCCACGACCACCACTGTGGCTCCGCCTCCAACCCGGGCTCTGCCCACCTGTCCCAATTGTCACTCAGTGGTCGGGGTAGCCGCGGCAACCTAAGTATGCGTGAGGCCGCCACACTCCTCACGGACCTCCCCCCCCAGCCGGTACGGCCTCTTCTGCCTAACGTTGCTACGGGGAACCGGCGAAGCATCCTGGTGATGAAGCACAGCTACTCGCAGGAAGCGGCCGATAACGGGTGCGACCTCGACGATGACCTGGAAGACGTGCCAACGACGAGTCACCGGCTGTCACGTCACGAGAAGGCAGTCCAGCGGTCAGTATCTATAGATTTCTGATGATGGTCAGTCGATCAAGACATCCTAGTAGCAGGTGTCATGGGAAGGGGAATTGTTTTCTTCTGTTTCAAGCTTTTTTAATTCCTCTCCTCTATTTTTGTTCTTCCATTATTTTGTTTGATTTTTTTAAGGTTCTAGCAATATGTTTTTTTGCTTTTCCTTTTTCTTGCCCCCCCCCTTCTCGCACACCTCGTATCTCACTACCTTTCAGTATATGTCTCAATCTAAATCACTCTTTCTGTTTCTCAATCTTTATATTTCATTCTCTTAATACGTAACATAGCATAGCATGCAACGTCAGACCATGCTTAGTACCCACAAACATGGCCAGTGTCTTTGCCAGGTCTGTTGATCTATAACAAATTTAATAACTGTCTATTATGTGCAAATAATGCATGTAATTCATCAAACACACACCCTTGTTTTTCCTGTAGAGGACGTTTATAATCTCAATCCAGTCTTTTCAGTTTATATAAAAACAAGGGCTTTTATTGGTGCCTGCCGTTGATAGAGATTATTGAAATATTTTGAATGCCAATAACTTTATTTTGTAAACTGAAAGTATAACACATACATTTCTTTGTTAAAGACAAAAGGTGAATTTTACTTGATTTGGTAAATTTCAAACCTTTGGCATGAACCTGTTTTCTATACAAAATAAAACATATTTATTGTACGGATAACTGCGACTTGCTGTCTTGACAAATTAAATGTTTACAAGCATACACTAAGGTACGTGTACTTCCAAAATATCGTCCAAGTTGCAGTACCTTTGTTGTGCATGCAATTTGTGTGACCTACTTTATTCAATATAGAAATACTTCAAAAAGTATTGTTTTACTATAATACCCAGCACAGCAATTTCTATGCATGCAAGACTTTCAGAGTCAAAAACTCTGTTGAAATGTAATGCTTTTATGTAGCAAATAAACTGTTCATGTATTTGTATATTAATCACTATGCAAAACAAACGTTTGATATTAAACGACAGAGCGGTGACATTTCAGGTTCTGCCTCATTGGCTCTTTGAGCAAACACGAATCAGAATACAACACGACTAGGGTCTAAGACAATCTCAAGGTAAGCCCACTTATACAACAATAAACATATTTTATGTTTCTGTGTAGTTCGTCGTTTGCCCATGTAAGTCTGGAGTTCTATGTGGTTTTTATTTCTTAATGATATGTGAAATTGGTGTAGATTTAGGTTTTATTTGTAAGAATCTTTTGATATGATTCATTGTCTTCAAGATGGTTACTCTGCTTGCGGCCATCTTGGTTTGTGGTGAATTTTTGTGTGACATTTTTGGCTGCTGTTTTTTTGCGTTTTTTTACATGATACATTTATGTTTTCTTCTTACTGAAGCAATTTCATGAACATAATTTTATTATTTATTAGCATGTCATTTTTTGTTGAACCTGTGAACATTAATAATATTCCTAATCTTTGACCTGTATTTCTTTTATCCTTGTAGCACAAAATATCAAAGGTGTATAATTTAACATGAGAAAATTGGATTAGCACACATTAAAATTAAGCACATTAAATGTACCTATTCTAAAATGTGATTCTAAACAAGGTAGTATAATGTAACTTTTTTAGAACTTTATGTAAATCTCCTGAAGTCTTTAACCTGTATTAATCTGGTATTTTGACTTCAAGAGCTTGAGACTAGACAATCCTCTCTACCTATTTGATAAATAATGAAGCCAGATTAAGTCTTTTTTAGGTAGGCATTTTCATGTGAGATAAAATGATATGTTTGCAAACTACTTTTAGCATTGCTATAAGGTTCTACCTGCAATCCAATCACACAAGGCTGGGGTGGTAATACAAAATAAACTATGAATAATAATTGAGTCATGAAAGTGAAAGACATCAAAAAACTGTTTCGAGTCATTCATATTATAGGATATTGTCCAATGAAATAAATTGAAACTACGTTGAACAATCTTTTTCTGTAAAATTTCAATGACTAGTTATTTAAGCTATAATTGAATACAGGGGTACCAGAATACATTTAAGGACCCTTAGAAAGGTGCTTATGTCTTTGACTTGTTCTATGTTAATATAAAAACATGGAAGCAGTATTTACAAATAATGACCACATTATATTGACATTGGCAAGTAATTTACTGACTCAGAGAACAACACATTATACCAGTGTACTCATTCAGAATTTAAGCTCTAACAATGTTGCTTTCTCTCTATAGGATCTAGGGTATTTGTCATTTTTGTAAATTATTGCTTTAGAACTTAACTTTAACATGAATTCCTATATACTGCTCTGGAAAAAATTAAGAGACCACTGCAAAGTTATCAGTTTCTCTGGTTTTACTATTCATAGGTATGTGTTTGAGTAAAACGAACAGTTTTGTTTTATTCTATAAACTACTGACAACAATACTCCCAAATTCCAAATAAAAATATTGTAATTTGGTTATTTTAACAACTTATAACCAAAAGAATATGCATTGTTTTCAGACCTCAAATAAGGCAAAGAAAACAAATTCATATTCATTTTTCAACAACAAAATACTAATGTTTTAACTTAGGAAGAGTTCAGAAATCAATATTTGGTGGAATAACCCTGACTTTTAATCACAGCTTTCATGTTGTGTTACTTTATGCCACTCCTGGCAAAATAATGAATGTAGCTCGGCTTTGTTTGATGGCTTGTGACTATCCATCTTCCTCTTGATCAAATTCCAGAGGTTTTCAATGAGGTTCAGGTTTGGAGATTGGGCTGGCCATGATAGGGTCTTGATCAGGTGGTCCTCCACCCACGTCTTGATTGACCTGGCTGTGTGGCATGGACCATTGTCCTCCTGGAAAAAAACTATTCTCAGAGTTGGGGAACATTGTCAGAGCAGAAGGAAGCAGGTGTTCATCCAGGATAACCTTGTACTAGGCTTGATTCATGCGTCCTTCACAAAGACAAATCTGCCCGATTCCAGCCTTGTTGAAGCATCCCCAGATCATCAACGATCTTCTTCCAAAATGTACAGTGGTTGCGAGACACTGTGGCTTGTAGGCCTCTTGAGGTCTCCATCTAACCATTAGATGACCAGGTGTTGGGCATAGCTGCAAATTTGACTCGTCAGACAAGATTACTTTACTCCATTCCTCTATGGTCCAATCCTTATGGTCTTTTGCAAACTTCAGCCTGGCTCTTCTTTGCTTCTCATTGATGAAAGGCTTTTTTGTAGCTTTGCACGACTGCAACCCTGCCCCTAGGAGCCTGTTTCAGACCGTCCTCACCGTGCACTTCACCCCAGCTCCTGTTTGCCATTCTTTTTGTAGGTCACTTGATGTCATCCTACGGTTGTTGAGTGACATTTAAATGAGTTGACGGTCATCTCGGTCAGTGGACAGTCGGTTTCGCCCTCTGACAGTCTGTAGCTTTGTTCCCCAATGTCTGTTGCTTGACCTTGTTCTTATGAACCGCTGTCTTTGAAATTTTCAGGATGGACGCAACCTGACGCTAAGTGTATCCCTCTGCCAGTAAAGCCAGAAATGAACCCTTCTTTTCCCCTCTCAAAGCTTTTCTTTTCAACTCTTATCATACTGAATAGTTTTTTTAATTTTATTCAAATTACCTTTGAGGTACTACTTGCACTGTTTTTGCCATCCAGATGGTCCTATTGCAAGAGGATAGTGATGACCACAGCAGTGGTTTTTATACTTTTCCTTGATAAATAAGATTTGGTTCAGGTAATCACCTAATCAGTACCTCATCAAGTAAAATGAGGTGTACCTGTGTTGGAATTTAACAGACACTGGAATGGAATGGCTGCCATACATGTAGATATGCTGATTTAAGAGAAATTAGGAGTGGCCTCTTAATTTTTTCCAGAGCTGTATAATTCAATGTGATTAGAAAAAAGAAAGGGTATTCTCTTAATTGACTCATTAAATATAGGATCATCTCTATAATTTGTGCACGATCGTTCAACATCCCCACCTTTATATTTACATTGTATTAATAATATTATACAAGCCTGTGCAGATATATTGCTGAAAGAAATATGGATCGTAAGTTCTATCAGCGAAAGCACTAACCTAGAAAAACAAGATTGTCTGTACCTACACTTGAGGGCCTTACTGGGCTATGCAGGAGGAGTACACTACAAGGCAGTTCTAAGTTCTGGAATGTAAAATCTGTGATGTTCTATCTTAGAACTTTGCTCCAAAGTTCTAGACATGGCTTCACCATGTTGTGTTCAATTTTAAGTTGCTTTAATGGAATAGCATATAACTTAGTGTTTTTAGTTGGGTAAATACTTTATTAGAATGTTCGGTCATAAAGCGTCCACGTGGTTGTCCTATCATTGCACGTAATGTCATGTATTTGACTCCCTGGTTGAATCCCTCAATCAGTATTATGCTGGGACATTCAAATAAAACCGTAACCTAAGTTGTGTCATTCAGTAGACTATGAGAAATGTTTAGTCATGTTATGTTTGTGTGTTTGGGTGTGTATGTGTTTTTTGTGTTTTCTTACGTTCTACATAATGTTGCATTGTTTCCATCATATAGACTTCTTGAAAATAGTGCAATCCTGGATCAGTACGAACGGGCTTCAAAGAAATATGAAAATACGGACCGGAGATTTACATCAGCATGATGGTGATGAAGAAATAGAGAATATGTAATATGTAACAAAATGAAAGTAGCTACGGAGTTGGAAAAAAAACCTCAGGGGCATGGAGGTCTTGAAAGTATTGAATACTAGTAGGCTTACACCCTAACCTAATATTGCCTAGTCATATTTTGTATTCTCATAAAATGGATTTTAAGGATGCTTATTATCGAACAAAACATTTTGAATTAATACATTTGAGAAAAGCTTTTGTTGCTCAGATTTACCTTTAATCTAAATGAAGGATCACGACACCTCATTCAATGTTCAGAGCATGTGATTTTTGCATCATATTGTAAACATTATTTTGGGTGGTCTGTGCTTGCAAGTTTTAAATTTCAGGGAAGTTGACACATCTATTAGTTATAATTAGGTGATCAGTCAGTAACTAATCCCAGTGTAATATAGCCTTTCTGAATAAGCCACCATCTAATTATTTTCCAGGAAAACTGGAAATGTTATGGTATGCATGTCCACTGAAACATGAACTAACAACTAGATTGGAAAGTTAAGTCATCCAGTAATACAATAAATACATCTACTTTTTAAATGAGATCCCTATAACAAATCTACTCATAATAATATTTTGGTGGTATGAATTGATTGCATGCAAATTAAATTAAAAGGCAAATGCCAATGCAAATGAATCTTTGACTATTGTATTTTAACATGTTGATTCCTCTCACTAATGTTGATTGTTTAAAAGTTTAGTTGATTATTATTTTACTAAAACATTTCAGTTCATTTATCATAGGCCTCTCTTATAGCAACCTCGCCAGTGATCTTTGTACTCAGACTTTTCTACTCTGGGTATTTAAAGACAGTTTTTAAAAATATAAATATGAATACCATTTAGGGCTGAATTTCTGAATGCTTTGTAAGAAAAGACTAATAATAAAGTCTAATCACTTTTCTTTTAAGTTTTTATGTAATTCTTTTTGTCATGTGTTTTTCTTCTGTCTTAGTTCAAGCTTAGTTAGGTCAAGTAATTATTTATAAAATGTAATTCAGTTGAGATAGATAAATATACTGAACAAACATATAAACGCAAAATTCAGCAACCTATAATATTTTACTGAGTTTCTGTTCATATAGGGAAATCAGTGAATTGAAATGAATTCATTGGTCTTTAATCTATGGATACATATAAATGGGAATACATATAAATGGGAATACAGAAATGTGCGCGCAGACAGTTTCTGGGATATTCAAATTCAGATCACAAAACATGGTACCAACAATATATAAGTCCCTTTTATATTTTTGTTCAGTGCTTGCATGGTAATGAGTGCCAACACTGACACAAATGTGTTCGCACTGCTCCTCGCACACACCTATAAGACACCATTCAGCCAAATGACCATTATAATAAGTCAAGGTATTTGAACTCCTCTATCTGGAAATACAGTTCACTCTCACTTGAATATTAGGCAGCTGTTATGGTGTCGACAAGGACTAGGAATTATGATATGGCAGACTTCATTGCAACTATGCTGACACTGCCAATATCCAAACAATAAATCAATCTTTAGTTTAATTTGACGTTTGCTTGGTTTTCTGCTTCGCTGTTGTTTATGTTAATGTGATTTTCTTTTCAGTGATGCACTGCATCTTTTTGTGTTCAATTAATGTGATGTGCTCACTTCACGGGAGCATATGCATCAATACAATTCCATGCATACACAATCACACAGACTCTGCAAATATACAGTACATGGAATTACCATTCACTATACTGTAGGTTGTATACTACAAACAGGCCTACCATATTTTGGAATGAGTTATTGCAATTCAATTCACAAAGTTTCTAATGAAACCTCAGGACGGAGACAGAAAGGTAAAGTGATATCATAAACTGTAATACATTTAATTCCACAGTTTAAAAAGTTTAAAAGATTTTTTATTGATTCTTAAAGAACAGAACCAATGTAAGCAAGCGCAAGACTCAAGAGTTTGGGCAATTGTGGGCTAGAGTGGTCTGTAGGCTAATAGTGTTTTCATTTCTCTACAGATACTTCAGACAGATACATCATTCTTCAGCATCTTGTCAGGTTTGACAACTTGTGGAACACTAATCTCCCTCATGCATCTTGAGAGAGTTGTTGCATTGAGTGACAAAACCATTTTGGAGTGCTGTGATAAGATAAAAAAGACAACTTTTTGTGTATGCGCTTGTTTTGTTTGGATAACAGTGATGATGACGGAGGAGATACCCTGTTTGTGTTCCTAAAATGGCGAAAGATTGTAAAGCCAGCACACACAAATCCTGATACTCAGATACTGGACTAAAACATTACGAGAAATACCTTTAATGTACATTGTTCATGGACTAAAAAACTTAACCTGTTCTTTGAAACTTGATGGATTATTTTTTCATTTAGAAGTTAACGTGAGGAAGTAATTTTGGTGCTGAAATCCCATCTGGAAATCCACTGTGTAAGTTTTGTTTGTCATGTGAAGTTCTTTCCCCGGACAGAGTTTCACACCCAAAAGAAAGTTGTGATGTCATGAACGGCATACACATTAGTTTTATTCCACAGGACAGGAAGGGTCACTTTAGTGCTTTCTGAGAACTGAAATGGGACATTGGGAATGGGCTTGAATTGAGTTTGTAGTTTTAATGATAGACACAAGCTTCATTGGGGTGTAATAAAATTGGTTTTCCAGATATCCCTGTTTAAAAAGTTTTCAGTCAAATTTCATTCTAGGTACTCAAACATTTGGAAATTGTTATATTAGTGACTTATCTATGCACACCAGGCAGTGTGCTCAATTACTTATAATTAATTATTAGGCTACTACATTATTCCAAATAGCATTAGGCCTTCTTTGCATTTAGCCTACATCAATCTTTAATTTCCTGTCATTCAAAATATGTGTATGGTTCAACACATTGAAGAAATGATGGCCAGAATGTTTTCAATAAACTAATACAAAATCTCATCAAATCCTACTGTCTTGTGTATTTGAAAGTGAGATTAATTAGTTATGTGCTCTTCTTTATACTTACTGTTATTTGTAAAACATAATACATACACACACACAAATATACACAAAAAAGGTTAATTATATAAAAAACATTGGTCCAAAGTTAACAGAAATTACAGTGAGACTGGACTACATATATATTCCCCGTCTCGGAAAGCTGCACTGTTTTGAACTTGTAGTTCGGACGCCAATGTCAGATGACTGTGTGACGCTGCTGGAAGGGTCGAACGTCGTCAGTCACGTGACGAATTAATAGTGAAACCCGACGTTCTGTAGGAGCTACACTTTTTATCGGTCCCATCTCTAGCTGCAAGTATTTGGAAATATAGAGTGAATTGTGTTGCAATAAGGTAGTTTATGTTCGAATAGTTCTATTTTCTTATGAGATCATTAACATCGGGTCAGTTTACGACAGACACCGCGTGCGTTTGGACAATTGTAGTGGCTAGCACGTCAACTTGAGTAGAGGACAACATGGTGTATTCGTTCGTACTGAAAGCTGTGCATCGTAATTTGCAACTTCACCCACAATCAACTCAATTTATGTTGCAACTATGCAAAAGCACACAGAACAATGTATACCTTCAGAAACAGACTGCTTCCAAATTTGTTTCTTCAAATCGCTTTATTATTATGAGCAATAAATTTTGTGCACAGAGTCGAAGCATTTCTCTCGACACAAGGTTGAGAAGCAAAGTAGAAAAGAAGGCTGGTGGGCAGGTATCGGTACCGAGACAAGGACCATCTACTGCACATAAAGGTAAGCGTCGCGAATACATGCATACCATCAATCTACCAAACCCTTAAATGTAAATAATCGTTTTCTTTCCATTTGGTGAAACTCACCTTTACATCTTAAGACTGGAAGAGTGTTGCAGACATTAGTGTGGTGGCATCAATATTTTGTTCCAGCACTCAAAGGGGTTTAAAACTAAGTGTGTAGAAGAGTTATCTCCCTCTCAACAGTGAAGGAAGCTGGCAAAGACTTCACCTACCTGATGGTTGTGCTCATCGGACTCGGAGTTACAGGTGACTTGCCGACAACACACAGAATATGATATTCTTCGATTGCCCTGCAGTATTGCTCCATCTTGCTGACCCCTGTAATTTTGTTGTCTTAGGTGGACTGCTATATGTTGTGTTCCAGGAACTTTTCTCCTCCTCCAGCCCCAACAAGGTCTATAGTAAAGCCTTTAACAAAACCAGGTTACACCCAGAGGTGAGTTAACAGAAACTTCAACAAGACAATTTCACTATTGTAAATTTGTTTTAGACTTTTCAGGAATTTGCCTTGCATACAAGAGCATCAAGTTAACTGTCAACATGTCATTAGTATATTTTAATTCCTTGTCTGTTTTCTAGACCTGAATGGAACTCCGGTCAAGCTGTGTAACATTTAGTCATATTGCTAGTTGTGGCATTAGCTGCTGCACCTGTTTTAGCAAGAGGACTTGCATTGGATAGTATTTTTAATGATAGATGGTATTAAAGGAAATGTGGTTATTTAATCCTACAGCCTTGCAAAAATAAACAAGTCAGAATGTTCAAAGCCACTTCTCCCTTCCAAATCAAAACCAAACATGTTGTCTCGCTTAGCGTTCTCACATGGGGCATGTATTCCACAAAACCAAAGTTCACTTTTAATCCAAATTTGTTTTAATTCTGCCAACCAAATATGTTGGTTAAATGTTTAGTCAGAGTTTCTATTCGACAAATGATTGTACTGTTGGTCCCCCCCCCCCCCCCCCCCCCGTCTTCGGTTTGACAAAATATTTCTCAGAAACGTTTGCTTGAATTAATATACCCGTCTCTGTTTCACATGTCTGTCAAGCGAACACGCTACTGCTGAAAGGCGGTAGAATATTGGGTGCACTAAAACCGCAAAAACCATATTGAATTGGTTTTGAGGTAGCGTAAAACATTTGGATTTAATACTTCCTTGGGCACTGCTTTGCAGTGCAAATGACCACCAGGTAGCCCAGCAGTTGAACCGTTAGGGCCAGTAACCCAAAGACATTTAAATTCCAGAGCCAGCAAGGTGAAACATATGTCAGTTTGCCTTTCAGCAAAGCACCCTGAATTACTCCAGGGTAACATCACAGGTACAATTTGGATATGCACAAAACAAAATGCATCTAATAGTCACATGTCCTAAATGCGACATATAAGCCCCCACCTGCAATTCCCAGTAACTAAAGAATCTATGTAACAAGTGGAATCTAGCGCTGATCCTATTCAGTCAACTAGTCTGTTTAGTAGTGTGTTGCTTTTATTCCGTTGCGGAGCTCTTCCGTTGCGGAGCTCTTGTCGTCACATGGTCCTGTCAGGCTATATGTTTAGTCCATCACTCAAGAAAATACATGCTATAAATTATATATAGTTCTATTATGTAAGGCCAGTGGTGTGACACTAATAAAAATAAATTGATTTTATGGCACCTGTTTTTCAAATGGGTATTATAATGGGGCTTAGCCTAATGACAAAGATTGCCTTTGTGTGTCTGCTTTTTATTTATGCAGACAACTAATTAATTTAACAGCTGCAGTTTATTAGGCTATTTATTTAATTGTTTGTTACAAAAATGTATGGTTTGGCTGTGCTTGGGCAAGTTCAGAATTTTAACGATCACTTTAACAATACGCCATTTGAATCTTACCTGGTTGTTGTTGAAGGTTGATTCCTTATATTTAAATGTACAGTTCTATATTAAAATCATCAAATCAAAATCCAATGGCATTCTCTTGTCCAAGAGTGTTTTCCTGCCATGGCCAACTTTTGTCTCTAATACAAAGTATTACAGTATGTTTTCTACCATGCTGAACTCTAATAAGGGCATTTTCCCACAGTGGATAGTGGTTGCTGTCTGATATTCTGAAATATAGGCTACTCTCCAGGATGCTTCATTTAATTGACACAATGCTGGTTTTCAGGTTAAACAACGGTTTTCATCATTTCCAACATGGCATTTTATGGTAGTCTTTCAGCTTTGGGCAACATCATTAAAAAACATGGAGTAATGTTATAGCAGCTGAATCAGGAAAGGTCAGGAACAGTTTTTAAAAAGTATCATTAGTCCCCTTGCCTTATTTATTTCTCATTATTTCATTAAACAGTGGCTTGAAGCATCAAACAGCTAGGTTGGTGTGTGTTTTTTTGTGTGTGAGTAAAGTGGCACTTTCACTAGTTGGTTTGTCGAGAAATCCGTTAAGAAATCTCTGTCGGGGATAGCCCTAGTGCAGTTATTAGCATGCCTCTCCTACTGTATGTAATGCACTAGGGTAGAACATTATAGTCCAAATAACTGTAGTGACGGCGTGCAATGGCTAGCCTTGTGTTATTGCATTACCAAAGTCACAGGATTGGTAAAGCAATATAACCTGTTCTCTTTTTTTTTCTTTTTCTCACAGGTGATTGGAGTCTTTGGAGAGCCTATCAAGTGCTTCGGTGAGACTTCCCGCCGTGGTAGAAGACAGCAAGTCAGGTGAGAAATGTTTTATTTTTTCTACTGGGATAAGAATACAAGACCACTGAATCAAACAGGCTGCCGGGTTTTTCTTTGCAGTGGGATCACTTCTGTAGCATATTTTTCTTCACAGTCATGTTGAGTACATGAAGGATGGATTGAAGCACATGAGACTGAAGTTTTACATAGAGGGAGAAGAACCAGGACGGCAGGGAACAGTTCACACAGAATCTAAAGAGGTTAGCCTTTCCCTAGTATTCACATGCATTTTGTTCTGCTGGATTGATCGTAACTTGATTTTCTTATTGAATATTTTAGGTGATCTGCAAAAATAAAACTGTTAAGGGTCACTAAAAGTTAAACAATTGCCTTCTTTTGACAGAACCCTGAAACTGGAAAGTTGGAGTTTCGCTACATTTTTGTGGAAGTAGACACTTACCCAAGGAGAACCATTGTCGTCGAGGATAACAGATAAGACGGTGTCTGAACCAGTCTCAAATGGCGTTGTGGCTGATCGAGTCTTTACATAAGTTTGTTGTTGAGTAATATTTGTGACACAATTTCCAAAAAATGTCAGTTACATTTTAAAAAGTGTATCAGTGGTTTAAAACGCAGGTGGAATTAAGTGCCTGTCTTGTTTTTTGGGATTGTTTTAGTGTTTGGAGCTTTTGCACTAATACATTGGGCAATTTAGAAAAATGAGAAAAGTCTCCTTTGTAAGCTAAACAGATCCAATACCAATGATTTACAGATACACCATATGATTGACAGGGGCTGCTTTTTTGAAGCCACAGTGCTTCTATTTCCGTGCTCCCCACCATTTCTTTCAAATGAGTCCCTAAAGCTGGCATTGTGATGGAGAGCACCAGCTTGAATCCCCCCAAAATTTTAAATAGGCTTTTCTTATATATGTCAAAAATGCAAGATTAATTAATATTGTGGTGTTCTGTATGACTGTTAAATTCTATAGCAAATAAATGAAATCTCCTTAGCCTGTGTACAACATAACTTGAAATTAAACTATTGTCTTTTCTGAAAAACAAACTTTGTGCCTCTTTGTGAAACCATTTGTTTTGGATTATACAATAAGATATTACTGCAAACAACAAACACAGGATTCCATTGGTGAGAAATATGAGTTGAAACAATAACAAATCATTATCACAGCCCTGTTTCTATGGATGGACTGGAAAAATGTAACCACAGCATTCATAGACTATCATGGACGCAAGGACTGACCATCGCTAATAGCCAAAAAAAAATTGCTTCAACCATGATTTGAGGCTGTAGAGGTTTTTTTACATTTAGATAGGATAAATGTTATAAATTCCAAAATGTGTGTAGCCATTTCAGATTGAACCACTGTTGTAGAGTGTACTAATGTAGGTAATTTTGAAACTCCTTATTGAAATAAGGCAGTCCTGCTGTATTTTAAATTGATATTTTACTCAATGTTCAGTATTTTGTCAAAACAACCACAGAAGTGTGCATGTCTGAAATGTATTTTGCATGTGGTGTTGTCGCAAAGATTGAAAAGAAATACAGTGGTAATGCTTTTTTGCTCATGGTGATGGTTTGCTAAAGACACTAAGGATTTTAATAAATGTATTATATGTTTGCTTTAAGGATAAGCATGGATGTTAAATGGGTGTTCAGTGCACTGACTGTATCAAATATAGATCCCATGGCACTTATTGTAAGAGGAGGGGTTTCAACCCAAGTGAGATGGTTACATTTCCAATCTGGCATTCATAGCATCAAGGCTGCCTAATCATTCCAGCTTCCAATTGGCTCATTCATCTTTTCATCCCCTGTAGCTATTCCCAAAGTTGCTGTAAATGTGTTTTCTTACTCTAATCACCTCGTAAAAGGATAAATTAAATGTTCTGCGAATATGGTTATGTACATTGATAAACAAATGTACCATATTTTTAGGTACATTGATAAATATTTATATTGCAGAATTTGTGTTCAGTATGTAACACGTAATGGCCACTAGATGGCAACAGTCTCTAATGCCTTTCATGCATTTTAGTCTAAATTGTTGTGAGTCAGTGCAGTACATGGAAAGCACGTATAGCCTCCATAACCATAGACTGGTCAGGACATTAGGGCTGTTTCCTAATACACTGATTTTGAAGTAAATAACTGGGACAGATACAGTATGGTGGACTGGAGTCATACAATGTTTTCTTATTTGACCCATCGTAGGTAAATGTAAGTGTCGATCTTAAATATTGATATGAATACTGGTACACAAAAACATGTTATTTTTATAATACTTTTGGAAATGTTGAATAGGTTGTGTACAGCAACACTGTTACAACAAGGGCTGAACCAGCAGTCCTCTGAACACTGATAATTGTGGGAAAAATTACTTCAATGACTCAAAGTGACATAACCAACTGAAATGCTACCAGCGTTGACCACTAACTGGTTTGCTGTTTCACACCAGCCACACTCACCCCAATTTCATCTAATTCACAGTAACACCAGCAGCCGGGCAAAGCCGAACTGAGTGATCCGGGTTACAGCACCACTGTAACAGTATCACTTCCGCTTTCAGACCACTTCTTGGGATACAAACCAGCAGTCTGTATCCCAAAACAGTGATAATTGTCACCCACAAAGCATTGTTACCATCAGCCCTCAAAAGCCACAGCCCTTGCGGTGGAAAGGGAAAAAACTACTTCAAGGTCCCAGAGCTTGATGATGTAACCACTTGAAATGCTGCCAGCATTGAGCAATAAGATTTGGACATTTCACACTACCCACATATGTATGTGTGGCTAGTTTGAAATAGTATATTAAAGTAATATATAAGTCACCTTAAATCATATTTGCATTGATATTACATGACAAGATAATTTTGCATTAAAAAAAAAAACATGCTCACCATTTTACTTGCGTATGGTTTTTGCTATTGAGTCTGAACAGCAGGTGTCAAAACCTCAGCAGCTCAGTGACTGTGTAGTTGATGGACAACTATTATTAAACCGTGTCTCCTGATTTCCAAGCAGGCATTTTCCACTATTCGAAAGCTATATCGATGTGCATGTGGTATTTCAATTTGCGTATTGTCTCTCAAAAAATAAAACCATACTCCATGGTAATGCTACCTTTCTCCTGCTCCTTTGAAATTGCTCCTACTAGAGATCGCTCCTCCCCCTTTGTTGACCAGCCCCAAGCAGCTCTCAACGTGAGAGCGGCTAGCTACAGTAGCTAAATGAAGTAGGAAGTCAATGGGCGTTAAAGAAAGTGCATTTTAGTTTGCTTCAGATTGTGTGGTTTTTAGAAAAAGTAGTTATATATACTTCGGAAACAAGAAAGTAATTTGGACAAGTTACGTTAGCTGTATTACCTTCCTCAGCATGGATTATATCAGCCACACACCTTGACAAAATTATTGTTTAGGCTAGCTAACGTTAGCGTAGCTTGCTAAGACAAATAGTAATCAAAAGCTCACTGGATGGCTGGTTTAGTTTATATCAACGTATGTTTAGGTAACTTGCGCCACACAGTTGAAATGGAAAAATCACAATAATAAAAAGGTTAAGTGTTGACTACCTGACTGATACGGTAAGTTTTAGCTAGCTGTTTTAAAAAAAATATTCGCTTGCTACGTTAAACAAGCTAACTAGCTAGCTATGTTAGCCCGTTATTTGTTAAGTTCACTAAGGTCGACGTTAGTTACTTAAAATGAGTAAATGTAACGAAGCTACTCGCTAACTTAGTTGGCTAGGTAGGTAATGGTTATCTATCTAGGTAATGTACAATCATTGTTTTAATCTTGTCTCGTTTGTCATGTAAAATATTTTCGCCACCCGTGTTTACATACTTGGGTAGTTAACATTCGTCGCAAGACTATAGTTGTTTTTCTTCGTTATTTTGTTTTGATTACTGTATATTATTAATTGGCTTGGCTTATATTAGTATGTGTTTTGAACTGTTGCTCATTGTGGTATTGTACGTCTCCTGCAGATTGAGGATTCCTTTATTCCCAAAAGGTGACGTAGGTATGGTTTCCATTACATTTTTCCACTTGGGGTTTACAGTAAACATATCAGCCCAACTACTTCAGATGATCACACAAAATGAGCCATGTCTTTGAAATGTCTAAACCACACTACTTTGTTTTAAGGCATGTACTGTGTTTTAACCATGAGACCCTGCAACTAGTGATCTAAATATGGAGTTGTACTGGTATATGTAAGTAACTTGAAGTTAATGCTTATTTTGCTTTAATATTATACATATTTTTATAGCTGTAATCCAATGTGTTTTCACTAACATTGTCAGCCTCTTAATGTGTGCTTATAACCTAAATAAGACATTAACTTTGTCTTTATTTTCTGTGTTCCTTCAGAGTGGTCATCATATTCATCATCATCAAAATATTCTTCTATGTGTGCTGGTACCGCTCACGCCAGAGACAGCTGGCCGCGTACCTCAGCAACCCCCGCAATGCCCAGATAGTCATTGTTGGAGGGAGGGCCTACCTGCATCAGATGTGTGAGAGACAGAATGTAAGTAGCCAGAAATGCGTGCAGTTATTGCCAGGGCTTTGAACCAAGGCCATGAGGACAAAATACAAGGGCCAATGACACGAGTCATTGTATATCATCTGGCAATCAACATTTGTTTTTCGGAGTAGGGGCATCCTGTTTGAGCCACAGCTTTCATGCATCATCTGTGTTCTGAGAAATGGTGACGTACACTTACCATTTATGGTTATTTGTTCTTTTTGCACTCTGTCATTCACAGTGAAGCACATCACATTCAGTCTGAGTAAATAGGAAGGAGCCTGGGGGATTGATTAAGGTTGCCCTCTCCAATGTGTGTGTTTGGGGGAGTTGTTTGCTTTCCTGTTTGCTTTTAGATGAGTCACTTGCGCTCTGAACGAGTGCCTGGGAAGGGGAGGCTTTCTCACTGTGTGGATAAGTTGACTCAAACCTCCCACAAGTGTGGTGTTTTACACCATGTTCATGCTTTGTTTAGTAAGTGTGCGTGCACGTTCCTGTTTATCAGTGAGGGCTGTGACAGTAATTGGAAACATCACAAGACCCGCATTTATGTGTAAAGACAGTCATTGATGTATTAAAACTGCCAAAACTGTCAGTATTTTTCTTCTTTAATATTGAAGTTGAGCAGCTGATAATGTGTTGTAGAAGCACTCATCTACATCCAAGTACTTCAGTCAACTGTTTGCTGGGGTTGTTTTCTTCAACATGATATGTTTTCATTGCGTGCTTGCTCTGAAATTTCGTTTAAAACGATTGACGTCTCTGAATATTAATACATTTTTCAATAGTAATTGACGAGGTTGCGGCATCATCTGCTGATATTGTGTCCAATAGACAAGGCTCCATTTAATTGTCAAACTTGGCAATGTAAACTGGTATGCAATATTTACCTTTTCAATCGACTAATCAACTCTGATCGATATGATATAGACAAGCTGCGTGCATTTCTTTCTATTTTCCTAGTTATCAATTCCGTCTTCGTTGTCTTCCACATCACTGTTTCCTTGTCTCTTTTAGGATATACATGCTAACAGATGAGTCTTCATTGACCCATCCAATCACTGAGACCTGAAATCTTGTCTGTCACAGCCCTTGTATCCGTACTTGTTTGTTTGTGTATGTATGTGTGAGGGTGTGTCTGTGTGTACATGAGACAATGACCTAAATGATATGTCAGAACTCTGGCAAGTCTTAGGTAGCATTGTGTGGGTTAGAGAACAGGTCAGATTGAATAGCTTTGTTGTGTTAATTGGCCTACTGATTTGCTAAGCTTTTCTTTTAGATTTTTAAAATATTTTAAAATTCAATCGTGATAAAAACCTTCCAACCCATATAACCTTAGAAAAGAAGGCCAAAATGCACATTATTTCCTGGAGTTTGCAAAGTAACATTCAAAGTCACTTCCCTTAGCAACTTGTGTTTGTACTGCCTAGGGACTTCTCCCAAAATGGCAAGTTTTACCATCTGCTGTGAGTGGTTTTATTGTCCTTTGTGGACTAATATGTCCTGAATCACTGACGCATAACTTTAATCACTGATGCATTGATATTTTCAGACAAGTCTGGGAGAACACTTTCAAGCCCAGATTGCGATACATAATCTTTCAGTCCACCTTCCAGTTCATTCTTTTTGTACCGCAGAGGTAATTACAACGTGAACACCTGGAAGCCATCTCCCTTAATAAAAACCCTGGCTCCAGCATTCTATGAATTCAAAGTCACTCCTCTCCGACTGAACTCCACCATCACTTTTAATCGTTCTCAAAACAAAGCGAAAGAGGCAGAGCTGAGAGGTCGAAATCTGTCCAAGTAATTTGGCAGATCTATAAAATGTCCGCTAGCTTAACTTTCTCCGGTTCCAATGTGTTTATCATGTATTTATCAGTTCCCGTTCCATTGGTGTGCTCTTGGCGTGCTCCCCTCTCTGTTGATTAATAGTTGAGGATCAACTTATGTCGGTCATTTGCGATCGCTTATTATTCCTTGATTAGTAACATTAATGCTGAAACATTAATCATTGTGATGTCCAGATTGTTCAGTATTGCAAGCTGTTACACCCTTTCCAATTCAATTAACATTTATTTTTCGATTGTTAGGGTTCTGGGTATTGTTGCACCTGCATCCCTTAACCATGAACACCGTCCAATCAAATCAGTTCACCTAAATCTTGGAAGTTGTGGGAATGGATATACAGTGGGCGATAGGAAACATGAGGACAATCAAAGCCAAATATCAAGATCTTCAATTTGGGGAATCCCCTTAATGTAGTGTTATATTTAGGATTTTAGCAAACAATTATTTCACCCATTGCCATGTATCTCTTCATTTTTATTTGCCTGAAGTGTATTTTACATTAATGTTAGCAAATGTCTATATCCTGGTGAAACTGTAAACTACCACACAATCCCTTAACACTAAGGAGTACTTAAAAGAAAGAAAAGGCAGTGGATGACCCAAAATTGTCTATCTAATGGACATAACTTAAAGGTCACTACCTGAAGGGAAAAAACTTAATCCAGTAAATTGTTTGCTTGTCGTATGGCATAGTCATCTGGCACCAAAGTATACCCTTTGGCTGGGAGACATTTTACTCAAATTGGCCTTGTAAGGTGTGTAACAGACTGCTTTTTGGGTCTTTCCAATCAAGCCTTCAGTCTGTGTTTTCCTTGCCTTATTAAAGCAACATGGTTAAGATGAAATATCGCCCACATATGCACTTTACAAGATAAGTCATGCTATCAGTACTCGACCAAACCCTGTCTTTGTAACTACATGTTCCTGTGAATGTAATCCCCCCCCCCCAAAGTAATCTCTGGTAATTGTGATAAGGGCATTAGCTAGCCACTCAATAAACACCCCCCCCCCCCCTTAGTTTATGGTTTAATATATAGCATTTTAACCCTGAAATTCATTTCTCATTCCTTCTAATCTGTCTTTGGATCAGACAACAGTCCCTCGTTTAGGGTAGAGACGATCTGCTCAAACCCAATCTATACCAAAATGACTAGGTAAAAACATAGTGGAGGGCGCACAGTTTTTCTAAGCTATAGTGCGTTCAGTACTGTAAAAGCTTTGCTACACAAACAAGTGTCTCTTAATTTGATATGAGGGCACCAAGTCACTACTCTCAGAGCGAATGGTCTTGTAACTACTTCAGATTCTACAAATTAAGCTTTTAGATTTGTTCCTGCCCTGCATTTACAAAAATTACTACCTGTGCCTTTTGTCTTCCAGATGTGGTTTTTTGACTATTTATAGTCGTTAGGGCTAACATTCTCAGAGCAGAATTCCCCCAGTTCTTAAAATGTCTGTTAGAATGTCAGTATAGGGAGATTCCAGCCTGCGGCTAGCTTGTAAAGCACCCGCCTGTAATGAGAATACTCTATCTGCCTTACTATCAGCGCTTCAGATGTGATTGGAGCATGTTGGAGACCATGCGCACACCAGACAGTTGTGCTTAGATGATGTTATTGTGTTTGTGCCTGGAGTGAAATGGGCTCGTTCTGCCAGGACATTTCTCAGACTGAAATTAGAATGTCAGTCAGAATGTAGCTCTGTGCTATGAAGAAAAATCCCAACCCCATGAAAGCTGTGCTGTAACCCAGATTGTCCTAACCATGGTTCCACCTGGTCTGTCTCAGCCACACCCCAGTGAGCTAGCTTTAATGACCTGTTGCACTCCACTCCAAACCTCTGCTTCCTCACTGCTAAGTACGACCCCGCCATTGGCTCAGCCTCTCCTAATTTTTTTTCCTCTCTCCTCCTTGTCGTCTTTCAATCTGCCAGACTAAATCCTGACGCTCCCTGGTTAGATTTTAATGGAATGTTCAGCGAAGAGGCCCTGGAGTCATCCATAACTCCGGCAGGCAGGCCCTGGAGTGAGGCCAGTGGGGGACGAGAGACACCAGTTATCCCAAATTGCTCCCTATTCCCAGTGTAGTGCTCTGCTATCCATCAGTGGGAAGCCATTTGGGAGGGAGCAGGAAGCAGGGGGAAGAAGCCTGCCTGCGTGCCAATAATGAGCTTTAGTTTCTGTTTGGCTTGTGTTTATCGTCACACTTCAGTTGAGAATGAGCGTGTGTGAGTTGTTAATTTCCTTTCTTTTTTTGCCTCCAGACATCTATCTGGCCCAGTTGGTATGGGGTCCAGGATGAGGGATCTGTGGGCGAGCCTTCTGCCTCACTCCCTCCGACAGCATCTTTCTCTCACCTAGACATGCCTCCACCATACGAAGTTGTCTCCGGAGGTAACGCGCGCGCACACACACACACACACACACACACACACACACACTTATATAAACCGGATATGGTTTAGGTGACCTTGTTTGGTGGTGACAAGACAATGCAGCAGGAAATGTATCATAGAAACTACTTCCAGCTTACTAAAGATGAAGACGCTGTGCAGCGACTTTGTAAGACTACATTGAGCCTGTACATTTTGTAAGGGGGTGTCCAGTACAAAGTTTGACCTGGTTAACTGACATTGGGACGTGTCGTTCATTTAGCCCGGGGCCTACAGCTCTACCGACCAAGAGAAGAACAAGCCGTTGAGAAACGGCCTCATCGCTCAGTAAAATTACCATGTTTGTTTGGCCCTCTAAAACCTCTGCAACCAGTGTTTTACAGCCTCTAAATTCCCACTGCTGCCAAAGGGAGTGTGTTCTGCCCCTGTCGAACCGAGGGCACACAAAGATGGCCCGTTGTTGGGCGTTCCCTGAAGTTATACAGTAACATTATCTTTACCAGATTGTCTGCTTCGAAAGGGGACGCATTGTTTCTCTTTCTGCCCTGTCACTAATGCCACCTGTAGTTTGAGTAAAAAAACATGTAGACACAGATGTCTGGTAGCACCACGTCTTGGGTCAGTCATGCTAAGTTCACCTGTCGAAACCTTATGATTTTCAAGACTCCAGGCCGCAAACATTTAGGTGAATTTTCTGTCCCCTTCACTTGGCTGTTTGAGCTACATTTACATGAGGTTGCAGTGGGCGCACACCTTATATTTTAGGACACTGAAATCTGGATTTTGGTCTAATGTCAGTGTATTATCCTAAGTTCCTGAGTGTTCATGTGGTTGTTTGCTGTATGTGGTCTGTGGCGGTGTGTTGGGCAAGCCGCTCTGTCCTTCTCCTTTCCTGGGTGAGAAAACAAATGCATTCTAGACCAATGTG
Organism: Esox lucius; assembly: GCF_011004845.1. Classification (NCBI taxonomy): domain Eukaryota; kingdom Metazoa; phylum Chordata; class Actinopteri; order Esociformes; family Esocidae; genus Esox; species Esox lucius. The sequence continues at coordinate 19,462,729 of NC_047589.1, forward strand.
AATTTTAATTGTATAAAATTTTTTAACTCAATTGTGGAGAGGTGTTTCTTTAAAGATACCAAAATTATACTTAATACCGAAACGAGAGCAGAGAAGTCAGATTGTTATCCCAGACTCAGGTTGAAACTGCATCTCCACAAGTCAAAGTTAATTTAAGCCTCAGTTGCTAGGTAGCTAGAATACCGATCTACTTACAACAATACCACTGCCAATATTGGATGAGGAAGTAGGGGATGTGCAAGCGCTTTGGCTCGATAAGCACATAGAATTTGGTCAAAAATCAATTTGCTGGCTGGAATAGGGCAGTTATTAAATCTAGGTCCATTATGGTTTCTAAACACTATGGATCTTGTTTCGGACATTGAACATAGGGGTAGGCTTAACTCCCTGTCAGGGGTAATTGTTAAAATCTTACCATGTTCCACTGCCCCTATTTTAACTTTAACTTCTGTCATGATGCCATGAATTGTGCTCTAACACGTCTTAGCGATCTGGTTGTCTGATTGAACATGGGATAACAGTTGCTATGCGTATACTTGTGTAGAACACATCCATCCATTTCTGTTGTTCTGAAACCAAGTATTTTGTTCAAGTGTCCTTACAGTACTCTGCACTGTCAACTTAATATCCTTTTGTCTTAAACCACCCTGCATGCTTGCAGACTCTTGAGGAAGCCAAGCAGGGTTTCACACAGCTTTGACCCAGAAACCCTATCTCTAGACCAAGCTGAAATTAAAATGATCATACAGTAGTTCTCACTGATGTGAGCTTCCTACCACATGGACAGGTTTCACGATTTGTTTCTGGCATTGGATTGCTCCTTCTGAATTAATATCCCCGTTGCTGACTAACGCACCATTCTTTACCGTTGTTTTCCCTTCAGACTAGGGATGTGCATTGGACCATATTTTATTATCCCAATAGTATGTTGTTATTCGAATAGTATTCGGTTAACCGAAATACATGTTTTTTATTAAAATGTTTTACTACCGATACCACATGAACGCTACTACAGAACGTGTTCTCATGTAACATCGGCTCAATAACCGCTGTGACAAACAAAGCGACTGCGTGCTTGGAGGGAGCCGTGTGGTTGACACGCAAAACCACAGAACTAGAAGACAACATGAATCAACACGTTGGATGGAAGGGTCTAGAGAAGCTAGGTAGCTAAGCTAGCCAGCGATGTGCCATTTGCTTAACTCACCGCACTCTCAACCCCTTTTCTGTTCCACAGCTGGACTTTACGTAGCATTTTGTGGCCAACAATTCCGGAGATAACATTAATTCAGTAAATATATTCCATCTTCCCTTGAATTAGTTCACTTTCATACAAAGAAGTAGATATTGCATCATTCTGACTGACTAGGCCCGACCACCCTACTGCGGCTTTGATTGAGGAATATAAACAACAAACACGCGTGAAGGAGCGCATGTTAGAAAAACGACTTTAAATATGTCATGGTATATCATCATATGTAAACATTTTAGATTGGAATTTTAAAAGTATTTAGAAAAATAACATTCAAGTGTATTTTTTTCAAGCAATGGGGGTTATTTGAATACACACACAAGTATTTGACTATCCGTGCCCATCCCCACTTTAGACCACACAGAAAAGATGTGAACTTGTCTCTATTGCTGCTAACTGACCTCTGCCCTCTGGTCTTACAGCGGACGACCTGAAGCCTCCTCCATACAGCGAGCTTGCCCAGAGTAATGAGGCTGACAACTCCTGCCACGCCCCTCTCCCCCTCCTCCCTCCCCCTCTGTCTGAGGGAGATGACTCTGTCAGCATCATCAGCGAGGCCCCACCACCGTACACCCCCAGCGCCAATCTGCAGGAGGGCCACTTCACCCTCTGCCAATCACACTCTGATGACCGACACAGCTAGACCAATTGCAAGTCCTTATGCCGACGGACTCTTTTCTGCCTATCCAATTGCTGCCCTTCTCCCTGCCTTTTGACCTCAGCAATCCCTGCCAGCTATGCTCTTACTAAACTGTGGGCAGATACCGTGTTTTAGTTTTTCAGGTTTTAAAACGGTTGTTTTCTATTTTCTACTATTTGAAAGTGATTTGTGTTGCTGAATATGATAATCAGAGATGATGGGGTGGAGTTGATGAGTTTGGCTTTGTCTGACCTCTCTTCTGCTCTGGAACCAGTAGAGAGTGGGAAAGAAAGATTTACACAAAAGCCAGTTGAGAGGAGAAAGGCAACTATAACATCCACTCCCCACTCAGTCCATTGATGGCCTTTATTGCTGTGTGCATTTCTCCGGTCCATTTCTCCATCACTTCTACTAAAGACCCTCTTAGAACTGACAAAGAGGCTCTGTCCTGCTCACCTGTCTGTAACGTCCAACAGTATTTGCCTTGGAGATTGAGAGCGATAGATTGATACACATAAAAGAAAATGTTGGAAAAAAATCATGTTGCGGGCATGATTATTGTTGTACATTGTAGCTTAATCTTATCTCTTAACTCTTACTGGCTTAGTTAGGACCTAACTGTTCTGTGCATTATATTGTCATTTTCTGTTATTGTCATCCCATGGGCAAAGAGATTTTTTTTTACGATTATGGTCTTGGTCCTATTTTCTGGTGAAGTTGTACAGTATGCCAGCACCCCTAGCCCTAGGCAACCCAATGCCACAGTTTACTGTGAGTTTGAGCGGCGACTAGAGTGGGCGGACTGAAGCTCCAACTTCACATGCAATTATTTAGTTGGATTTCAGTATGCAAAGAATAGCCTGCATTTACACAATTTGCTCCTGTTTCTGAAATTGTGGAGTTTTGTCGGCTATCCTTTCCATGGTCATCTCCATTGACACATTGGCATGTGATTGCTAGTGTCATAACTGCTGTCATTGTAATGTGTCGACTACCCATGGCCCTGATTGGCTCTTCTCCCAAAGTGTGCCTTTGTTTACTGTACTTCGTTTCAACTGTCTGTTTTTTCCCTTCCCATGGCCATGAAGTACATGTGATAATTGCCTGATTGTGACCTCTCCAAATTTTGAAGTGAAAAGTACCGTGTGAAATTTGGGAACGAACCCTTTGAAACATGACTATAGGTGTAGAATGGTAAGATTGCCAGTGCATTTGAGGGGCCTTTTAAATTATCGTTTTATGGTCGATGATATGATAATCCTTCATTTTATAATGACAAGTCGGTGTGCTCTCGTCCCACATTCATTACATTGGCCCAAGAACACCAACTGGAATTAGTATTGAGGTATTAAATTAAATCTCTGCACATAAATCTAGTCCAGAATTAAGTAGATTACTAAAATGTTTTTCATTGTTATTTGCATCCCTATGGATTAGGTGCTAGATGTATTGGGAGTGTAATTATTTGATCCTGCATTTCAAAGACTTGATTTTATTTTTGAGTAGTCATTTTAGACTGTTACTCATGACATTAAACATTGTTCATGTATATCGTTTTGAGTCTCCCTGCTTTTGTGCTGTACATATGTAATTGTCTTTTTGAGGACTTCTATTGAAGGATTATACATGAACTGTAGCTTCAATATTTTTCTACATGTCTCCACCTGCTTCTCCTTACTCTTACACCCAACCAGTTGTGATATTTTGGCCACTAGGGGGAAGCATTGCTCCATTTTTGACTGCCAAGGAGTAGCCTTTAAGAACCACTTGTTGACAATTAAGGATTTTGGGTGTTTCTATTTTCTATTCTCTTCCTCTTGATCAATGACACAATTTTATTGACATTGGCTTTAGATTGCAGGAATTGTATGTTTTTAAACCAAGTTTTGCCTGTTTCTTCAGTGAACACATCTTTAGCCCATGTGCTTGGTCAATGTGTGTGTGTGTGTGCGCCCAGGCGGGCGGGCATGTGTGGGCGGGCGGGTTCTAGGTATAATGACTAGTAAACAGACATGCCTAGCCGTGGGTGGCAGTGATGGTTTCAGCCAGCATACAATGCAAATGCTACTGTCTGCCACCTCACTCCAAGATGTTTTTTTAATTGGCAAAACGGATAAATGATCCCAATTTGGTACCATTACATATCCAATTAGAAAGTGGAGCAACAAAGAGGTGTGTTTTGTATATGTGTAAGTGTAACTTAAGATGACTCTTGTTAATGCAAACTTTACTAATTGGAAACTTTACAAGATTGGAGTACCTAGAAATGAATTAAATGTCACAAGTATCGCAACGTTTTCACGTCTTTCCTCACATGTTCTGAATATGTCCCAACTGCCCATGGCTATTCACTGTATTAATCGTATCTATTTGATAATTCACATTCATCCACAACCTTAATGTAAAGGTAAGGTAGGTGCAGTGCTACAGGAGTTGTTTACTGTGATTGTCCTTGACTAAATGTGAGCCAGTGGAGTACCACTTTAATTAATAAACTCCTTAGGGATAAGTCGCCTCCGCAACTTAGTCTTGCACTGGAATGTGTTATAGACCCTCAAGGCCGTTGACTTCACCATTTCGGATTTCTCTTTGTGAAAACATTCTTGTGGAATATGCACATACAAGGGAAATGGATGTAGAAAAGCGTGCATAATTGTGCAGGGTCTGACATCTCTATATAAGGCAGGGAAGGTCGTTTGTACTTGTCACCTCAGCAATACACCCCACTGACTCCCACATGAAAAATGATGCGTTCTGTTTAGGTGAAATGTTTATGTTGTAAAAAAATTGGACTGGCAACTCATACTGTGATATGTTTTTCCTAAACAATATGTTTAAAGGTGACTCATGGGAGACCATTTCAGTTGGATATTATGAAGATTGATTTGTGGTCGGTGTGGTCCAAATATCTGCCTGTTCCCCACGTTTGTCCAAAGCCCCATGATCTGGTGAAAAGTAGAGCACTGTAAAATGTATCTGATTTTGTCTCAGCTGCCCACGACGCAGCTCCACACATGATATTCACGTAAATCAGCAGAGAATCACTGGCAGCTTCAGAATCAATGTGTAATTAGACATTAATTAAGATTAAAGTTTTGTTTTTGACAATGGCATTCAGAGAGCTTTTGCTCTTGAAATACTTGCCTGAAGTTCAAATATCAGATATTTGTGTTTGAAGTTTAGGGAAAGTACCAGCCCTTATGTTATATAATTCCTCAATTACAATTCATGATTATTTTTCTTAGCTAAATACATTTGGTTGGGTTTGCCCATGTCTACTATAATTGAATATGATTTTATACATTTCAAGTTATTTAACATTAATATTTATTGTTCAGGAGCAATATAACGTTTACCTTTTGCAAAAATTGATTATTCTGCCGATGGCTGACAGGTTAAGTTAGGATCCAGTTAGCTGTGACGTTTTGATTAGTCTGTGATCTCAAATCGAGGGAGAAGGCTGGAGTATGCGTTTAAAGGCATATAAAGATTCAAGTCTATACATCCTGTTTGACCAAGAAAGATGAGATCCATAACTGCATCGGATGTGCTCTGGAGGACTCATCTCAACATCGACTGTCCTGAGTCTGCTGGATTACGCTGCATGCTGCACTGATCACATATTTAGAGGGAAAATGGGGTACAGAAATACTATCTAAATACACATTTCCACATTTGACCGTCAGCAGAACTGTGAGGTGTTTTATTGCACTAAGCTAACACCGGCCATTGGCCAAAAATGTATACTGTATATGCATGCGCCTTTTCCCTCCACCCTTGGGCCTACAATTGTACATTCACATGAACCTCAGCCGTTTGCACAGGTGTCCCAAATCTGGGGGTGTGAGAATGATCAAGGGCCTAAGGGCTAAACGGATCCTTCCAGTGAGTGTCGAATGATGTAACCTCAACAAGTGATGTGGAATCCCATGAGGAATCAGTAATTTACTAAACCCCTAGCCACACAGGATGTCATCTACAAAGGTCTGTCAGCAACATGTGACCATGGAAGGCACTCTGAGCAAGTGCCCTTCACATTCTGAGGGGCTGGATTAGGATTCACAGATTTGTGTGTGCGCTCAGTTTAATGCTCATGGCTGTCCAGGGAGCTGTTAGGCCCATAGATTTTGCATATTAGATATGTGCGCTTACACATTGCTATTATACATTTACAAATATAGATATTACATTGTATTGTGGGTGGGGAAGTGGGGGTTTCAGAAAGACCTGTAGCTGAGAGGTAATTTTGAGTAATTGCTTGAATTGCGTTAATTGTCATTTTTTGGGGAATGAACAGCATGCATACACACACCCAAGCACACACACAGCTAAGCAAAGAGACAGGCAGCCAAACTCCTGCCAGTTTTGTTTGTTCTGTGCAGTCATTTTCACTTCCAGGAATGTATTAGCTTGTGTATTTGATATTCAACAGCAGTGTTATGAAGAGGTTGTCGTCGTCTACCTCATCAATTCACAGTGTTCTCAGAGAACCTGCCAACAACCACTCTAAACGCACTCTCTGCGTCAAAAGAGGTACAGCCAGCACAAAGAGGCAGGTAGGGGGGGACTACTACACAAATCGCTCCGAACTACAATATAGCAATCATAAGTTTTAATGTAGCCGTTATAATTAGAAGCTCTAGTCTGGGGAAAGCTTTTTGATTTGCCAGAGTCAGCTTAACTGATGTTGTATTGCATGAGACCTGAAAGGAGCTCTGTACTTATATTATATTCAATAAAATCCAGCTTGAGTTGGTGGGGAGTGAACTGTGACGCATGCCTGATCTCCCTCGTTGACCACACTCATCCTCTTTCCGCTCGAGCGTTCTGGTACCCCGTTGACCTTCCCTCTATCCGTTAATAAAAGTGTCTGAAATCTCCCTGGCTGGAAATCGTGGTCCGGTCCTATCATAGTCCTCTTTGTTCTTTATTTTGCATCGCCTTTTCCAGCCCCTTTGCGATTCTTTCTGTAATAGAAGTCTCTTTAGCCGGTGAAGGTAAGGTGGGTGCAGTGCTACACGAGTTGCTCAACGTGATTGTCTTTGACTAAATGCGGGCCCTCCGTCAGTGGCACCTCATTAACACCGAAGTAAAGCTGCTACCGAAACTGTAGGCTACTCCTGTACATCCCCATTGAATACGTTAATGTTATGTCAGGACCCTTTTATATACCGTCTGCTCAGTTTTCGGGAAAACAAATCCACTTTTGCTCATGATGTGAGCCTAATGATGGGAAAGTTCAACAACGGCGTAGCCAGCTGCTTTATGATACTTATTATTCATTATTTCATAATTATGTGCGCTTGACATGTTCGTGTGTGTGGTCATGTGAAAAAGAAACATTCTGGAAACAACATTTGAGCTAAATTCCAACCACATTCATTGTTAACCCAGTTTGACAAATCAAACACAATAATATTGACCTCAAATCCATTAATGCAATTAAGATGAAAATGTATTATTACATTTACATCTGCATTTACCATCACATGGAATGGCTAAAATTTGAATCCTGTGCAAAAAAAGGTGCAAATGATTAGAAAACTGTTGGAGAAGGAATATTGTTGAAGCCCATGTTTCTGGGAATGGTTAAAAAATAGATGGCCTGTTTGGCAAAGGGACAAACGTCCTTTGAACAGAAGAACCTCATCAATCAATCAAATGTATTTATAAAGCCCTTTTTACAACAGCAGTTGTAAAAAGATGTCTTTACAGAGACACCCGGCCTTAAACCCCAAGGAGCAAACAACAGTAGTGTTGAATTTCAGTGTCTAGGAAAAACTCCCTAAGAAGGTCGAATTTTAGGAAGAAACCTAGAGAGGACCCAGGCTCAGAGGGGTGACCAGTCCTCTTCTGGCTGTGCCGGGTGAGATATTAAGAGTCCAATTGGAATAAAAAATTAATTTCTCTGGGCTAAATCCAGAGTCTATTTGATTTTAGACTAGGTCAGAAGTATGACCAGGTGGACAAGGACAGGGACAGCAACGGGCCCCCCAAACCAGGTAATCCGCAGGTGTGGACCAGGACCTCATCTCCTTCTAAAATTTAAAACTGGAGGAAACTGAGAAAAGTTAGTAGTACATCCCTCATATCCCCCAGCACAATAATATAGCAGCGTAACACCTTGGAACTGAGACGGGGGGGTCCGGTGACACTGTGACCCTACCCGGGGGAGGCCCCGGACAGGGCCCAACAGGCAGGAAATCAATCCAACCACATTGCCAGGCATCAACCAAAGGGACACCCACCAACCGCAACCCCCCTGAATGAGGGCCGAGTATTGCTAGCGGCGTACAGCCCAATTGCACAAGTGCGCAACAGAGAGTCAACAACAAGCCAGAGACTCTTCCCCCAAAAGGCATTGGAGGGAGGGCATCCCAGTGGCGACGAGAGCCCACCTGGCTAGACAGCAAGGGTGGACAGTATCAAGCCTACTGGTCACCTTCACGCCCCCGGGCCAGGCTACACCTAATTATAAACCGTGCTGTAGAGATGAGTTTTTTGGAGACACTTGAAAGTTTGCACTGAGTTTGCATTTCTAACCTTAATTGGCAGATCATTCCACAGGAGTGGAGCTCTATGAGAAAAGGCACTGCCGCCAACTGTTTGTTTAGAAATTCTAGGTACAATTAAAAGGCCTGCATACCACCTTGCAACAATGATCAATGACAATGATCCAAACCACACAAGCAAAACTATAATATAATGGCTCAAGAAGAACAAATGCATGGCTAGAGAATGATTGAGTCAAAGCCTAAATCTCAATCCTATCACAATGCTGTTGGGAGATTTGAAGTGGTCGTGCATGCAAGAAAGACCTGAAAGATGATTAAAGCAGTGCTGTAAAGAAGAGTGGACCAATACTCCTCCCAGTCGATGTAAGAGACTGATACACAGTTACAAGTTATGGCTACATAGATATATTTCAGCCAAAGGGGGCAGCACCAGCTTGTAAAGCTAGGGCAGTACACATTTCTTCCGCAATATGAAAATGCATATTTGTCGATTTTTTTGTTTGCAAAGTATAATCTTTCAGTGTCATTTGTTATATTAAGTTAGCTTAATTTGTCAAGTGAAAATTATATATCCGAATTTCCAAATAATTACAAGAAATAACCCTTTTTCAGTATTTCTTTATTTTTTCTATTTTCCACATGGTAGAATAATAGTGGAGACATCAAAACTATCAAGAAACACAAATGGAATCATGTGGTAACCAAAGAATGTCATATTTTCGATTCCTCATAGTTGCCATCCTTTGCCTTGATGACAGTTTTGCACACTTTGCATTCTCTCAACCAGCTTCATGAGGTAGTCACTTGGAATGTGTTTCACTTAACAGGTTTGCTTTGTTAAAAGCTAATTTGTGGAATTTCTTTTGCACTTAATGAGTTTGAGCCAGTCAGTTGTGTTGTGACTCGGTAGGGTTGGTATACAGAATACCATCCTTATGTCTGCTCTCCATATTATGTCAAGATCAGTTCAAATAAGCGATGAGAAACAATAGTCCATCGTTTTTTAAAATTAGGACATGAAGGTTAGTCAATCTGGAAAATCTCAAGAACTTTGACAGTTTCTTCAAGTGCAGTCACAAAAGCCATTAAGCGCTATAATGAAACTGGCTCACACGAGGACCACCAAAGAAAAGGAAGACCCAGAGTTATCTCTGCTGCAAACAATACATTCATTAGATTCACCAGCCTCAGATTGCAGCCCAAATAAATACTTCACAGAGTAACAGATACATCTCATCATCAACTATTCAGTGGAGACTTCATGAATCCGACCAGTGGAATTGCTGCAAAGAAACGATTACTGAAGGACACCAATAATAAAAAGAGAATTGCTTGGGCAAAGACACATGAGAAATGTACCGGTGGAAATCTGTTATTTGGTCTGATGAGTCCAAAATTGAGATTTCTGTCCAACCGATGTGTCTTGGTGAGACGCAGAGGGTTCTCCCCATGTGTGGTTTTCCCCATGTGTGGTCCCCACTATGAAGGAGGATGAAGGGGGATGTGATGGTGTAGGGGCGATTTACTGGTGACACCCCTTTGGGGGGGGGGGGGGTGTTAAGCAATTATATTATTTTAGTTTTGTGTTTCTGACGACCTGAGTGATTTTCCTATTATTGCATTATTTATGTATTCTGCTTTAAAAGCGCATCTGTTTTTTTAATTGTGAATCTAGTGAGAGGGGAATATAATGGTTCTGTAGTGCTCTACTGCTGCTATTTCATTCAATACATTATACTTGTGACAGGTAAGCCTGCTTTGTAGTTGTCAGGTTTTAGGGAAATTGCTGTAAATCATTCTGAAAAAAACTCATTGGGATTTGCTTTTCAACCCAGTAATGGCAAAACAGCGCCGAGGCAATGTCAGTGCTGTGTTAATTAGTAGCTGGGTGCAAGTGGTGTCTGATTCTTGTGCGATGTGTTCATGACAGTTTCTGATGTGACCCGGGAAAATGAAATTAACCTTGATGATTGTTTGTTGAGCTTCTCATGAATGGCTAGCAAGCTACTTGATCAACTGGTTGGAGACACCAGCACTAATCATCCAGTGTTTCAGCTAGTGCAGACCTATCTGGCATGTGGCTTGTATGCTTGAATAAAGCTTTTTAATGCCATTTATATTAATTGAACTATAATTGTTTTAATGTGCATAAACTCCCCAATGGATCTGAATGTGGCTATTTGGACCTCTGCTATTCTCAAATGTTCTAGTTGAAGCTGGAAACACTATTTAAAGTTGAAAGTGTGTTTTCCAGTCAGTCTGCAGTGGTTATTATGTTTTGAATACTTGGTGTGTAGGAGGGTCTACTTGGTTTTACTCGGTGTGTAGGAGGGTCTACTTGGTATTACTTGGTATGTAGGAGGGTCTACTTGGTATTACTTGGTATGTAGGAGGGTCTACTTGGTATTACTTGGTATGTAGGAGGGTCTACTTGGTATTACTTGGTGTGTAGGAGGGTCTACTTGGTATTACTTGGTATGTAGGAGGGTCTACTTGGTATTACTTGGTGTGTAGGAGGGTCTACTTGGTATTACTTGGTGTGTAGGAGGGTCTACTTGGTTTTACTTGGTGTGTAGGAGGGTCTACTTGGTATTACTTGGTATGTAGGAGGGTCTACTTGGTATTACTCGGTGTGTAGGAGGGTCTACTTGGTATTACTTGGTATGTAGGAGGGTCTACTTGGTATTACTTGGTGTGTAGGAGGGTCTACTTGGTTTTACTTGGTGTGTAGGAGGGTCTACTTGGTATTACTTGGTGTGTAGGAGGGTCTACTTGGTATTACTTGGTGTGTAGGAGGGTCTACTTGGTATTACTTGGTGTGTAGGAGGGTCTACTTGGTTTTACTTGGTGTGTAGGAGGGTCTACTTGGTATTACTTGGTATGTAGGAGGGTCTACTTGGTATTACTTGGTATGTAGGAGGGTCTACTTGGTATTACTTGGTGTGTAGGAGGGTCTACTTGGTATTACTTGGTGTGTAGGAGGGTCTACTTGGTATTACTCGGTGTGTAGGAGGGTCTACTTGGTATTACTTGGTATGTAGGAGGGTCTACTTGGTATTACTTGGTGTGTAGGAGGGTCTACTTGGTATTACTTGGTATGTAGGAGGGTCTACTTGGTATTACTTGGTATGTAGGAGGGTCTACTTGGTATTACTTGGTGTGTAGGAGGGTCTACTTGGTATTACTTGGTGTGTAGGAGGGTCTACTTGGTATTACTTGGTATGTAGGAGGGTCTACTTGGTATTACTTGGTATGTAGGAGGGTCTACTTGGTATTACTTGGTATGTAGGAGGGTCTACTTGGTATTACTTGGTGTGTAGGAGGGTCTACTTGGTATTACTTGGTGTGTAGGAGGGTCTACTTGGTATTACTTGGTGTCCATGACTTCTCTGATCTTTGGGTGGACAAGACACTATAATTACTTTTTATGTGCGACCATTTCCAACTGACAATTAGTCTCTTGACTGACAGGTCATTCCACAAAAAGGGCAATGTCAATGTATTTCTCTGTCTTACTCACTCTCCTTCCCCACTCTCTGAAAAATAAAATATTACTATATGCTGTATAAACTTTGATTAGGCAATTAGGCTTCCTGTTAAAAATACTTTCAGCAGCAATCACATCTTTGAGTCTTCTTGGGTAATTAAACTCTAAAAGCTTTGCACACCTGGATTGCACTATATGTTTTTCATAATTTTTTTAGATATATTACATATATTTTAAAACTGATCAGGTCAAAACTGTTAATTGGCCACACCAGCATAGATTGGGATTTGTTTTGTTGGGGAGTTCCTCATCCAGTGACTGGTGTAAAGCCAGATGAAGCAGGTTTTCCTCTAGGATTTTGTCTGTGCTTATCTACATCCTATTCCTTTTCATCTGAAGAATTCCCCAATCTTTGCTGATGTCAAGCATACCCATACCAAGCCACCACCAATCAGAAACATAAGAAGGCAAATAATGTGTTGATTAGACGTCCAAATATCAAAAATATTTGTGGTATTCTTTTGATGTATATCGTTTGAATATAAATGTTTATCCTTATGTTATGTTATGCCAAACTGTACTGCATAAATCAAGGGTATGACTACATATGCAGCAATTACTGTAAAAAATATTAGTTTCTAAGCCTTTGTAGAAATTAATTTTCACTTTGTTATTGTAGAACATTTTGTGTAAATCACCTCACAATTGCACTTTATTACACAACAAAACGTAAAAAGTCCACATTGAATACTTAGCAGAAGTGCTCATTTTAGCCTAGTGTACTTAACCATCGTAATAACTGCAGAAACTACCCCGTAATAGGTCTGAATAACTATATGTATAACTACTATTCCTCAACGATAAATACTTTAAGACTAGCAAGCACACCACATTTACTTCTTCTGATTTGTCTATTTTCTAGTTCTCTCTTTTTCAAGCTCCAGCTTATCTATCCTGAGTAGCCTGTTATCACATTTTCATTAGCACTGGTATTAACAGATTAAAGGTAACTGTGGAAACTGACTTGCGTTTGCCACTACCGCAGCCCTGTCACTAATGATGCACAGCTTGCCACGTGACTAGACTTTATAACAAATGTAGCTAATTGATTTGGAGGCCATTATGTGATATGTACCATTGATTTAAAGGTGGCAAAATGTGTGCTACGCAACTGTTTCATAACATTCATGATATCAAGTAAATCCCAACACTTACTGGAGTTTTAGCTGGTAGATCTGTGGAGCACTTTGATTCTCTACAACCTCACTTAAATTGCATAGGGACAACAGGTAGGGCAGATTAATGACTAATCTGCTTGCTCAGACTGTGACTTGTCTCTCACAGGAATTGTTTAGGGATAACTTAAGTAGAACATTTTGATTCCAAATGACCAACTAATGTCCACAAGACAGAGGTACAGAATACATACCACATGACAACAGAATACAATGTCATAGTGGTATTTTTTGGCCTGCTGTGAATGGGTAATCATTCACAGCAGGCAAAGACAAGTGAAACCCTGACCTGAGAGGATACTGCATGGTACTGCATCACAGTTCTCCAAAAAACTCGAAAAGATGCTTTCCCCTATTACATAGCCTGTTGTCATTAAGTCTGGTGCTGTCTTCATTTCAACAATAAGATTGTGTAAAAAAAAACCTGACAACTGCTTTCTCACCCCGCTTATCCTATGAATCTCAGACCAACTCAGAAAGGAGTGTCATCTTCTCAGACTTACAGATAAGATCTATTGTGTCTGGTGAAGTTGAAAGCTGCGGTGGTTGTTGTGTTTTTAACGCTTGGTGTTCCTTGGTGTCCATGACTCAGAGTTTGTATGTTGCGACCAATTCCAACTGACAATAGCCTGTTGGCCAACAGATCAGGTCACCAAAAGGCCATGTATTTCACTCTGTCTTTCTCTTGTTCTCTCTCTTTCTCTCTTGTATCCTCAACATCACTCACTCCTGCACTTTCTTCAATATGTCTCAAAACTGTGCATGTTCTATCAAATCTATGCAGAGGCCAATCTTCTATTATTCATCACCTTGTTAAAAGATAATAATGAACATACACATTTGCGTTTCCAAGCAGCAGTGCTGAACAATTAAAGCATATATTAGCATATTCAAGCAGAATTACTGAACACAAACGCAACCATTTTCAAGCAGCAGTGCTGACAATGAAAATATACATTAGCATACAGTTGTGCTCAAAAGTTTGTGTGCCCTTGGCGAATTGGTAATATATGTATCATTTGTAAAGAAAACATGAGTGAGCAGGTATATTTCTTATGGGATTCACATTCAACTGTAGGTCATAACAGATTGGCACAATCATAAAACAAAACATTGCAACAAAGAAATAAGAAATCTGACCCCTGTTCAAAAGTCTGCATATCCTTAGTTCTTAATTCTGTGTATTGCCCCCTTTAGCATCAATGACAGCTTGGACTCTTTTGTAATTGTTGTCTATGTGGCCCCAAATTCTTGCAGGTGGTACAGCTGCCCATTCGTCTTGGCAAGCTTGATGATATTAAGGTCAGGAGACTGTGATGGCCACTCCAGAACCTTCACCTTTTTTCTGCTGTAACCACTGGTGGGTCAGCCTGGCCTTGTGCTTAGGGTCCTTTTCATGCTGGAAAATCCAAGAGCGTTCCTTTATTTTCTGATAATATGCTGCATTAATCTTGCCATACATTTTCACAAGATTCCCTGTGCCTTTAGAGTTCACACACACCCAAAGCATCAGCGAGACACCACCATGCTTCACAGTGGGGATGGTATTCTGTTCACTATTGGCCTTGTTGACCCCTCTCCAAACATAGCGCTTATGGTTGTGACCATAAAGCTCTATTTTGGTCTCGTCACTCCAAATTACAGTGTGCCAGAAGCTGTGAGGCGTGTCAAGGTGTTGTCAGGAATACTGTAACCAGGCTTTTTTTTTGTGGCATTCTTTAAAGGCTTCTTTCTGGTAACTCGACCTTGCAGCTAATTTTTGCTCAAGTATTGTCGTATTGTGCTCCTTGAAATAACCACACCGTCTTTTTTCCAGAGCAGCCTGTATTTCAGCCTGAGGTTATCTGTGGGTTTTTCTTTCTATCCTGAACAATTCTTCTGGCAGTTTTGGCTGAAATCTTTCTTGGACTACCTGACCGTAGCTTGGTATCAAGAGATCCCCAAATGTTCCACTTCTTAATAAGTGATTGAACAGAACTGGCCTTTTCAAGGCTTTGCATATCATTTTTTATCCTTTTCCATCTTTATAAAGTTATATTACCTTGCGACGCAGGCATGAAACAGTTATTTTCTGCTCCCCACGGCTCAGTATCTAACCTGTTCAGTGCATCCACGTGAGAGCTAACAAACTCATTGACTATTTATACACAAAAACTAATTGCAATTAAAAAGCCACAGGTGTGGGAAATTCACCTTTTATTGGCATTTTCACCTGTGTGTGTCACCTTGTGTGTCTGTAACAAGTCCAAACATTCAAGGGTATGTAAACTTTTTATCAGGGCCATTTGGGTGATTTCTATTATAATTATGATTTAAAAAGGAGCCAAACAACTACAGTATCTCACAAAAGTGAGCACACCCCTCACTCACCCCTCAATATTTGATTATTTGTTTTCTTGTGACAACACTGAAGAAATGACACTTTGCTACCATTTTCAATGATCATGAGGAAGGTGAGGGATCAGCCCAGAACTACACGGCAGGACCTGGTCAATGACCTGAAGAGAGCTGGGACCACAGATTTAAAGAAAACCATTAGTAACACACTGACCAATGATCATCTTGATGATCCAGAGGAGGAATGGTTCATGTGGTCTGATGAGACAAAAATAGAGCTTTTTGGTCTAAACTCCACTCGCCGTGTTTGGAGGAAGAAGAAGGATGAGTACAACCCCAAGAACAACATCCCAACTGTGAAGCATGGAGGTGGAAACATCATTCTTTGGGGATGCTTTTCTGCAAAGGGGACAGGACAACTGCACCGTATTGAGGGGAGGATGGATGGGGCCATGTATCGCGAGATCTTGGCCAACAACCTCGTTCCCTCAGTAAGACATTTTTTAGATGGGTCGTGGCTGGGTCTTCCAGCATGACAACGGCCCGAAACACACAGCCAGGGCAACTAAGGAGTAAGAAGCATCTCAAGGTCCTAGAGTGGCCTAGCCAGTCTCCACACCTGAACCCAATCAAAAATCTTTGGAGGGAGCTAAAAGTCCGTATTGCCCAGCGACAGCCCCGAAACCTGAAGGATCTGGAGAAGGTCTGTATGGAGGAGTGGGCCAAAATCCCTGCTGCAGTGTGTGCCAACCTGGTCAAGAACTACAGGAAACGTATGATCTCTGTAATTGCAAACAAAGGTTTCTGTACCAAATACTCATGTCATGCAATGAAATGCAAATTAATTACTTAGAAATCATACAATGTGATTTTCTGGATTGTTGTTTTAGATTCCGTCTCTCACAGTTGAAGATAAAAATTACTATGATAAAAATTACAGACTTCTACATGCTTTGTAAGTGGGAAAACCTGCAAAATCGTCAGTGTATTAAATACTTGTTCTCCCCACTGTATGTCTAAACACTTTAGAGGCAAAAATTGTCTCATTTCAGATAATGCATTTAAAAATATAAGTCTTAAAAGTAATAGGGTTTTGTAAAGACATAAAAGTTACGCTTGTGGCATATATTCCATCCATTTACACATAATATGGTTCTGAACATTTGTTTACAGAAGATGCAACAGTAACTGTGCCCGTTCTAGCAGTTTCTGTAAAGGTTTTAGGGATAGGGCTGGAGAAAGGTAACCATCTCAAATTCATAGACAAAGCCATGTGTCTTTGATCACAAAAAGTGACTTTCCTAATCCAAGTTATATTTTTAACTATGTTATGAGGCTTATAGTTTTATTTCCAGGTTTATTTCAGCCTCAGACCGTGTTAAGAATAATTGTCTTGAACCAGATGATTAAAAAAATAAATAAACGAACGTACAAAAGCCTGCAAACACTTAGGTGATTGACCTAATGTTAAAGAAATGAAAAAAAATGGTGTTGTGTTTCAGAACATGATCTCAGAAATCATTGTTTTACTGATTTTCTTTTACTGCATTCATGTGCTGGTCAGAACTATGAAGCTCTAACATATTCTACGTGCTAGATGGTTGTATTATTCACTTACAACCAATGTTGCAAGTCGGAATTTCTGAATGCTCAAGCCCTAACCATCATGTGAAAATGGCAATAGAGACAGAAGACAGAAACACCCTTATTCTTGACAAGTAATGCACTGAAGCATGGAAATGCCTCTCCTTCTATGCCTAAGCCAGTTTTCTCGGCGTGCAGTCATTTCTGAGAAAAAGGAGATATCCTAGAAGATGCTTTTAACCAGCTTTTTATCTCTACAGGTTTTTATTTGACATGAATGCTTGCTTCATTTGCCCTGCTCAGTGAGACAACTGCTCCTCCTCTTCTCAGATTCTAGTTGGCTTGTTAGAATATCCATCAACAACTAGAGAGTCTTTGTTTTAATTTAAACCTTTTTTTTTTTTTTACTTTGATCTGTTACTTGCCTTAAGATTTATGTGAGTAAACAACTTGCTTGACCATTCTGATCCTGTGAATTCAGAACATTTCACTAGAATTTTCTGTCTACTATGTATTGTACTGTCCACTGGATCCCTTCCCCCGGGTCTGGAAGGTGATGACTCTTGTTACAAATGTTTCAATGTCACCATCCCAGCTACGCTAAACCCTCAGGCTGACCAAAAAAGATCTTACTCAACCTGTCCATTTTTCTAATGTAACCCAACGCGGTTTAATTTTGACTACAAACTCCGGGTAATTGGTAGAGATTTTTTTCCGAGGAATAATTGAAGTAACACCACAAAACTCAGTTTGGAAGCCTAAGAGAAAATAACAGACAGAGATCATTTGTAAGTGAAGTGTCATGATTTAACTTTAAAATAGGCCTGCACACATATGGGAGATTATGAAAACAGTTTTTTCATTTATAGAGTTAAAGCAATAATATAGAGTTAAAGCCTATAACTGAAATTCTTAGCCTGCAATATGTCACAATTGCAATGGTAGGCCCATTACATAGTGAATATAGGACTAGTATTTTATTCACCAACAACACGTTTTCTATTTTAAGTTGTAACCCCAAGGGAATAAAAACATCCTGGCAAAAACCTTTTTGGTAGAACTTAGCTATGATTTTTTATAACAATAATTACTTGATATAAACTACTAAAATGTTGTGCTCTTTTTTCATTCCATCAGGTTTTCTGTCACAGTCATGAGGACCCATTTAAATGTTGTGAATATTATGTAATCAACCAATAATCAACCAATCTGTGCTTTACCTATAGCCTAATGATTTAAATGAGAACCAGCCTTCACGGAACTAATACTTTGTGAGTCTTCCGTGTTAAATGCTAGCCACGTCAGTTTGGTCTATTCCATTGTACTAGTGATATCACATAGCCAACGAGTCCTCACTCCGGAGTTCTCTAATGTCTTGGATTTATGTTTCCTAAGTGCCAGCTCAAAAGCTGAATATTACACATTTAGCTTTGATAAGATGTGTCAAATCCTATAAACCTCCAGGATTTGTTTACATACAGTATCACGGTAGCATATTGCTATGTTAGCTTTGCATTACCTCGCACTATTTTGTTGAGTGCTTCTTATATAGTCTAAAACCAACCTACATAATCACAAAGTACAGTAGAATGGGATTAAATTGGAACTTTCTTTGAGCGGCCAGAGAGTGCACAGAGACCACTACACGCACAATGATTGACATGCTCAGATTTCCTGCTATGTTATCCAGGTGCTGTGTCAGGCATAATGCCCTAAGAGGCTGTTGGCTGAGTAGTAGGTAAGTAAAAACAAGTTTCTACAATATTTTTAGAAACAGTAATATTTACAATTATACATTATGATTTGTGTTACATGTTAAAAAATAATGCATACATTGGTCATTCTTCAACTAGCTGCATTTTTGAGTCCTTGGCAGAAATTAAACAAACAAAAACACATTTATGTAGAGACATTTTTTTTTTTGTCAAACATACTTGACACCAAAAGGAACATACAAAAATTAAATGATAGGTTAGTCATTATTTTTATTACATAAAAATTGCCTTTTATGTGTAGTTTTTACCATATTGCCTTTGTCCCTGACCAAAATCTGCACATTCAACCCTGCTTGATTTATAATTCAATGTTGATCTAATATTAACTTAAATACAAATTGCACATAATTGTCCTATTTAATGAAATGTATCATGTGTTGTAAGGTATATTATTATTTTATGTCTTTTTTTTATAAAAAGAACACCTTGTCTCTTGGGTTCACTGTCATTTCCATCACGCGGTAAAAAATGTAGATTCAGGGAGTTCTTTTAGGATTTGTATGGTTGGTGACTACAGCAATAGTCATGTGACTGGAAAGCACATGGCTGGAGGACAGAGTTAGCTCCATGGAGGGAACTGAAATAAGAATAAATCAAGTTTTTGTTAAATAAAGAATATGTTTATTGGCTGTCATTTCCAAAAAGCTCATATTTTCTTTAAACGTACAAATAATATCGCATCGCATCGCATCATCTTCCGCTTAATCCGGGGCCGGGTCGCGGGGGCAGCAGTCTAAGCAGGGATGCCCAGACTTCCCTCTCCCCAGACACTTCCTCCAGCTCTTCCGGGGGGACACCGAGGCGTTCCCAGGCCAGCCGGGAGACATAGTCCCTCCAGCGTGTCCTAGGTCTTCCCCGGGGTCTCTTCCCGGTGGGACGGGACCGGAACACCTTCCCAGGAAGGCGTCCCGGAGGCATCCGAAACAGATGCCCAAGCCACCTCAGCTGACCCCTCTCGATGTGGAGGAGCAGCGGCTCTACTCTGAGCTCCTCCCGGGTGACCGAGCTTCTCACCCTATCTCTAAGGGATCGCCCAGCCACCCTGCGGAGAAAGCTCATTTCGGCCGCCTGTATCCGGGATCTTGTCCTTTCGGTCATGACCCAAAGCTCATGACCATAGGTGAGAGTAGGAACGTAGATTGACCGGTAAATCGAGAGCTTCGCCTTACGGCTCAGCTCTTTCTTCACCACGACAGACCGATACATCGACCGCATTACTGCAGAAGCTGCACCGATCCGTCTGTCAATCTCCCGTTCCATCCTTCCCTCACTCGTGAACAAGACCCCTAGATACTTAAACTCCTCCACTTGAGGCAGGCACTCTCCACCAACCTGAAGTGGGCAAGCCACCCTTTTCCGACTGATGACCATGGCCTCGGATTTGGAGGTACTGATTTTCATCCCCACCGCTTCAATTTTCTTATTGTGTATTCTGTGTTTATTTAATGCTAACTCTGCTAACAAACAGCAAATGTCCACAACAGTAATTTCCGTCAATTTGTTTATTGTGATGGAAAATACATATTGTAATGGAAATGACAATGCTAGTGTTATAAATGTATTTCAGTTGGCTTATATCACACCACAGCTCAGCCCATTGCAGACCTTCATGAGGGACTGATTGGAAAATGGTGTGTGGTCAGATATGATGGGGATCCTTACCTGGGCATCATACAAGATGTTGGCTCTGACAGCTTTTCTTTGGGTCGTTTGGCAAAAACAGGTTTATCTGGCCAATGAGAGATGATGTGGTCTGGTATCGGCAAGAAGATGTTCTTAGATTGGTCCCAGAGTATCAACCAGTTACAAAGAGGCATGTGATGTTGGATTCTGCTGTTCGGGTGTAAGTATGAGCTCTCCTTGAATATGATGGATGAAGTCACCTTTGGTGAGGGTTGTGAGGTATAATTGGCTATGCCTATATATACCAATATTTAAGTGCAGGTCTAGATCTGCCACCAAGTATATGTTTTTTTGTGAAAGCAAATCCCTATTTGTAACATTGAAACTGTAAAATAGGATTGTTGAAAGTTTGATTTAGCATTGTTTAATATTTAGTGTTTTAAAAAGCTAGTTTCAATTACATATTACCAATAAGCTCACATTTAAAGTTAGAGTTTTTCTTTGTTTCATTTTGAACTTAAAATGTCAAACTCAAAAGTAATGTAGTTCCAATGTATTACCTTTTAAACAGATGTCATTTCAAGCTATATAAATCTATTGTCTTTTCCACCACACTATGTCATCAACACATGTTTTTAGGAAAAAATCATAAAAAGAACACAATCCCACTTATAATATTTTATAGTTTTCAAAGATATTGCTAAAATAAATTATATAATTGGAAAACTCATGATTTTGCCATGTAGGAAATTGAATGTAAGACTTTAGTGAAACAGTTGAAAGCAGTTTTTCATCTAAACAATAGAAGAATATTATCCCTATAATACTGAAAATAAATAAAATTATGCATTTGGGCACATCAATGTGTGAAATTTCATAAAATATTTTGAAAACACTAGATATGTTAATAAAAAACACCCTTTTTGTGGTGTGATGGAAATTGTGTTTTTCTCTGAGTGTTAGAATAAAATGACAGAAATTATATATTATTTAAATAATTCCATCACAGCCACTATCAGGAAGTGTTTCATCACAAGATGGTGAAAGGTAATATAGTTGAAGAATAATACACATATTGTATTTAATGTTTTACAACAAGTCTGTTATTGCCTCCAACGCCGTAAAAGATTGGCTGAAAGTGGATATACATAAAGGGGACAGTCCATTTAAGCAATCCTTATAGGAGAGACTTTCTATTGGCCTTCTTCTGTCCGATGGAAAAGCTGCACCCTCCCTTTCTTCCATCAGATTTGCTATGAAAAAAATCATCAACTCATGAAGCACATCGACAAACAATGGCAGACTGGGGCAAGTGAAATCCCTCTGCAATATCCTGGTTTCAACAAAGTTCACTGTCTCACAATGTTCATGTGAGAGCGTGAACAAGCACTGAATAGAGTAGGAAATGACTATGCCATCTAAATCACTATTTTCACCTTAAATTCTTTCAGAATGCTAACATTTGTGTTTCTTCTTAAACCTACACATCATCGGCATGCAAAAACTGCCTTAAGTCTGCGACGTATTGACCCACCAGATATTGTTTAGGCAAACATACAGACTAGACATTGACAGCTCACTAATACCTACCCTAATAATGTGCAGCAATAATGAAGTGATACCAATATTTAAACAAACTCCCTCAACTAAGAATCTTTATGTTAAACCCAGTAATAGCTTTCTTTGGGAAATACACACTTTTTGAGTTGCAAGCCTAAATAGGACTCTGCTGCCAGCATGAGGCATCAGGCACAATTATAATTGAGATGGCACAGGTATCCACTTGATTTACGCAGAAAGAAAAACAGAGAGCTGGAGAGAAGAATTGATCCATGATTATGGTTTGTCACGCTGGCAGGTTAGTTCATGATCTTTATTGGGCTGTGCATGCCACCACAAAGATGAACTAGTTGGGTGAATAACCCAAAAAGATGGAAGTAGTTGGGTTTATAACCAGGGGAGGAATTAGAAAAGCCTGTTGAGTGGAGACAGAGTAGCAGCCAGGGTCAAAGGTCACCTCCTGATTCCTCAAAGTGGCCATATCTTGCCTTGATTATATGTGAATAGCAATTACCTTTGACCTTATGCTAATTACCTTTGACCTTAAGCAATTACCTTTGACCTTTAGTCAGCTAGGCTGAATGTCTGAGTTCATTGCTCAGTCACTACCGAACCCTGTATGAAACACAGTTCCTGTCCTGAAGCTGGAAGAACTGAAGGCCTTTTGTTCTTCGGTTATCAACAGAATTCAACAGAATGTTAAATTTACGTTTACATTTGTTTGTGATGTGGCCATTGACACACTACACCTGCTGTTGTAACTTAAACACGAGTCAGAGGGAAGTGTTATTTAGCTTTTGTGTTACAAGTGCATTAAAGACAGCTAATCAGTTCAACTGACATCAGCCATGCAGATTTCAAATTGGTCAGAAAAAATCTAATGGTATTTCACTGGGGTTTTCCTTGTGTTTGAGGGCACTGCTGTGTGTATGTTTATGTTCACGTGTCCGTTCCGTTAACAGCTTGTGTGTAGACACATCATTACTTTGATGTTCATGTTGAAGAACACAACATGAGACACAGGACACCATAAGTAAAACTGTGACTGATCAGCTCCTTTTTGATTGAGTTGATGCTCCATATCTACAGTAGTGTATTACACTGGGGAGATTCTCAGGGATGATCAGTTGATGACATTGTCAAGACTATTTTGCTGACAGAGCCAGAGTCTTTGCAGTGTATCCTTGTGTTTTTTGGGGGGTTTATTGTTTTTTTAATTAGGTTATTTTAGATACAGGCCAACAGCTAATTCACATTCAGTGTTTGATTAGTTTAACTCCCAAATGGCTCCTTGCAAAAAAAAATTTAAGATAATCTGTTGCAGATTGGGCTGACTGTAACATTGTTGCCCCTCAACCAGTAGCATTATTTTTCTTTGTAGCCTATTGTTTTTATAACTCAACCACACACAGCAACATAATCTTAACAAGTGTAATTTCCAACCACTGATCGTTGAGTGCTTCTGAGTTCTGTTCCACCCAGTCACTAAACTACTCACTTCACCCTTGACCTTGGGAGACAGACTAGATTGGATCCATCAGGATATATGATTGGTTGAATGAGCATTTTAATTGGTTCAATCAGGTTGGGGATTGGTTAGATGAGGAAGTTTATGTCTCTGCCATGAACCTCTGCCCACAGCCAGTGCTTCACTCCAGGAAGAAGAGATGTTGTGATGTGAAAGGCAGTACGTACTGATCATGTCTGGTCTAGCTATCGCTCCCTCTTCTCTCTCACTGTGTGCGTGTGGGTGTGTGTGTGTGTCTGTGGTTGTCTGTCCATGCAACCACACAAGCAAGAGTTTAGCCACTGTTCAAATGTGCTAGCAAACATTTTTCTATAAAATGTAATTCTGTATTGCCCGGGAAAGTGATAAGTGCATCAGTTTAAAGGCCAGCAATGTTGATTTTACATTTTCCCACAGATTGTAATTAAGATACTGCACTACACACTCCATATATCCTGACCTTCCATTCTCATAGCTTCAATTAAAAAAAAAAAGAATAATACACTCTCCTTACAGTTCCCAAGTGAATATGAAAATCAATATGCAACATTAAATAGCAAAAACAAAACAATACATTAACTTGACTAAGAATTGGTTTCACAAAAACATACAGGTAGGTCTTGGACACTGACACAACTTTTGTTATTTTAGCTGCTTACATATATATATATTCAAGTTACAGTTAAACAATGAATATGTGCAAATTGGAGGAAGTGTTTAGGAATTACAGCTCTTTAATATGTAGCCTCCTCTTTTTCAGAGGACAATTGATTCAAAAGCTGTTTCATGGACAGGTGTGGGCTATTCCTTCGTTTTGTCTTCTTTAGTTAAGCAGGTAAAATGTCTGGAGTTGATTCCAGGTTTGGCATTCACATTTGGAATATGTTGCTGTGAACCCACAACTTGCAGATTCAATGCAAGTGAAACAGGCCATACTTAGGCTGCAAAAAAAAATCCATCAAAGAGATTAGGCCAAATCAACAGTTTGGTACATTCTGAGAAAAAAAGAACACACTAGCGAGCTCTGTACCACAAAAAGGCCTGGATGTCCAAGGAAGACAACAGTGGTGGATGATCGTAGGATCCTTTCCAGGGTAAAGAAAAACCCCTTCACAACATCCAGCCAAGTGAAGAACACTCGACAGGAGGTAGGCATATCATTATCCAAGTCTACCATGAAGAGAAGACTTCTCGAGAGCAAATACAGAGGGTTCAACACAAGATGCAAATCAGTTCACTATCCATAAGCCTCAAGATAAGAAAGGCCAGATTAAACATTAAAAAAAGCCAGCCCAGTTCTGGAATAGCATTCTTAGATGAAACTAAGATCAACCTGTACCAGAATGATGGGTAGAAAAAAAAATAAAGAAGTCTTGGTATGGCTTCCAATGGCACTGGGTCATGAGTGTTTATTGATGTGACAGAAAACAGAAGCAGCTGGATGAATTCTGAAGTGTATAGGTATATACTGTCTGCTCAGATTCAGCCAGATTCAGCAGATTGGATGGCGCTTCACTTTACAGATGGGAAATAACCCAAAACATACTGCAAAAGCAACCCAGGAGTTTTGGGCAAAGAAGTAGAATATTCTACTATGGCCGAGTCAATCACCTGAAGGTGAAGGATTCAAACACAGTATTAACAATGAACATTTTATTTGTGATTGTGTTAATTTGTCCAATTACATTTGAGCCCCTGAAGTAAGGGGACTGTGTATGAAAATGGTTGCAAGTCCTAAACTTTTCATATGATATTTTTGTTAACCCCCTTGAATTAAAGCTGAAAGTCTGCACTTCAATTGCATCTCGGTTGTTTCATTTCAAATCCATTGTGGTGGCATACAAAAATTACAAAAACTGTATCAGTGTCCAAATATTTCCAGACCTAACTGTATAGTTTTGTTATTGCTATTCTGTCATTGCAGGTAGTAGATAATGAACTAATGATGTGGCTCTATGAAGTGAGAAGTAAAGCAAATAATATGTGTGAAAGGACACTATGTCAGAAACATGTATATTAGAAATAGCTTAGTAACATGTTTAATTAAAACCAGAAAGATGTTCACATTGTTTAAAGGTGAATCTGAACAATAAAGGTTATTCTTCACACTTCAGGCCATAAAAGTAGACCAAAATGAAGAAATAAAGTTAAATGTTTTTATTCTATTCTCAGTAGAGAAATCCCCTGCTTTAGGGATTGAAACAGAAGTTACCTATAACACAGACCCAGAACAAGATTAGCTCCTTGCATTCCAACTTTAACTATTATAACACAACTTTATCTGTGGTAAAATATATATATTCACCATTACTAGCTGATGATAGATTTATTAGGTTTAAGGAGCATGGCAATGTATCGTTGTTTAGGTAATCAGTGCCTATACTGGAAGGGAAGTGGTTTAATCTCTGCTAGAAAGTCATTAAGGTTTCCCCTCGTCTCCAGGCTGTTGTGGACATGAGCCTGGACCACTTTTTGTTGTCAGGGGGACTTTACTAATGGACGTTTTTGTCAGGTTTTCATTTTAGCAAATAAAAAAAATGCAAGGCTTTTCCAAATGGAGTCAGGCCGATTCACACACTAAAATATTCCCAGTGACTAGTGACTGAGAAAAAAATATGCCCTCTATTTCTGCTTAATTAGGAAATTACCTATCTCAGTTAATGGCCTTGCCGAGAAGAAAGACTGACCCCTTAAAATTCTAGTAAATGTGAACATTTGGGAATAAGAATTGCAAACACCATCTCATATCGGACAGATACAAGGATTTTAACATGTTTAGCTGGAAGTTGATTTCAGAACTAGTACCGTAGTGATATCAAGATCACAACACTAATTTGACACTGTTGGCATTTTGCTCCCTTTGTCGAGCAGTCACCTTCGTAGAGCAAACAGCTCAGAGACTAGTCCCTCTCCAGGAGTGCAAGCATATGCATCCAAACCCCCCTCTCTCGGGCGTGGTGGGCAAACCTCGCCACTCTGCCTCCCTCCTGCTGACCAAGCTCACCCCTCACAGTGACGTCAAGGCATACCTCCAATTCTGAGCTGTTGGCAGAGATAGACGAATGGGAGTCGGCCGATTGGGCTTGTGTCCTGGCGCCGTTCCTGAGAGGACCAGTTCTCCTCCCATACCCAAGGTTGATGGAGGGGGTAAGGAACCTCCCCTGACATACCACAAAGTCCTAGGCACTTGTGGATATTGGGGGGTTAGTTCGAGTGTCGCTACCTCTTGGCGGCTCCTCCCCAATCTAATGCACATAAAAAGGGCCCACAGAAGAAAGTTGTGTGGACACTGAGACCGGCGCCGGAGTGTTGCTGTACCAGGAGTGGTATGAGGACATGCTCGTGCCACTCCAGGTACAGCATGTCACGTTCATGAGCAAGACCACGCACCACAGAGGGGTGTGGCCCAGGCCAAGGAAGTTCCGATGGTTCCTGGCCCTGCAGGACGGTGAGACACCCAGCTGGATCTTTTGAGAGGACGCTGGTAAGGCCAAAAATCGACCCACAGGTGAGGTGTATAAGACAGAAGTCACTAACAACCTGTGTGTGCCTCTCTATGGCTTGAACAATTGTCAAGTTGATGCATCACCACCGCCAAGCCAGACCCTCCAAGCCAAGCTACCCGTTTTTTCCCCCAGTACTACTGAATACCTGAGTTTCACGTATTTACAACTCCCTCTGGCTTCAGATTTCTGTCCGTCTTTTGTTCTTGCTTTGCCTCGCTACTTTATGAATGAGAGCATTTGCTAAATAACTTAAATGTCATACCAAATCAATACAAGCAATACTAGGAAATTTGAAGAATTATATGTTTAGTGAAACAAACTCAAAGATTTTTGTCTGAAATAAACACTGTTCTGCTTTCCTGGATATGACGCTTTTGATCAACTTTTCCACCCAGGCAAGTCGGCAATGTATTGGTTATATCTTCTCAATTCTCTACACCAATGCGAAACAATGTGCTTTATTCCATTACAGAATAAATCCAATCTCATGCTTCACGGTCTGGAGAGGACTGAAGAGAGGGATGAGTGAACAAGACCCTGGTGCAGAGTGAGGGAGAATATTGATAAAAATCCCACAATCCCTAGGGCGTCTCCTCGGCTGTAGTGGTAAAGAACAGCAATTAAATAATAAATGAACAAATCAATTAAGCCCATCAATGACTGGGTTGATCACAGAGTTAATTGTAATTTGTCTGGATTTTAGAAATGTTTAAGGTGAAGACACCAAAATGAGCACCAATGCATCAGAGAAGCATGGTTTATGTTAACACGTAAATGACAAACACAAAACAAATACTATGCAATTTAGAAGATATTGGCAAAAAAAAATAATAATCATGTTTATGGTTAAGTATTCTATTAATGAATGTTAAAGCAAACATGGATTGCAGAGTAGTTGTGAAGCTTTTATAAAATATACCAAACACATATAACAAGGTTTCATATTGGTCAAACAATTAACTTTTTGAAATAACCAGACCACATACATGCCCTGCACTACTGCAGTTGATTAAAAACAAATTAGCAATGAATGCATGTCTTTCCTCAAGTCTTAAATAACCATATCCACTGATATTGTGCTTGTCAAACAATAGTTTGCACTCAACTGCCCAATAGGACAATAACAACATTGACCCAAACCTTTGTCACATGCACAGTAGTTCTGTGTTTTACAGATTAGCATATTCAGGTGTAAATTGGAATGGGTCTTCATAATTATTTCTATGGTGCCGTAAGTATTACTGCTAGTAAACAAATGCAGACAATTACTATGGCCTTGCTCTAATTGTCTAATTGTGTTGTATATCACTGCATGTTTTTCATACTCATCCATTTCTCCATTTCAAACGGATTCCCTGGTAAGTGTCCTGATTACAATGCAGTGATGGCCCACCCTGCTGTGGTGCTCCTTCACATTTATAGAGGCAATACAGGATAATCACACTGTGGAACACTTACAGTCCACCCAAGTTAACACGTAGTCTCTGGTCTTTCTATGAACCCAATCGGCTACCTGCACGCATTACCGATTTATCTGGGATAGGTGATAGATGTTACTAGAGGTTTTTTAACACTGGTCCAGTTCTGTCATGTCAAGACGACAAAGCTGATTTATTACTGTTTAATGCCCATCTCAACTCAGCTTATCAAAGCAGGTGACATCAGACATATACAATTTACTGTCCGCTCTGAGGAAGAACACAACAATACACTTGTTTTGAGTTCGAGGTTGTCTGTTCCTTCCCCTTTCTCTCTCTCCATTCGACCCCAAAGCAGATCACTGCTGGTAATTTAAATGAATTAATTTGTCAGGCGTGAAGCTAAAACCAATTATCTGGGCACACACTTGATTGTCAACAAAGCACTGTTTGGTTGGGAGAAGAATGGGCAGCTAGTTAAAATGTCCTGCCGTTCACCCTGCTGGAGACCCAGTGCAATGATGGATGTGGGAGTGTGTGTGTATGCACACGCACACACACGCACGCGCATGTGTGTGTGCATGAGATCCCAGTAAGCATGCATGTGCATGATGTGAGTGTTATGTTTATGTATGGGTGACAACTACATACCAACAACAGGCTGGGAAGGAGGTTTTCAAGCTAATAAAAGAGGATAATATCCAGGTGATGACCATGACGTTATTCATTTCTCCATTTTGCTATTATTGTTGTTGACGCTTTTTGTTCTGTGCTTCCATTTTGTTTTTGGTAAGAGAAAAGATGAATTACGCACTTTTAAATGTGACAACAACTTAGAAGGACCGTGGAGGACTGTTGCAGTACATTTACCACAAAAAGAGGATTTTCCACAACAACTACGCAGAAAACCTGTTGCTGATCCAAGACAAAATTGTAACATAAATCATTCACTTTCTTCCTTCTCTGTAGCACACATTGACAGTTACAGTAATGTGTCCATCAGTCCACGCTGTAAAAAGTACTCAGCAGTACACAATTCCTGTGCCTCAGCAGAGCTTCAAAACACATAGAAATTGAGATTTTTCTCCAGAGAAAGAGTCAGCGTAGCGGGAAGCCCAATCTGGATTTGCTTTGCACACCTGCTCAGAGAGCCTCAAGACTAAAAGACTCACACATACACGCCCAGCTAATATAGTGTTAGTATTTGCATGTTTGTCTTTGCATGCCATCCAGTTGGAGGTATGTTCACTGTGTGTGTGTGTGTGTGTGTGTGAGAGACTGCTCCGTGCAAAATGTATATAGCCACTGCTGTGGCCTAAATGTACCTTTTGGTTTTTAACGTTAAGAAATGCTCTTACCCAGAGCGAGTTACTGAGTGTATCCATCTTAGGCTTAGCATGAAAGGGGTATGAGTTACATTATAAAGTAGGAAAACAAAACATTAACTGAAGGATATCAGTTTCATCCCAGCTGGAATGTAAAGGCGGTGAGAGATGTTGTTTTAAAAGGGTTTGTGACCACAAATACAGGACGCACTTCACACTGAGTGTTTGTGATTATGCAGGAATCTTTACAGCTGCCACTACGGCGGTCTGCTTCGTGCTTAGTGCGAGGGTGATTTTACAAATGATTTCACAAAATTGACTTTGAATGTCTGTTTATCTGCCGCATATACTACTACTATGTGTAACAGAGTCAAGAATGTCCCGGTACCTTTTTACATCTCATGCAGTTAGGAAGCTGTTGAGCAGAGGATCACTGGTTCACACCCATTGTGGCAAGTTTGGCAGCGTACTGTTGTAATCATTTTTCAACCGGTTTCTTATATTTGTTTATGGCTAGTAGGCCTTTTACATTTACATAATCAGGAAAACCCTATATTAATACTAAAAGTGGTCTGACATTTTTTGTCCTACATTTTCACTTACTGCTGTGGATGGCTCCCTTCTCGTGGGATAGCGGCAGATCATTCTTCCCTACAATTTTCAGCTGTCGTCGTTTGTGACATTAATTAATTTGGTGTAATTTAACGGCTGTCTGTGGACGGGGGACCTTACACCTCCTCAGGCCGCCACTCCATGATTGAATTTCACAAAGTTAATCTCTGCCACTCTTAACTTTTCCGCTTCACTTCACATCCCAGGGATAGAAAGGAAAAAAAACATTCCTCAAAAACTCAAAGTATCAGCCTTATTCTGGTTACTATCCATCATGGTGGAAGCAGGGGAGGACAGTGAGGGATCTAGCCAGCCAGAATATCAGCAGAGTGGAGAAAGATGACCCTACGGACCGAGCGGTGCATTTCATTATCTCTGTCTTGTCCATTCATTCTTTGGCTGCTGGGCTGGAAGATGGCACAGATCTACTTCATCACATTGCAGAAGCCATGAGGAAAGACAGAGGCCAAATACAGGGCAGGTGGACGCGCGCGCGCGCGCGCACAAACGCACGTACGTATATACACACATCAGACCAAGCCAATGCCCTGACCTGAGGATGAGATAAGGATAGATTGGACAATGATGGTTAAAGAGAAAAGAAGGCACTGGGCAACGACACTAAATATCTACCAGACAACCGTTTTGTATGGAATGTTCATCGCGAACTAGCTTTCTAGAATGGCATATTTAGTGACAATGTAGATTGCTGATTGCTGTAAAGATGTAACAGGTCAGGACTATTAATGGACCAGGGAGACACTGGGTCTGTCCTTTTCAATCATTTCCCGTTCCGTCTCCCACAGCACAAATACCTCACGGAGAACCTTGATGTTTATGACATCATGGCTCCAATCCCTCTTCATCTGAACCGGAGCCGTTGCTGTACACTGGACTCAGGAGTCGTCGTCCCCCCCCCCCCCCCCCGCGCTGGGGCAAGGCAAGGCTGGCTAAGCCTGAAAAATCACCTGGCCTTGGCCCCAGTGCAGAGTGGGATGGCTCATTTGGTCAATGCAGGTAAAGAAGTAGGATGAACGATTACTGCCAAGATTCACAATTGGCCGCAACTCCTCCTTCCCCCAGTCCTCTACTTTACTCCTCCTTCAGGGAATTATGCGTGACTGGCTCCTTCACCCTATTTACCTATCTTTACTGACCCTGTGTCCACATACACCCCCTGAAGACAGTCTTTCTAAGGTGATTGATTCACTGCAACTGCTACGGTATAATTTGTGTGTGTGTGAGAGAGAGAGAGAGGGAGAGAGAGAGAGAGAAGTGTGTGTCTGTGGGAGTGTGTGTGAGAGCTGATCAGCATTGGTGTAACAGTTTTGCAATATGATAGATGGATTGTTGGTTCTTGGAGGGAGTTTGGGGAGTTGGTTGGGCAGAGAGAGGTGCTCATGAACACACACACATACACACCAACTCCTACCTTTACAGCAGTAATCGCAGTTGGGCCTGGTGAGGGATGGCAGAGAGAAGGAATGATGGGATGGCTGGCAAAGAGAATGGATGAAGGGATGAGCGGCAGAGAGATAGTATGAAGGGATGGAGGGCAGAGAGATAGGATGAAGGGATGAGTGGCAGAGAGATAGGACGAAGGGATGAGTGGCAGAGAGATAGGATGAAGGGATGAGTGGCAGAGAGATATGATGAAGGGATGGAGGGCAGAGAGATAGGACGAAGGGATGAGTGGCAGAGAGATAGGATGAAGGGATGAGTGGCAGAGAGAATGGATGAAGGGATGGAGAGCAGAGAAAAGCAACATTGTATCCCAGACTAGAGTTGCCTGGCAACTCGAGTTCATTAGATTTGATTCCTATATATATGATTTGGTTTATGGAGATAAGGATAATATATGGTTTATGGAGAAGGACACATACACACACAAAGGGGGTCCGGGGGACACTTGAATTCCTCCACCATCAATGCACTGATGCATTAACAGCCATCCATCAGTGGTCCCATTTAACTCACGACTCTGTTAAGACCCACCATTGTCTGGTTAATGAATCTCACTTGAAGCTGAAGCAAAGATCACTCTCCTGAGGGCGTTTTGTTGGGTTTTAGGGGGGATCCAGATTGAAGCCAAATAAAAACATTGGAGAGTTGATACAAGTTACATTGGTGTTACAAAAAGCTTTACAAAACGTTTCATAGGGGTTCAATGTGAATTCAAATTACTGTTCGTTCTAAATGCTGCTTGGCTGAAACCTGTGTTATGAAAAAGAAGTATTACATGTAAGTAACATGTCGATTTGAATAGTTGTAGAAGTCACTGTGACATTTCTAGGGTCAAACTGAGGATCCCCTTGATCCCCTCAATCCAGTCATTCCCTGGCAATGAGTTACAAGCACATCATACACCTTGTTTGACCTACTCTTTGCCTGTTCTTTACGTATGGTAAAGTTCTCTGACAACTTTGGCATTTTGGATTGAAGCGTTTTCGTATTTAAACAAAGAAGGGTTTCTCCCTGTGCGTTGCTCGGCGGAGAAGGGAGGAAAAGGTTACCCACACACTTCCCGTGTCGAGGGAGAGAGAGAGCAAGGGAGAGAGTTGGAGGAATGCCACTTGAAATGTAAATCTTAGCCTTACTTCATCCTCTATTGTGGGTGGTTTTTCGTTTTAATACGAAATGTTCCTGATTTAAATGTAGATGTGTGGGTACAAAGAGCCTACCCAATGATACCCTGGGCAGTGCATGCAGAGGCAAAGGTGTATTTAAAGCTAAAGTCCTTAAATGAAAGAATAATAAAATGTTTGCATCGCCTCTATTTCTGTAAAAAGTAAAACAGAGGGGTTGGTCTGGAGACATGTAACCACGAACATATTTATGCAGTGAAGTACTAACCAGGCATAATATGAACATGTACAGCTCAGCAAAGAGAAGTTACATGACAATTAATAACACACAATTGAAAATCTTGTTCCCAGAAACATTCTCCCAAATTCACTGAAGGCTTGTTGGAAAATGTGATCAAACGTGACCTTGTATCTGACAAGTATGACGTGAATGGCTCAATCTCCAAACTTGATCAACCTATCGCCTCCTATTCATACTTCCCTGTTCGACTATTTGATTTGATTTTTTAAACATGGACATTTCAGAAGTTGTGATGATGCAGTTCTCTCTCAAGCACAAACAAAACAAAGTAACAGCAATAAAGGATACACAGCAAGTTTGTTCGCGAAAGCTAGTCTCCTATGAATTGATTGTACATATCTTACTTGGTCATGTAGCAATGATGGTAAAAGGTAAAACAGGGCTAATGTTATGACCAAATTATAATTATTAATATGATGACATTGCTAAAGTGGGCAAATATTATGTATAAAACAAAGCTGCCGGCATTGTCATGTGTTGGAAATGATTAGACAGAAAGTAATGTTGTCAAAAATACAGTACTGAAACCCAACTTGCTGCCTACTGCTTTATGAGACATATACACAGGGAATGCAATTCTGCAATGCAATAATTGGCAGAAGAGCTGCTCTCTTCAGATCTGAACCAATTAATGAAAAAATAATCAGCATTGGCCAACCAGTGTAAACCAGACCTAAATGAGCTGGCATGAGTTTTAGACTATTTTTGATAGAACTAAAAGAGTGCATGTAATCTCGTGCACATAGAAGTTGTAGTAGGTTGGTACAGAGTTGATACTGAGTGCAGCCTCATGACCGCCTATCCATCAATACACAGCATCCAGGCTGTGGTTTTCATTAAAGTCTTTCCTGAAACTAATAAACATAAAAAATAAGACACGATGACACCCCAGCTTCCTAGAAAATTGTGTTAGTGCCCAACACAATTACATGCTCAGTCCCAACCCTTGACTTTTCATTGCAAACATACTTAAAATAATTTTTTAAGACTGTTGGAACTAAGAAAAAAGATCTATGTGATTAGTTATTTACCTTATACAATCAACGGAGGGATGTTGGTTAAGGGCACAAATCTCTGGATGTCAGCAGGTGCAGCAGACAGTTGGAAACTAAAACATTGGAAAAGAAACATCCTCAATGGTTGTGTGTGTTTTCGTGTACGCATGTTGAAGAGAGAAAGTGAGAGAACAGAACAGCAACAGAAATGTATTGAATTATTTCCGTCCCATTCGTTGATGCAGTGCATGTGTGCTGGAATTCTGTATCTCTTTAATTACTTATTTTATGACATGTTAATTCCAAGTAATAAATCTTTCAACTAAGTTTATTTCAGTCAATAATGCATACAAGAACCCTACTGGTGAATGATGAGCTGAAAACTCAAATGAGTCATGATGATTCTACAAGCCTCATGTTCAAATCTTGTTCATCATACATTTATAAGAAAGGGTTATTGCAGGATCCTTTGCTTTAAAACCATGCGACAACCCCTATAGGTTTGTCAAGAGAAAAAGGTAAAAGGGTCATTTAAAGTACTTATTTTAATGATTCCCCAAAGATCTATTGGAAAAAAACTAAAATCAACCCCAAAAGGTTCCTTGAGAAAGAATTAGAAAGGGGTTGTTAAGACAAGCAGCCCAATAAATGATTTGTTCCTCAGTTTTTCTGCAGGGGCTCTGTGCATTCTCTGGTTTTATAAGCCTGTGTTCATAAATCATTAATAGATTGCCTTCATTATGACACCAATCCTTCAATTAGTTACAAACAAGTAAAAAATGTATCTATGGCACTTGTTGCAGCTAATATAGCTAATGCTCAAACAGACACGCTCAAAGAGTGCTTTAAGTTTGCCAAATAGCTTGCCCATAACAAAAAGTTAGCATGATCATTTGTGAAATGTACAGGAACTTGTCAAATCATTTTCTGCATAAAAAACCCCATAAGGGCTCAAAACCAGACATATTTTACAAGTGTACTTCGTATTCAGTTGTTATTATCCATAGTCATACTTTATGGTAGAAGCACCAACACTGAACAGTCAGCCTAAAATCTGTGCATATTTTAAACCAGTTGTATCAAAAACTAAACACTGATTCATATTAGACAATTTTTTGGGTTCTATTTGCATTTATTACTGGTTTGTAACATAAAATAGCTTGTGGCATCTTGGGAGGATGTGGGATATTGCCAATATACCACGGCTAAGTGCTTTATCCAGGCACTCCATGATGCAGTGTGCCTAAGAACAGCTCTTAGCCAAGGTATATTGATCATATACCACACCCCCTCTTGTCTTCATCATAAACCTAGTGGTTTGAAATCTGAATGCTACTTTGCTGAAACCTGTGTTATGAAAAAGAAGTATTACATGTAAGCAAGCGAGTTTATTTATATAGTACGCTTCATACATAGAAGCAATTCAATGTGCTTTACAAAGAAAAGAAAAAAAATAATACAATAGCATGAAAACAAATACTCAAATTAAAACATTAAAACAACATCATAATAATAAAACACATATTTGCAGAAAGCAAATACTCCTGTATTTCCGTTAAGCAGCTTGTTGTGCCATGACGTGTAAAGGATCATAACGAATGGATGTCAAAATCATCAGGTAACATGATATATGATAACAATTGTAGAGGCAAAATAACTCCCAATTACTGGTCGTGCTAAACACCACCTGCCATCGTCTGTTGAAAATTAAAGAAGTGGACTATTATTTGACAAAATACTGGTTGTGAAAGTGGAACTGGGTAGCCAAAACTGGTCACAGAATATTCATTAGTTGTGGTGAAACGTACCCCTGAATAATATGAATAATAATATTTGGTTCCTGGAAAGGTCTAAAAAAGATGGATGTAAAGAAAGTAAAAAATAAATAAAAATACGACGCTGGTGTTAACCATGCTGAAGAAGTCTCCCATCTTGGACTTTCAGTTGTCTAAATCCAGAAAGATAGCGCAGTACCTTGTTAAAGACAATTTAGAGTTGCAAGTATTAATTAGCCCAATTCTCAACAGTTTGAATAGGTCAAAACTGTTACCAAAAACGAATGATAAACGAAAGTAAAGTAAATACCTAAAGGGGTCTCAAAGAGACTTCGCATTGTCACGAAAATCACTGTGATCTCAAGAGTCAATATTTTTCCATTTCCCGTTGTGTCCGTCTAAAGGCTACCTGCAGGACTGCTGTGGGCCGTCGAATGCCACGTCTTCCAGCAGCAGAGACGCTACAACCATTGCCAATTCATCCACTGTGTGAATAAACTGACGCGACTAAATGGGGGCGCACTGTTCCTTCAGTAAAAATCATGCGAACCCGATGTCTATCACAGAGATCTAGACTTGCAACTAGCAACACAGAGTGCCGCGCAAATCATTGCAATACCTTATCGCGGTACAGTAATAACTAAGTTTTTTATAGTTCGCGTCGCTTGCCTTGCGTTGTCTCTCGTCGGTGGCCAAGGTATTGTCTGTGAGGTGGAGCGGAGCGCGGCAGTGCGGTACCGTGTGGTGTCCAGTTTCAGTTCGGAGACCTGAGAAAACTGCGCAGCAGTCAGAGACTGACACGGAGTTACTGGACTTTTTGGATAGCAGAACACAAACTGGGATTACTCCGAATTTACTTTTATTTCGGGAGGGGGGTTACTGAACCACAAACAACAAGACTTACCTTTTTATTCAGGCTGATTGAGACTTGCAGCTTCGCTCCTGCTAGATGAACGGGAGTAGTTGGGGACTTCACTTGGTAAGTGGTTTAGCCTACATTTCTTGGTGTTTTCATAGCATTTCCATATTGACCTGTCTTTGCCTCTTTCCCAACTTGAACGAACTGGTGACTTTGCAGTCTTGAAATCAAAAATACGTCAATCTCTGCAATTTTCAGTATTTTATTTCAGAAATAGATTAAACGTTTACACCTGCTCTTTTCTGTCGTTTTGCACAATTACTGCCACACACATTTAATCAATACATCTATGGCCATGAACATCAAATAATAATACATATAGTATATTGCCCGTATGATATTATTCAGACAATAAAAAAATAGCGCGAGGTAGAAGTTTATCGTATCTGAAAGGTTTTATTACCGCTTGGTGGTGCTAACACTGTGACTAATCACTTCTCACGTAATTCATACCATGTCCGCGCATTTGCTCTATGTATATGTATTTCCGTCTACTAATTTTAATAAACTGATTTGATAGCTGGTTTCTTTCGGTGTTGTCACATTGTGTTTTGTGCTGTGTAAATTACAGGGATACTGGTCCGTACTGGTCAGTATACTCTGAACCCCTTTGCTTGTCCGTCTCCTAATCCCCTTACAGGTAGAAAAATAAACAGTTAAGCAATTCATCGTAAAGGCTCAATCTGGAGTTGCTTCATTCATTTATGTGCCAATATGTTTATTATATCATCCATTAATTCCTGAAGAGAATTACTGTTAAATGTATCTAAATTGCTTAAACTGAACTGAATTTAGTTTAACAAATTTGCCACAGCAGAACCCAACATACCAGTTTATTTTCCCCCTATGTTTGTGAACAAAGTAAACAAATGAAAACTCTCTAAAGCCTGAAAACATGGTTTAAACTACGCGTTCCATGTACTTTATGGTCTGTCCATGCATCCGTAGCTCTATCTATGGATTTCAGAATGGTTACATTTTCCCAGCGCCACCCCTCAGCCCCTCAGCTTTTTATAGAAACGGGCTGTGGACATGTTTTGTTACTGTTAAAACCGCAGACTCACACTTTTATTGAGGTGCAGCCACTCGTTATTTTGATTTAAATATGTTGGATTTTGTTCATATTTTTAATCAAGTTATAATCCAGTTGGAAAGGGGCTTACCAATTCAACAGAAGAGGTTGATGTAAGGTGCTGTTTTGTTTGTGGATTCTCCTGATATAACTCTATTTCTGTTGACTATTTTGACAGTGATTTTGATGACATTGCCAGCAGTGGGTGTTGAGTTCCTTTCATATCCCTTCTGTTGACTTGGGATGCTTCAGGTTTGGCACTTATGCTGTGTGTGCAAATTCTGACCTTGGCAGTCCTCAATAAACAGTACAGTACACTGCCATCCATTCTAATTCAACACAGCTGATTTTGTTTTACCCATCTATTACGCGTCCTAACCTTTAGTTAGTATGAAGGACATTCATATTGACACTGGAACTGGTTACATTAGGCCTGGATTGCCAACACAGAGGCTTAACAGGAAAACAAAGCCAAGGAGAAATGCTGGAGTTTCATTGTCCACACTTGCAGTGCATTTTTCAAGAGAAGCAGTTCAGTTTAACACACTGCATTTTGATGCAGACTTTTACATGTGCGAGTCACCTGGTCAACATGTGAAACCACAGAAATATCACTGTCTAGCTCCTTACATGGTCTCATATTAGCCTCCACCTCTGAATTCTAATTACTGTGTTTGAAGATAAGATATCCACTGTGATTACATACCAGAGTTAATATTTTACTATGGAACTGCTAAAAGCATTCAAGCACCCTCAGGCCTTCAGAGAACATGAATGTGACAACAATTCCTTTTATCACAACCAACAGTAGACTACAAGTTATTTATGTATTTACACAGTTCTGGAAAAAAATTAAGAGACCACTGCACCTTTTTCTTTCCTTTCCAAAAAAATCTAAAAGGAAGGTTTTGAGTGAAGAACAGAACGGTTAAAATTATGATACCACTACAAATTGAACGCTTCTGTTCCTCACTCAAAACATTCCTTTTCGACTTTTTTGGAAAGGAAAGAAAAAGGTGCAGTGGTCTCTTACTTTTTTCCGGAGCTGTATATATATATATATATATATATATATATATATATATATATATATATATATACAGTGGGGAGAACAAGTATTTGATACACTGCAAATTTTGCAGGTTTTCCTACTTACAAAGCATGTAGAAGTCTGTAATTTTTTATCATTGGTACACTTCAGCTGTGAGAGACAGAATCTAAAACAAAAGTCCAGAAAATCACATTGTAAGATTTTTTAATAATGAATTTGCATGACATAAGTATTTGATCACCTACCAACCAGTAAGAATTTCGGTACTGATGTCCTTACACATTCCGGTTGTGTAAGGACATCAGGGATAAAATTGTAGACCTGCACAAGGCTGGGATGGGCTACAGGACAATAGGCAAGCAACAACTGTTGGCGCAATTATTAGAAAATGGAAGAAGTTCAAGTTGACGGTCAATCTCCCTCGGTCTGGGGCTACATGCAAGATCTCACCTCGTGGGGCATCAATGATCATGAGGAAGGTGAGGGATCAGCCCAGAACTACACGGCAGGACCTGGTCAATGACCTGAAGAGAGCTGGGACCACAGTCTCAAAGAAAACCATTAGTAACACACTACGCCGTCATGGATTAAAATCCTGCAGCGCACGCAAGGTCCCCCTGCTCAAGCCAGCGCATGTCCAGGCCCATTCTGATGTTTGCCAATGACCATCTGGATGATCCGGAGGAAGAATGGGAGAAGATCATGTGGTCTGATTAGACAAAAATAGAGTTTTTTGGTCTAAACTCCACTCGCCGTGTTTGGAGGAAGAAGAAGGATGAGTACAACCCCAAGAACACCATCCCAACCGTGAAGCATGGAGGTGGAAACATCATTCTTTGGGGATGCATTTCTGCAAAGGGGACAGGATGACTGCACCGTATTGAGAGCAAGATGGATGGGGCCATGAATCGCAAGATCTTTGCCAACAACCTCCTTCCCTGAGTAAGAGCAGAGAGCAGAGAAGATGGGTCGTGGCTGGGTCTTCCAACATGACAACGACCGGAAACACACAGCCAGGGCAACTAAGGAGTGGCTCCGTAAGAAGCATCTCAAGGTCCTGGAGTGGCCTAGCTAGTCTCCAGACCTGAACCCAATAGAAAATCTTTGGAGGCAGCCGAAAGTCCGTATTGCCCAGCGAGAGCCCCGAAACCTGAAGGATCTGGAGAAGGTCTGTATGGAGGAGTGGGCCAAAATTCATGTGTGCAAACCTGGTCAAGAACTACAGGAAACGTATGATCTCTGTAATTGCAAACAAAGGTTTCTGTACCAAATATTAAGTTCTGCTTTTCTGATGTATCAAATCCTTATGTCATGCAATAAAATGCAAATTAATTACCTAAAAATCATACAATGTGATTTTCTGGATTTTTGTTTTAGATTCCGTCTCTCACAGTTTAAGTGTACCTATGATAAAAATGACAGACTTCTACATGCTTTGTATGTGGGAAAACCTGCAAAATCGTCAGTGTATCAAATACTTGTTCTCCCCACTGTACATATATTATAGAACAATGCATTTGTTTAGCCTATGCCATTTCTACCCTTTTTGCATAATATGGATGTTTCTGATATTTTGTCTTGTATTTTTGGGGCTCTAATGAAGTGGACACGTCCCTGTCATCTGACAGGCTCACTTCACTGTCATTCCGTCCATGCAGCGCTGTTTCCTTCAGTGCAGCCCGCTACAAACAATGACCCTATCCAGATGTCTCCCAGAGTTCACCCCTCACACAGGCCTGCCTGGCTTGGGCTGCTAAAATCATTCCTGATGATATAAGGAAGAGAGAGAAAAAGAGAGACACAGATAGTGATAAGTAAAGAGAGAGAAAGAGAGAGAGAGGGAGAAAGAGAGAGAGAAAGGAGGGAGAGATATATGGTTGGACTAGAGAGGGCTGAAAGGAAAATTGCTGAATGGAGAAATGATCTGATCTGATGGCTCTTGGCAAAGTTTCTGGGTTCATATTACACTTGAATTTCAACAAAGAAAACTGGAATGAAGAAAAAAAAAACTGATTTACTCAAAGACCCTCATCCTACCTTCACCCTTCCCAGAACCAAAACAGTGATAACCACCGAAGTGTTAACTGTACTTCCAGATAAATGCAGAGCAGCTGAAATATATTCTCTC
The DNA here is from genome assembly GCF_011004845.1 of Esox lucius. Classification (NCBI taxonomy): domain Eukaryota; kingdom Metazoa; phylum Chordata; class Actinopteri; order Esociformes; family Esocidae; genus Esox; species Esox lucius. The sequence continues at coordinate 19,503,931 of NC_047589.1, forward strand.
TATCTGCTGTTCTCTCTCACCTGTTCTCCCTTTCACATCTCTCGTTCTCTCTCTCTGCTTGTCTCACCACTTCTCAATTGAAATAAAATGTGACATGCGGCAATGCAACCAAATGTTACATTGCAAGTGAATAATAATAAAAGCATGTGGACAATAATAATAGTCATAATAATTACAATAGTCATAATAATTATTGTTGTGAAAACAACAATAAAATAAACAAATCCACAAGTAAGTAGACATTACAAAAGTCTTAAGGATAAATGCATTTTGAATGTTATATTATATGCTATGTAAAGTGACACTTTTATGTGGTCCTATATTTGGCGGGAGGTTAGAAAGTTCAGCTCTGTTTCCACCTCATTTTGGGAGCAGTGTGCACAACAGGCTGTCTTCTCTTCTCATCTATAGTAGCTTCTCTCAAGAGCAAGACCATGCTCTCTAAGTTTATACATACAGTGGTCAGTGATCTGCCACTTTGTACTCTGAATAAGATCGGGTACTATTCCAGTTTGCTTTGTTGTTTGGTTTCTTCTCTCTCCTGCTCTCTCTACATCCTGCGCTCTCAGATTCTCCAGTCATTTGGTGTGAATAGCAGCATATGATTAGCTTGGGTGATTGATATTTGCGCTGTGCTTGGAATTTGCCTGCTTGCTGGCACAGAACACCAGCACAAACACTGCAATTAGTCCCTGCTCAGAGAATTCTGGAATTAAAGTGACCTCACGGACCCCAGCGTTCTATGCTTTCACCATGGAGACCTGCTTTGTGATTTGGCATCTCTTTGGGGACGGGGACTTGGGAGCATGGGGGAATTCAGTTTAGTAGTAAAATAATCATTGTCATGCGTATGTAAACTAAATGCCTATTACCCTCTTTCCCTCTGTGCCCTTCAAAATACTTAAGTTACTCATTCAACTGATATGGGCGAGAGAGGGCGACTGAAAGAGACCGGCCTCTCATAGAGGAACCTTTACAACCTCACAAAATAATCTGCTATTCATGGTTTGAAATGGGTTTTAAATCTGACGTGGATTCTCTCTGGAATGGATTTACTGCTGTTCAAAGCAAACATTAAATCTCAAACATAAAAGACAGTAACCTAGATATCCTGTCTGCCCCAGGCTCTCTCCCTTCCCTCTGGGGCTGTTTATTATCATGTTTTAGTTAAAATTTATAGCCAATTTGTCACTATCTCCTGTCATCCCTGTCCAGTCGCCTGTTCTGGTTTGAGTAGAGGTCCTTCTGTTGGCTCAAACTAGTAAAAACACTAGTCTTAGACAGCTAGCTTCATGATGTTTCAGAGGGACATGTTAAAGGGAACCTGGGATAAAACTCTAAGGGATCCTCAGGTTAAAACTGTATGGGACCCTGGGGTAAGACTCAGAGACTGACAGCAACCTTTTTCTGCCTAGACTTTGAGTCTAAGAAAAGCGCTATATAAATTCAATTTATAATTATTATTATCTAGGAAAAAAAATCCTGCCACCAAATTCTAAACTTAATCATCAAATCTAGACTGAGGTCTGAGGATGTCATGACCTGACCTGGCAAACACTATACTTCCTATTGTATTTGTCCCAGAAAAGTTCTGTACAGAAATAAGTAGCATGATTATTTTTTTGTCCTTCCCTCTGTTCATCGCGCTTGTTCATTTATCCGTTCATCGAGATGGGCATGTTGCCATGGCTACCCTCCAGGGTTCGGGAGGTGATTGCAGTCTCCGTCGGATACAATGGGAAATGGAAATGTTGACAAAATGATTAAACTTTATCATCCGTCGGTCCCTGTTTAAAGGCCAGCATTGTTGAAGTGGCTGGTCAGCGGTTACCATAGCTACTGCAGGAGGATGCTACATGATGTTAGTCTCCTGTTGTTTGCTAAGTGCTTCGGTTTTCACGATCTTGACTGACTGACATACTGTGTCAACCTGTTGGTTTTGTCCTGCATTGGTTACGGACGATGTAAATGTCCATTGTTGTCGCATAGTAGGCCCCATGTCATAGATTGTTGTCGGTACTTGTTGATGATAACTGCTGGAGCCACGAGTGACAGCTGAAGAACATCTGCATTTCTGTAAATATGCAAAAAATATTTAGGTGGGTGATGAGCCTCTGTTCTGGAGGCTTGTCTGAAAGAGACACACATTTCTAGCATTGGAGGTGAAGGGAGAGAGGGACAGAGCGATAAATGCATATTGATTGATGCTGTCCCATGGTTCCATTTCAGAGGGTTCCTCTGTCACGGCTTGTCATTGTTTGTGGCCCTCCTCTCTACCCTCTTCTCCTCTTCTCCTCTCTGTATCCTCATCTACCCTCCTCCTCCCTCTCTCCTTTCCTCTACCCTCCACTCTCACCTTTGCTCAGTTTTAATCTCTATGAAAACTAATTAGCTACAGCTAATACCTTGACTTTTCCGAGTAGAGAATGCTAGCAGACATCGTCACCCACGCCCTCATGTGACAGACCCCGTGAAAGTAGCAACATAAACTGGAGTAATTTCACGCTGGCTGCTAGTTTGAAATCATTTTAATTCACACCTTAGAGGTGGAAGCAGAGAAAAACAGGTGTGAATGGCTGTATTATAATTCACCCTGCTGTTTGGGTTTCTGACTGGGTGAATTCCTGTGTGGTGAAGGGAACAGGCTGACATGTCTGACATGATTTAGAAGCAGCAAACCTGTGTTCAGCTACCCTCTACTTATACAGTGCAGTTTCTCTGGTCCCTACACCCAAACGTCAGACCGCCGTGGGCCTGGAGCAACGGAAACCTTCCCTGAAACCATGACTCTCCCTCAGGATGTCTGTGTATCGGAAACGTCCTTAACAACTCTCTTGTTTTCTCAGTTGTAGGGTGGTGTTCACCTGTCAGACACAAATAAAGACAGACTCAAAGGTTGATTCGGCATGTGACGTAGTTCCACAAAGTAAACGGCGAAGAGGGCAATTCCCCAACCGCTCAGAATAGGTCTGCACAAACGCGACACTGTGTCTCTGCTGTTTTGGTCTGATGGACACCACCATGGATCTGTGGGAAGTGAACCTGCGTACTTGGGCCGATTAAATGTGTAACTGTGTGTGAGCAGTCTTCCATCCCCCTGGTCACAGCGTCTCACACAGCCTCTTGTGGCGACGCACGTTTTCCTGAGCCAAGCTTTATGTAATTACGAAAACTTCCGTGTACAGAATTATGGGGTCTGGTGATCTTGAGTGTATTCCGCTCGCTCTTCAGAACAATACAATCAGGACAAAGACTATAGATCTGTCTCTGTACATAATTTAGTGTTTACATATGACACTTGCAATATCTCAGATGCCGTTGGTGGATGGTGGATCATGTCAGAGCGATGTGGCATTAGCAGAATTACACTGACTGGCCTGAGGGGGGCTTTGCCTCTTCATTGGGGACGACATGTTTACTGTTGTCGTCTTTCCCTTAAAACAAGACTGTTGAAAGAGAGTAAGAGTGCAAGGGAGAAAAAGAAGAGAGAGTGGCGAGAGAGAGGAGAAAGAAGAGAGAGAGAGAGTGAGAGGAAAAAGGGAGAAGAGAGAAGAGAAACGAAATGGAGCAAAATATGTTGTCGGGGGTAGTGAGTCAGGAGAAAGGTGGGATGATGGAGTATTTAGAGTGAAAGGAAAGGAATGAAGGAAAGCGCTAGACAGGAAAAAGGCATATTGATTGAGTACCAGAGCATCAGCGCAGAGGATCCTGTTGAAGGAGAGGTGATGGGAGTCATCATATCAACGTTTCTGAGTCATTTTCTGTTTTTCTCCCCTGTTCCTTCTGCCATGGCACTCGATCTGTCTCTCTCTTTGCTTTCATTCTCTCTCTCTCTCAGAATTGGCAGTGAGGTGTCGATGAGAGGATCATTTCTTCGCCTCTGGAAGTTGTATATTATTTAAGTTGTAGCCCGTGTGATGTACACTGCAACCTGTGGTTGTAAGTATTCACCTTGAGTTTATTCTGACCGTGACTGTGCCTCTTAATCATTAGCCCAATGGCCAACCCATCTGGCCACAGTGAATATTTTTTTGCATTCTGCATTCTAAATCTCCGGGGATATTGGCTTGTCGTAGTAAGATATGGTGTATCATCACGATAAGCAAGCTTTTTGGTGCAGAAGCATTTAGGGCGATATGATATTCATTTATCATGTAGCTGTGTAGCAGTGCAAAACTGAAGACAGCTAATTTGATCAGCAGATGAGATTTGAATATGGAGCCTTCTTTAATCTTTGGCTAATGAAAACATTTTTCTTAAGCCCTAAAATCATTATGAAGAGGTAATAAAGAAGATTTCTTCTGACGGAGTTATTATTGTTTGTGAACGGTAATGACTTTCACATAAAAAAAAAGATGCACCACAGTCACTGACAGTAAAAAAAAGCGGTGTTTTTTCTGAGGGGAGATTTTGTAATCATAGGAAAAAGGTACACCTACACAGACGTATTGCATTGTAATGGAGATACAGTTGTTCTCATAAGTTTGCATACCCTGGCAGAGATTTTGAAATGATAACTGATCATGCAATTTCTTTTAATTTAATCATAGTGATCATTTGAATCCATTTATTATCACGTAGTTGTTTGGCTCCCTTTTAAATCATAATGATAGCCGAAATCACCCAAATGGCCCTGATCAAAAGTTTACATACCCTTGAATGTTTGTCCAAGTTACAGACACACAGGGTGACACACCCAGGTGAAAATGGCAATTAATGGCTAATTTCCCACACCTGTGGCTTTTTAAATTGCATTTAGTGTCTGTGTATGAATAGTCAGTGAGTTTGTTAGCTCTCACGTGGATGCACTGAGCAGGCTAGATACTGAGCCATGGGGAGCAGAAAATAACTGTCACAATACCTGTGTAACAAGGTAATGGAACTTTATAAAGATGGAAAAGGATTAAAAAAAGATATCCAAAACCTTGCAAATACCAGTTCATGGTTGAGTTGCCAGAAAGAAGCCTATACTGTGCCAATGCCACAAAAAAGCCCAGGTCACAAAATGCCTGACAACATCTTGACCTGCCTCACAGCTGGAGTGACGAGACCAAAATAGAGCGCTATGTTTGGAGAGGGGTCAACAAGGCCTATAGTGAACAGAATACCATCCCCACTGTGAAGCATGGTGGTGGCTCACTAATGTTTTGGGCGTGTGTGAGCTCTAAAGGCACAAGGAATCTGGAGAACACTGATGGCAAGATGATTGCAACATGTTATCAGAAAATACTGGCAGGCAATTTGCATTCTTCTGCATGAAAGCTGCTCATGGGACGCTCTTGGACTTTACAGCACGACAACGACCCTAAGCACAAGGCCAGGTTGACCCTCCAGTGGTTACAGTGGTTCCAGTGATTCCAGTGTCGATCACTATTTCTTGAATACATTTTATTGAGCCACTCAGGGGAGATCTAAAACGTCTGGTTCATGCAAGACGACCAAAGACTTCGCATAACCTGGAGGCATTTTGCCAAGTTGAATGGGCAGCTGTACCACCTGCAAGAATTCGGGACCTCATAGACAACTATTACAAAAGAGTCCACACTGTCATTGATGCTAAAGGGGGCAATACACAGTATTAAGAACTAAGGATATGCAGACTTTTGAACAGGGGTCAGTTATTAATTTTTTCTTTTGTTGCCATGTTTTGTTAGATGATTATGCCATTCTGTTATAACCTGCAGTTGAATGTGAATCCCATAAGAAATATAAGACCTGTGTTTTGCCTGCTCACTCGTGTTGTTTTTGTTTAGTTTTTTTTTACAAGTGGTACATATATTCCCAATTCTCCAAGGTTATGCAAACATCTGAGCACAACTGTAAATATGGAGAGACTTAAAGTATACATTTTGTTTAGCAGGTTTTGCAAAATGATTGTTTCGATAACTAAACAACACGGTCAGGCAAATCTAATGTGAAACAGTAAAGTGAGTCGATGTAAATGGGTCATGTTGAGTCCATGCAATGGATTGTATATTAATGAGCAGGAGTGTGAAATCGTGTGTGAGTGTGTAAAACAGACTCTAATGTACCAGATCACAGGGCAGGGCAGATGGTCTGTTAGTTTAACAGTCTGATTGCCTGGGAGAGGGAGCTTTAAAAAGTCTCTTTATCCTGGTTATGACCGTCTGACGGTAGCAGCAGGAGTAGCCCATGGCTTGGGGAACTTAGTTCCAGGGTGATGTTTCTGGGCACTCTGTGGAGTGAGCGTCCTGGAGTCGAAAAAAGCTGTGCGATAGCAGATGTGTTAAACTGACGATGACGCAGTGGAATCACTCTCAGTGATGCATCGGCTGTTTGTGTGGGTCCGGTGGGATGTCTCGTCTGTTGCCCGGAGCTGGGATCGGGTGGTGTGACCCCCTCAACAGTTGGGGGTCGTGCTCTTGGTTCCATCTCCCTAAGAGCACGTCAGCTTCATCATTTCTGTTTCACACTGAGGGAAAGGTTGTTTCCCTGGTACCACTCCACTAGCACCCTTCTGCCTATAGGCCGTTAGAAAGACACGTGGCGTCTGGGTCCGTCGGCCGATAGAGAGACGCATGTGTCTGTAGGCGAATAGTGCGTTTATGTGTGTGTGTGTGTGTGTGTGTCTGAGGAAGAGAGGGAGATTATGTGTATGCATGTCCATAGCCTGAGAGAGTTAGAGTGTGTGTGCCTGTGGGCTGAGAGATAAAATGTGCCTGTGAAAGAGAGAGCGACGGTGTGTGTGTGTGTGTGTGTGTGTGTGTGAAGGGGAGATAGGGTGTGCCTGAGGTGAGAGGCAGTGGGTGGAGGAGGATAAGTATTGAAAGAGAAAGGTGAGAAAAAGGAGACAAAGATAGAGAGGGGGGTCTGGTACCTGAACTACACATTGGAGTAAATGTAAGAGACAGAGAGAGGGGACTGGATTGAGGAGGAGGGTTGCCCGGGACAGAGTGAGACACACTGTTTCTATGTATTTTCACTGGGCTGGGTGCTCCCATGGGCCAGGAGCTCTGTAGGGGCCATTCTGTCCGTGGACTCCATCCATCACTGACACGGCCCCACACTGGAGGAGAGAGCTGAAGGGAGGGAGTGTCTGTCTGGAGAGATTCATTAGTGAAGATAGCAGACAGGTGGTTTAGCAGTCGGTTCTCCACAGGGTTTAAATACAGTTTGCTTTGCTAATAAGCACACCCTCAGGGCTCACTCAGAACACACTCCACTGCATGAAGACCCACGCATATCAACACACACACACCTTCCATAATAACGCATGCCTTTTTTTAACCTGAAAGAAATGCCCTGTCAGAATGACATTTGGGCGTGAGATGTTTTCACGGGTTAAGAACGGCGCTGAATGCACCTCTTAGTGACCGGATTTTCTGTTAAGAGTGCTGCGTTCAGGATTAATTTGGAGTAACCTTATATGAGCTATAGTGTATGAGCTCTGGTTTACTCACATTGTTGTGTGGGGGAGATGCTATAACCGTATGTTAGGATATAGTCGCCTATCAATCATCTAGCCAGTGCGTTTTGTTAACCAGTAGGTTAAGCACTTGAGACAGCGTGTAGATATCGGTTAACCTGAAAGACAAGTGTGAAACTTGAGCGTTATTGCCGAGGCTGACCCTCTTCCAGAGACTGTTAGGAGCGGCGGTCTGATTTGGCTGGTTCTGAAACAACTGCATGGGATTCCTATGGTGTTCCGGTGTGGACTCATGGCTGAAAACCCATGACATGTGGAATCTGTTCCCTCCTGTTCTGTATGCTGACTGAACAGGGTCGTTTTAGGATTCTGTGGGAGGTGCGGCGTTTCTCCTGACAACTGCTGAAGAGTTTGTTTCTGCTCTCACACACACACACACACACACACACACGCACACACACACAGAGAGGAATGCATGAAAACACAGAGGTTATCTGGGTATCTGACAGGTGGACCAGCACCATGCCTCTAGGCAGCAGACGAGTCAGAGGAGATCTGACAGGACAGAGGCAGGGAGGGAGGGGGGATGGAGGACAGAGAAAGGGATTAAAGAGAGAATGAAAGAGAAACACTCTTCGTTTTTGATACTGTGACCAAAACACCACCCGACCGTTGCCCAAACATTTGGAGTACTGTAATCCAAATACAACAAGCGTGACTCTGATGCTATCGTCAACATCGCTGCTTTTCCATGCAATAAAGCCCTCCTAGACATAAGCAATCGCACACAGACCTCATCAGAAAGGACCCTATCAGACATGTCTAATCCCCTATGTGGTTGTCTCTCTCTCTCTACCTGTTACACATTGGCAAGAATCTAGGTGTATCTCACCCTTGCTATCCTAGCCTTAAGCGTTGGAGAGACAAAGCACTCTGGGATCGATAAAAACCATGTAGAGTCAATACCAGATCTGTTCTCCTGAGAGGCCATTGTCATTTCTATTTCAGGGTGGAAAATGGTTTTCCAGGATTACGATCTATACTCTGTTTCTGTGAAATGCTTTTCAATTCTTAGTGGAATTCGTTTTAAATGAAAGAAATGCTTACAGCTGAATGAAGTAGATTCCCCTAATGCTAGTGTTACGCCATTCTCCTTCAATGAGAATACATTATTATCAGTATCACGGTCATAGACAGGACCAAAACTAGCTTGATCTAGTCTTGATCTATAGTGGATAATGTAGAATATTTCTGGATAGCCTGTTTATTTGCCATGCTCTCTGATTTCAGATGTGTGTACTGTACCAACCATCCTGAGGTCTCATGGCTGGGTTAGAGAGGGAGAACAGGCTCTGGTTTCAACAAACACTGTTTCCCACTTCTGATCAAATATGGCTATATTTGGCGGTGGTCCTTAGATGACCAGACTGGGTTAAAACCGAACTTGGTTCACCCCAGAGATGGTTGAATCTGGAATCGTCAGTGTTGCTGGAAGCATTGTATTGAATCTATCCTGGTTGTTTTTTTAATTAAATAAAAGTGTGATGACAGAAGTGAACGAGTTAGGGTCCCTTCAGCGAATACATATCCTATCCACCTAAGGGGCATTTCGTACCCTTCACACTGCTCTGTATCAGGCTAGCTAAGGTTTCTAAAATTAGCCTAGGAGACCTGCACCCGTCTGAGTTTCTGTCTTCTGTGATCCTGTGGTTCTTCGTCAATCTTGCTCTGGTCTCTCTCCGTCTTGCTCTGGTCTCTCTCTGTCCTGCTCACTTGTTTTCCCCCGTTTTGTTTAGTCTGAGTGTGAAAGAAGCCCTGTCGTTAAGGGTGGAGACTGAGCGGAAGTGGGTTCTTTACTTTTTAACATCTTTTAATTTACTTTAGAAAAGCCTGGAGAGGGGAAGAAGGCGTTATGGGTGAGGGAGACTGAATGTAACTGTCGCTGTAGGCAACAGATTTCTAGGAACTGATACTCCTATTAAGTTGAGGTGCTTTTAATTACATTTTCAAATCATCATAATAACTAAGGGTGTATTTTTAGAATATCTCCTACATAAAATGTGTAAATATACCTTTTTATTATGTATTACCCTTACCTTTAGTCATAGATTGCTTCTGTAGAAGCCTATGCAGCTCAGTTGGTTGAGCACTGTACTGGCTGGGTTCTGGGTTAAATTCCACGGGGTTAAATAATGTCTTGGAGGATAAAGATCTGCTAAATACATACAAAAAATTGAAAGATATTGCCAACAATAGAGAATCCCCACCTAAACGTTCCTCATTTTACAACAAAACCATAAATGGCTCTAACGTTGATAACACACTTGTAACCCTATACCTTAATATGAATTAAAAACCCAAACACACATTTCTGTTTTCAGTTTTTGACTTTGGGCTATGGATCTTTGTCCTCAACACTCACTTGCTTTTGAGCTTCCTTAACGGTGTGAGTGATTATTCAAACTGGGTGTTGGTGTTAACAGCTCCAGATGGACAGGACTCAGAAGACTGGAGACATTGCCATGGGATCTGACTCGGAAAACATCAAAAATGTTCACTTGAGTTCAGCCGGTTCACTGTAGTTCTGTCATCTTGACCGACATAAAAACAGACCTGTAATTGTCATCCGTTGCTCGTCCTTGTCTCGCTCTTATCCCTCCCGTCATCCTCTCCCTGTGTCTTCTTGTCTCTCATCTCTTCTCTTTTTAGTCACAAATCAGCGGGGAAATTATCACACAGAACATCATATTTGTTGCGTTGACATATGAAAGATACCACTTATAAAACTCTGTGAACTGGAAGATCCCTTTTTACCTTTGGGCAATTACTGTAGTTGCTAAGCAGTGTCTGTCCTGTAATTTTCCCTTAGACAGTCAGCCGGACAGTGAGTGGTGACCGGGCCGTAGAGAAGGTTCTAGAGATGTAGAGAACGCTAGTAAGTGTGGCGGACGATTATGGCTGATCAATAAGGGGAGACAGTTAGAGGGGAGTAATGGAGGAAAGTAAGGTGAAGAGTTTCCCTTTATAACCTCTCTCTTTGTACCGAAAGGTTGAAGTATAGCACCAGAATGTTTCTCAGAAGCATATTCAATTATTTCTGCTCAAGTAGTCAGCTTGTGTTACTTCCGCCCAAGTGTATTTTTGTGTGCATTTATGTGTGTTTGAATGCACGCGTGCGCGCGCGCGCGCGTGTGTGTGTGTGTGTGTGTGTGTGCGAGTGCGGGCGTGTTTGTGAGTGTGTGTGTACACCTGGAGGCCACATGTAGACTTGCCCCACACAAACCCCCATGGTTATTGTGGGTGGAAAAGTCTGGAGTCATCATGAAAGTGAAGGGTGGAGGGGCTCATTAGGACGTTATTTATGAGAGCTCTATTACTTTATCACCTCCAGATACAGCACAATCAGCCCGGTGCTACACACATACAAGCACAAAGTGACAGAGGAGGTTTTACAGACAATTTCCTCTATACAAGGGTAACTGTTAGTCTGATGAACCAGGGTGTAAATAAAGGCAAAATAGAGAACATTTAAACCACTGTCCCTCATCCAATTTCAGGCTGTTTTTCTCTGTCTATTTTTATTTTATTTTAGCTGTTTCCATTGTCAAATTTGCTTTGTTTACTGGGTCAATACATGTAACAGATTATTCGGATTTCAACAAGGTGCTTGACTGGCACAACTTAACCTTTGATCTTGGCAATCCAGTGTAATAGCAACTAATCTTAATGGATTTGGATGACAATCCATGAATGAACACAAACATTCTGAACGTTATTGTGATGCTTCATCTAATGGACAAAAGGGTAATTCCTGTGTTCCAGAATATAAGAAATAGGAGAACAAGGTGGTAATACAATGGTAATAGAACCATATGCCCGTTGGTTCTGTAGAACTGGGAGGTAATAGAATCATAATAGAACCTCATGCCCTTTGGTTCTGTTGAACTAGGAAGTAATTGAATGGTAATAGAACATTTGCCCAGTGGTTCTGTACAACTGGGAGGTAATAGAATGGTAATAGAACCGTATGCCCTGTGGTTCTATAGAACTGGGAGGTAATAGAATGGTAATAGAACATTTGTCCAGTGGTTCTGAACAACTGGGAGGTAATAGAATGGTAATAGAACCGTATGCCCTGTGGTTCTATAGAACTGGGAGGTAATAGAATGGTAATAGAACCCTATGCCCCGTGGTTCTGTAGAACTGGGAGGTAATAGAATGGTAATAGAACCCTATGCCCCGTGGTTCTGTAGAACTGGGAGGTAATATAATGGTAATAGAACCTAATGTCTTCATTCTGTGGAACTGGGAGGCCTTTGTCTGTACTGAGAGGTAGAGAGCTATAAGAATAGACAGTACTTGGTTGTAGGAACTAAAAGGTAGGGCTGGTTACTTGTTGTGTTTCCCTGTAGTGTACAGAGTAACTCTTGCTTTTCCAGCTGTGTCTCCTTGCCTACCTCACCCTTTGGCCTGCCTCACCCCTAGTCTGCCTCTCCGCACACACACAGGGGTTTAATGTTGAGGAATGTAGTCTTCGTTATTTATGGAGATCCCAGGAGCTCTTTATAGCAAGGCCACCCTCTCCCCAACACATTCAAATTCAACACTCTGCTCTCCTCTCCATTCCGTTAACTCTACTTATTTCTCCACTCTACTCTTCTTTCCAACATTGTACTCCTTGAACTTTGTTTGCTGTCTGTATACTGGCCCTCTCTTCTGCATTCATACTCACTGGACTTCACAGCAAGTTCAAATAAAAAACTCCTAAGCTCCTGTACCCTCTCCTCTCTCCATTACCTATCTCCCCCTCCTCTCTCCATTACCTATCTCCCCCTCCTCTCTCCATTACCTATCTCCCCCTCCTCTCTCCATTACCTATCTCCCCCTCCTCTCTCCATTACCTATCTCCCCCTCCTCTCTCCATTACCTATCTCCCCCTCCTCTCTCCATTACCTATCTCCCCCTCCTCTCTCCATTACCTATCTCCCCCTCCTCTCTCCATTACCTATCTCCCCCTCCTCTCTCCATTACCTATCTCCCCCTCCTCTCTCCATTACCTATCTCCCCCTCCTCTCCCCATTACCTATCTCCCGCTCCTCTCTCCACTATCTCCCCCTCCTCTATCCACTATCTCCCCCTCCTCTATCCACTATCTCCCCCTCCTCCCTCCACTCCTCCTCCACTACCAACCTCCCCAATCCTCTCATCACTAAGTGGCAAAGATGCAGTGGAATACATGTGGGGATGTGCTGCTGTCTCACAGGCTGATGTTGAAGCAACCCCGCCCCTTTCTTATGCATTAGCCAATCACATTTTAATATCCCACATGTAAGCACGCTTCAGAAAGAGGATTTCACTCTGTAGCCTTAACCCTGGATTTGGCAGCTAAAATGCAGCTAGCTATGCAACGTCAGCTAATTTGAATAAAATTTGAAGTACTTAATGGATAAAACTACATCTTTCTATAATGCCGGCTGGGGATTTGATCTGAAAACCTATTGGTTACATGTCAGATGCTGTACCACTAGGCTAATTGAAGCCTACATGCTACCCTCTCCTGACAAACTAGTTGATGTTTGGCTGATATTGGGTGATGCAGAAGAATGGCTGGAGTTGTTTAAACTTGGCCTATTTGCTTAACATCAGCATGTGAGGCAGCAGTATCTCCTGGGCACATCCCAGGGCACCATTGTCATTTCTGCCTCCTCTCTCTCTCCTCTGCTCTCCTCTCTTCCCTCTCCTCTCTCACCTCTCTCCTTTCCCCTGTTACGCTCTTTCTTTTCACCTCACCTCTCTGCTCTGCACCTTTTGCGTCACATTCACTCTGTCTTCTCCTTCTAATCTTTTCTCTCATCTCTCGGCTCCCCCTGGCCTTACCCTCTCTCCCTGTTTCATTCTATCTTTCTTCTTTTGTGTTGTCTTCTCTCCTGGCCACAGTGTGTGCGTTGTTGAATGAGAGTGAACCAGTCAGCCTCTGTCATTAGTCAGTCTAATGCACACTTACACACACACTGAGTCACAACACACACACACACACACTCAAATCCCAGACAGCCATTCACTAATACACAGTTTCATAATAAATCATGTTTCAGCATGTTAATCCCACTGCAGGCTTAGAGGTCAGATAATATGATCCACAGATACGTACACATGAGTCTGTTATCCGTCTTGGTCCCTCTAAGAATAAAGCTCTGCATCGTCATGCAGTCATCTGATATTGCTCTTTGTTAGACACCACAGTTGGATGATGACAGATGCCATGTAAAATACAGAGGGCTAACAGATGATTGGTCCATACAGGTGGACAGAGTTTCGAGCTACAGTAAAACGGCCTCCCCAGTAACGCAGAATACAGACGGTGTGGTTAACTTGAGACCAAGAGAAACACTCCTTCTCTAGACAGACATCTGCTCTTAGCCTACAATCACACACACACACACACACACACACACACACACACATAGACTGACACACACAGACCTGAGGGGCCCTTGGCTGCTGTTGCTCTGTTATCCCAGGTGTTCTTTATTACCAGACCACGCTCCACCCACACTCACCCTTCAGCCTTACTCCAGCCCTCGCTTCTGTCCACGCTCCACCCACACTCACTCTTCAGCCCTACTCCAGCCCTCGCTTCTGTCCACGTTTGATCGCAGACAGACATCTATTTTAGACTTTTGTCCAGTTGGGAAAATGTGTGTATATATATATATATATATATATATATATATATATATATATATATACATTATAAAGTGAAGAATCTACCACTAGAGGCAACATTTAGCACTAGTCTAATAAACACTCCTAAGTTCTAAACTTTACTGATATCATTATTATTTACTGTCTATTATTTCTCAAATTGTCTTTCACTGCTTGTTCATGATTATAATGATATGCACTATTTTAAATATTCAATTATATTGAATGCTGTCAAATAACAGCTTTGCTATACAAGAGAGGACATTCCCAGTGTGACAATTTTTTCTAAAACAGATACAGTATTTGACAAAAGTACACCGCTCACATTTTTGTAAATATTTGATTATATCTTTTCATGTGACAACAAGAAATGACACTTTGCTACAATGTTAAGTAATGAGTGTACAGCTTGCATATTTACATTCCCAGTGTAAATTTGCTGTCCCCTCAAAATAACTCACAGCCATAAGTGAAAATGTCCAAATTAGGCCCAAATAGCAATTTTCTTTCCACTGTCATGTGACTTGTTAGTGTTACAAGGTCTCAGGTGTGAATGGGTCTCAGGTGTGTTACATTTGGTGTTATTGCTCTCACACTCCCTCATACTGGTCACTGGAAGTTCAACATGGCACCTTATGGCAAAGAACTCTCTGAGGATCTGAAAAAAATAATTGTTGCTCTACAGATGGCTAGGCTATAAGAAGATTGCCAAGACCCTGAAACTGAGCTGCAGCCCGATGGCCAAGACCATACAGCGGTTTAACAGGACAAGTTCCACTCAGAACAGGCCTCGCAATGGTTGACCAAAGTAGTTGAGTGCACGTGCTCAGCATCATATCCAGAGGTTTTCTTTGGGAAATCTACTTATGAGTGCTGCCAGCATTGCTGCAGAGGTTGAAGGGGTGGGGGGTCAGCCTGTCAGTGCTCAGACCATACGCCGCACACTGCATCAAATTGGTCTGCATGGCTGTCGTCCCAGAAGGAAGCCTCTTCTAAAGATGATGCACAAGAAAGCCCGCAAACAGTTTGTTGAAGACAAGCAGACTAAGGACATGGATTACTGGAACCATGTCCTGTGGTCTGATGAGACCAAGATAAACGTATTTGGTTCAGATGGTGTCAAGCTGCACTGGGGAGCTACAGATCATTGAGGGAACCATGAATGCCAACATGTACTGTGACATACTGAAGCAGAGCATGATCCCCTCCCTTCAGAGACTGGGCCGCAGGGCAGTATTCCAACATGATAACGACCCCAAACACACCTCCAAGATGACCACTGCCTTGCTAAAGAAGCTGAGTGTAAAGGTGATGGACTGGCCAAGCATGTCTCCAGACCTAAACCCTACTGAGCATCTGTGGGGCATCCTCAAACGGAAGGTGGAGGAGCGCAAGGTCTCTAACATCCACCAGCCCTGTGATGTCGTCATGGAGGAGTAGAAGAAGACACCAGCTGCAACCTGTGAAGCTCTGGTGAACTCCATTCTCAAGAGGATTAAGGTAGTGCTGGACAATATTGGTGGCCACATAAAATAAAATATTGACACTTTGGGCACAATTTGGACATTTCCACTTAGGGGTGTACTCACTTTTGTTGCCAGCGGTTTAGACTTTAATGGCTGGGTGTTGTGTTATTTTGAGGGGACAGCAAATGTACACTGTTATACAAGCTGTACACGCACTACTTTACATTGTAGCAAAGTGTCAGTGTTGTCCCATGAAAAGATATAATCAAATATATACAAAAATGTGAGGGGTGTACTCACTTTTGTGAGATACTGCATATACTTATGCTATTTGGGCGTTAGGGATTCATTAGAGGGTCAGTCTAGGTAAGTAATTACATAAACACAGAAATTTGCATTCCAAGAACGACCCAATAGAATATTCTTCTGTTGAACGTTATTTGACATTAACTTGTCAAATCAGACAGAAGTTTGATTAGAAGCTAGTAGAGGACAGTTTCACACCATGTCCTAACATCTGATCTGGCCCCTGGACACTGCACAACATCAGGAATGTTACCAAGAGATGCCTATGACTAATTAGTATAGGACTGGTACTTGGATTGGTTTCCCAAAGAATCCATGGCATCTTTAATAGAGATGTGGGTCAATTGAAAAGACCATGGTACAGAATGAAGAGATAGACAGAGATAAAGAAACAGAGAGAAGTAGGTAGAGTGGATGAAGAAGAGTTTCATGAGGTGTGTTGTGGTTCCACTAACATTTTTATTTTCCTGCCTGACAATATGGGCCAGTACATGCTAAAGATAGATGTTGAATGAATACATTGGAGTTAGAGTGATGGCATGTTCCTTTGAAGTGAAGCATAGCATCAAAGGCATCACTGATTAGGTCAGCTGGGCTGGACTGGAATGAATATTAAGATGGGATACGAAATTAGGCCTGTCAAAATTGTAGACACATACCATACCAAAACACACTTCTTGCTGTTAGATTCACTGTACGTTTTAAGGCTGTCCTGTTAGTTTAAATAGTCAACAGACAGTTCCAACCTATAACCTTTTTTTTTTTACAAACAATAAAATGGACATTACATGCGGCAATATTTATTTCTAAATATTGCATGCTCTTGAAAATGTTGGCATTAACATTTGCCTTAGATGTGCATCTCTGAGACACTTCATTTAGGATTTGTTTAGCTGTTTGGTTTAGACAGCGATGTATCTCTTAAGATGTCGTCTGTGGTCCGGGAAAGATACCAGACTCAGCCAATCAGCTTCTCATCAACACCTTGATTAGATTAATCTGGTGCTGCATCATGTGGGGTTGTTCTGGGCTAGAAACAAAGCCCCTACAGGACAAAGCCTGAGAAAACACTGGTCTGTCAGACTGAGAGAGGAGTCTTGAACAGTTGTTGATTTGGGATGTGTTGACAATTCCCTCTAGTCTAATTAGACTGCTATACGTACCTGCTAACTCACCTGGTATACTCCACATTGTGCAGCAACAGAGTGTAGAATAAGAACGGTGGCACACACACATAAACACACACATTCACTGCCTGGCTTTGTTGTGGGAGATGCAGGAATGTAAAATAGAGTGTATTACAGCTGTTCTACATGTTTTGTTGTTGGGGCTAGCGCAGCCCAGACAGACAGACAGTCGGACAGGCAGAAGCCTTGTCATCAGTTTTGTAAAGGATTTTCAGGGGATTGTTATGTAGCGTGTCTCACATACAGACAGGATGCTGTACACCTAATAACTGAATGTCTTTCCACTTCAACTTCTCTCTCTCCCTCTCTCTGTCTTTTCAGGTTTCAGTTTTGTCTCCCTTTTATTCTCTCTTTATATCATTGTGTGTCTCTGTCTTTTGATCTTTCTATTTGTCTCTCATCCTAGTTTAGTTGCCTGCATGTGTCTGTGCAGGGATTCGTTGCTGAGAAGTGATCGTATGTAGCTTTGGAATTTTTTCAGTACGCATTAAGTTCAATTTGGATAATCTCTTTTCATGTTGCCTGTGTTTTTAGATAGTGCTTTTGTGTCCTGAAGATCTACAATTAGCTCTCTGTTATTTAAAAGCAATAAAATATTCAAAACGTTTATCCAGATCTTTCAGAAAGGCTTTTTATAAATGATGTGAGTTGTAAGCTTGCAGTCTGTGATCATGCCACACTAGTTGATGAGCAACAGCTCAATGTTGGAATGTGTGTGTGATCCACGTTAATGTGTACATGTGAGAACCCAGGTTATAATCATACCAGGAAAAACAAGTCCCTGCTAGAGTAGGTGTTTTGGCAGGTTCCCTAGGGAAACTTCCAGATTCCGTGATGGGTTGAGAGTAAAAGGTACAATTGGTCATAGTGGCAAAAAGTTGGCATTTCTGCTTCAGGTTAGGGTAAGAGCTGGGGAATAGAGAAACGTGTGTATGTGTGTGTGTGTGTGTGTCAGTGTTCTGACTCTAAACCAAGACTACACCAGATTTGTCTCTCAGGATTTTACATTAAACTCATACATTAAATTGTCAGTGCATCTCAAATGCACAACTGCTGAAGACACTTGAGATTTACTTGGAACCACCGATGACCGCTTGATTATCATATTAGCAACAGATCAAACAATCAATATGCCAACAATTTTCCACATTCTTCCCGTGCTGATTACAACCAAAACATGTCCACTTTACACTTGTTTAGGATACAGCCCAGTAAACACAATTCACTTAATTAGCACAAGTGGAGAAGTCAGAAGAAGTATGGTCACATGGCACAAGCCTGTTTCGGTAAACGTTTGAGAATGTGGTTTGAGAAAACTCCCATAAGGGTCCTGATTATAGACACATGTTTTGTGAACTACCTGAGGGGATTAAATCAGAAACCATTTGAAATCACTTTGGGTTTTAATTTTTAATTTTTTTATTCTTATTGACATATTTCAAAAATAACTGTTACAGCAAATGGAAATAGAATTTGTGCACATTTTGCAGTTACTTATATCTACAAAAATGTATCTTCCACTTAGTATTCGATCAAATCATTGGAATTCCATCAACCTCATCAATTGTGTTTTAACCACACTTTCTTCTCCATCAGTGCTCTGTTTGGGGCATTATCCCTCAGTTCAGGAACACACATAACACTTCATCATGGTTTATCTTGTCAGCTCCCGCCCCAAATACCCTCAGTGACTTGACCTTCAGGGGACCTTTACACTGGCATTTACACGGATGTTCCTGCTAGCCTAAGACAACCTATCTTCTGGAGCACTAGTGTTACATTTCTGGCTAATGACCTTTAGTAGGAAAGACAGGTACCTCAGATGACCTCACTTATCTTTACCCCATTTTGTGAGCCTATTTGATATGGAACATGATTTGTGACCCCACCGTGCAAAAACAGATGATGTATTCACTGACTAATGTTTACTGCCTTAACTGGAGCAATAACTGTCCATATATTTTTGGTGACTAATTTGTATCCATTTAAATCTGAAGGAAGTAACTTTTAAAAATCACCATGGGAGATCAGGCAATAAATGTGTAGAAAGGACCATTATCATTGATTTTCTTTCTCCTTCAGTCTGATTCACTCCCTGGTACTGTCCAGTTTTGGTCTAAAGGTTTCTAAACCAATATACACACACACACACACACACCTTTCTGAAAGTATTATCCATGGTGGCATCATATTTTGTAGCTTAAACCATTGTTCCTTTTTAGTCTATCCCCAATCCTATACATGTACAACATTGGGTTGTGAACACACGTTTGGGAAACACTCCCTTGCATGATAGAGACATGAGGGCATAGGGCATTGGTTCTGAAGCTTTTAGAAGGTAATAGGATGGCTGAATAGGTGGTACAGGTTAAATGTGTAGTGTTAGTTGAAGTGTAGGACTTTAAAAACACTTAAACTTCAACTCCAGAGTTTACATTGCAAATAGAATGTATACGGTGTATATACTATATCAAGATGGTTTAGCTACAGTGGATATAAAATGTCTACACACCCCTGTGATAATGCCAGGTTTTTGTGATGTAAATTAATGAGACAAAGATAAATCATGTCAGAACTTTTAATGTGACCTATAATGTCAACAAGTTAATTGAAAAACAAACTGAGGGGGAAAAATGAAAAATTAAAACCTTACAATAACCTAGTTGCATAAGTGTGCACACCCTCTTATAACTGGGGATTTGGCTGTGTTCAGAATTAACCAATCACATTCAGACTCATGTTAAATAGAAGTCATTACACACCTGCCATCATTTAAAGTGACTCTGATTAATCACAAATAAAGTTCAGCATTTTCTTAGTTGCATCTCAGAGAAAAAGCCATGGTCCACAGAGAGCTTCCAAAGCTTCATTGTTGAAAGATATCAGTCCGGAGAAGGGTACAAAATTATTTCCAAAGCATTAGATATACCATGGAACACAGTGAAGACAGCACAACAGTGACATTACCAAGAACTGGACGTCCCTCCAAAATTGATGAAAAGACGAGAAGAAAACTGGTCAGGGAGGCTTCCAAGAGGCCTACAGCAACATTAAAGGAACTGCAGGAACTTCTGGCAAGTACTGGCTGTGTGCTACATGTGACAACAATGTATTCTTCATATGAATGGGCTATGGGGTAGGGTGGCAAGATGGAAGCCTTTTCTTACAAAGAAAAACATCCAAGCCCGGCAGAAATTTGCAAAAACAAACATCAAGTCCCCCAAAAGCATGTGGGAAAATGTGTTATGGTCTGATGAAACCAAGGTGGAACTTTTTGGCCATAATTCCAAAAAGGTATGTTTGGTGCAAAAAGAACACTGCACATCACCCAAAGAACACCACACCCACACAGAAGCATGGTGGTGGCAGCATCATGCTTTGGGGCTGTTTTTCTTCAGCTGGAACCGGGGCCTTAGGGTGGAGGGAATTATGAACAGTTCCGAATTCTAGGCAATTTTAGCACAAATCCTTCAGGCGCCCATTAGAAAGCTGAAGATTAACTTTTCACTTTTCAGCACGAAAACGACCCAAAGCACACATCCAAATCCACAAAAGCATGGCTTCACCAGAAGAAGATTAATGTTTTGGAATGGCCCAGCCAGAGCCCAGACCTGAATCCAATTGAACACCTGTGGGGTGATCTGAAGAGGGCTGTGCACAGGAGATGTCTTCACAATCTGACAGATTTGGAGCGCTTTTGCAAAGAGCAGTGGGCAAATATTGCCACATCAAGATGTGCCATGCTAATAGACTCCTACCCAAAACGACTGAGTGCTGTAATAAAATCAAAAGGTACTTCAACAAATAATTAGTTTAAGAGTGTGAACACTTATGCAACCAGGTTATTGTGAGTTTTTTTCTTTCTTTTTTTTCCGGTCACATTAAAGGTCAAAAAAGTTCTGACATGATTTATCTTTGTCTCATTCTTTTACATCACAAGAACCTGTCATTTTAACAGGGGTGTGTAGACTTTTTATATCCACTGTATGTTAATATTTATACTCCAATCACTCTATACTTTGGTTGTGCCAGTGTTCAGACAAGCATACTGAATACAGATGAAACATGAAAGGTACATGAAAGGATGGACGGCATAAACAAATGTCCATTTTTGAAGATTCACATTGAAGGATATCCCATTGGAGATCTTCAAAGTCAAACAAGATCTAACGTTTTCAGGCTACACTCAGGAGTTAGTTGTTCTTGTTTGTCCAGACCCTAGGTAAACAAGAGTGACTCAGGTCTCAGCAATGGAGTCTTTTGCGATAGAGGAACTAAGCCAGTGTTGTCTTTAGACTGACATCTTATTTGACAAATTGATAGGCAGACATGCCTGAAAGCTGTGATTCAAATTCAAAGTTATCAGGAAGAATGTTATTTCAGCAGGGTTTCTGTAGTTGTAGGTAGTTGATCTTATAGATGTATAGACGTATATAAGTTGTGCGTCTATATCACAAGGGCCTCATATGCTATGGTTTGGCACATACTAAGGATATTCATATTGTCACAAAATGTGGGATAAATCCAGCAAACAATGTCAAGAATTAACCAACAGTTACTCATTTTGTTGTGTTACAACATGAAATCAAGACTTAATCAGGAATGTTTGCCGTTGAATACGTCAAAATATTCTACAACGTCAAATTGAAACATTTATTCTACAAATTGTTCTAAATGAATTACAAATACAAATCAAAACATTGTGGAGTGCATTGCTTACCACGGAGGCTTGTTTGGAGGATTATTGGATTGTCATCTCAAATTGTAACATTGAAAAAATAACTCGTGTTTTTGGTTGGGCCCTTAATAAGAGTGTGGATGTAAATAGCATTCCACATCCAGCAGTTGTGGCAAGGTCAAAAGAATAATTTCCATAAATCAAAACCAAACATTAAGCATCTTCACAAATCAAAATGCAGGTAGTCCGATTAAAACCACTTGGCAATTGCGTGCATCAAAATAACTGGTGCATTAAATGCATTATTGTCAGATCCATACACAGAAAGGTTCCAAACAAAATAGACAGTAGCCTGCAAAAACCAAATCTAAACCTTCCTTTTAAAAGTGTGTGTGATGTAAATCTCTAGATCTACTGGTGTGGAGCTCTGTAACACCAAATTGACAGCGCTTCTGTGTGGTTTAGCCATGCAGGCAGATAGACATGCGCAAATGAAAATCGTAGCGGGCGTACAGATCAGTGGAAAAGGTAGGATAAATAATACATTGGCACTCGGCGAAAAAGGTTGTAGACTCCGGATGTCTCTCTGTTACATAGCATAGGTCTGGAGAAGAGAGGTTTTCTGTTGTGATACTTCAAAAACAGTCCTTCTCTCTGGGGAAAAATACATCAGATATTGAAAAGGAAGAAAAGAAACACAATTACCCACTCCCTATAGTGCCTTAATCACCATGCCTCGGCGTAAGAAATCTGCTCTTCTATACGTGTACATTTCAAATTCCCTGCAACTGCAAAATGTCTGATTTATTTACTCATCTCTCAGGGATGTAAATAAGCTGGTTAGTGAGGTGTCCATTTTGAATTTCTAATCCTGCTGTGCTTTATGACTGTCTGGGAGAGATATATTCAGTGTGTTGTTATTAAGAGTTGTCTCGGAGGACCCAGGGAAGTCCTGTTATTTATGCTGAATATCAAATGTCAAACTCCTCATTCCCCTCTTTAAGGAAGTTCATCTAATAGACACTCCGGAGAATTCTTATTTTTCTTCTTCTTACTCTCCTACGTGTTTTTCGTCTTCTTACATGTTACTAAACAAGTACGGTTGATACATTTTTCATCTTTGTACAGTTGATCTTAGGATTTATTGCTCACACATGCTCATTTCAAATATTTAATTAATAAAAAAAATAAAAAAAGAGAGAAAACGTAACACGTTTTAACTGCACCATCTTGATTCATGATAGGATTCAGCTCAAAACAAGTAACTTTCAACCAAAGGGACTGGCACATTTTGAGTCTCTTGAGATGAGGATGTGTGACACTGCTGTTGATTTAACCAGGGGTACTTGAAGATTTAGATCCTGCTCATTATCTGCATTATCTCTCAATACTAAAAGCAGAGAAAATGGAGCGAGTAGAGAAGGGGGAGGAGGCACTTAGATCAAAGGATCTGGTCCTCTTTTCTTTAGTTGGCCAATTAGGAGTCAAATGCCCAATGCCAGCCTTTCTACCCCCTGGCCCATGGCACGTCTTCCAGATCTGAGAGGAGGAGATAATGAATATTGTAATGACTTTATATGGTTGGCTGGGAGGAATTATTTCCAAGCTTGCGTGTGCCTCTACTCAATCCATTTAGATCTAGTTACAAGAAAGGCCGAAGGGTTTAGACTAGGGCAGAAGTCGAACAACCGGGCTATGATTAGAAAACCAACTCCTAGTCTGTGGAGAAACAATTCACCGAATGGCTTTGATTCTCTTCCCGCTCCCCCGCCCATCAGACGGCACCACGCAGGCGGACACATGCAGGGGTACAGACGCATCAAGCCACATCAGCCACCAGGAGACACAGTCCCCTCCATCTGTTTCCCTGGTCTAGTCGGGACGTGATCAGATCGGATGCCTCCGGGCTCTGTCTCCATTCCTCTCCTTTCTGCTTCTCCGCAGTTTTGTCATGCCCTGAGGAGAACACGCGCGCACGCGTGCACTTTTTCTCGGGGTGTCTGTCCAGCTGAGATGTCTCTCATGCCGCCTGTGACTCTTCTTTCATCTCTCTGTGTCTCGTTCTCATCATCTTTTCACTCCCTCGCTTTGCGGTATTGTGCCTGTCTGTATTTTAATGGGACAAATTATACCCTCCTCACACACACGCAGAGACACGCACACGCGCACACACACACACACACACACAGACACAGAGGGTGATTAATTGGTTCCAGTGGTGCCAAGAGCTTATTTAGTATCCCATCCTCCACGTTGCCTCAGTCTCAGTCGCATCACATCACATCAGGAATGCTCGAGTCTTTCAGAGGCCATTTGATCACCTGTACATCAACAGTAAGCTTCATTCACACTTTATCCCTCCCTCTTCCTTCCATTCATTTTTTCTCTCTCTTTCTCTACCCTCACTCTAGTGTCGGAGCCAAGTGTAGTGTCTATAGACAGTATGTATGCAGGGGAATATAAATGTGTAAGTAGATGTTTGTTCCCTTGGTTTTATCTGCAGTATCTGTGGACGACTAGGGAATTATATGTTTTGCAATTGTCTCTTTCCCTCTTTCTTTCTGTTTCTCACTCTTTATTAACACTCTCTCCCCTATTTCTTCCACTCTTTCTCCCCCTTTCTCTCTGGATTGTGTTGTGGTGATTTCCGTACGTTTGGCAGTGTTGCCTGTCTTCATCACCAGAGATATGTTAATTATTAACTCGCACTTCTTCTCACTTGTTATCACTAACCAATCCGAATAGCTCTTCTTTGTGTTGTTCATTTAAATCCTGCCACTTTAGGCACTTGTGCTGTCTCCCTACTGTAACTTATAGGAATGAAGAGCTTTCTTTAACCTTCATTGCAAATATTTCTTTCATGCAGGACAAGTGGACATTTGTTATTGATAGTGGTATCATTTTGGGAAAGCTCCTCTTCCTCTCAGCTGCTTTAGACAGGGGACAGAGACTGTGTGTGTACGAGATTTAAATGGGACCGGGGGGGAACAGTGATAGTGTAATTCCCTGCTAGCTTGAAAGCCACTTGGCTCACGTTAGCCAACCATGTAATTAAAGCCTTAAAAATGTCACCATCCTTCTCAAGATGGCTTTATGTCTCTTATCACTGCATTACCAGGTATGTGTTTGTGTGTGTGTGTGTGTGTGGCTCTAGCTGTGTGTGTGAGATAGGTGTTGGGTGAATATTGTTAGCGTGTTGGTCAACTGAGTGATCCACTCCAACCACTAGACAACAACGATAAAAAGCGCTTAATGTTGTGCCCATTTGGGACAAAAGCCTGAGAAATACATTACAGACCGGGTAATATCCCAGCACATTTTGTTTTAGAAGAAACAACATTTAGATTATTGACATCAGACTCGCTGATGTCTTTTTATGTTATTATTGCTCCAGGCATGGCAGGATTCCATAAAAGCAGAATCATTTCTTAACATTTCAGCAACCCAGGACACCCATCTCCTCAGATTGTTATCTTTTCTAAAGTTGATAACATGTTTACTGGAACATTATGAAACATTGTTTTGTTTCCATTTGATTTAAGATAAATTAATCAGATTGATTGCAATTGGCAATTTACATTTATAGGATTGAGATACCATTCAATAAAGATGGTACCCAAAAATCCAATTTACTTTAATGTTTCTCACCAATGAGTAAGACAAGACGAATACTAAATGGTCAGAAGCAACCCATGGACCCCCACACTCCATTACAATCCCCACCCCACCCTAACAACCAGTACACATTGTCAGTTCACTGTGTTTATTCAGTAGTATAAAGATGGGGTATGGAACATTGCTTTCTCCTCCTTTGTAATGTACTCCCTGTCAGTCTAGTGATTTCCCCCTCCCCCGTCAATAGAAATTAATCATTAAAGTTGCTTGCATTGTCATTCTTTTCATCCATTTTGCTGGGCTATGAAATACCTATTAAATAGTGTAGAAGACAACATTTTTGCATGTAATACAAATATATTGTGTTCTCGTTATTGGCCATTCTTCCATGAAAGTAATTCAGTTTGTCCTTCTCAATGGCTTCAACAAAATGTGTTTTGAATAGCGCAGCAAGGGGCATCTCTCTGCAAAGGCAATTTTTATGCTAAGGATATCATTGTGCTGCAACGGCTATCATTGTGGTACAAAGCTATCGGTATGGTGCAAAGCTATCAGAATGGTGCAACGGCTATCGTTATGCTACAAAGCTATCGGTATGGTGCAAAGCTATCAGTATGGTGCAAAGGCTATTGTTATGATAAATAGCTATTGGTATGCTGCAAAGCTATCAGTATGGTGCAAAGGCTATCGTTATGCTAAAAAGCTGTAGGTATGGTGCAAAGGCTACTGTTATGCTAAAAAGCTATCGGTAGGGTGCAAAGCTATCAGTATGGTGCAAAGGCTATCGCTACGCTACAAAGCGATCAGTGTGCAATAAAGGAAGTTGGAGGTGTAAGGTAGTATGTGCAACTGAAATGCAGGGATAGCAGCAGTGAGGTTCCCGAGTTAGACATGTGCATATAACAACTAAAAAATGCAAGCACAATGGCAATTCTAAATCTGCAGTGCAGGCAATTTGAAGGTGCAAGGTGGCATCTGAAATGCAAGGATAGCAGCAATGAGGTTCCCAAGGTAGACCCGTAGTACAAGGGAGTAGTGCAACAAGGTCCCCGAGAGGCAGTACTAAGCGGTGGGCAGGTGGGTACGGTTAGTGCTGGGTCACAGAGTTCAGCAGGGTTACAGTAGCTGAAAAGAAACTGTTCCTGAGCCTGCTGGTACGAGAACAAAAGAGACCTGTACCGCCTGCCTGGTAGTAGGACGACCAACAGTTTGTGGCATGCGTGTGAAGGTCTTTGAAGATGCCACGCGCCCTGCGCAGACACCACTTGCGCTAGAGGTCTACAATTGATTGAAGCTGGGCACCACTGATGTGCTGGCCGGTTTTCACCCCCTGTTGTAGGGCCCTTCGGTCGGCCACGGAGCATCTGCCAAACCACACTGTGGCGCAGTTCATCCGAATGCTTTAGATTGAGCAACGGTAGAAGTTCGCAACGATCTTGGAAGACAGGCCGGGCCTTCATCAGCCTCCTCAAAAAGTGCAGGCACTGCTGTGTCTTTTTGACCAGGGTTGAGGTGTTGAGGGTCCAGGAGAGGTCCTCGGTGATGTGGACACCGAGGAATTTGAAGCTGGACACACTCCACCTCACTGCCATCAATGAGAACTGGAGCATGACTGCAGCCTTTAGCTCCTTGGTCTTGGTATGGTGCAAAAGCTATTGTTATGCTGCAACCTTTCTCATATGAAAACTGTTCCTATTAGCCTACGACTATGATGGAGAAATGGGTTAGGGAATAAAATCATGTTACAACCCTATGAAAACATTGATTATACCATTTAAAATGATTTATATATTGTTTCACCAAGTACCAGATACAATTATGTCAAACTATCAGGGATATAAACACGATAAAGTCCATTGAATTGTTTCCATTATGGTCATCATTGAGGGTAAGTTACTGGTAACTATACACGGGAAAAAAAAGAAAAAGTGCACTTTGTTCCTGACTGCAGTTAAATGTTTATTGATGGAATGTTATTAGGCTTATGTTTCTGTGCTGTTTGTCTTTAACAAGGTGGGCTTTTTCTCCCCCTCCTTCCAGATAGTCACCAGTCAATGTGTTCTGTGGTAAGGAAGGTTTTTGAATTTTCAATTCCCTCGGTTGACCACCTTATTCACCTTTTCTTTTCAATCTGGGCAGAAACAATGCTTTTTTCCACTTCTTGTTGTGGTGAGATTGGAATGGGGCTCCATAACTGACCAGAAACTGTCATGTCTCAATCAGTAGTAGGAAGACATTTGGTCTAAATTGGATGTTGGTTACTAAAGGTCTTTGAATATTATGAATCCAATTAATAATGATTGGCTCCAAAAAATTGCTGAATTTTTCAAATATCAAAATATATAACAGAAAATATTTCAGGAATGCATAGCAACCTGTACCTTATTGAAGGCTTACCTATGAAGCTAACCAGGGTTGGGCTGGTTGGTTCTTGGATGGGAGACTAAAGCTCCAGGAAGCAGTGTTAAAGGGCTGGTAAGGGGCACTCTTCTCTCTGGCCTAAAGATAAAATCCCAATTTCCCAGGGCAGTGATTTGGAAATTGCCCTGTGTAGGGTGCCTTCTTTCAGATGGGATGTGATCATTAAAGATCCAAACCAGGTGACTGTCATCATTAAAGATCCAATAGTTCTCTCTTCCTCAATTAACGTTCAGATGACTCAACTCTTGTCACAGTAATAATGGAAGTATTTGAAGTGATGTGAATCTTTGATGTGGAGGCATTACCTGTGAATTTTTTTATCTCTGGAAGACGTCAGAGATTTCGTGGTGGGAGTACTTCTAACCCATGTCATAGATCTGTTGAGCCATCTGTGGATCAATATGGTATTTTCCTATTTTAAAGAAAAAGCTTTTGTTTAAAAGTGAGATTGTCTGAAATGTGCACCGTCACTAAGAGAAAAAAAAAGGAGTACAGGAGAAAGAACACAAATCAGCAAACCTCCACGTACAATTTGACAATCAACTACCATGCAGATAAGGTTGTTTCTTATGTAAACTTATAGTGCTCCGAGCCCTTTAAGAGATTTCACCGGTCAGGTCAAATGGTCTTTACCGTATACTTTACCTTGGCATCCATGCAGAAAATATTTTAATCACGTCATGGTGGTGTTAGGGTGTTATAGATTTGATTCATTTATTTTCTCCTTTAATGCGGACACTGTATGTAAACTGCTTTAGTTTACCTTGACCTCAACTTCCTTCTGTAGTATGTGTGACGTGTGTGTCCCTTTGTGTGTTTGTGTGTGTACTGGAGCTAGAGTAGAGTCACCTGCTTTTAAGTCATGCTCTGTATTCAAAGGCCAGATCCCCCAGGCATTCTATAATGGGTTTAACTCTCTGTCCCCTGCTAGAGTACCTCCAGAAACCACAGGGCAAGGTTACATGGGTAATTGCTTGTGTGTTTGTGTGTGTTTTTGTGTGTGTGTTTGTGTCTGTAAGAGAGAGTGATCTCCCATCACAAAAACCAATGCTACAATAACCCATTTTTAGGATCGCCTCTTCCCCAATCTGTTCCACAAACCTTGTTCCAGCAGAATAAACATTCCTGCAGAAACATACATCAGCCAGTCAAGTGTGTGTGTGCGTTGCTCAAGTACATATCCCTACGTTCTTCAACCCAGTGGTTTTGGAGACCGTCTAATGTCAGTCCTCACTCCTAACTGTGATTGTTTTCCTCTTTCTCCGACACACACACACACACACAATTGTGATAAAAATACCAGTAGGATTTGGGAACCTTTGGAGAGATAGGGAGGTGCACTGCTGAAATTGCTGGGTGTAATATGTTTGTGTGTGTGTGGGTATGTGTGTGTGTGTGTGTGTGGGTATGTGTGTGTGTGTGGGTATGTGTGTATGTGTGTGGGTATGTGTGTGTGTGTGTGGGTATGTGTGTGTGTGCGTGTGTGGGTGTGTGTGTGTGCATGTGGGTATGTGTGCGTGTGTGTGGGTATGTGTGTGTGTGTGTGTGGGTATGTGTGGGTATGTGTGTGTGTATGCATGTGATTGAAATGGGACCAAGATACTTGCCCATCGAATCACTTTATACCTGATTGACGTCTAAATTAGACATTTATCCAAGTGGAGAAAAAGTCGATATATGATTGAAAATCTGCCACTAGGGACAATAGTCAACACTATTATATTAAAACAGACTGGATGGGCGGTGAAGACATCGACTATGGAGCTGGTTAGTTTGCATTGAATGAACGACTGGAGTTATTTGATGGCACTTTGGTGCTTTTTTTTAATGACTTTCCTAAACTTTAACCATTAAATTTACCATTCAGAATGAATATACAACCCTGAACCAAACAATAACCCCGCTGCCAACCTTAATAGCTAACCCTAATCTTTTTTGGGTGTTCACATTTAATATTGACCTGAGACTGAGAGGTTTGTCCATCATCCCTGAAAACAGGCTGTTGTGTTGAAACAGTCACCTCCATTTTTCACTACAGTCTGTTACCACAGTGGGTTTCTGAGTTTCTGTCACCAAACACAAGGATTTAGTAGAGTTAGTACAAAATCTGAGTAGTCATCAGGGTTTCAGTACATTTAGACAGCATAACAGTTGTCTCATTGCATTACTATTTTTGTGTCGTTTCTGAGTATTAGGCTTTCGTAAATTATCTAGGATCTTCCCCCCGACAACATATACAGGCACCCGTTTCTGTTAGCCCTAAGCCCTGTGTTTCATCGCTCATCAGGCCTGTCCATGTGGCAGACCGAGAGAGCACTCACTGTTGAACTGCTCTGTATCCAAACACTCCACTCATGATAGCCAGCCACAAACTGCCCTGATTGGAATCTCAGAGCAGTTTTCCGAAGGGACTGACTCACACACGTGCACACACACACTTGACTGGCTGATGTATGTTGCTGCAGTGATGTTTATTTTGCCGCAACAATGTTTGTGGAACAGATTGGGAAAGCAGCGATCCTAATAATGGATTATTGGCAGTGGTTTTGTAATTGGAAAAAAAAATATCTCACTAAGGGAAATATCAAGACACACTTATACACACACAAATATACACAAACACACGCACACACACAAACACACGCACAAGTACACACAACACAAACTCATTCAGAGGTCTCCAATTGGCCAAATGCAAGCCATCAGTAACCAACCACCCATTTATGAGTAGTTCGCCAAACAAATCTGAAGGTACCTTTACTTTTCATGTTCCTCAATAAAACAGGGTAGCTTAGTAGGTAATGCATGGTCCTCACAACACCAGGGTTGTCGGTTCAGTTCCCACAGGGCCAGTATAAAATATTTATGCACTTACTGCTCTAAGTGGCTCTGGATAATAGCATCTGCTAAATAATTTACATGTAAAACAAATCACACGAGTGTCAGACACTGCAGATTCCCAGGTTTTGTCAAACCATGCCACATTGCCATCACCCCACAACTGTTTAGCCAAGCCAAACCTTACACAATAATACCATTTTACTATGTTGTCCCAGTCATGTGAGCCAGCTCCTGGCTAATGATACCTGTGTTATGGGCTCTCAGAAATACTTTGAACTTTCTGTTATCCATCTGAAATGGCAGCAGTAAGCTACAGAATCATCCCCCACCAGCATATTCCTCCCCAACTTAAAGCACAGTTATAGTGCCAGATGTTCTACTAAAGGGAAGTCGCTCTAAAAAAAACATTTCTACACACACGCCACTTGTGTGTAGAAAAACCTGCTCAGATAGCTGTTTGCTCTGCTCAGAATTTGCCTTTAATGCTATTTGTGTGCCTTTGTGTCTTGTCACAGAGATGTGTAAGTGTGCGTAATCCCTGTTGAAAACCCCACGTACCAGGAAGGAAGATCCAAGGCTAAAACAAACAGCTTTCTAATCTGACTGTGAAGATAATCTTTTATTTGAAATGGATCAACATTTATTTTACGGCTCAACATTCGAACCCGAATCTGGTTTTACATTCTCATTCCCATGATTTTACGAACACACTGACTTCATTTCATCTCTGACACATTTCCCGTGGTTCATGTGTTTAGTCTAGGCGCAATAACAGAACGACAATCGACCAACCTACCGGCAGTCAAAATACAAAACCACACGTTAGGCCTGTCACATTGGGAATACTAGAAACTTAGTGTCAGAATTGTGTGGGCACTATATCGGGTTTCTGTGCGGTGTGCATGCATATCGCTTGATTTTCTCTCGATTGACACCCACAGTCCTGCGTGTTGTCTCGAACAATGCAGGTGTAAATTTGAACGCTATGGAAATGATTACGCAGACTAAGATAAATCCATCTAGTGTTTTATTCTCGCCTTTGTAATGTAAATAAGCCCATAGATTTTAAAGTCTGTGGTTGTTTAAATGCATTTGTGTGTGTGTGTGTGTGTGTGTGTGTGTGTGTGTACATGTTTTTTGTGGAGAGAGGAAGCATCTATCAACACTGTGATGTGACCCCCAGACACCCAACTGTCTGTTTGAACAGATGGACCATTAAGGCTCAGGTACACCTCAGTTGCATGGCGCATTGAACCATTCCTCTTGCGCAGTCAAACATAGTGCGCTCGGATAATTTCATACGATCTTTGGCTTATAAAAAGAAGGGATGAAGCAGTGATATTATCCTGGTACAATGGAAAGTGCACGACCGTCTGACCAATCAATGTAAGGAAATTTAAGCGAAACCAACGAAATTGAAATAATGCGCACGAGACGCAAAAGTCCCCTCCCGTTGAAGCAACCCTCCCCACTAAAACAAACTACCTTTATGCAATCCATGCACAGAGGATGACCATGCACACGCTTTATTGTGGAAGTTTAAATTGACCTTTATACCCACTCTCTCCCTTTCTCTCCCTCCCTCTGTGTGTGTGTGTGTGTGTGTGTGCATGTGCGTGAGTGTGTGTGTGTGTGTGTGTGTGTGTGTGTGTGTGCATATGTTACTGATCTTGTGTGAACCAGAACCTGTGGCAAATCTGGCTTTTTTCCGATCCTGACATGTAAAACATGGTTTTTGACTCGGGTTAAGTTTAGGGCTAGGGCTATATTTAGGTTTAGAATAATTGCAGACATATCTGTAAGTTGTTACTTTTAGAGTCTGTTCATTAACTGAGTATCAGGCTCTAATTCAGATATGATCAATATGGTTGTGCCGTAATGATCCTCCGTCATTTTATCCCATATTGATCAGTTAAAGGACACCAAGTCACATGGCGACTGTTTTTCATTGCACTCATAAGATCAGTAGCCTGGCTTGAAACATGACAACATGCCCTGACCCCCCAACATGACCCCCAGGCTTTGGTTCAGCCGGCAAACCTCCCAGCCTGCAGAGTATAAAGTATATATGCTTAGACGTGTTTTATATTCCCTTGCATTTAAAATATGCTTAATAACATTCAAGAGGATACCATTTAAAGCAAATCAAAACTTTGGGAATATTCCTTTATCCGCCCGCTCTCTGATTGAGTGTTGAAAACAGCATCCCTCCCCAGCATTATATTTCCACAACCTCCCCAGCTCTCCGTGCGTTGACAGGAACAGTGCATTACATCTAACCTGCTTGGTGTGTCTGACTTCAGGAACGCCGGGTGATTGTTGTTAATGTAAAGACATGACCTTGCATTTATTTTAGTCCTGTATAGGGAGTAGCAGTTTGTTGTGTGGTCTGTAAAGCCATGCTACTCAAGGAGTATTATCCTGAAGATGTCCCCCGTCGAGGAACAGTGAACTGTATGATTAATGGTCCAGTGTTTGTGTGAGAGATATAAAGCAATTTACGCAATCAGCCTGGGTCTGATTTAGACACATTTTTGAATTTTTTTTATTCTGTACAGTTCTTACAGTTCAGTCGGCCGTGAAGAAACATGTATCATCCCACCCACCGTAAACCATGGCAGCCTCAGCAAAGCACAATGGTGTGTGTGTGTGTGTGTGTGGGCCCCAGCCGTGGCCCCAGTTTCAGTGTGCTGATATAGATCCAGTGGGAGAGAGCTATGCTGCTGCAGGGATATGTTCCGCAACACACACGCCCGCACGCACACACACACGCACGCGAACGCACACACGCACGCGAACGCACACACGCACGCGAACGCACGCACGCACGCGAACGCACGCACGCACGCGAACACACGCACGCACACACGCACGCACGCACACACACAGCGCTTCTTTAGCCCTGCGTGGATGGAGCTGTGCAGTCAATCAATAGTATTTCTTTTTGGTGATTTCCTCTGGCATGTTGGTATGTGTGCTGACATTGTGAATACAGGCTGAGCCGTGAGATAATTGACTGCAGGTTTGCTGCCTCTCTCTGACTGTTTATGAGAAATGACATGCACCCTGTCAGAATAGAGGGAAATGTCACCCTAGAAAATGCTATAATGGGTAAATATTACTAAAGTGAAAAGGTTCCTGATATAATAGGTAAACCCTTTAGAGAAATAATGGACTGCCAGGTTCTGTAGACTATGCTGTCAAAAGGCTAGGAAAACTTTACTGAAGAAAAATGACATTTGGACAGTTATATTATATGGCGTTATATAGAGTGAAAATATTCTCACAAAAGTAGAGGAAAGCTAAAAGACATTCATATTCTGTTCATGGAGTAGGGAATAAAGAATAGCACATAGACAGATTGGTCTTGACTGGCAGTGTTAGACAGGTGCTTTGCATTAGATAGTGTCGCACATTCCACCTTGAAGCCTTCCTTCAGAAGAGACTGGTTTGTCTGCTGGAATAGCCATGCCCTGAATGTACATTTAAACAGATCCATTTGGAGTGTTGTTTTATACGTTTTATATGGGCTCCGCATTTACTGGGGCCCACGAGGAGGAGTGTGTCCCACATGTGGTTAATTTTGAGCACACATACATCCACACACACGCTCACACAAATGCACACCCATACATGCTCCTGACATGCTGTGTGAGGGAATGCAGAGCTTGGTTTGGGGTAGAAGGGGTCGGAGATTAAAGGTGATCTGGGTGAATGAGAGGACGACAGCAGCTGCCTTAGCTCAGCATGACTCCGAAACTAGAACCATCCCTCTCTTTGTATCACTCTCTTTCTATCCTCTAATATTCTGTATCTTCCTCTCTCCTCTTTCTATCTTCGATTATTCTATATCTGCCTCTCCTTCTATCCTTGAATACTTTCCCTCTCTCCTCCTTCTTTTCTCTAATACTTTTATCCCCTTTAATTTTTTCACTTAATTTTTCCTTCAGAATGCCTTGTTGGTAAACTGAAGGAACTTATCTTGCCTTTGTCTCTCTACAGGCGTGTCTCTCCGATGCGATTGGCTCACGGCCCAACAGCAAGTGAGCGACGCACCACCTCCCCATGGCTCCGCCCCCAGAGGGTCGTCCCTCCCTTACCCAGCATGCCGTGCTGCTTCTGCAGTGCATGCTGTTCCTGCGGGCTGGGGGTGTGGTCGGCAGGAGAGGGCCAGTACTGCTACATGAATCTCCCTGTCACCGAGCGGAGCATCCTCTCATTTCACACACAGGTAGGTCACACATACAGACACGCACACACACACAAACGGCTAACGTGCCCACACTCCTCCCAACACACTCGTCCCAACACAAGACTCCCTACACACTCATTCCAACACGCTCATCCCTCTCCTCATATAGTTTGGGATTTTGTTGTTAAAATCATATTCCAGATATTTCTAGCATATTTTGTTCCAGTATTTCCTGTATTCAACTACTTATTTAATAGACCGTTTCAGCTATAACACTGTAAAACTTTCCTGGATGAAATCAACAGAAATCAATTCACTTCTCTCCTCCAACTACATACCAGCCAAATGCCACTGCGCCCATTCCATCCCTGCTCAAATTGAGTCAGCTAATCATACAGCTCTCTGTCTGGGGTCTAATTGAGCGAAAGGGCAAGGTCACCACACACACAAACACACACACATACACACACACACACACATACACAAACCAGCCTCCCCTGTTAGCTCATGGCTAGTTGATCAGTCTTAGTGCTCAGAGTTTATTGAGCGTGATGTCTATGACTAACAGTCTGGGTAAAGCGTTGTGCTGTCTTCTGCTCTGTGGTGGTTGGGGTGACCAGACCGGTCTAGCACAACCGTCCGGGGTCAACCTTTTGTGTTTCCTGGTGTGTCCCAGTAAGGACCATTAAATGCCTGTTGCTGTCCTGTAAATGTGGTGGTGTTAATAAAGCATGGAGACATTTTGGTTAGTAGTCAGACTGAGCTCAGACACGGCGGAGAGGAGAAGAGCAGGAGAAGGAGATGAATGTATTGTAATGGAGCCCACATTTCCATCTCAGGACCTCCAAGCCCACTGCACTTTCCCATGATTCAGGGACTGATTAAGATCTAGGATCTCAATATCAGGTAGAACAGAAAAGGGACAGTCTCTGGACCTTGTAACGTCAGGGCTACACATTCCTGATCTATAGTGTAATACGATCCACAGGTAAAAAAGGTGTACGCACACACACACACACACACACACACATTGTTTTGTCATATGCTCTATAATCTGTGTCCTCTATAATCTGCATCCTATAATCTGCGTCCTGCTCTAGGAGGGAGGTCCAAAGGTCCTCCAAAGACAGGGAACATTGACACAGACCTCAGACATACGTATGGAAATATAGAAATGATATAGAAATCAAGTTCCCTGGAGGATGGAGCGGTTCTCATTGAACTCCCACTGGGCAAGACATCATGGCCTTCTGCAGTTTGGACACACATCTGTACACATTATCCCATGTCTCCAGAGGCCATATTCAATCCAAACCAGCAACTGGCTTTCTGGAATAGTAAAAAAATATATATAACTCCTATATCGAGAAACCCTGTTATTTCTATTGTTGGCCTTTTTTTCCCTTCACAGTGTAAATGTTATTTTGTAAATGTCAATTACCCTATTTTGTTAAGTTAAAGACAAGCTCCCTTTATGGTAGGTGGTTAGTGACTTTGACTGGAAAGGATTCCCAAGACGTTTTTCAATGACCCGTCTTCTGCTTTGTCCTGTAGAGTCTGATGCCTGTGGTTAGCAGGATGTGTCACTCAAACACATGACGGACTCAACCTGAACGGGTGCTGGAGTCTGTGACTGGAGTCTTTAGCCAGACAAACTTGCTGTTACTGCAGAGCAACGCTCACTTTTTGAAGTCGTGTAGTACACAATTTGTTCTTTCCTTTGTCACTCTGAGTGCCTCTTTAGAAGGAGTGGGATTCAAAGTTGAATTGCTCAACAAAGACACACAACATTTAGAACTAAACACTGAACATCTGATATTTCAAGTAACATTTCAAAATATCTTGTCAAGGCCAATTGTGATGAAATGGCATAAACATTTTGAAGAAAAGTAAATCTGACAAGACATTAATTGCATATGCAATTAGGGAAATCAATGAAGTGTTATCATTAGCGTCTGTTCCTGAATGAACGTTTAAGTTACACGCAACAGTTGAGAGTGTTCAGGAAACCGTGTCATCTTATTGTCTTGCCAGACACACGGTCTGGTCTCTGACGAGTTCCTAAGACTTTAACAACGGTGTGTAGGCCTTCACTGTTATCAACCTACACATAATAACACATCATTAAAGAACTGGGCTGAGTGTGTGTACTTTGTGTGAGACTATCCAAACAAAACCAACAAATAGACACATCAGATTCAGAGCAACTGTCTGTTGCTTTGACGATTGGAGACAGTTTAATTGGTCCGTAGGGGAATGGTTTTTACAGCTCGCTAAGTCCACTGCAAGCCGGCTAGCTTCTTAAACATCAATGCATTCTATTCATATCTAAACTTCCCACAATGTTGCATGTTAATACCCAACCCAGGAAATTAAATGTAGTCCACACTGCCTCTATGCTGTGAATCATAATACTGTAATTTGTCCCAGTAGTCAAACCTCTTTATGTGTTTTCCTTAACTTTTTGTGGGTTTTTTTCTCCCTTAAACAGTGTTGCTCTAAAGTGCATGTTATATTTAAATTTGTTATTGCACACTTGTTTGTGGATAAGGAGGTTTGTCAGGTATGATTCAACCTCGGTCCTACGAACTCTGCAGAGCTCTGCACACTGTCAGTCAAGTTGCCGAACTTCAGAAGTAAAATGCTTTGTTTTCACGTAATAAATAACACTGTAAGGGAAAACCTAGCTCCTGTCAACATGGACCTTGTTTTCTAGATCGAAACAGGAGATATTCTTTCTATCTGGGCCAAGAGTTTTCCCTGTTTGGGAAATGTGGTCAGGAAAAGCGTTACACATATCTGAACATATCTGAGCTCCTCAATCCATCAAGATAGTTGTAATTCTATATTGTTGCTCAGACATTTTAAACCCACCAACTACCCCCCATTTACTCCTAGTGACCTTCACAGTATTCTAGTCACAATTAGTTCCACATGTGTATATTGTCCCTAGTCAGGCTGTTCTGTACAATTTGAGCACTCCGACTGAAGACTGCCCTACTCTCTGTAGCTGTGTTGTAAATATTTACAGTCTGTCGTTTTGTCATTGTGTGTCAACTGATCTGTGTCAGATCCCCCAATAACAAACCAGGAAAGATTGATGGAGGAGAAAAAAAGGCAGTTCTATTTTGGAATTGAGGACTGAAACGAGGAGTGAAAGGGTTGAGGATTGCCTCGTTGCCATGACAGCCCTGGCCACGTTCGCCGAGTTATTTTCCCAGTCCTTACGTACTCCGCGTGGCTCTGTATGGTTCTGTCTCATCGACAGCCAAGCCCCGAATCCACCCGGCTGTGGTGCAAGCACAGTAATGATGTGATTACATTATCGCTCACACATTTTGGGCATGAAGAAGACTAGAGCGACAGGGGCCAAGGGATGTATAAAAAACACATGCATTTTGTTTATGGAAGAAATTATATAAATGCCCAGCATTTTTTGTGGAGGTCAAGGTCAGAGTTGATTTAAGGTTCAACGTTAATAAAGTGCTCCTAAGGGATCCTTAAATCCATTGCTAGTCCCCTAGAGCAGTAATTCCAGCCCTCATTTACTCCCAGCAGTACCATTTCTGGTTATAAATTCATTCACACCTGAATCAAGTTGTCTGCTCACCACGAAGCCCTAAATGAATTAAATCGGGTGAGGTTGTCTGGGGCTACAACACAAAATGTGCGCCGTTGTGGTTACTAGAGGATTTGAGTTCAGAAATGCTAAACTCAAATTCTGGCTTGAAAACATACTAATGTTCTACTAGTCCACCAAGTTGTTAAACATTCCATAGACCTTCACATGACATTTTAAGGAAGGACAAATTTTTTATGAACTTAAAATACTGGATAGTTTCCTGTGTACTAGTGTTCTGCCCATACCCCTCACTCAGCCCAAACCAAACCAAAATAAAAATGTCCTGACATCCTCCAACATTTGTCTGGTCTGTTTCTCATTAGGGCCCAGAGCCCTGGGTAACACATCTGCCCTGCCTATGAATGCTTATCAACGCTTATGAATGTTTATGAGCCCTTCACCTCATAATAAAACACATAAATCCTCAGTGTTGTGTAGGTTGTATTCACCTCCCTTTCCCCTCTGAGAGGGACCTGATTGAGGCTATACCCAGGCGGACCATACTGTGATTTATGGGGGAAACACTGGGTAACTGAATCCTTGGGTTGCCTCGGGGTGTTACCGGCACATTTGTATGCTCTGGATGCTCCCCCCATGCTATGAAAAACGAGCCCATTGCCAGCACCAGAGAGGCGCATCCCAAACTCCCATTCCCCTGTAGAATTAGAAGGGAAGCCACTGCTGAATCTCAGGGCAGAATTTGCTGTGATCTCTCTCTACCATATTTATTTCACCAAGGCTAATGAAAATATATTATATTTGGGTTTCTGAGTTGAACCTTTCTTCCTCTTAGCTTATGCTTATTTTTCCTGAATACGTAGAACCCTGGGGCGTGGGAGGAGAGTGGCAGGTCTGGGTTAGCTGGGGTGCCCTATGGTTGATATTGATGTACTACTATATGGGTATCAAGACTATGATAGTGCTCTAGTACTACTATATGCTCTATGATAGAGCTCTAGTACTTCAATATGTCTATGATAGTGCTCTAGTACTACTATATGCCCTATGATAGAGCTCAAGTACTACAATATGTCTATGATAGTGCTGTAGTACTTCTATATGCCCTATGATAGAGCTCTAGTACTGCAATATGTCTATGATAATGCTCTAGTACTACAATGTCTATGACAGTGCTCTAGTACTACTTTATGCCCTATGATAGAGCTAGTACTAACCATATGTACTATGATTGTGCTCTAGTGTCTGTAGTTTGACTAAAAGGGAAATACAGTGTTATTCGTCTGGTTTAGTACTAGCAATGATTCAGTACCATCGTTGAATTGGTCTGAAAGCCTTGGTTTGACAGACTAACAACAGGGAGACTGTGGTTTCATTTCAAGATACTTTCTGAAGCATTTTTAATAGATATAGTTCTTCAAGGTGAGTTTTTGAATCCATCCTGTACTTTGGACAAGCTCAGCTTTACTTGATCACTGCTAGGCCAGTAGGATAATTGTCTGAAAAGAGACAATTCATAAGGGCCAAAACTATAAAACTTTTATTTATATCTACCAAGTAGTTGAAATTAATGGCACTACATCAAGCCCTAATAAGGAGAGGATGAAAACCACTGTTTTTTCAGCCCTCCAGGACTGGTGTTGACTAAAATATGTGTTATTGTACATGTAAAGTATAGACTGTAATTTCCTTAAAAGGGCTTATCTCTCCTGAGTCACGGTGGTCTGAAAGGTTTTGAAATACTGTACTTCAATGTACTTACATGAAACACAAGACATGTTGTTAGTCGTTTCAGACAGTACATATTAGCATACAAAATGGTCTGGTATTAATGTGCACTGATATCTTATTATGACTGCAGAGCGGTTTTGGGCTAAATAACAGAGTAGAAACACACAGAGAAGGAACTGCCTCTATCCACAGATCTTGGATCCGATTACTTTCGCCCCCAGTCCTAATCTAACGTTCTAACAAATCTAAGATGTTGTCTTTTGCACAGTTCAAGCATTCCAGTAAATGAGCAGTGTCCTCTCCTTCCTGCCAAAACCAGCCTAGCTTAGCTGTTAGGAAGACAGCATCTGACCCTGGTCCTGGGGTTAGCGGTAACTTCATTCTAGTCCATAGAAACACGGGTCGTCGCCTTACATCAGGTTACAGGACAGTAGGAGGCCGACCCTAATCGCCCAGCAAGCAGACAGGGATCTTTGATTCTTCTGGTCAAGGGTTAATGGTTTGGGCGCCATGGAGAAACGTTTTGGGGGGGGTCATCTGCATCCAAGTGTCTGGGTTTCACTTATACAATGTGTTTGTGTGTGTGTGTGTGTGTGTACAGTACCGTGAGAGAATCTCTGCACCTCAGGGGTCAGGGGCAAGGTCACGGCACTGACAACCATGTAATGGATCGGTTTTAGATTCACTTCAGATGAACCTTGGATTCAGACAAGCACACGTGCACACAAAGACGCACACACACACACACACAACCATTTTCCTCACACATACTATGTACAGTATGCATTTGTTGTAGGTACAGTAATGATTTAGTAAATGGAGCATAAAGAGTGTGGCTTAAAGCCTAGAGGGGACTGCTGTGCCCTTGAACCAGACTTTTAACCTGACATACCTCACTAAATTCTAATGCTATTTTAAAGACATACAGGATATAAGGAACATCATGTCTTCCTGTAATGCTCTCAGAATAGAAGTGCTTTCGTTTTTTTTTTTTCTCATTTAATCTTCATTCAGCCGAGGACTCCTCAGGCTTGGAAGTCTTAGTGAAAAGCATTAGTGTTTTAGAGAAGACAAAGTGTTAGGACACCATCCCAATACAGAGCGAATTATACTCAAAGACAATATAGACCTACAAAGCTTTTTTACACACCATGACTCTTGGCTAGACATGTCTCTGTCTCTGTTCCCCATTCCTCATGTTTCGTCGGTAGACATGGAGCCGTGGATCCACAGGTTCCAAGCTGAGGGCACGGTGGATTACTCTCAGCTAACCTTTGACCCCAGCCAGAATGAACTGATAGTTGGAGCCAGGTAATCTATTATTTTTTTCTCTTTCTCTCTGTCTTTCATCTACCTCTTTCTTCTACCTCTGTTGCGTGCTCTTTCTCTGTATCGCGCTACCCCTTACTAAACAGTGAATACATCATCAATCCCTTATGAAAATAATTTGATTCACTTGTCACATGCCACAGACATATAGCGTTTTCTGGGGTGTTTTTCAGTAAAGACTTTGTCAAACACAAATTTGACCTTGTGGGGACATTTAGCCAGCACCCATGAGGATAGATCTGACCTTAAATACGTGGGTGCCTGTGTGTATTATGTGTGTGTGCCTACGTATGTCCCGCTGCCGCTAATGACCGTGGTTGTCAAAGCCTTCTCTCCAGAGTTGAGCAGATACCTGAGGAGACAGAGAGCTGGGGAAGCAGGACCAACCGAGAACAGTTGACCTCGGGGAATAAATACATGTACTGCAGATGGATGCAGTAAAATAATGGAGGACTTAGAAA
Source organism: Esox lucius (assembly GCF_011004845.1). Classification (NCBI taxonomy): domain Eukaryota; kingdom Metazoa; phylum Chordata; class Actinopteri; order Esociformes; family Esocidae; genus Esox; species Esox lucius. Next base: position 19,545,830 of record NC_047589.1, read on the forward strand.
GCCATGCAGGAGCTGACAGCTCAGACAAGGAAAGGGTCCTTGTTGTAGGCATACAAGTCATGCCTACGTTTGTGCGATTCCACAAATTCACAGTGTGTTGAAAACCTTTTCCAGGTGAATGTGCTGAAAGGGTTCCGGTTTTCGTAAAACAGAACTCCTCACAGACACTAGTCCTGTATTTACTTGGAATGGACAGGGTCTAGTCTGGTCTGGTCTGGTTTAGTCTCTCTGGTCTGGTCTAGTCCTATTTAGTTTCTCTCAGGTCTGGTCTAGTTTTTTTCTTTGGAAGAAATGGTTGTAGGAACTTAGTAAAATTGATGTAGTCAATTGTCAAATGTCATGGGCATTGACCTTAGTGGTTATTTTAAAACAATACCTCTGTCAACCTGAAAAGGTGAGTGCAATGGATCTTTAAGTGTCTAAGCTTAAGGGCTTGGGGTTGATTTTGGACTGGTCTACTCTGTCAACACAAATGGGTTCAGTAATACTAGAAGAGGTTTTGAAGTCGCTAGGAGATCATTTTGGATGAACCAGCATTGTCTGAGTGAGTGGGATGGCTGAGAATTTTCTAGGAGTCTGGAAATGGATATGGGATTAGGCCTACTCTGTCTGGATGAATGGGCTATAAATGCTTTGTGTTTGCTATTTTTTACTCCAGATTTAGCTATTTACTAACACAACCAGTGTCAGTCAGGTGGTTGTTCCACCTGACTAACTTGCAATGGCTGCATTAACTGTACTTCACTCTGTTTAAGAACATCTGCCAAATGACTAGGGTGTAAAGAATTACATGAAATAGCATTAAATAACATCAAACTTGCTGGAAGTTTACAGTCCAATTAAGACTGTATATTGGATCCAATTGGTTTGATTCAAGACTTCACATCTGAGCAGGCAAATATAATTGTCTTAGAACTAATTAACCAGAGACGATTCGTCTGTTTGAAAGGACTGAGTGACGATGGCAGCGTCAAGTGAACATTCCCTTTAAGTATGATTTTATATCATTTTATATAACTCGTTAACCAAGAAGGTTTGAACTGAATCTGAAAGAATTGATGCTCTGACATTCAAGGCCAACATTTGTTATCAATTAAACACATCTGCCCTAAAAAAAAATATTACAAAGCTATTATAATGATTAATATTGTGTTACAATGCCAAACCTAATCAAACTGATCCATTTCAAACAAACTAATTCTAGCAACCTCATTCAATAGACCACTCTGTAGGTAATGTGTTGTGAAAAATATGATGTTCCAAATAAATCATTTTGTTTGTAGATGGTATCATTCAAAAGAGATCAAGGCAAGGACAGCACAGCACTTTATTAGAGTGAGGCTTTACCGTCAGCGTTAAAGTTTACTTTAATTTACTCATTTATTCTCATATAATACACATACAGTTGCGCTCAAAAGTTTGCGTACCCTTGGAGAATTGGTAACATATGTACCATTTGTAAAGAAAACATGACTGAGCAGGCAAAACACATGTCTTTTTTTTCTTATGGGATTCACGTTCATTTGACTTGGCAAAATGCCTCCAGGTCATGCAAAGTCTTTGGTCGTGTTGCATGAACCCCATGTTTCAGATCTCCCCAGAGTGGCTTGATGATTTTAAGAACTGTGATGGCCACTCCAGAATCTTCAACTTTTTCTCCTGTAACCACTGGAGGGTCAACTTGACCTTGGACTTAGGGTCATTGTCGTGCCGGAATGTCCAAGAGCGTTACTTGCGCAGCTTTTGAGCAGAAGAATGTAAATTGTCTGCCAGTATTTTCTGATAAAATGCTGCATTCATTTTGCCATACATTTTCACAAGATTCCCCATGCCTTTAGTAATCACACACCCCCAAAACATCAGTGAGCCTCCAACATGCTTCACAGTGGGGATGGTATTCTGTTCACTATAGGCCTTGTTGACCCTCTCCAAACATAGCGCTTATGGTTGTGACCATAAAGCTCTATTTTGGTCTCGTCACTCCAAATTACAGTGTGCCAGAAGCTGTGAGGCGTGTCAAGATGTTGTCAGGCATATTGTAACCAGGCTTTTTTGTGGCATGGGCACAGGAAAGGCTTCTTTCTGGCAACTCAACCATGCAGCTCATCTTTGTTCAAGTATCGTCGTATTGTGCTCCTTGAAACAACCACACTGTCTTTTTCCAGAGCAGCCTGTATTTCTCCTGAGGTTACCTGTGGGTTTTTGTTTGTATCCTGAACAATTTTTCTGCCAGTTGTGGCTGAAATCTTTTTCGGTCTACCTGACCATGGCTTGGTATTAATAGATCTCCAAATTTTCCACTTCTTAATAAGTGATTGAACAGTACTGACTGGCATTTGCAAGGCTTTGGATATCTTTTTTAATCCTTTTTCATCTTGCATTGCAATTTAAAAAGCCACATGTGTGGGAAATTAACCTTTAATTGCCATTTTCACCTGTGTGTCACCTTGTGTGTCTGTAACAAGGCCAAAAATTCAAGGGTATGTAAACTTTTGATCAGGACCATTTGGGTGATTTCTGTTATCATTATGATTTAAAAAAGGAGCCAAACAACTATGTGATTATAAATGGCTTCATATGATCACTATCCTAAAATAAAAGTCAGGTTTCTTTGCATGATCAATCATATTTCCAAAATCAATGCCAGAATTTCCCAATTTCTGTCAGGGTGTGCAAACTAATGAGCACAACTGTACATATCAAAACAATGATTGAGATCAGTTTAAAAAATAAAATCTCTAATGGTAGCGATTTTACTTTGCATAGGGTGAGCTGATCTTATGGCAGAAACTCCTGCCCAGATTAGGGCATACCACTAGGGTACTTTTATATCTGAATCTTCATTATGGTTTTGTCAGGACTTTGTTTATAAACCACAAAGATACAATATATCTAGTTTAAGTCAATGTTAGTGAAGTAGCATAACCAAGGATTCCTTCATGTGGTTTTATTTGAACACAAGTTAAATAGTAATATTTAGGTGCTTCCTCCATGGTTTGTTGAGAGAAAATGACTTGAATATACAGTAGGTAAATTAACTAAAAGATATTGTTGAGCACCTTATTTTTGGACCACTTCTCACTAGTATCAGGTTCTGTCCTTTTACAATAGATCACGTGGTCATCTCTCCTTTCTCTGTCATTTCTTCCTTTCAGGAATCATCTGTTCAGACTTAATCTGGAGGACCTCTCCTTGATCCAGGTGAGATTGAGCATTACCCGAATCCCACTATCACTCTCACTTGCTCCCTCTAAATCATATTCCCATCTACTGGAGATCTCCCTCTCTCACACGCTCCTACAAAGCTCTCCTTCTACGCTTCCCTGTATAATCCTGCTCTCTTTCTTGTATTGTCTCTCTTTGCTACTCTTCCTTCATTCCTCCCCCATCTCATGGTGTCGGGTGAGAGAGTAGCTGTTTGTCTTATCTCTGTGTGTACAGTAATGGCAGTAATGCAGTCATTGTCCTGATACTTCTAGAACCAGCTCAGCCTCCAGCCATGTGAACAACAACAGGTTGTTAGGACGTCCCTGGAACACCAGGAGGTTGTCACGGTCCCCAGAACATTCCCGATTTGTCCGGGAGGGCTTTGGAAAACTGTCGCAAACAAGACAACACGCCTGTGATTGCGTACATGTAGTTAACATAATGACAACCCCGGGAACAATTCAAGTGTTGTAATGGTTTCGCGGATCATCACAACATCATTATGTCAAGTGGAAAGAAAATGCAGGATCTTTATTATTTGGGGCCTGAAATGCACCATGCGCCACAGGGGGTTGTCATCCAGCAGTGGAGTGTGAGAGGCCTATCTGGGATAAGCGGGATCTGGGTTGTCTGCCAGCCACCGTAGCTCGTGTTAATGCCCGATCTGTCTGACACGGGTCTTCTCTGCAATCAGTGTTAATGCCCGCTGGCGGTCTGACATTCCTCTGGTTCTCCGGATCAGCCCGGTTCTGCTACTGTCCTTGGTATATTTACCATTTGCTAGCTATTTACCCCTTGTGTTCTGTCCACCTCCCAGAGAAGAAATGAACCGATGACTGGATCACTTTTGCCCTCTGTACTAAGTTAAGACTGGCAGAGCCAAACATTTTCACTTTGTAAACTCATGGATAAATTCTATGACATTTTTTTTTCAGAATATTTTCAATGTCTTGTTGGTTATCAGTCAACAACACTTTGTCAGCATGAATATGTTTTGACCAGAGAAAATATTGTGTCTCTCAACATACAGTCTCTCAACATACAGCCTAATCAATAAGTTCTCAATATGCAACCAAATGTTTCCTTATCCAACGCTCGTTTTCCCACATCTGTCTCTGCCTCATTCATCCCTTCATCTCTTTATGACATAGGAATCATTATCCCAGCATGCTTCTCTCGTCTACTTGATTTCCCTGGTTGAATGCTGTATGTGTGTCTGCCCCCTGTGAAGCTAAGCATCTTGTTTCCCAGTGTGTAACCAGGCAAACATTGACACGTTAGGGGTTGATCTGGATCCACTCCTGAAGATAAACAGCAGGCTCCTTCGATGCTCTAGACTGAGGCTACACTCAGGCTGTATACACCCTCAGCAACCAGAATCAGAGGGAAAGGAGGAGAGGGCAGAGAAGGGGGAGAGAATAGGGCTGATGGAGGAAGGGAAGGAGAGGGATACATTGATATAGGTGAAGGAAATGTGAACAAGGGAAAATGTAGGAACGAGAGATGGGAGAGAGACAGTGACAGACAGATGGGAGACAGTGACTGACAGAGACGGAAGACAGTGACTGACAGAGACAGGAGACAGTGACTGACAGAGACAGGAGAGAGACAGTGACAGACAGATGGGAGACAGTGACTGACAGAGACGGAAGACAGTGACTGACAGAGACGGGAGACAGTGACAGACAGAGATGGGAGAGAGTGACTGACAGAGACGGGAGACAGTGACTGACAGAGACAGGAGACAGTGACTGACAGAGACAGGAGAGAGACAGTGACAGACAGAGATGGGAGAGAGTGACTGACAGGGACGGTAGAGAGACATTGACAGACAGAGGTGGGAGACAGTGACTGACAGAGACAGGAGAGAGATAGTGACTGACAGAGATGGGAGAGAGACAGTGACAGACAGATGGGAGAAAGACTGATAGTAAAAGCAAGGCAGAGTGAGTCAGCAAAACCAGAATAGAGGTAGACCTCATTGAGAAAGGCAGAGCTCCATTGGGTGGTACTCTTTTATTGTTGCTCCCTGTGACAGGGCTGGTTTTAAAAAGCTCTATGCCGTCTCTACATCCCCTCCTCCCTCTTTATTACCAGATCCAATCACCCCTCTTGTCCTTTATACTATGCCTTGCTCCGCTATCCTACAGAGCATAGAATTTTAACAGTTTGGCATTAAAGTGCCCAGTGTTTACAGATTTAAATTGAATATCACCTATTATTGCAAGAATAATCTGAAAATGGCTTTCTTTTATTCATTATGTTAATAGGAAGCTATTCCATATTGGAAGGGTGTTACTCCAGCAACAGCATGGTGAGGTCATTAAAAATAGGAACTTGAAGACACTGCTGATTGGTCAGCTGACTGATTTCTCTCAGCAGAATGACGTCTTCCTGTATGACATTATTGAAACTCTGTTTGTGATGGGTTTTTTTCTTCCATTATTTTTGTTTGGCCACAATTTCAAGTCAACAACATTATTTGGGTTGAAGTTAACACACTGAAGTTTTAAAAAGTGAGATTTCACTGGGTCGTTACTTAAAGTTTTGTGATATGAAGCCCCCCCCCCCCAATACGTTGAATTGGTTTTTCACTTTTTGTTCCACTCTTTATACTAAAGTCCCAGGTCTCTTCCATGACACATTGAAACAGGCTATTGAGTCTAGGAAATTAAAGGAAGAAAGCAAATTATTCTGACTGTACCATCTATTGGCCGATATGGCAATCAAGAGCAGGGTAATTGCAAGTAATAGTAACATTCGAAGTTCAGTTGGTACATCCAAATAAACAATACATTTCCAAGCCAATGTTATTCCAAATGTTTAAATGTATTTTATACATTAAGATAGATACATTATAACATGTATAATAAACAGTTCAAATGTATCCTTAAATCCATTCTCTCTTGTCCTCCTCCCTGTTTCTGCTCTTATTCAGCCTCCTGGCTCCTCCTCTCATCTTTCTCTTTTTCCCTCAATTCCACAACTCCTTTTACATTGAAAGTTTTTCAGTGGGTATATTGTTATTAAAACAGCAATGCCCTCAAATATGACTTTAAATCAATTCTCATAGGTTTTGTTGCTGGTTCTTCACTACATTCAAAGAGAAAGGAGTTCACTGTACAGATCATTATATTGGAAAATAGTGTACACCCACTCATATACACCCACTCATGTCTATTTGATAAGTTCCTAAAATAATGCTTTAGTACAATACATCCATACCCATTGGAATTAGATTAACACAATGTATTACCCAAATAGTACCGCTTTAAATAACTGAATATGTACATAATGTGTTCTTGTCACGGTTGTGGTAGGACACAGGCGCAGAGACGAAAAGGTGAAAAAATAAACAAAACAATAGCAGCAACCAGTGACGTAAGTCAGCATGTACAAACCAAACCAAAATGAACCACCCCGGGTGTGGCCACACCCAGAACATAAATACAGTCCCCAATTGGAGGCAACGATCTACACCTGCCTCCAATTGGGGAGACCACAAAGGATTAAAGGTGGCTAAAGGCACCACCTTCTGTCCTGTCCTGACTGTGGCCCCCAGCGCAGAGATGGCTAGGGTCATAGCCAGGACGTGACAGTTCTGATTAAACTGAACGCTGAGATCTGGGATGTCACATGCATGCTTTTTTGAAATAAAACAACAAACAGGGAAGACGTAATATTTCATTTTCGATCGATATTATGTCCCTCATGTTTAAAATATTTTTGAAGCCAACTTCCTTCTTCAAAGTACTGTATTAATGACTAATAAAGGAGACCTTCAGCAGTGTTTCTAGTGATTTAGTGGGTGGTGGCAGTTGCCAGCCAGCTAAATACCCTCTATGTATCCTGTGGTACTGCAGATATAGAGTTCACCTGGAGATCGATACCGGCTGAGCCCTGCTATCATAATCTCACTGGCCTCTGTTACCTCAGCAAAATACTATTTTTCTCTCATTCCCCCCTTCCAGCCGTTTCTATTGCCTCAGTCTCTCTGCCAGTAATAAACAAATGCATTAAAAGTTCAGAACAACTGCGGAGAAAAAAATGAGTCAAGTCCTCTTGGTGAGGAAGAGATGAACTGGAGGGATGGAGGGAGATGGAGCGAGAGCAAGAGAGGGAGAAACAGAGAGATAGAACTCTTTTGCCATTGCTGTGTGTTTGATTGCATTCCCTATGGATTTTCTCTTCAATTGGGGCTATGAACAGGAAGGGTACAGGCGACTCAGACGTGAGATAGGACTTTGATGTTTACGACACAGAAAACCTCTCAGAATACAAAGCCAAACAATGATTTGAAGTGAAAAGTTTCTGAAAAGTTTCTGATTGCCATCAAAAACACATTCAGAATACAAAAAGGGGATTGGAAAGTTTCGGGTTCATATAGACTCTGGGAGCAGAAAACCTGTGCTCGGCTATGATTTGCTCGTGCGAACAGCCCTGACACCTCTACCCCTACACCCAATATCCACCTATCTTGGTCCCGTTCTCTTACCCACAACACCCCACTCTTATTTCTGTCGCCACCCTACCAGCCTCACCCCTTGCCAACCCTAGTCAGCAGTCAGGCTTGGCACCACTGTGCCTGCACCCCCATGAGCTCATGCACTCTATACAGTGGCTGCTGTGTAGTAAGCCGAGCAGCTTGCTGATTAATCACCTGCTCTTTATCTGCATTGTGTTCACATCCTATTGTGTTGCCCACTGTGATGGATGATCACCTGGGCTCTGGACCTCAGCGTTCTTTCCAGCCTCTTGGCTCATCTCCTTCTTTCTCCCTCTTTTTTCTCCCTCTCTTTCTCTATCTCTCTGTTCTTCAGAGAAGGAAAAACATACAATTTTGAATCTATTATTATTGAGCTGTTTTCGTTGAACAGGAACTCAAAGGCGGTGTAGTTGTATAGATGGTGCCGTGGATGGAAACCTTACATAACATTTTTATTGGATGGCTTCCGTAGGTGGTACAGCATTGTCCACAGTGAATGGGGAGCACAGTTGCTGAAATGAACCTTTCCCTGAAACTATTCACTGAACCATTCATGAGTATGGCATGAAAAACACTAGATTTTTATATTTGCTATAATGAAGGCTTCTCCGGCAAGATGCACCATTCCATTTCCCAGTCTGTTGTATTTCATGAGCTTCTTTCTTCCCATTCCTCGTTCTGTCTGAAAGACAATTACCCCTGCTAATCAAATGCTAATGAAACACCTCCGCTAGCTCGAACAGCAGCGCTAATTCAATTGGCCAAATCGGAATAACTTGCCCATTTAAATGCATGGAATAATACAGAGGGGGGAATCAGCGGAATGGGGGGTACACAATAGACATCCACATCACTCAAGGATAACTTGGACTGGTCTTTTAAAAGGACTGAGAAGGGTGATGGGGTTTAGAACATAATAGTTTGACCCTGGTCACTGTTGACCCTGATTACCTGACCACAGTGTCTGTTTGCCTTGTCTGTTCTCTCTGTTCAGATACGCTATGGGATTGTTGGAACGTCTTGATTTATTATGTCCTACAGCATATCCTACCCTACAATATGTTATGTTACATCCTACAGTGTATTCTACATTAAATCCTACAGTACATTGTATATTACTTCCTAAAGTACATATCACATTACATCCTACATAACATCCTACTGCACATCCTACTGCACATCCTACATTACATTCTACATAACTGTACATCCTACAGTACATCCTACATTACATCCTACTGCACATCCTACATTACATTCTACATTACTGTACATCCTACAGTATATCCTACAGTGCATTATTGTACATTCTACAGTACATCCTACATTACATCCTACATTACTGTACATCCTACATTTCACCCTACATTACATCCTACAGTACATCCTACAGTACATCCAAGAACCTCTATGAAATTAACATGCTTTGCATACAGAATTTTACAACCAATACGAAGAAAAACCTAAATGTTTTTTTTTAAATAGTTTTTCTAAATTATATACAAGTTTACATTATTTGGCTACTGGTTTAATATATAATTAGGTTAAATATTTGTTTTGAACCCTACATCAAGATTGTACAAACTAAGAGTTAAAAAAATAACACTCAAACCCACTGTTAAATGGCCACAACTAAAGTGAAAGCATGTAGAAGTGATTATGGACTTCAAATCAAATGTTTAATGTGGCCCTCAAGCTAAATTGTTTGCTTACCCCTGCCCTACATGCTGACTGACAGATGTGCTCCAACTATGCTGTAACTCACTGGACTGAAACACATTCAGATATTACTTTCAATTTCCAGCAGCCACTTTCATGTCAGAACCTTTCTTTGGTTTACATCAGCCGACTACAATCAGAATCCTTAATGTCGCTCAAACACAAAGTAACATTGATCAGATACATATGTTTGGATCACGCCTCAGTGTCTCTCACATCTCCCCGTATCTTTATCATAACGGCCTTATCTTATAGAGGAGTCCTTAGATTCCCAAGAAAGTCCTCAGTGTAGACAGTGTTCTGGCTCTCTTCATTCAAAATATATGCAATGATATGTGCAATATCATGTCTTCCATCATCCCTCTCTTTCTACCTACTATCTGTCGTCTGTTCTGTATCTCTCCCTTTCTTCTTCTAGTGTTCCCGTTTTTTTCTCTCTCTCTGTGCTTGTCCAGAAATCTTTCTATGTTCTGAGCCCCCTGACCCACTCTCCTTCTCTCTCGCTCCTCTGTCTCTCGCTGTCTCTCTTCTGCCCACGCTCCTAATGTGTCTCCCTTCCACCCACCTCAGGGTGACAATAGTCCCTCAGTCAGTAAAGACACACACATGGGTCAGCACAAAGGCTCATCTCTTGGTGACCATACATAACAGGGGACAGTGTAGTGAAGAGGGTGGGCTGAGGGAACATGCATGCCTTACCTCCAGATTCAAATCGCTTTAAGCAGCAAACACTGAGTCCCTCCCCCGTATGGTATTATGCCTTAAAGCTGCTTTCAGATCAGTAGGTAGCTTCTGAAAGTCAGCTACAAAAGTATGTGTGTCATGGACCCTAAAGTTGAATGCTAAATATAACAAATGTCAGTACATTCTAGGGATTATATTTTACTCTGAGAGCTGATTCGTCTTCGGAGCACAATGAGGCTAAACAATAGGGTTGTAATGGGTTTTTAATGTTTAAACACGTTGGCTCTAGACTTGGCATCACTGCACGGCAGCCCTTTATACTGGTCCATTTGATGTCTAGGACTTGAGGTACCATGGTGTGAGAGTTGGTAAATGATGCCAGTATTTCACTGGTTTAAGGATAACGGAGACTATAAACCTCATATGTTAGTATAGTTCTTTTTTTTTTTTTAAAGACTGTAGTAGGTATATGTCATTTTTCTGTTTTGAAATGATTGTATTTCAGTATTATGAATTTATAGAAAAGTGATTTGGGCTAATTACTTATTAGTGTCCACAAACTCTTGTAAAATCATTGCTTTTCTAAAAAGGCGCTCGTACAGTCACACGTGGTATCGCAGACAGACCATAGAATCTATATGTTGGAGGTGGCCCAGACCTTATTTCTGAGAGCACGTACCACACACACCTCGCAGGGACAGCCCGTGCTGTGCGTGCCGGGCTGCTAGTGCTGATGTGTGGTTTGTCAGAGAGGCACTGGCCCCAAAATAGCCAGCTTCGTTCTGGAATGTCAGCTGGCCCCCTGACAGATAGAGTTGATTGGTGGCCAACCCCATACACCCATTCTCAACGGCCACACGGAGTGGACACTCGCACGCAGGCATTCACGCACGCACACACACACACACACACACACAAACACACACGCACACACACACACAAACACACAACCACTGGCCCCCCATCCATTGTGTGCTTGGTTTCTACACTGGTGGCTTTTCATGTAGCAGCCCTGCCCCCCCCCCCCCCCCCCGCCCCTTCACTTTCCCTCTCTCTCCTGACTCCACTTGAACCTGCCACTAGGCGTGCATGCGAGTGCACGCGCGTGTGTTTGATAGCTCCTATTTCTCGTTCCTTCCTTCAGGCCATTGGGTCGGCGCAGTTAAGGTTCCCTCATAAAACACAAAGGGTCTCAGGTCACTGCTCGTCTCTGAAGAGGAAATGAAAGAAAGTTTCTGATAGTCCTGAGGGATTTCAGAGTATCCTCACTATCTCTCTAGCTGCCTGATATGGAGATGATGTACAGTTGCATATTCTTGGATTCGGAAACATAATGATTTATCTACTAAGCACCTGGTCTCTTGTCGAAAAAGACAATTTCAGCTAATTCAATTCGAATGGTCCTTATATGAAGTACAAATAAGCAGTAGCAGGTTGTACTGTACGCAGTTGTTCTGAACTTGTTGTACTGCACATCCTCTGAATGATGTAATGCCTAGTTCTTTCTAGTAGTTTTTAATAGAACACCCACTATGACTCCATGCTAAAACACAGATTACTGTTCATTTTAGTGGAGTTTGTGCATTTAAGGACGTTAGCGTGAATTTCTGTTGGTACAAGAGAGAGTAATTCAAGCGTTTATTGAATGGTATCGCAGCAAGTGTTGTTTCTTTGGTTGTTGTACGTGTCTCAGTTAGGAAATGGCAATACACACTCAACCCGGAATTCACCAGAGTACTATAAGCCCATTGGCTAATTTCAGTCGCAAGCTTTGCCAGAACGTGACTTCCTGTGAACCTGACTTCCTGAGAGAGTATAGAAACAGTGTAAAGTTGTTCCTAACTTAACAAAGCATAAATTCACACGATATTCTCACACTGTACAGTTACAATAGCTAATAGTGGATAATTAAGTTACATCAGGACAGTGATTTATAAAGAAACATTCCCTTCAGTCGCTAATCTCTGAGGGCGCACAATGGCCTGTCCCCTTAAACGTGATTAAATTGTCCCTCCATCATCTCTCTGGCTTGACGACTGCTATCATTTCATTCAATGAAAACGGATCTTTTATCAATGAAATCTCCCTGGAAGTTCACAAGTGAAATGACAGTGGAGGAAGCCGTGTGTATTGGATTCTCCCCCTTAGAGGATAGTCCTGGGTTTTATCTTCTAATTCCTTTCGGGCCAGTAAAAATGTGAGTAACATCCACCCTTTCCTCTCGTGTAAATCAAATTGACATTCAGCCCTGTGCTCGCTCTCTCATGTCTAAGTGTCCCTCATTTTCTCCGTTGGCGTAAATCACGTTGGGATTTGGCTCCATGCTCTCTCCTTAGTGTCTGGAGTGGACTCTAGCGGGTGAGCATGTTAATTGGATTCAGTGTTCGCATTTAACGTTCACATCTTACACAGACATGGCGCGGTCTGTGTAGACGTGTCGGGCCTATCCTCTTACTCTAAGCCCAAGTCAATTCTGCCTCATCCATACAAATGAATGGCTAGGTCGTAGTGGTCAGTACAGCCGCACCTGATCAATCTCACCTATCTCACGTATTTAGAAACAATTGGATGGGAGATCTCCTGCCGACTGCACTGAAATGCTAATATCGCGTTGAACTCTCACCATGACTATTTATCGGGTTTCCACTGTCTCGTGTTTTCAAGCTGTTTCACTGTTTGTTTGTAATGTTCTGGTGTGTTTATTATTTTTTTTGACAGGAGGCGGAGTGGCACTGTGATGAATTCACTAAAGGAGCCTGCTTCAGCAGGGGAAAGTCAGAGGTGAGCCCATTAACACACATATCCCAGCATAAAACAAGGCAACGCAAACAAGTAGCCTGGGGTAGATAAATCTGCGGTATGTAAAACATGGATGAACATTCCATAGGAATCACATTTATTGTACGCTGTTCCAAAGTAACTGCCCTATTTGCCTTTATTTATAGAAAAGCCATAGTTTTTTTTAGGCCGATGAATGAATGCAATAAAATAACATGTGCTTTTATGTGAAATAATTCCTCCCACCTTTGACACAGGGGTGCTTTCCGTGGTACTGAACCTTTTCTGTAGCTTGTCTGTTTCAGTAGTTGAACAATCTGTAAGTTAGTCCATAGTTCCCGCTGACAAAATCAGTGCAATAAGTGGGCTATCACTTACAGTAAAAAAAAAACAACAACACTAACTTGAAAATGAAAAGGAGCTGCACCTTTCAGTAAAAGAGAACTAGGCTGTTAGATGTTTACATTTCATTAACCTTGGAAAGCTACAATATTATCAGATTATTATAATTTTTTTGCTGGGCTTAAATGCTCTTCAATAGCACTTCCAGTTAAAACAGGAATGCCGGGAAACCTGAAAGCCCTGGCAAGTTGATAGATTCTCAAGAAAACATTCAACCTTGGTACAAGTGGACAGAGACAGATTTGTAGCACCCCATGATTTCGACATACCTCTTAGTGGTTGAGTTATATACAAATCAAACCTGAGACAATATTTCTTGGACAGCAATGTGTGATTAATGTCTATGGTAGGATTTAGTGGGATAAGTCCACACCTTACATTATACTGAGGGTAAACGGACAGTGTTGTCCTCTTTCTTCTGTTTGTGTGATGGAGGTGAATGTGTTTCTTCTGCTCCCCTCTGCGCCCCTCTGCTCTTCATAACTGAACAGGACCCTGCCAGTACTCAACTGGAGCATTTTGTGAATTCTTTTGAGTCATTGAGAATGGCCTTCTATATGTTTATCCCCCTGTGTAAGGTGGTTAGAGGCCCGTCACACATACACTCACAGCACATAATTGGCATGCAGCAACTGGCCAGTATATGATTGTCATTTTAAATTACAGACTAAACTCCCTTAGTCCTAGGGTGTTGTTCCCCACTGTTCAAGACTGTCAACTTCACTTCACTTCACTTCACTGGTTTTTCGTGCTGTTGCTACTGACCAAAGAGATGTATGTTGTTATATTTCAGTTGTGACTAGATGTAGTTACAATACAGTGGTGACTCAATGTAGTTATAATATAATAGTGACTAGATGTAGTTATATTACAGTAGTGACTAGATCTAGTTACATTACAATAGTGACTAGATGTAGTTACAATAGTGTTGTGACTAGATGTAGTTATATTACTGTAGTGACTAGATTTAGTTACATTACAGTAGTGACCAGATGTAGTTACATTACAGTAGTGACTAGATGTAGGTGCATTACAGTAGTGACTAGATGTAGTTACAATAGAGTTGTGACTAGATGTAGTTGCATTACAGTCGTGACTAGATGTAGTTTTATTACAGTAGTGAATAGATGTAGTTATATTACAGTAGTGACTAGATTTAGTTACAATAGAGTTGTGACTTGATGTAGTTATATTACAGTAGTGACTAGATATAGGTAAAATAGAGTTGTGACTAGATGTAGTTTCATTACAGTTGTGACTAGATGTAATTGCATCACAGTAGTGACTAAATGTAGTTACATTAGAGTAGTGACTAGATGTAGTTATATTACAGTAGTGACTAGATCTAGTTACATTACAATAGTGACCAGATGGAGTTACAATAGAGTTGTGACTAGATGTAGTTATATTACAGTAGTGACTAGATGTAGTTCCATTACCATAGTGACCAAATGTAGTTATATTACAGTTGTGACTAGATGTAGGTATGTTTCAGTAGTGACTAGATGTAGTTACAGTAGAGTTGTGACTAGATGTAGTTATATTACAGTAGTGACTACATGTAGTTACATTACAGTATTGACCAGATGTAGTTATATTACAGTAGTGACTAGATGTAGTTACAATAGAGTTGTGACTAGATGTAGTTATATTACAGTAGTGACTTGATGTAGGTAAAATAGAGTTGTGACTAGATGTACTTACATTACAGTAGTGACTAGATGTAGTTACATTACAGTAGTGACTAAATGTAGTTATATTACAGTAGCGACTAGATGTAGTTACATGTCTTTCTCTCTGTCTGTCTCTCTCTCCTTCTCTTTCCCTTTCTTGCACTCTGTCTATCTTTTGACATTGTTCCCGCTATTTCTCTCTCTTGCCTCTCTTTTTTGTTGTTTTATTACTTAGTCCACCACACAGCCATAACTTCAAAACTTCAATTATTCCACAGATATGGTGCCTCTGCCCTGACTGAATTTACAAGCAATTGTGTTCTTTAATGCCGGCGTCTGCCTCTCAGCTGTCTTTGATTAATTTCCACCAGTACAAGAAAAGGGAATTACATTGACTTGATGGGAGTCGATCTGCTGCTCTGGTTTGTAATGTGAGAACCATGCATAACAGTCCTCACATTACTGTAAGAAGTTTGAAAATTTATCAAGAAGATTTCATAAACAAGTCACCACTGTGACGCAAGAGATATTAAAATTGTATTTCTATTTACCAGGGGAACAACAACTGAGCTGAGTTACACACCCAAGTAACCTCAACACAAAAGACAAACACACACACACAGACACACACACACTGTTCTTAGCACAAGAAATGACTGTCGCCTTGTAACAAAGGAGCTGAGAGAAAATAGACAGATAGGGTCCTGGGCATTTGTATTACCCCTGTCACAAGCTGATATGCTGGCCATGCATCTAAGCAAAAGCCCCACAGAACAACAAACATCAGACGCCTAAAACCTATACTTCTACTTGATAGTGGGTGCATGGTCACCATTGGAGCATGGATTGCGTAAATTCTGTTTGTTTTGGGGGTGGTTTGTGCCTCAACTGAGGATTTCTGTTGTTCACACGCATGATTTATTTCCTGTCTTTCGTTTCACGAAAGATAGGAAACATGCTGTTTGTTGGAATTGGTCCAAAGTTTGTGCACCTTCCAATGCCCCGGGGTACCTACTGTATCTCCACCCGGTTTGAATGTTATCATTGTATTGAATGGGCGTTATCAGTGGTTATCAACCTGATAACGCCCTATCAACGCCTACTGGTAGGCTCAGAAGGCAGTTATCATCCATTTGCATGGTTAAACAGGGATAAATACACAAGAAGACTCCAGATCCAATCCCAGACGAATTCAGGTCACTGCTACAGGTAAGACCATTAAAATGGGTTAGGGTAAGTCTACAGGTAAGACCATTAAAATGGGTTAAGGTTAGGGTTAGGGTAAGTCTACAGGTAAGACCATTAAAATGGGTTAAGGTTAGGGTTAGGGTAAGTCTACAGGTAAGACCTCTAAAATGGGTTAAGGTTAGGGTTAGGGTAAGTCTACAGGTAAGACCATTAAAATGGGTTAAGATTAGGGTTAGGGTAAGTCTACAGGTAAGACCATTAAAATGAGAACCTTTAAACTGTGATAATTTTGTCAATACTAAATGATCTAAATACTAAATTAACCATGTGAATGGATGATAACAGCCTTCTGAGCCTACCAGTAGGCTAGCAGGCCCCTTCTGACCCATATCTATGAGGCTGATAACCACGGATAACGCCCATTCAATCCAATGATAACATTCGAACCGCCTGGTATCTCGAGGTCTTATTAAAAAAAATGTGTGTAATCACATTAAACTTGAAACCTGTCTAGAGTTTTGTTATTGTGTCTGTGTCCAGCATTGAGTGCTAATGTTGTGTTTGCTGTTCTCTCCCCAGGAAGAGTGTCAGAACTACATCAGAGTGTTGCTGGTTAATGGAGACAGGCTGTTCACCTGTGGAACCAACGCTTTCACACCCATCTGCACCAATCGCACTGTAAGAATATAGTAATCTACTGTCTCACTTCTGTCCTGTTTGGTTATGTTCTCCTCTCCTCTAGTCTTCCTATTCCTGTCTATATTCAATCATATTCTTTCCCCTACCTCCACTCTCCTCTACTTCCTGTTTTTCTGTGTCTTCTCTCTCCCCAACTTCCTGTTCCTGTCTGTATCTTCACCACTCTTCTAATGTACTCTCTCCCTCTGTATCTACTTCACCTATTGTGTGCCGGTACAACGTACTGTTAAAAGTGTGTTCATTGTTTGATCTTAGAATTGAGGATGGAAGTTGAAGAGGGGGGGGTGGGGGTTACCTTTGTAGTGACATTTGTTTTTCTTCAAAAGCAGTCATTGCAAAGGTCAATGTCTCAAATTCACTATTTAATGTGGCAGAAATATATATGGTATAAATGTCAAGACATTATTATGATGGTATTTTATTAGTCATAGGAACACACATTTACTCTGAGTGGGCATAACTATATGAATATATATATAGAGGCATAACTATATATATATACATGTAGAGAGTGAGAGAGAGGGGGAGGGAGAGAGAGACTGGTAGACATACAGACCCCACAGAGCTCATGGAAAGAAACAAAGAAAGTTAAAACAAACAAAAGCAAAAACAGAGCAAAAAACTATAAAAAAAGCTAAGCAAATTGAATGGTACATTGGCTTCAGGAGAGAATACACAGTGGGAGAATATCTGAACACTGTCACTGACCCCAAAATTAAGAAAAATCTTGAGAGCATGATGATTTGAGAGGAGGGTGTGTGCACAGCCCACAAACTGTGGTGGAAGCAGAGCTGTTCTTCCACAACTCAAAACGTGTAACCACATTACAGACTCATATATACCTCAGACCTTACAGACCCACAAACAACTTCAAATGTAAACAAACATTGATAAACTCCTGTGTCAGTTAGGTGAATTACTGCAATGAGCAATTGCAGCAATAACAGAACAAGATCTGAGACCCGGAGCCATGAAAAGCCAATGGGAGGACATTGTAAACATAACACTATTTGTTTTCCCTTGTCATTTATACTTTTTTAGCACATTGTTACTGTACATAGCTAAAATTATAACAGTCGGCATTAGAGCATCCATCATCCTACAGCTGACATTTATCTGAGGCTAAGCAGGGTCAGTGCAGGGTGGTCCCTGGATGGGAGACCAGATGATGCTGGAAGTGGTGTTGGAGAGCCATTTGGGGGCACTCTTTCCCCGTTGTAAATATCAAATCCCAGGGCAGTTAAAGGGGATATTGCTCTGTAGGGAGCTGTCTATTGGATAGTATGTTAAACGGACGTCCTGACTCTGTTGTTGACCATCATCCCTGGACACTGTTCATAAGATTTGGGGTGTACTTCAGCAATCTTCATTCCCTACTTGTTTGGGGGCCTTTTGTCTTCAGTCCTGTCTTTAGCATGTGAAAGGCATGCTAGATTGAGTTTAGATCGAGTGAATACTTTTTGGCCCTTACATTTTTTTTCCTGCTGCATGATGAAGCATAGTCAAATGAGTTTGAAACGCTTCTCTACTTCAGATTGTATCTGTGCACTCAGCAATAATATTATAATGATGATACGTGTGGCAGTTCCAGTGGCAGACATACATGCCCAAGCCAGAACTATGTAATTTGTAATTCTGTAATACCGGGCTGAACTGTAAAAGAGAATTTACTCTCTTTTCATTATCTTTGTTTCCTAACTAAAATGCAGGGACTACAAGACCTGCATGTTTTCTAATTTGTTCATGGATGAAAATGGATGAAAATAACCCCGAAATTATTGATGACAATCTGCACTTTTACTCCATAGTTTTTGTATATTAATAAATCCAGCGTGCTAAAAAAACGTAAAATGTGTAACTGTCCAAGCACTGAAGAGGTGTTTCATCACTCAGTCATACTGTGTACATAACCACAGATGAGTACCCTCCTGGTGACCTTTTCACCTGCATTTCCTGAAAGTGATTTCAATCCAAATATCCTTTTCCCGAAAATACCAGAATGAATTCCAAAGCCTTATAGATATTTATAGCCTTATTTTCACCAACTCTCTATGCGTTTGCTAGTAAAGAGAGAGTGTAATCATCTAGCGTTGCTTTTGATGATGGCAATGAGGAAATTTCCAAATGATGGTGGCCATGATGAGTATCACGGTTATGACATAGAGCTTTTTATTACAGACCCGACGTCCTCTTTGTTGTCCTGTAGAAAGCGTTGAGTCATTGACTCAGGCATCCAACACCTGCTTGGCAGTCTCAGTCTCTGTGTCTCGTTCACGTTCTGAGACCGCTGCAAGGAAGTGTCACATGACATCCGACCAGGAAGAAGAGGAGCAAAAGAGAGATGAAATCTCAGTCAATAGTGCTGTGTCAAAGTGGTGTGCATTTAGTGGTGTCAATGTGAGCCCATTCTTCCCTAGCAACCACAGCTGCTATGTGTCCCAATGAGAGGACTCATTCACTCTGTTGCTTTAATATGCATGATAGATGCAGGCTCGGTCCATACTATATTTTCGCCCCACCATTCTTACTGACTGAACTCGACCCAAACACTTCCCTGAACACCCAGAATGAGCTCCATCAATATGTCCTTTCAACTCAGACCTCAGGCCCAGACACAGAAACACTGTGTTGGGCCGAGCTGAGACGTGCCGGAAGCCTGGAGCCGGAGGTGGTTTGTGTCGCCAGAACCATCAGCGGTCCAAATCGACCCACTCTCATTAATCTATCCTAAGAGACCCATTTTTATACTGTTGGAACAAGCATCACATCCCTTAGGAAGTTGGATTGTCCATCTCTCCAATGATTATACCTGAAGCTGCCATTACAGAGAAACTTTAGTCTGACAAAGCTTGTGGTCTGTGTATTTAAATATTCCCCAGCTGAGACTCTTCCTGGCACATTCTGTAGGACGTGAAGTATTATTTTTTTTTTTAAGTAGTCCCAAAATCTGCAACTACAATGGGAGAATGAGAATTTGAGTATTTATAGTTCATTGGAATGGTTTCCATGGAAACAAAAGATACATTCAAAGAACAGTTTATGGCTAAATAATTTAGGTTTATATAAATTCACTTTGTAAAGCATTACCTCACATTTTAGATTAAGAGGTAATCACAGAATGTTGGAATATATAAATGCAGTTATTTCTATACCAATTCCTCACAGTTTAGATTAAGAGGTAATCACAGAATTATACCAATTCCTCACAGTTTAGATTAAGAAGAAAAAAGCTGTGAGTCTTGCTTTAAGTATGTCTTGTGCTTTCACCGTTTAACCACGAGTTATAATTGCATATTGGCTAAGAAAGACTGTACACATTCCACCTGAAATTCAAGGCTGCTGAAGCAATGTGCACTGGTTGAGTTTTTACTGGGAACAACTGCACTGTCTAAGGGCCAAGGGTAGGACGATGGGCTTAAAGGATCTCTAAATCAGAGAGCTGGGTTTGGCCACACTATCAAAGGCCAACAAACCAAAACGGGGAGATCTGAGCTTTACATTGAGAGGCTGGTGAAAATGGAGAGACTTTACCTTAGTTACTGTTGTGGTTTAATAATACTTTAAAACATATCGATTTTCAGCCATTACAATGACTCAATATCCCAAGACACAAAATGATCATACATAAATATACATCCGATAACATTTAAGGTATTGCATTTATTATATTTTTATCATACTTGGGAACATTCACTTAAGTGCTAATTTAAAAAGAATACATTTCCCGTGAAATACCTTCAATGAAAAGTCTATTTAGATTATATAATATGTTAATGTATTTTTACTTTAACCAAAGAGGAATCCAAAGAGGAATCGCATGAACCTGTCCATGAAATACCATGCTATAATGAATGTGAGGTTTTTGCATTGCATCCAATGGCAGAATTTAGGTTCATGACTTTAGTGTGTGGTTTTGATAGGGTAAGCTGATTATAAAAGTCAGTCAGAAGGGTCTTAGTCCTGCCTGAATAGCGTTTATAGCTAATTAACAGGAATAGCCTGGCAGTACATATGGTTTTCAGGACCTTCAAGGATAATGTATTGTAGGCTGCCAACTGAGCATACTGGAATGCAGGTTGCTAATATTTTCAAGTAAATTGTCTATCTAACCTTGATTGCCAAAGGTAGGCTAAGAGCTATGGTCCTGTAAGATAGTCTCGAATTGTTACTATCACAATGAATTATTGAAGTCCAAATCTCTTTTGTAGTAACTAAGCAGTAACTCTCAGCTCAATGTTCAGCCTTGTTTTATTGTCTGATGGTTCTGCTGTAACTCACAGTAGTGAAGACCAGTCAATGTCGGTTTGGGAGAGTGTGTCGGAGGCTAGGACAGGAGAGCAGAAGCTCATGTCACGTATCCCGCACACCCACTCTGTTTACTCCTGTATGCATTTGGGTTATGTATTGCATACTGATAAACATATTAATTATTCATCTCCACCTTCATACCACCCCTCTAGCTGACCAACCTGACAGAGATCCATGACCAGATCAGTGGAATGGCCCGGTGTCCCTACAACCCTCTCCATAACTCCACAGCCCTGATCACCTCCAGTGGAGAGCTGTATGCTGCTACAGCCATGGACTTCTCTGGAAGAGACCCGGCGATCTACCGCAGCCTGGGGGGGCTGCCTCCTCTACGCACCGCGCAGTACAACTCCAAATGGCTCAATGGTAAAGTGGGCTCAGAGCTGGCTAGAGGATGCATGTGGAGGAGACAGGTGGAGGAGACAGGTGAAGGAGACAACACAGGGAGCCTGATCACTGCCCCTCCAAATGGCTCAGTGGAGGTTTGGAACAGCAGAGAGGGTGGGGGTTAGCCTGGTTGAGCAGAGATGGTTTTAACAGGGAATAAAAGTGGCTGGGTTAAAGAAAGGTTACAGGTGGGCTGATGGTATATATACTAAAAGCGGCAAAATGTCACTGTTATCACTGATGACAAAGAACGCGTTCACACTGTTTTGTTTCCATTTTTGTCCTGGCAAGTAGCCCAATCTGGATCAAAGACTCAAACTTTTTTTTATTACTACTTTAAAAAAGTTGCCTCATTCATTTTTCTTTTTTCCTTTTGAAGGACATGAAACTGACATTTCCATCTGGTACAGAAACAAAGAAATCAGTGTGTCGGTCTGAAGAGCTCAGTGGGTCACAGTTCAAGAGCAGCCCCTCACCTGGAACAGGGCTGCTGATTGAATACTCTGCTTCAGTTGTTTGCTTGCTCTAAAAGAGCGGGTCAATCGCTATCTTGTCAGCCAAGGATTTTATCTGATTCGCATTAAAGCCAGATTGAAAAAATAAATTAAAAGCCACCACATACATAGTGCCGGGACAACCTTTGAAGAAAAGGTTTAATAACTAATTTTATGGCAAATTGATTTTTTTTTCTTCTCCCTCTCTCCCTGTTATGCTTTGCAAAGGTGTGGATGTAGAAGAAGGTTTGAAAGGAGTGAAGTAGAAAAAAGAAACTATTTCATTTAAATGTGAATTAAATCACTGTCAGAGAGGATAAAGCGTGCGGTTAAAGTCCAATAATGTCATACATAAAAATGAACACCACAGCTATGAGTACCCAGGGAGGTCAGCACTTTTAGGCCATTACACTACACCACTGTTTTGGCCATTCCTCATGCTAACCTTTAGGTTTTCCCTGGGTGAATAATGAGCCTTGCTATTGAAACACAAAGTCATTAATTTGAATGCCATATTGAATTAATTTGAATCACCTCTACTTCACAGCTCTACCTCACACCCCTATGGACCTTTAGTCTATCATTCACAACTTACTGTCGTACAGCTCCCTGTGCCTCTCACTATTCCTCTCCCTCTTTCACTTCTTCTCTCTTCTGCTCTTCTCTGATTCTTATTTTTCTTTCTATCTTTCTCAACCTAGTATGTCCCCTCTCTCTTTAACATGTTTTCTTCCTTTCTCTCTCCCTCCCTCTCCAACTAACTGTATTTCAACTACAACTGTATTTCAGCTTCTACTGTATTTCAACTTCAGCTGTATTTCTCTCAGCCCTTCACTTGTCCCAACATCACCCTCTTTCGGAGCTGTCTCCTTTTCTCACCAGATCGAAATAACTCTTTTGTTCTCCCCTTCCCTCTCTCCACTCTTCCGTCCTCCGATAGAGCCTAACTTCGTCTCGTCATATGATATCGGGAACTTCACCTATTTCTTCTTCCGGGAGAATGCGGTGGAACATGACTGTGGTCGAACTGTGTTCTCGCGTGCCGCCCGGGTCTGTAAGAATGACATTGGAGGGCGGTTCCTATTGGAGGACACCTGGACCACGTTCATGAAGGCCCGGTTGAACTGTTCTCGTCCAGGAGAGATACCCTTTAATTATAATGAACTGCAGGGAACATTCTACTTGCCAGAGTTAGAACTTCTCTATGGGATCTTCACTACTAATGTGTAAGTGTGAGAGACATACTTTACACGCGCATAAACAACAGCATTCCCGCTCGCACACGCACCTAAACACACACACATACTACACAAACATAATACATACATACACACAGAGCATTCTCTGCCCAAAATGAACTTAAAGGATCATTATCTAGAATGTATTCTAGAATGTGGAATCTAGGTAGATTGTAGCTGCAATTTCTCCTTTTGACCAATTGAAATTCCTAATTTTAAGATATTTGAAGATAATTATGGATTTAAACTTTCTGGAGAATAAATATTGTGGAACAATATCATTCCCTTATTACTACAGAGATGTTATGGACATTTTTGGATATTCTAATGTAAATATTCTAAATATTGTCCATTTAATTGCTTTGCAGAAATGGAAAACTCTTAAATTGACCAAAACTGAAGTACCCTGCAGGCACGCTTATTACGGTCTTTCACACAATTTTTAAAAAAAGTTTTTACACTGATTTCTCTCATTTGCTATTTTCTCATCTAGAGGAGAAATGCCTTTGTGGCTAGTGACTGTTTGAAAAGTCAAAACTATCGATCAGTCTCAACCAATACTCTTAGCCAGAGAGGCAGAACATCTTAATTGAAGCCTGGTTTTATATGTATACCCACGTTTGACCATCACTCACAGCGTGCCTGTGTTAAGGACACTATCTGGTGGGGACAAATATGGAGGTTTATTTATAGTTTACCAAACTTTTATGGTAACTGAATTTCTGAATCTCAGTACCACTGAAGTACCCCCCTCATGTGTATTTTACCAGTAAGCTTAATGTCTCATGAGTCTTTTCAAGTAACCCCTGTGGATAGATCTAGTACTGACTGGAGTCCCAGTACCACTGGTTGGGAACCTGTGATCTAGTGGACCAAATCGCAGACTGGACATTAGGCAACCTGTGATCTAGTGGACCAAATCGCAGACTGGACATTAGGCAACATAGATTACACAGAGATGGAAATTCCAACAAAGCACAATTCTTTCCACCATCAATACATATCATTGTCTCTCGCTCTCTCTCACTACATATCACTGTCTCTCACTGTCTCTCTCCGTGTCTTGGTCTTTCTATCCAGGAACAGCATAGCAGCATCTGCTGTGTGTGCCTTCAACCTCAGTGCCATCACCCAGGTCTTTAGTGGACCCTTCAAGTACCAGGAGAACTCGCGCTCCGCCTGGCTGCCCTACCCCAACCCTAACCCTGACTTTCAGGTAAGGAACATCACCCAACACGGTCTCTGACTCAGCTTACATGGACATCTCCTATCCCAACTGTAGGAAAGTCCTTGTAACACAGGTTCAAAGTCAACGTCTTTTTTTCTTGACAAATGCACAAAATATGACATGGCACACGACATCTACGCGGTGAGACGTCAGCTGGGTGCGGGAGTTGCTGTATCAAAATATTTCGATTAACATCATATTTTGACTTTTAGATCAAGCTGATGAACCACAGTGACATTTATTGACAGTGTTCATATTTTTGTTCATATTTACCTGAGGTGCCAATAACTCTAGAGGGTTGGAATGAGGACCCTGAATCCGCTTTTTAAAGTCTGAGATATACCAGACCTCAATATGGCGTTATAGCTAACATAGTGTGACAAGACAATTGTCAGGTCAGTGCCTTATATAAGATGGGCCAGCGTGGCCTGTGTCTCTTCTGAACAGTTACCTCTACTGCTAATCTAGTCGTCATTTATTGCCATTAGACTTGTCTGGTGATGCTGAGTCAACGTGGAAGGTGACATTTTAATACTTGAACAACTCGGTCCAATTAACCAACACACACAAGCACCACCACACACTCTCTGCTTCCGTTGGAATCTTCTTATGGGTAGGTATGTATTCATGTATATTTGAGGCCAAACGGGTGTAGATTTCTGTGCCTCAGTGTCCCTGCACGCTTCTCATTAACTCAATGAGAAGCGTTGAGTGCCCCCCTCAATCACTTCACTAACATGTTAATAATGACAAAACAACATTACACAACTCACTGTTGTTGAATTTATATCGGCATAATGGCGCCATTGATGTGACCGTGATAATTTGAGCCAATTTACAACAGGAAATGTGAATTGTCATGTTGAGTATAAATACTGGTGGTTGATACATTTCTCGTTTTGGCAAAAGAAAAGTCTAGTGAAATGTTGTAGTCAAATGTGTACCTTGAATGCATTACAAATACACACACGCCGCTGCTCAAAACAATCCCTGCAGCAGCAGCCTGTCAGGTGTTGCTGCTCGTAACAAACCACTACAGTTCTCTTCCTGGAGACGTAAGACGTTGCTCTGACCTTATTAAATCCACCTCCTAGTTAATGTGGGATTGGTCGACATGAATTCTGAAACTAGATCGTGGTTGGAGGGCAGGGACAACCTCGACCTCCATAAGGCACCTCCATACCTCCACTCAAAAGCAGGGAAGATGTTTTGGGCTCTCAATGTTAAAGAACATGGTTCTGCAGTTTCTTAGTAGCCTGACCTTGCCTAACAGATCTAATAAATTGTTGTCAGCAATATTTTTTTATTTTTATTGAACTAGTAGCAGAATTGCGTTGCCATTTAACCTGAATATTTGCCATTCTGTTATTCTGTAATTGATTGGTGTTGGATTTGATGAAGAAATGCTTAATATACTGATGACACTATTTGGATGGCAATAACTGAGCTTCTTCTTGGTTTCAACTATTACACAGGGGTTTCTCTGAGACCCAGAGGGGCTCCTCAAGGAACCTTTTTAGCCTGGAATGGTTCCGCCCTTCTGAGAACCCAATAGGTTTTAAGTAAAGGTACCCAAGTACCTTTACTTAAAATAATGTAGAGGTAGGAGAATTTGGATGCCTCAGCCAATTCAAAGCTTGGGGCTCTGTAGCGATGACACAGAGAGAATGGTCCATGACAGGAAGTTCTTGCAGCTCTCGGGGCTAGACGGATTAGATAGCATGCAGGCTATTCTACACAGTAGAATCTAATTATCTCAGGGGGTTGTGGGAGCCAGCATGGGCACATATACCCAGGCGCATCCACGCGGCTGCTTGCGTTCTATACCAGAGCCTACTCATTAGCCTGGGGTGGACTTGATCAGCGGGTTATATGCTTGATAGACACCCATTTGCACATGAAGATTTGTAGGTCTGAACAGGGCCACAGTTGAGAGGGTGCAGAGTGGACGTGAGTGTGTGTGTGTCTCTGTGTGCGTGTGTAGTCGTGTGTGCATGCATGTGTACCAGCCTTCTCCAGGCACAGGAGGAATTGCGTTGAGCTGCACTTTTTCCAAACACACACGCATGCACACACACACACACACACACACACACTTCCCCATTGGAGCGTTGCACACTTTATCTAGGTTGGGGTGACATCTTCATCAAGTATTTGTCAATGTTGGAGGATTAGATTTACGAGCTTTGGATTAATGGCAGCCCTGCATTGATGTAAAATGGCCTGCCCATATATCTAGCCCTTCAGACATGGACAAATACACACAGATACGAGCACAGATACACATAAATGCATACGTACGAACAAACAAGCAAATGAATGTGTAAGTGGAGGGGTGGGTTTTCACACACACCCACAAGGATCATCCCTTTCCTCTGGAATATTATTGCCACAAACCCTGGCTTTAATATATTTGTCAATGTTGGATGTAGACCAACCAGCGATCCACTGACTGTTTCTGTGCAGTATCAGGTCATCTGGCATCTGGCTGGGTTCTGTGTGTTGATAGATAGTGCAGATAGTTATCTTCCACTGTAAAGTGTAAAATTAACATTTCACTCAAAATGTGAGGAGATTGATGTGTTTTTCCGAAAACTCTTGTTGATGATTTCCCAAAGGTTGTTATACATTACACTGTTCGTGCATATCTGGCTATCCTATTAACCTGGTAGCCCTTTCCCTCCAGCTCAGAAGTGTATAACGGCTGTGTCTGGTGTTTAGTATCATCAAGCCTGCTGAAGCCTGTACCGATGGGTGTCACGGAAGAGTCTCTTGAGAAATGACAGACGCGCGCACGCACACACACACACCGACATGCGCGCACACACACTCAACACCCACCCATTGACAAATGACAGCTATGCCCCTTACCTTCACTTCCACATGGGAAATCATACATCACTCACAGAACCCATCACCATATCACTCTTTGTTTTACTCACAAACTGTTCACACTTATACTACACACACACACACACACACTCAAGGCAGTTGTAGTGGTGGTTGTAGTAGTGGTGGTAGTAGTGATGGTAGTAGTGGTGGTGGTAGTAGTAGTACTGGTTGTAGTAGTGGTGGTAGTAGTAGTACTGGTTGTAGTAGTGGTGGTGGTAGTTGTAGTACCGGTTTTAGTAGTAGTAGTGATGGTAGTAGTAGTACCGGTTGTAGTAGTGATGGTTTTTGTAGTGGTAGTAGTAGTACCAGTTGTAGTAGTGGTGGTGGTTGTAGTAGTGGTGGTGGTAGTAGTAGTGATGGTTTTTGTAGTGGTAGTAGTAGTACCAGTTGTAGTAGTGGTGGTGGTTGTAGTAGTGGTGGTGGTAGTACTAGTAGTAGTGGTGGTAGTAGTACTGGTTGTTGTAGTGGTGGTTGTAGTAGTAGTGGTGGTAGTAGTAGTACCAGTTGTAGTAGTGGTGGTTGTAGTAGTGGTGGTTGTAGAAGTGGTGGTGGTAGTAGTAGTACTGGTTGTAGTAGTGGTGGTAATGGTGGTGGTGGTAGTAGTAGTAGTAGTAGTAGTAGTGGTGGTGGTGGTGGTAGTGGTTGTAGTAGTAGTGGTGGCTGTAGTATTAGTGGTGGTGGTAGTAGTAGTAGTAGTGCTTGTAATAGTGGGGGTGGTAGTAGTAGTGGTTGTGGCAGTAGTAGTACCGGTTGTAGTAATAGTAGTGGTTGTAGTAGTGGTGGTTGTGGTAATAGTAGTGGTAGTAGTAGTGGTTGTGTCAGTAGTAGTACTGGTTGTAGTAGTGGTGGTTGTAGTAATAGTGGTGGTAGTAGTAGCACCGGTTGTAGTAGTGGTAGAGGTGGTTGACCCCTTCCTATCCTAGGGAACCTGGAATCCCAGTTGTGAGCATGTCAAAACCAGGGATTAATTTGTATAATGTGTGTGTGTGTGTGTGTGTGTGTGTGTGCTGAAGGATTTATATTATACACATATACATATATAATAAATGTCTATCTGTTCATAGGAGAGCAGACATGGTTAGTGAAGGTATCTTCGATTGAAAAGTAGATGGGAAATGAGTCCTCCTTATCAACCTGTCACCGTGGTGTGTTGTTGTTATTCTGCCTGACTGCTCTGGGTGTTTGTTGCTCTTGAATAATGTACAGTATGAGTTCTAATGATCTCCCTCCATCGCTCCCTCTTCATTTCTGCTCTCCAGTGTGGTACCATAGACTATGGCTCTTACGTGAACTTAACAGAGAGAAATCTGCAGGATGCCCAGAAGTTCCTGCTGATGCATGAGGTAGTTCAGCCAGTCCAGCCTGTCCCCTACTTCATGGAGGACAGCGTCCGCTTCTCCCACGTCGCTGTGGATGTGGTGCAGGGCAAGGACATGCTGTTCCACATCATATATCTGGCCACAGGTGAGGGGAAACTGTGTGTGTGTGTGTGTGTGTGTGTGTTTGTATGTGTATAACGAAAACTGTACTTCATACATTTATTATGAACAGTATAAAACATTGAAATGTTTTACTGCAGCATCCTGTAGCCAAATTGTGGTGGAAAAAATCCTGCCCTGGTGCTATACTGCTTCGGTACTATAATTCCAACCCACATAATACCGTTTTGAATCTTTATAGCAGTGGTTCTCAAACTAGGGGTACCTCTGTGGCCAGATCACTTTTTTGTAAAAATAAATAAATAACATAAACTCAAAATATATTACCAGAAGGCACCAGCAGAAAACATTTCTTTTATGCAAGGTATCTGTGTTTAGATGGTGTAATACAATACAGCGAATATCATTAATGAACACATTGGTATTGGTATGCCTTTTTTTAATATACATTTTTTGTAATTCAACCTTTGCAACAAAACAGCTTTCTCAGTCTAATTACAAAATGTGTAGAAAAGAAATTAACCTTCTTTTTCCTTTTCTGTTTGCTTCCTCCCTGAGCCTAGGACTTAGTTAATCTTATATATCCCTTATTCCTGTTTGTAAATGTACTCTTGTCATTTTATATGTATTTGTATAGTCGTATTAGGCAGTTATATATGTATATATATTGTTTATATTTTTTTCAATTGTTACAGTATTGATGTTTCCTGTGTCCTGTATTGCATTTGAATGACTTTGGTCAGGTTATCATCAAAAATGAGAAGTGACTTATATGATGGTTAAATCAAATAAGGTGTGCTTTGTAAAACGTCATATGTGTTTCCCCATTTAGTATGAGGTACAGATTTACATGTAACTTCAATATGTTTAAAGTGTCTCATTAATGTAAAATATGCAGTATAAGGGATTTAAATGGCGGTAAACCCATCATTTTTAAGCATCTGGTCTGGTTTGCTCTGTAGTCACTGCCAGTTGAAATGCCTTGGTCAAAGCTTTCACTCTAGAAGTAAATGTGACATAAAACATCAAATATTCATTAATATGCTCTAATGTGTAAACACTTAGGAGCCAATCTGCTGCCACAAATCCCATGTAATTATACTATAATCCAAATCCCTGACAATTACTAAATTTGTTTATACATGTATTAATTAATTACAATTGATGTAAACTGGTTCAGGGGGGTGACCCAGCACATAGACCCAGTGAATAGAGTGGTTCTGGGGGGTGATCCAGCACATAGAATCAGTGAATACTGTGGTTCAGGGGGGTGATCCAACACATAGACTCAGTGAATACAGTGGTTCAGGGGGGTGATCCAGCACATGGACTCAGTGAACACTGTGGTTCAGGGGGGTGATCCAGCACATAGACTCAGTGAATACAGTGGTTCAGGGGGGTGATCCAGCACATAGACTCAGTGAATACTGTGGTTCAGGGGGGTGATCCAGCACATGGACTCAGTGAATACAGTGGTTCCAGCACATGGTAGTGGGGTCAGGGATGAGACATCAAGCTGTCATTCTGCTGACATGAATGGAATCACAATGAATCGCCATGTGATCTTCATATGCAACAGCATACACGAAAGCATACACACACACACACTTAACACCCAGACACATGTACACCAACCCCCATCCACAAACACATTCCTTTCCACAGACTCCCCAATCACAGAGAGATGGTAAACACCATGAAATTGCAACCATTGGCCTGACAGTTGTTTGTAGCGCATCGACACAGGATAGAACAGAAAGGATTAACCTCACTTACGCTGCTGGCTTATGCCATGCTCTGTCTCATTTTGTCTCCCTGTTATTTCTGGATCCCCCTCAAACTATTCTGCATCACTAGCCTTAGGGGCTTTTCTCCGTGTCTGATGCTCTTGCTAGCAAAACATTGCTTCCATTGTGTGTTTGCACAAGGCCATGGGTGTGCAAGTTTACATCTCCCGTGGGAGTGGGTCTGTCTGTCTGATCAATGTGGCTTTAGAGTGAGAGCGGTGGGTTCACACAGAGCAGAGGAGTTTCTGGATGATAACCAGACGCTAATGAAAACATCTGAATCGGTGCCAGGGCCATTAGCGACGGCTACCGCACATAGCTAATCACTAGTGGTTGCAGTGCATTGTACTGTTTGGGGCCATTCTCGGGTACCTGATAAGCTGACTAGAAGGCCAAAGGACTAGAGGGTAAAATTCTGTGCCTTTTCAACTCCTGCACAAAGCCTCTTTTAATTATTGCGTGTATGAATGCCTATAATGTTGTAGCCAACCAAATTATAGCCTACTCTTCTCTGCCTGTAGCATTTTGTCAAGTCCACTTCTTTATTTCTGAGTATCTTTGCCATTGGTTTCTCAGTTCCCAGATCTATAAAACATATTTTTCTGCTTCAAGGCAGAACTGTAGTTTTGTATTTTACCATCTTGAATATATGTGTTAGGGTAGAGGAATTCGTCTTTCTTACTGTACCATTTTAAAATCTAATTACGTTCCCCTCCCCACAGGGACTACATGTATAATTGACTATGCTTGTTTGAGTTGCCTCCAAATTCTGTATCTTACGCAATCACAAGAGATTTTAGCCTGGCCAGGAAAAAATGGAAGTTAAAGGAGAGAACACATGACACCATCTACATAATAGTGTTTTAGAGATTTTAAGCCAAATGCGCACCTAATCTGTAAAATCAAGACATTCTATGATGAAAATGTTTCATGTATAAAAACACAAGTTTCCTTCCCCTCAGACAACCAAACCTTCTCCCCCTGTTCTCTCCCTCCAGACTATGGCACCATCCGGAAGGTCCTTTCTCCTCTGAACCAGTCCACGGGCAGCTGTCTATTGGATGAGATTGAGTTGTTCCCGCCCAGGAAGCGACAACCAATCAGAAGCCTCCTGATTCTACACAGCAGCAGTGAGCTGTATGTCGGTGTCAGGGACCAGGTAATCAAGATACCACTGATGAGATGCAACTTCCACAAGACAAGAGAGTGAGTACTACACACACACAGACACAGACACACACACACATGCGTACGGACACACATACATACTCTTATCAGCCAGACAACAGAAATGTGTCGGCATTATTTAAGGAAGCTAGGCACCGGTTTCATTCCAAAACAACTCACAGAGGCACACCGTACAGCACTATTCCACAACTATGGAGTTACATAGCTGTTACAAGCTGATTACTTCAGTGAACCAAATTATAGCCAGCCTGGGATGATGCCAAGGTAATATATACTGTTGGCCTACCTTGTCTTTTCAGCTGCTGTAGCTATTGTAGTGGAAGTATGTTAATGAGACATATTGAGTTTCTGACAGAGAGACGCCAGATCGTTCAAAGGAAAGGCCTGGATATGAAACCAGGGCCAAGGATAACAGTAGACCCATGATTCACAGGGACGTGTTTCCCAAATTGTACCTTATTCCCTATTTAGGGGTTCTACTTTTGCTCTGGGCAAATGCAATGCACTACAGTGTATAGGATATAGGTAGGTTGGTATTTGGGATGCAGAATCTGATTTAGATTCACTGGAGCAGGGAGACTATCAACTCAAATGAAGAGAGTTGGAGAAAAAATAGCAAAGTTAATCACTTCATTAAATTAGGTGAAGACACTTCAGCGGTTTTTGTCTCACAGAGATAAGTTATTCACTGGGTTTAGATTTAAAGATGGAATGCTTGTACTCGGTCTGTATGAGATAATTATGAATTGTTATGTATTCACTTCTGACAGACACAGTGTTTGTGTGTGTTTGTGTGTGTTCGGGTGTGTGCTTGCGTGCGTGTGTGTGCACATGTACTGTACAAGGATGTGTGTGAGTTTGCGCACTGTGCATTCTCTTGTGTGTCTCTTTGTTATTTGCATGACAGAAGAGAGATATCATGTATTTTACTATGCTGTTACCAGTGGTTCTGAAATAGATTTGTCTTAGGACCAGAATGTATCAACAATATTAGAAAAGGGAAAAACATTCCCAACTGTTTCATTTTCAATAATTCCATTTGCTCAGTATGAATATAGGAAAATTCAGGAATTATA
Source organism: Esox lucius (assembly GCF_011004845.1). NCBI lineage: Eukaryota > Metazoa > Chordata > Actinopteri > Esociformes > Esocidae > Esox > Esox lucius. The sequence goes on from NC_047589.1 coordinate 19,578,703, forward strand.
AGTGTTTCTTTTAGAACCACTTTATACAATTGTTACAGCAATGGTATTTAGCTTAGCTTTAGATGGCCACCTAAGCTTGTGTGCATTGTACAGAAAAACCAAACCGAGGGCAAGCTGTTCTCTGGCTGGTTCCATGACCTATCTGTACTAATATCTAATCAAATTCAAAGCTAACTAATTTATACTTACATGCAAATTGTACATTTACATTTTCAATGAAATCAGTCAACCAATCGATATTTTCCGTCGTTGGTCAGAGCATGTGTGGGGGCCAGGGACCCGTACTGTGGATGGGACCGGGTGTTAAGAAGGTGTTCCACTCTGGAGGACAGTGTCAGCATGAGCCAATGGGAACAGAGCATTACTAAATGCCCCGTAAGTACCCAGAATTCACACACAAAAAGCACACACACACACACACTCAGTAACTCTGAGAAATGCTCTCCCCAGCAAAGCCTGTTGAAATGGATCGGGGTACTAACTCAATTATTCTACTCTGCCTCTGCGACCATTAGCAGACTCTTAACAGTCCGCCCATTCATAGTTCCCTCGCCCAAAGACGGGGGATTCATTTGATTTTGACACTGTGAAATGAATGCAGTTGTAATGTGTCCGACAGACATCCATTCCTGCGGCGATGACCAATGGCAGTGTTGAGAGCTTTCCCAGTCTTATGTGGTTTCACGTTCAACCGTTTTTTTTTTTGGCAGTACTACACAGCCCATGGCACATGATGCTGGATACACACCCAAGCATTACTCGTGCAGTTTCACTGTAATTCAGTGTCAGACCTAAGTGGTACTCCACCGATCAGAAAGTGGCTGTCTCCTGGTGACGTCGTAGCCATCTAACCATCTATTACTGGGGTCATCATCCGTCCTCTGACTCTGCTGGCCGGCTTTTGTTGCATTTCAGACACAACTGCCAAAGATAACAACAGGGGAACTCCCTGCATATCTGCTTGTGTAACCTTTATTTAGCCAGGTGAATCATTGAGTATCACCATAAACAGTAACTATCCCAATAATTTTTTTTTCAAGCTTATGCCGATGTTTGAGGCATTAAACATTAATTCTGCCCTTCCTTTTTTACCGTTGGTTAAGAGTTATTTATTCAAATCCAGATTTCTTCTACAGGTTCAAATAGCCCACTTTTTTAATGTGTTTGATTGTCATATAAAGGAAGGTTTTTTTTAAATGAAGAAGAAAAAAAGAGTTTTGGCAAAAGAAAGTGTAGTGCTGTTGCTTTTCGTCCTACTTAACGTTAATCATGTGTGCACTCAAAGCATTTTACACACCCCTAAAATGAGTATTTATGGACAGTTGGCCCCACTGACGAGTTTTCACTTGAATGCATTCTTGTATCTTTTGCAATATAGAATATTATTTACTATGAGTTAGTATGAATAGTCTGTCTAATACTTGGGATTCCATCCTTTTTCCCCTTGAAACAACACTCCAATAAAAGGCGCCTTTCCATAATTCTCACCATTTCAGCTATATTTTGACCTTGCAGTGTTGAAAACATTTATTTTTCAAAATGGAAAATCTTGTTTTTTACTGCCCTGCCATTTTCAGTTTTCAAAGGGATAGGACAGATGAATTGGAAACAAAATCACCTCAAAATCAAAAACACATTAGTGAAGATATAGATCTATTCATCAAATATATATATTTGTATATAATTTATATGTGTCTACATACTCCTTCTGTATTTAAAAAAGGAGTATATATAAAGGAGTATTGTTTGCATTGTATTATAAGAAAATGTCCACAATACTGTATCCCCGCAGTAATCAAACTAAAGCTCTTTTCAATATGCTGTTACTTTAATTCAGATAGCAAAATCAGGATATCGCCCTTGAAGCATTCTTTCTTAAAAACAAAAATAACTGAATGTAAAACCCACAAATCTGAATAACAGGTTAACAATGCACATGTTTTTAATAATAAACAGCCAAAAGTACCCAGCAATCAGCACCTTCTCCTTTGCCTATAAAAGGAGAGAAAATGGAGAGCAGTGACTTCCATTTCTGGAGAGATGCTTTTATGAGAACTTAGAGGAGGGATAAAGTCACATTTGACATGTTTTTTTTGTTTAAGATTTGGATGAGGACCTGCTCCAAGGTGGTTTGTGTGTCATGGTGAGTGGGTTGACAGGAGACATGCTGTGACGTGTTCTGGAGGGTGCAGGATACAGGAACAGAGGTGGATGTACACAAAATGTCTTCAATAACACGAAAGACAGGAAACAACAACACTGTGACTGGACTAGAACGTTACATATAAAACAGTGACTAACCAGAAACACCGGGGCAGGAGGAAATGAAATAGAGATACACTCACTTAAAGGATTATTAGGAACACCTGTTCAATTTCTCATGAATGCAATTATCTAATCAACCAATCACATGGCAGTTGCTTCAATGCATTTAGGGGTGTGGTCCTGGTCAAGACAATCTCCTGAACTCCAAACTGATTGTCAGAATGGGAAAGAAAGGTGATTTAAGCAATTTTGAGCGTGGCATGGTTGTTGGTGCCAGACGGGCCGGTCTGAGTATTTCACAATCTGCTCAGTTACTGGGATTTCCACGCACAACCATTTCTAGGGTTTACAAAGAATGGTGTGAAAAGGGAAAAACATCCAGTATGCGGCAGTCCTGTGGGTGAAAATGCCTTGTTGATGCTAGATGTCAGAGGAGAATGGGCCGATTGATTCAAGCTGATAGAAGAGCAACTTTGACTGAAATAACCACTCGTTACAACCGAGGTATGCAGCAAAGCATTTGTGAAGCCACAACATGCACAACCTTGAGGCGGATGGGCCACAACAGCAGAAGACCCCACCGGGTACCACTTATCTCCACTACAAATAGGAAAAAGAGGCTACAATTTGCACGAGCTCACCAAAATTGGACAGTTGAAGACTGGAAGAATGTTGCCTGGTCTGATGAGTCTCGATTTCTGTTGAGAAATTCAGATGGTAGAGTCAGAATTTGGCGTAAACAGAATGAGAACATGGATCCATCATGCCTTGTTACCACTGTGCAGGCTGGGGGTGGTGGTGTAATGGTGTGGGGGATGTTTTCTTGGCACACTTTAGGCCCCTTAGTGCCAATTGGGCATTGTTTAAATGCCACGGCCTACCTGAGCATTGTTTCTGACTATGTCCATCCCTTTATGACCACCATGTACCCATCTTCTGATGGCTACTTCCAGCAGGATAATGCACCATGTCACAAAGCTTGAATCATTTCAAATTGGTTTCTTGAACATGACAATGAGTTCACTGTACTGAAATGGCCCCCACAGTCACCAGATCTCAACCCAATAAAGCATCTTTGGGATGTGGTGGAACGGGAGCTTCGTGCCCTGGATATGCATCCCACAAATCTCCATCAACTGCAAGATGCTATCCTATCAATATGGGCCAACATTTCTGAAGAATGCTTTCAGCACCTTGTAGAATTAAGGCAGTTCTGAAGGCGAAAGGGGGTCAAACACAGTATTAGTATGGTGTTCCTAATAATCCTTTAGGTGAGTGTATAACAAGGGGCAAAAGATATTCAAATGAAATTAATATAATAACATAGAAATAGAACCAAAAGAGACTGTCCGGCTTGTTACACATGCCTTAACAACCTAGTCACACCTACCGTCTGGTGAGTTGGCCTGACTGGACTCCACGAGGAATAGAAACAATAGGGAAATGTATGCTTTTGTTTCAGTTTCAAAATATTTATTTTTGCTCAGGTTTGAAATAAAATAAGTGTTGGTCACCATGTTCACCGAAGCTCTCCTAAGGCAGTGAAAATGGAAAAACTAAAACCATAATTGAAGTATTTACCTTTCGTTTTTCACACTAGAGGCCCAGTCAGGACCCTTTCCTACCACTGAGTAGTCATTTTACATGTAATATATTTATTTTATATACATGCTATTTTACAAATTATATTATTTTGGTCTTGTTTATTTAGGCCTAGGGTTTCATTAGCACAGAACAATAATATTGTATATCAAAAAATACAATAGGGTTTTAATTGTCTCATGTTAACGCAGGCTGAAAAAACCTTTACATTTTTTTTGGAAAGCAGTTAGAGTTAAGCCCAAATGTATTTATACCCATGCCAAATTTTGAGTTATAGTGAATTTTCATTTGACCAATAGGTTTTTTTCTGGCTGTAAATGACATAAACAAGTGACAAAACACGGTAAGACATTGTGCTGGAGATACAAATGAATAACGTAACTATTTCTGTTTTTAGCCATGACTTGCAGTTGACTAGTAACTGACTAGAGAACTACAGCTGTTCAGCTGTTTTCAATTTATAGGTGATTAGAATGCTAAATTAAATTACAAGACCAATGGTCTAGAAACGTGCATTTTCTTAAAATTCTTAAAATATTTGTTACATTATTCATTTGTATCTCCAGCACAATATCTTACCGTGTTTTGTCACTTGTTTATGTCATTTCGAGCCAAAAGAAACCTATTGGTCAAATAAAAATTCACCATTGCTCAAAATTTGGCATGGGTATGAATACTTTTTGGCTTAAATTTATATTTTGAAATAGAGGTCATATAGAGTTAATTGGCAATGGTATGTGTTTTGAGTGCACTCTTTTGGATATTATTTAGGTGTTCAAATGTATTACCTGTGGCTGCATGTGATTCTGTTGGAGGATCTACCAATGAATCATCTCCCACAACACACCTTCCCTCTACTTGTCTTGTGCACCCAAACACCAATCGCTATCTTGTAATGATGATGTGGGACAGCTAAGCTGTCTAGTTAAGCTGAGCTGTCTGGATAAATACTACAGAGACTCTGGGCGTAACATGACTACTGTTGCACCGTTAAAACCTGTTCATTGTAATGGCAAAGGGTTGCAGGCTAGGAGCTGGTTTGTTTCTCTTTTGATTATGAAGTGGCTGGCTCAGGCTAGATTGGATGTAATCAAAGTGTTTGTTTACATGATCAAACGTCCAAAATACAGCTCCATTTGAAGCCATATCTTGCGGTATTTTGATTAGCTTCAATCAAAAGATTTTCAAACACTTTCCCATAGAATGATACAGTTCCTCCGTAAAATGGCCGACTTCCACGGGTTGTTGTTCCAGGGTCTAAAACTGTGGTAAATATTCAGAGATGCTCAGTGGGTCAATAATCCATAATCCATAATAATCTTGTTAAAATGTGCCCCCAAATTGTTTTACCAGATATGCAATTGTCCTTACTGCATATCTAATACCTAATAAACCTCTACAAAATTTGAACAATTTATTTCAAACTGGCCCTTAGCCAGTCAAATCTCCAGTTTAGAATGACCATCTTCTCTGCCCTCTGACACGGGGTCATCAATCAGCTGTTAGCAGGACTAAGTTGTTATGTAAAGAAGATTAAACAGTAGAAACAGATTGGAATTCAATATCTGCTCCACATGTTGACAAAATGCTGAGCAGTCACTAGATGGGAATATTTACCACAAAGCATCTATGGATAATCGTCTCCATGTATAGCTAATAGCTTGAACTAAAAAAAAAACCTGTGGGAATCAGTTACAATGGGAAAAATTTCAATTTTATTTTGAGCTTGGCCAGTTTAGTATTGACCTTTTGAACTGAAACTAAAATTGAATGGAAGAATCCTATTCATTCTCACTCTACAGCACATAGATTTGAATGAAACAGTTTTACTTTCTCTAATGTACTTTTTGAGAGCAGCAATAGAGCAGTGTACTGATACTCCAGACTGAAATGAGAAATGATTCTGGCTGTGATGTTTCTTACCATCTAAACATCTCACTTATTTTCCTCAAAAATTTCTTTAATCTAGCCCCCTTTGACACAACGGAAAAAATCTCTCTCTTTGGTCCATCCATCTATTCTAGCTTACTTATTTCATTAGTAAGAGGGGTGTTAATAGGGTAGGTTAAAGCGATGCAGTGTGGCCTCTCTTTCTCTCTCACTCTCACAAAATGAGGTGGTCCAATTTAGACTGTCGCCTGGGTTCAATTACAATAAGAGGAGGGCAGACACTATATTTCCATTACTCCCAAAGCAGCCCTACATCCAGACTTCTTTCTGTTCTTAAATCTTTCTTTTTAAATCACTTTGGTGTTTCATCTCTCAACAATGCTTTTTTTCAGAATCTGCTGGATTGGGCGGGGGGGGGTGGGCTCTGGTCTCTTCCCATCCCCCCTCTCCCCCCTCCCTCATTGTGTTCCATGTGTGTCCTTTCTAGGTGTACTGATTCTAATTCCACTGTACTGTGCTCAGGTGCGTAATGTGACGGTGGATGGAGGGTTTGGGTCCTGGTCGGGTTGGGGTGCCTGTAGCCATACTGACGGGGGCAGCACTGGTTCCTGTCTGTGTCGGACGCGGGCCTGTGATAACCCTGCACCTCAGTGCGGTGGTCAGTCATGTCATGGACTCAACGTGGAGGTTTCCAACTGCTCCAGGTCTGTCTGTCAACTGTCTGCTATAATGCCTGCAGTCACTGGGCTGTAGCAGAAAGCCAAAGGCCCTTTTTCCATCCTAAAGAGTTAGTTTAGGTGTTAGGTTTAGGTTTAAGGTCGCATATGGAATTAGGGTTGGGGATTGGGTTTGGAGTTAGATGTAAATGTTAGGTTTAGGGGTTGAGGATAGAGTTTGGGGCTTTGGTTAGGCGCAAGGAGGATTTAAGTTAGGCAAACTAGGTTTTTTGAATAGGCTGAGCAAAATGTTTGAGGTCCGCACAAGGACAGGAACATGTGTGTGTGTTTGTGTGTAACTCTGCGGTCCCCGGTAGGAACGGAGCGTGGACACCTTGGACTCTGTGGGCTCCCTGTAGCACCAGCTGTGGCATCGGTTTCCAGGTCCGACAGAGGTCCTGCAGCAACCCCACCCCGAGGCACGGAGGACGCGTTTGTGTTGGGCAGAACCGAGAGGAGAGGTAAAGATTACCAACATCCACGTACACACTCACACCCAGCCATGTAAAATAATATACAGCACAAAATCCAGACCAGATTTCCAGCGCCTGTGTGTCACAAAAGTATTAAGTAAGTAAATCTTATGTTCTTCATCCAGCTAGTAAAACATTCTAATGTGAAACGTTTGGTTGGGAAAGAAACTTGCTTTGTTTTTAATTGCTTCATTTTGAATCTGACAGTAAATTAAGAGAGAGGGGGATGTTTCTGAGCCTGGTAATTATCTGGGCCCACACAGACTTGGGGGGCTGCCTTCTTTTTAAACGCCAGGCTCGGCTGCTTTGGTCTGGAATAATCACCTCCAACAAGATATTTAGAGAGGTTTCTAAGCAACCTGCCCTCTGAAATACAATATTTGCTGAGAAATTGAGAGAAGAAAAAGAAAAGATAACGAGGAACAGAGAGAAAACATGAAACGGTGAAGGTAGAGAATGTCAAGATGCTAGAATGGAAAAGGCTTTACCTGAAACTTTACTACAAAGACTATAATATTAGGAGAATATCTTCAGACAGATTAAGGGTGTCTGGGTACTTTGTTCCTCTATGTCAGTTTAGGCATTGTTTATGTCATCGTAATGAAGCATGTTGAATTCAAGACAACTTCTCCATTCTTTATATAAAGCTGCAGCTTGTCTCCCCAGACATCACAATGCTATTTTGTCTGACCACCAGAGAATAAAGGGGTGATAGTGAGAGAGGGATTAGGAGAGAGAGTGGCCTGAGTAGAGGAAGAAAGACCGTGAGAGATATGTTTAAAAAGTATGAAAACGTTTCCATGGTGATTGAGTATAACCTTCATGCTAGAAAAAAGATTCACTTTTTTGAAGGCTTGCGTCTCTCTCTCTCTCTCACCCCACCAACTCTCTCTCTGGAGTTCACATCCTCACTCTCACCCTCTCTGCCGCTTTCACACTACCTGCTCAGCTAATAAAACACCTTGGGCCGGTCCAGCGGTAAACAGTAGAGCTGTGAAAATAAAGCATCCATCAGGGGCCTAGAGAGGGCATGGTGGTTTTTCACACTGTGGAGGGAGATGTGACTTAATGGATAAAATATGCTGTGTCAGCATCACTCTCCTAGCGGGGAGGATGTGGGTCCGTCTGTCCAAGAAGAATAGTGTTTCTTGATTCTGCACACACTCCGTTCCAGCGTTCCCTCTCTATCGCTCTCACTCTCTACCGAATCATCACTCGTTTCTGTCCTATATGAACACGGACTGGCTTGACTTGTTAAAGGCATGTTTATATTCCATCCAAATGCAAGTGGATATTTACAGGATGGATGAAGTGTGAAGTGGACCTAATATGTGATGTGGTCTCCCGTTGGGGCGCAGGGAGTTTCTGCTGACCTAAGTGTCTTTCCAAAGGATTCATCTCAGATGTACCGGCCCACTTTACACTTTACACACATTACTCTTATATAATATATGTGATACACTCCGGGTTGGGGAGTAACAGATTACGCACAAATGATTCCAAAAAACGCTAACTGTAATCCGTCAGCATTACAGATAACTATGAAAACATTTAACAGTACTTCTTGATTACTTCTAAATAATGTTGACACGTGACACGTTGGGGCTGGTTTCTAAAATAAGCCTTCTGTATTCCAATAAATGATTATCTACAAAACACTGTTAGTGCTTCATAACTTAGAGTTTTGATACCTGTAACATGTTGTCTTTAATATAATGGGGATGAAAATGCATAATATTACATGGAGTTAATTAGGATATTACAGTATAACAACTGCTGCACTGGATACAATTTGGCTATGTGATTATCTTCCTTTGGACTCCAGAGAAGTGACATCCTCTGTTCATTTTGGCTGCTGACAGCACTGACATTAAGCTAACGAGACAGGTATAAATCACTGTTTATTTCTGTATCTCACGTTGTGGAAATCCGTCCCAGATGGCCCTAATAATTGCAGGCTAATAAGTCTGTTTTTGTACCTGTGTTTATATTTTGCATGTCGGGAGATTTTGTTGTCTTTTAACAGCTACGTGCTGGGTGTCCAGGGAAATGTATTTGTCTAAAAATGTTTGCAAACCATGGAGACCTGCACATCCATGGGCTTTTAATGGTCATTCTTATTTGGGCTCATTCAATATTGTTTTGTCACATTATGATCTGACACATTTAATAATAGACAGAAGCTTATATGTTAAGATTTCCAAAGCCTCATGAACAAAAATGGGAACGTTTGGCCAATCAGCCAAACGAGAGCCATTTCGTGAGAGCTGCATTTATTTTTAATTAAGGCACTGCTTCATCACAACAACTCCCAGTGCATTTGGGACACTGTCACTGTCGAGACATATGTCGTTCAAAGCACGTTCGATGCTGTTCTGGTTCTTATCGAGCTCCTTGGGAAAAACCAAGTCCAGACCAGATCCCTACCTGCTGGAAAGAACACACATTCTGGGCTTAATTAAGCTCACAGACGCCCAAGCCACCCTATGTACACTCTAGAGCATATTCCATTACCAACCCTGAAAACCCAGACACCGCTGGCCAATGGCAGCACCCTCTGGAAGACCCCTGGCCTAATCCACGAGTGGAATTCAAACCCTGGTCCCGTGCAGCAGTTTTCAGCAATATTTAAGGGCTAATGGTCCTCCATGGAGATGGTCCTCCAACAACTGAGTTGATACATTCAATCATATTATTGTATTGAAATAGAAAGCAATGCTTTGGAAACGTCCATAAGCCATACGGTAAAGGATTTAATGTATTTATTGCCGGCTATTTCAGATGTTACATTTAGTTATCCTGTTTGATGGTGTTCAATTGATGATGCTTCTTTGTCTTTTAATTACTTCGCATTTTAAAATAATATAAAAGTGACTGCAGGTAATTGGGTCATGTCACAGAGTGTGAGTAATACAACAGTTACATTACTCATTACACCTTTGTCCTATCCAACCCTGAATGCAACACACATAACAGAGACATGTGCCAAACACATATCTATGATAAAACGGTATGCGTTTTCATGCCCAACTGTCTGAGTACCTGGCCCGGGGCTCTCCAGACGTTTAGCTGAGGTTGTCTCCTGTAAGAAGAGAAACACTCATAAAAGCAAAGCAAACGTACACCGCTATACCACAAAACGCCATTGGCCGAAGTCTGGCTGGCTAATGCTTAGGTTTATGTACCTTATGCTAGTATCCCAGTCAGCACATGCCCCTCTGTACCCTCCTGCTTACTCAGCTCCTATGGCCCAGTAATTAGCATCATTTTCTTCTTGACTTTCTGCCCAGTTTTACTGGGGGTGGAGGACGACGTTTAAACAAAGGCTAATCTAATCTGGGGGCAGAACAATTTGCACGGCCGGATTGACGAGGAGTTTAGTGAAGCTCTAAATCTATTTACTATGGATCTTGCTTGGGTCTGTCTCCTCCATTCTGAGGCTCGGCAGGGAGACCCAGATCAATGATGCTATCACTACCATACGCATTTTATCCCATTTTCACCCATTCTCTATTTGTTCCTTTCTCTATCATTCCTGCCCTCTTTATCTCTCATTAGGTTGTTTCCTGCACTCAGAGCTTCCCTTCCTCTGCTCTCTATCTTTCAGTCTCCCTCGTCCTCTTGTTTTGCTTATTCTCTTTGTATCCATCTTTCTTAATATCTCTATCTGCCTCTCTTCATTTCTGTCTCTTCTCTTCTTTTGTCTCTACCTCTCTTCATTTGCACCTACCTCATTTCATTTGTCTCTACCTCTCTTCATTCTCACCTACCTCATTTCATTTGTCTCTACATCTCTTCATCTCATCTCAATTTATGTTGTATTGTTGAGAGGGAAGCTGCAATGAAGCATTTCGTTGGACAGTATTTCTCATACTCTATCTTTCTTCATCTCTCATTCTCTCTAAGCCACTCTCTTTCCTATCCAAACTATGTAATGCTCTCCAAAAGTAGGTAACCTTGTGGTTAGACCATCTGACCAGTAAGCAAAAGGTTGCTAGAGTGAATCATCAAGCTGACAAGGTGTAAAATCTGTTGTTTTGTCCCTGAGCAGGGCAGCTAACACAAATTGATCGCAGGTCGTTTATGTAAAAAGAAAAAATGGTGTCCTCTGTCAACTTTTACCGGCTAATCTGTATCTGCATATTTCTTTCTCTCAGAGTGAAATCTCAGGAAAAATATGGAGAACATTGTGAGTCACCACAAATTTCTCAACTTCAGACAGTTTTTTTAATGCTTCAGCCAACAGAGTGAGTTATCACTGTTTCTGAGGTAGCTTAAGGTTTTTTTTGTAGTTTGTGTAAAACTTCTAAAATAAATTATATGGGCCCTTAAGAGACTATCAATTGCATCATGTTATTGGATAATAAACATCAGTAATGAAGAATGGAACCATTGAGTAATCCAGTCTAGTACATTTGTAATTGGACTCGTTTCATAAGCGTGTGGCTTTTTCAAAGGCAGAACTATTAACATTTTTGAAATACGCATCTAATCCTCTAGATTCAGCTTTCATTGAGCCACATTACATGCATGTGAACGGATCAGTTTCAGGGGAAATTCACACTCCGAGCTCATGTAGAGTGTTTACTGACTTTGGGATGCCAATTTTCGGTGTGGTGCAATTGTCTTTCATCGATGGTAACATAAAAGCGCTATATTTCTTTTAGTTAGAATGTGTTTCTTTTAATGGGAGCCTTCATAGATTGCTACTCTTGTCTCGTGGCAGCGATATCCCACAATTCTCCTTAGAAGCTATTTGTGTATTGACTTTGCTTGTGGTCTAAAATATGAAAACGTTTTTAGAATCCCAGTGCCGCTCTTTTGGAATTGGAGCTCAGTGTATCATGCCAAAGAGACCACTAAATTACAACCCACCATTATAGCGACGTAGAGGACATGTTGGGATGTAAAGTAATGACGATTGTATCACTCCTCTCTCAACACACTTCCATGGCCTTCTGTGTTATTCACCCAAACACACACACACACACATCCTCATCCTCTGTTGTCGTCACACCTGCCCAGGTATTGTAACGAGCACTTACCCTGCCCCCCACACGTGTACTGGTCGGCCTGGTCAGCTTGGGAGCGCTGCACGGTGCCCTGCGGTGGAGGCATCCAGTCACGTCGCAGGACCTGCGAGAACGGCAACGAGTGCCCAGGGTGTGCCCAGGTATGTCACACAAACACACCCAGAGACCCTGACACTAAATGCCAAAAAGTAGATGTCTGACCCTAAACACTAACCATGTACCTAAGCCCTAATGTTTTAACACACACACACCTCTTTGAGCGCCAGATATTGAATAGACATCTTTGTGGTTGAAAAGAAATAGAAAATAGGTCTTTTGTGGTTGAAAAGACATTGAGAAAAAGTTGTTCTGGTTGAAAAGGCATTGAAAGGACGTCGTTCCAATTATTTTTTCTCCCTGGGAGAGACGATAGGTCTGACATCTACTTTTAATGCAGACTGGCCTTGAACTTCTTAACTGTTTAAATTGCAATACTGAACTTAGTGTCATCCTCTCCAACATCCCCCAGTTTTTATTATTGGCTGTGGCTCTTTGCAGGCTCTTAATAACAGCAGATACATTACCAGGGCTATCTATGCTGTCATCACACTTAATGATCCGATATAGGGCCTCGCAGTATCTTCTGACTCTCAGTTTAACACACGTTATGTCCTGCATATAAATATGTACATAGTGCATGTTTAGTCAGAGAGTGGGAAGATACAGCGATGTATTCGTGCCATATTTCTGCCGGCATTTATTAGATGATGCAGTATGGTGTCTCCTAGCGCTGCATGATGCATTCTGGGTGATGCAGGAATGATGCACCGCCACAAGAGGCGTGTCAGCCGCAGTCAGGTTCTGTTGGCTGTAGAGGCGATGACGAGGCTGTCATGTTATTTGGAGGCTATTCTCAGGCACACTCATCCACTCTTTTCCTGGTAAAGGATCCCACATAATGCGCATGACTTGGATTCCTCGAGGGTCTTTTGGTGGGCTGGAAGTGGTGAAAGGGGGTCGGAGTGAGACGCTGACGGTTTCATGGGTGTGAGAGCGTCATTTACTGAGCGCAGAGACGTTTATGGAATGTTAGCATGCTGGTTGGTGCATTGGTTAAACGGTTAGATAAATGCATTTTACAAATGTGGTCCTGTGCACGGTTAACCCCTTTCAGAACTACGTGTACAGTACATAACTGGCGCTCCAGCAAACCACATAAGGGGCTGTTAATAGCGTATAATGGAATGATACATTTACACTGCATATGAGTCATTTAGCAGAGACTTCAGAGGATAGTGCATTTTAAGACTGCTATGCGGGACAACCACACAACTCTGTCATAGTACATTTTAGCTCAGTAAAGTAGTAAAAAGTTAAGTGCTTGGTTAGTTCAAGGCAAATTATTATGTTTCTCAGGGATGGTTTAAGACATTTTTGGAAGGTGGTCATGGACTCGTGTCCTAGGATCAAGCACAGCCAAGCTGAATACACTGTCCACTTCAACCCATCTCACAGCAGCCAGGCTTAATACACTGTCCACTTCCACCCATCTCACAGCAGCCAATCTGAATACACTGTCCACTTCCACCCATCTCACAGCAGCCAAGCTGAAAACACTGTCCACTTCCACCCATCTCACAGCAGCCAAGCTGAAAACACTGTCCACTTCCACCCATCTCACAGCAGCCAAGAAGGAGTGACTGGCAACCCACAGTGGAGTAGTGAGGTACTGCCTGTGATGATGTTCTGAGCCCTGTAGGAACACAGACAGCTGGCCAGCCACAACGTAGGAGGCCAGTACTAACGAAGCATGGAAGACCCCATAAAACAACTGAGAAAATGACCCGGCCACCCACAGATACTGTATATAGAGGAGCTGCAAAGGTTCATTGCCCCGAAGTGTTAATACTGTACTGCCATTATAACAACAAAAGCATCTTGGGAATGCTACTCCATTCCCAGAGGAGAACTGAGTTTGTCCCTGTCTGTCTGTCTACCTGTGTGTGGTTTGGAGATCACCCATCGTAACGCCATTCCAAGACGTGAACACTGTGTGCTGGAGGATAAGGTGTGTTTCCAGTTTGGGATTAGGTTTAGTAGCAGGGCAAGTAGTATTTTTACTGGGGTCAGTCCAAGCACAGCCAACAACAGATTACAGAGCAGGAAGTAACAAATCACAGAGGAGAGAAAGAGGGAAGAGAAGTCCATGTCTAATGTTACCTCCCTTATTATTTGTCTATATCACACACATTTGTCTTTGTCAGTAATGAACACATGCACACTTTAAGCCTCAAACCACATAGAGCAGGAGTTTTAAGGAATTTTAAAGCTACCATAAGCTTTATTACTCCTAACAGTTTTATCATTGCTCCCATTATGGCTAATGTCGACCACAAGTTGTAAAAACTTTCCAGGCAAATCAACACGTCTTTGCGTAACACCCCAACGCTTTTTCTACACACCATGAAAAGATGGCGGATGATGTGAGGATACAGTATTTATTTCAGCCAGAGCCAGAAAGCTAAAACCGGGAAGAGGGATGTTTTTATGAGCCATCTGTCTGTTCTCTTTCCCCAGGATACTAGAGACTGCTTTTAATGAAGACAGACAGGCACATATACACCTCCGCCTCTGTTGTATCACAGGAGATAGTTAGTTTAGCCCTCCCGCAGCGTCCTGACAACGCTAGAACTCTGTGTGTGTGTCTAAGACTGCGGAAGCTTGTCCAACATTGAGGCTGTCTGTGTGTTTTTGGGCTTGTCCCAGTCTGTGTGTATCTGTGGGTGTGTGTTAGTCTTTCTCCCTGTAGGTGTATGTATTTATGTATACTATTATACTAACCCATAGTAGATCATGACTAGTGAGGACATTTTGCCACTCCTCCTTTTTTCAGGCTTGTGGTTAATTTTGGGGTTATTAATGGTGATAGTCCCCAGTAATAGTGAAACAAGCATATATGTGTGTGTGTGTGTGTGTGTGTGTGAGTGTGCTTGCATGTGTAGGGCTATTACTTTGATAGACTTGTGAATGACAGTTATTGGCTAGATGACCGCGGTTACCGTGATTACATTTTGAATGTGTACCAGCTAGTCAGTGTTTACCAGCTCATTAGCTGGTGTTTGCTAGCTAGCTGCACGAGTAACAACAAAACACAAAGGACCCAGCTAGGGTGCCAAATGGTATCAGCATAGCATGCTGACCAGCCATTTATCTTCAGTCAGCTGCTTTTTTTGTCTATGACAGTTATTGTATTTTCTTGACGTTCTTCAGCCGTAACCATCGGTAACACAGTTAAACCTAGCTGTGTGTGTTTTCACCACAGCGTGTGTCTAGCAGTGATCTGCTGCAGGTGTTTGTCAGACATGAATTGATAATGGGGGCTGGCATCTGTTTCTCGCTGTAGAGACATCACTGGGAAGACAGCAGGACAGAGACTTCCTGGAACAAAGGAAGTCTTAGGTTCTTTCCCCCCATCACTACCTACTGATCGATGTACAAAGATCCAACTCCAACCTGTCTGGCTTAATGATCTGGGCTTTATTATCTTTGGGTTTGTGGTAAATATTGTGTGATAAATATAACCAATGTGGTGAGACTGCAGGCCTATTTTCGGGTAGCGTTAAGGGAGCACCATCGTGTCTGACACATCTGTTGGCAATATCAACTTGTTGAAACCAACCCGTTGAAGCTCTCTGCAATTTTAACACTGTCACATGGAGATTGTTCATTTGTCTTGTATCTACTCAATTGCACTCAGGCTGGAGAGGAATAATCTTTGCGGTGAGTCATTAAAAAACGTAATCCGCGCTGTTAGCAATATATTTTTTATGGTATACATTTTTCCTTGTAAATCCTTGCATGCTCTATCAGATTGGATGGGGAGTGTGCAGTCTGTTATGAACTGTGCGATCTTCAACTCTTCCCACAGATGTTCCATCGAGTTCAAGTCCGGGCTTGGACTGGGCCACTCTGGGACATGTCTTGAAGCCATTCCAGCGTTATCTTGGCTGTGACTTTTATTAATCTTTGCCCCTCGTTTTAGATCTGGTTTTCTTCTATAAGATCTATCTTGGAGGTCTACAGAGAGTTCCTTGGACTTCTAGGCTTGGATTATTTTCTGACATGCATTGTAGAGACAATCAGGTCCAATCAGTTGAATTTGCCACAGGTGGACACCAATCAAGTATTAGAGACCTCAATCATGACCAAAGGAGTGCCATGGCAAAGAATCTGAATTCTACATTTACATGAGATATTTCAATAAATTGGCACAAATTTCTAAAAACATGTTTGCGTTTTGTCATTATGGAGTATTGTAGATTGATAACAAAAATAATGTATTAAATCTGAGGCACTGAAAGTTGGTTGTATAGCTATCATATAGAATTTGGTAATGGTCAAAGTTGTTTCTAACTGTAATTCATCAACTTACAACGATCAGCCATAACATTATGACCAAGCACAGGGGAAGTGAATAACACTGATAATCTCGTTATGGGTGGGATATATTAGGCAGCAAGTGAACATTCTGTCCTCAGAGTTGATGTGTTAGAAGTAGAAAAATGGGCAAGTGTAAGGATCTGAGTGACTATGACAAGGGCGAAATTGTGATGGCTTGACAACTGGGTCAGAGCATCTCCAAAACTGCAGCCCTTGTGGGGTGTTCCCGGTCTGCAGTGGTCCGTACCTATCAAAAGTGGTCCAAGGAAGGAAAAGCAGTGAGAGTGAAAGCTATACCTTCACCTAAATCGTCCTGCAGGGATTGGTGGGCAATATGCTTTGCGAAAGGCAAGCATGTTACCACAGAGGTTTAAACATTTTAGTTGTTGTTGATGCTAGTCTAGCCAAAACTCTTGTTTTTCACAGAGAAACTCTTGTGTGTGAGCAGTTATTCATCAAAACCCCATCCCTCCTGCGCCAACGCCAACACTTCGCCCATCATTCTTGGTTGATTCGTTAAAACAGAGCCCTGCGTCTTCCACCTGTTTCCCATTCTGACACCAGGGGATAGCTGGATTAGCAGCTGACGGGGCTGGCTAATACAACACTGTTAGGCGTCTAAGGAACAGAGGCAGACACAAACACGCACATTCGGTAACGTGCGCGTGCCGCGCTTGCCCCGCCCGCGTCCCTTCACACACACACACCCCTGTGACAGACACATCAATGGAAAAACGGAAAGAGAAGCTTAGGGTTTAGGTAATGCTTTCTCAAGGCCCCCTAACACCCCCATCACCTTCTGTCATCGATCATCCCTCATCCCATTCTGTCATCCATCATCCCACATACCCTTCCCTCATCCCCCTCTCTCGCGTCTTGCGACACACAGAATAATAGGCAGCTGAGTCTGGGATGGAGAACAAATGAGACAGGAGACGCTGGAGTCCATCACTCAGGTGCAAACTCACACACACACACACACACACACCCACACTATTGAGTCAAGCACACACAGACACACGTCCATACCTATAGAGTTCAACCCATACACATAGACACATTTGTTCAGAACATACACGGTTACACATACACACACACACACACGCACATCTGTGCTGGACAGAAAGCTTTGGTGTGTCTGAAGCAGTAACGATCATATCAAACATTTCTATACCCTCAGCCAAACTCAGTGCTGGCTGGGGCACATATCATTTCATTAGCAGCCTCTGGGCAGCTGTCTGTTAGTGGGGTTGTGAATTATAATGCATCTCAGCACAACCCGTCCCCTCCTTGGTTCTGCTCTCTCCCTGTCCTTAATTCATATGAATGGTCCCAGCAGGGGAATACAGCAGGAATGACTCGCTAATTGAATACAATTTAGCTGTCCACATGCCACTCGACACGTTCCGATGATTTCTGCTGTGTTTTCATTTCCCTTTCATTTTTTGGGGGGTGGAATAGAGATATTGGTGAGCATATGGATGTGTGTTGCAGGGGCGGTAGAGGAGACAGGGCAATGATTCCTTTTTTTTTCCCCCATTTAAGTTGTTTTATTAGCACTTTCAGGCTTCCCACACACAATCAGAATGGAGTTTAAAGCCTCATTAGTTTAACATTGCTGTTGGTTGAGAATACACCGTGTGTTGCTTATTCTCTTAAAAAATAAATTAAAAAAATGTTCTGAAGCAGTTTGACCAGCAGTTTCTGATAACCTACATCATAAGTCAGGTTATCTAATAGGCCGATGCTGTGGTTGTGGAGAACAAGGTGGAATCAGATACGCCAAACACAAATGCTTACTGTTTCAGAGATTGCTTACTGGACAGCACAAGTATTTTTAAAGGTTTGCCAGTATTTGCCTCTGTGAGTGTGATTTTTGGTGAAATGCCTCTGGCCTTTCTAAGCGCACAAGTCAAGACATGATAAAATTATATGACTTCATGGACTTTAGAACCAAACACAAACGATCCCATATGACTTCCTGTACAATCATTTTAACCAAATAGCAACTATGGCAAACTAACTACAGCACTGTTTTGAGGAAGAGAATGTGGTGCAAATCAGACCTGCCACAACATACTGACATCGCTATCCACTATAGTAGAAGGACAGGTAGAGCTAAGAACATATGCACATTGGCACATGGCAATGTGTGTTTAGCCACACGTGAAGTAGCTGTATAAAGCTAACATTTTCATTATTGTTAGAAGGCTAGATAGCTGATTTGCTCACATTGAAAATGTTGTGTTGACTAGTGACAACATTAACGTTACACTACACTATCCTTTTAAGTTGACTAATCGTTTTATTTATCTAACTTACAACTAGGAGCTAACCAGAACCATAAGTCTAACTAATTGGGAGGGTTCAGCAAGGTAATTGACCAACAGACAGTGTGCTTCAAATAATAGCAAAGATGCACTACAGGAAATGATGTATGTAAACAGGAAAAAAGGGCCAATTTCAATGGCCATCACTAACATTTGTCTTTTTTGTTAAATAAAAAATAAAAATAGTCACTGTTTTTATTATCACAGATAATTTTTACAAGGAAAGAAGGTTGTAGACGAAAAGTTTTCTTAACACTTTTATGAAATTAACAATGACATTCAACATATACTGTACAAATCATTGTTATTTGGCGGTTTCATTTTCAAATAATATAATTGAAAGATTGTTCACCTAACAACAGGAACAAAACCATCTAGTGGTTAGATCTAGAAAATAAACCATAAATCAATAAATCATCTTCAGTTACTCCTTTCTCTAAACATGGGTAGAGTAACCCTCACCAAAATTGACTGGAAATGTATTCTATTCAAACACAGAACTTGAAACAATGTTTATATAAAGAAGACAGTGAGTTATTTGTTATCTTTGTTTTTGTATGTGGAGGATTTTGTCTTTTTAGAGCTTTGCGCATGTATTTTTTATTCCATGGCCCACTGTCTATTTCTAATACATTATTCAAAAGTTGTTGTAAAACTTTTAAAACATTTTTAGGGCAAATTATATTTATGCTGTGTCACACCCTTAAGTTAGAGTACATGTCAACAAATGCATTTCTTCTGTAGTATAAAGGTTAATCCTGAAAGCACAGTTCAGGTCAGAACAGCCACTAAACAAACAATGTTTTCAAACAGAAATAAAATAATTGGCCAGAAGAAATAGTTCAGATAACAGTCCACCTCTTACAACTCAAAACCCACTGCCTTTTCATGGATACTGAATAAGCACATGAATCCATGCATATTTCCTGTAAGTGAAAAGTTTTCATGTAAACTCATTCATTATCTTCTTAGCTCTCGACACACACACACACAAACACATTAAATATTCAGCACTGTTTGGGAAAAACTCACAACAACAAACAGCCCCTTATTGTTTACTATTGCAGGTTGATTATTAGTTTGTACATGGAGAGAGATGTCCCCCCCATTGCACCCTGTAATTCCATTTTCACTCGATTCTAAACGCCGAAACTGAGATTCTATTGCCACTGGTAATATTCCACAACAAAAAGGGTACCTAATTGGAAACCCACGTTGTGTGTCTTAATTCAAGGTTAGGGTTATTGGCAAGAGGTTTACCGTCAGCTTTAAGGTTTGGGTTAGGTATAAAATTACATTTTAAGACTAAGTTGGACTCTTGTGGGGTTTATGAGTTTGTGGCTACAGAAGATATTGACAACCGTGTAATTCATAACCTTTGGAGTGAATTTGCACTGCCCTTCCGCGGACCCAAATCACTGTTACTGTAGCCAGGGTGGAAGCGCCTTGGCCGCGAGCGGATCTGCAAGGCAGCGGCAGAAGTACTATTTCTTTCTTTTTTCAGTGTAGGTTTCAGGCACCTGTTATCGGTTGATGTTGAATATTGGTGAGACATTACTGAGGAGGAGAAAGTCCAATTGGAGACAGAGGCAATTTGTTATGGCTGGGCTGGCTGGGCCCTGCTGATGTTTGATGGTTTTTAATATTAATGTGTGGTAGGCTGATGATTACTAAGCTAGGCAGTGTGAAGTCAGCAAGGAGATGGGGATGACACACTCATTCATCATCCCCTAACGTAACCCAATCTAGATCCTCCCACTGTGTTTAACCTTGGGCCCAAGCCGAGTGGGGGGGTGGGGGGGGGGTGTGGAGAGAGGGGGAGGGGAGCGAGAGGAAGGAGAGATAAAGAGGAAGTGATAGAGATAGGAAGAGAGAAAGAAAGCGAGACGGAGGATAGACATTTTCAAGAGGGTGATAGAGAGACCAAGAGGAGGATATGGAAACGTACAGTGTCACAGCCGCATCTAAGCCCAGACTTACTGTGACAAGCTGATGGATGAACAAAAGACACTTATCTTATTTGGTCAAGGTCTGGCAGTCATTCCACTCATGGCCTCACTCGGCATGAATAATTAAGAGACTGGAAGAATGGCTTTTATATCATCTTCTCTCTCTGAACAACACTGTGATGTTGGCATCATTTTCTCTCATGTTATCGCTACATAATCCTATTCATAAAAAAAACATTTAGTCATTTGGCATATGCTTTTATTCCAAGCAACTTAAAGTAGTAATTGGGGTTAAGTGCCTGGCTCAAATGCACATGAGCAGATTTTGTATTCCGGAGGACCTGCTCATCTCCCTCAAGCACATTTGCCCTCACTCCGCTCAGGCCATATTCCTCTTGATGGTCATTCTGGCTAAGGGGGCTTTCAGCTCTGTTGGAGGATTCTAGTCAAGACCAGTGGTGAACCATGAATATTGGAGCTAGGCCCTCATTAGCTAAATGATGTCTGACGTCATACATATAGATACAGAACCCGGATGCCTGTGTGTGCAGTAGACCTATGTAGATCATGACTTGAAAACTTTATTTTGCAGACCTATGTAGGAGAAGCAGTGCCTACATAGGTCTGCAACTCAGCAGTGGCTCTCAGAAACAGCACACATGGGCTACACAATGGTTGCAAATATCGATAGCAGGAACCACGTTATACGAAAATACGGTTGTGTCATTTCAAAGAAAGATTTGCCTAAACAGTCACTCAAATAGTGGCGTAATAAATTAAACCACACAACTATTCACATTGTTTCATGACCACAGACTGTATATGCTGCCAGAGAGAAAAAAGTTGCACCAGAACAAGAATTGTCATGTACCCAGTACTTCCAACTGCAACGTTATTACATTTGGTTTTAACACAACACAACCTGTGATCTAACATTGAAATAATATTTTACACACTGTATTCAAAATGATATGAACGAGATAGCAACAAAAAGCAAACTGTAGATGAAAACAAAAAGTCCACTCATCTTTACGATTATCATTTAAAAACGAAGTTCATTCTCCTGTCCTTCTTTATGAAATGGATAATCGCAGGTTCATGTAGGTTGTCCTTCTGAAAGAAGTTATTTCTTTTTCGATTTCGATTTTCGATTGCAAAAAGCTAGCCAACAAGCTAGGCTCAAGTGTGAGAAAACCCAATATGTCTTGCTTATTGGCTCTGAATTGGTGATGTATACTTAGGCCCTCTAGAGGGCCTTGAGGCATCACACAATTGTCCAACCTAGTACAATTTTTGATTGGTTGATTCTGCTGTCATTCCAAAATGCTGCTCTAATTGAAGTCAATGTCAATGACGTTGGTTGGTGCCTTCTATTTAATGCCTGAGGGCCCAGCCAATGAGCATTAAGCACACTAGATCATTTCTACAAAGATACTACCAAATAATATGGATAATCTTTTGGATATTAACCCTTCTTTTTCCCACAAAAACTAAAGAAATTCAATAGGAAGATCATTACAATTTAGACAAAAAATATATTTAATCAATTAAAACAAAATTGCTAATTATTATATATAAATATATAGATAGATATATATCTGTCCTTAGGCCCTCTGGCATAGAGATTTTTTCCCACTGGTCAAGACCTACTTTATTGTTGTTGTTTTACTTTATTTTGCTTTATCAAGTGCTTTGTGTTTACTTTCTGTAATGAAAATCGCTGTAGAAGTTGAATAAATTATTATTATCAATATTATTATTATTAATTGTTGACTCTGGGATTAGAACCAGAAACTTTCTGATTGATGGCCTAACGATCATCTGCGTGACCTATCAATCTTTTTTTAATCTGTCTGGTCATTATGAGCAGGTACTGAGCTGCCGTTTTGAGTGTTAGATAGACTCTGCAGACACACTGACTTCATCATCATCATAAACAGGCCTGGGGGGCATGTATTTATTTCTGCTTGGATGAAAAGTGGAGGGAGTAAGGGAAAGGAGAAATGAAAGAAAACAGGGGCAATGGAGGACAAAGCATCCAACACTGGTTCTAACTTTAAAGCTGTAGCTGGAGTAACCAACATCAAGCAGACATACAGGACTCTCTATTTAAACCACCTGTAGATGGAGTAACCAACATCAAGCAGACATACAGGACTCTCTTTAAACCACCTGTAGATGGAGTAACCAACATCAAGCAGACATACAGGACTTTATATGTAAACCACCTGTGGCTGGAATAACCAACATCAAGCAGACATACAGGACTCTCTTTAAACCTGTAGATGGAGTAACCAATGTCAAGCAGACATACAGGACTCTCTTTAAACCTGTAGATAGAGTAAGCAGGCATACAGGACTCTCTCTTTAAACCTGTAGATAGAGTAAGCAGGCATACAGGACTCTCTCTTTAAACCTGTAGCTGGAGTAACCAATGTCAAATGTCCCTTACAGTAACATATCATGTTTCTTTCATTACTATAGCTTCACACACATCCCTCTGCCCTCATCCACATCCCTTTCTCACAGCCCCCCCCCCCCACCTTCTCCTAAGATTGAATGTGTGACGCCTGCCAAGCACTACCCATCTCTCTCCCTCCCTCCCCCTGTCCCTGTAGGAGTACCAGTCATGTAACACTGTGCCATGCCCTGACCTGAAGAAGACCACCCCCTGGACTCCCTGGACACCCGTCAACATCTCGGACAACGGCGGTCACTACGAGCAGCGGTTCAGGTATACCTGTAAGGCCCGTGTCCCTGACCCCGCCTTGCTGGAGGTGGGCCGACAGAGGATCGAGATGAGATACTGCTCCAGTGACGGCTCCACGGGCTGCTCTACTGACGGTGAGGGGGCTGGCAGTGTCACGGTAATGGTGGGGGGGGTGGGCTGTCTTCTGATAGGCGGGAGAACGTGTGACGGTGGTCATTCACCTTCTCTCTCCTTTCTCTTTCTGTCTTCTCACCTCCAATCTGTTTCCTCGCCATCCTCCGCTCTGTCCCCCTTGGTCTGTTAGTGCACTTCCCCAACTCCTCGCTCTCGTGCACACACACACACACACACACACACACAGACAGAGGTACGCTCATTCTCAGCAGTGTAATCTTAATTGGCTAAAATGTTTTCAGTCCCGTCCTGATTCCTTCAGAGGCTCCAAACGTTAAACCATGTTAATGAACGTCTACAATGAAAATCCACAGAGCTACTTAACTCTTCAAGTCTGCTAATTTTAGCTTCACATCAATGCCATTATGGATCACACCCCACACTTATCCTTATCTCTGCCCCTGACACAAGCAACATTCTGGTTCAAATTCCCCAGTTCTTCTCTCACTGGTCTCGCCTCAGCTAATACCATGGTGTCTAATTCTCCTGTCTGGAATTAAAGCCATAAACAAACAGCTGCTAATTGACATGTTGTTGATGTTGTTCAGGAGGAGTCCAAGTATTAAAGCAGGGAAGGGGAGAGGGGGAGAGGGGGAGAGGGGGAGAGGGGGAGGAGGACTGTAGCACGGCAGAGCAGTAAAGTGTCTTGGGATACAGATGTACCAGTTAAAGATTGTTTATTGAGTTCCTCCAAACCCAAAGGGAGGAGAATCTCTTTTTAGCACTTTGGTACTTTGTTAATTTGTATCATCCAGTTCCCCCTCCCTACACACACATACACACACACACACACACACACAAGATAGAAAGTTGACTTACCACACACAAAGTTAATAACTAGTGTCCCTCGTTACTCTCTGAACTTATTAACTGTGGAGGTTTTAATTAATCCTTGTAAACATGTGGATAGAGTTCAAATATACCCACAAACATCTGAGGTTCTATAGACAGACATTGAAGACCTTTTTACCAACAAAGAGCCATGTGTTGATATACCTCTGTCTTATTAAAGTGAGGAACTAAATACGACAACATGTGATTCATTAAAAGCTGTTGGAGGAACCTTAATGTGGTACTGGCTGCTCTGTTCATTGAGCTGTTTCAAAGGAACCGCCGAGAGTACAACTCCAGTTCTGACACGCTAGTAACGCAGAATAGTCTTTGTTGTGGTAAACTGCAATATGACAACAGTTGGTGGTGTGTATGGCTGGGTGGTTGATCAATCAGAGAGAAAGCGAGATGAGGGGTTGAGAGAGTGAAATAGAGGGAAAGAGAAGCAGTGCTTTAAGCTGGCTGAGAGGAATGAGTGGACTTAACCACCCACTTCCTCAATTGAAGCATTATCACACCCCACATCTATCCATTCAAAAAGTGCACACTGTGTTTAAGAGAGAGTGTGTATGACAGTGTGTGTGTGTGTGTGTGTGTGTGTGTGTACTGTATGTGTGTGTGTGGCATTGTGAGTGTGTGTGTGTGTGGGGGTGTGTGCTTATGACCGTTTGATAGTGTGTGTGTGTGTGTGTGTGCCTGTGATCGTCCATGCGTGGTCTGAAAGATTCCCCCAGACCCAGTCGGTATTTAAGTTTTATCACACTGTTAGACCACCTTAATCAGCTCCATATTGTAGCTGTCGCCACCATTTGTGACAGGGCCAGAGAGCCAAAGACCCCTCTGTTTGACTCTGTCCTTCAGAGATGATGAGATCCCTGTGGGATCAATTCTGTACTGTCGGTCAGTGAAGACTTACAGTTAGCAGTGAGATACTTGCTATTGATTTTAGTTCACACATACAGACACCCACACAGGCACATACACACACGCACATACTCACACGCACGTCGCGAACAGTTACCTATGGTAATAATGCATGGATAGATTGTGTTTGAGCGGTGGTGTGTGTGCTGCGAGGTTCTTGTACCTAGACACGATCATTGTAGATAGTGCTCAGTGAACCTCGAATACAGATAATGTGTCTCCATGCATAGTCAGAGACAGATAATGTGTCTCCATGCTTAGACAGAGACAGATAATGACGTGTCACCATGCATAGTCAGAGACATATAATGTGTCACCATGCATACTCAGAGACAGATAATGTCACCACGTGTAGTCAGAGACAAATAATGTGTCACCACACGTAGTCAGAGACAGATAATGTCACCATACATAGTCACAGACCAATAATGTGTATCCATGCAATAGTCAGACAGATAATGTTTTACCATGCATAGTCACAGACAGATAATGTGTATCCATGAAATTCAACACCACTGTGTGTTTTTGTAAAAGCACTTTGTGACAACTGCTGTTGTAAAAAGGGCTTTATAAATACATTTGATTGATTGATAGTCAGACAGATAATGCGTATCCATGTATAGTCAGACAGATAATGTGTCACCATGCATAGTCAGAGACAGACTGTAGTTTATTCTCCTACACTTCAATTAAGCACATCAAGATAACAAATGTGTGACAAACACCTACAGCCACACCACATTTCACTATGGGTGAAAATGTATCATTACAAAGCGAAGACATGGAGGCTTTCCTGGAAAGATTCGGACCTGTATACGTATGATATAACTGAGAGAGACACCTCATGCAAACTGTCTCCAGCTGTATTTTGGAGATGAGCTTTGCCATTGCAGAGTTACTGATATTAGCTGTTAAATCGGATATTTTGAGGTGTGGGCTTCAATCCCTTTCTACTGAACATCGTGTTAGTCATGCAAGGGTCAGAACGATCGCAAGTATCAGAAATGGCTGACATTTGGCTTTTTATTTTATTTATTTGAAGTCACATCTTTTAACCCAGAAGTAACTCACAGCTGCACTGTGCTGATATGGAAGATCAATTTTCTTTGGAAAAATATGACATTTTAGATGACGTATGTTTGAAAAGCTTTGGTTTCACATTGGAGTAAGGCTATCCATCTAAATTTACAGATAATAAACATATGAGTAACCCAGGCATCAATGATAAATTATGGTTATTAGTTAATTACGTAAGTTACTAATAGATTTAGAGATCTGTCGCATTGTATCCACTCAGCGATTATTCCTGTAAAATCTTCTTGCTAGTCCTGCCGCAATGTTATTCAATGCTATTCATGTTTATCCTATTATGTAGGAGTAACATTTAACAAAATCCCAATGAAGAACCATTCAAAATAAGGTAAATGCTTGATTAAGTTATCTTGATTTTAACTAAGCATATATGTTGCTATTTTCATTCTCACACAGAGGTATACATATTTTAAAAATGAGTCCATTATATACAGTGGATATAAAAAGTCTACACACCCCTTTTAAAATTTCAGGTTCTTGTGATGTAAAAGATTGAGACAAAGATAAATCATGTCAGAACTTTTTCCACCTTTAATGTGGCTGAAATCTTTAAGGAAAAAAAAGAAAAAAAAGAAACTCACAATGGTTGCATAAGTGTGCACACTTTAATACTTTGTTGAAGCACCTTTTGAATTTATTACAGCACTCAGTCTTTTGGGGTAGGAGTCTATTAGCATGGCACATCTTGACGTGGCAATATTTGCCCACTCTTCTTCGCAAAAGTGCTCCAAATCTGTCAGATTGCGATGACATCTCCTGTGCACAGCCCTCCTTTAGATTACCCCACAGATGTTCAATTTGATTCAAGTCTGGGCTCTGGCTTCCAAAACGTTAATCTTCTTCTAGTGAAGCCATGCTTTTGTGGATTTGGATGTGTGCTTTGGGTCGTTGTCGTGCTGAAAGGTGAACTTCTACATCTTGAACTTTCTAACGGACGACTGAAGATTTTGTACCAGAATTGCCTGGTATTTGGAACTGTTCATAATTCCCTCTGACTAAGGCCCCGGTTCCAGCTGTAGAAAAACAGCCCCAAAGCATGATGCTGCCACCACCATTCTTCACTGTGGTTATGGTGTTCTTTGTGTGATGTGCAGTGTTGTTTTTGGGCCAAACATTCCTTTTGGAATTATGGCCAGAACGTTCAACCTTGGTTTCATCAGACCATAACACATTTTCCCATGTGCTTTTGGAAGACTTGATGTTTGTTTTTGCAAACTTCTGCCACCCTACCCCAATGTCCATTCATATTAAGAATACGGGAGATTGTTGTCACATGTCGCACACAGCCAGTACTTGCCAGAAATTCCTACAGTTCCTTTAACGTTGCTTTAGGCCTCTTGGAAGCCTCCCTGACCAGTTTTTTTATCATCTTTTTATCAGTTTTGGAGGGATGTCCAGTTCTTGGTAATGTCTCTGTTGTGCCATATTTTCTCCACTTGATGATGACTGTCTTCACTGTGTTCCATGGTATATCTAATGTTTTGAAAATCCGTTTGTACCCTTCTCCTGACTGATATCTTTCAACAATGAGATCCCTCTGATGCTTTGGAAGAAATCTACGGACTATGGCTTTTGCTCTGAGATGCAACTAAGAAAATGTCAGGAAAATCCTACTAGAAATGCTGAACTTTATTTGTGATTAATCAGAGTCACTTTAAATGATGGCAGGTGTGTAATGACTTCTATTTAACATGAGTTTAAATGTGATTGGTTAATTCTGAACACAGCCACATCCCCAGTTATAAGAGGGTGTGCATACTTATGCAACCAGGTTATTGTAAGGTTTACATTTCTTATTTTTCCCCATCAAAGATTTCAGTTTGTTTTTCAATTTAATGGTTCCCATTGTAGGTCACATTAAAAGTGGAAAAAGTTCTGACATGATTTATCTTTGTCTCATTCTTTTACGTCACAAAAACCTGGCATTTTCACAGGGGTGTGTAGACCTTTTATATCCACTGTAGCTGTTTTCAGAGCTACACAGGCAAACACCCACAACAGTACATCAACAGAAGCAACATTTAGTACATTTCTCACTCAAGAATTCTGCCCATCAACGGTCGCCTATGGAGTTATTTACAGAATGTGTGAAGAGATAGATAAATCCATTATCTAGCAGATGGACTGTCTGAACAACAACCTTCTGTCATTTTATTATGCTTGGAAAGGGTTTAAAAGACTGCCATTTACACCCAGACCTTGAGCTTTTTCACACTGCTTTTTAGAGTTGGACAGATAGACAAGAGTGTAACAGAAAGTAAATGAAAGAAAGGAAGTGAGAGACCAAGAGAGAGATTGAAAGAGAGAGATGGAGAGAAGGAAGTGAATAAGGCGAGAGAGGGAACCCAAACTGGTAATGTCTGTGGATGGTGTGAGTGTGTAATTGAACATGTCCATGGTGGTGAATGATGTCTGTGTTTGCTAAGGCGGAAACAGGAGAGTGTCATCATCTGTCTGTCTGTGTGTCTGTCTGTCTGTCTGTGATGTGTTTCATCTCAGACACCATGAGTCCAAGGCCCTCTCTGAGACAATAGATTTGTTATCCCTGCCCAAAGACATCACTAGCCTACATGGAGAGTGTAGATTGATTAGCTCTGGCTGTGCTCAGACATAAGAACCAGGTATTCTTCTATAAGAGCAAATTCGTGCACGGCTCACTCACAAATTCATAAAACAAATAGCAAAAACACATCAAGAAACCAACAGTCGAACATGAACACATTCCCCTGCCCAGCGGAGAACTGTTCATTATGCTGATAGCATCTGGGGTAAAACTCCTTCTAAAGCGTGCCGTGTGACACATAAATATCCATAATCTCTGACTTAATGGGAGGAGAGATCAAAGCAGAGGTAGAGTGGTGGTTTGGGTAGGATATTATGTGGTGGGCTTTGCAGTGGATAGCTCACTCCTTCAGAAGGGCGCTGACAAATGGGATTTCCGGATTCTGTTTAAAGTACTTCGTTCCCTGTCTCTTTCTTGTGTCCTAGACCACTCACACCCCCTCTTTCTTTCTAGGCTGCTCTTGACTGTTTACTTGTCCAATAACACACACACGCATCTACAGTGGATGTGAACCACAGCAGCAGTCTGGCATCTGGACGTCTCTCATTACTCTCTCTGCCTCTCGGCTTCAGGGTTTATACTGTAGGTCTAGTAACCTCCTCACTAAGAGGCACTACAAGCTAAAAAACTACGCTTGTTCATCGTAATTAGTTAAACTGTTTGTTTGTGTGTGCGTGTGTGCGTGCATGCTTGTGTGCATGTTTGGGACACTGCAGTCGTTACTAACCTTTGCTCCGTCCAGGCTGATACAGTATGTGTTTGTATTGCATTCTAACCGAGAGCAAAGTCATGCCCTGTGCTGTATGTGGTGGATACAGAGATGAACCAAAATACTAGTCATTTAAAGGGGAGGTCCAGCCGTTGTTTGTTTTGGTAAGCGGACTGGGCTCTGACACTCACACACACACGTCGATGTGCGTACACACGTACAGTACATACACACACTGTTCAGAGATGTGATAAGACTATGAACCAGTCTACTAGTGTGAAGAACTGGTTGTGTGTAGTTTACAGTAGGTCTGCCCTGACCAAGCAGAACAGAAGGCTTGATAAAGAGTGCAGGTCACCATGGCAGACAGTACTTTCTGTGCCACTGCCTGTTCAGAATCGATAAAGAGCGGAGGTCTCAGAGGACCTGTCATTGCTGCTGCCAACCGAGGAGAGGGAGAGAGTGTGTGTGTTGGTGTGTTGGTGTGTGTGTGTGTGTGTGTTTGTATATGTGTGTGTGTGTGTGCGCACTAGTGTGTTTCCGTGAGCAAATGAGGTCGGTTTGGACATGTTGATTCCCAAGGTTGTGTGTGAAGAGGTCACGACTGTACGTGTGATTGGTAAATACCCCTCTAACTAAAGACTGCAAGGGGAATACCAAACACCCAAAAGAGGAACAGCAGGAGTCAATAAAACAAAAGAGAGATAGACAGAGACATGAGAGATGGATAGAGGAGGAGAACAGAGAGACTGATATGGAGGAGAAGAGAGAGACTGATTGGGAGGAGAAGAGAGAGACTGATAGGGAGGAGAAGAGAGAGACTGATTGGGAGGAGAAGAAGAGTGAGATGGAGATTGAGGATATTTCCATAACAGATAGAGCCACAGAGAGAAAGAGAGGCCAAGAGAGAGAAAATGTTTTCATTGTTGTGGCTCATATGGTTTATAATAGCAGGGTGGGTTGATTGAATGAATCATCCCTCGAGTCTTTCAGAGCCTACACAGTAATTTACTTTTAAGTGATTATTATTCACACAAAGACATGATCTCAAACAGGGGCCGGCCAGCCAGATTCACCGTGAAAGGGACTCTTTCACAGTCTCTAATGATGAATGAATGCCGTAATTAAACCTTAACAAAAATTACAGATTCATATTTCATTAAGATTTTTCACTTCAGCCCAATTCAGATGAGAGATCATATACCAGTCAAAGGCTCGTTGTGTTGATGAATTGGAAGATCTCAGCATGTCTCGGTAAGCATGTCGTGCGCTAGAGTGCTTGATGTACAATCAAGATGAAGTAGATCTTCTAGAGGACTTGCTGTACATTGAGTCTGACAAGGAGTGTGTGTGTTCGGTTATGTGGGCGTGAGAGACGGAAGAATAAAGTTAGTGTTTATGGGTGTGCATATGACAGTTAGCTTGAGTTCAGAGGATGTTATTTGACCTTGGGTCTGACAGTGAGACTTCTTGTCAGGCTGCCAATCTACAACTCGGAGGCTGATTTACTTCAAGCTGTAGTGGTACCTCATATGCTCCATTAGACTCTCATTCATTTAACCTACGCCAAGGTAATGTACTCAGCTCCATCAACACAGGGATGTTTTGCTTGTTTTTCCAGGCAGGTCAACACTCACCAAAAACACTGCTGATGACTTCATTTCTCGATCAAGAGTTTAACAATTCATCAGTCCATCCAACCTGACCCACCACTTCTATGACCCTTTGTCCCCCAGGGGAGCTGCTCCGGTCGGGTAAGATCTCCGGCCACACAGTGAACGGTGGCTGGACGTCCTGGAGCTCCTGGTCTCAGTGCAGTAGAGACTGCAGCCGAGGGATTCGTAGTCGAAAACGAACGTGTACCTCTCCTGAGCCACGTTACGGAGGACAGACCTGCCTGGGACCTGCCCAGGAGTACCAGGAGTGTAACGTCACACCGTGCCCAGGTCAGATGGATAAAAGATTCAGCTGAACACACATTTACGTCACACCGTGCCCAGGTCAGATGGATAAAAGATTCAGCTGAACACACATTTACGTCACACCGTGCCCAGGTCAGATGGATAAAAGATTCAGCTGAACACACATTTACGTCACACCGTGCCCAGGTCAGATGGATAAAAGATTCAGCTGAACACACATTTACGTCACACCGTGCCCAGGTCAGATGGATAAAAGATTCAGCTGAACACACATTTACGTCACACCGTGCCCAGGTCAGATGGATAAAAGATTCAGCTGAACACACATTTACGTCACACCGTGCCCAGGTCAGATGGATAAAAGATTCAGCTGAACACACATTTACGTCACACCGTGCCCAGGTCAGATGGATAAAAGATTCAGCTGAACACACATTTACGTCACACCGTGCCCAGGTCAGATGGATAAAAGATTCAGCTGAACACACATTTACGTCACACCGTGCCCAGGTCAGATGGATAAAAGATTCAGCTGAACACACATTTACGTCACACCGTGCCCAGGTCAGATGGATAAAAGATTCAGCTGAACACACATTTACGTCACACCGTGCCCAGGTCAGATGGATAAAAGATTCAGCTGAACACACATTTACGTCACACCGTGCCCAGGTCAGATGGATAAAAGATTCAGCTGAACACACATTTACGTCACACCGTGCCCAGGTCAGATGGATAAAAGATTCAGCTGAACACACATTTACGTCACACCGTGCCCAGGTCAGATGGATAAAAGATTCAGCTGAACACACATTTACGTTCGGCGTCGTTCAGCATACGAGCCGCCACCACCCCACATGTGAACCGCCGAACACACTAACACACCTAAACATTCTGTCTGTCTTTCTCTTTCGCTCTCTCTCCTTCCCTTCCTCTCTATTTCTCATTCATATACGCGCCATCTACACACCTGAAACAGGCGACTTCTTAAGAAAACCTCAGTGAAAAAATATTAATCTTTCCAATTTTGATGGTAAAATAACCCAGCACGTCCATGAAAAAGAAATGAAGGAAATAAAAAAAAAAAAAAAACATAAATCTCCTCATCATGGCTGGAATAAAGCACAAAACAACACAATAGGAATGTGTTTCAAGCGTGACGAAGACCCCAGTTCACAGCTGGAATCAGAAACACAATCCCCACAACGTCGAAGACTGTAATTACATTTCAGGGCAATTAAACCCTTTGTGTACTTGCGCGTGTCCTCGTGTGAATGTGCGTGTTTGAGTGCATGCTTGTGTGTGCGTACACATGCGTTCATTTGTGTGTTTGTGCATGTGTGTCATTTTCTATGGCAAAAAGCCACAGACACTGTAGTGTGTCTCTCAGATCCTCCAGCCATCCAAGGGGGATAAAGGAAAGGAAGCATTGTAATTAAAATAAGTGTTGATAGTGAAAGGAGGAAGTAATGTGCAGTCTAAATGGAAATCCTCCAGCTTAGCTTCTTAAGGAGAACACCTGGCAACACACACACACAACCTGGAATTTGGTTTAAATCATAATTAATCATCAAGCTGTTTTGAAGGGAACGCTACGCTAGCATCTCGCTAACATCCCGGCCTGTGTCTGGATAGGATATCATCCTCATCAAAGTCTATCCATCATCATATTTCCTGACACAACAAAGATTGAAAGCTGTGATTTTACCTCTCAATTTATTCAGTGGAGGGTACCTGTCGAGCTTGTCTTGAGTGAGGTTTAGACTCGGGAGCATTATTGCGCTGATGCTCTTTAAGATGATTGAAGATCCTTCATGCCATCCATTTCCCCTGAGTGGTTAGCTGCTAATCCCAGCTAGCTTTGTCCTCAAACACGCACTAACCTTCAGTAAACAGCAAGGTTACTTGAGGATAAGTCATACCCAATTTAAAACCGTTTTCAGGTTTTCAGTTTTCAGAGCTGTATTCTACATAGAAATATTCTACATTTTAATATAAAATAAATTGACAGCCCTTAGGGTATTGAGTAGAGACAATTGAAAATGCTCAACAATGGATGGAATGGTGTTTGTAAAGATTAAAATCTCCACTTTAATAATAGCTCTGGGCTCGCTAACAAAGCAGCTATATTTAGGTCTTGAATTGCAAGACTAGCAATACGCCTCTAGTTCTATTGATCTAGGCAGTGAAGACTTATCAAGTCACCTGAATTGAAGACATTTCACTGAAAATATGCGACTTTGCATAGAGTGAATACTCATGAATAGTAATTCCACTAAAATTAGCACTTGTCTGGAAGTGTGATATTATTTTTGACGTGGGGCACACTTCTAGACATAATCTATCCACCAGTTACGCCACTGCTTTTAAAATTCATTAATGTATTTTCAGAGAAAGAATGAGAAAAAGAGAGAGTGTGACAGAGATATGGCAAGTGAGAAAGAGAAGGTGTTGACATCTGTCTGGTTTTGAAACAAATGAATCTTTCCTGGTTTTCTGCCGTGGCTGGCCGAGATGAGACTATCCGTCATTCGCAGGCAGGAATCGACTGATGTGTCAGTTTACGATAGAGAAATTACACAGAGATGACAAAGGCCAGGGTAACTTCAATTACCACACAGCCAGGACCTTACAGCCCAAGCTGTTTAAAACAAATTCTGACACGCTCCTCAAAATAGAATTTTCTCTTCAGATGAACAAAAAGATTTTGTTTCTACTGATTGCTAAAAGGCCTTGGATAAAACCTGAGCACAAAAGCTTATCCTTAAGATATAGACCAGACAATACAGTTAATTGACAGAGCTACTTTATTTAATCAGGCAAGTCAATTAAGAACACACTTATTTACAATGGTAATCTGGCACATAAAACTGACTCTCTCAAGACATTCCTGTCTTCTTTAAGGTTTGCCTGTAGTTGCCTAGTGTTAATTCCTGGGGAGGTTTTCTGTGACCATGTTCATACTCATTCCCTTTCAGGCTATCATTCCGCATGCTTGTGCGCGCATGCTCACGCGCGCGTGTGTGTGTGTGTGTGTGTGTGTGTGTGGGTGGGCGGATGTGCATGTATCTGAGTCGATGTGAATCCTTGCATGAGTCCACACGTTTTAATCTACTTCAGATGTGACAGCAGGTTTTGTTTCATTCAGCTGCTATCCCCCGCCCCACCCCCACCCCCCCATATCCTCCACTAATTAACAACTGGAGAGGAACTGTCAAGTCCTTGTTGTTCCTCTCTAAATGTAATGCCAAGCACCAGAGGTCTCAAACACTCATGGGCACACACACACACACGCACACACACACACACGCACAAACACACACACGGGCTGATTCTGTTGTGAAGAACATCTTTGACTGTTCCTCGGGGTATTTGTGTCACCTCCCTCTCTCCCTCCCTCTCCCTCCTGGACAGTGGATGGTAGTTGGTCGTGCTGGTCTGGCTGGTCTAAGTGTTCAGTAACCTGTGGAGGGGGTCACTACATGAGGACGCGCACCTGTAATAACCCCCCGCCGGCCTACGGAGGAGACATCTGTCTTGGCCTACACACTGAGGAGGCTTTGTGCAACACACAACCGTGCCCAGGTACACACACACACACACACACACACACACACACATGAATATCTCTTGCCATTTATTACTAAGTTAAATGTATCCTGTTGGTGCACGTGTGTTGATGTTGTTAACAGAGAGTTGGTCTGAGTGGTCTGAGTGGTCCCAGTGTGACAGCGCTGGCTCCCAGGTGCGTGCCCGACACTGTGACGTCCTGTTCCCTACTGGAAACCAGTGTTCAGGAAATCACACAGAAACCAGGGTCTGCCCGCCTGACTCAAACTTTTTACCAGGTAATGCAAACACGCATGATACCACACACCCTACCACACACACACACACACACACACACACACACACCCTACCACATACACATCCTATCACACACACACACACACATCCTACCACACGAACACATCCTACCATACACACACCCTATCACACACACACACATCCTATCACACACACACACCCTATCACAAACACACACACACATCCTAACACACACACGCACATCCTACCACACACACCCTATCACACACACACATCCTGTCACACACACACATCCTACCACACACACACCCTATCACACACACACACACATCCTAACACGCACCCACACACATCCTACCACACACACCCTATCACACACACACATCCTATCACACAAGCACACATCCTACCACACACACACATCCTACCATACACACACATCCTACCATACACACACCCTATCATACACACACATCCTACCACACACACACCCTATCACACACACACACACACACATCCTAACACACACACACACATCCTATCACACACACCCTATCACACACACACACATCCTGTCACACACACACATCCTACCATACACACACACATTCTACCATACACACACCCTATCACACACACACACACACACATCCTACCACACACACACCCTATCACACACACACACCCTATCACACACACATCCTATCCCAGTGCTGTGATGTTTAACCTTAACCTCAGTGCTGTGATATCTAACCTTAACCCTAACCGTAACTCCAGTGCTGTGATACCTAACGTTAACCTAACTGTAACGTTAAAATGCATTTATTACATATTGTAGCAACCAGGGTAAAGCCATTACTCAACCTCTGAAATCCATAAACCCTGTGTGGAGCAGTGAGTAGGGTGCCCACCTTCAGACTTGAATCTTGCCAGTTTGAAACATAGCTTGTTCATTTTGTGCAAATTCATATTGAATGATACGTTTTCGTACCATTTGTAAAATATGATACGTTGTAATAGCGTTCGTAAAATATGTTCCATTTTAGACAATTTGTAATGTATTATACGTTTTGGTAGAGCATTGTAATGTCACATAAAGTAGACTAACATATCGTACGAAATCGGGTGCCATGGATTTACGTAAAATAGTCTACGTAGTCCCGTGAGACCAATGTCTTGTTGTTCCACCAAACGTTCCGACATGTCGGGATGCTATGGCTATTCGTTACACACGTTACATAACAGTGTGTAGAAAATTAAACAGAATTTCTTTAAAACATTCTTGGCTTTCCCTTTCTAATGTATTCCAGTAATAAGACAATATCCAGTTCTAGGTGTTAATTGTGAGTACACTTTGTCTTTCTGAAACCCCTGAGTGTCTTTAGCTCTCTATCATCAGGTTTAATAGGAGTGCCACTCCATAATTGGTCATTAGTAGAGTTGTGTACTTAAGTACTTAATTTCCCTTAATGAGAGCTGATGCAGTACTTATCATACACTACTTCAGGGGTATCTAGTCTTGTCGGGTATGAGAGCTTCTTTAAAATAATGAAAGCTATCTACTGTTGCTTTCAATAAGATCCATTCTTTTCCTCTCCCCTGCAACTTTTCCTTAGGTCTTTAGTGTACAAGGGAGCGTTCTTCAATAAATCACTATTAATAAATTATATACTTATGCAAACGTTGCTGTTTTGAGATTGTTTTGTGGAAAATTCAAGGCATAGTTATCATTAGCATGGAATGAGGAATCATGCGTACCTTCATAATAGCTTGACAAGCTACACTCAAATTCTCTGGAAGCTAGCAGCTCGTGATCGACCTGTGGGAGAGGCCGGCACCACTTATTATTAACCTCTTCCGATGCCTATTGATGAGCTTCATGCTCTGGTACATTTTTGGGTAGAATGCTCACAGACTTCTCTGGTATCTATCCTGTTTTCCAGGGTAACAACTGCTTTCTTCTGTATGTCACACGTTTTAATTGTATCTTAAATTGCTCATTTCACAGAAGTCTCCATTGCTCGCTCAAGTCGGGAAGAGAGAAGATGTGGAGGTATGAGGACTTGGGCTCAAAGTTGTATTATGGTGGGATATTGTCTGGTATCAACAGGTAGTTTATTACACTCCAGAATTCTGCATTTTGCAGTCTAATTGTAAATTTTTGAAACAGTGTTCTCTTTTCCCCCTGTGAAGATTTCAACCTGTTCCACATGATCGCTGTGGGTCTAAGTAGCTCCATACTGGGATGCCTTGTCACCTTACTGGTTTACACCTACTGCCAGCGCTATCAGCAGCAGTCTCACGATGCCACGGTCATTCACCCCATCTCAGCAGCTCCCCTCAACACCTCCATCACCAATCACATCAACAAGCTGGACAAATATGACTCAGTGGAAGCCATTAAGGTTTGTAATACTGTCCCACTCCGTGCTCCTGGGATCGGCTCTGCTGTGGTGCAGTAGAAGCACTTTCAGGTCCCCCCTGTTCTTCGGAGACGTGTAATAGAAAAATTGTCGCTCTCTCAGTCCTTCCTGCGGTCAATGAATGGGCTATAGTACTGTTGGAGTTGTTCCTTAAGTAGTACTGTAGTGGCTCTCGCTAAACTATAGTACTGTAGTAGCTGAATGTGTGTATGTTCTTGTGTCTACCTTGTGTACATCTGAACTGTTCTGTCTCTATAGCCATACAGCCATACACTGCTTTCTCATAAGTTACTAAAGAAATACATTATAATATTACACGTACATGGAGTGAGCTGGTTCCAGGTTTACCTTTTCTGAAAATATCTTTAATCTCATTGGAACGTTCTGGTTTAACTGAATAATAAATCAATAATTTACTTACTTGCTTTTGACACAGATTGCTTGGTTTAGGAAAGACTTAGTGGTGAATTCTATGAAATAAATTGGAATTGAGATCCTATTTTTCTATGAGTTAGTATATCGATGGTGGACAGAAAAATTGCTTTCAGAAGTGTATCCGTCTCCAATAAAAGACTGAACAGACACACTGCCTAAAGTGAATGGAGCCCCTGGTGCAGAACTAATGTTGTGGAATGCCGTTTTCATAGCGGAATACAGATTTGAGAAGTATCCATCTATCATGTAATTAGTGTCTGCTGTGTGAGCATAATCCAGATTGCATAGAGGTTATGGCATTATATGAATATGGACAATGCTCATTTTGCTAAGTGAAAAAATCGAAAGGAAACCATTTGACAAATGAATGAAATGAACTGTTCTACCACAGTCTTTATCCTTGTTTTAACGGCTGGATTGTACATTTGAATATATATATATATATATATATATATATATATATATATATATATATATATATATATATATATCAGCGATTCTGTCATTTCATTTTGTAATGTGAAAGATGAATACCTGGCACTATAATTCTTAAAGGTTTGTTGCTCTTTGCTTGATTAAAATAACCTTTATCATTCAGATGTGCTCTGAAAGACTATGCTCTACAGTGCCAAAGACAAAGCCAGTGTCGCTGGAAGATTGACATTTGAAAGACAGTATTGTCTTTTCTCAGGGAGGTCATACAGTAGTATGTGGCCCCAGGTGGGTCTTCTGGACCTGCATTAGCACAGACTAGCAGACTTCTTCAGTGGGTACATTTAGTAGAACTTTGTCGTCCATTGTGGCTCCAGTGAGGATGACTGTTGCCCGTTCCTCTCCTCCCGCAGCCCGATGTGTCCGTACTTTTGCCCCTGGACGACCCCGGCATGTGCCAGCCTCTGTCTGCTAACATGGGCGTGTCTATGAGTGGCCTGGAGATTTTCTACTAACTTTCTACTGACCTCTACAACATCCCGCCTCTCGACTCTCCTACTAGCCTATCAGCAACCTCCTTCCTCTTCCTCCCCACCACGCCCCCACTTCCTGTGGTGCTTCCTGTGTGTGGCAGGTCGGGGTGGACTCAGTTTCTCTCTTTTTGCTCGGAAATCTCATTCTTTCATACTCATCCCAAGGGGACGACAACTGCGGACTTCCGGAGCCATGATATCTGCTGGTTTTCTCTTCTTTTTTTGGCACGTCAGTCAGTTAGTTGGTAGCTTTTATGCTTTTTGGGGTCTGTCCTCCCTCTGCTAGCACTCATTTTGGTTAGGCTGTAAAGATGCATTTTGATCAATTGGTTATTGATTGGTGAGCGCACTTGCCTGGCCTCCCAGGTCTAGATCCGAAAGAGATATTGTAAACCAGCAGACATTGTGGCTCCAGTGGATCCGAGTTGCCCATCCCTGACATAGGACGACCCATAGGCTTGTGAGAAGGCAGTGTATTCTTCACTCATTTCTTTTCGTGCTGAAATGTCCACTGTGTTCTGACCCTTCTCATTAGCATGTGTTATTATTTTTTGCCAATTCTGTGTTTCGCTGTCTTTTTCTGTCTTACTAGCTCTGTTGGCTATCTTATGATGGGTTACCGTGGAGAAAAGAAACCTTGTTGTAACTGTTCTGTTTTCCCTGCTCTCTGCTAATGGCTAATGCCACCCCGCTGTTCAGAAGGTTTTGTTTACCCCGCTCTAAAATCTCCCCAATTTATCACAGCTAAGAAGGGAGATGGAGTAGATGGAGCTAACAACTGCCTGAAAGCGTCTGATTAATAATTGAACAAAACCATGAGGATACAAGCTCATATACAATACATTACGTTTTCTGTATTTTATTCCCTTTAAAACATGGAACCAATCACGCAGCGTTTAATCTCTAAGTTATGTTTGTCGGTCTCTCTGTATGCCAGCCATGTAAACCTAATAGAGACAGAATAAAATGATATGTGCTTGTGTTCAGTGAATGCCAGCCCCATCAGTTGATATTTACAGATCCATCAATCAGAAACAAATGCAGCATCATCAAGTTCTGAATTATGACGCCTCCAGGGGCTTTCAGAATACACTTAGCCGAGGCAAAAAGACAGAGACTCATGTTGCTGAAGTAGTACCGGGCTCAATGTTTTCGAAACTCAGACAGGATAGAGCAGAGGTACCCTGTGGCCTTTCCTTATTTTCCCAATCGCTTAATCACTCCCAGCCCATTCACATTTCCCTTGTTTGATAAATGTTTGTGTTTGACGTGTCCTGAAGAATGCGGCGATAGGAAAGCTGCTGATGTGGAGACTTTGTAGATCAGATTGGTGGATGTATGGTTTCTCATCATAAAAGGCTAGCTCGCTGGTTATCATTTATTCTGCCTGTTGTTAGTTGTGGCCTCCCAAATGATCTTCATGTTGCCGTCCCTCCAAAGATCCCAGGTTTATTTTTCTGTTAGAAGTATTCCCTTTACCCTGCACTCTCCCATTTGGACTGAATCATCATAAGATCCTTG
Source organism: Esox lucius (assembly GCF_011004845.1). Classification (NCBI taxonomy): domain Eukaryota; kingdom Metazoa; phylum Chordata; class Actinopteri; order Esociformes; family Esocidae; genus Esox; species Esox lucius. The sequence goes on from NC_047589.1 coordinate 19,619,477, forward strand.
TGTTCTGGTTACAATGCAGTTGATACTGACACTCCCTCTACCCGTCTTCTCTCCCTCTTCACTCTGTCTGTCCTACACAGGCTTTCAACAAGAACAACTTGATTCTGGAGGAAAGAAATAAGTACTTCAATCCCCAGCTAGCCGGGAAGACCTACACCAATGCATACTTCACGGACCTCAACACTTATGAGGACTATTAACCCTTTGTTGGGCCACAGCACCAGGGATACACACCCTTGTTCACACAATACCACACCACTATGACCTATTTTGGCCCCCTTTGTGGTTCGCATAATCAAATATTTGACATTTCATGACCCATTCGGCAGCTGCCATCCAATCAAATTACAGCCGCAGTGGGATTCACTGGGAAACAACGAAAACAAAAAACAGTACTTGACTCTCGAGAACACGGGGAGAACTGGAATTTCGAAAAAAGGGATAAAAAGTTATAAAAAAAAAACGAAATCTAAAAAGAAACTGTCTGAATGGGATGGATCCTGTGAACTGTGTTTCCAGCACGGGAACGGTTCTGGTGGAAGAAAACCAGCCACTTGCTTTGCATGATTTCATCTGATGTGTTTTTTCTGTCGCTCTGTTCAGATATGCATGGTTGGCCTTCTAGGCGGGCCATTCACTGGTTTGTAGCCTTGGGACTGCTTTGTCTGCTATGCTAAGGTCCTACCAAGGACCCAAAAGGGGTAGTATTGTTGAAATCTGATTAATTTGACGGTATGTAGTCAAGTGCTTAGCGTACCCAGGGGAGCTGTCACTCAATAGCTACCCCAGGTCGTTGTGGATTCCAACCAATTACATCAGAATTTTAGACTTTTGTTAAAACCTAGTGCTTTTAACCATCTACCATTAAGTAACTAAAAAGACTACCCTTTTTGTTGAAAAAAGGGTGTTGGTTATTCAGATAAAGACCACTTTCAGGATGTAGATATTTTAGAGATCCAGTATGTTCATGTTTCTTTCTGTGCTGGCGTTGGTGTAGCAGTTAGTGACGTTTCGAATTGAGATACCCTAACAGTGTACAATATTTTAGCATTTTGTTGATGTTATTGTATAGTAAGCTCATTTTGAAGCATATGTCCTTGTAGCTTTTATAAGTACATTTACTCAATGTCAGTGGTACAAATAATACCTTTCTTTGTTTTTGCAAAGAAGTAATGAAATCATGCAAGTAAATGAGACATTTGAGAAAAAAAATGCCAGAAATCTGTAACTAGATCATGATTTAACTGTCTCCATACTTTTGATATTTGTTTTTCAATTTTTAAGTTGTTTTCTTGATTTGGTTCGTGGCTATACATTACTTTGTTGGGCCCTGGGTTTTAGTAAAGTGGTACTATTCAAGATGATAGATCTCTGTTTTGTTTAAAGATGATATACTCCGTAACTGAGTAAAATATCCAGTATGTTGGTTTCTTTGATGTTTTCAATTGTAACTAACTATTTTTTTTTTACATGTTTGCTTGTTTTACTGTGCATAAATTAAAAACTGCTTCGTATCCTTCAGGATTGTCAAAGTTCACACTAACTAACAAAAACACAACGTCGATGGGATAGGAACTACATGTTAATCACTCAAGACCACAGCAACAGACTAATTTAGCCTTTACAAGAGTCGGTTAACAGGTCTGAAGTGATGAATGGCAGCAGTGGAAGGATACGTGAAGGATACAGGTACAGAGAGGTGGTGGTTAGGTCTAATGGATCTATATGACGTGGCGATGCGCAGCAGTGTTATTCTCCATCAACCTTCAACCTGACGGGCCATCTGCGTGGAAAGGGTAATGGTGTGTGCGTGTGTACGTGCGTGCGCGCTATTAATCATCACCATCACTGGACCCCTTATGGTGAGAGTGCTGATCCAGACAGAATTGTGGGATTCTGGCCCAGGAGAATCAATCTCAGTATACCTTGACTCCGCTTTATCTCAGAGAGAGAAATGGGACTGGGGGGCCTCAAGAACTCTGCTGCTGTTTTTGGGTCTCTGGAGGATTGCTTCCGGGGTGTATGGGAGCACCGTGTTGGTCTGTGGTCATGTTGGCTCATCTTGAAAAGGCTGAGCTACACACACTTCCCATGTACCGTGGGTGTGTATGTTGTAATGAGCTGTGGCTATCTACCCTCCCCCGACATAATCCTTGATCGATGTGTACTTGCTGAAGTCACACATATAGTAAATCTATAGACACCAGAAGAGCTCTCCTAAGCCTTCCCACTCCCTTGGCTCTGAAACTGGATGGTCCGTGGTGCGCCTATTCAGCCAAATACATGCTACAGCAGCCCTCTCGGGCCCTGACATCAACGTAAGAATAATGCAGGAGGATGGGCTCTGTCTCGCTCAGAAAGACGATCTGGGCTCGGTCTCTACCTGGCGCCCTGTTAAAAGAGTTTCCCAATATACGCCGTGGTCTTCTGTCTCAATGTCCCCTGTCCCAGCAACACTGAATTGACAGTTAGACTGATTGCACACCTCTCCTGTACCTCTCACGTCTCATTTAGCCAGTTTAGCACGTTCATAATCTATTGTCTGCCACAGAGAAGGGTGCGTTTGTGAATGCACGCACGCGTATGCTGCTTTGTCATGTTACACACTTCAATCTGCCAATTAGACTGTCTACAGAGGACTGTGAGTGACAAACAGGGCGAGTGAGTGGCATTGTTCTTGTCGCGGGCTGACAGAGCGTGGATGTTCCATTAATCCCTACCCCCTCAGGAGTTCTCGTCTCTCATTCACATTTACATCAGAACGTCCTGAAACACCTCAAAACACTCACAGTTTTCGGTCTGCCATTCATAACAGAATCCACTGTCTGCAGAAACGTTCTAACTTAAAGGGGCAATTAACAGCTGAGAGAGTAACAAAGCGTTCTACCCGGATAACTGTTTAAACAAATCACTACACTGAAAGACAAACCTGGATAGATTAACACTTCAATAACACCTGGAGCAGAACCAATAGGTGGAAACAAATTTGACAGAAAAAGTATTCATTTATTATGTATGACACTATGACAGTAGAACTAATAATCATGATATTAAGATAGCAAGAATCATTGAGTGCATACATAATTAATTTATATATATATATATATATTTTTTTTTTTTATGGTTCTAATTGGCATATTACCAGAGTGATTGTCAGGATGGAAGACTTAATGTGAACAGGTGTTATGCATAAGGACATAGGGTATTGGCCTTCATGAGATCTTTTTGAAACTGTATTGCAGTGGAAAGAAATCAAGCTGGTGTTAGTGTGCCTACCAGATGAAACTCAGTGTGGAGGTGAAGTTAATGTAACCGCATGTGAATCTGAGTCTGGTGATGCCCACACTACCTGGTGAGAAAACAGGTCAATCTCACTACATGCCAACACATACGTGCGCGCACACACACACACACACACACTCAAACACACTCAGCCTCACAGCATTATGACCACATGTCAGCCATATGTCCACCGCTCTACAACAGCCCTACACTCTCTCTCGCCCGCTCCCTCTCCCTCTCTCTCTCTCTCTCCCTCCTACCTCTTTCTCACACACAGACAGATATAATTGTTTTCTCATGTCAACCAGTCATTCCTGACATTAGCAACACGGCGCAGACAGCCTAAAGGCCTGAGAGTCACACGAGGCAGGGTTATCACATTAGAAGGATGTTCTTCTGCCTCTAAAACAGACACTGTAAGTAAAGCAAATTTAGATTGTGCTTCAGGCCACAGAGGATATCTATGAATATTGATACATGTGAAGTGAGTACTTCACTTCTATAAATCCTCAATAACAAGGCTTGAATTAAGCTGCCATCACTGTGACAGTCCCCATGTTAGACTCACCCAGTTTCACCCAGTAATTTGAGTGACGAGTTTGAAAAAGACATTTGATTTTATGAAACACTAAAGCTGCCCCCGACACTGAACACACATGAGGGTTAAGTTATGAGATGAAATAATCCAAGTGTTACCTATGTGTTTGTTCTGTTGCAAGGTTCTATTATCACAAAGGGCTGACGTAACCCAGCTTCTGAACAATAATTACTGGGTGCTGGGGGGAGAACCTAGGAAATCCATTTAACACCACTGATAGTGTTACCAGGTTCCCTTACCAACATAGCAGATATGACAGAGGTCCAGTTAAAGTCCTCTGTCCCATATAAGCCCTTTCCCCTTCCTCTCCTCTCTGTCCTGTAGGGGTAAACCAGCAGAGCTAAGGTCAATGCGGGACGGAACCCGCCCTGGCTGTGTCTTAATGGGTTCTCTCTGCCAGCTGGGGAATAGACACCAACACAGAGATTCTACACCAGCTGGTGGACTGATCAACGCCATAGAAATCTAAGCCAATCAGAGAATACATAGATTCCATAGACTCTGCTGCCAACTGGAGGATAACATTAATAGATACCTCCAGAGAAATGCAGGCCAGTTGGAGGACAGACGTCCCCATAGTGGTTGACCCAAGACATCTGGTCCCCCAGGTGCGTCCACAGTCCCAGAGTGCAGCTGCAGGAAGCCACGGGATGCAGAGGAGATGCCAGGTCTAACACCACCATAGTCTATTGAACCATAGAAGGACCAACAACACTCCGCATTCAGTTCATTCAGCTCACTGAAAGCCGACAGTTGGACTTGCCAAGATGACGGGTTCAACCATGGTCGTAGGATTCTAACTGACGCTCTGTCCCTCTCACCTCCGTCCATTATCTGCTTTCCTTTAGCGTTCATGGGAAGACTTCGGTCATTGGGTGTGTGCTTCCTCCCGAGCACACTCCCAATCCATCACCACCCTCTGTTCTCTTCTCTCCCATCTCTCCTCTCGGCCAGATTTCCCACAAATAGGTTCTGATCCTGTTCATCTTTGCCAGCTACACGAACCCTGTTACCCTCATTTAATTCCTCCTTTCCCCTCTCTGTGGCTGAGCAGAGAGACGCAACAGCTGCGATCTAGATCAGTGTCATAACACTTGTCACATTGGTAATGACTTTGATTGAGCTTATTATTGATAATCCACTGGGACATAGATGTGCATCCAGATATCAGCTTTGTGGAACGGACAAGAAAATAAACATGCATGCTGCGCACACCACCCATATACCATGCTAGGTCTAGTGGGTTAGCGAAGCCTGCAGCACATTCGTATGGGGATTCTGGTTATGTGATTATGAAAGGCTAAACAGCTTAGGGACAAGGCCATTTGGCATTCAGTGTCATTAAAATATTTAGGGCACAGAGGCCACATCCCAGGGCACAAAGGCCATTGAGTGAAATAAGAGGATTTTTATTTTTACATTACCCCAGTTACACAAAAGTACACTGCGAAGTACCCTTTAACATCACAATCAACTGTGCTAATGTGTACGACCTAAATAAACAAATATAATTACTTATTTGTGTGCGGAGAAAGTCTTTTTTTATTTTTTTTCACCATAAATGCTAAGATGTTGAGTGAGTAAAACCTAACGTTATTTCTCGAAGCTCTCAAAATGTGTTCAGGTATATTCTTCCGTACTCTCCCACGCCGTGGTCGGACCTTTCTCGCTTCTCTGTTGCTCACGAACGCACCTTCCAAAACAGAGCGGGTTAATTCAGTTAACCTTCCAAAACTGAGCGGTCTGATTCAGTTAACCTTCCAAAACAGAGCGGTCTGATTCAGTAAACCTTCCAAAACAGAGCGATTTTGATTCACTAAATAAGTCAGCTAACGATCGATAACTAGCTGTTCTTGTTGTTATTCTCAGTTGTGATCCTGCTGACTTTGAATGATGCGATGTGTGACGCTGCTTCTAAAATCATCAGATAGTGATATTGATTGAATGTCCATGGTGAAACCGTCATTCTGTAAGAACTACGATGTAACGTTTTTAAGTTTTGTTTAAGACACACTTCACACACAAACCTACGGACAAACAAACGGTCTGCTGACTGCGAGATTTTGACAGCATGGTGGCCGTTGGGCGTACAGTGATTTTCAGGGCATCACGGCCAGAGCAAAGGGCAACATAGTGAAATTCCTACCCTCATTGCTATATTAAATTAACTTAAGTTACATTTTACATCAGGGATGCACAGTTTGGAACTAAAGCATATGCTCTACATTTGCCAGTTAGGATTAGGCTGAAGTGAAAACTGGGAATGCATTTACTCAAAAACAAATAGTTTGAATTAATCATGAAGGAAAAAAAGGGAGTACATGAAACATGACAGTGTTTAACAGAGTAAATGTCAGTTTTTGTTGTTTAAGCAAACGTTGGTTAACTCAGCTGTTGCCTATAGGTTAGTGCAGCAGTCAATGCTACTACCTCCAGTACTGTCCATATACTGTTGCAGCATGGGTTTGATTCCAGCCAGTTTCAGTGCATACGTGCAAGATTACCCCTTTAAGTACCTGACATCTTGCATCTTGCACATCTTGCACGATGGTCGTCTGGCTCATTCCTGTTAGGTGAATATGTATGTTTGTGCATGGTTACATATCACCATGGGAGTGTGGGTGTTTGTGGCGGAGCAGTTAAAAACCTCAGTCTAACAACCGGGGATACCCTCAAGCAAAAGATTTTGTAGGAAAACACAAAAAGGAGCCCTTCTCTGGGACTCAACAAAATAAGCCTTCAAGATGTAACAAAACGTCCTCATAGAGCAGTCAAGAAAACGTACCTTGTAACTCAACGTTTTATCAGCAACACTGCCACGCTGCACGTTCCGCTTATGCCCATCTTTCCCCTTTGGGTGTTTCCAGGCGGCTTATCTAGGGCCCTGGCCAACTAGGCAACTAACCTGCAGGTGTACTGAGACTGGTCAGGTGTATTTACACCTGGGAGGGGGAAAGGGGGCCAGCAGATCCAGGCAGTGCCTCCATCTTGTGGCCATGTAGCGCCCCTCCTCTGTGACATGGCTCCACATCACATGTATGTATATGGAGATGTACTGCGACTGTATGTATGTTGAATCCATATAACAGACTGGTGGCTCCCAGTCCTGTTAGGTAAATTATGGGGAACACTGATAATAACCCTCTGGTGAAATATAGTGTGTCACCAAATGAACGTGAAGTTTATGATTAGTGTTTCTTGGGGTGGATTACCCCTTTAAGTACCCGTTTGGTTTTAGAGGCAGTGTTTTCAGTATATGTTCCCTGGGGTATGGTTTGTCCGGGTGATTAATGGCAGCCCTCAACTCGGGCACTTAAACCCTACAGGGATTGTTGCTCATAAGAAAATGGATCACCTTAAATAAGAGAAAGATCGAGACAGAGACATTTGTAATTTCGGGCGTCTGTTTAACTCTGCAATCATTACACTACAGAAAAGTAATCATTGCACTTGGTAGGACCTAACCTCTTCCCCAGGCTATTGCGTAGCGGCCATATGTAAGCCTGGCACAACAACCAATCAAAGTTGGGCTATGTCGGAATAATAGGCTTTGTTCATTCATTTGAATAGTCTTCTGCGGGTCACATATTTGAGCATACAATTAAAATGAATATCCCAGCCCTACAGAGTAATGCTGTGCTGTTGGTAAATATTGGGTTGACGAGCAGCCCTTGCTATCTCGGCCTGGCAGGCTCCCCTGTCCACTGAGATTCTCTGCTTTTGACCCTCATGTGAATGCTGAGTCTCTGGGTTCCTGGGGCTCTGCCATGTTAAGAGGCTGCGTCATGTCATGTCTCTGTGTGTTCAGCCTTGCATCAATGTTAGATAGTGGTCTGTTGACGTTCCTTTGGTGGCACGCTGCTGTACATGGCAAAGTGTTTTTTCCATTTCCTGGTTGGTTCTGTCCTGGGTATCTTTGAATAGGGCTTCAGAGACGGGAGGATTGTCTGCAATAATTGCTCCTGTGTTATCTGGTGTCCTGTTGGATCTTAGTTATGGTCCCTCTAATTCTCCTGGGTCTTACTCTCTCAAGCACACACACTCACTCATACACATACCCACACTTCAGGAGGACCTGAGCCCTAGGCCCATGCCTCAGGATGTTTTCTCTGGCGGAAGTACATTTGTACACCCTCTATAACTGCTGTGATAGTCAAACGTTATGTAAATCTCAATTGGCTTTTCATAGGTGACACAGCAAGTTAGTCTGTGGGCAGCAAAATCACGCAGAATCTAGATCACCAGCGCAACCTAATAGATTTTAGATTGGCACCGCTAGGAGTTTGAGACAGACCCAGGAGAATGACCTGACATGTGTAGGCTTCCCAGAAGGCACAGCGGTCTAAGGCAATCTTCCGGAGCCCCAAGCTGACCACTAATGTCTAGACTGAGTGGCTGGGATGCCCCAAGAGCAATGCAAATCATCCGGCTTGGGCACCTGCCAAGCCAACTGTGATTGTCAGGTATGTGTGCACTCATAATAGGACAAAGCCATGTAAACTTGTAATATCCAGCCGACACAGCAGGAACGGCCACTCTGCAGAGCCTGGTTCTGCCGCTGTGATTTAACATCTTATTGCTTACGTATGGGTGTCTGTAGAAAGCACTTGGTGACAACTGCTGATACAAAAGGGCTTAAGAAAACAGATATGATTGATTGAAAATGAAACATACAGTAGATTTGAGTTTAATGACAAACCATGAGTTCCCCATTAACTCTCATTCTCGTCTACCAAGGTTCGTTCTTATAGTCTTACAGAGCATTTAGGCCAGATATTGGCTGTACTTCAGTCACATTAATTCAATGCCTTTCTCTAATGAGCTTTGTGATGAGATATTGATCAACAACATTCAGTTTGCCCCAGGAAGTACTGCACTAAAGGAAAAGAAAAGAAATAATATTGTAAATTTGTCTAGAGCTTATGCATAGATCTGAATCAAAGAGCCGAGCTACCAATCTCTTTCCGGCATGAAACAAACCAATTAGTCAACTAATACTACAACAGTTATAGATGGTAGAGCAGGCGAATACCAGTGAAGGTCATAGAGGGAAGATAGCAGGGAGCTAATGTCATCTTTTAAGTTCCATGCAGAAAGTAAATGTTTCAACATTCCATGTGTTAACATTCTGTTCCTGGTCACTGATAACCTCTGTAACCCAGTGATGAGAAGAAAAAAAAAAGATCCCAATCTGCCTAGAGATCCCAAACTCCAGGTAGGGCCATGTTACAAAAAACCCAGTCTGCTGTAATCAGATTCATTCAACAGTCAAACACAACCTTTGCCAACCTCCCCAAAAATCTAATCGATGACCTTTCCAAATGAGGGTTAATTTGTCTGTATAACCTCTCTAACATATTTTGTAAACTTGGCCTTCCACAGAACCAATACAAATTGTGCTTTTTAGCACTTAACCAAATGCAAGAGATAAGTAATCATCTAAAAAACTCAACAATTCTAGATGACATGGATAAAAACATTTTGTCCTGATATTCAAGGGGAAACCCCTCTACAATGTTTAATTATTTTGTATGTGTCCTGGTGTAGGGAGATGATCAGATCCAGTATGGGCATGAGTGATGGTTGTAGTTAGGACCGTGATTGACCTATCTCACCCTGCGCATCAAACTTCAGTACAGCTTTAAGGATTCTTCATCACAGGGCAAACAAAGACAGATGAACACTTGAAGATATTAAATAGCCAGCCCTTTGTGATTATTCATAATATGCCTTGGACATATTTTTGGAACTAAGCGTTTCAGAAATGCTCGAGAACTTCCAAGAAAACTCCAGGAAACAACAGTAAAATTAGAAGGCAACAACCAGGTATAAATAATAGAAACTGTGCTCTATTATAATGGAGCATGCATTTCTCCAATAAAATGTGTGTTTAGTTGCAATCCAATACATTTTACAACTGAAGGGTTTATTCGTTTGCAGCTAGTAGTATTTTGGACTGTACCAATCAGGGTTGAAGTGATACACACACATTAAAATGAAGAGGCCCAGACATAAGGCCTGTCCAAAACTGATGTAGATACTATACAAATGTAATAATAACAATTGATTGTATTTGTAAAACGCTTTTCATTATAGAGGAATAAACTCAAAGTGCATGAAAAAGAAAATAAGAAATAAGAAAATAATAATATTAAATAAATAAAAGAACTATCAGATAAGTTATCATAAAAATGAAATAAGATGTATACAAATTATATACATTAAACTATAATGACAATAAAGTAAACTAAAATTATAATACATATTATATAATAATAATGTACAGTATAATTTGATTAAAGGGAAGGGTAAGCCAACAGATAGAGGTGGTTCTTAAGACCTGCTTTAAAAGCCATGACTGTCTGTGCAGCCTTGAGGCTGTCAAGAAGGAAGGTCCAGAGGTGAGGTCCAATGAAAGAAAAGGCGCGGTATCCCATTTTTCAGAGTTCTTGGTTCACTGAGCAGATTGTCGTTGCTAGACCATAGAGGTTCATAGGGGGAGAGCAGGTCAGATAAGTAGACAGGTCCCAAACCATTGATAGCTTTATAGACTAAAAGGATAATTTTAAAGTCAATTCTTTGAGGGACACAAAGTCAATAAAGGTCAGCAAATGTGTCAATTTGGATACAGCATTTTGCGGCGTACCAAATTTCCATCTGTAGATTTTATCCTAATAACTGTTTTTCTTGGAACTTTTGAGATGATGCATTCTTATTTAGGCTGCCGCCAACTAAAGAATGCTTGGAGTTCAAATGATATTCATACTGAGTTAGTAGACAACTTTTTAACTTTTGATATTTACATATTTACAGCTCATGTGTATCCACCTTCCTAGATGTAGGAAGATGAGTTGAGTTTTGGGAGCCTGATAATAATTATATAATTATTACACATTATGTTGAGAATTTGTTACCAGGTGTACTGTATCCTGTGCTCTGGGTGGGAATAATATGCTTTCCCTCACTTGAATGATACATCTTGACAGTAATATACTTTCTCCATCAGCCACATGCCATGTTCGCTGGGTGGGTAGGTAGAAGGTGGTAGAATCGAATACCTCCCTGTGCAGAAACAAAACACAGCCGGATTGGGTGTTTCAGTATGCCTGCTGTGTATCCACCCATGGTTACATCCTCCCATCTAACTACAAGGAACACCATGCAAACACAAACATCTGTACACAGACACAGACACACAAACAAAGAAACAAACAAAGAAATTGACACATGCAGAGTGGTACTGCAGTGCTCAACAGGAGTGGCAGCCTCAGACAGATTTGAGACATGTAGTGTTGGCTCCAGTAGACTCCCCTCAGACCTACAATGGGTCTTTATACATTTACAGTAGGTGGAGAAAGGACATGTTCTAGAGTTGTGTGAGGGATGTGTGCAGATGGGTGTGTGTGTGTGTGTGTGTGTGTTTATCCTCTGCTGAAAGAGATGGGAGGTCTAAGGAGAGGTGAACAACAGGTCGGGAAGTGAAATCCCATTTTGTTCAGAGGGGAGAAAAAAGAAGAGGAAGATAAAGAGTGAAATAGAGAGAGCGAGAGTCGCAGAGAGAGAAGAGAGAGAGTGAGATGCTGGGGATTTAGATATACATAAACACCTGGAAAAATCAGCCAGGGGGATCCTGTAGCTTTCTGATATTTATGCTCTGATGTCTCTCTCCCCTCACCTCTAGATTGACTGGTTGAGTTTTGAGGTTTGGGCATCTCCTGGGTAGAAAACGACTCTTACATCAGATGAGATGAGGTTTGTCTCTACTTGCCGTCAGGTTCAGTTTAAAGCCAAGGGGATTCATTGTGAATGGAGTGTCTGTATGTGGTGTGTGTGTGTGCATTGTGTCTGTGTTTACATAAGGAAGTCAGATCACTCTCTCACTTTGACTCCATTCTTGGTTATTTGTTTTGAGTGCCTTTTTAGATAAACTTTTAAAATAGATGCCGAAGACACAGTTCCCTTAAGAGCAAACAAAGGATATGAAAACAATGAAAACATCCCAGTATAATACACCCCTCTGAGCCTGGGTCTTCTCTAGGTTTCTTCCTAATATTCGGCCTTCTTAAGGAGTTTTTCCTAGCCACTGAAATTCAACACTACTGTTGTTTGCTCCTTGGGGTTTAAGGCCGGGTGTTTCTGTTATAGCACTTTCTGACAACTGCTGTTGTTAAAAGGGCTTTATAAATAAATGTGATTGATTGATTGATTGTAAAGACCTATATACCATAGAATAACATTTCAAAGGAGTTTCTACTGATAAATGAAGTTCTAGTTAAATTGTCCTCTGACACAGACCTAGAATCAGCTTTCTTTAATTAGGGTGGAAATGGCGGGAAATTGTCTATAGATCAGCAGCCGACAACTTCATCACATTAGTATATTGTGAGCATTTAGTCACCATCAGACTGTGGTGAAATAGAGAATATCATGGTGCGTAATGAACACAGATAGAGATTTACATTGTATGATACTGGATTCCTGCTTATGCCCTTTGGGTTTCATATCAATTTGTTCTCATTTTGCTATCCATCACTGTGTGTGAAAGACAAAAAGCAAGGGAGGGAGATAAGAGCTAAGAGAAAGAGGAAGAATGAAATGATGGAAGAGGAAGAAAAGGCCCAACGGAGGGAGAGGGAAGGCAGGGAGAGAATGAGAGAAAGAAGGAAAGAAGGGAGAGGTGGGATATACAGAGGGAGGCAATGAGAAGAATGAGAGAAGGGAGGGAAGGAAGACAGGAGAAGGGAGGAGACAGAGAGAAGGCAGTAAGGGTACTGAGACGAGACAAAACCAGGAGCAAGAGGAGACAGGGAGCTGACAAACAGGATAGAGGAAACCGAGAAGAGACAGGCAGGGGACAGAGGGGAGACAGAGAGGAGACAGACAGGGGACAGAGGGGAGACAGAGAGGAGACAGACAGGGGACAGAGGGGAGACAGAGAGGAGACAGACAGGGGACAGAGGGGAGACAGAGAGAGGACAGAGCGATTGGCAGAGAGGGACACAGGTAGGGAGACAGAAATCTGGAGGAAATGTAGAGGAAATGTAAAAATAGAAGGCAGAGAGCAACAGACAGGCAGAAAGAGAAGTTTAGATAAGGGGAGAGATGTCTCAGAGAAAGAATGTCTGGCCCGGAAAGAAATGCCTCCCAAATGAGGACAGATCTGGAGGATGGAGAGGCCGGGTATAAGCCACCCTGAGCCCCCATTACTGAGGGGACAAGATGGATGGGACTCCTCCCCTCAGAGAGGAAGAAATACACAGCGTCACACACACAACAGCACACACTAATACTTTATTCATCCAATATTTATACAGTTAATCCCATTGAGATAAACATCTCTTTCCCAGGAGGCCTGTGCCAATACAGCTGTATAGACATAGAAAATGTTGTGTTAGTCCCAATTTCCTGACACACAAAACACCGTAAACACACTATTCTGTAGTAGACACACACACACATATTGATCAGACGCATAAAAGTACTAAACCATTCTATTTGCATTCAGATTGTTTCATTTCTGTGTATATAATATTTTAATATACAAAATGTAAAATGCGAATAAAAACCAAATGCAATGATGTGCAAATAATGTAATCCCTATATTTAATTGAAAATAGTACATAGACAAGATACAAAATGTTAAACCAGAGAAATGTTATTGTATTTGGAAAACTACATTGCCCATTTTGAATTTGATGGCATGTTTACCACTGTGTTGCATCACCTCTTAATTTAACAATACTCTGTAAGCGTTTGGGAACTGAGGAGACCAATTGCTGTAGGTTTGAGTGTATTGTTTTTCCATTCTTGCTTGATATATGATTTCAGATGCACAACAGTTCAGGTCTCCTTTGTCGTATTTTTCGTTGCATAATGTGCCAAATGTTTTCAATGGGTGACATGCAGCTGTAATACATGTAGAATGTGGTTTGGCATTATCTTACTGAAATTAGCAAGGCCTTCCATGAAAAAGGCATAGTCTGGGTGGCAGTATGTGTTGCTCCAAAACCTGTATATATTGTTCAGCATTAATGGTGTCTTAACAGATGTGCAAGTCTCCCATGCCATGTGTACTAATGCAGCTCCATACCATCACCGATGCTGGCTTTTGAACTGTGCACTGATAAGAAGCCGGATGGTCCCTCTCCTCTTTAATGTGGAGGATGCGGTGTCCGTGATTCCTAAAAATAATTTACAGTTTAGATTCATCAGACCACAGGACAGTGTTCCACTGTGGCTCAGTCCATCTAAAATGTGCTTGGGCCCAGAGAATGCAGCGTTCTTGTTTAAATCAGGTTTCTTCTTTGCATAGTAGACAAACTGTGTACACAGACAGTTGTTTTTGGAAGTGTTCCCATGCAATGCCCATGCAGTGATATCCTCTATAGGATCAAGTCAGCTTTTTATGCAGTACCGTCTGAGGGCCCAAAGATCACGGCCATCCGATATTGGTTTTGGTCTTGTCTCTTTTGCGTACAGAGATTTCAGTAACACTTTCCAATAAGGGTACATGAACTACAATTAACAAATGCAGTAGTTCACATGAATGAATGATGAAAAAAGACACAAACAAACAGTTAATAATGATAACCCCTGCGTTATTAATTATTTACAAATGCATTAACTAACATTGTGTATTGTCATTTGTTCATGTTGAGACAGAACTTGAACTCATGTCGTTAGTTAGTTATTATTAATGTTTGATAATTCATCACTTTACTTAAGGGGCCACAAAATGATTAACTAATGGTGAAGTATCAGTTACTAAGGGTTTTTAGCTACTCGTGTGTCATTAGTTAGTGATTGTTAAGGTAGGATAATTCATCCATTTCTTTAAGGGGACACAAAATAATTGACTAATGGTGAGGTATTCCTTATTAATGCTTTTTTCCAGCTCAATGGTTACTCAGTGGGCCAAAAGAGTATGAACTAATGGTTTGGTGTTAGAATACTAGTGATAGCACATAATCCTCCTTTCAAGAATGACAGGATTAACTAAGTGTAGGCTATAAAGACCATTTGTAAAACACTCTAGAAACCACTCTGGAAACATGGACATCATGGAGTAAGAGATGAGTAATGTATGTTCAGTAGACGTGTAAACAGGCAAGTCTTAAAAAAAGAAACAGTCACATTAATCAGTCAATCAATTAATCAGTGAAAAGCCGTTTTCACATCAGACATTTCACAAAGTTCTTATACAGCAGTAATGTGTAAAACACCTTAATGTTCAGCTAGTGTAGTAAAATCTGGTAAAAGGATTAGACAATTGCAAATTACCTTAATGTTAACACGAATATAACATGGCGGAGCAAGCTACCAAAGTGCTAACCGAAACTAACAAACACTTGACTGGAGCAAGCGACCATACAACTAAATGCGACCATACATTTTGTGTGGGTCACACCTACTTGAAGACGCAAGTAGCCAGCCTACCTTAGTAATAATGGTTGCCGCACTGTAATCATATTAACAAATTGGATTATCTTATTAATAATGTATAGTACTTCACCTATTCATGCAAACAACTAGCTACATGAATGCATTTCCTGCATCAACATTAATAATGACAGTGTTCCCACAAAAAAGACATGAGTTTATGTCCTGTGTCAACATGAACAAATGACACTACACACTGTTAGTTAATGCATTTGTAAATCATTAATAATTTAAGGGTTATCATTATTAACCGTTTGTTCATGTCATTGTTCATCATTTGTTCATGTTAACTACTGTATTCGTTAATGGTAGTTCATGTGCCCTTATCGGAAAGTGTTACCGAGATTTCTTCGGATTCACTGAATCTTTTAATGATATTATGTTTCGTAGAGTAACTCTTTGCAAATTTGAGTTGAGAAATGTTATTCTTAAATTGTTGCACTTTTTGCCCACACAGTCTTACAGTGTGGTGAACCCATCTCCATCTTCACTTCTGAAAAACTCATCCCCTCTGGGATGCTCTTTTCATACCCAATCATGTTACTAACCTCTTGCCAATTAACCTAATTAGTTGTTGTTCCACCGGATTCTTTTTTGTATTACACAACCTTTCCAGTCTTTTGTTACCCCTGTCCCAGCTTTTTTGAAACCTGTTGCTGGCATCAAATTGAAATTAAGCATATATTAAAATGTTCAGTTTCAACATTTGATATGTTGTCTTTGTACTATTTTCTACTGAAAATAGTGTTTAAATGATTAGCAAATTCGTGCGTTCGGTTTTTATTGCCATTTTAAACAGCGTCCAAACTTTTTTGGAAAAAGGGTTGTATAAATTCAACATATTGACATTAACAGCATTATAAATCAAGACATTTTACCTTATGTAACCGAGTTATGATTATGTTCTCTCTGTACTTCTTTATGTCCATCCAAGACAAGCAGTTAATTTTATTAAAAGCAGACTAATAATTTTCTCCCTACATCCCATCTACGTCCCTTAATGGCAATAAAGCTGAGGTTTTATGGAGCGAAACTAAAGCCCTTTTTATGAATGTCTCTTGGTCATCGGCTGTCATCAATAACAGAACATGCTGGGGGACGTGATCAGTTAGGGGAGATTTATGGAGATTGGAAAACAATGTAGTGGTAGGCCAATGGCCGTATCTCAAATGAAATTCTATCCACTATTTAGTACACTGATTTTTACCGGGGCTAAGAAATCCTTGGCCCTCTGAAAAGATCTACCAATCAGAATCAGCCATAACAATATGGCCTTATATTGTGTAGGTCCACCTTTTGCCACCCAAATAGCCCTGACCTGTCAAGGCATGGACCTCTGAAAGTGTGCTGTGGTATCTGGCACCAAGACGTTAGCAGCTGATTCTTTAAGTCCTGTAAGTTGCGAGGTGGGGCTTCAATGGATTAGACCTGTTTGTCCAAGTCTCAGATCCTTACGCTTGCCCATTTTTCCTGCTTCTAACACATCAACTTTGAGGACAGAATGTTCTCTTGCTGCCAAATATATTCCACCCACTGACAGGTGCCATGAGAACAAGATTATCAGTGTTATTCACTTTACCTGTGCTTGGTCATAATGCTATGGCTAATCGGTGTATATGCCTGGGCTCCTTCACTAAAAGATAGATATTATTATAGTCAATGGGCCCTGCCAAGCCAGGGTCCCATGAATCACACCCACCTTTCCTCACTTTAGCGTCCTATAGAGGGAATTGGGAGTGTTTTGAACCCCTCCCGCGACACTACAGTATATCCAGAGGTACCAGCAGATGTTGTTCTAGAACTTGGATATAACTGTCAGCATTGATGGTGCCTTTCCAGATGTGTAGGCTGCCCATGCCACACGCGCTCATGCAAGCCCATACCATCAGAGATGCAGGCTTCTGAACTGAGCGCTGATAACAACTTGGGTTGTCCTTGTCCTCTTTAGTCTGGATGACATGGCGTCCCAATTTTCCAAAATGAACTTCAAATTTTGATTCGTCTGACCACAGAACACTTTTCCACTTTGCCACAGTCCATTTTAAATGGCCCAGAGAAAATGTCTGCGGCTTCTTTTTTGACCTATAGAGTTTTAGCCAGCAACGGCGAATGGCACGGTGGATTGTGTTCACCGACAATGTTTTCTGGAAGTATTCCTGAGCCCATGTTGTGATTTCCATTACAGTATCATTCCTGTATGTGATGCAGTGCCGTCTGAGGGCCCGAAGATCACGGGCATCCAGTATGGTTTTCCGGCCTTGACCCTTACGCACAGAGATTGTTCCAGATTCTCAGAATCTTTGGATGATATTATGCACTGTAAATGATGATAACTTCAAAATCTTTGCAATTTTTCTCTGAGAAACTCCTTTCTGATATTGCTCCACTATTTGTCACCAGCATTGGGGGAATTGGTGATCCTCTGCCCATCTTGACTTCTGAGAGACACTGCCACTCTGAGAGGCTCTTTTTATACCCAATCACGTTGCCAATTGACATAATAAGTTGCAAATTGGTCCTCCAGCTGTTCCTTATCTGTACATTTAACTTTTCCGGCCTCTTATTGCTACCTGTCCCAAATTTTTTGGAATGTGTAGCTCTCATGAAATCCAAAATGAGCCAATATTTGGCATGACATTACAAAATGTCTCACTTTCAACATTCGCTATGTTATCTATATTCTATTGTGAATTAAATATACGTTAATGAGATTTGTAAATTATTCCATTCCTTTTTTACTGACAATTTGTACAGTGTCCCAACTTTTTTGGAATCAGGTTTGTACATTCAACAAACTATTCATTGATATGCAACTGCTTGTTAGGGTTAGGTTAAGAATAAGGTTTAGGGTAAGGATTAAGGTTGGGGTTAGGATAAGGATCGAGGTTTTGGTTCGGTTAAAGGTTAGGGTTAGTAGATAGTTAAAATGTTACTGATAGTCGGTAGATAATCTTTAGAGCATGTACACAAAACCTTTGGGACTCTGAAAATAAAGTGTTCCATAACTTATATGAGATATAAGGGCAACATGTTTCAAAGGGTTGTTAGATGATCAATAACGCGAAAGACAGGGTGTTATTTTGGTTTTTTGATGAGCATGAGGATTGTTGTTGTGGAAATACAAAAAAAGAGACAGATATAAGGGAAGAGAGAGATTGGAGAAAGAACCAGAGGAATAAAAAGTGTCAGATGGAGAGACAAAGAGAATGTAATACAAAAAGAAAGAGTGAGATGGAGGACAACCCCTTCCTTTATTAACCTCTCCATTGTGGGACAGGGCTCCTGCAGTGTTTAGATTAAAGATCTGATTTGGTCTCTTCACCCAGGGAGACATAATGAGGTTCCCAAATATGATTTGGATCCTAGCCGGAGGACAGAAAGTCTCTTTCTAAGGGCTATCCCTTGTTGCAGTAGCATTTCTGAAAGGTTTATTTTCATCCTGTGCCACTTACATAGAGTCATATTTGACTGAGGTTTTACTCTTCTTTGCCCTTAATTTACAATTTCTGCCAACTAAGCTAATACATGGAATTATTTTAAGATGGTCACACCATTGATCATATAGCAATTCCATTTTTTAAGTATATGTATAATACATAGATAAATGTAAATGTAATACCATTTCAAAAATGATGGCATTAAGCAATTTTTCTCCAAATGGTAGTTGGATACTAAATGGATCTGAGCAAAATCATTTTTGTATTTCAGGGACCACTGAGTCTCTCTGCTGTATTTACTAGTTTGTAGCTGGATCCAATATGTCCTGATATTTGTTCAGGAAAAGATGTTGGCGAAGAACCCATTTGTAAGTAGTGCCAACAGTGATAGTCCACAAAGATAATTGTGTAACCTAGACTACCTTCCCAATAAAAACTAATATACAGACATGTTTGTGCCTCCTGAACATGATGCTATGATCAAACATAACATCTAACAAGCCAAACTGTAATAGATGAATGCCTTATGCTGACAGACAGGACATCTCTTCCATAAACGCCCTCAGAGCTCTTCATAACAGAACATGATGACGTCTTGCAGGTGATACAATCAAACCAAACCCTTCTTTCTCACGGAAACTTGGACCAAAGACATTGTTTCCTAGCCAGTCTCACAATGGCTCAATTGTGATTCCACTTCACCTTCACCCGCTCAGTTGACTTACAGTCTCGGATGTGATGGAAATTAAACATTATTCAGTTGAACAGTGATTGAAGTCAAGTTAACAACTTGCAAGAAATTTAACCAATTTGCCACTATTCCCTCAGCTTGTCACTGTCAAGTGATACCAAAGCAGAGGCAGTGATGCGGTGCATTGTGGTCAATTCAGCTAAAACAAGTGTAGTGCCATGTAGACAACAGAGACAACGTGAGCGTTGGTGGTGGGCAAAGTATTGCAAACTTCACTTACCCCCTACCCCTAAAAAATCTAATTTGACTCTGCAATGGATGCATTGCATCATCCAGGCTTTTCGTGGATACCCCTGACTAAATAAGATATAAGATAATAAGATTATAAAATACAACCAGCATTTCCTGTTGGCATTACCAGTATAAATCTGACAAATTGCTTCAACACATGATTCGGTTTACTGACACGTAAAATTACTATCCAGGCCTTGTAAAATCTGTCAGGCATGAGCCAGCCTGGGCCGATGAAGACACCCATAATTAAGGGGCAAAGAGAGTGGACTGGTACTAAAGTAGCTACATGGTGGGAGGGATACCACCATGTGGAGTGAAGTATTCAACATAAACAGACGGGCTGTTGCCAACCCTTACCGTCAAAATTCCTCTGATGCCTAAGATCTGCCCTTAGCCATGGTCCACTGGCCCTATTTCACATCCCCATGTGTCTTATTGCATAAGTATAACATTGTCTACCATAGTTTACTAAATAATACTGTATACATGTGTAGTAAGTACTATAGTCATTATTTTATATTCAGCTGGGATATATATTAACTGGATATCACTTTTTATGTTCAGTTTTTTTTTTTTTTCTCTCAGTGTGAGGTTGGCACAGCATTGGCACAGACCAAGCAAATAAATACCTCCCCCGCTGGTGTCCCTTGGGACTCAGTTTTAAGTTCTTAGTTTAGGTGTGAACCATGCCATTTTCGCTTGCATTTTACAGGACACCAAAGATCCTGAGGAGGTGACTCTGAACATTTTTGTAATTCCACAAGTTTAACGCCTCATGTTCCATCTCCACAGATATGGCGGGCGATGAGACAGCCAGGTGTGGAATGCATTATGCCTAAAGATGTAAGCAACAGTCAGAAGTTTAATTCTCACCTTGGAAGTGTCTGTTTGATAGCCGGGACACCTCACATCTGCTATCTGAGTGGTTGGTAAAACAGCTGCAGAGCCAACCACAAATCAAGAGTGTTAGATGCTTACACACACACACACACACACACTCACACACCCACACGCACACACTTAAACTATCTGCAGACATATAAGACAAAACAGAATCATTAAACAAATGCTGCACATTAGTTGGTAGTTAAGCTTTCACAGGACCATCTGAGTCGTTGGTTAAGCTTTCACAGGACCATCTGAGTCGTTAGTTATGCTTTCACAGGACCATCTGAGTCATTAGTTATGCTTTCACAGGACCATCTGAGTCGTTAGTTAAGCTTTCACAGGACCATCTGAGCTGTTAGTTAAGCTTTCACAGGACCATCTGAGTCATTAGTTATGCTTTCACAGGACCATCTGAGTCGTTGGTTAAGCTTTCACAGGACCATCTGAGTCATTAGTTATGCTTTCACAGGACCATCTGAGTCGTTAGTTAAGCTTTCACAGGACCATCTGAGTCATTAGTTATGCTTTCACAGGACCATCTGAGTCGTTGGTTAAGCTTTCACAGGACCATCTGAGTCATTAGTTATGCTTTCACAGGACCATCTGAGTCGTTAGTTAAGCTTTCACAGGACCATCTGAGTCGTTAGTTATGCTTTCGCAGGACCATCTGAGCTGTTAGTTAAGCTTTCACAGGACCATCTGAGTCGACATTGATACCTTAGAAGAAAAGAAAAACCTGCACACTGCTTCTCTTCAATTTTCGCTGTTGTTAATTGTTAGCTTCATTAAAAAACAGTGCCACTGGCAAGAGGTACGCAGGTGTTTCTCCTCCTCATCAGTTGGTCTCTTTTCAACACACCTGTAACAAGACACGGCAGCTCAGAAGTACGTTTGGCTTTTTGAATTTTCAGTGCACGTTGGTGGGCCACGCAGGGCCTGTGCTGTGGGTGAAGGGCATGAGTCTGCCTGCCATTTCTAACACCTTCTACCTCTCTTCCTCGTCGTTCTCTCTGTGTTGATTAGGTATGTTGACCCAGGGTTAATGTGGCGTCGTGAGGCCAACTAGAGGCCACTGTCATATTTCAGCTCCGCAATCAGCAAGGCTGCGAACTGCATCTATAACATTTCCAATTAGCACACTGCTATAATTACTGGAGCCTTATTACTGAGAACCAGAGACATGATATTACTCTCACTTTCTCATTATGAGTCTACATTTTGCCGTGTGGGGATCGAGGCAGTGAAGAAGAATGGAATAGAATCGACACATACACGTAAACACAAGCACACACTTTTATTTCACAGTTGCATTCATTGCAAATGAAAACTGACTGTTTACCAAATCAAACACCATCCCTCTCATTTCCCAAAACAATATCAAAATGAAGTCGCAATGAAATGATTATCAATGTATCAAGCCTTACCACCATCTAGGTTCCAGCCAATTAGCCTAAGAGACAAGAAGCCAACAGTGAGCAATTCACTACAGAACAGCATGTCCCAGAAGAGCTGAAGCTAGCCTTTAGTTAACATTTAACAGAAGATGCAGATAAAATACAATGCTGTCTCTCATGCTGTACATGGCCGTACTGGACTTTGTGGAGAGAAAAGTTAGGACAATATGGCAAATATTGATTGAGTCAGAATTCTTTTCATGCAATTTACTGAGACACACCTTATCACATGCAGTCTCCTGACCATGAAAAGACTGTATGTTTTTTCATGTCAACACTGGGAGACATACAAAGAATGTTTGAAAAAGGGAGCTGAGGCAATATCTGGGCTTCTGTAGAACTCTGAGAACCATTGTAGAATCCTATTGTTTCATGAAGCCTTGGGTAGCTTTCTGTTTATGCATCAGATGTTTCATCCTGATATGTTTTGAAGGTTCATTTTTGGACTGATGACAAAATTAACACTATGGTTGCTAAAAAACATGATTACATTTCTAAATGCTAATTATTTGTTGGAAAACAAGATTTGTCACAATATGGAGTTTTTGATGGACAGTTGCGGTGTGACATTAATTATCTAGGATCGCAACATTAAGTATAGCAATTGTTAGCATTGCCAACTATTTTTAAAACACTTTGCTAGCCAATGACTTTATCAGTCAAGTAGATTTGACAGCATGATAACAATAGGAAATTAATTTCCTACTGAATATTTGCCTTTGTTAGCAATATCATATTTCCAAGCCACTCTGGTGTTAGTCTAATTTAGGCAAAACAATCATCAACACTTCAAAATCGTCAGCCTTTGGCTGTGGAACGTTGATTTCAATGGCAGTTACACAACTTGTAAGGTTCTGTTTTGTTTTTGCTGTTGTTTTTTTAATGTAGCCTGACCTTTTTGTTCTGATTGTTTTCACCTGTTTATTGTTTTGTCCCTATTAGCACCCTATTTATTTTGCCCTATTCCGTTAGCACTTTGTTAAGACATTGAGTCTTACCTGCCACCAGTCTGTTTTTGCCTGCCTGCCGGTTTCCTGCCATTTTCTTGTTTTTTACCTGCCTTAGTTTCCTCTATGGTTTTACTTTACAGAGAGGGAGCACAACATTCATAACGAGTATCCACTACTACACAGCAGTCTAATTATACACAAACAAGCTTAATCTACTTTCAGTTATTTAATGATATCAAAACAATCTATTCATACTAATAGAAAGTTATAAAACCGTAATTGCTTTAACTGTTGCTGTGGGTCTGTGTCAGTGATGAAGTGCTTACAGGCTTGGTCCAGGTCAAGGTGATGTCTAGCGTCCCATAGAGACCGTGGCTGATTAAATGACTGTGGAATCGTTAATGGCTCTGTTGGCTGGCCAGTCCAGCAAGTCCCTCCTGGCAGACAGCCCCTCTCACACTCTGTAAATTGCATTCCCAAACCAACTCCTTCATTACTGCAGTTTGTTTTTCCTAGGCCTCTGTTTCTCAGCCAGACAGTGATGCCATGGTTTTGGAAGGAAAGGGGAGATTGGAGAGGCGGAAGCACACACACACATACACACACATATGAGGTCCTGGTCCACACCTGCGGAGTACCTGGTTTGGGGGGCCCGTTGCTGTCCCTGTCCTTGTCCACCTGGTCATACTTTTGACCTAGTCTAGAATCAAAGACTCTGGATTTAGCCCAGAGAAATGTATTTATTATTCTAATTGGACTCTTAATATATCACCCGGCACAACCAAAAGAGGACTGGTCACCCCTCTGAGCCTGGATCCTCTCTAGGTTTCTTCCTAAAATTCGGCCTTCTTAGGGAGTTTTTCCTAGCCACTGAAATCCAACACTACTGTTGTTTGCTCCTTGGGGTTTAAGGCCGGGTGTCTCTGTAAAGCACTTTGTGACAACTGCTGTTGTAAAAAGGGCTTTATAAATACATTTGATTGAATGATTGACATACACTGTCGATTTTGCAGGTTTTCCTACTTACAAAGCATGTAAAGGTCTGTCATTTTTTATCATAGGAAATTGTAGACCTGCACAAGGCTGGAATGGGCTACAGGACAATATGCAGCTTGGTGAGAAGGCAACAACTGTTGGTGCAATTATTAGAAAATGGAAGAAGTTCAAGATGACGGTCAATCTCCCTCGGTCTGGGGCTCCATGCAAGATCTCACCTCGTGGGGCATCAATGATCATGAGGAAGGTGAGGGATCAGCCCAGAACTACACGACAGGTCCTGGTCAATGACTTGAAGAGAGCTGGGACCACAGTCTCAAAGAAAACCATTAGTAACACATTACGCCGTCATGGATTATAATCCTGCAGCGCATGCAAGGTCCCCCTGCTCAAGCCAGCGCATGTCCAGGCCCGTCTGAAGTTTGCCAATGACCATCTGGATGATCCAGAGGAGGAATGGGAGAAGGTCATGTGGTCTGATGAGACAAAAATAGAGATTTTTGGTCTAAACTCCACTCGCCGTGTTTGGAGGAAGAAAAAGGATGAGTACAACCCCAAGAACACCATCCCAACCGTGAAGCATGGAGGTGGAAACATCATTCTTTGGGGATGCTTTCTGCAAAGGGGACAGGACGACTGCACCATATTGAGGAGAGACCCAACCTGCAAAATCGGCAGTAAATCAAATACTGGTTCTCCCCACTCTACACACAAACACACACAAACATAAAACCAAAGACAGCTGCCTATGCACCTGTCCATTTGTCCATCCATTTGTGTACTAACTGTTAAAGGACATTTTCAGACTGTTTTATTACATTTCTTTCAACCATTTCACGCTCATTTCACCTAATATAAATTTTCTCTGACATCAGCAATTCTATGTGACTGGATGAGCATATGAGACAGTAAATCTTTGCTGACTTGAAATTTCCCTGGGCAGAATTAGTCAAATACATTTCACTATATCCACCACATTGTCATTTTCCATTATTCCCCAATAGTGTAGTGTTCTCAGCTTTGACAAAAGTAATAACCAATGGGTCTGACGGCTCAACATTACTATTGGTCTCTATGTTCTAGTTTCTGAATAACTGTGGGTTGGCTCCATATGCTGTACTGTAGGTTCCACCTTAGAAGGTCTGTTCCCTCGTTGTCCTTGGTACTTACTGCCACTGAACAAATTGAATACATTTGAATTCACTTTAAATGTAGTTTTAGGTATTGAAAATGTAGAAGACAGCATCGTAGGCTTACATTTCAAAAGGTCCAAAATAACATTACACAGCCAGGGGCATAGATTTGGAGGGTACGGTGGGGCAGATTAATTAAAGACATGCCTCATTAGTCATCATCTGTATTTCCCCGCAATTATCACAGTTGTGACAAGGCCAAAACTTACATTACACAGGACCAAACATCACACAAGTTCAAACATGATATTACACAAGTTCAAAGATGACACTACGCAAGACAAACATTACCCAAGACAAAACATGACATTACACAAGGTCATACAGTGAGGGAAATAATTATTTGATCCCCTGCTGATTTTGTACGTTTGCCCACTGACAAAGAAATGATCAGTCTATAATTTTAATGGTAGGTTTATTTGAACAGTGAGAGACAGAATAAAATGAAAAAATCCAGAAAAACGCATGTCAAAAATTTTATAAATTGATTTGCATTTTAATGAGTGAAATAAGTATTCGACCCCTCTGCAAAACTTGACTTAGTACTTGGTGGCAAAACCCTTGTTGGCAATCACAGAGGTCAGACGTTTCTTGTAATTGGCCACCAGGTTTGCACACATCTCAGGAGGGATTTTGTCCCACTCCTCATTGCAGATCTTCTCCAAGTCATTAAGGTTTCGAGGCAGATGATTGCTAACTGGAACCTTCAGCTCCCTCCACAGAGTGGCTAGGCCACTCCAAGACCTTAATGTGCTTCTTCTTGACCCACTCCTTTGTTGCCTTGGTCATGTGTTTTGGGGCATTGTCATGCTGGAATACCCATCCATGACCCATTTTCAATGCCCTGGCTGAGTGTAGGAGGTTCTCACCCAAGATTTGACAGTACATGGCCCCATCCATCGTCCCTTTGATGCAGTGAAGTTGTCCTGTCCCTTTAGCAGAAAAACACCCCCAAAGCATAATGTTTCCACCTCCATATTTGACTGTGGGGATGGTGTTCTTGGGGTCATAGGCAGCATTCCTCCTCCAAACACAGCGAGTTGAGTTGATGCCAAAGAGCTGTCATCTGACCACAACACTTTCACCCAGTTCTCATCTGAATCATTCAGATGTTCATTGGTAAACTTCAGACAGGCCTGTGCATGTGCTTTCTTAAGAAGGGGGACCTTGCAGGCATTGCAGGATTTCAGTCCTTCACGGCGTAGTGTTTTACCAATTGTCCTCTTGGTGACTATGGTCCCAGCTGCCTTGAGATCATTGACAAGATCCTCCCGTGAAGTTCTGGGCTGATTCCTCACCGTTCTCATGATCATTGCAACTCCACGAGGTGAGATCTTGCATGGAGCCCCTGACCTGGGGATAAAAAAAGAATTCCCTCACTGTACATGACACAAGACAAAACATTACAAAAGACTGTTCTTATACAACTTACACAAGGTCAAATAGCACACAATGAAAACAGCAGCTGTCCAACACAGCAGTAATTCAATAGGGATAATCTCATGAAATGAAAACCATCTATCATCCATCTCATCACGTCCGTATGCCAGCATCACCTTGGATACACATATATGGTCTGACTGCCAACAATATTATATTGTTCATATTAAATATTAACATATAATATTGATACATAAAATTACATTAGTGACATTAATTCCAGATGTGTTCAGTATTTGTTCCAAACATTTTACAGACACAATGTCAGACTCACAATATTTGGGCAAAGCTTCAATAACAATGTGAGATTGAGAGTGTGTTTTATTCATGAGGAGTAATACAAGAACAATTTACACATCTCTAAAGTGGAAGGGCAGAGCACAGTAATTTAGATGAAGAATAGTTTTTCAACAGAAATACAACATACACCATAAACACACAAAGAGAGTGGGAGAAAGAGTGTGCCAGAAAAGAGCCTCGTACGTCAGCTGGTTTTGGGGCTCTGTTCACCATCCTAAGCAGACCCAACACGGCCTCTGGAGACCAACACGGCTAGACCCAACCAACTCATTAGAACACAACAAAAGAACCATTTAACACATTGGAAAAAACCAACAACAAAAAATGTGGCTAGCTCATTCTAAACGGAGAGTACAAATAATTGCTGACTACTGACAACAGCCCATGGTAAAACATCTTGACTTCGTAAAGACTCCTCGAGCATGTTGTTATTAAGAGAGGCTACTACACACAGACCCGGCTCTCGATAGAAGAAAGGATTTGTGCACACTCCCTGAAACCAGGAGACGGAGCTGCACTTGCTAACCTCCTGCCAGATGTATGGCCCCATTACAGACACACATTTCCCTCAAACCATACAAATGAAATTGAATCAAATATCGATTAATTCCCATTTTTTTAAGCAAAATTCAGCAATGTGAAATCACAGCAGGAAGACTTGTGCCATCAGAAATGGAGAATCGACAGAGCACAAACATTGTAAACATAAGAAAAATGTATCTATTCTTTCTTTTACCATGTCATTCATACACATGAGTATTTGCACATTGTACATTGCACACAGTACTGGGCTAATAAAGTAACATAAATGCTTACTTACAATTTCTTATTTCACTTGTTTTAACAAAACCAACAAATATTTCCTAACCAAATAAAGCCCTTTAAATGGAATGGAACTGAGAGACAGAGAGTGAGAAAGAGGGAAATACAGACGCTTTGTCAACATTGTTACCATGGCATTGTCCTGAACATTGCGGCCTCAGAAATAGCCAGACACTGTCAGTTGGAATGACAGCCACAGAGATATGGGTTACGTACAGTATGAGTGGCTGGCCCACAAAGCCCTGGCACTGTCATGCATTCTGTACTTCTTGGCTGGAGCCCTAGAGGATTGATATTCCCTTTCAGAGGTGTGAAAAGTGTATTTGTACACACACACACTTATTTTTTTTGCCTCTAATTAAGCATTGCAGTGACGCCAATGCTTAATTAGAGTGGGGCCTCATTAGTCGTGTCGTCTCTGTCCCTGCAATTATCCCTGTGGGACCCAGCCTCACGATTCTCACATCATTACAGAAAGCTGACCTGGGTTTGAGGGGGTGGTTGTGTGGATGTGTGCACGTTTTCAATCCCTGCGTGTGTTTGTTAAGGCCAAAGTTATGCTAAGCACATACTTTTCTGGGGGAAAATAGCATCTGATCAGTAAAGGGGAGGCAGCCCTGATGCTGCAGCAGACACTTCGATATCTGTCCTGTCAGCACCGCAGATACCATATCAGTGACAGGACAGACCTGCACACAAACAGCTGAGTTAGAGAAGGAGGATAGTGTCTGTGTGTGTATGTGTGTGTCTGTGTGCGTGTCTGAACACTGCAGACTCGATAGTGCTTAAGAGTCGAGCAAGCGGGATTAAAGATCTTATGGAGTCATGAGGCTGATTTATATACCTAACATGTTAGGGTTATGTTAGCCCTTCCCTATAGGGCTATTGTTACCATAGCAATGTGTCATGTGACCATATCATGTTGTGAAAATAATAAAGCTAAAATTCTGTCAAGGGAGTAAAACTCGCTAATGTCGGATTGCCTTGGGTATTAGTACTGTACATAGCCTGAATGCTTTAGGTTGTAAGTGGTAATTATTCAGTGTATATATAGATTTTTCAATTAAACAGTAATCACTAAGGGAAGTCCCAGTGGACTCTTTGCATGCATTTGCTGTCGCTTTATACGGCTATGATTAATAACACAGGCTGTATATTCAACCCTAACGTATATCTTTGCTCCAAGCTCAACGTTCAACTATTAATGTTTGACGCAGACACAATGCAAAGGTACAATCTGATCTTCAGCCTTTGATTTATATTGTCAAATTCTGATGTAGAAACTGTACATTACAGACATTAATTAGTATTTGATTAGTTCCACACCCACAATGCGTCCATAATGTCCCCTGTGGTTTTCATGCTTGATATTCCATTCCCTCCTTCAGAGTTCTAGGAAGACGAAAACTCATCTTTATGTCTGGGTCACAGTGATCCACAGGTTATTGCGACCAGTTAGAGATCACTTAGCAACGGTCACCTTGACACCTGCTGTGGTAGTAACAAATAGCATCTACTTACCACTGCCTGTCTCTGTGTGTGTGTGTGTGTGTGTCTCCAACCATGGGGAGAGTTGTATGAGAGGTAAGTTGGTGTTCTGCCTTCCTGTGTTTGAGACTTTCTGCTCGCTTGCTCTTGCCTCCATTACCGCCACTACTCACACACCCCCTTGTCTTTTAAGTATTGTCAGTTTTTCTGACATTTATGCTCTGCACTCACTCTCTCCACGTCTCACTTTCCCCAGCACATAACACCAGTCCTGATGACACTACGTTCCTCTCTTCCTTCCTAACTGTTTCTCTCTGTCCTGGACATTAACCTGGTCCCGGATAACTTCATGTTATCTCAAACATGACACTTCTCCCCTAGCAGCTTATTTAGATCAGGATTAGACTGGAATGTTAGATGCTTCTAAACTTCTTAAACAGTAGGACATATAAGCAACCACACAAGAGAGTGAGACGGAAAGAGAAGAGAGAGAACGTCCAAAGCTCTCTGTATAAATACAGTGTATTAAATGCCAATACACTATGCGTGACGTGAGGCTACAGCTGCACTTGGGTCTACAGAACATAGACTTCCATGGAGGATCTTAGAGTCCGTCTGAACATATTGTGACGTTTGGAAGAGCGTATGCAAAGCTGCACCAAGCAATAGCTTGATGCAGATGTCTATGTGGAAAGCCTGCTGCGATCACCAAATTATCTGCATTTTTTGGGAGTTGTTGCTGCGATGATACAAGGCCATAGACAAACATCCACTCATACACACACACACACGCACACAGTCCACCCCTCAGTTTGAGCATGTGCCTCACTGGCCAACACACATCCCTCTGAAATCCAATTAATCACTCATTTGCATAAGTCATTATGTCTGTCAGGACGCAGATTGTCGTCAGTCGTAGGAAACATCTGAATGCTGCCGGTTGCCAGTTTATACACGCTAAAGCGATTTATGTTTCTACATCTTCTTGTCTTTGACTAATGATAATTGATTTTCCACAGTCAAATTTTTTATTGAGACGATGAGTATGTTTTGTGGAATCATTAAATAAGAGGTCCATTTCTTTCTGAGAGATGAATCCATATTTATCCATTAGCTTTCGTACTGTATTTACACAGCTGGACGTATTGAAAGCTGGGAGGTGGAACAAGTCGAATTCCTCAATCCGGCAATATCAATTATAACAAACGTTTGCTCTGTTTGATGTGAACCAGAGGTGTCCTCTGTCAATAAACCCAGGGCCCCATAGATAACATACATTTTCTAGTTTACACAGTGAGGATGGAGCAGAGCAGGGAAACAATAAGACAAGCCTCTGCTGTCTTGACAGACGCTGCAGAGAAAATATGTTGCCTCTGTAGTGCTGCTGGATCTCGCAGTGTTTGTACGTTTCCGTTTTGTTTTATGACTGAACAGACTGCAAAGTCTAGACAACATTTTCTCATCCACTTCAGGCCGGGAACTTAAATCTTATATCTATATTCATCTCACAGACGTTTATTACTGCATACAAAGCGGCGACTGAGCGTCAAGAAAAAAACCTGATCAGCAATGCATGATCAACAAATTAATGGGAGAAATGGATATAATTTGACAACTTTTAATGGCGCCTACCGGGGCTGACGTTTGTTTATACAGTGGCACCTCCATGACATCCCTCTTAAAAACCAATGACATCTCCCACACTGTTTCACCCTCCACTTCCACCTAATGACAGTCATTACCTTCCACACCCATCTTTCTGCTTCATTTAAGCCATTCTTAGACAGATCTATCATAACAAGATCCTCTGGGCCTTGCTACTCTCTCTCTCTCTCACTTTTCTCTCTCTGGGGGGAAAAGGCACCTTGAACCTTTTAATTAAGGAAAAGTAATTTAAAACTTCATCAGCTCTTACTGCGCCAAGCATCCCAGTGCCGGATGATCTGCGGGGCTCTCTGTCTTCAGGTGAGGGGGTCATTTTTCAGGTGGAGGTGAGAGGATGCTAATAGGCTAGGAAATATAAACAGTGGGGCGAAGAGTGATGCCGCTGCCCGCAAAAAAATCACTCAGCAGCGAAACAACATTGAGGGGGTGTTGGTTTCTCAAAGACATGGTCAAACTGACTGAAGGCTTGTTCTTCTTTATTACACTGTGACAGAGTTTGGTGCCACTTATCAAGCTTTTGTGTGTGTGTGTGTGTGTGTGTGTGAGAACATCCTTACCTGTGGAGAATAGACTAAGGGCCTACTTTGCTTTCTCACTGTAACAGCAATACTTTAATATTTTCCTACTTTTTGGTCACATGTTAGCGATTGCTAAACTTGGCTCAGAGCAATCGTCGATTGTAAATCATTCAAAACTAGGTATTTCAAATCCTGAATGCTGATTGGGTGATGACCATGGTATATGAAACCTCACTTTCTACTGCTCTAATTGCATTGTTACCTGGTTAAAAATAAGACCCCTTAGGGTCTGGCGGTATATTGACGACACACTGACGTGTTGTGCCTGAGAACAGCTCTCATCTGTGGCATACTGGCCACATACCACACCCTCCAAGCCTGATGTCTTAATTACATCTCTTAAACACTCTTCCGCCTCCTTCAGTGACATCTGAACCACCTGGGTTCCAGCAAATCCAGCATGTAATTCTGCCCTGGCCCTCAGATCGTCTTGATGGCAGCTTGGCTCATCTTTAACCAACTCCTTGTCTACAGACTACCGGTCGGCGGTCATAGATTAGTGACGTCAATATGTAGTAGGATGACCGTGGCGACTCAATACTAGCGTTCTATTGGATCCACCGACATGGTCATCATATACCCAGGCTACAGCTGTTAGTGGCTACTGAAAAGCTTATCCAGCAGGACAAATAACATCCAAACCCACTCTGGTATTCATCCAGCAGTGTTCAATTTGTACATTCGGAAAGCAGTTCTCCAGCCTGATCTAACGGACGGTCTTATACTTTTCTCTGAACGACGGGTGCGAGTTGATTTGTTCCCTTGGCATAGCTTTATTGAGCGTGAGGTTGTTGTCATCAACTCTCACCCACAAGCACGGCTCATCAGTGGAGACCGTAAAAGTTGTCCTTTAATCCTTAGAAGAGGCTTGTTGATATGAAAGACTACCGGTGCTTGAAGATTTCATTGTAAACATTCTCTAAGGTACAGTGAGACCCGACTACAGCTTCATCTAGAGGAAAGTCACCTTGAGCAATTGAATTATTCCCAAATTAAAACACCATCATCCTTAATCAATCAAAGCTCATTATCTTTGATGGTTATCTTTGAATGGGTTTCATCTAATCTTTTAAACAGGCCGAGTTACGTTTCAAAAAGCAGATCATTCATTACCATTATACAGCGAGAATCAGAAAATACATCAAAAGACTGTTTGAACGGACACATGTACACACACCGTGAAGAAAGAAGTATCGCATAACGAGGACATGAAGTAGGACAATAACGTGATTGTGACACCTTTATTTACTTGTGATTCAAGGCTCAGTTTCCCTCAGCTTGTACACAGGTGTAGTCTGTGGTGTACCTTGGTGATCTTCTATCATTTCACAGTCTCCTGTGTCCCCATTGATAACTACCTTATAAATGCAGCAGGACTCAATGGCCAGAGATGTGTGCGTTAGATAAATCCTATATGCCTACAGTGTGGTCCGGTGATGAGGTTCACAGTCAGAACCGAGACGCGATCGTCCAGTCAGTTCCATATGTCCTGTAGATAGCGTTTCTCCTCCCTGAGTCTAGCCAGTGCCTTCATGGCTTCTAGTTTGTCCAGCTGAAGCTCTGCTGCAATCATCTCCATCAGGGCGTCATTCACGTCTTTAGCCATGTTCTTCGCGTCACTGTCAGAGCAACGGGGACAAAAGCAAAGAGTTCAAATAATTAACTCAACAAAACAAACGGTTCCATTGTTCCCCTACTGACATCCTCATAAGCTGCGCTTACCCACAAACATATAGGTAACCATTTTCCCTGAGGAGGAGGTTGGTGATGTCTTTAGCATGGAGCAGCAGGTCGTGTTGGACGTATCTAGGTCCCGTCCGCGTCTCTGTCCCCTCCGGAGGGTCGCGTGAGAAACAAACCTTCAGATGGGTCAGGGTTCCGTTACCCACAAACCCCTGCAGCTCCTCTCTGTGTTTGTGTGTGAGAAAGAAAGTTATTTATACTTCAAAATTAGATACTCACTTCTAAAATAACATTTAAAAAAAACACTTCAAGCTCAATAAAGTCCCAACCCAGAAGTGTGTACAAGGCTACGCATAAAAACAAGCCGACCAATACATCTTATTTAACACTGGAGAAATGAAAAAAATATGGATTTCACAAACAAGGTCGAATCCCTCCTATAAGGATCTTTTTACAATCTGTCCAACTAGCCTTGGTGGTAGATAGAACATTCAGAGTGCGTGTGTGCCTCGCTTGCCAAGACTTGTGCCTAAACTTTTCTTTCTTTTTTTTTTTCTTTCAGGGCCTTGGGTAGGCAGAGGCAGGAAAGTCTATTGAGCTTTCTGGGCCAGTGAAGAACCTAACCCACGACACCATGGAGATGCCAACAGACAGACTAGACAATGTATGATGTGGGGCCCGGTGAAAGAAAGCAGGTTGAAGGTCTTCACCTGAAGAAGGGATGCAACGCTGCAGCTGGGAGACTTCCAAAAAAGTATTTTAATAAAATATGGAGGCCATGACAGGAATGAGAATAAACCACAGACTTAGACTTTTCTTTGCATCTGTCATATTGTGGCATCTGGAAGAGCACAGACAGCCCCATTGAGACCACCTCCATGTTTAAACATTTTATTTTATGTTTGATAAATGCATACAGCTTATCTTGCTGATTTACCACCAGCCGCAGACCGAGTTTGGAACTAAACATGATGCATCACCTCACGTCTGGACTATGGTATCTCACTGTTAGTGGAGGTTTCTGCATTTAAACCCACGCAACTTCTTTCAAAATGCCGTAGCCAGCCTGGAAATCAAGTTATCCCATTAAGATTAGTCAAGGTTTCCACTTCAGGTTAGGTAAGCGTTAAGGTTGGGGTTTGGAATAGGAACGAACACTAACCCTGGTCAAATGTCTGTTAGAAAATGTAAGCTCTGCCCTTAACAATGAGATAAGCAATTATATTTTTTGTCTTGGGTGGGGGAAAGTCTGCTTCAGAAACAAGAAAGGTGATGAAAAACAATAACCTGTCAATCCAGAAAATCACAATGTATGATTTTTAAATAATTAATTAGCATTTTATTGCATGACATACGTATTTGATCACCTACCAACGAGTAAGAATTCTGGCTCTCACAGACCTGTTAGTTTTTCTTTAAGAAGCCCTCCTGTTTTCCACTTATTACCTGTATTAACTGCACCTGTTTGAACTCGTTACCTGTATAAAAGACACACACACACGGTCCACCCACAATCAAACAGACTCCAACCTTTCCACACAGTCCAAGACCAGAAAACTGTGTAAGGACATCTGAGATACAATTGTAGACCTGCAGAGGGCTGGGATGGGCTACAGGACAATAGGCAAGCAACTTGGTGAGAAGGCAACAACTGTTGGTGCAATTATTAGAAAATGGAAGAAGTTCAAGATGACGGTCAATCTCCCTCGGTCTGGGGCTCCATGCAAGATCTCACCTCGTGGGGTATCAATGATCATGAGGAAGGTGAGGGATCAGCCCAGAACTACCAGACAGAACCTGGTCAATGACCTGAAGAGAGCTGGGACCACAGTCTCAAAAAAAAAACATTAGTAACACATTACGCCATCATGGATTAAAATACTGCAGTGCACGCAAGGTCCCCCTCCTCAAGCCAGCACATGTCCAGGCCCGTCTGAAGTTTGCCAATGACCATCTGGATGATCCAGAGGAGGAATGGGAGAAGGTCATGTGGTCTGATGAGACAAAATTAGAGCTTTTTGGTGTAAACTCCACTCGCCGTGTTTGGAGGAAGAAGAAGGATGAGTACAACCCCAAGAACACCATCCCAACTGTGAAGTATGGAGGTGGAAACATCATTCTTTGGGGATGGTTTTCTGCAAAGGGGACAGGACAACTGCACCGTATTGAGGGGAGGATGGATGGGGCCATGTATCTCGAGATCTTGGCCAACAACCTCCTTCCCTCAGTAAGAGCATTGAAGATGTGCCGTGGCTGGGTCTTCCAGCATGACAACGACCCGAAACACACAGCCAGGGCAACTAAGGAGTAAGAATCATCTTAAGGTCTTGGAGTGGCCTAGTCAGTCTCCAGACCTGAACCCAATAGAAAATGTTTGGAGGGAGCTGAAAGTCTGTATTGCCCAGCAACAGCCCCGAAACCTAAAGGACCTGGAGAAGGTCTGTATGGAGGAGTGGGCCAAAATCCCTGCTGCAGTGTGTGCAAACCTGGTCAAGAACTACAGAAAACGTATGATCTCTGTAATTGCAAACAAAATTTTCTGTACCAAATATTAAGTTCTGCTTTTCTGATGTATCAAATACTTTTGTCATGCAATAAAATGATAATGAATTACTTAAAAATCATACAATGTGATTTTCTGGATTTTAGTTTTAGATTCCGTCACTCACAGTCGAAGAGTACCTATGATAAAAATGACAGACTTGTACAAGTGGGAAAACCCACAAATCGGCAGTGTATCAAATACTTGTTCTCCCCACTCTACATAACTGTACATAGCAGCAGTTTTTTAAAAAAGTACTGTAAACTAGGTACTGTAACGTAAATCACATCAGTAATACACAATTTTATTTTTAAATGCAACTGTGAATTTAAATCAGTGCTTCAGAAAGGAACCAGTTACACTCAATATGAGCAAATTACTCTGAACTGTGTGTTGAGCTTTCTGGCATCCAAAGCGGAGCCATCACCCAAGTGGGTAACACACAAAATGGAAGAGAGGTCCAGCAGCTATAAGACTCGGCTGTTCTGCAGACCTCTACAAAACCACCAGCTGACTCCATCATCTAACATCTCCTCTGACCTCCACTCTCCACTCAAACCATGATGACTCACCTGACCTTTCAACTTCAGAGGATGCAACATTCTAAGACTTGACCTTTACTGGCTGACCAGTCATGAATGTTTTTTTTTTTTTGTTGCTATTGAAGCCTTTGGGATAGTATAAAAAAGTACTATAGAAGTTCAATAGTGAAGTGTCATTAATAATATTAGTAATAAAATAAAAAAATCCTTCAGGCAGACAAACCAATGCACCATCTGTTTGATTGAGTCTATTTCCGCACACTCTTCCCACTTCTCTCTATAAAATAACTTTTTTGGATATATTTTGGGTTAACTATAATAAGAAAAGTTTGCTCTTAGATCCAGGACATTGCTCCATTAGTCTCTGGGAAACAGGCCTTTAAATGCCCCCAACTGGTTTGAATATTGATGTGGATATTTTCTTCATCCAGTTTTTCTCTTGATATCCAATTTGTGATTAATGCCCTGTTTCATCACAGCAACTACCAGCGAGGTAACAGAATATCACGCTACACTGGTATCCTTACACAACCGAAGGAATGAACTGCCATGCCTTCTACCTTGATTCAAATCACAGCCACCACAAGGAGTCGCTAGAGCGAGATGAGTCAAAGTAACCATTTTGGATTATTAATAGTCCAAAACCTTGCTTAGCATATAGTTCGCCCAGGAACTTATGTGCACTGGTGTACATAAACAGTACAGTCTAACCTTTTTCTGTACAGTGAGTGTTTTGTCCGTGATGAGATTAATCAGATCCGTCTCTTAAAATGCATATTCACAAACCAAAAAATTTTGAGTATTAAAGACGTACACTTCTATAATATACATCAATATGAAATAAAATACTTTAGATCTCCCCATCATTTTATGCTAATACATGGAAGCCTAGCAGGCTGATGCTGTGAACGCACATCTGTTCCATAACACAAATATAATGAGGAAGGTACACACGGATGACACGAATGGAGTAAGTGCTTACATATCTCCCACACGTTCAGGCCTAATGTTCTCATTTTAATAGGCATTCAGCACCTGCTAAAATATATACTGTATATACTGTGAGTGTTAGAAAAAGCTTACGTTAGTATAAAAGAAAAGTGCTTATCAGGAGATTAGTTCATCCAGCAGTTACAAAGGCCATGTCTGCCATCCTCGCAATTCCAAGAAAAGGCAGATGTCGAACTTGCACTTAGGTTAGGTACTGCAAATGTACTCATCAGCTTGTATTCCTAGCAGTACAATAGCCCAATAGTACAATGCCCAGTATCACAACTTTTATTTTAAGGGTTAACATCCTGAAAGCAGGGGACCATCCAGGCCCCACTGTGCTGAGCTGCCGTCGGAGTCAAACCCTGGTGTGTCGGCAGAAGAAACAGCCCTGGTCTGGAGGTGGTGGCACTCTGGCCCTTATTAAGAACTCCACAACCCCATTTCCCTCCGCAGTGAAATCTCAAGCCGTGAAAAAAGGGTAAAGTGAATATGTAGGGAAGGAAAGAGGGAGGGCAAGAGAGAGGGAAAGAAAACAAGCGTAAACTGCCACCGGAGGGGGGTCTGCGCGTCTGGTTGAGCATAGCTGACTGGAGCTCAGATTGATGTTAAGTGTTGGGGTTGATTACGAGTGATCCCAGAGCCTGTGTTTATAGGGGACACTCTGGAAGGAACGTTATAATGTCACCCTCCGGATGTCAGGTCTCTGCCTCGGACCACAGAATGTATTTTGCACCAAAGTTACCTTTCAGACACCCAGTGATGGCCAGCATCGAGTTAGGTCAATACTAATTTTACAGCACCATGTTTCCATAATCGGCGACCGATTAACATAATGAGTTTGTTGCACTTTGAGAGAGGCGGTTTGAAATAGCACGCCGACGGGCCTTTTGGCGAATATAGTTTCATACTGTACATATCAATGAATCCAAAGGTGCCTTCCTACAGCGCAAGAAAAATCTTGTTTACGTCTTCCCAAAAATGCAGCATTTGGTTTTGATTGCTACAGCTGTTTCATGCTCGGTAGCACATGTTTAAATCGTCTCAGTTTTCACTGTGGGGCGTCCCTTTTGAATTTCCTCAGATAAAGACCCATGCTGTGACCAAACACCCATCATCCCTGGATACCTGGTAGCGAGGATGGATTTAACAAACAGATAAGATGGAGGGAAATATCCGAATACAGGAAGGTTTTCTTTGATTAAGTCTTCCGTGATTTCCAGGGAAAATTCATGAATTTCAGATCTGGTGAGGATACGGCTTTGATTGGTGCACTGGTCTTTAGAGGTTGTGTTGGACACTGCTAGGGGTTGTTTAAGGAGAGTTTTGGACGATATACAATCTGTTGTTTGGTTTGAGTCCACTGCAACTGCCTTGACAATACACTGCTGTAATGCAATTGCAGTGTTCCACTGGAAATAAAGACACTGGATACCAAAAAGGAATTTATCATGCGTTGGTAAAAATCTAAATAGCAAAGCAATGCTTTTTAAACAGCTAAAAGCTATACTCGTTTTAATATTCCAGGCATCCTTTTGTGTTTTTAAATGAGACTCTGGTTAATACGTTCCTGTATGTAGTAACTACAGTGGGGAGAACAAGTATTTGATACACTGCCGATTATGAAGGTTTTCCTACTTTCAAAGCATGTAGAAGTCTGTAATTTTTATCATAGGTACTCTTCAACTGTGAGTGACGGAATCTAAAACAAAAATCCAGAAAATCACATTGTATGATTTTTTTTATAATTAATTTGCATTTTATTGCATGACATAAGTATTTGATCACAAACTGTTGGCGCAATTATTAGAAAATGGAAGCTGTTCAAGATGAGGTTCAATTTCCTTCGGTCTGGGGCTCCATGCAAGATCTCACCTCGTGGGGCATTAATGATCATGAGGAAGGTGAGGGATCAGCCCAGAACTACACGGCAGGTCCTGGTCAATGACTTAAAGAGAGCTGGGACCACAGTCTCAAAGAAAACCATTAGTAACACACTACGCCAGAGGTGTCAAACCGGTTCCACGGAGGGCCGAGTGTCTGCAGGTTTTTGCTCTCTCCTTGTACTTGATTGGTTAATTAGGTCACTGATTGGTTAGTTTCTACCCTCACCTGGTTGTGTAGGTATGAACTAGGAACCAATTTATAGGAAAAACCAAAAACCTGCAGACACTCTGCCCTTTGTGGAACCGGTTTGACACCTGTGCACTACGCCATCATGGATTCAAATCCTGCAGCGCACGCAAGGTCCCCCTGCTCAAGCCAGCGCATGTCCAGGCCCGTCTGAAGTTTGCCAATGACCATTTGGATGATCCAGAGGAGGAATGGGAGAAGGTCATGTGGTCTGATGAGACAAAATTAGAGCTTTTTGGTGTAAACTCCACTCGCCGTGTTTGGAGGAAGAAGAAGGATGAGTACAACCCCAAGAACACCATCCCAACCGTGAAGCATGGAGGTGGAAACAACATTCTTTGGGGATGCTTTTCTGCAAAGGGGACAGGACGACTGCACCGTATTGAGGGGAGGATGGATGGGGCCATGTATTGCGAGATCTTGGCCAACAACCTCCTTCCCACAGTAAGAGCATTGAAGATGGGTCGTGGCTGGGTCTTCCAGCATGACAACGACCCGAAACACACAGCCAGGGCAACTAAGGAGTGGCTACGTAAGAATCATCAAGGTCCTGGAGTGGCCTAGCCAGTCTCCAGACCTGAACCCAATAGAAAATCTTTGGAGGGAGCTGAAAGTCCGTATTGCCCAGCGACAGCCCCGAAACCTGAAGGATCTGGAGGTCTGTATGAAGGAGTGGGCCAAAATCTCTGCTGCAGTGTGTGCAAACCTGGTCAAGAACTACAGGAAACGTAATTGCAAACAAAGGTTTCTGTACCAAATATGAAGTTCGGCTTTTTTGATGTATCAAATACTTATGTCATGCAATAAAATGCAAATTAATTACTTAAAAATCATACAAAGTGATTTTCTGGATTTTTGATTTTAGATTTCATCACCCACAGATGAAGAGTACCTATGATAAAAATGACAGACTTCTACATGCTTTGTAAGTGGGAAAACCTGCAAAATCAGCAGTGTATCAAATACCTGTTGCAGTAGCTGGATGTACTAATCAGCATTAAGCTAAAGAAGCATAATCCCCTTCAATTTATATTGTACAGTGGATTGCATAAGCATCCCCCACCACCAGATTTTGTTTTACATTTTGTATCAAATTTGTTGTTGATCTATACTAAATGTCAAATTTCAGTGAAAAACATTATAGAAAATTAACAAATCATGTAATAAGTGACACTGTGTGAAATAATATTGATTTACATTTCTCTTAAACCACCACCCGTTTTTCTTTACCGGTTCTGGGGCATGTTTTTATCAAGGATCTGTCTATACTTTGTCCCTTTAATCTTTCCCTTGATCCTGACTAGCCTCCCTGCTCCAGCCGCTGAAAAACATCACAGCAAATGGTTGTTGGAGTGCTACAGAGGTGGTTGTCCTTCTGGAATGTTCTCCCATCTCAAAACATCATCGGATTGTTGATCACCTCTCTGACCAGTTTTAGCTTTGTTATTATGGGGCACTGTGTGTAGATTGATGAAGACAAAATATAACCAATCTATTTTAGAATAAGGTTATAACGTAACAAAATGTGAAAATGTTAAATTAACATTGTTTGCAGGCTATAAACAATGCATTTGGAAAGTATTCAGTGTGCCTCTCTGACATCTGAACATTGGTTTTCTGTTTTGGAAATTCAAACTCTTGGCTATACAATACCCTAATGTTATATACCTTATATACATCAATGTTACAAACACTCAACATTAAATTCCATTAGAAGAAAAGCTAAAACAAACGAAAATGCAGCTAGTTACTGTCAATCTAGTTGTTTGTTTGATGTGACTGATCTAGCTAGCTAGCTAGAAACTGACAAAAATGTTAGCCAGCCTGCAGGAAAATCCGTCCATTTAACTATATATGGCAATGGCATTAACAACATGACCAGACAATACATTTTACAAAATGAATGACGTGTGAATGTATTGTTATTTGTAATTTCAATAACAATGAATTGTTAACAAGCTAGTAACAGTTTATAAAAGGAATAAGGCATGCAAAGTCCTGCTGTATCAAGAGCAGTTACAGGTGAATTGGTTGACTGGCAAACAAACCCATTTACTTGTGGCTGTATTCATTATAGAGCACTGCCTTGCATGCTTTAGTGCACAAACACATTAAGATGAAGAATTATTTACATAGTTAAAGCATGCTTAAAGGCAAATAGCTGTGGCCTATACACATTTTGACAATAAATGTTCCATGCCAAGCTCAAACAGGAAACATTCTCAAGTAAAGTGAAAAGTTAAGGTACACATTATATAAATGTATATCTCCTTGTGCTGTTTATCAAACTTTCATGAATGAGAAAAGCTTCTGTATCCTCCAAACCTAGCTATCAGCTTACAGTACCAACTCATGGGTACCTCCACTTCGCTCAGGCCCAACTGCGAGGAATTGATAAGTCATATCTGTTCCTATGGGGCAGCCAGAACATAGCTAATCTTGTTACATAAGTCATATCTTGTTTAAAATGTTCAGCATCTTCCCAAGGACCACTTTAATCTAACGGTCTTCTCAATCACACCACTGCTTTCAATGACAGAGGCAGTGACATGTTCCAGGATTCAATGACATCATGGAAAACTGCCTCCAGGTGCTTAGTTTGTTTGCATGACAACCTGCACTCTGACTGGCAGAAAGGTCCAAGGCCCAGAAAAATGGCATCCTCATATCATTTTGCAATTAATTTGATGCCTGGTCAAATATAGAATAATTGAGTAGGTAATAAAGTGCAATTTGCAAACATTATAGTCATAATTGTACTCACCTAAACAAGAAGTCTCTATCTCTATGGCGACAACCAAAGAAAAGCCAGGTTTCACCGAAAACCACTTCTGGGTTGTCTTCCCTCTCCTTCTCCCTGGAAAAAAAGATTAAAACGTAAATGCATACACACGCACACACGTGCACACGCACGCACACAAACACACACACGCACGAGGAAAGCCCAGAACCCAATCAAGAAAAACGGCAAGAGAGAAGAAAACGGATCAGTCCTGCTCACAGCAGAGGTGGTTAAACAGAGCAGTGACACTCCCCACAGCACCGACACAGTGGAGAGCCACAATTACCTCATGCATGATGGGAATGATGTAGTACAAAGGGGACCCAAATGACACGCTAGGAGAGAGATGGATTACACTTCACGTTACAGGGGGAAATGACAAGGAAAACAAGAACGCAGGCACTCCGGGTGTGTCTGTATCTCTCCCTCCACACCGCGGCCGGCTTCTACAAGACTGATTCCTCCTGTCGCCAGTGTGTCTTGGCAGGACTTCCAGAAGTCTTTTACGCTGACGCCCATCTGCAGCCATCTGCACCGCACGCCTGCTGGTCAATGTGACCGCCACGGACCTTTGGTATGAACATCTTTCTGGCCACCAAAAGGCAGAGCAACATCTAGGTATAGAGAGGGATCGCCCCGGACCACTATCAACCAATGACCCTTGACCAGGTCCAACTACCTACACCCAACCCTGCTTAGCTGGAAACACATGCACGCAGTCAAGCCTAGAAAACAAACATACGCTGCCACCTGTTCACGGGGTCTTCTACACGGCTTACGGCAAGACCCTAACTGGATTTCATGTGACATTTTAATCGGTGTCCTCCTCCACGCCACTGTTCCATAAAACCCAGCTCTAAAGAGCACTCGGTTACTAGTTGACATACGCACGGTCTCTCCCATCCTGACCGTGAAACTCTAGCACCGACTGTTACAATGGGATTTTGGGGGCTTTTCAGACTGCAGACCTTCTCGTCCAGTCGTTCAGTTTCAAGAAGGGCCTACTCGAGGCAAAGCCGCGTTTGTGCCCTATTCTCAACTGTTATGTAACAGTATTGAACCCTAGTCCGGGAATGTTGGCGTTGGCTTGCTTTATAAACTCCTTGGTCTTCATTCTGTGGTTGTTTGGATATGCTCTTTACCGTACTCTGGGACCTTCCAGGAACAGGTTCATTTAATCTGAGATCACGTAACACTGATTTCACCTAGATGGACTCATTTAACTGTGACTACCTTCTGAATAAAATTGGCTGATCCACTGCTAGTTTAAGTGTCATAGCAAAGGTGTTGAATCAGCCATGTTTAGGCTATGACAGTCAGTTAAAATTGTTATAAGTTTACATGAAATAGTATGGTATGAAGTGCCTCAAAATGGCATTGGGAAAAACAAAGTATTGTAATAATGCAGAGACAATAAATACACAAATGAAATATTATCATACTTGTGTTTGGCACATTAGTGTTGAGACTGTTAATATCATCAATTTATCATTTGTACTTGGTTTTGTTTACCCAGGACCTGCAAGTAAGGGTTTTGCAGTGTGATTTGCCTTGTCTATCCATCTGTACGACCAACAAAAGCATGCAATTTGACTTTGAATGTTTATAATGTAATGTAGAGACTTTTGGGACTGGACAAGGATTCTGATTTGGTCCAACTGTAAACCTTCCCAGCTCATGGTAAGTCCTTTAGGTGCACCAAGAGCCAACAAAGAACTGACATCACTCACCGTTGTACATCTGCAGTTCCTGAGCAAAAGTCAGTAAACTGATTTAAACTGGGCTCTTCACCACTCTTGGGTTGCCACCTCCCTGCAAGGATCAATATTAAAATGAAAAATCTGGCTTATATTTCTCCATTTCCACATACAACACTGCCCCCTCCTTCTCAATCCAAATCCCATCTCTGTATCAAAGCCATTTTGGGTCTAAAACTGATGATGACTGTGGTGTGGAATA
Source organism: Esox lucius (assembly GCF_011004845.1). Taxonomy (NCBI): domain Eukaryota; kingdom Metazoa; phylum Chordata; class Actinopteri; order Esociformes; family Esocidae; genus Esox; species Esox lucius. Next base: position 19,663,623 of record NC_047589.1, read on the forward strand.
TGATTCAGCAAAAGCAAGGTCACAGCAAACCCACAAATTATTTTGATTTCTTGGCCCTTGATAACACTAAAACAGGTTTTGACACCCTGCTTTAATAGAGTTGAAAGTTTGAAGAACCTCATAAAATGTGCGCTAATTCCAGGAACTGCCAGTGGATTAATGTATCTGTACCTGTAATTTTTAAAGTGGGTGGTTGAATATCAAAGTAATTTACAATAACAAAAACTACCATCGTCATCAAATGAAGAATTCCAATGAATAATGTTGATCAGACCTCCTGTTGCTAACAGCATGTTTCACTGCATGTTTAAGTTTGTTACAACCCAGCCTGATTGTAAGGGAAGGTTATCCTGCTCCATTACTCATCCTTACGCTCAGACACGACTAATCAATCAGACAGCCGGAGGTCTCCTGGAAATCTACAGATCCCACCGAGCCAGTTATGACCTTTCTATCCATGCTTCACTTACGTGGTTACAAAGTGGCCCTAAGTACTTTTCAAAACATCGATTGACAAAGAAAGACAGAACGAGGCAGCAGGGGAGGGTAAGGGAGCAAGAGTTTATTTAAGCAGACCCATATAGTTTTGTTGCTAAGAAGAGGCTGACTGCCGATACATTACCCTGCTGTCAAAATGGCCGCTGTTACCTCCTATTAAAGCACCCACTGTTTGGAATGTAAAGCTGGGCATTGGACAAAAGCTTTCCTCATGACAGCTTCTTACAATCTGCCAGAACTATGCCCATGCACCAGGCAGGGGAAAGAGAAAAAAAAAAAGATAGAAGATAGGAAGATAGGAGAGTAAAGGAGAGAGGGCCTCAAAAGAGACAAGGGAGAGAAAATACAGGAGAGTAAAGGAGAGAGGAGACAGGTGAGCAGAAAGACCATTCCACACAGCTACTTCCTGCTCTACCCACCATGAAAAGCTTCACATATAGAAAAAGATTCTAACAAATATTACAATAAAGGCGAGAAAAGTAGTGTTTCTGCTATGCACTTGTAGTTTTCGCTACCTGTCTCCATTCAAAGCCAATCACCAGGGTTTCCTAAAAGTTGCAGAGTACCTGTATGCTACCGATCGGTGTTATTGTCAACATGAAGATGTTCACAATGCTATGAAGTACAATGTACCAGATATAACAAGGTGTGAAAGGAACTTGACAGCTATGTAGTCTGAGAAACCTTTCGCCTGTAAGAAGATTTTATACAGGGACCAACAAACTAGACTGCAATCATTTTGCAGTGCCATATCGAAAGACCCTATTACGATAACAATGTACAATGCATTACTACAGTCAAGTTGAGTGTCCTCTTGCATTTCCTTAGATGTATGTGTGTGTGTGTGTGTGTGTGTGTGTGTGTGTGTGTGTGTGTGTGTGTGTGTGTGTGTGTGTGTGTGTGTGTGTGTGTGTGGTAGGACTGTCAAATAAACACACACACACACACACACTTTGTCTGTCCCTCGTAGTCTGGACAATACTATCAAATTTAACTGGTCTCAACAAAAAGGAGTCAGTGAGGTGAAATGTGAGTGGGACCTTTCCCCTTCCCTATAAAAGTAGTAAGTGGTTGGTAGTAAGCACTTACAAATGAATTGGATCATCTCAGTATTTTGTTATGGGATGGTTTTAACGAATTGCTTCAGTGTCACATAAGATGGCATGGAATCTCCCATCATTCACAACTCTGTGTTTTAGGATAGAGTAGAGCACCTTCCTCTGTAGACAAATGAGACTTTCACCCACTTCACCATGATGCAACCCAGCAAGGGGATTGAGGTTCTACTTTATTCCCTTTGATAGCAAGGCTCCCTGCATCTCGCTGTGGTCCAGATAATGCTTCTCTGAGCTCTTATTCAGCTCCAATGAAACTTGGGCCATTATCAGACCTTATCAGACACTTTAACGCTGCGATAGATACATTTTGGCACAACATTAATCTTCTGTTTTCTAACCTTCCCCCGGTGACAGCTTCAGACCACACTATCAGGAATTACTTTTCTGCAGTCAGAGTTGGCACTCTTAATCCAAAACCAATTGTTCCTTCCCGCACGTCCCAGCTTGTAAATGTACTGTAGGGTGAGTTTTAATGCACGTTGATCCATTGACAATATAACTGCGCGCTTCATGTCTTCAGGCCTGTCTAACTTCCAGTCTCCCACACCTAATAACACACCACCTTTCAGCACAGGATCCCGTTTGAAGACATCACAGTCTCCTTTTACTGTGCATGATCCGTTTTCCAATACAAATATCTATGCAGCCAAACGGATATTGGTTATCCATTTTGAAAAGTGAAATCCTCCGTTTGAAAGCACAGTCAGGTCCCTCAACAGGCTGCTACTTCAGACAACCATCCAAACAGATATGGCAATGCCTAGAATTAAACATAGCAGCTACAAAGGGTCCTACTGTACTCATTATTCTTCAGCAGAAACAGCTTGGTAATGATTCGGTAACAGCACCAGCATCCTTTAATTCACTTGGGTGCTGTGTGACACTTCCAACAGGCAGAGTAAAGGAAAAAAAAGAACTACACTCACAAACATGTTCCTTTCACATTTTAATATCCACTCATTTGGCAGCAGTGATCATCCAACCGGTTTACATAACATCAATTGTCTGACCAGTTTAGACATTTCTAACAGGCCACCACAGAAGTTAAGATAATTCATTGACCCTTAGGTCAAAGAACACTTGGAAGAACAAACGACAAAAATCCAAATGAACATGGCTTGTATGTCTGCCATCAATGTGACTGGCTCCAAGGACAGTATTTGTGAGTTCTGGACCAGAAATCAGTAATAGTAAGTACCCTTCACTTATAAAGCAGCCAACAACGATGTCAGTGCTGAAAGGAAAAGTGTAAGCATTAGTTCAAGGAGTGGATGTAAGCAAGGACTAGTTATTTACCAGCCTCAAACAAATAATCCATTTAATCTTTTTGAGTAAGTGTTCCCATACATTCATGTGTTTGACCGAGGAAAGAAACCCAACCATCCACATACAGCATAACCTTCAAACACCTAGGTCCAAATAGATCATCTGATGTATTTAAGTCACCATGTCTGCTCCTTGTTGTCTAGAGTGTAAAAGCCTGAATAACAAGAGAGTAGAAGACACACCAATTGGCTCCAATGCACAGGAAAGCCTCTTATCTGAAGATGGGACATTGATCGTTTTTTTTTTTTTTCCTGGGTCTAAGTGTGTGTTGTGCCAAGAGACATTCATTACTTAGTCAATGGGTCACCTCAAGAGAATGTAAAAGCTCTGAAAGCACCGACCATCAGATCACCCCTGAGGTGACGTCATATGGAAAACCACGATCACCACCTTGACAGCTCGGTGTGGTAGCGGCAATATTAAGCATTCACCAGCCACACCAACAGACACGTAGCTGGTGCGTGGCGTGCCACTGTCACGGAAGCAGCGGTGTCCGTTCATCAGTCCAGTGGACTACAGGTGCAGAAAACTGACAACTCACCCCACTGAGAAACATAACACACTTTCTGGAAAACTCACCATTGTGCAGGCAGCCGCGCGCGCACGCACGCACGCACGCACCATTAACAACGCGGTGTGACCAGAAAACACTCACACAATTAACAACCAACCCGCATCCCCTCAGAATACTGAAACACAAACACACAAACAGCAATGAATACCAAACAACAGTGTCACCTTGGAAGATAAGACAACAAGAGCTGACTGGAAAACAGCTTTATTCATTTGGATTTGTCAAGTCAATGTCTGAATTACTTTTTTAGTTTTAGTATGGAAATAACTGCTTTTCTTGTAAAAACGCCTAGTGACTATGACTAGACTATTGTAGCTTGACAGTAATTATAACATGACAAGGCAAAAACGGAATAAGTTCGCTCCCCCCAGATGACCCACAACATTTGTCCAGTCAAATTACAGCAAGCAGCAAGTTATTATTTATGTCTTCCATCATTGTAAACGTCTGTTTTTTTACAGGGCAGACACAAACGCACAAAATGCACGCAGACACGCGCACACACAGGTCAATATGGCTTTTATAACTCCCCATTAATCACGGGCTATGATTTCAATTAAAGACAGACGGCCTACAGGCCTATTTACATTCAGATCAATATGTCTCCATGGGCCAGTGTGATCCATAACTGTTCATTACAGACCAAGTCATAAACAACTGACAGACACCAGCTCTGGGACGGCTTGACTTACAGCCAGAGGTGGGAAGTCACCTGTAGGCAGAGACCAAGGAAACCCTATTCAAACCCAACCAAACCTTATTCATTTGGGGCAGAGTGTAAAACAGGCCGCATATCACTGTTTAGAAAAAATATCTCATCCATGTCATTTCAGTGTCTTCTGAAGCAATGGCGTATTGCTTCAAACCACACTGATGGCGTAACCAGAAAGTGCTCGCCAGCACAACCACATAGTCTGACAACCATGATTACGCTTGCAGGCAACCCACCCACCAGAAGGAACTGCCCTACAACGACGAGAAAGGCATCCTTTGTCCAACACCAGCCACGGCAACACAGGGAGGTGTGGTGTCAATTTGAACAGTGATCGGCGTTAATCCACCGCCATGATTCACCTGCCCGTAATGACACAGCTGCACTGCGAGGGAGAGATTTTACCGCTGCACCATTTGGGAGCCCCAAAGTACCAGTGTTAATGCCAGATGTGATAACAGCCCTGTCTGCCAGATAATATTAAAACCACAATTATACCACCATCTGAAACCTATTGGACAGAGAGCATTGCAAATCCTCAATGGGATCTCTAGTGATGGAATGGACATCACTTAGTATTCGCCGATGATGTACTTTAACAATAAACACTTGACTACATAACACACCCGCTGAGACTACCTTTAGCATCATGGTTGTTATAGCAACTAGATGACCATGTACTTCCTGTATGTTCTTAACCAGCGGCTACAGAGTTAGCCATTAAAAGGAGTTAGTCATCTAAACTCACACTAGCATTCAAATGTTTGGGGATAGTTAGACATTTCCCTGTTATAAATGAAAACATACATGAAATGAGTTTGAATAGGAAATATAGTCATTGACTATAGGTTAGACATTTTTAATTAAAAGGATAATTGTTGTCCTTCAAACTTTGCTTTCGCCAAAGAATCCACCATTTGCAACTACAGCCTTGCATACCTGTGGTATTCTAGTTGTCAATTTGCTGAGGTAATCTGAAAAGATTTCACCCCATGCTTCCTGAAGCACCTCCCACAAGTTGGATTGGCTTGATGGGCGCTTACGTGCCATACGTTAAAGCTGCTCCCACAACAGCTCAATAGGGTTGAGATCTGATGACTGTGCTGGCTCTCCACTATAGACAGACCACCAAAAGTGACCCCAAACTTTTGAACGGTACTGTATACAATATTTACCCCTCATTACTTCCACAATAGGCATCCTTTAGAACAGTAGCCGGGTTACTATGAAACTTCAATTGTTGTAGGCTGTACATACCTTTGCTGTAGGAAACCAATGAAGGGCGCGACCCCAGTGCCTGGTCCAATCATAATTAGGGGTTTGGAGAGGTCAGAGGGCAAGCGGAAGGAGCAGTTCTGACGCAGACTTACATGGACCTGGGGTCAAAGATCAAGATGTGTTCATATATTTGTGTGTGTGTGTGTGTGTGTGTGTGTGGACACATGAAAAACACAGGGTTGAATGCATACCTTAGGGACACTGGACGAGGTGCTGGAGGACTGAACCTTCCCAGGGTGCAGCAGGATGGGATCGACAAGGTCAGAGAGCCAACCTGTACACAGGCCCCGCCTCCCACCAGGTCTCTCAATGCACGCTGGGAACTCAATGATGTTGAACACAAAGTGCAGCTGGCCTGGATGCCTCATTCTGGAGCTGGAGGAGAAAGGGAGGGAGACAGAGAATCAAAGTCACTACAAGGGGAAGTGATGAGAAAACATTTGGAAGACACAGATCTGGTTTTAACTAGGAGTATATTTAGTAGGGGATAAATAAACACACAGTACACTGTGGCTGACTGCATACCGCACTAAGGAAATATAAGAGTCTTATTAGTGCTCCACTAATTAGGCTATGGAAATAAGTGTGAAAGTTAATGCAGTACATCATTAGATAGATGAAACTGCCTGGGATTCGATATTCTACACTACACAGTATAAACAGGAGTTAACAACTATGTGGTTCTAATCCACAAACACAGCAACCAGACACGCTTTCATCTCCCCTTTCCCTGCCTGTCACCCTGATTCCTTTTGGGTGGGTGGGTTTCTCTAGCTCTTATCTTGTGGGCCTCTGGGGACCTCTATTGACCACAGTATCCATAATGCAGCAGACTAATGTCCCAGCTGTAACGAATCAACAACAGCCTCTCATATACACACCTAATGAGGATAATAGACCAGTGTGGACGTGTGTTTAGATGGTGTTGGTTGCACTTGAGTTGGATATGTTACTAATGGACAGTAACGTAGACATACACATCAACCTAAATCCCTGCGGCATTCACCCATATTAGGTTTGAGTTGAAAATAATAATGACAAAAATTTTAAAAAGCAAATGAAAGCCCAGGCCCAAAAATGAAGGAAAAGCAATAAACATTGTAAAGGACACTACTAGACCAGCTTACCTTGCCGCGGAGTACGGTCTGGGCTGCAGTTTGGGCAAATGTTCTAAAAAAATAAAGAAAACAGGTCAGAGTATATTCCAGTGAGATACCTCCAGCCCACTGTCACTAACTCTCTCAACGGACGGGATGGGTTGGGAAGCTACTTCGGCCATTTGACCCAACCACCAGGTCGTTTACTCTGCAGACACAGGTCCATCTGAGGGCTTACTTCTGTATTCATGAAATCATAAAACTGTAAAGTTCTACAATCCCCTGAGTGCAGATGTAGTGCCTGTAGGATGGAGATAGTTAATGTCCCCTCTATGTCAATGTCAGCCGGGAAGGTGCCCTCTTTTGGTGTAATGTGGTTCATGGGCATAAAGCATCCTCAAGAGGAATATGGTGTGGCGAAGGTTACTATTAATGTCCCAGGTCAATTCTCAAAATATGATTTTGGGGACAATACGAGATATAAGAGCAGGGCACAATCAACTGAAATCTAATCTTATCTGCTATTATACCATCAACCCTAATTTGTTCCTTATACAGCTCCGGAAACAATTAAGAGACCACTGCACCTTTTTCTTTCCTTTCCAAAAAAGTTGAAAAGGAAAGTTTTAAGGGAGGAACAGAAGCGTTCAATTTGCAGGGGTCTCTTAATTTTAACTCTTCTCTCAAAACCATCCTTTTCAACTTTTTTTTGGAAAGGAAAGAAAACCCTGTGGACTCTTAAAAATGCATCAGTTTGCATTTTTTGTGAATTCACAAGAGCTGTGGATGTCTAGTCCAAATTCTAGGCTTTGTGTTAGCATTTGGAGTCGGTTGCTTGTGGCTACACCAGAGACATATAGAAAGACAGAAAGCACTGGTGAACACCGCAATGACAGGTGGCCTTGCAGACAATCATTACCCACGACCTCCACAAATAGTATAAAAAGTATTCAGAAATGCCAATAATTCTTACAGAATTACCGCTGTAGCAGCCCTTGTTCCAAACAGAAAACCTTATCCAATAGCATCAGGTTCTCTCTCCATTTTAGTGCCCTCATTCTAAAGTGTGTCGCCACTAGCTGAAGTCTAATTCAGCCGTCTTAGGTTAGAGATTCACTCTAGCTAAAGTCTAATTCAGCCGTCTTAGGTTAGAGATTCACTCTAGCTAAAGTCTTACTCAGCCGTCTTAGGCTAGAGATTCCCTCTAGCCTAAGAAAACTGATATAGAAAAGGAGAGTGAGGAAGTATGAGGGAGAGCCTGCAGAACGCACGTCAGGGACAGTCAGACAGAAGCAGAGGACCAAAACATCTGTATTAACTGAGACCCTCTGGGGGGGGGACAGTACCTTGCACCCCCAGGCACTGCTGTAATTCTCTGTCCCTGCCATCCTCATCTCCTCGGTGGCAGGTTTAACATGCCCATTAACAGGCTCATTCCCTGTCTGTCAGTTTACTGCCCAGCCATGACTCATAGTTCTGACAGTTGACTTATTACCAAACACCATGACAACATGTCAGAACTGGGGACAATCCAATTATTACTTGATATCATTGGCAGGTTTATACAAGTAATATATTCTTGTAATCTTTTAAAAAAGTGATGCTGAGAATTCTCCAACTGTGAGTGACAGATTAGATGCCTAAAAAGAGAAAAATAAATATTTTGGGGGGGGGTGGGGGGGGGGGTGTCACATCATGTGAAGTGCTGTTGGTTTTATCCAGCACATTTAAATCAAATGAATAACTGGCTGATAATACAAATCAGGTTAGCTACACATTTGTTTATGTACAAAAACCTACATAAACCTAGCCCAGAAAACAGGGTTGGAGGTCCCTGCCCAATATCCAATCACACACCTCTAAAGTACCACAGTATCTAAAGCCAGGACATTAAACGAACCCCTTCTAAGCACAAAGCTTTACTGAACCTTAAACAAGTAAAGGTAATGGGGCGAGCCTAGTAAATTAGTTTTACCAGAAAGACAGTGAAACCTGCGGTGATAATTCACCCCGCCATGGCCTGCCCGAACCTTCAAAACTCTGGAGCTTTGTCCCTTTAAATGTAGTAGGACAGTCAATGACATGCCCATAGCAACAGCTGGTGGCCCCAAAACGCTTCCACCAGCACATTCTTCACCAGGGTATTAATGTCCCCATTTACAAACAGACACATTTCTGCTTCGTTTGGTTTCACTAATGGAAAGGTGCTGCAGTTAGCAAAAGTGACCAAAATAACTTGACATTGGATATTAGGCTGTGACACTGGTCTTTTGGAGGAGGAAATGTCTACCTACAAGAGCAAATGAGACAGTTGTGTACATATCCCATTTGAAATTGAACATTTCCACTCAAGCATTTGTCATGAGTATACGGTTACTAAAATTACTTTTGTGTATTGATCTTGTACAAATACCCCATAGGCTACAACCAAATCTACACAAGTCATCATCAAAGCAAATGTTATGCCATGAGTCTAAAATGAGGACATTCTGCAGCAAAATGCCTAACCCAAACACTGACATAGAATCCACTAGTTGGTCACAAGGAGTATATAACAATGATCTTTTTAGATTTTGATGCAGGAACATTGTTTGGGTCATTTGGGAATAAGTTGGGTAAGACAGAAAAATTAGCTATATCAGAGAAACTGATCTACATTAATTTACATTGAATTTCTCTTTACTGAAGCTATACTGCCCTCTGCTGGTTATAAAATGAATAAAAGTACATATGTTTATTGGTGACAGTTACAGGCTAACCATATGACAAGCGCAAGAACAGCCTTGCCCCAGAGAAACCCATTACTGTCAAAACAATGTGTAGCTGCTCTTTTCTAAACTTCCACGCACAGCAAGGTGGACACAGTGCCCAAAAATAAAGTTGAGTTGCACTAACATGAACTTTGACATGCACATTTTGACCCCCAAAAGCATAACCTTACAGTATGAGGTCAAGTGAATCCATGAACAAAACAGGTGTTTGTATCAGAGTCCCCACAACGATACAACACTCCACTGAATGCATGTTGGGACCTTAATAAGAAGGCACATGTATGGTAAGAAATGAGCAAAATGCAATAAAAGTACAGCAGAAATCCAATTTGAAGTTATCCATTGTTTGGCATATTAGAAACAAGAGAATTTCTGTCCCTCTAAGAGCTAAACAATGCACTTTGAATCCAATATTGTGATTGACAAGAGAGGATGGGTGTTCTGACCTATCAGGAGGCTGAGAGGGGGTTGGCAGGAGGGGAAAGCCCTGAGCAGGTCCAATATGCCAAGTCTGGGGTCTCTGACATAGAGGTTGTAGTCGGCTGAGCCCTGTTTGCTACAAAGCTCCTGTAGTCTCCTTTTCTCACCGCTTTCTTCTGTACACTCAACCAGAGACCGAATGAATGCCTAAAAAAATAAATAAAGCAGTAACGTTCAGTTAGGACATCCAGTAATGTTCAGTTAGGACATCCAGTAACGTTCAGTTAGGACATCCAGTAACCTGTAACAGGCTGGTTCTGGACACGGTAGTTCAGGTATAGGAAGTGAAAGTAACATGAACCTTTTTAAGGACACTCCTGATCTCCAGACACCAGGTGAGCAGGTACTGCAGTGTGCTGTTCTCTGGGATATAGGAGGGGATCTGAGCAGCTGGGTCAGAAACAAAACACTGGGTCACACTTTACACTGACTAAAGGTTGTATGCGTCTGTGAGGTTACAGGCAGTTTAAATAGTGTTTAAACATCAAGACTTAATCAAAATGTCATTAAGTTACAGTAAATAGAGACTACAGATTAAACTGTCTTGTGGAGGAGTTAGAACCGCATACCTTTCTTCTTGGTATCTTTTTGCAGAGAGAGCTGAATACAATGGCTCTTCCGGTCCATTAGGCCCAGTCTCAGGAGCAGCTCACCCACCTCGGAGACTCTATTTGGGCAGAGCACATCAAGCGAGTCCCCAGGCTGGTAGTCCATAGGATGGGCCTTTGTACACAAAGGAGGTGGTTTATTTATTTTCTCCTAGCAACAACTTTGCTGATACCCACCACATTGGTAGTTTATGTGGTCAGCCTCACTATTTTAAGATTGATGCATTAACTGTAAATTGCTCTCACTAATTACTATTATTGTTTTTTTAAGTTTCACTTACACTTTATTTCTACCGGTCTATTTCGGTCTCTTCATCAAACGACGTATTGAGAGAGGGACTGCCACTCACCGAGATGTCAAGCTCTACCAGAAGGGCTGTTTTAACGGAGTCATCACTAGTCAGCTTGGCTGACCTGGAGACGGGAACTTCCTGAAAGCCCTCCTTCATGACTGGAACACCCGTCTGCGGACGTGCAGGAGACCGAAGGAGAACGCGGTAACGTGATAATTATTATGAGCAAGGCAACTTCGAATTCAAAGATCAAAACAATTTTTAAAAAGATAGCGCCGACAGAAGCCTGTATCACCGCAACACAACCCACCTCTTCTCGTGTGGTGGCTTCCTGCAGCACAACATCCAGATACGGCGGAGGGAGATTAGGGACGTTGAGGGCGGACTCGGAGAGCGGGGGGAAGGAGAGCGTCAACGAGGCCTCCGCAACCGCAGCGGGTACACCACTCGGTGTCCCTAACACTGACTTGTGATCAGCGATGACACAGCTTCGATTAGGAGATGTCTGAGTGGTGTCTGTCACTGACACTGGTCTGAGATCAGGGACTGTGCTCCCAGTCTCAGAGGCTTTAACAGCTGGGGTGGTTGATTCTGTCTTAGCCCTCCCTATCTCTTCTTGTTTTCCTAGGCATTCGGTGCTCGCCGGTTCTGGTTCAAGACTCAGGAGGTGGAGACTGACGTCTGTCGCTAATGACTCGAAGGTTTCCTCTGACGATACTCTTGTGTCTGTGACATCCCTTTTAGGCTGAGGGGCAGACATTTTGGATAACGCTCTTCTGATTGCCTCCCACAGTCCTTCAAGCCAAGGGTCTAACACCAACTCAAGCCTGGGGAGACAGATGGTTTGGATTAAGGCTTTCGGGTTTCTCCTTTTCAAAATGATATCAACAAAATGCAAAAACAGCATTATATAAAGAAACGACAATTATTTAAAATACACTAATCACAAAGAAATACTCCTAAACAAAAATTAATCAATATATAAATATTTAAAGACATATGAAACGGCAGTACAAAATTACACAACAATATAACTGGAGATTTATAAATGAAGTGTCAGCTGACACACTTTAAAAGTTCTCTGGGCCATTCTTGTTAGCTAAACTTTAGGGTGGCTGGCCCACTGTGAAATATGCATCAACCAATAGGTCAGTAAAGCTGTTGCACATGATTCAAAGATACTTTTTAACATGTCCATTTTAACACTGCACTAAAAGAAACAACTGAAATGTATCACTTCTGTGGACAAATCCTTTATAAACCAATAACAAATGGTGTTGTTTCCTACTCTGACTTAATAAAACCCTTTCTTTGCAAAGCATCCTGGTGAGAAGCAAGCACTCACTCTGTGGGGATGGCAAAGCACTTTGAGAGTACTCAAAATACAGAAAAACAGCACCCACTACTGGCTATTAAGGTTGGATCTGGTGGATTTGATGGATTGGCTAATCGAGCAGCTCCAATGTAGCATTTTATCACCTGAAAGAATATCTGCAACATATTGGTGATGCTTCTTTTTTAAAAACAGATCAGCCGCCATGACTTTAAACCTTTGTTAACTTTGCCACTACAGGCCCCAAGAGTTTCTCAAATAATGGTATCAACAAATAACACAATTATTTTCCCTCAGCCATGATGGAAATGAAACAAATTGGCATTACCCTACACCGTCATCTGCATATCCTGTGGCATAGAAATGTTTAGCACCCAGTTCCTGTAGACGGCCGTCAATAGTCTTTCCACAGTTACAAAAGTTAGCATAGTTTGTATCACCCAGAGCTGGGGGAGAGAGAAAAATATTTATTTTTTTAAACATCGCAATCTATTACTCTGGTATCCATAAAGATCCACCAAATCAGTGAAATATGTAGCAATATATTTTGTCACTACGCATACACACTCCTTCCATACCTAGAAGAGCATAGCAGAGGTGGGCATAGTGGTCGCTGGACAGGGTCTTCTTCTTGATTCTCTTAACAAACTTCAGAGCATTGTCTGGTGGGTCCCCGTCCCCAGTAGTCGACACAACAATTACCACAGGAGCACGCTCCTTCTCCAAGTTAAACTGATACACCATACATACAATATAGGATCCGTATTTAAAAGGTTATTAAGGAGTCTAATTCTTTTAAACATATAGTAAATAGTTACTTTAGTTTAGTAATGAAGCATGTTTACAGAAAAGTCCCAGTTGGATGAGACTACTTTGAGATTTCTGAACTTCACCTTATCTCCTTCGCTCACGCAGCAGATTTCAGCAATCAGTCCCTTCTCTTCTGCCTCGTCAGCTATTCCTTCAGCAATTGACTGTGCCTGGCCTTTCTGAGAGCCATACAGAACCAGGATCCGGGGCTTCACCTCACAAGGCATTTTGCTGGACAAGTGGAATAACCAGAAATCAGGTAGTTCGAAACGCTCTGATACTCCAGAAAAAGGGCTTGACCAGCGATGTACAGTATCAACAATAAGACTTATACATGCTGACAGTGTCTCGCATCTGTGTGTCATTGCTGTCACCATAGTCAACAAAACCACATGAAGAAATTGACATGTTGGACTGAAAGCTGGTTAAGATCATCCAAACTCACTGATCATTCCATATAACATAACGAAGAAAACACAAGTATGCTTTGAAAACCGAAATAATAATCCTGAGCTAAAGAGCCACAAATAATGCTATATACTTTACCTACACAATCCAAAAGTTGAAAAGCTTTTTGAAGATCCTCGTTGACTTCCTTTCGTAACATTGTATAACACGTTCAGCTCAAAACATAATTACCGGAACTTACATCAGCCTAGACGCTCACTCAGATCAAGCGTTTCTTCTTTCTTCTTCTTCTGTGGGGTTTAAAGGCGGTTGGCATCCAACGCTATTGGTGCATTACCGCCACCTACTGTAAAGGAGTGTGGCCCAGATTCAGAGAGGACCTAATTTCTCCCTGCCAACCCAGTTTCTCTAAGGAACACAAACAGACACCTAACCACTGCATCCAAACAGCCCCTCCCCAACATAGATTCTAGACTCAACACGTGCACCCCCTCTGCCCTCAGACCCTGTTGCAACATCTCCCTCTCATAGTGTCTGCACTGCCTCAGGAAGTGATCCACCGTCTCCACTTCCCCACAGTAGTCACACAACCCAGTCGGACTTCTCTATCATGTGTAGCGTCTCGTGCAAACTCACAACTGCCCTCTTTCCATCCCCAATCTCACCCTGTATCTGGAACAAGCGCCTTCCTTTGGTGTCCGCATTCCACTGGTCCTGCCACACCTCCCTCACCTCATTCCACACAACCACCTTAGCTTCTGCCCTGCTCAAGGACAGCTCCACGTCCACCACCCCCCTCACCAGGGCCTGTTTCAACCCCCATGATTCCGAGTTTAATCAGCAGACCCTCCTTCCACAACATGTCATACGCTTTCTCCACGTCCAAAAAGACAGCCACCACTGCCTCCCCATTTACCTGTGCCTTCTTGACCTCCGCCTCTAAATATAGAACAGGGTCCATAGTACCGCTTCCCTTCCTAAATCCACTCTGATACGGAGCTCTCCATGAAATACACCAATCTCCCCACAATCAACCATTCCATAACTTTACAGAGATGTGATGTCAGTGCTATCGGCCTATAGTTAGACGGTCTTGTCGGATCCTTCCCAGGCTTCCTAATAGGCACCACCACCGACTCCTTCCATGCCACCGGTAGCTTCCCCTCTACCCACACTCTGTTAAACAGGCCCAACACCCCATCACTGAGATGGGCCAACATTACATAACACACCTGATCCTTCCCAGGAAAGATTATCCGCACTTTATACAAAGCCCTCTTCACCTCAGCCACAGTGAACAGCACATTAATATCCCCCACTACGTCCACCCTCCTGTCCAGTGCCCCAGGATACTCGCCACATTGTTCCATCCCTTCCCCGTTGCTCATCCCCAGATAAGTTAAACAAGATATGGACCCATACAAACACTTTAGCCAACATTTCTGCCTTTTCTACATCCGAAACTGCAACCTCATCCCCATCAACCAGCACTGGATAATCCCATTCCCTCCTCACCCCACTCATCCTCTTGATCATACCCCATATCTCCCACACCGGTGTTTCCCATCCAATAGAATCACAAAACCTCCTCCAACAAGCCCTCTTGGCCTGCCGAATAGTTCTCCTCAGCAGGGCCTGACTCTGTTTATACCTAATCATACTCTGGAAAGTGTGTCCTTTTTACCACCCAGATCAAGCGCTGTGCACTTGGTGTCAAAATATTTGTCAGACACATACATACATTATTGGAAAACTATTCAGCTTGGTCAATCCTTCTGTAGTGCTATTATTAAACCACACATATTTGATAAGCCTGACAAATAAAACAAATTCCAGTCGTTATTACGGACATTGGAATGGACCCATCCAAGAGGCAAGAGACAAACGGTCACATATTTGTGTCCAATAAAAGTCTTAAAATTAAAACGTAGTATCAAATAAACTGTACAGATTGCATTTTCCTCAACTACAAACACCCAAATTAAACAGTTATATGTGTTTCTGCATTTGGCTATTAGTGTTATATCCACAACAAGAAGCATAATTATATCGCGAGACTTGAAGAAACCATTTTGCCATGATATGACCATGATAGGACTTTTAGGTTTATTTCGAAAATAAACTAAATTCAGAATTGTTTTGCCCACATATAATTCATACTGATACCTGTATAAATGTGACCAGTGAAAAAAAAATATGTATAGGCTCAAAATATTTCTTGATAATCGAAGCATTGAATAATTTATAAACCTCCCCTCTCCATTCTTGGTCTCGCCCCCCTTCTCCCGAGATCCTTCCAGAAGTCGCCGGCAGACCTCTGCCTAGCATCTCTCCATATTACATCGATTAAAGTCTGAATTTTATCCGTGGACACTTTTGAAGTGTCTCCGTGTTTCGGCAAACATGTCCGCTATGGGGCAACTCGCTTTTGATGAATATGGACGGCCGTTCATCATCATTAAAGACCAGGATAAGAAGACTCGGTTATCGGGCCTTGACGCACTGAAGGTACAATGCCAGGCTGCCAGTAGTTAGCAAGTGCCGTTAGCTTGCCTTCATGCGTCAGCATCTTTGCTAGCAAAGCAATTGCTGAATATATGCAGACCCGGTTGATTCATTTAACAAAAACTTGGTCTATATACCTGATTTTTACTATTATGGGCCAATGCACGTGTATGTACAAATTATGTTGTAGAATTTGGCTTGCTACCTATCTCGTTAATGTTAGCGGATTAGCAACATCATGCTAGTCTGCCCATGTGCTTTTCTGGAAGCAGAAGTGAGGCGCGGCTGGTTGTCAAATAAACAATGGAAATTGCTTTGTGCAACCATGAATAAGTTATCACTTCTGCCTAATTGACACAGTGAAATAATTAGTTACCTATTGTGCCAGTCCTAGACATGTATATCCTGTCATGTAGCTAGCCAAGGACTGTAACGAACATAAATTAGCTTGCTATATAAGCCTAGCTGAGAATGTCATTTACGTATTCGAATGAATTGGGAACCTTGAACACTAACTTTTATCAAATCAACATTTTTACGGACATTCCTAACTAACTAGCGCTTGACAGACAATTTGGTTCGGGTGTCTAGAGAATTTCCGGAGCCGCAGTATCAGAAATGTAACTTTATTTCTGTTTTGCAGTCTCACATCATGGCAGCAAAGGCCGTTGCCTCGACGCTAAGGACGTCACTAGGACCAAACGGTAAGCCCTAAGAAATACAGCCACTATGAAGCCATTTCATTATTAGAGATCTGAAGTTGCATTTAGTATTGTGTGCAACTGCCTTCCTTATTTAACACTAATATAAAGGTAAACATTCAACCGAATTACATTTAACCAACAATTTTGTCATTCTCACAGGTTTGGACAAGATGATGGTTGATCGGGATGGGGAAGTGACCATCACTAATGACGGAGCCACTATCCTCAGTATGATGGACGTGGATCACCAGATTGCCAAGCTCATGGTAGAGCTCTCTAAGTCTCAGGACGACGAGATTGGAGATGGGACCACAGGGGTTGTTGGTGTGTATTTTTGCATCTCCGTGACTGACTTATTGGCTAATTTAACAAATTCTTTATTGATCTCAATGTTATGATCATTGGATAATGTTCTTTTGCTGGCTCTTTTTCTTTCTGTGCCCATGTTTTACATTGGGTTAATATTGCCTATGCTCCTCCTCCCCTTCCTTACTCCAGCCGCTCTGTCCCCAGTAGTGTGGTCTGGCATTGACAGGGGATACAGCACTCTGGCACTCTCACCTCTTATTTAGGAAACTCATCTTACATAGGGCGTGTGAGGGAGCTGACAATTTCTGAAATTGTGTGTGTGTGTGTGTGTGTGTGTGTGTGTGTGTGTGTAATTTATTTATTTGTGTATTGTTTTTTAAATTCTGTTGATTAACCCTTTCCAGGCTGAATGTAATGTTCCATCTCTTTATTGATCGAGAGCTGCTGTTGTATTCATGAATATAATTTGGTGTGGCAACAGCCTATTTGAGAACATGATACATCCTTAAGAAAGCTTAGAAAAAGCCCTTTTAAATCATGTACTATAGGAACCCATATAAGAACTGGTGATCAGAAATAATACCTGTGGTAATATTAATTATTAAAATCAATTATTATTTTCCCAAACAGCCATTTACACTACTTTCTGATTAAGATAAAAACGTCCTTGTTTTGTAAGGTTTGGACATCTGAAGTCAGAATAGAAATACCTCTTACCGTTGAAGTTACAGCCGCTTAAGTGGCCAATTGTGTTTTACAAAAAGTCTATGGAATGTTCGCTGACAAGAACATTCGTATCTAAATAGTATATTACAACTTATCTTCACCAAAATCTCTTACAAATAGCATTTAGACTTCCATAATAAGGAAAGATATAAACAAGTTTAAATATTAATACAATTTTATTAAAATAATAAGGTTTGGGAAATCTTTATCGTTACCGTATCAAAATAGAATACATTATCTAAAACCAAATTCATACAAATTTCATGTAGTTATATTATGAAAGGAATTGTACTGTATTTTCCAACATCTATTTTCCATATCTTGGCCTGTAACCTATTAATGCAAATCCCAAGCTCTAATTAAGTCATGCTGCCATGCATGTATGTGATAAAGGAAAACATACACGTATGAGGAACACACCTCAAATTACTCATGCAAAACATTAGGAAGATTTACTAGCAAGCCAGCTTTGTGACAAAGAAAGTAATTTATCTCCCATTCTGGCATGGTTTTTAGCTTGTGGCTATAGTACTGTATCTAATAAACTAAATTCAGTGTATTTACTTGCTCAAACTAGTGACGTATCTTGGTCATTGACCCATTGCTGTGCACAAGCAATTTTGTTCATTTACATTGTCATATATAGAGAAATAGTCTCTTTCATTCAATAACTGTAATAAAGTGGGTAGCTACTTCAGTTAGAACACGTCAAATAGGTTCTGTCCACCTAACTTAGCAAACATCAAACTGGTAGTTATTCAGTGCTGAAAAACAACTTTTTTTTAATCTATCAAGTGAGACCATGAGCAAAACATTGTAATAAGCAATTTTATATCTTCCTTACCTCATGATTGACTTCGTTTACACATCAAGTCTGCAAAAGTAATACTCCACATCCAGTCTTCTGACCGTGTAGACCTCTCAACTTACAATTGCCCCGCCTGTTCTGTAGTGCTAGCCGGTGCACTTCTGGAGGAAGCAGAGCAGCTGCTGGACAGGGGCATCCACCCCATCCGTATCTCGGACGGTTACGACCAGGCCGCTAAGATCGCCATCGAGCAGCTCGACAAAATCAGCGAGACTTACCCTTATGACCCTGAAAACACAGAGCCGCTCATCCAGACTGCCATGACCACGCTGGGATCCAAAGTGTGAGTCTCACTTGCTGTCGCTGCTTTTTGTGGTTGCCGCGGTCATTTTTCAGGAGTTCCACTCGTGCTCCGACTAGCTTTTGGGAACTTGTAGAATTTAAAGATGTGTTAATTTAGCCCGTACGTGGCAGAATGAATGTGTTTGTGGACCTGGCAGTTGGATTCTTAAGGATTTACACCAAGATATTTCTCCCTTTCAGGATCAACCGCTGCCACAGACAGATGGCGGAGATCGCCGTAAACGCTGTCCTGACTGTGGCAGACATGAACCGCAAGGATGTCGACTTTGAGCTAATCAAGATGGAGGGCAAGGTTGGAGGCAAGCTGGAGGACACCCAGCTCATCAAGGGAGTCATTGTAGACAAGGAGTTTAGCCACCCTCAGATGCCCAAGGTACAGCACGCTTCAGGATGCTTGACCTGATGGCATGGCCTACGTCAGTGTTTCATAGAAACTGGTCATGATGGAACACCTACCCCGTGCCCTCAGGTCCAAGAATGACTGTTAACTAGGATTAATGGCTTAGTTGGGGTTCTTCCCTTTCCTTACTCCAGCTACTCTGTCCTCAGTGGAGTTGTCTGGCATTGACAGGGGATACAGCACTTTGGCTCTCTCGCCTCTCAGTTAGGATCTTCTTCTTACACGTGGCTTGTGAGAGAGTTAACAATTTGTCTGGTCATGTATAATTTTGTCCATCCAAATCTCTTCTGTATTTAACTTGGTAAGTCATCCAGTACCAGGCTCAAATCGTTCTCGGTTTTCCCTTCAGCTCCTGAAAGACACAAAGATGGCCATCCTGACCTGTCCGTTTGAGCCCCCTAAGCCTAAGACCAAGCACAAGCTGGATGTGACCTGTGTTGAGGACTACAAGGCCCTGCAGAAGTATGAGAAGGATAAGTTTCTGGAGATGATCAAACAGGTCAGTCACAAGACCTTTGTTATAATAATTAGAATGGTAATGCTGAAGTTGTGCCTCACCCCAGTATGTCTATGGAGTCAGCATGTGTTTCTTGGACTTACTAGCAATGAGCCTTCTATGTAGATCAAGCAATGTGTCCTGGGCTAACAATTATCTAGATTCCAAACTGAATCTATTAACTAGTTGGCACCACCACAAAATAATCAGAGGTCAGGTGATGGATAACCCCAAGTCCTCTACTATTGGTCCTTGCTCCCTATACACTCTTTTGGAAATTGCAGATCAGTAGGATCCAGCTCTTGTTACTGAAGACCATTTGCATTTACAATTCAGTGTCCCACAGGATGCACAACAAACGTACTAATCTTACTGTCAAACGTACAGTCTTCGAAAATGTTTTCACTGTCATACAGACTGCTCCTTTCCCCCTTTTTAATGTGGATCTAATCCAATCAATTGAATGCAGTATAATGCAATATTCCAACTATTTTGTCAGATTAAGGACACCGGCGCAAACCTGGCAATCTGCCAGTGGGGATTTGATGATGAGGCGAATCACCTGCTGCTGCAGAATGAGCTGCCTGCTGTCCGCTGGGTCGGAGGGCCCGAGATCGAGGTGAGACACAATTACTCACAGACATCCTGTTGCACAACTTTTTTTTTCTTTTTTTTGCACTATGTTCCCGGGTTGCTCATCTTACGGTTCATCTCTCCCTCCCTCAGCTGATTGCCATAGCAACAGGAGGCCGCATTGTTCCTCGGTTCTCTGAGCTGACTGCCGAGAAGCTGGGTTCAGCCGGCGTTGTCAGGGAGATCTGTTTTGGAACTACAAAGGATCGCATGCTGGTCATCGAGGAGTGCAAGAACTCCAGGGCTGTCACCATCTTCATCCGTGGGGGAAACAAAATGGTGGGTGGACTTTGGGTCTGGTAATGTTGAATTGATGTTGCTGAGAGGATTGAAAATGTTGACAGCTGGGTGAATAAAATAAAGAAATCCCTAATAAGTGTTATTTCTATGTTGATGGGCATGGAGGCCCGACCAAGTGTTCTCCCACTGACCAACTCCGTTTTCCTGTCAGATCATCGAGGAGGCCAAGCGTGCACTGCATGATGCACTATGCGTCATCCGTAACCTGGTCAGAGACAATCGCATAGTCTATGGGGGTGGTGCTTCTGAGATCGCCTGTGCCCTCGCCGTCAACCAAGCAGCAGATAAGGTACTCCCTTTGACACTCATACAGTTTGGTCAAGCCTTTGCCTGGCATCAGGAGTTCTCTGGATTCTGATGCAATGTACTCATGCTGTCTCCAGTGCCCATCCCTTGAGCAGTATGCCATGCGTGCATTTGCTGATGCCCTGGAGGTGATCCCAATGGCCCTGGCAGAGAACAGTGGGCTTAACTCCATCCAGACCATGACAGAGGTCCGTGCCAGGCAGGTGGCTGAGTCTAACCCTGCTCTGGGTATTGACTGTCTGCACCTCAACACCAACGGTAAGAATATGGACATAACCTGGTTTTAGATTTTCATGTATTTTGATTAAATATTTTCCCCAAATGAAAATGTTCCAATCTTTTTTTTGTGAATTAGTGGATATAAAGTCTACAAACCCCTGTTAAAATGCCAAGTTCTTGTAATGTAAAAGAATGACAAATCATGTCAGAATGTTTTCCACTCTTAATGTGACCTATAATGTGAACAATTGGATAACAAATCTTCGAGGGGGGAAAATAAAAAAAACTCTCAATAACCTGGTTACATAAGTGTGCACACCCTTAAACTAATACTTTGTTGTAGCACCTTTTGATTTTATTACAGCACTCTTTTTGGGTAGGAGTCTATTAGCATGGCACATCTTGATGTGGCAATATTTGCCCACTCTTCTTTGCAAAAGCGCTCCAAATCCGTCAGATTGCGAGGACATCTCCTGTGCACAGCCCTCTTCAGCTCACCCCACAGATGTTCAATTGGATTGAGGTCTGGGCTCTGGCTGGGCCATTCCAAAATGTTAATCTTTTTGTGGATTTGGATGTGTGCTTTGGGTCGTTGTCGTGCTGAAAGGTGAACTTCATTTTCAGCTTTCTAGGGGACACCTGAAGGTTTTGTGCCAAAATTGCCTGTTCATAATTCCCTCTGACTAAGTCCCTGGTTCCAACTGAAGGAAAACAGCCCCAAAGCTTGATGCTGCCACTACCATGCTTCACGTTGGGTATGGTGTTCTTTGGGTGATGTGCAGTGTTGTTTTTGCACCAAACATACCTTTTGGAATTATGGGCAAAAAGTTTAATCTTGGTTTCATTAGACCATAACACATTTTCCCATGTGCTTTTGGGGGACTTGATGTTTGTTTTTGCAAACTTCAGCCGGGCTTGGATATTTTTCTTTGTAAGAAAAGGCTTCTGTCTTCCCACCCAACACCATAGCCCATTCTTATGAAGATTATGGGTGATTGTTGTCACATGTAGCACACAGCCAGTACTTGCCAGAAATTCCTGCAGTTCCTTTAATGTTGCTGTAGGTTTCTTGGAAGCCTCCCTGACCAGTTTTCTTCCTGTATTTTCATCAATTTTGGAGGGATGTCCAGTTCTTGGTAATGTCTCTGTTGTGCCATATTTTCTCCACTTAATGATGACTGTGTTCCATGGTGTATCTAATACTTTGGAAATTATTTTGTACCCTTCTCCTGACTATCTTTCAAACGTGAGTTCCCTCTGATGATTTGGAAATGGCTTTTGCTCTGAGATGCAACTAAGAAAATGTCAGGAAAATCCTACTGGAACAGCTGAACTTTTTGTGATTAGAACACAGCCACATCCCCAGTTATTAGAGGGTGTGCACACTTATGCAACCAGGTTATTGTAAGGTTTTTATTTTTCATTTTCCCCCTTTGAAGATTTCAGTTTGTTTTCCAGTTGCATTGTTCACATTATAGGTCACATTAGAAGTGGAAAAAGTTCTGACATTCTTTGTCTCATTCTTTTACATGACACAAACCTGGCATTTTCACAGGGGTGTGTAGCGTTTTTTTTTTTATATCAAATTTACGTATGATAATGCACATTGAGCTAAATATGTTGTTGATGTGGACCTTCGCTTCCCTAGATATGAAGCAGCAGCATGTGATTGAGACTCTGCATGGAAAGAAGCAGCAGATCTCTCTGGCCACCCAGGTAGTCAAGATGATCCTGAAGATTGATGATATCAGAAGCCCTGGAGAGTCTGAAGAATGAGCCCCAACCAGCCATCCACCCAACTGAGCGCCTGTCAAACCCGGCTCTGTGTTCTGTAACTCGTTCTAAACTATGATCTTTTGAAACCGAGGTGTTCTAAAATCACTAGAATATTCTGGAACTTAACTGAAAAGCTCTATAATCTTCTTGTATTCTAGAAGGGCCTTGAGGCACTTGCCAAGGACTGTGTCCGGCCTTGCATACTGTTATTTATCATTTGATACTGAAACCACACTGCTCCCTTACTCTGCAAAAAGTTGTAGTGCTGAACTCATCAATAAAATGTTGGTCTGTGTAATTTCACTGCCTGGTGGATTATCAACCTTGTTATAAAACATGATTATTCAATACTGTTGGTGCCACTTCATTCACATAAAACCTGGGTAAGAGCTGAAAATAAATCTACCTCCCCTCTAAATGACATCTCAGTTCAGCTGTCTCGGGTGCATAATAATTCTGTAGTGACGTTTTTATACAGGTCCGCAAGTTTATTAACCGGAGCGGTAATGTACTCTGAGTCTAAACACCGTGTTTCTTGTTTGCATTGGTCCTATCAAAGCCGTTACTGACAAAATCATTACAAAGAACTTGGGGTTGATTTGACATTCTGTAACAATGGACCACTGATGGCAGATCAAAGCTTCAAATTCACATTACATTTCAGACAAATGTCTCATTTGTCCCATCTACAAGGGGAGGAAACTGAATTGTCCCGTTCAAAAAGGATATCAAGGATCAGAATCCATGCAGAAAGGGTTTTTGTAGTTAATGTACAGATGTTCCTTTTTGTTAAATGTACATTTAAATTACAGTGAATGAGCCAAACACCAGAAAAACAAAATCAGGACTGTACAACACATTCAATATATTTAACTTCGAAATTTTTATTCAGAATCATTGTATCTAGATCTCACAATGTTTGATGACTAATGCTATGGTGTATAGCATGAAAAATATCCAGGTATTTATTTCAAAGCTGCAGCCTTCCCTCCACAAAGCAACCTACCAACCTTTACAGCATGTGTTGGAAGTAGAATCTTCTGAGCCTTCTGACTTGTGTTGACGAACAGCTCTGAAGTCTCGAATCGCCCTCACCCAGTCTCCAAATAGCAGACATGGAAAACAGAAGAGTGTCTTCTTTTGTATGCTAACCGTTTGCCACTTTTTCTTCAAAAACCACTGCATGTTAAACCCGCGGTTGCTTTTACCAGCCGTTGGAGTGATGACAATATCCCGTGGCTGATGGGCACCAAGTCGCTTTACTTCAAGTTTCTCCTCCAAATTAAGGGTTTCAACCCGGTGCTCAAGTATGAAATATACTTAATAAATGTTCTCAAGTTATCTGGCGTTTGTGAAGCTAACAAGCTAGCTATCTACTCTTCTTGCCGATTAATGTTGGCGCCAGACAGCCAGACAATCAGGTCTGAAATACGAAATGACGCTGTAATGGGGCTACCGGCTGTCAGCCCCACTTGGCATCAAATTTGTGTGATCTACATTGATCACACTAACATTCTGAGCGTGCGTATTCATATTTTCACATGTACAATGTAAATTGCATTGTGAGAGATGGGCTAGCCCCACATTCACACTCAGCCTATTGTCTAATACTAAGAACTTGAATCAGCAGAATGCAGTCTAAAGCAGCAAGACAGGGACCAATGAACATGAAATAAAACCCTAACACAAATTATATGCAATTCAGGAATATACTATATTCATAGATAACAAATGATAGGAAGTCATCTTCGAGAAAGAAAAATAACACAATTTTGTTGCAGTTCTTTCTGTCAACAACAGATGGCTGTGCCCCACCTAACCCTAATGACCAGTCGCCCCTGATTCTATGTTTATAAACATGTACCTATGTATGTGATTTCTACCCTAGTAGGCAATCATTGGAATGTTAACAGTTAACAGATATTTTGGTAAGGTGTGAAAGCAGGGACAAAAGGTTTGCTTGTTATGGACTAGCTGGCTTTCTTCTCGAGATACCACCACTCTGTCATATCAGACTGTGCTCTTTTAGGTAAGGTACATACTGTCCATGCTGTATTCTAATGTCAAAGTTTTGGGCTGTTAAGAGCTTCCTTGAGTGTTGTACTCTAATTCGAATTCTAAACTAAACATTTATTAATTGTAGCTATTCTATAATTGTAAACTGTTTGAGGACGAACGGTTACAGAACATGTCCCATCCAATGACTGTTCTGTGTCATCTTGTTGCAGCATCTCCCAACAGGACGGGCATCAAGTTATTCCACAATGCATGTTCAAAGAAGAAAAATCAGTCAGACCAGCATGAGCAGGATAGACGACCACAGTTAGCTTTTGCAGGCCCCCAAGGGACTCTAGAATGCAATAAGGAAATCCCGTCTGACAATGCCACAGGTACCCTGACTGATGATTGGCCTGTATGCATTGCCTAAAGGATCTCCCACCAAAATAACAACAAGTGGCAACTAAAAATAACACAATCATAAATAAAATGTTAATTGTTAATACTTTGTTGAGAATCCTTTGCAGGCCAAGAGTGCTTTAAGTCTGGAATGCATGGACATCACCAAACGTTGGGTTTCCTCCTTTGTGATGCTTTGCCACGCCTTTACTGCAGCTGTCTTTCATTGTTGTTTTTTCGTGGATCTTTCTGCCTTAAGTTTTGTCTTCAGCAAGTGAAATGCATGCTTGATCAGGTTGAGATCAGGAGATTGACTCGGCCATTGCCGGAATATTCCACTTCTTTGCCTAAAACTACTGGGTTGCTTTCGCAGTATGTTTTGAGTCATTGTCCATCTGTAAAGTGAAGCGCCATCCAGTCAACTTTGTTGAATTTGGCTGAATCAGAGCAGACAATATATCCCTATACACTTTATTTATTTGTCTGCTTCGGTCTTCTGTCACATCATCAGTAAACCCAGGGCCATTGGAAGCCATGCATGCCCATGCCATCACACTGCCTCCATCGTGTTTTACAGATGATGTGGTATGCTTCGGATCATGAGCCATTCCAAGCCTTCTCCATACTTTTTTCATTCTGGTACAGGTTGATCTTTCAGCTGTCCAAAGAATGCTGTTCCAGAACTGGACTGGCTTTTTTAGATGTTTTTTGGCAATGTCTAATCTGGCCTTTCTACACCTTGCGGTGAACCCTCTGTATTTGCTCTTTTGGAGTCTTCTATTTATGGTAGACTTGGATAATGATATGCCTACCTCCTGGAGAGTGTTCTTCACTTGGCTGGATTTTGTGAAGGCGTTTTTCTATACCATGGAAAGGATCCTGCGATCATCCACCACTGTTGTCTTCATGGACATTCAGGCCATTTTGTTTTGCAGAGCTCACCAGTGTGATCTTTTTTTCTTAGAATGTACCAAACTGTTGATTTGGCCACTCCTAATGTTCCTCCTATCTCTCTGATGGATTCCTAAACCCTTCCTCCAATTTGGATTTGAATAAATTAAATCTGAGACTGCAACAAATTAAATCTGAGACTGCACTTTAAGCCCGTAGTTATTATTTAACTGTAACTTGAATATATTTAGGTGAACAGCCAAAATAACAAAACGTATGTCAGTGTGCAATTATTTCCGGACCTAACTGTAACGTCTGCAACGCGTGGCACGGCTGCTCCTCTTCCTCTCGGGGGTTCCACCTCTCCAGTGTACTAACCACCGGCTGGAGACTGACAGCAGCAGCGCACCCCAAAGACACGGTAAGTTCTGCTGACCTCCTCTCTGTAAGTGGTGTCATCGTTGTTGGAGATGAGACCCAGAATGATTGTGTGTTCCGCGAATCTGGTGAAAGGTATGTTTTGTTTTGGCATACAATGTGTTGTTTGTACCTAAAACATCCCAATTGTACAAAATTCAGTGCTCCAAAGCATTCAAAGAATGTGATCTTGACATTCTGGAGCCATCAGGAGATGACAAGAGGGAAGATTGGATTTGAACTCTCATGGGGAGTGGACAAGCCCATGAACATGTATTTGATCATGATTGTCCCATAGACCAGACAATGCATCCATATTTACTATAATGGAGTCTGAGTTTGTACATTGCCATTGAAGCCATAGGTTGTTTTAATTTAGTCAACCAGGTTGGACTTCCAACTTGATTTGACAATACAATTTGAAGACCTGAGTTGGCATGACTATAACCCATAGATATTCCATGGAGAGCCTGGTAGTGTTTGCGGGTTATAGTTTTTTCCTTATTATTGGTGCCCATTTCAGACATAAATAACCAGGTGAAGGTATAATCTAACCAATAAGTGACCTAATTAATCAATCAAGCACAAGCTGAAAGCAAAAACTTGCAGAAATTCGGCTCTCCGTGGAATCGGTTCAACACCTGCACTTTAACATGTTCATCTGTAAAGATCAACCAATTAATTTGAAACCCCCTCTCTGTTTGACTTTATAAATTTCCTTCAAGCATGCCTTCAAAGTGCCATCCATCCTTACAAACTCTATAATGGGCAATATGGTGCATTCTTTTATCTGTGAAAACATGATTTATTGCATAAATAGGGGTATGGAATTTTCCTGTTAGCATAAAAGGCTTTCAAATGTGCATGTTTTTAATCTATTCTGGAAAAGCTTGACTTCTAGGCCGATTTACTGTCATGTTACACATGCCATAGGCATCATGTGTTTTGCATTCACCCATATGGGTAAAACAAAACCGACCCAGTTTTTTGTCTGTTCATCAGTGTCCTGCCCAAACTCTTTCATAAAGATCCCTCTTTTCCTCGGTTCATTAAGTACCCAATTATTTATCCATGATTCTGCTTACCTATTTGATTTAACCAATGTAACTAGGGGTTCACTTACTTTTGTACCAGTACTAATTCCCTTCACATTTTTCCTCAAACCAACATAAGGAACTGGTAAATATAATCCTGTTATGTCATATAAAAAAGACTGGTTCTCATTAAATAAAGATTTCATGGTTAAGTAAAAAAAAAATACAACTTTACAAGGTTTTCATATACAGTACTTTCAAGCTGCATTGTGTATCAAAGACACAAATAAACCAGAATAATGGTACTGTTTACCCAATGGTTACCACTAGATGGAGTACTTCAATCAATAAAACATCTATCATTTTGTCTTAATGACATTATTTATACCAATGCCACTTTTAAAAAGAGCAACATACTGGAAAATGGTGTATTCATGTGCAATTGGTTCATGAAATGGAACATAGTTGATGCAACACAGATGAAAAGGTGTTCTAGTTAACTGGAAGCATTGCTCGACAATGAAACACGGGGTTCATTTGAACTTCATGCTGGCTTAAATGGAGGACAACAGCAATGGATCGCGGACAGGTCAGTCACACTAGCTGTGCCAATCGTTCTTTTTGGGACATGATTGCTCTTTGTCCTGTGTGTGGTTATTGACTAAACAAAGGATTCTATGCCGTGTGTGATGCCAGTATTTTTGGGCATGAATGCAGACACTGCTGTGTATACCTTAATCTCTGACACAGTTTATCGTCAGAATATATCCTTTATGGTTTGTCCTTGCCTTTTGGTGCCCAATTACTGTATTGATATAATACTGTGTAAGCCAATTTGTGCATATAAAAAGGGTTTGGGATATAAAAAGGGTTTGGGAGCCATGTTTTCAGTGGCTTTGCTGATGTTTTTCAGGTCGATTGACTAATCCAACAATGTGTTTGAGAATGTAACTTTTCTAAATATTTTGAATTTTAATCACAGATATCAGTATCTTTTGTACTGTATCATACTATTGTCTGATGCTTTGTCAAGTATTTCCTCTCATAGATTTAGTGACCTTCTGACCCCTTAAACAAAGTACATACAATGAATTCCAAAATAAATTGGACTTTTTTCTTTTTTTGCATTCTACCACTTTAGATTTGTAATGGTACAATGAATATAGCTTCACTGAAGGTATTTATTTCATTTAGAAATGACAGCTAAGTTTATACACATATCTTTAATTTTGCCAAAAGTGGACATATTTAATATTGTAATGTTTTGTACTTGATCACATATTCTTATCATGCAATGATTGGCTGAAGTATATGACCGATAGACATCCCAAGACTCTAAGTATTTTCCATTGTAGTTCTCTGCTAGGCCTGTACATGTTTACAAAATTAAATAATAATGTATTATAAAAATATACAAATGTAATCCTATCAAAATCACTAGGATTATTATTCATTAATAGTCTGGTTTAATATTTTCTCTTTATGAGTTTGTTGTTGTAAAGTGCTATACCCCTATAACTGCTATGTTATAACTGCTATGTTATATAGTTTTATTGCAGCTATGTTTTCCTTCTCTGACATTGTTATTATTTTGCTCTGTTGTGTTGAATGAAAATAATTAGGCAACTTACTGTTAAAACGTTTCCTTCTGAACATTCAGTGTCTGGTGTGTTTGGATGCAAAATCGTATTGAGATTGACTGCCCAGAAACATTTGGAATGAATTAGTGTCTCCCTGACATATGGGATGCAAATGTAATGAGTCAGTCCTCAGAGTTTTTTTTATTTTTATAGCTGTTTAGTTCTTTTTTTTTTCCACACCAGTACTTATTTCTATGTAACAGAAATAATTAAATTTCAATGCAATAGATATATAAATATATAGAAAAAGTATCATGAATGTGAAGGATATGACGCTGCTAAGCAAGTACGTCTTTCTCCATTCTCTGACTGCCCCACCCCAGTCTCCAGCCAGGGGCTCCCTCAAACATCTTAACTACAGTGCCACTCAAAAACTGGTGAGTGGTGCAAATGCCAGATGTACAACCACAGCTTCAAATCAAGCCAGATGAGAAACGGAAACACCATCGGATCCTCCTTTAATTACTTCAGTGTTGTTTGAGTTTTCTTAGGGTTCTAATTGGTCGCTCACACTTGTTTTTCATTCGCCAGATTTACAACCTCACTACCAGACCAGAGGATCCTTCTGATTTGATCCAAGATGTCTTCCACTGAGGAAAGAAGTTGTCTTGTCAGTGGAAACATTTTGCTGATGAGGGGAATTGTGCTGATATGGGGAAACTTGGTTTTCTTGTCTGTCTGGAGTCTTGGTTGGCCTGTCTAAGATTTGAGTTAAACTGCACCTTAATCGTATTAGGCTCAATGCTAAATATCTACTTAAATCCATACTCGCAGAAAATTATGAAGTTTAATAGTAGTGTTTTTTATTGGATTCACAGATTACAATCCTGTGTCGCATAATTGAGAAAGGACATAGAAAACACACACACACACTGTCACATCTGTCATTTTGGTATTTTGGGAAAATACCAAATACCAATACCAAAGCATTAAGCTCTAGCAGTAGTGCCACACGAAGCTAAATAGAACTTGCTCTACTATCAATGCATTTATACTCAAAAATTGGGAGAAGTATAATGTAATATATTATCATGAAAGGGGAATAAATGTAAATCAAAAATATAAAAAAAGGGTGTACATTTTCCTTTTAACTATGCATTAAACTCACAGCTATGGTCACACAAACACAAACATAAAGAACTTTCTGGTGTGCAGCTCTCAGGACCCCCACCGGAGAGGACATTCAGAGTCAGTTGTACTGTGTGTGCCGGGTAGTGTGAGCCCTGCCTGATGCCGTGTGAAAACAGACACCCTGTGAAGAAGGGATTCCCTGTATTATCATGCCTGGCTGCCACTGCCAGGACCCGCCAAATGTGACTAGGACCGTACAGCTCCTGAGGCAATAGCTTTAAAGACTCTAGTTTGAGTGTGTGTGTTTCTATCTTTTCACAGCATGCAGTGGTCTGTTTGATAATAACGTGTGAGACAGAACATGTCAACACCAGGTCTTTGGTACGGTAGCTTATACACATTCAAGACACCCCCCACCTGTCCTCACACAAAAATGAACACACACACATTAACAAATATGAAAAGGCTTTGGTCTACATTACTGTGCAAGTCTTAGGCCAAATGTATTTATCTTGGCAGTATGTGTTAATTTGGTTTTAAGAATACTAATGAATGATAAATACTGCATTTTAACATTGTTTTGTTGTGCAAAAGGTAATTGTTATTGAATTCGATGGCAAGAAAAAATTTCATAAAGAGATTTGAAGAAACTGGACAATTTGATGAACGAAAAATACAGTGGAGACCCATAAAGATGTAATTAAAGCTCACTTGCAAGATGAACCAAAGGAAATCCAATGAAATGCTCTGCATTTATTGCCAAGGTACTCTTTGTGATAGATGACTCTGGTAGATACTGAATTGACAAAAACATTATCTTTAACAATATAATGACCCAAAAAAACAACAATGAAGACCTACTTTAGAACAGCCTACAGACAGAGCACCATGTATTAGACTGACCACAATTGTACCTTGACTGAGCTTACAGATGCCCAAGCTGCCACAGGTTGTCACTAGAGCACGACATGGCAACCCAACTCAATTACTAGCCCATCAAACCTGGATGGTGCTGGACAATTGCTATGTCCTCAGCGGGACTCCTGGGCTAATCCGTGAGACGGATTTAAACCTTATTCTCACAATAACACAGCTAACTCCTGGGATTTATCATTGTGACATTCAGGGTCCATTCTTAGCTAGCTTGATCAGCCTCTTGGTCATTCAGTTTGGAAGGACAGCCTGAAACTCTAAGGCACTGACACTATCATTGTTCTTTTCTTTTACTTTCTATAGGCAGTTTATATATGGCACATTTAGAATTCAAGAATTTAAGTGTAGGCCTATTTGGTCTATGTTTGCCCTTCAGAGGTTTCTGACTAAACTCATTAATCTTAATTGGATATTTACTTCCACTATATTGCGTCTGCCATATTAGGTCAATCACCAGTAATCTGCCTGTAAAATATAATTTCTGTTTATAAATGTACCGTGGTAATTTCATTAGTTCTTTCTTTAAGGGATATTAGGGATGCGCAAATAACCTGTAAAACTCTTAAAAGAAAACTCCTTTGAACACTTTAAAAAAAAAAGTTTAATGGTTCCTCAAAGAGATTTTGGAGCGGATGTTCAAATTGTTCTTAGAATAACAAGTAGCCTATAAACAGTTCTTCACAATCTACATTTGACATTTTGGCACAACGAACTTTGACCTGTGAAGCAAATATTTAACAGGAAAATAGCCTAAAGCAAGGGACAATATACAACCTCTTCTACAACTGTTTCCTGTAGATTGCTGGTGCAGGTTTGTGCTAACGTGTGTGTGTGTGTGTGTGTGTGTGTGCGGCATTTGTACTGAACAACTGACCAACAGGTTCCATCTCAGAACTCATTTTACAGCTACAGGCATGAAGACTGGCAAATAGTGGTGATTTCTGGACTTTTCCCAGAAGTTAGACAATCTATGGTTATCCTTTGAATGTTTATCACTACACACTCACAGAATTGTCATGTAATTCAATCTCTCCCAAACAGGAATGCATCATAAGAATGCAGTAAAATGCCAGAATACACTGAGCTCACAGGAGGAGGGCAGACCGGCTCAATGCACTGTTTATATTACATCTTATATAGTAACCAATGAAACATGACAATGACACTTTTACAAGCGCATTCAATTACTGCAAAACATACTAAAAAAATACTGTGACAACATGGCGTGTTTGTGAAAGTTGTTTGTCTCACTAGACAAGGGGGTAACTCACATGGCAAATGACGGTTACAACGCGTGGCAACTCGAGTGTTCATTTGATCTTAGCGTTGTGTGGTGACATTGACATCAAATGAATGTAGGGGACCAGTGGCAACGCAAACAGAGGACATCCAGTCAATGAAGCCTTTCACCGTTCATTACAGACGATAGCTGGCACGCTACTGGATGCAAGGGGTTAAGACCATGGTACTGAATCCTAGTACGAGTGTGGACCAGGTTGCGTGCAAAGGCGTGTTTTTGTTACCAGACGAGAGCTTACTGATTCTAAAGCTCAGGCTAATCTTAATGGCGACTATGGTAAGGGATGCAATGGGATTTACATTGATACTAAAGCCTGCTTTAGCAGCAGTGACTGACAGTGTTGGAGGACCACCTAAATAGCTAAAGGCC
This sequence comes from Esox lucius, assembly GCF_011004845.1. Classification (NCBI taxonomy): domain Eukaryota; kingdom Metazoa; phylum Chordata; class Actinopteri; order Esociformes; family Esocidae; genus Esox; species Esox lucius. The sequence goes on from NC_047589.1 coordinate 19,696,526, forward strand.
TGCATTCACACAACCGTAGAGCACACATATTTGTTCATACCCCATCACACAGAGTAAGACACAGAGTGAAACTGCCCAGATATTAGCACACAGATATAAAGGATTTTTCAGTGCTGTCGTGATACAATGGGCTACATGAGATGGCTTTGGACAAATTGTAAGTAAATCTGTTAACGTCTTGTGGACATTTGGCCGGAAAGACTTGCCTGTAACTTGCAAAGAGGGGCGATTGGAGCTACTTGTTCCAGTTCCAATCTAGTTCTATTGTTTATCTTAATAGGTGTGGACGCCGGACTTAATCAAGCATCTGATTACTTACATAAGACTCTTGTTCTGGGTTATCTTACCAATTACACAAGACTTTAGTTCTGAGTTATCTGAGATTAGGCCCTGTTACAACAACAAAAATAAATGTAGCCTTTTTTGTTACTATGCAGACACTGAAAATCCAGAGAAACTTACAGTAGTGGGTCCATACCTTTCCTTCTTACAGTAGTATGATACTGGTCCCATGGGAATCAGGCCTACAGCCCTGGTGCTGCAAGCATCATACTTTATCAACTGAGCCACACAGGACCTAATGAAATCACATGCAGATCTGCTTCTACTGTACAATATCTTATTTTGTAATGGTTTTTGTGCACTATTGCGTATTTCCATAGTAATAGCGGGTAGACACCCTTTTGTCTTTTTTTGATTTTCAATACCCCAAAAAACAAGTACATTTTAAGTGTACTCAAGTACTATAAAGTACTTGTAGTATGCTTACATTTAAACACACCTAAATATACCAAAGGGCTATTATATTTAATACAATATATTAAATACAGTAACATTGTCATATACATGAAATTAAATGTTTACATAAAAAAAAAGCATTTAATTTATCAGTAAAATGTATTACACAACAACATGTGCAGACAGTTTCAGGGTCTGAATATGTGCTTTGGGGATGCTTCTCAACACTAGCGACTGGGCATCTTTAAGTGTAAGCAAAACAAAGGAATATATTGCACAAGATCCTGCATCAGTCCGCTAAAACATTGTAGCTTGGGAGAAAATTCATCTTTGAGCAGGACAATGATCTCATGTACCAGCCAAAGCAACATTGGAGTGGGTCAAGTACAAGAAGGTGAATGTCCATAAATGGGATGGTACTGTAAAAGTCCTTATTTGTAACGTATTAAGAATCTGTGTCACTACTTAAGAGTTGCAGTCCACAAGTGTTGTTCAATCAATCTGAACAGTATGAAGCAAAACTGAATGTGGTAAAATCACTCCAAAACAGTGAGCAAAACAGTGGACCATTTACAATACACTAATCTGAAAGAATTGGTCAGAGGCTTAAAGACCTTTGCAAAGCACTGTATTTTCAGTGCCACATGGATGATTTATTTAGTAATAAAGCTAAGTCACATTTTCATCTGAAGGCCCCCTGGCAGCTCTTACAGGCCCCCTGGCACCTCTTACAGGCCCCTTTAGGTGTCTAGATCCACTGTTGGAAACCACTACACAAGGCTACCCTCCTCCTTAAAAAATATGCTAGCAGAAATCTAAATCTAGAGAACAGGGAGCCAGCCTTGTATTAGGGAGATTCAGGTCTGTACTGGTTGATTAGCTGTTTTTGTAATAACAAAGTAATAGTTGATTTGCTGTCTCTGTAATAACGATGTAATAACGTTTAAAGAATTATTAGACACTGTTGATATACTTGGTTATGATTGATCTACAGTGACGGTATTTTTGAATGCGTGATGCCGACCTGTTGTGCTCTTTCTTTGCAAATTATGAACACTGGCTTTCATGCAGTGTCATCTTTTAATTGATGCAATTTACCATTCTCAAGTTAAGTAAATATATTTTTTACAATGTGTTTTAAAGATTTTGAAATTACATTACAATCCTGCTTGTAATGTAATTACAGTGGCAGCATTATAAGTTTTGTGCTGTATTTTTCTTATTTGATATAACATTTGTAATATTTACTAATTTGCAAGGAAGTATACCGAAATGAAAATATGGGTGAAATAAATTTAAATATATTCTCAATTAGTATAGTGAAGTATATTTACAATAAATATAGAAAATATATAATATGTAATATTATCAAGCATACCTCAATTAAGTAAAATACAAGTAACTATAATTTTGTTGCTTGGGTATGTTGTTTAATTACCTAAAAGAACACACATTTTGGTTGTTTGGAATTTATTTATTAATTTATTTATTTTCACACACCTGAAATTCATCCAGTGTTTATTTCAAAACTGGGTCATTGACACAACCAGGAGATAGAGAACAGAGAAGGAAGATTGAAAACAATCAATCTGGATCCTGCTCCTGGTCTCCTCCTGACTTCCTGAGGTTGTCACCATCACCCGGTGAGGGTTCTCCTCTAACATTTATAAAGCCTCTTGAGACGGTTAATGTCATTCTGGCTCATCTCGGTGGCCTTGCCAATCTCCACATTCTGGTTGGGAATAGGCACCATGGTTGCCTTGTTGTTTTTGGAGAAGGCAAACTTGCCGTAGTGCATGACTGATTTATAGTCATAACCAGTGTTCTGGTTAAGTGTGGCGATCTTCTTGAAGTTGTTCTCCTTGCCAGAAATGACGTTCTCCAGGTGGATGCGGATGTGACTGTCACGGTCGCTGCGCTTCTGCTCGTGGTGGAAGCCCAGGGCATGCAGCACCTCATGTTGGGTGGTGCCATGGTAGACACAACCGGAACGAGCTAGGGACACAGTCTGGGCCTTGCCCTGACGGCCGATGAAAGAGTAGCAACCTTCCAGGGACTGGATGGCAAGGTAGTCTTTTTGGTTGGTGCGCTTGATGAAGCGGATGCAGGAGATCGTCGCGAAGGACTGCAGACCACGCTCAATGACAGACCTCTCCCTGTCGCTGTACGCGCTGGATAGGGTGTAGGGAACGTAGACCTTGCCATCGCTGGACTTGGGCCATATGCAGCTGCGGGATGTGCAGGGATCAGCGTTCCGCTCATCCTCATTGCTGTAAGCAATGTCATCTTCCACCAGGGGTTCATCTATGGTATGGACAACGTCCTGGTTGGCCTTCTCCAGCAGCTCAGGGACCGAGAGGTCCTCCTCCTCGGCATAGGCTGCCACCACAAGCAGGGCCAGAAGACCCAGGGTGTACCTCAAGGCAGACATGTCAGCAAACAGTCTTCGAGGGATTGAAGTGGAGTGGGTAAAGAGGTACAGAGACTGGACCTTATATAGTGAAATGCACAGTGAACAACTGTCCATGTTTGGACACATGGCAATACATTGAACATGCTATCTAATCTTTTCCCAATTCCCAAGGCCTATGTAACACATCACTGTTGAGACAGGTGCCTGTATCTAAAACTTTCCTAAGAGCAGTCCATTGTTCACTTCAGTAAATTTTTATTAATGTTATGTTTATAAAATAATGTTATCACTGGGCATTCACCTCATTTTTGTTGTATTATAGGGTTATTTTATAATTGATTAAATAAAGTCCCACACAATACCACAATGACAAAGCGAAAATATGGTTTTAGACATTTCAAGCAAATTATTGAAAATTAAAAACTGATATATCTTGTGTACTCAGACCCTTTATTCAGTACTTTGTAGAAGCACTTTCGCCATCCAACCATTTTTAGATTGGTAGTTTTCTGGTTAGCTACTTCCACTAATCATAAACAAATCCGGATTAATGACATTCAGTGTGCCCCCATCGAATTCAGTTATTCATTCTTCCATAGATATCATATATTAACATGATAAGTCAAGTCAAACGTTTTCAAATTAGCTTTAGTCACAACATTCACCATCACTGCGAAACTAACAGAGTTACCGGAAATGTGATGCAAAATTGAAATAATCTCTTCCCCTTATGGCAAAAAGTAAGCTGTTAAAGTATGTGCTCTTGTAACTTTAGGCTAGTATGCTTACTTAAAAATAACTGCTGGACCAATATGTTATTGAATAGATTTCTGATGTTTTTGTTTACCATTTACCCCCCACACCCAGTCCTAGAGAAATACATGCCGGCAAACTACAAGTGGCAAACTACTTGTTTCATTACACGTGTAGACTGCTACTATTATACCCTATTTTAATTTTAACGAGAAGAATTAAGGTTTTGGCAACACCAAGAAAGAACTAATTCACACCCCAAAAGCAGAGCAACCCCTCCCACCCAGTTAAATGCTAGAGACTAAAGCAATTTCTGTAATACAGAACATAAGTTTCCCCTCTCAGTATTACAGATAAAAAAGTCTGTCTGTGTCCCTGCCTGTGTTTTAATTAGTATTTTTACTTTGTGGCAAGACCTTATGTAGACAAACACTTCTTGCATTTAGGTCATTTTTATATTTGGAAGAGCTAACAGGACCAGTGATAATGACTTAACAGCTATCAAACATTCCATCCAAATTAAAGAGCACAAAGATGACCCTATATACAAAGGAAATGCCCAGCAAGTCAATTTCTGCCACTAGCTGGGAAAATAAACAGCTGCCGGAATATAGTGTGCAGTGTTTTTCACTGAAGAAGATAAGTTGAATTACTGACACCTTCTAACAACATATACAGTGGGGAGAACAAGTATTTGATACACTGCCGATTTTGCAGGTTTTCCCACTTACAAAGCATGTAGAAGTCTGTCATTTTTATCATAGGTACTCTTCAACTGTGAGAGACGGAATCTAAAACAAAAATCCAGAAAAATCACAATGTCTAATTTTTAAGTAATTAATTTGCATTGTATTGCATGACATAAGTATCTGATGCATCAGAAAAGCAGAAGTTAATATTTGGTACAGAAACATTTGTTTGCAATTACAGAGGTTTCCTGTAGTTCTTGACCAGGTTTGCACACACTGCAGCAGGGATTTTGGCCCACTCCTCCATACAGACCTTCTCCAGATCCTTCAGGTTTCGGTGCTGTCGCTGGGCAATACAGACTTTCAGCTCCCTCCAAAGATTTTCTATTGGGTTCAGGTCTGGAGACTGGCTAGGCCACTCCAGGACCTTGAGATGCTTCTTACGGAGCCACTCCTTAGTTGTCCTGGCTATGTGTTTTGTGTCGTTGTCATGCTGGAAGACCCAGCCATGACCCATCTTCAATGCTCTTACTAAGGGAAGGAGGTTGTTGGCCAAGGACTCGCGATTCATGGCCCCATCCATCCTCCCCTCAATACGGTGCAGTCGTCCTGTCCCCTTTGCAGAAAAGCATCCCCAAAGAATGATGTTTCCACCTCCATGCTTCATGGTTGGGATGGTGTTCTTGGGGTTGTACTCATCCTTCTGCTTCCTCCAAACACGGCGAGTGGAGTTTAGACCAAAAACTCTATTTTTGTCTCATCAGACCACACGACCTTCTCCCATTCCTCCTCTGGATCATCCAGATGGTCATTGGCAAACTTCAGACGGGCCTGGACATGCGCTGGCTTGAGCAGGGGGACCTTTCATGCACTGCAGGATTTTAATCCATGACGGCTTATTGTGTTACTAATGGTTTTCTTTGAGACTGTGGTCCCAGCTCTCTTCAGGTCATTGACCAGGTCCTGCCGTGTAGTTCTGGGCTGATCCCTCACCTTCCTCATGATCATTGATGCCCCACGAGGTGAGATCTTGCATGGAGCCCCAGACCGAGGGAGATTGACCGTCATCTTGAACTTCTTCCATTTTCTAATAATTGCGCCAACATTTGTTGCCTTCTCACCAAGCTGCTTGCCTATTGTTCTGTAGGCCATCCCAGCCTTTTGCAGGTCTACAGTTTTATCCCTGATGTCCATACACAGCTCTCTGGTCTTGGCCATTGTGGAAAGGTTGGAGCCTGTTTGATTGAGTGTGTGGACAGGTGCAGTTAATACAGGTAATGAGTGGAGAACAGGAGGGCTTCTTAAAAGAAAACTAACAGGTCTGTGAGAGCCGGAATTCTTACTAGTTGGTAGGTGATCAAATACTTATGTCATGCAATAAAATGCAGAATAATTATTTAAAAATCATACAATGTCATTTTCTGAATTTTTGTTTTAGATTCCTTCTTTCCCATTTGAAGTGTACCTATGATAAGAATTACAGACCTCTACATGCTTTGTAAGTGGGAAAACCTGCAAAATTGGCAGTGTATCAAATACTTGTTCTCCCCACTGTATTGTATCTCTAGATGAAAATGTCAAATCTGTTTCAAGGAATGTGCATACCACATTCTTTGTTTAAATGTTTTTAATGATGATTTAAGTGAATTGAATGGTTTGTTGTTGTAATTAAATGTATTTATCAACAGTGTAACACTGTTACAACTATGCACTTCTTGTTTGTAATTAACATGTTTTTATTTAAAAGTTTTATTCGATTTAGGCATATGTCACATGTGATTATGTTTGCATAGTGTAGCTATTATCACCAGATGTTATCATCATTCATGCATAAGCTGACAAAGAATAATCAGTTATACATGTATTACATAGGCACAAAAGTCCTTTAAGTTCTTGCAAATCCAAAAGAATACTATCAAGTATGAGACATTTAATGGTAAAGTGAAAATGGATTGTACATTTACGCAATGCCTCCAGGGTAGAAATGAGGCACATAAATAATGTAGACGCATTACTGTGGTGACACTCTTTATACAGGAAGGAGGTTGATCATCATTCAATTAGAAAAGTGTGGTTTCTATGGTCTACCCAGTGTCGCCGGTCTGACACCTATTATCTATAATATTTTCCTAAATGTGACAATAGCACTGAACCTGTTTCATGAAACCTGTCTGTGTCTGCAATATTTCGATGTGAGTAATTTAGCAGACACTTATCCACAGTAGCAAACTTCATACTTTTTCACTCTTCATAAATATAGATAATGCTTTAAGTTGGCTAGCTTGCTGAAATTATATCAGAAATAATAGGTTTTTGGATCATGTCCTTGTTCCATGTCCAAACATTGCCACCTGGAGTCTGACACAGATTAATCGGCATAATCAGAATCTGAAAAATGTCGTCCCTGAACATCTTTACAGTGTCGTGTATGCACAGTTCAGTTGAAATACAATCCATCTTGACAGGTAAACACAAAATCTTTTTTTCAAGGACATTTCTATTTTCACTAAACTTAAAAGTATGCCTGTCCTAAAGGGTGAATATATTTTATAGCATTATTTTTTTTATAGCATGTTAGACCTAGTTTGCCACTTGTTGTGTTGAAGCATCTTCCAGATAATTGTTTTTCCCAAAGTTCTATTACTGGGATTTATTTAGCTGTCGAGCTGCATGCACAATCCATATATTGCAATGGGCCACCAAATTATATATTGGGGCACCAAATGATATATTGGGCCACCAAATGATATATGATATATCTTTATTTTATGAAGATGTGTTGTCGCTTTTACCGTTAATAAGGTGATACAAAATGCAAATGCCAACTATTCTATTAAGAATGTCAGCTAAGTGACTGCATGGTTAAATATAAACATTTTGTCAAGTCTCAACTATAATTTACACAACCATCTTATGTCTTTGAAGTGTAATAGACCTCAAAGACATGAGTTAATAGTGTTAACCCCACTTTTTAGCACTTCACTGTTTAATCTGTATATCAATGTATAGCTATACTGCCTGGATAAATAAGCAAGGGTTGATATGTCTACATCACTGAACGTATCATGGCTGTAGAACCAAGTCGTTTTTCTTCAAATGCACAACTAGTGATCAATGGGCTCCAGAAAAATTATGCCTTTAGAATTGAATGTGTGAACGGTTGGGAATACATTCTACAGTGAGTCCAACCACTACAGTATGTGGGTGTGGAGCTTGACAGACAAAAAAAAACTCAGAAATTGAACTTTGACCAAAACAACTTTCTGGACAATGCTTCAACACCAAAATGGAAGAAATGTAATCTTACATGCTAAAAACTTAAATATCCCTTTAATTCAAATGGTGCTCTTTCTAAACATACCTATTAGTAGCTAGCTAGGGTTAGCATGTTTACTAGAATACACAGACAAATGTTAGTGTCTGTTAAGTGTCCTATTTATTCATATTAGTCTGTCTCACATTAACATATTACACTATTTGCACTCTCTCATTGTGAAAATGTTGTAGCAGCCTGTATCCTACTTCAGAAATGGAATCACAACAAGAATTTGCAGTCTGGGACTAGATTTACGTCAACAGGGGCAGACTTGCCCTCTGGTGTGAGGCTGTAAAAAATAACAATGTATATATATATATAGTTTTTCTGTTGTGAAACTGGTGGCCCTAAAACCAAATTTAGTTTTGCTCCCCCAAAAGGCTATTGCTGTCCATGTACCTCACATAGAGCAGACACGTGGATGGACAGGGAACACTGAGTGTTCCAGCACAGCATTTTCCCTCTCATGCCCTTTCTTCATTGCTGCCCATTTTTTTCATTATGAACATTTCTATGTCAGATACCCACAGCAGGTCCTATTAAATACACCTACAATTTCATTACATATGTATATGAGATCTCAATACCTTCTTCCTGTATCGACATCTGGAAACATCTCTGAACCTGACCTCTGCCATTATTTAAGAGCACACTTATTGCACTTCTGCAACACTTGCACATCTTTATTTTATGAAGATGGGCTGCCGCTCTTATCATTAATAAGGTGATACAAAATGCAGACGTCAACTATTCTGTTAAGAATGTCAGCTAAGTGACTGCATGGTTAAATATAGACATTTTGACAAGCACGCCATTGTTTTAAGTGAGCTGTTGTGGTTCAGATGGGTTGAACAGTAAATATTTTTTTCTCTCACACACAGATGTTACATGCAGCGTCTTTCTTTTGCTCTTCACCACAGCTCAGCTGTACATCCTGTTGGATTCCATCTCATTCCATATACCAAGTCCTTAGTCCACAGCAGTGCCCAAAGGCCCATTTGCCACAGATGAGTGACCCCAGCACACAACAGCAGAGTGGAGCTCTTCAAAAGACTGGGGGAGGGAAGCAGGCAGCACTCTCCACCCTAACATTAAATCACACAGGCACATGGTGGTGAAACCCTGATACAATGACCCCATTCAATCATTCTTTTATTTATTCATTAATATAGTCTCCTTTATTTTTATTTTCACGTACCAAGCCTGTGTAAGTGCATTCTAGAAAGGATTTCTTTCTTCTTCTGGGAATTCAGTGTTCAAATGTCATGTTCTTAAGTCAGGGTTATAACCTTTGGACCCTATAGCACTAAGTCAGTAATCTGAAAACAGTTTGACAGATGTTTGTGTTAAAGTTCATTGACATGATTATTTTATTAAGTGTGCTGCAAGCTTTAGAGATACAGACAGACAGAAGTGCAATTAGTTAATTCCATTGTCACCATTTGCATCTGTTTGATTAAAATGTTTTTTTTGAAAAATGTCTACAAGAAACATGAGGCAATTCAAAATATATATTTTATTCACATATAAGGTCTCACAGTATTCACAGTTATATCAATGCAAAAACAAAAAATAGGTGAAAATCAAAGTTCCAAAAAGTGAATGTAAACTAGCACTTATAATATTTATAGGGTATACTTTTGCTAAATAAAACGATAGCAATGCTAACTCGCCTGTGTTTTGATAAACATTCTGAGGGATGGGCCTGGAGAAATGTAACCACTCTGAAATGCAGACAGATGTCCTGATAAATGACTGACCACCTATTATATAAAAACATGTTTTATTTTATCCACGCTAGTCATTGCGTACATATAACTAATTTATAATTCCAATAACTGATGTAGTAGTTTAGGATAGCAATTTAAAGATTAAACTCTATCTACTTCCTCCTATACGTCTCTGAGAGTCGCTAGATTATAAAGATTAACTTCCGTAGGCCAACACAAAATGGCAACAACTGTACTTACAATGTAGTCCTATAGCCTAAAGAAAATCGCATCTGGAAGCGAAGTAATGTGATAAAATGTGACGTCGGTTGAATTTGCTCTACACTCTGCGTCGGGCAAAGATGCTGCGCCCTTGTTTGAACACTTAGTTATTTTAAACACATTACATACTGCGCTCTTATTTATGGTGTTAAAAAAAAAAACGATTTTACTGTAAAACGCTGAACACTCGTGGCTTCCCCTAAGAAAAAACACTTGAACAATTTACTAACGCACCATTTAAACCAAGTGTAGAAGATATAGCCTGCCTAATTTTGCAAATCCAATACGATTCCAGGTAAACGTCCAAGCATATTTCTGGCAATAATATTTTCCTAAACGCTGGCTCCAGATATTCTTTCCATTTCGTACAGTGCTTCAGGCACCCTAGACTAAAAATCTCCCGTTGCAGTGTGCACATTTCAGACTACAAGAGATTTGTAGTGTGGTGTGGCTGGTAAGATCCCTCCCCTTTTGCTGCTCATTGGTGTGTGTGTGTGTATGTGTGTGTTTACGTGTGTGTAAATGTGTGTGCGTGCGCATTCTGTTTGTGAGGCAGTTGCGTGCGAAGAGCTCGACTTGTCATTCAGAGGAATCCGCCACCTGAAACGTAAGGAAGTGAAGGCGACTCAATTGGGTATAAAGCATCAACCACATCTGCCTCGAGCATTGCAAACTGATGAAAACATCAGTTCAGGGCTCTAGTAGATGTTTGCTGTATTTTCCGAAGGAATTATTGTTATTGTCCAAAATCTAACGCAGGCTACCCATTCAATTTGAATGACCCATCTAACATTATACTGGAATTAAGTAATATTGACAGACCTTCTTGGTAAGTGTTTAAATATTTTATATTTATTTTCATTCCAAGTAGCCTAATTTAAAATGGCATTCACATTCCGTTACATAATGCATTTATTGAATGTGCTATATATTGGATGTGCGGTCAGTTGGCAGATTGGTTTTGACTTCTCATTTTTTGCATTTTGCAGCCTACATCATAGGCTATTTGTGTTTCACAAATGTAAATACATTATTTAAAAAAAGCTTTATAACCCTTCAGAACATTATGTAAACACATTATTCTTTCGTATTGAATGTTATGTTATTTTTATATTTTTATATTTTTCAGACAACATGCGTCTCAGTATACTCTATACTGTTGCTAAATCACCCTCGATAGCATGTTTCGATGTTTGGGAGTTGACTAGGAATAACAACTTTCCCATCAGTTACTTTATAGAGTACCCATGGTGAACTGGCCGGTTTATCCAACTTTTATACACAAAGTAATATGTTGGGACGCTGAAAGTTTTCCCCCATCTTCTCTGCAGCGCACCTGTTACCTTAACGGAGTGCAAGACGATGATACCACCCGGAGACTGCATGTATGCGGGCAGGAAAAGAAGGAAGCCCATTCAAAAACAGTTAAGAATCAACATTTGCGTTGTTTAGTTGTGTTATTAATATTTAGCAGATGTAAGAGCTGTTTAATAGATTTTATGCATATCTGTCAAATACTTCTAAAGAGAAACAATATTGATCAATACGTTTTGGCATGCATAACAACAAAACAAGTGAGGTTTATTATGTGTGTGAGAGCATATATTAGATATATTGCTGTTACAATACCAACTGACATATTGGAAATGTTTGCAAAATTGGATGAGCAAAAGTTTGAACAAATGCATAAAAAATGATATTTATGCTGTTTTATATTACATTCCATGTCTTTGGGTTGAATGTGCAGCAATTCATATAATCAGTTTTTGATTAATTCAAATTTTCTGGAGGTTCGGTTTTCCACTCATAGATTTTTAGTGACAGTCCTTAGAAATGGTTTTGTTGATTCTTGTGGTTTTTGTTAACTTCATGTTTTCAAAGGTGATGCAAGGTTAAATGTTTTAGTAGTAGTTTTATATGGCTTGTGTCACTGACCTCTACCACCAATTGGACAACGGTAGCATTTAATATTGTGTCATTAGGTTTTGACTCTTTTATTATGTTTTTATTTTAACAGTGACAGCAGTCAGAGTAGTTTTGTAGATTTGCAACATTGATTGATTCTGACAATTTCAAAACAAAATAAAACCACAAATGTGGATGCTATGCATTTTTTAAGGAAAATAATTATGTAAAGAAGTGGTTGATTTTTGACAAGTGATGCAAGGTAAAATGTAAATGTAAATGTCTCATACTGTAGATTGTGCATACTTAACCTGTCTGTGTACTGGTTAATAAAAAACATATAAACTAAATAGCTCCTCAGCTATTGAAGCACTAACAATTACCTACAGTATAATATTTGAGATGAATATAAAAAAAAAGAAATACTAAACGATAATCTCATTCAGTGCAATCTACAGGTTGCAATAAATGTGGCCATATGACAGTAAACACATATCTACTGGTTAAAACAAAAACTATATCAGCTAAGCAGACGAAACAGTTGTCTCACTCAATGATTTACAGGTTGCAATAAAAGTAGGCCATATGACAGTAAACACAAATGTGAAACGACAACACATTTTAGTTGAACATCCCATTTGGAGTAGTTCAAAACTGTGGCATGACTGGTAAGATAGAAGCAACAAGTTTGCCCGGCCAGATATGTACAGTAGGGGATATTTAGCTGACAGACGTCTGAATTTGTAAGGATGCGTGTTTCTTCGGAGCTGAGAGGGAGTTTAGCTGACGGTACCCTTGTCTTCCCTACCCGTGGCCGGCTGACCTGGACAGATCCAGCGGGGAGATGGACGCTACAGACAGAGCACAGGGATGGTAGTAGTAAAGGCAACCGTTGCCCCTACCCAAACCTGAGGCAGGCCCCACAGAAGGGTTTAGGGTGGTGCTTTGAGTTGCTGGATCGGCACGGGTGGTACTCAAGGGTGCCAACTCAGTGTTTGTATAGGCTCTTTCATGAATTGATTGATGACTGTTGTTTGTCCTACACTGGCAATACTATTACCCTGTGCCTTTGTGTGTGTGTGTGTGTGTGTGTGTGTGTGTGTGTGTGCTTGAGGCCACCAAATTGTCAGTGTCTGTAAAGGCTTAATGTTGCTATTGATTGGCTGTTGTTTGTCCAACAATGTTAATGCTACAATTTGTGTGTGTCTGTGTCTGTCTGTGTGTGTGTGTGTGTGTGTGTGTGTGTGTGTGCAAGTGTGAAAGGTAAATAAAACAATGGGAATTAATATTTTACACACACATGTAGAAGTGTATATATTCTGTGTGGGTAGGAAAAATAAATACTTTTTTAGTATACCCACTCCTTTATTGCAATGGACAGCATTTCAGATTTTGAGTATAGTGACCTCACATTCATGTTTATACCAATGTTTCTCATTGAACTAAAATAATTAGATTATGACTACCTTCAAGTATTTAAAAACTATATATATTTTTTTAAATATAGCCAATTATTTGCAATATCAATGTCTGCTAAAGACATAACTCATGGCCTTACTGTATTGAACCATCCTTCTTTCTATTAACTGTTCATAAAACACATTTTTATGAACAGCTATTGACCTATCACAATAAAATACTAATATATAAATTTTTATTTTTTTTACCAGAAAACCAGCAACAGTGAGTGAGAAGTCCAACCCATCCAAGAGGCACCGGGACCGCCTGAATGCAGAACTGGATCGGCTGGCGAGTATGCTGCCTTTCTCCCCAGACATCATCTCCAAGCTGGACAAGCTGTCAGTGCTGCGCCTCAGCGTCAGCTATCTTCGTGTCAAGAGCTTCTTTACAGGTGAGATGACGTTTCCGCCCCCTCCAATGTCCTAAACGTGAGCAGGGATTCTTACTACAAAATCTGCACTGTGCGGCACACCTGGACAGAGCACTAGATGGCATCGCACTTTGTTACACTGCAATGTATGTAGTTGAAAATGTATGTGTGTCTGTGGAGTCTGCCTGTGAGCTGGGTGAATCTTAACAAACTGTGACCGTCCTTACCAACTTTATGGTCATTGGTTCACCAACTTTTCTTACTGGGGGACAGGCGTGAAGTCTGGGATGTCAGCTCTAGGCCGCAGTCTTTTTGCTATTGCGGCTGGCAGCTTTGTGTGTGATTTCCTAGAAGGACAGTTAATTGCCTGTTCGGGATTTCACACTTCCCATTTGGCGCAGACTTCATTTTAACATCTAGTTTTAATATACTTTGTCACCTAACAGGAATTCAAATCCCAAACAACATTCAATGGATTTAGGTTAAAGTTGTTAAAAAGTACACATCTCCACCACATTGATTTCTATTTGCTAATTCTTGGTACAACACCGTTAGATGCATAGTTCGGTTGTGGTTGGTTCGACCAGTTTTGCCCAGGGGATTGTTACACGAACTGGATGATGAACATGGTAAATGGTTGGTCAACTTATGCTCAAAGTACAAAGTAAATGAACAAGTGTAATAAGATTACTTTTGGTTTGATTAACTACGGACAGACACATTTACATATAAACTCCTCCAGGGTTTCTCCACTACTTAAAAACAACTCTTCACTGTCATACGCTACCTCATACGCTAACTCATACGCTAACTCATACGCTAACTTTGCACAAAAAACGTTAGTGACCTGCTCTTGTGCACTTCAGCCAAGATTAGCAGACGTTATGCGTTCAATGAAAGTCCTGCATATGTCATCGCCTCAATCAGAAACTCAATCAGAAACGCCTCAGTCAGAGACTGTGATATAGTGCAAATCTTCAGCACTATGAAATGAATGAAGACCTGAATCCATGTGTGTAATAGGGAATCGACGATATCTGGAACACTTTAAAGTGGGAAATATGTTTACGTCTTTGCCAGATGACCTGATAATGTTCTTTCTCTCTTTCTTTTAAGTCGTTACTTTCCCCTCATGTCTCCGGTGTATTCAAACAATAGTGAAAACAGGCGGGTACGTTCCATCATCATCTATCATCAGTGTGCTTTGAATTTCTGGCTTATTTCTCTTGAATCCCTTGATAGCACCCGTCCACGGAGCGCTCACATATTTATGGGGCACATCAGAAAAGCACCTGAAAACAGTTTAAGGGCCCATGGCTCCATGGTACTCATGTCAAAACAGAGCTTTCGGCAGCAGCTGGATGAGACAGAATGAGAGAAAGGAAAAAAAGCTCAAACAAAACACATTCCACATTCCATCTTTTATTATTAACAGGGATATCACCTGTTAAATTAATACACAGTGGTGTAGAACTAATTGCGTTTTGAAGGGCATTTTAATTTAAAGAAAATCCATTGAGGATGTACCAATGGTCAATATACGTCAGTACCTGTTGGTCTTGCTAATGAAACTAGGTGACCAGGTTTACGGTAGTCAAGTAGAGAACTCTTTCTAGGAATGACCAATTAGGATAGAGGCAGGCACATCGAGGACTGATGTATTCTTCTAAGAGATTACTATGACGCTGAAGCCGGAAGATCAAAGCTCACACATCCCAATTCACTTCTCTGTCCTCCCAACTTCACATGAAGCCACCCTTCAAGTAGAACTTTAAAAGAGCAATTTGCAATAAAAACAATACTCACCCAATTTGGTAAATTCATAGAATGTCAAATTGATTAAAGCACTGACCGTTGAAGGTATCGAAATTATTCTGTCAGTTATGTCAAAAAGCTTCTATCATTATTTGTACAACTGTATTGTTTTCAAACCATGGATTAAAATAAGCATATTTCTTTTAGCAATTGCAGATCGGCCCTTTAATCCCCTTAACCTGACCTAGATGACAGTTTATCGAACATGTAGGTTTCAGGTGCTGAGGCAGTCAAAGGCACCAGTGTAAGAAGAGGACAAGGTGGATTTAAATAAAAAGGGTCCAGATCTCATCAAAGCAATGTCTCACTTGTAGAATTAGTCCCCCAAAAGAACTCTAACTTTGGTGGAACAGCGGACAAATAATTCCTCATAAATAGGAATGGTTAAAATCCTAATTTAGCCTGTTCTTATCTGCAGAAGTAACCAGCAGATTAGATGTGCTTTGATGCTTAAGTCTTTAATGAGATAATTTACAGCTTGCCTTTAAGCAGTTGCCCTCTTCCGATCTCGCTCATTCTCTAAATTCAATCTAGTTTTCGTTACATGACTTCCTCTTAAAGAGGGCAGTGTTAGAACCTTACTAGTTGAAGTGCCTCCTGTCTTTTATCATATCAGTGCTTCTTCCTTCACACCACTAGGGGGACTAATGGTTGCAGAGGCTGGCTGAAGAGGAGGATAAGAGGTGTTAAGAGGTAGAGCAAAAATGAAACAAAACCTGGTGCTGATTTGGGCCTGTATCCACTAACTGGCTAGGGCTGGTCTTGGATCATTACCTCATCTGTCCATTTCTTACCATCAGTTATGATCTGAAAGGCAAAACTGATCCTGGATCATCACTTTGGATGTTTTGTGTATACTGGCCTTGGTGTCTGGCTGAAGACACTGTTTGAATGTGGTTATTTCCACGGTAGTGCCATTGGGCAGAGTAGAATGCAGTGAACATTTGCAAACAGCATAGTATTTATTGGGTGTGAATATAATTTAAGGTAACATGGAGCATGATAATTCATAGTATTTGGAGAATTTAAGAATTATAAATGATTTACTATTCATCCAGGCGGAGGGCATGACACAATCTGTAGCATTGAATTAATTGTTTGTGGTAAAAATTGTCAACCTGACGGAAATGTTTGCTACAGCAAAACTCCCAATGCATTATGGGAGTGCGGACTACATCATGATACTTTGTATGGCTAAGCTACCGTTAATGTTTTCTTCCTATATTTTAACAGGTCATCTTTGAAAGCCACTGTGTTGTGCATGTCAGCTAATTCAGTGCAGATTGTCCCTTGTTTTCTTAATATACTTTTGAGCACTGTAATGAGCATGGATTTCTGTTATTTGATGACAATGGAAGTCTGGTATGTGAAATCTGAATTAGTCTAGATGCATATTAGCATATTATTGTCAGGATGTATGCCCTTTCCAAGAATTGTGACTAATGTAGTTTGCTGGTTGGACACAGTCACATTGACTACATCAAGTTAGAATAAGGATTAACTGAGCTGACGTACCACAGCATCTAGAGTCAGTTTGGATTCTACAATATAGACATTTTATATTCCTGCAAACGGAGAACTAAACCTTTGCAGACTTTGAACTGGAAGGATCAAAACCCCAGAAAAAAAACCAAATCTTATCTTGGCTGCCCTTATAAACAACACGTTTAACTTAAAAATGTTTTACTCCAATAGCCTTTGAACCCAATAAACAGAAAACATGTAGCCAAAACCTAACAGACATCCTCCAACATGATCCATAACCTAAAAGACATCGTCCAACATGACCCATAACTTAAAAGACATTGACCAACATGACCCATGACCTAAAGGACATTGTGCAACATGACCCATAACTTAAAAGACATCGTCCAACATAACCCATAACCTAAAAGACATCGTCCAACATGACCCATAACCTAAAGGACATCGTCCAACATGACCAGTAACCTAAAAGACATCGTCCAACATGACCCATAACCTAAAATACATCGTCCAACATGACCCATAACCTAAAAGACATCGTCCAACATGACCCATAACCTAAAAGACATCGTCCAACATGACCCATAACCTAAAAGACATCGTCCAACATGACCCATAACCTAAAAGACATTGTCCAACATGACCCATAACCTAAAAGACATTGTCCAACATGACCCACTCTTTGACAACCAAAACTCAAACTTCCCTAATCTATGTAAGTGCTTGTGTGTTTAAGTGTCTCTATCTTTTTGTGTGTAGTATGTGTGTGTGTGTGTGTGTGTGTCAGTACCTGTCATTGGTTCTCTGCATGTTGTCAGACCAGTGAGCTGTAATCCCCATCATGTTTTATGGCGGGTCACAGCCCTGGTTGTAATTAGTAAGCTCTTTAAATATTTACTCTGGGGATTGAGTAACCGTCCTCTTTTGTCTTTCTGGCTCCATTGACTTTATTAATTATTCCACTCTGCTCACGGCGGTGTAGCCGACGTAACAGGTACACGTTTTTTTCATCTCAATGAAGCTCTGCTCTTTCTCCAGTCATACAGGAACTTGCTTACTGATGACTATCAGGGTTAGGATGACTGGAGACAAATTATCCAAATAATGTCCAGGATACATACGGTCCTCCTGTAAAGATCACAAAAGATTCATATCTACAGCTTTCTACAATGACTGAGCAGGTTTGGCAAAACATTCAGCTTAATAATTTGTTCAATAAAGTCAATGTTATCACAATGTCTAAGTACGTGCTAGGTGGTGTTGGCGACACCCACGGTTGTTGGTTTACATTAAACAATGTTGTTGGTTGTTGGTTCACAGTAAATACATTATGATGACTGTGCAATATGGTGCTCTCGATAACAGCTACCACTATGAGACTGTAGGATAACCTAATGTAACCAGTGGCAACCCAAAAGTAACTAGATAAAAATTATTCTTCCATGTCATCTCTGCTAGGCAATGTGCCTTTATTTCTCGAAGGGAATATTTTTTCCGTTATCGATATTTGCCGGTAATGGTGTCCAGCCTCGGAAATCGATAGGAGCTGTGATGAGGATCAGATGGATTGAGCTCACCCGTCGGCGGCCCTGAATCCTGGCTCAGTCATAAAGGACAGGCTCTTCTGCTGCCCTAACTGATCCCCTTACCTCTATCAGTCCTGGGAATCTAATCCCTGCTAACGCACTGCAAGCTTCTGAAAGGCTAGAGAAGAGGCCTGTGTGGGAGAACTGAGGGGAGACATGGAAATGGACACACTACGTCAGTATGTAGAACTTTTGGAGTTGCAAGATTTCAATCCAAGACACTATTTTATTGTTCGCTTTTATATTATTTATTCGGGAGAAACACATTGAGAATGGATGATCATTTTCCAATAGTTCCTGATATTACAGCTTCACATGGTGAAAACATAAAATACAGAAATGAAACAGTAACAATAAAAAATGTCAGTTGTTAAGATGAGGACTCTAGTAACCAGTAAAACAGCTAATGTTATCTGTGCAACCTATTGAACAGACTGATAGAGTAAGAGGATGTCCGCTGCGCTAGCCTGAGATGCAAAACACCCAGAGAATCCATATTGGGAGGGGGGATTGGTGGGTTGGTGCAATGGACTGTGTGGCTATGTGATTTCACAGCTGGGAAGTGTGAGCCAATGTAACTGTCCAGAGAGAATACCACCCACACCCATAGCTCCTAGGTGGGCGCATCAAAGTCTCTTTAAAAGATTAATAATATCTCACCAGAGACCCCTTACCCACAAAGGCGTTGCTGTGCTCGACACAAATGATTGAAAACAACCCGAAGTGTAGAATTGATGTCCCTAGGTCTTTAAGTCTTCTTCTTTTGTAACTATCATTATTGTATTTTGAGTTCATGCAAAGCAAATAGTTACTTAAAAATATTTTGTACGTATAATTCATAAGCTACAGAGTTTGCGCATGGAAGACGCCGCTGCGTTCCAACCAAGGTGCGTAAATTGAGGAAACAACTGAAATAGAGAGGCTTTTCACCAAAGGATAATGAATATAAGCAACGCATTATTGGTTCTTCCGGTGTGTTTCTGCTGTGTCGCAGATCAGTTAACGAAACATCTCTCCATCTGCATCTACCCAGACAGAGTTGGAGCCTTCCCACCTCTCTCTGTGGGCTTGGTATTCCAGCGATGGGAGGATCGCCTTACAGACTATTTTGATGCTGTCTGTCAGCGCGCTTCTCATAACCGACTGATAGGGTTTCTTTTTCGTCCGTCGTCACCCCGATGGGACTGGCACATCAGATTGGCACTGACCCACACCTCCCCAATTCCTGCTCTAGACAAGGACATGAGTTCATAGAGGGTTTTAAAAAAAATAAAATGGCCAAAAAAAAATCTGTGTCATGTGTTGTTGTTGATAGTAGGGGTTGATCACACTACAAGCCTGGATTTGTATGTGTGTATGTACTGTATGTATGTACGTATGGGTTTTTTAGTCCCAAAGAGTTTATCTTTTCATTTTCAATTAATCTGTTTCTGGGCTCTCTAAGAGGCGTCGTCCTCGAGTTGTGAAACCTAATCCAATCTAGAGATAAATGTAAGCTTGGCAGCAATCTCACCTTCTTATAAACTGCTGATAATGTTGGGGAGACAGAGTCACACTTAGGCTTAGCGGATTTTTTAAATCCCAAAGAAAACATGACAATGATTTGTGGAGATATAACAAGTCCTCTGGGAATGCTTGTAGTGCAATGTGGGACTTGAAGTCTTATTTGAAGTCTGGCTGAGCTCCCGTAATTCTAAGTATAATCAGAAGGAACTACAAAAATCTGAATTACTGCGTGTTTAGGATGGGTTCAAATCATATACAACACTCAAGACCAGTTTGGTAGTAGTTGTAGGTTTTTATACAGTAACAAAAACCCACCTTTGATTTAATTTAAAATTTTTAAATAAAGGTACGATGTAAATTCTGTAATTGTGGTGGGATTTAATTAATCCACTGCAATTTTAGAATAAAGTGGCCCAAAAGGCCTTCCATAGGTAGAACGATTTTTGTTTCCAAAGAAAATCCTTTTCAGTTCTATGTACAAACCTCTGTGGAAAGGGTTCAATATGGAACCAAAAAGTTTTTTAACTCAAACCAGAAAAGCAGTTATTCAAAGGGTTCTTCTATGGGTGGCAATGATGTGATTGTGTACAATCTAGGGTTGAGATCAATTTCAATTCCAAACATTTAAGGCAGGGCAGCTCAAACCTGTTCCTGGAGATCTACAGGACAGTAGATCTCCAGAAACAGGGTAGGGCAGCCCGGACTTAAGGCAATACAGCATAGTAAAATTTGCAATCCAATTATTATCAAAGTTGTTCAATTCATATAATTTTTAAGTGGAATTACTTCCTGAATTGACTGGAATTTAAATAGTAGTCACCTCAACCCAAATGAGTTCATTTCAGGTCTGCTCGTTAATGTCACAACAACATTTGTTCAAGTGCCCCCACTGAATAACTCTGCCAAACACATCATGGATCTGTGCTGACAAGTTATGATTGAAGATGCAAAGGCTAGTATACCAAAAGCTGACAAATTTGTAACTTAACCTACCCTGTACTCTTCATGAGATTGTGCTATCACATCAAAACTGAAGAGGGTCCACCTGCTCGTGCACACACACACAAACACACACACACACAGGCCTGCGCTGGAGACACACGCACACACTCTCTCGCTCACTCTGAAACTCTGTCACTCCAACACATAAATCAACAGCACGTTCCTCAGGTATATTGTAAATGTGTGGGACAGTCATTTATGTTCATATGTGTGGTAAATATTTGTAGCTTCGGTCTGTGTCTGTATGTGGCTGTGTGTTCAGCTGAGATCCAACAGCCCGTACTGTAAATGTCCATATCAACCCCTTGCCTGGGAGTATTGCATAAAATCTTTCATTATGTGATTCCAGCATAGTAGCCTGAGGATCTTTGTCAATGTTTGTAATTTTTCAGATCAGCATATTGGCTTCGCACGAAGACATGTTGACAGAGTAAATTCAGACCTGGCTACGATCCTGTCTAGGGTTGTCTGTGGAAACCCAAAGTGTTTCCACAGACAACTGTCTGTCAGGTACAAGTGAACAAGAAGCAAAACACTGGGGCCATGTATCCTGTCTGTGGCCTTTCTGCCACAGTGCAACACTTTGAGGAAACTGCTTTGGTAGGGCATGTCTGGCCGTTTGGTCCTCTGCACTATATACGGGCCAGAGAATGAGGAAGGGAATGGCTACAGGAACCTAAACCTCATGTATGTCAGTGATGCGGCCATCTGTCGGGCCATACACAGGCTCCAGTTTTGATCACGCCACAAGATCATGCAGTGGCCCTTGTGTCCCACTAAACTCTTTCACCTTGAAGGCATCAATCAGGATGTTGCCCAACACATGTGAAACCTCTGGTCAGAGAAGTCCCTTGGCTTAGCACTGCTGGGTGACCTGATGCATCAGCAGCATATAAGACAAAGCTCACAACATTTAACATTTTAAAATGTTTTGTAACTTAGAAGACACTTTCATGCAGAGCAACTTACAGGAAGAATTACGATTAAGCTAAGCGTGTTGTTTTGGGGTACAACAGCAGATTTTGTTTGGTAGTTTATAGTGTGTTAGTAGTTTATAGTGTGTATACTGTACATTAGCTTATAAGACTTGTATTTTGTTTCATTAGCCACCTATTAGGACACATGTTCACAGAAATGCTTATTGTACAGAAAGGGGCATACCTTCTGACGCATAGTCCATGTGACCAAACACAATGGATCCTTCATATACAGATATATTCTATATTCATGTTGGTCGAATTGCTCGTATTGTAAAAACAGACCTGATCCTGCAGTGGAAATCACTGCATGGGCTCAGGAACACTTCTGAAAACCATTGTCTGTGAACACAGTATGTCGCTGCATCCACAAATGCAAGTTAAAACTCTAACCCTTCAAAGAAGAAAACATATTTAAACAAGATCCAAATCTAAATTTGAAATTATTAAGGCCGGGTGTCTCTGTAAAGCACTTGACAACTGCTGTTGTAAAAAGGGCTTTATAAATAAATTTGATTTTATTTGATTTGGACGCCGCGTCCCCCGAACTAAAGAGGAGAGGGACCATTCGGCTTGTTATCAGTGCACATTTCAAAAGCCAGCATCGGTGATGGTATGGGGGTGCATTAGTGCACATGACATGGGTGACTTGTACATTTGTGAAGGCACCATTAATGCTGAACAATAAATACAGGTTTTAGAACAACATATGCTGCCATCCAGATGTCTTTTTTCAGGGAAGGCCTTGCTTGTTTCAGGAAGACAATGTTATATGACACATTCTGCACCTATCACAATGGCATGGCATGGCAAAGTATTGTTGAAAGAAGAGGTGATGCCACACAGTCGTAAACATGCCCCTGTCCCAACTTTTCTGAAACATGTTACTGGCATCAAATTCAAAATGGGCATGTATTTTTCCAAAAACAATAACATTTCTCAGTTTCAACATTTGATATATTGCCTTTGTACTATTTTCAATTAAATATAGGGATAATGATTTGTACATCATTGCATTCTGTTTTTTTATTTTATTTTACAAAGCGTCTCAACTTTTTTGGAAACCGCATTGTAAATGAATCACAAAATGGCATACCTCCCCCCTGCAACGTTTGCCTGAAAGCAATGATTTGCGTAGTTTCGTTAGAGAAGACATTGAGTCACTGACACCCACATCAAACCACACCCCTGACACAACTCTCATTTTGTCTTAGTCAGCCAATGAACAAAAGCACATTATGTTTACCTGAAAGTGAGAATTTGTGTAGTTTCCTGAGATAATAAATGTTCTAGGTTTGTGGTTTTTCAACTACTAGGTTATTTTCACTCCAACACTAATGTAGTACACCTAATGCTATTCATTTGACGATTAATCACAGAATGAGGCTGCATATACATGGTGTTGGAGTGAAAACCAGGACAGTAGCTCTCCAGGAGCAGGGTTGGAGACCCATGATTATAGAGACAGTATATATGCTATATAGACTCACTGAGGGTTACCTCTTGAGTTTGCAGTAATGCAGTAATGTTTCATTGATTTGTGATTGAGGCCGAAGACATAAACTCTTAGCATTCCTGACGTGTCCATTCGCAAATCTTAAAAGCATTCAGGGAACCGTTGTCCCAGCATGCCGCGCCTTGAACATGTTTGGCTATTTGTGTGAATTACAAAAGAGATATAAACCAACTGACATAAAGATAAACCTAAGTAATTGACCTTTCATTTAAAGCTTGCAGGCAACCTTTCCATCTAGCTTTTGTGTACTTTTGAAGGAACAATAAAGCCAAACAACCCTGAGTACTCAGATGGACATTCATCATTACCCCATTAAAAGTAATGACTTTTCTATCCTCTATATCTCTCCTATAGATACAGGTAAGTTCTTCTGCACATGATATAGTGCTCTTGAGGGAATGTGGTTTCAACCCATTGTAACGGTAAAAATGGCTAGTGTCAAAATGGGTCTAAAGATTCGTTCAAAATGACGAGCCATTGCTGTTGTGGTTTCAGAGAGGCACAGAATGGAATCTTAGTCTGGTTACTTTTGTGGTTTCAGAAAGGCACAGAACGGAATCCTAGCTT
The DNA here is from genome assembly GCF_011004845.1 of Esox lucius. Taxonomy (NCBI): domain Eukaryota; kingdom Metazoa; phylum Chordata; class Actinopteri; order Esociformes; family Esocidae; genus Esox; species Esox lucius. The sequence continues at coordinate 19,720,616 of NC_047589.1, forward strand.
GGTCACTGATGTGGTTTCAGAAAGGCACAGAACGGAATCCTAGCCTGGTCACTGATGTGGTTTCAGAAAGGCGACTAACATTCTCCTAGCCCGGTTAATGCTCTGGCTTTCTATGGCTAACACAACCCAGTGTGTCCAATCCAATGACCACTATTACACCTTCTACCTATACCACAACAACAACCATAATCATAATAATATGGGTTGATAGCAGTTTTGAAAGTGTGTTTCTCACACCCTCTCTAAGACGCAGAACGAATGAAACAATCCAACACACCAAGAAATATAGCAATAATACAGGTGATTATCCGGTTCAGAGGAGGACCGAATTAACCTTGGTTGAAGCTGTGTCTTCACTAATAGCAAAACCTCTGCAGCACTGACGGTAACTGGACGTGCGTTCCACAGTCGAGGAGCCACGCAGCTGAAAGCCAGAGCATTTTTCCGTCTGGTGTGGTGTTGCTGAAGGGGGATGGCACCTGCGTATCCCTTGCAAATGGCCTGAAAATGACCCAGCAGACCAGGGTCGCCGTCAGGTGCTGTGTGACAGATAGTTCTGATGGGAGCTATAGTGAGTCCGGCCAACTTTCTGAATGCTGAATGTTGTCCTCGTTCCAGGCATTTTGTTGTATGGCATTGTTCAAACATTCCCTATGGGAGCTGGTGGTAAGCCAACATGGCTGCGGTAGATTGTTCTAGTGTCATTTAAACGCATCGCGATGCACCAACCTTGATGTCACAGCGCGACCTGCGATGGCCTGACGTCGAGGAGTCAGGCCTGTTTCTTCTCCTGAATGTAGGAGAATTACATTAGTGTTGCTTGTGTCATTTGGGCTGAGTGAGCTCCGTGATCATCAGCCTCACTACGTGAGACAGACCCTGTCCCTTAACTCATTCTCTGTGAGCTGACACCTTGCATGCTCCTACTGAATCTACCGCAGAGGAGTCTCTTCACATCTGCATGCGCTTCACTGGGGAACACTTCACAGAGTTAGAGCCATCCGCTTGAACGACAGTTTGTAACTAACATAAATGCAGATAGTGTCATTATCGCCTTCGTGTGTAGTGATGTGTGCATTGCACGAGAACATTTTGTTTGCATGCGCAACCAAAGTATACAAGAATATGTGTGGGCATATAATTGTATTTACAATTCAAATTTATTAATCCACCTGAGCTCTATTGTTATAACTAGTAATACCATTCTATGGCATCAACTGAATTGAACGTTCATTGCAAAGAGCTTTTGTACCTCACACCAGTTTTTAGGTTCAGCTTTGTACAATATGATTTCCTTCCTCATAATAGCTAAGTATTGAGTGTGTGTATTTATTAAAGATCCACATTTTCTATCTCAGGGAAACTTTGTTTGCGGTGACTTCTTGTGCCACCTCTGGTGTAATCTGCTTGAGTAGCCGCTGGCAAACAAAGACCATAGGAGGCCAATAGGATCACTAAAATCTATAAGTGAATTACCACAAAACCTTGTGCAGCCTTTAGACTGTATATTTGGGCTGTGACTAACAACTATTTTGATAATTGATTTATCTGTCAATTACTACATCGATTAACTGATTAATCAGATATAAAATAGACACATTCCAGCAATAAATCAAGTGCTTTATTAAAAACAATTTTAATGTTTTAAGTGGGCTAAATATTGAGTGGGTGTATTTATTAAAGATCCACATTTCTATCTCATTAGCCATTTTAATCAAAAGAGGGAAACTTTGTTTGCGGTGACTTCTTGTGCCATCTCTGGTGTAATCTGCTTGAGTAGCCGCTGGCAAACATAGACCATAGGAGGCCAATAGGATCACTAAAATCTATAAGTGAATTACCACAAAACCTTGTGCAGCCTTTAGACTGTATATTTGGGCTTTATTATATATAAAAAAAAATGTTTTAAGTGTTTACATATTGCACAATGTTATATTCTAAACAACTTGAAATAGTATATTTACCGTTTTAGAATTCATCAATATTTCCACAGTGTGAACCTGTAAAATATAGAGGTTAAATGTCACAGAGAATCTTATAGCAGGCAGCTTCGTTTGTGTACTGAAGTAGGCTACACAGACAAAACCACTGTTAAAATACATGGATTTACTTGGATTGGGGGGATGGATTTTTCTCAAAGTTTCTAATGTTGAGAAACATGAGAAACACAGAATTAAAACACGGAATTAATGCTAATTCGGATATGCATGGCTTGATCCAAATAAATCCCACATGCACAAGTTGGCTAAACCACCTGTTTGGCTAAACCACCTGTTACATTACTGACCAGCTCAGCCATTTTTTTCAAGATGAACGTATCTTACTTCCAAACACAACTCATACCATAAAGCCGAACTAAAACACATTTTCTGAAAAGCAAACAATAAACTACTTTTAGATTAATATATCATGCTGATTCAAACTTGAAATGTAATACTTACATAAGTATCACACCATTAGTACTGTAACTAGGAGGTGACCTCAAGTCTAAGCACTTAATGTCCCCGGTTTGTGGATTGCTTCAGGAAGAAAGGTGGAATTACTAACTACTGTTCAATTTGGCCCTGGGTTCGCCATCCAATGCCTACTGAATCCTATATTTGGTGGTATGTGGTAACAGGATTACCTGTGTCAGTGATAAACACCATGACCCCCTAACCCCATTCACCATTTGGGATTTTATAGAATTTAGATTTTTTTTAAAGCACAAGAAAACATGGAAGCATGCATTTGTTATGTGCATTTATGTACAACTTACTGACGCAGACATAGCAAATGCCTTGTGCTGTCTTGCGATGCCAGTGCTGCTTTGCTTTTGTAATGAAATGAGTGATGCAGACAAAATATTTTGCAGTTGAATGAGGGAAGAGAAAAGAGAGAAAGTAACCCAAACAGCAGTTGGGGGCGGGGGTCGTTGCTGGTAAGTGAGGGGATGGTTCCTTGCACATAAGGGTGTAATTGAATGTGAATGAGAAGTGGCAGAAGACAGTTATGGGTAATGAATGCTCCAGTTATTCAGTGCAGAGCTCTTTGCGTGACTGATTTTTGGCAACGCTCTCTATTTGTAACACACAAAAAAATAAGGTATGTTTTAAGTTGGACAGTAAACAGGGCTACGCCGGTCCAGATTTACAGCCTTGGCTTCACTAGGCTTTTCACTTGACGTCTCAAGCCCTGTAGCTCATAATGGTTAAAACTGAAAAAAGAAAGATGGGGGGGCAATAATATATTATGCCTGTTGGTAAGTTTGTGAGCGGGAAACCCGGAAGAGCATTTAAAATGATTGTAAATCCCTCGTCTGCGCGTTATTGCTCAGGATGCTTATCGGTGCAGTTCCCATGTTCCTATACTCACTCAAAATGTTGACAAATGTTGATAAAAACTTTCCTGACACCTTAAAGAGCGGCTTCAACCTAGTGAACACCATATAGGCTACACCTACTAAAACCAATGCAAAAACATCTGCTACAATATCACCTCAGTAGTAGTCAATGGAAAGCACAGCTAGTCTGAAGGCTTGCTTTCTAATGATTCTGATTTACCCAAAATGTATTTGGAGAAAATAAGTTTAGGACTGGGAGACGAATGGATGAAAGTGAATTCAGGTGCTGTTCTGTGTGGGGGAGCTTCTCCGAGAATCCAACCGTAGCAGCAAGCTTGACACCCCCATCCTCCATGTCTTTTTACTGACACCGGAATCATCCGCATGAGTGATTCATACTGCATGCCGTCTGAGTGACGTGAGACGATATGGTTTTCGGTTGCATTATCCGATCGCAGAAAAGGAAAGCAAATAATTGGATCGTATCCGTATCCGGCAAATTGCTCATATCCGTAACAATACTTATTTTTTCCGAGTAGGCCTACTGACACACCCCTAATATTTACTTGTAACAGTATTGGCACTGTCCTCACAGGCAAAACGGAAAATGAATTTGTTTTCTTAAGTAATTACTCTGTTCTAATTTTCTAATTAAACTGCAGTCACCAGCCTCTAGCCAGGGGCCCCCCAATGGCAAATGTTGAGATAATAGATAACACTCCTATGCCAATAGGGTTGGTCCAATGCAACATCAGCACAAACACGTATACCATTCCCTGCTAATTACTGTGAGGTGCGAGAGTGGAGAATGGGGGAAAAAGGAGGATGTGAAAAGGACAAATAAATAAAATGACGAGAACACAGCTTCAATATTAATGTTGTATATTTCAGCATCCCTATCGAGACAGGTAGAGCAGGCATAACAATTATCCTAATATCCTATATATCCTAATATGTATCCTAATATACACTACCATTCAAAAGTTTGGGGACACTTAGAAATGTCCTTATTTTGAAAGAAAAGCAAACTTTTTAACCATTAAAATAATATCAACTTGGTCAGAAATACAGTGTAGACATTGTTAATATTGTAAATTAATATTGTAGCTGGAAACTGGTTGATTTTTTATGGAATATCTACACAGGCTTACAGAGGCCCATTATCAGCAACCATCACTCCTGTGTTCCAATGGCATGTTGTGTTTGCAAATCTAAGTTTTTCATTTTAAAAGTCAAATTGATCATTAGAAAACCCTTTTGCATTCATATTAGCATAGATGAAACTGTTGTGCTGATTAAAGAAGCAATAAAACTGGCCCGCTTTAAACTAGCTGAGTATCTGGTGCATCAGCAATAGTGGGTTCAATTTCAGGGTCTAAATGGCATAAAACAAATAACTTTCTTCTGAAACTTGTTTGTCTATTCTTGTTCTGATTAATGAAGGCTATTCCATGTGAGAAATTGCCAAGAAACTTGTACAACGCTGTGTACTACTCCCTTCACAGAACAGTGCAAATTGGCTCCAACCAGAATAGACAGAGTTTGTGGTCACTTGTTTTTCATGAAAAATACATGAAATTACTTTGAATAGGAAATATAGCAAAAAAAGAAGAGGACATTTTCTGGCCATATTGAGCCAATCAATTGCTGACGCTCCAGATACTCAACTAGTCTAAAAAAGGCAAATTTTCAGCTGTGCTAACACAATTGCAAAAGAGATTTCTAATGATAAATTAGCCTTTAAAATGATTATCCTGGATTAGCAAACACAATATTCCATTGGAACACAGGATGGTTGCTGATAATGGGCCTCTATACGCCAATGTAGATATTCTATACAAATATGCCATTTCCAGCAACAATTGTCATTTAAACAATTGTATCATGATATTTTAGTGGACAACATATTAACTCCTCTTTCGAAAGCAAAGACATTTCTAAGTGACCCAAAACTTTTGAAAAGTAGTGTATGTATAAATATATATTTTGCGAGACACCCAGAACACAATGAGCCATAAATGACCAATACATTTAGCAGCTAACATTACTATGAGGTTTAGGGTGAAACCTTTAGAACTTCTAAGAATACAGATTGCCAAAATAACTTATTCATGTGACAATGCCCCTATGAAACAAAAGGATGGTGCCAAATGACTATGATATCAAATTGTCTGACGTCTTGTTATTGATTTGAATTCAATAAATGTAAACTATCCCTATTACTAAAACATAAATGACTAAGGAATAGAGGGTGTGCTGTTTTGTCTTCCCCTAATCAAGATGTGCCTCTGTACTAGCTACAACATCAAAGGAGGAATTTAATGCGAAGGTCTGTTTACATGGCCCTGAGTATCATGTTTAAATTGGCCCACTGAAGAATAGTATTTTGTACTCGTGTTTGGCAGCTGCGCTGACGCTCCCTGGCAGAGGCCCCATGTAGGTTGCCTGCGACAACGGTGACATTTTCCATGGTAGTTTATTCAGTTTAATTGTTTTATCAGTTTTAAATATGCGTCACCAGACCAGATCAGCTCTTAATTCTCGGGACCTGTTGGTCTCATCTCTCACTTCACCGTAGTTCACGTCGTTTTCAGTTCACTCTTATAAGTTGTATGACACTTTTGGTTCCCTGCCACGGTTCATGAGATCTCCTCTTGGGGAGAAAAGTTCTGAACTTTAAACAAAAGCTCCATGTATGCAAAACTCCTGGCAAATAATCCACCCCCCCAAAAAAAAAAAACAGTACCTCCCATCCTGCCCCCCCCCCCCCACCAAACCCCCACCCTTTGCCAGCCACTGGCGGACAAAACAAACAGCAGACACAGAGTAATTTTAGGGTGCAACACAAGAATCCATGAACATGACTCAGACGGTCGGACCAGTAAAAAAGAGACCATAATAACATCAATTGAATGTTCCAGTGTGTGTTTGAAGTAACATCACCCCTATTACGAGACCCAGTTAACACAGCCTGCCTAGTGCTTAGACCACTCAAAGGGCACATTCATGGAAACGCAGACTCCCTTTAACAGAGGGCAGTTGGATCTGCAGCATACCAATCTGTTTCGCACGCAATGTTGTTCAAACGTGTAGAAAATGACCTCAATAATCTCATAAATGAGTTTAGTATATATCTCCGACATCCGGTCATGTGTTGTGTGTTGATTATGTGATTGTGTAACCACTGAACTAATCACGGCAATGTCGGCAATGATTCTTGGGCGATTCGTTGCTTTACGAATCCATTTTAGGCTTTTGTTGTTGTCCTTAGCGTATGGCCTCATTCACGTATCAGACTCGATCTCTGGAGTGGTGTAAGAATCCGCTGAAGGCGTGTGATTGGATAGAACACCGCCATGTGTGAATACATGTAGTGGTAACGTACGTGACAAATGACTTGCCCAGTAATTTTTTTTCTTGAGGCAGTATTGTCATTGGACTGCACCCAGATGGCTTTATATTACTTTTAGTGGTGCTGCTGTGATTCTTGTAGCTGATGAAGGAATGTGCTACTGTCATGTGAAGTAGTGTCTTCTTAACTCTATCCACCCGTCTGCCTCAGTGTGGACACCACTCCCTGGCCTTAGGGCATGGCAGGGCCCACAACACAAGGCTCCACCACACCTTGTTGTTTCCATCTCTTTGTCTGTCTTGCTTGTTTTCTCTCGGTCTTTCTCAATTTTTCTCTATCTCCGTTAGTCGTGTTCTCGTTCGTCTCTGTCAGTCTTTCTGTTGCCCTCTTTTTCTCACTCTTTGCCTCAACCACTGGTGTCTCGTCTCTGTTTCATATACTGTTCTACATAGGACGACAGGGTTGTGGCATTATCTTTTTGCACGTTATGCACTCCATGTGCAAAAGGCGTCATTACTAATGGCCAGACAGAGAATGAGAGAGTTTGGACAGTGTGACTAGACGTTACAAGAGCACCAGTTCAGTTTCCTCTTCATAGCCATTGGTAAGCAATTATTCATACTTCTGGGTCCTGCTGTTTATTATAGATAAATTTTTTGGCAAAACCAGTGGAGATGTGCAGTAAAAGCAGGTATGCAATCTTTCCAAAAAGCTTATCAATAAAGTCTTCGAGTTTCACTGCGCTGTTCTGATTGTTTGCAGTGGGTCATTTCAGTCGCTCTCATTGCTACAGCTTCGTGTTAAGGTATAAGGCGCTAACATGGTGGGCGATCAAAAAACCATACTCTCCTAAGACATGGCTTTAATAAAGGATGTGTGTGTGTGTGTGTGCTCACTGTGTCCCATCAACCACATTCCAGTAGTCACCTCTCCATGAATGGCCAATGCGGGAACACTGGTTACAAATCCTCTGGCCTGTGCAGCCTGAAGCAGTGTTCCCTGGGCAACTGATTCATGAACAAAAATGTCTGCAGCCAGATGACCTGACATCCAAATACTTGCATATTCACCATTCATGAGATTCTGTTTGGATTATTTATTTTTTTAATACATTTTTTTTAATTTAAAAGGAGCTGTTAGCAACTATTTCAGAGCATTACTACTGAATAAAATTAACTGGTAGCGAAATGGTAAGTTTGTTGTTGACCAGTAAAGCGTATTTAAGTTTCCTGAGGGACTAGTTACAGTAATCACAGTGGGATAGTGATATCTGGCTGAGCTACAATGGCACACCTGATTTTCTTTGACTGAACACTTAGATTAATGAAAGCTATAGCTCCAGACACAATGCTAAAGGGTCATGTTGGCCAACCCAATTCACTGTTACCTCTTGTTCCCCTGGAATATTTCGGGCAGATTCACAAAGCTCTGGATTTGTTAAGGCATACAAATGATGGTATAATGCAAAAAGCTAAAACAGGGACTTGAGGATGAAGGGTGTATCTGGAAAAACAAATGTAATTTAATTTCAAGAATCAACCATGCCACATTTTGGAATAAAGCTTAGACGATTAGCATAGTGATACAGGAAATAGCCAGAGCCTTCTTGCCTGTCGGGCCGCTGGAGTTCAGTCTGTCCGGAGGTTTGGATTCAATTAAGTCACTTAGCTTGTACACATGCGACAATGTCTGGCACCGACCGTCACACGCGATGTATTGCAACCTCTCAAACTGTGACTCTCACCCTGATCAAACCCACTCTTCCCACTCATCCCTACCCAGTATTCAGTTTTTTCTGTCTCTTGGCTGGAGCAGTGTGTCTGTGACCCGGCGCAGGCAGTGGGGAACATGGGAGTCCGACACTGGCAGTCAGTGGACAATGGGCAGCTTTGTCAACCAGTCATCGGAATTTGAGAGCCCCAGACATTCATTACCATGTCATGGCCCAGTCTGACTGAAACATGAAAATCTCATCTTGTTGAGGGGAAAAAACAGTGAAGTGTAAATAGGCACTAAATTTCAATGAACTAATTTACTGCCTAGGGCCACCACGTTCTGATGTTTTACAGTGGCGTTGAATTCGTTGACTGTATTGAGAGAATCTAATATATATCCGGTTTGGGTAGATTTGCTCAGTGTGTTTGTGTGTGTGTGTGTGTGCGTGCATGTGTGATTGCTGTGTGTGCGTTCGCGTGTGTGTGCGTTCGCGTGTGTGTGCGTTCGCGCGTGTGTGTGCGTTCGCGCGTGTGTGTGTGTTCGCGTGTGTCTGACGACACTTGGAGAAGCAGCCAACATCCTCTATTCACCTGTGGTTTGTGAAGTCAATGCAGAAAGAAAATTGCTTTCTGAAGTATATTCTAACCATAACATCTCTAGCCTGACTGACTCTTGACACGTAATATTATCTCAGTCACAACATTTATACAGCTGCTATAGTTGCATGTTGAATTTCTCACTGAAAAGAGTAATCCCGTTTAATATTCCTAAATACATGTGTTAAAGAGAAATATATAACATAAATTGACAACCGTGAGTCTAAAGCCGCAACCACAGTTGTGTCAGAATCCTGCCACCCTTTGACAGTATGCATTGGCCTACACTGGTTCCGGCATCAGCAGAGCAGGAAGAATGGGAGCGCTGGCCCTTTAAGAGGCGCTTGTTGTAGTAGCGGTGTATTGCAGTCTGGCAGGCGGGGGATTGCGTGACTGCAGCAGACTGGGCTCTGACCTCAGAAAAGTGGTTATGAAAACGATCTGTCGAACAGAGAAGCGTAGGAGACCAACCCGGCAGAAATGAGTGTAAGCTTCACCCGAAAACACGCAGTCGCGCACAAACACATATACACAAGTGCGTGCGTACGCACGCAGACAAGAAAACCCTAATGCCCGAAAATGCTCATAGAGGAATGTGTACACGTATATTCTTATAGACAAGGGGAAGTATTTGCATGCACAAGCGTGCGCACGCACACACACTGCAATCCATCACAGAAGGTGTGCAGAAGGGTGCAGCGTCAGAATTTGAAAACAGACTGGCTTGGGTGCTGATCTGTATCTCTTGAGTTTAATGGCCTGTGACTATTGAGGCAACCAAAGAAATAAAGAGGATTTTAAATAGGAGTTTAAAAAGGAGATAGCGTGCTCAGAAGGCCAGAGTGATAAAAACGGGATTATTTTGGTCAGCAGGACATGGAGCTGGTTGCAATGTCCTATTCCAGTATCGGGGTCACATTCATGGAATATCAAGGAAAGATTCTAGTCTTCTCCCAGAACTATGTGGAAATGGTCTGTTATGAATGAATGACTGAGATAATGAGTTGATTAACTGTATTAAGCGCTTGTTAAGACTGTTGGTCTGTTCACCGTGGGTGGTACTATTCATCAGTCAGTAACCTCCCAGACAACACTGGTCCTGACGATTTAGTTAACACAGAATTCATAGTGATTTGTCTTTATCTCCTGCCAGAGTTGATAAAGACCCTCAAAGCATTTAAAGGGATATTTTGAGATTTGGGCAATGAGGCCCATTGTCTACTTCTCCAGTATCAGATACAAATTTTGTGTTTGCGTGGAGTTTCAAAGTGTTAGCGCAATGAGGGAATAGCTTTTGCGCAGTGATGGAAAGTCTGTGGGAACAATGTCTTGCAAAACTTCCTTCTGTTTGGGCGAAGACAGATACAAATGATGTTTATGAGTCTAGTGAAGCAGACAAAGGGGTTTATTGCCAAAATCGGAGCTGTCCCTTTAAGGCAATTAACTCCGACACAGTCAACAGCACAGTTTCTGACCCCCTCTTGTTAATTCTAAATTTACAGTAATTTGTCTTAATCTCCTGCCAGAGCTGATAAAGACCCTCAAAGCCTTTAATATCTAGAAGGGTTATTCAGTTCAACTGAAGGGGAAGTGAGACAGAAATAAAAAGACCTAAAGAGAGACAGAGAAAGGGATGGAGAAAGAGAACAAAAAACATCAGAGACCCTGTTAGTGTGTTAGTGTAGAGTGTGTAGATAATGTATGAATGAGATAGATGTTTCACTCTGATGCAGTGTAACACAGCAGCTCCATGCAGGAATCGCTCAAGGGAGAGACTAGGATAAAGAGGAGGGGGTTCCGCCGCTGCTTTGTCCTCTGAATGTCAATATTTACAGTTACATTACATCCCTCCACCTGTGCTCGCTCCCCCTAACTCCCCCTCTCTCTCCCTCCTGCCCTCCTGCCTCTCTCCAGCGAGTGTCTGGGATGAGCGTGTTCCTCGCCAATTAAGGCACGTTCAGCGGGAGCAGCCAGGGCAGCCTGTGGAAGCAATACATTAAACTCCTTCCCATTGCCAACCCCTTCCTGTCGTGCAGAACTGCATGAGTTTGGTATGGGCTTTTCTCATTGTGTTATGACAGTTGGTACACTAAAGGTTTGAATGTTAGTGTTTCAGCGTAATCTTGGCAAAGAGGTGTAAACTGTCACTCTTGTTCGGAAACAAAACACTTTCGTGGATTTACCTAAATTATACCAGAATAACTAAATAGCATTTTTATGTTAGCATTTCAACATTTTATTTTTGCTTTGAGGAATAATATTTATCATTCTTCCTCCAGGAATCCATTCATGAGTTTAAATTCCGCAGGGCCAAAACATTTACTGTTTTGTGGCCTGGAAAATGGATCGACAGCTTAAAGTCAGTTAACTCACTCAGTGTCCTGAAACTCTCTAACGGGTCTTAAAGTACCATTGTGAGTCACTATTCTTACGTCATCCCTCAGATGTCCAAGTGTTCGCCTTGGGCAGTGGAGGCCATATTAGTCATCATGGCCAGGAAAGGCGATTGTCCATAAACATGGGGGAGAACAGAATAGGATGACTTCCCTTCCCTTTGGTGTTGCACAGGAAATGGCCTCCACTAGCCCTCCTCTTCTAAGAGTAAAATAGTCTGTGTCCATTATGAGAGTAGAACAATGAGAGGGACACATGCAGATCCCATTCGCTTTACAGCCAGGGACTTTTAGAATGTAAAGCGGTTACTAGTGATGCTGCACTGCCAGTTTCTCATCAGATTGTCCCAGTTTAAGTTGATGTATCCAGCTGCGCTAAGTCTTAGATTTCATTGTGTCGTCTGACTAATCTCTAATTTCACCGTCTTACTACAATACTGTACTCTTGTTGGACCCTGAACGAGCATTCTTCCACACCCAGGAAATTCTCACACTCCTAAAACATGCTATTCCAGTGGGAGTTTGTTTACCTACAAACACTATAATGCAATATTTTTAACTGTATTTATTTTTGTGTGTTGCTAATGTTGTTTTGCAATTGTGAATATTTAAATCATGTATTTCTATTTATGTTTGGACACTAGGGGGAGTAGCTTCTGTTTTGGAAGTGCAATTGCCTTCCAATCTACAGAACATGAAGACTACTATAACAAGAAACCAGGCTGTACCTAGTTCAGCTGGACCGCAATAGAAAGTATTGCCTTCTTGAGATTTAAACCCAGGTTGCCCATGTGAAAGGCTGTGTCGCTACCCATAACACCACAGAGCTCTACATTCGACGGTATAACCTTGTGTGTCTATGAACAAATCCTCTTTTGCCACTGGCCGTTTTAAAAGCTTATTGGCCATTCGTGAATGATATTGATACAGTTAAACTGACTAACATTTCTTACTAAGTTTACCTCCACCACAAATAGCATCTATGAACTGTGAGCGTTTGCCACTGCCCGTTTGAACAGCTTATTAGCCAGTAATAGGCTTTACCAGTATCTACTAACTTACTGGAATAGTCATAGGAATTAAACAATTGCTAGCGAGTCTGCCAAAGCTATTTCATTTCATGGCACAAGAATGTATTTTTTTCTTTCATGGCATAACAATGTATTTTTTCTTTCATTTGTGAATGACATTGATCCAATAACTATCAAGAAAGGTGACGATAACGAACTTTTTCATCAAGTGAAACAATGAGAGAATCGTTGAAATAAATAAATGTCGTTGTTCACAATAGATCCGAACTTGAGTCTTCCACGTGAGAGGCACTGTCTTTAACCATAACGCCACGGCAATACGCATTTCATACACTAAACACTATTGAGCATTGTGATAAACTGACTAACGTTTCTCATTAAGTTTACCTCCACCAGAAATAGCGTCTATGAGCTGTTAGCTTTTGCCACTGGCCGTTTGAACAGCTTATTAGCCAGTAATAGGCTTACTGGTATCTACTAACTTCTTAGGATTAATCATAAGAATTGAGCAATAGCTAGCGAGACTGAAGACTGAAACAGTTGCAATATAACCATATACAATGTGTACTTCGCTATAGTTCACTATAGTTCACAAGTCTGCTTCTTAACCACTATGCTATTTAACAAGGGGTATTCAGTCAGTCACTCACTCACTCACTCAGTAAGAGACATTTGCTCTTCTTAGCCGACTCTGCTTACGCGGCCCGGCAAAAATATGAGAAATATTGTCATAAATAAACAGCAATTGGTGGTAAGTTCCAGCCTACAGTAGTTCCTGACATAATGCTGATTATTGACTGAGGAAGGCTGTGACTGCTCAGAGATGACATGACAAAATTAAGACACAAAAATGTCTTAATTTTTGGAATGGAGATATTTAACATGTTGAAAGACAATACCAGGAAGTGCTGTCTGTCCGATGATTGTTTTTTCTCTGAACTGTACCAACCAGACCATTGTGATATTAATTACATTTCAGAAAGGAAATGTAGGACACCCCTTCTCAACAACCTTCCTTAATAAATTCTCCTTCTGTTGTGCAAGTCATTTTTAGCAAATTACTTCTATTGAGATAAAAAAAAAAATTGTAAGGATTTCAATTGTCTCAGCATTTAGGTTAGAAGTGATACAATGGACAGGAGTAGCTCCCCCAATGCAGAATGACCTCTGTGGCCAATACCTTGCGTGCCGACGGTCTGTTTTGTCAGGAGGCCACATGTTTTCATATTGCATAACTCTGTTGCGCGGTTTGTAAATCATCATGTATTTAGGGGCTATGTCTCGATGAACAGCTTTTTGTCTGCCCTTGTGTAAACATGGGATCTTGCGGGTCGTACATTGGATTCGCTCTCTGGTGCTGTGTTCAACAGAGAGGCTGTTCACCAAGTGTTTAGGAATACTGCTGTCACCAGGAAGACAGTTTATTATAGAACAAAATTGTTGATTATAAGTCGTAAGCAAACAGTATGGAAGGGGGGAACATTGCGCAACGCCTAATGGCCATTCACAAAAGAGTAATCCGTCTTCACAGACATTCTGACTCCATAAATCCAAAATGGCAGCTGTCAAAGATCAGACCTCAATTAAAAGTTAATTAAACGGAGGGTCGTTGTGAAAACAGGGCAGTCTTTGTAGTGCTGTTTGTGCAGGTGGCTTTAATCACATGTGGTAATGGTATCAGATTTACGCCTCATGACAAGCCAAGCCGTGCCTTCTTTTCTCCACTCGCCTAACTGCGAAATTGAATTGATACGATCCACAATTTCTCTGACAAGAGTTCCTGGATGGACTTGAATATGTCTGGGACTTTTATCTGCATGAAAATCAGTCACACAGGTCATAATTTAGGTACTTTATGACATTGGGTAATTCACAGGCCAGTTGCTAATCCAAAATTATCACATCAGAAATAGTTTTGGCACTAATATTGTTTGAGGAAGTAAAACTTCCACGAAGATAGCTAAAATGGTGCCGGTTTTTCAGTTGATCATATTCAAATGCTAATAAAATGTGCTTTTTTCCAACACAAACATTGGTTTATCTGTAACATGATTAAAACCAAATATCACACATTTGATATTCTATTGACAAGGATTTTACAAATGGATTGTTGATTTGCTCATCTTTACAGAATGAAAACACTGTTCGTGCACACAAAACAGTATTTTGCAGCTGGAGGTATTCCTTTTTTCACTTTAAAATATTTCCCAGCAGGACTATCTCCTTGGAAAGTGACTCTTTCTCTGGTTCTTATTGACCGACTTCTTTTTATCTCCGTGCAAGATGAGATTGAATCAGCGTTACGCCTCTCAGGACGGTTGGATCAAGTGAAAGCGATGTTCTGTTATTGTTGTACATTATCTACTATTCTCGGTAGGACAGTATATGGCTAGACTCCTTGTTGGTTTGCTGTCTGTCCTTGAGTTGTGTTGCCTTTCGGCTTTGCTTGATGAAGCTCAGTGTGGACTGAAATTATCTTTTTACAAAGCTACGGAGAATCATGAGTCAAAATGAAAAAGGTCACTTCCTTCTGTGTGTTTTATTTAATTTAATCTCAAGCAGTCTCTAACGCTTTTGTGGATAGACAGTAGTTCTACAAATTCCTCAGAGGGGTTTGTATTATGTAGTTACGAAGTGGCTGTCATCAGTTGGTAGAACATGGTACTCGAAATAGCTGAATTGGGGGTTTTGGTGTCATGACTACAAGTTACTTTGAAAACAATATACTGCTCAATGGCAAATATTACTATTATATATAGTTATTACTCCGCAGTATCAAACATTACAAAAACAACTATTCTCTGTCACACTGGAAAAGAGCACCTGTTAAATTATTAAATACATACATTTAAGGTATCTTTACAGAAATGAATTGGAACACCTTTTGCCTTGGAATTGAGAAACCAACATGTATACCCACTAAACAGTCAGATTTGTAGCTGAAGCCCCGACCTCTATGATTGCTCAGAGCCGTCAGCTGTCAACATTAAATCATTTGCGTCTCCGGAGGACTATTGAAGTCACATGGTGGTGATATAGATATAGATAGACCCAGGGCTAATTTGGTTATGGAGTTTAAGCCATGGAGGTGAAAGGGGTGACAGAGGAATCAATGGTCAAACACCATTAAGACTGTCACGCCATGCCCTTTAAATGTAGTCGGTCAGGCGACTGGCTGTCTAAAGAGGGTAGGAGGGAAGAGATTTTGGGTGGGGGAGGGGGTGGGGGGGTTGTCAAATTGGGTTCTGCCATTGGATGCTGTGACACTTCACCCAGATCAGAGCCGGGATTTTGCTGCGAGGGCTGGTCCAACGGGTGAATAAGTCCCGCCTCTCTGCACGCAACGCTTTGGGAATTCGTGCAGGTTCGGGATTTACACCGCACGCTTTGGGAATCCCAGACCGTACACCGGCCCCCACCCCAAAATAGGAAGCTGTCAAACTAACAGAGATCAGGTGGAATCACACACACACACACACACACACACACACACACACACACACACACAAACACACTCACAGAAAATGCTCTGCACCCGGAAGATTGGAGAAGCAAGGAAGTGCATGGTACTCCATCCATCTCCCTCTGTCCCTCCCTCCCTCTCTCTCTCCCCCTCCCTCTCAGTCCACTGTTATGTATCCATGTATCCATTCAGCTTATTCATGTCAAGTCCATTACTCTATCTGGTCTCTACCTCCCGCTCTGTCTCTCCTTCCACTTTCCTATCACTTCTCTGTTATCTGTCCATTCCAGCGTTCTATCCTTGAGATGCTGTGCAGCTCCTCTCCCATCAGCAATGAGACTGATGGCATGATGATGTCACAGTTGTATTTTGCAGCATGCTCTTGATGATGGTCGCTGACTTTCTAGTAGCAAAGTAAATAGATAGTCAGTATAAAACTCAGTATAAAACTATAATCAGTATAAAACTCTAATCACATGGTTACCAGGTTCTATAAGGAATGTTGTTCTCTATCGATAAGAATCTCTATCGATAAGAAAACTCTAATCACATGGTTACCAGGTTTTATAAGGAATGTTGTTCTCTATCGATAAGAATCTCTATCGATAAGAAAACTCTAATCACATGGTTACCAGGTTCTATAAGGAATGTTGTTCTCTATCGATAAGAAATCATGTATTCCCTGTTGTGATCAGGGTTGGGGTCAATTAATTTTCAATTCCAACCCCTTCACACACACACACACACACACACACACACGTATGTTTTTATATCCTCATGGGGACCTGAGAAACAAAATTGCATGCTCCCTTGCCCTAATCCTAACCCTTACCCTAACCATAACTTTAACCTAACCCTAATCTAAACCTAAAGCTAACCTTAACCTCAATAAAGTCACATTTATGCCTAAACTTTACCTAGATGTAATATCTAACCTTAACCCTAAACTTAATCAACAATGCCTGGAGCTTAAATAACCCCCAATTCTAACACTAAAATTAATTGTAAGTTTGACCCTAAACCTAAACCCTGAGCCCGAAATTTACTTTTGCCTCATTGGGCCCTGAAATATTTCCCAATGAGGCATGTTTTTCAGGTTTTACTATACATATGGGGACATTTTGTCCCCACAAGTATAGAAAAACAAGCGCACACACACACACCACACAGCCCTGTTTCAGCCGGTAAACGTTAGTGCTGAGTTAGCAACCTGAATAGCCAGTTACAACTGTGACGTATAGTGGCTACATTTTTAAATGGGTGAAGCTATGGACGTCTTGGGAGGAGGAGAGTAGAGGATCAGTGAAGGCTGCCATGTTTACACGTGGCTACGTGACTTCACAACAGTCAAAACGCTTTTGTAACCGAGGCCCTCTTCAATTCCTTACACAACATGGAACTCCAAGGCCCAAGTCAGGTTTTCTCAGCACAGCCAGCTCTGCATCCGCTCAGCACATGGTGCAGGGTGAACCCGGGTGGGTCCTGCTGCCTGGCTTTTATAAGAACCCTCGGCTGTTAAGATCCACTAAGTTCCACCAAGGGCACAGTGAAACATGAACCTGCTCTGCAAACCACATCAGTCGGTCACATCTGGCTCCTTCCCATTGAGGTGTTTCAAACAGAACGTTTTCAGAGAGGAGGCCTGTGCCTTGTTTTTCACACATCCCCTTGACTGGTCCAATTGGACCTGGCCTCTGCCCTTTACGATCCTCTTCAGATCTCTTTTATCCTTAGTTTTCCTCACCCACATGAGATGAGGTTGTTTTTTCCGTGGACTATATCCCTTCTCACTGTAGACCTTTTCATTGGAGACCAACATTGAGGTAAGGAGGACAAAGTCTGATTTGAAGAGCCTAATATTTCTTCAGTCCTTATAAACATCTCCTGGGTCTTACTGATTATCAAGGTCTGGCAGTGCACAGTGACACAGCAAAGCATTCAGTCGCATGATAAATGTTCTTTCTGTGGCCCTTGACAAAAGTGATCCTCAATATTCCAGCAGTTTCAGTTCTGGTTTCTATTCTCTGGCTGAATATAGCAAGTGCGTTAAAGAGACAGAGTACAGAAGCCAGACTGCACCTAGCATCGATTGCCCCCCACTTATCCCAATAAACCATGAGTTGTGTCATATGGAACTACTGGATTCAAATGGATGATTCTTGACATTTTCCTATTATAGCCATTTTATGCTTTTTCAGATAGGTTATCATCCTGTATTTACCATCACTTTACACTTGTTTGGATGGGTTATCACCAGTATTTACCATCACTTCACACTTGTTTGGATGGGTTATCACCTGTATTTACCATCACTTTTCACTTGTTTGGATAGGTTATCATCCTGTATTTTACCAAGGTCTTCAGCTGACCTCCTGTCATGTTTCCTTTGGAGCACAGGTTAATAGATTTTGCTATGGAAACATTTATATACAAATATTTCATGAGCTCATTTGACAGTAAGAGGAGGGGGGGGTGTTTCTGAAAGGGCTTTGCGGTTACGGTACTATAACAGTCACTAGTATTTCTGAATCACTGTCTGAACATGAAATGTCCTAACATGCACACCACAGACCCACTCGACTTCCCCTTACATCCGTTTTGAACAGGCCTTAGCCATTGAAATGCAGCTGCAGACGGGGAAGGATGGTTACATGGCTACAGAGCTACAGGTTTCCTGGATACGTAATAGAACCGCTTCACAACGGCAGACTTTTGCTCGCTGCGGTGAGGATTGTTATGTGATCAATTAATGTCATTTGGAAAAAAGAAAAAACAGCAGGATTATTCCTTTTACAAAAAAACGCATATAAACCCGCCGCCCTATATAATTACAGTATCACACAAAAGTGAGTACACCCCTCACATTTGTGTAAATATTAAGAAATGACACTTTTCCTACAATGTAAAGTAGTGAGTGTACAGCTTGTATAACGGTGTAAATTTGCAAAATAACTCAGCACACAGCCATTAAACCACTGTCTAAACCACTGGCAACAAAAGTGAGTACACCCCTAAGTGAAAATGTCCAAATTGGGCCCAATTAGCCATTTTCCCTCCCCAGTGTCATGTGACTCGTTAGTGTTACAAGGTCTGAGGTGTGAATGGGGAGCAGGTGTGTTAAATTTGGTGTCATCGATCTCACACTCTCTCATACTGGTCACTGGAAGTTCAACATGGCACCTCATGGCAAAGAACTCTCAGGATCTGAAAAAAAGAATTGTTGCTCTACATTAAGATGGCCTAGGCTACAAGTAGATTACCAAGACCCTGAAACTGAGCTGCAGTACGGTGGCCAAGACCATACAGCGGTTTAACAGGACAGGTTCCACTCAGAACAGGCCTCGCTGTGGTCGAACAAATAAGTTGAGTGCACATGCTCAGCGTCATATCCAGAGGTTGTCTTTGGGAAATAGACGTATGAGTGCTGCCAGCATTGCTGCAGAGGTTGAAGGGGTGGGGGGTCCGCCTGTCAGTGCTCAGACCATACGCCGCACACTGCATCAAATTGGTCTGCATGGCTGTCGTCCCAGAAGGAAGCCTCTTCTAAAGATGATGCACAAGATAGCCCACAAACAGTTTGCTGAAGACAAGCAGACTAAGGACATGGATTACTGGAACCATGTCCTGTGGTCTGATGAGACGAAGATAAACGTATTTGGTTCAGATGGTGTCAAGTGTGTGTGGTGGCAACCAGGTGAGGAGTACCTTGTCTTGCCTACAGTCAAGCATGTTGGTGGCAGTGTCATGGTCTGGGACTGCATGAGTGCTGCCGGCACTGGGGAGCAACAGTTCATTGAGGGAACCATGAATGCCAACATGTACTGTGACATACTGAAGCAGAGCCTGATCCCCTCCCTTCGGAGACTGGGCCGCAGGGCAGTATTCCAACTTGATAACGACCCCAAACACACCTCCAAGACGACCACTGCCTTGCTAAAGAAGCTGAGGGTGAGGGACTGGCCAAGCATGTCTGCAGACCTAAACCCTATTGAGCATCTGTGGGGCATCCTCAAACAGAAGGTGGAGGAGCGCAAGGTCTCTAACATCCACCAGCTCTGTGATGTCATCATGGAGGAGTGGAAGAGGACTCCATTGGCAACCTGGGAAGCTCTGGTGAACTCCATGCCCAAAAGGGTTAAGGCAGTGCTGGAAAATGATGGTGGCCACACAAAATATTGACACTTCGGGCCCAATTTGGATATTTTCACTTAGGGGTGTACTCTCTTTTGTTGCCAGCTGTTTAGACATTAATGTCTGTTTGTTGTGTTATTTTGAGGGGACAGCAAATTGACACTGTTATACAAGCTGTACACTCACTACTTTACATTGTAGGAAAAGTGTCATTTCTTCAGTGTTGTCACATGAACAGATATAATCAAATATTTACAAAAATGTGAGGGGTGTACTCACTTTTGTGAGATACTGTATGTTGATTGCGGGCTACTGACCAATGTGAGATTGAAACATTCCATGACCTGTTTGCACGCTATCCCTGCAAATGTTTTCCCCTGCTGCCCCCTGTCACATGGAGGTAGCGGCGGTGCTGGGTGTCTCTATCTGGATGTGGCTGCTGTGCTGTATGGTGAGAGTGGATATCAGGCAAGTGGATGGGGTCACTGGATGATGTGTTAAGTCTGTGAAAATCTAGAGATAACAGGTGGCACCTGTAGATGTGCTGCAGCACGGTGATGTCAGCAAGCGCAGCCGTAACGGTACACCCCACTGCTGATCTGGCGTCGGCTTGCTCGGGAAAGGAGCTTAGCACATGTTGCCTCCAGCGGCTCTCTCTCTCTCTCCACATCGTTTTTTTTTTTTGTTCCCTTAAAAAATCTGTCTCTGACAGAGAGAGGGTAGAGAGAGAGTAGTCACGGGTCTTGATAGGAATATTGGATTGGTTCTGCTTCCATGGCTCAGTGCAAAACAGAATGGACTGATGGAGAGATAAAAAGGACACCAAACAACCTAGCCACTTGTCACAGTGGGAAAGAGAACTTCCTCTGAAGGCTTGCGTGAATTCTAGAGGTATTTTTGGGGCTGCTAATACTTTGCAAAATCAGCAATGTTCCCTACTCTGGAAACATGCTGAAGTCATTGGAGAGAGATTCCTGTGGTCATGTCATAAATCAAACTTCTGCTACAAGGCAAACATAGAAGGGGACTACTTGCACAGTGAAGTATTAGGCTCTGCAAGTGCTTTGGAGACACCGTCATTTACTTCTCTGAAAGTCATCCGGCTGTCAGTCATGGAGTTACTTCAATAAGTTAACCAATCGTAGACCAAGGCTCCAATGTGCTAACCAATCATAGACCCTGGCTCCACAGAGCTAACCAACCATAGGCAATGTTTTAACAATCTAAACCACAGGCTACTTCCACTGCTAGCCGGGGCAAAAACTCCAAACCTAGTTAATTTGCTCTGGGCGAAAGAACTTCATTACTGTGGCAGTGATAATTACCGGTGTTGTCTAACATGTGCCACATATTAGGGCATATGTACCTCTTATCTTTCTTCAAATGTTTTTTTTCCCATATTTTATCTGTTCCCGCGACATCCTGTAGGAGGACGAGGCCTGGCGGTGCCCAGGGGTCCCACAGAGTGGGTTTAAAATAGGTTAAACGCCATCCAGACAGGGCTGCCTTGTCTCGCCGGGCGCTATTGTCTCCTTGCGGCTGGTTGGACAGCTGCAATCTCAATGGTGGTCATTGCCCAGGTTGAGTGAGCAGCATGATAACTAAATCATGGAATTTTCCATTAGACCAGTTAGTTCCACTGATCAAAAGACTGCATTCCCTTTATGGTGGATGTGTACACCGTTTATAATACCAATACGTTGAACGTACAATTTCCGGTTATCATTTCAGGCCATTCACTCTTTACGGTGAGTTTTTGCCAACAGTGGCCCATTCTTAGTGCCCCCCCCCCCCTCCCCCACTGTAATATTGCCTGTGAGTTAAGCTTTTTGGATGGTAATTTGGTCCCAAAAATAACATCTCTAAGCCGGATTCATCATCCCATTGATGACATCTGCCTACTTCATTTAGGTTTAGAGAAATGGACTGAGAAAACCTTTTTTTTTCATTTTCACTATCCCATCACAAGAAGTAGTTGACAGACTGGCGTCGTTTTATGAATGTAAACATAAAAAAAAAAAAAGGGAACAGCAGCAGTAGTATTTTTCTCTTTCCAATACAAGAGATTTAACGTCACCAGAACCTACACCTGCAGGGATTAAGTCTGATTCACATGAATACAGAAGAATAATATTCAGGATCACTGTGCCAATTCACATGGGCTTTATGAGCGGCTGTGGGCTAAGGCAGCAGTCTGAGGAGAAAATATGGCGGCAGGGCCATACCGGACCGTGCCAGAATCCAGAATGTTCAACTCTTTATTGAATAATGCTGATAATTACTCCATTCACTGTTTTTCGAATGACCAATGCCAAAATAAATCAGCTGGAAGTTCAGACCCTGCCAGGTTTCCATGGGCCGTTCTGTGTCAGTAGCCATAGAGAGGCTGTGGCAGCTCCAGAGTTCCAAGGTCCAGAACCGCTTGTCATCTTTCCTCTTTCCCCAGGGTACAGTTTCGCAATTCAGCCACTGGCAGGACAAGGCTGGCAGTTCCCCCCCACCCCCTTCTCCTCAATTTGGGCCCGGCTGGGCTAGGCTCGGCACCTGCCCTCTGGAGGTCTCCCGCTTATTACATGATGTCTCAATCCTAAGTGAGGAAAGTCTCAGCTGACATGGAGATGTGCTGGTAGGCTGCTTGCTGATGGCCTTGAACAGCTGCTTATCAGAGCCGCGGCAGTGACAGTAATCTGATTCATACTCTGCTGTAATCCGGATTAAAATAACATTGTAAGGGTAAACATTTAAACAAACACAAACAAGCATCCATAGACACACACTCACAGGCACATACAGGACATATGTACGTACATTCATACGCACATAACCACCAATTTCTGTTCGGGGGGGGGATTATTTTCACAGTTTGACTCGTGTTTAGGATGGCAATTATTCTCCTGAAAATATCATGAGCTGTGCACATCAAAGGCTTTAAGGTCCAGCCCAACGCTCCATTACACGTTGATCTCAATCGAGAGGCGATTAACGCAGACGTGGAACATCTGTCCGCTGCCGTCCTGGTTTTTAGGGTGACCAGGGACACATTCTGCAGAGTTGCTTGTGTTCAGCTATTTCATCAAGCCCCGAAACGGCTTCCCGTCGGCAAGATTAGTCGATGCTACGGCCAGCGACCAAGGGAGAGGGGGATGGACAGAGGAGAGGAGGATGGGTGAATGCAGTGTGGAGGAGGCTGTGAAGTGACCTCGGAGGTGACACTGTCACACCCCCGGGTGCTGCTCCTCGGGCTTCCGTGAGAAGGGCCGTGGTGGAGGCCAGCGCCGAATCGGACCGTGTGGTAATTAGATCATTGCACGGCTTAGCGGCCTCGCAGCTTCCCCTCCCCCCACCCCCCCACCCCCCTCCGGAGAACAGGCCTGGGCGAGCAGGTCCGGCGGCTGTTAGACCGGGCGCTACCCCACGGCGACCGCATCCTGCGTCCCAGAATAATCCAGTCAGTTTAATGTTTCACCCCAGTGTTTTTGATTTCTTAGCAAACAGGACAACTTGAATGGGTGGAAATGAATTAGCAAGTAGCTTGAGAAACATGGGGTCGGCACACACTGTGACAGGAGTCGTGGGGATTGGCAGACGAGTTACTCTTCAGTGTCGGCTCTTGCTTTAGCTTCATTGTCTGAGGAATTTATATTTATACGCGCGCGCACACAAACACACACACGCACACACACATTCACACACACACACACGCACACACACACGGTACACCAAAGACAAATAAACTGAATCCAGATGGCTGAGAGAGAAAGAGAAAAATACAGAGAGACCTACACAGCGGAGGAAGAGAAAGACATGCAGTGGATGGATAGAAAAAGTGAGAGAAACATATAGAGCAGACAGAGGGATAGAGAGCAAGAGAAAGGGGGCAGAGAGAGAGAGAGAGAGAGAGAGAGCAGTATGGCTATGCTGAGCAGGTCTGGTAGGAAGTGTGACTCCCATGGGTCTTTGCCTTGTAGCGGGCTTGCATGATCAGGTGGTTGGTCTCCGTTAAGCGCGTGAGCCCCAACAGCCTGCAGGAAGATCAGACACCAAGGGTGATGCCTGGGAAAACCAATCCTGCCCTCCCTTCCTCTGCTCCTGGGCGCCCCACTGCCCTGCATGTTTTAGATCCCACCCCGCTCTGTCACACCTGATTCGAATGATCTGCTCATTAACAAGTCCCTTCATGAGCTACATCAGGTATGTTAGGGCAGGGAGAGATCAAAGACATGCAGGGCAGGGGGAGCGTCCAGGAGCAGGGTTGAGAAACATGGCCGCACACCCTCCTGCCCTACATACTACAGAAGGGATCAGGAAAAAAGGATGACGCTGCTGGTGTTTAGAGATAACATGGTGACGTAACCGAGGCATAGGGGAAGGGCTGAAGTTGGTCCTCACACACATTGGTGTTGAACAGTGTTGTGTAATGTACGAGACATTATGGTGTGTAATGTATTAGGTTGTGTGCTGGGTAATGTATTAGGATTCATGACAGAGATAATAAAAAAGAGATATTAAAGAAATCAGATCTAAAACGCGATGGTCAGTGAATGGAGGAACGAATGTCGCTTCCTCCCTGCAGATGGTAGACCGATCGCGTTCAGATTGTCATGCACCCAGTTGCTAAGCCGATGCTAACCCGGAATGCACTCCGCAGCTCATTCACAAAGTATGGGTTAACTCAATCAAAGCATTTTATAGAAAACCAGTGATGTTTTCCATCTCCCTACAAGTATTCCTGTCTGAAAGCAGAGGAAAACACACAAACTGCTTTGTGTCGTGGTAGTTGAAGGAAGAAAGTAATGTAACTGGACAGCGCAGTGTGTATTTTGAGGACATTTTTACAAATGATATACTTTCACATGACACATAGATGGATGGATGTGTTATAGACAAGCATTCCTATACCCTCGGTGGACTGATTTGGCAACATGGAGTGCAGGATATAGTATATAAAGCATTATAAAATGACATAGTGAATCATCCCAAGTCTCCAATCCAAAGAGTGTAATATGATGATGTATTATGCCATGATTTTTAGATTTCACCAACAGACCAGATGCTGAATCATGGTGAATCAACATATTTTACTGACTAAAAGACCATAGGCTTTCACCACATTTAATGCTTTGTGTATATGGGCTGGATTACCACTTTCAGGGCCTTGCTAAGGTATAAAACTACAGTTTTCTCACCTTATCAGCTATGGGGGTTTTGAACCCACAACCTGTCAGTAACTGACCAAAACATGCTAACCGCTAGGCTAGCTGCAACCCATGTATGACACTGATGTTTTAGAAATTCACGTTGATTATTTTTTTGTTAAGAGTCAATACATGATTAATGGAACATGACAGTATTGTGGCCTTGATTAAGGTCTCTCGCCGCAATCCATAGAGTGTGGCTCCGCCAGAGGCCTCAGGAACTGTAATTAAGTGGGCGTAAGGTGCTCAATGTGTCCACATTTTGAGGATCAAGTGATAGCTGTGATCTGGATCATACCTAATTTATGATCGCCATTAGTGTGTCACTCCTCGGGCAGCGTCGTGGGTGTTGTGTGACGGGTAGATTGTCGCTCGGGCTGCCAAGGCCGTCGGCAGACTGGTGAATCAGGTAATTCACAGCTACAAAGAGGGCTGTCTGGACCATGGCCAGGTGGTGTATGTTTACGGTACAGCTCCCAGAGGCATTATTAACAGTGCCAGCGGGAACCATGGCTCTTCAGCTCATTGGCTATCTGTGCCTCCCCTTATGCCCAATGTTACAAAACAGTGTAGCATTTAACAGCGCTAGCTCATTAAGCCCAACCCTAACTCAGCAATCTGATTATTTTAGCCTAGTTTCTGCTGTGCCACCTCACTGGCTCGGCTAACTCCAGATTCACGTAGAAACACACATGTAATAGGCAGGGGATGTTGAGTGATACTGAATGTAACTATTCGCTAATGTTAAACAGGCTTGTGGAGAAAGGCTAGACGTTTGCCAAAGATAAAGTCGCAGTGGCCGAAGACTGTTGCCGCTCGAGCTCAGAGTTAGCGTATCGTGGTAGCGTTGCGTGTTGTGGGTGCATTACGGCAGTGCTCTCTGGCCCAGTCCCCATATGGATTCACCTCGCTGGACCATCTGCCCGCTATTATTCTCCTCAATGGGCCGAAACAGGCCATAATCATTTTTGTACTTCTCTTGCGTGGGTAGAGACTCCAAAATCCCTCATTGTCGCAATACTTGCTCAGATGAAGGTTCATGATAACATTTCAGGGAAAAGCATTTTTCCTGTGAGGTGTCAGGAACTGGCCTGCACTGGTTAGTGAGCCAGTGTAATGTCAAAACACTGGTTTGTAAGTGCGGATATTGACGCTGTCCATCAGCGTGCCTTTGTGGCAGCGTCATCAATCCAGGGGTCATAGTGTAGTAGCATGACTGTTGACCAGTTCTGTTTTTTGTCTTTGTGGTTCAGCTTTAAAAGTTGAACTCTATTGCTTGTGTTGGTGCACTTATGTCTTGTCTGTCTGTCTGTTATAACTCTTTTCCCCTCCCTTTATCTCTCTTGTTCTCTCTCTGTTCTCTCCTTTCCCTTTGCCTATTTCCCTTTTCTCCTCCTCTCTCATTCTCTTCTTTTTTTCTTTCTCTCTCTCTCCTCTTCTGCTGGAATATAGCTCAAGATTTAAGAGACCAAATAGGGGGCTCCAAAACTACTAATTATTTCCAGAGTTGTTTGACTTTGTCTTAAGTGTTTCCTGCACAGGCCCAGATAAATAAGTAGAGCTATATTAAAGGAAATCACTGTCAAGTTTATCGTTGTTGTTGTTTTACCGGCATTAACATTCCACTCAAGGCTAAAGGAAAGTCTCAGTCCAAATGGCAGAGATGATTAAGCTGTGGATAAATTGATTGAATATACTGTATGAGAAAAATCTGCTTTATAATTCTATGAAGTTCTGAAAAGTTTCAACCTGATTTACTTTAGGACCCTGGACACTACCAAACACTAACAATGACTGTGTTATGGATCCAAGCTCACACAAGAACCCATATCATGGCGCCCCCTTCCTCCTTTCTCACCCCCCCCCATCCCCCCACCCCCTCCCCACATTGGCCATCATGTCTAAATGCTATAAAACATTTTGGTTTATACTGTACACCACATTTCAATACACATCTGTTTTAGTAAAAAATAATAATATGCATTTATGAGGCATAAGTGTCAATGGGAGCTTTTGTTTTGAGATTTTTGCGGTAACCTTGAAATCAGTTATGTTTCTACAGTTTACGCCTTATATTGTACATATTCAAGTTAAGCAAAAATACCCTTGTTCATTTACCTTGAAAATAATGAATTAAAGCAATGGCTGGTTAATTATTATGTTTACACCTGACTTCTAAAAATTTAGATGATGTCATTAGAAATGCTTTTTATTGTTTAGAGTTGAAAACAGCCTTCATACAGTGCTTTTAGTATCCTGCAGTATGAATGGAGCTCACCCACTATTTTAGTCCACACACGAATGAAAGGCTAAAGATAAAAATAGTTTTCGGCGGGTATGCACACACAAGCACTTACAAACATACACACCCGCATACACACACACACACACACACACACACACACACACACACACACACAGACTAACATCATGTTAATGAGTGTTGATGACTGCAGACAATGCAGTATGTGAGGTTTCCAGATTGGGCTTTATGTCCCTGTAAAAACCCAGCCTCTTGTCTTTGTAATAAGAGTCGATATATTTCCATTCCATAGAGGGGCTCAACAATAGAGAGCAACATTTTTTTTTTATTCTTCTTCTTTTCATTCTTATTGTTAGGGAGCCAAGCACCAAGTGTGCCGGGAACTCTAATGTTATTGTTAGTTTCAATATTGTGATTATTTTTATTCTCCAGGGCCCATAGTTTGGTCTCCTCTGGGTCAAGAGTGTTACATTTTGCATACTTGTAGACGCCATGGTGGCGCTATTCAGAGAAAAAGTGTTGTAATCCCCAGAACACTTTGCAGTGAAATGTGAAAGGCACTCTTTGGGTTATTTCACCCATATTTCTTTCCATAGGGGATTTTCAGATCCACTTCTAATAAGGTCTGTATTTCATTTAGGCTTATCCTTCCTCAGCATTTTGATGAGTGTGTAAATCTCATCAGTACAGGGTGTCATTTGTCAACATATTTGCATATTTTGCATCAACAAAAACTAAATTAGCTAAATATGGATATTGGTAACATTCACCTTGTCCTATAGATATTTATACAGTTACTAAAACACAGAGGTGGTGTAAGTCTATACAAAACACAGACATTATTTAAAGTGGATATGGAAATCCCCTATGGAAAAAACGAATGGCAAAATAACCCAAAACTCCATCTCAGATTTCATCACCAGGTGTTAGGGGGAGTATGGCGCATCACTATTTGAGTCTACGGTTGCCAATCAAAAATGAACTCATATCTCAGGAAACGAGTGTAGTAGAGTTACAAAACCAAATCCAGATCTGCCCCTTCTCAGGTTGAACAATAGGTTTGCTTTTTCCCGTTAAATCATCCAACTTGGAATTTTCTGTAAAGTTAGCTAGTGTTAGCCTACTTGCAGCTTTAACTATTATTATTATTTTGTACATAGTTATGTTCTTATGTATTTTTCATGTATGTAAATATGTCTTTTTTTGTTATCCCCTTGTCAAAACCCAATAAAAACCCAATAAAAATAAACAAATAAAGGTTAAAAATAGGCTACAGGATACTGTCAATAAGGCAGTAAATAAGAAATTCCCAACCACTGACCATAACAAAGTCAAGTTTAATCATTACAACCCTTGGCGTCTGGAAGAGGAGGAACCAAGAAAAAAAATGAATTAGTGAGTTTAGTTTATCCAAGGAAACCAGTATTTACAAAAGATAGAAATAAAACTGCTGGATACAATAAGTTAGCCAGCCAGCCAGTCAGTCAACCAGTCAGTCAGTCACTCAGCCAGCCAGCCAATCAGTCACAGTGCGGCTGAGGCTGAAACAATTAAGTTTTCCAACAATTCCCTGGGAAGGTTGTTACCCTGCATATTTCTGCCTGGGACTTTAGCAAAGTCCCAAATGGAAATTCAAGGATGATTTCATTTGGGCAGTAGAAAAGGCACTAAGCTTCCTGCTTAATTTTTTCATCTTACGTTAATGCCCACACTCGTTGTGGCTATTTGCATGTTGTTAGACTTCCCAATGGAGAGGATACAAGGAACGGAAAACATTTGGTTTATGTTGCCATTCTATGACATAGAGCATTCCGGAAGGTTTTGAGGCCTCGTTGTTGCCGCAGCAGTCATGAGATGTTTTGCTAAAGTTGCCTTTACTTCAGATGTATAGTATCAGGGTTGAAAACCTAGGTTTTTTTGAAAGTGTCCAAGGGTTGTAGTTGCATGTCAGTACCATTCAAGACCTATGCTCAAACATATTTCAGTTTTCGCTTGTCGTGACAGGATCAATGTAGCCACTACAATTACCATTCAAATCTGAGCCAGTGAAAGCAAAAACGTTGTCTCTGTTTCCTGATATTATTTTTCTTTGTACTGATATCACTTCCCTTTACTCAGTGTCTTTAATTACGAATGAACATTTTGTTTTCATGTGAAAGAAAAAATACTTCCCTGTAGAGAAATGGCTTCCGCTTGGTGTGCTGCTCTCCATGAAATCCCTCACTTGGTACTAAACCACAATGAAAGATGAAATTTGTGATTCCCCTAACCTTCCCCCTCCCAACTGGATTGGGCTTCTGTTTTTCAAACAAACTTGGAGAGATGCCAAATTCTGTTTTAAACCTCATTAAACAACAAGACAATAGGCAGTTACATAGGATGGCTATCTTTGACCTTGAACAAAAATATACTTTTTGTGTCCTAAAAATATTGTCAGATTAAGTATCAATACTGACAACAATAGCCCGAAAAATGCAATGTTATGGCATTGCAACAAGACAATAAAATGCATCAACTGGTTTCAGAAAGAAAATGTGAACCAACAAAAATTGGCATTGGTGTCTCTTCAAAACTACAGGGGAACAAAACCTAGCCAAAGTATTTGCCGTCTTCTTTTTCAGTTTGTCCGTCCACAATTTAATGCTGCATTACCAAAAAAAAAACTGTTCCGGATATTCGATACATCATATAATGAAGAATTAGGTTCCATTACTCTGCAGGCTTAACCTTTGCAGAGAGCATTCAGCGCTTGCCAGCAGTCATCAATATTTAACAGCTGTTGTTATTATGAAATTCTTTATAGGCTAATGTGGCTTGCCGGCTTGCACGCAAGGGTTTGGCCAGGCTCCAGCGCTCTGTCAGGGACCAGAGAGGAGATTGACAGACGGTTAGCTTGCGTGACAACAGAGCTTCGGTCAGCCTGCTCTGACTCTCGCTGCTCTCTCCCGTCCCTCCCTCCCTCCCTCCCTCCCTCTTCCTTTCTGTCTTTCTCCCTCCTTCTCTTTCTCTCTCTGGTGTTTCTCCCTCTGCTGTGGATTTCCTGTGCTATGGCGGGAGGCAAAGAAGGTGGCTCTCAGCCAGTTCCCCTCCCTCCCTCTCCTGCCCTCCCTCCCTCCTACCCTCCCTTCCCCAACCCCTCCTCCCATCGCCTCCAGTGAAGATATGTGTTCCCTCTCTACGCGCACGCAAGGCCTGTCGGAGGGGAGGGGAACCAAGCAGAGTGCTTACATGCGTCTGGAGCTCTTTAAAAGCCCAACAGGCTCTGCCAAAAGATGGCACCCCTGCCATGTTTACTAGAATGGGAGCTGAACACTATGCCTTCCCAGAGAAGCAGCTGTATAATACCTCACTTCTGTGTATACTTATCACTCTGTTTTGACACGCAGGAAAGAGAGGGCTGTTTTGAGTTTTGCCTTCTAATAACTTGACGTATGTTTTGAGTAATTTGTACAAACGAATGCAGAGCTAACGAGTTTGCCACTAAAACTGTCATTTTAAGCTTTCCAGTTCATTCCACAAGAGAAACATGGAGTGAATTACTAGTGGAACTTGAGTGCTTTGTTTATTTATAAAACTGAATGAGTAGCAATCTCCCAAGTCTTTTTAATGGGATAGACAATGAAATAGGACACTTTCCAGCTTTGCACGCAATACCTACTGTTATACACCACCACCTGCCTCCCATGTACATCAGACTAATAGGTTCTCTTAGTTGGCGATTGTCTTGTGAAACGTTTCTTTATGTTCATATACTGATGTATTACATCAGAAATAAGAGCATGTTGCGTTGCATATAGATTAATAAATGATTTGATCTTGTGACATGTCACGCTACAGTCTCTCGCCACTTCCTCGTTTGGTCGGCCACAGGAAGTGGATGGGGAAAGCTGCAGTGTCACACATAGATGTTACAAATAACAAAACGCTGCTTTATTCGGCCCTACTTGGCTCCACCCACAGAGGCCCTCCTCCCCCTACAGCCCCCACCCCCCCTCCACCCCGATGCGGGGGCATGTATCCCATGCCCCCGCATCTTTAGGCAGTGTCCGCGGTGATCCAAACAGTCTGTCGTTCGCACCCCACCCCCCACACTCAGGTAAACAGATAAACATCGAGCCCATCCCACCACCACTTTGCTTGCCTGCGCTCCTTCGCTCATTCACAGGCCAAAGAGCAAACGGAGCTGGGCCAAAATCATCAATCCCTTGAACAAAGCGCTGAGGAAATGTCCAGGCTATTGGTAAGTCGTGATTAGATGCTGATTACGTGAAGGGCATCTCGGGCTTCTCATCTTACTGAGCCTGACGGCGCAGGAAGAAGCTCCTGTCCGTGGGTGCCAAGAACAGTGCGCATCGTGGCCTGCTGGTGCCCATGGTGACACGCTGTTGAGAGTGTGTGGATGTTGAGCACACATCATCTGACTGATGGGTGTTAACCACGCAGTATGATGCATCTTATTATGACTATATAAAATCCTGTGTTTTTAGAAACACACCTGTAATGTACTTGGCTGTGTAGCAGATATTTGAGGGCAGTGTTATTTTTATGCAGGCGGGATTCAGAAGGAGCACTTATCCCCTCATAATCGGGCTCTCGTCTACGTATCCTGACAGTTGTCACCTTGCACTAAACAGAGTGTCTTAATAGAGAGTATATAAAAGTGGAACCATTAGGTTTTCTGTTTTCTTTGAGAACACACCAAAACAAGAGTAATGAATTAAGGCACTGTTGGCCAAGGAAGCTCAACTCCAATGATTAATCATCCAGTATATTTGTCTTTCCCTGACTTGTATCCTCTCCAAGGCTGGCGTAAGGGCTACAGAAGAGAGAGAGAGTGTGGAGTGTGTGTGTGTATGTGTGTGTGAGAGAGAGAGACAGAGAATGAAAAAAATACCCAGTCATTGAAAAACAAGATTCATAACCTTTCCTGGTTTCCATCAGTAAGTCTAAATGGAGGTGACTGTAAAATAATAGTGCGATGGGAAGAAATGGTGCAGTACACTCTAAGAAAATTAGGGATCTAAAGGGGTTATTTGTCCATAGGAGAGACGTACACTGAGAGTGTAAGTAGAGAACAAGAAAGGTTCAACCTGTGGTGTTTTCAAGTAAAGGTTCAACCTACAGAGTTTTCAAGTAAAGGTTCAACCTGCTGTGTTTTAAAGTAAAGGTTCAACCTGCTGTGTTTTCAAGTAAAGGTTCTACCTGGTGTGTTTTAAAGTAAAGGTTCAACCTGCTCTGTTTTCAAGTAAAGGTTCAACCTGCTGTGTTTTCAAGTAAAGGTTCAACCTGCTGTGTTTTCAAGTAAAGGTTCAACCTGCTGTGTTTTCAAGTAAAGGTTCAACCTGCTGTGCCAAAGTTTGGTGTTGTATTTAGTTCCCTGGACTCTACAGCACATTCTGTATTCCCCTGGCAACCTTGATCAGAAATGCATCCCAGTCCATCCTGTCTGCATCCGTGTCCATAAAGAACAATTGCACATTAAAAGACACTTACTGAAAAAAACCATCTAATCAAAAAAGAGAATGAACGTAAAAGTAAATGACTACCCTTTGTATCAACCTACTATCAGAAGACTAAAGAAATGTCAAAAAAGGGGAGGAAAAGTGGTTCAAATAGCTCTCGTGCCTCGGCAAGGATTAAGTTAAGGGAAATTGTCGGGAGGCACGAAATGCTGTTGTTCACTGGCGTAGCATTACAGAGCCAGCGGTAGTGTGGAAAAACTACGAGGGAGGAAGTGGACTATGGATGTGGGGAGTGTAGGGAGTGGGGTCTGGGGACTGTGGATGTGGGGAGTGTAGGGAGTGGGGTCTGGGGACTCTGGATGTAGGGAGTGGGGTCTGGGGACTGTGGATGTGGGGAGTGTAGGGAGTGGGGTCTGGGGACTCTGGATGTAGGGAGTGGGGTCTGGGGACTGTGGATGTGTGGAGTGTAGGGAGTAGGGTCTGGGGACTCTGGATGTAGGGAGTGTAGGGAGTGGGGTCTGGGGACTGTGGATGTGGGGAGTGTAGGGAGTGGGGTCTGGGGACTGTGGATGTGTGGAGTGTAGGGAGTAGGGTCTGGGGACTCTGGATGTAGGGAGTGTAGGGAGTGGGGTCTGGGGACTGTGGATGTGGGGAGTGTAGGGAGTGGGGTCTGGGGACTGTGGATGTGGGGCGTGTAGGGTGGATGTGGGGAGTGTAGGGAGTGGGGTCTGGGGACTGTGGATGTGGGGAGTGTAGGGTGGATGTGGGGAGTGTAGGGTGGTTGTGGGCAGTGTAGGGTGGATGTGGGGCGTGTAGGGAGTGGGGTCTGGGGACTGTGGATGTGGGGAGTGTAGGGTGGATGTGGGGAGTGTAGGGAGTGGGGTCTGTGTGACAGACTGACATTGATCTAATCAGTGTGGAGCCATTTATACTTATTGCCAACCACCTGTGACACCACATGACATTGCATGGAAGGAGTGGGTTCATTCGAGTATGCCTGATGCTCCACCCAGATCACTGGGTTTATGCTGTCCTACACCACCCAGATCACTGGGTTTATGCTGTCCTACACCACGCAGAACACTGGGGTTATACTATCCTACACCACCTACATCATTGAGTTTATACAATCCTACACTACTCAAACCACTGGGTTTTTACTATCCTACACCACCTTGACCATTATGTTTGAACCATCCCACTCCACCCTTATCAATATGTTATCCTTATCATACTCCACACTGAACAATGGGTTTTTAAGCGTGACAGTGCCATTCTGTATAAATGAGCATCATGAATAATAACTAAAACAGGACAGTGTGTTTGCGCTGTCTTCATGGTGCTGGATAACAGTACTGCAGCTTTAAGGTTCCTAGCAAAATGTTACTGAGCAGTTTCGTGCCAATCAGATCAGAAAATCAGATGTTCTAAATGCCAGTTCGGGGAGGATTCTTTCCACCATTTGGGGATAACGTGTGTGGAGAAATCCTGTAAAGTCCTGAAAACCAACATTGTTGGCTCTTCTTAAACACTGTATCCTCACTGTTGAGAACTTGTGTTTAGATGGGAATCCAGTCTGTTGTGAATCGGGTGAAGCCCCTAACACATGCTCTTGATTTACCTTTCTGTTATATTGTGTTTATGTCGATTAGATATCCGTAATGATAAAAATGGTTGATTTTCTATGTTTTTTGCATTGTGCTTGCATTTGGAAACCTCTAATAAAATGTTTAATCAATAATGAATGTATTTGTCCAAGTGAAGTTTCCCCTTGATTGACAAAGCATTGGATCTTATGATATCGCACCGATGAAGACTCCTTATTAATGACCTCTTCCATCTTTTTCCAGTAAATCACGAGAAGCCATCCAGCAAAAAACACCTAAGTCCACCCACCAACTCTGGCCCAGAGCCCAGAAAGGACAACCTGCATATGGTCATGGGCAGCAACGTCACAGAGAGCGGGCTTCTCCTGGAGGTAAGCAGACAGTTATGTGTGTCTGGGTATGAATGAACAATCCCCTGCACCTGCCAGGAAAACACATGCACCCAAAAATATCCTATATAGGTAAAAAAAAAAATGCACCAAAGATGAAAAGAGGAGCTGTAAGAAGGGTAGACTTGCATAATAAAATACGTTGTAAAAAGGTGTATAGCACTGCATAACAAGGTTGGTGAGTTGATCCCAGCTAAGCAAGCTCTTCGAACACAATGTGTTTGTGAAATTTTTTACGGCAAAACTACAGCTTGTGTACAATCCAGTCACGAACCACACCATGATCAGATCGTTGTTTGTGATCTAATTAGGCACTCGGTTTTGTAATGAGTGTCTGTCCAGCAAAGGGCTATGACACTATTCCTGACCTAAAAATCTTCTGCCAGCCCCCATGTAAACACACCACACACGCGCAGCTCTCCGAAGAAGAGCCCGAAGCAGTTCAGTGAATGTGTCGGGCTGCCACAACACAGGCTGTGAACAAAGAGTCGATTCACTGTGGCAATAATGTGTCGCCTCTCGTTGCGTGACTCGAGAAACGACTCACTTCAGGTCGGTCGGCATTGCTGTGGCAACAGGCTCCCCTGGGGCTGCAGGGAGGATGCCAGTGAGTTCCCCTTCCTTCTCTGTTTTCTCTGCTTTCTGCCGCAGATGACTCAGAATAGCGGGAAAAGCTCTTTTTCACTGTTGCCATGACCTTGGCACTGCTTTGATCTTGCGGTGACAATATGAGGGAGGAGGAAAAATGATCAAATGTTTGGAAACAAAAGCCATGGCTCCCTCTGTCTCTCTCATTCCCTCTCTCAGTGCCGTGCTCCGCTGTGTCCACAATGCAATGGCTGGATTTTCTTTTTCTTTATTTGTAATGCGTGCAAACCAGCTCTTAAGAGTTGTAAGTCAAGGCTTTTAACCTTGCACCCCTTTATAGGAGCCATGAGGTTATGTGGACTTTGAATTTGAAATGGTTCTGTTCCAGAGCCGGAGCAGGTGCAGGTTTCCATTACCTAATGCATTTGGAATTCCATGATCCGCAAGAAGAAATTTCTGGGAAGCAGCGATTTTAAAGTGTTCTCTCTCTTTGTGAAAACATGTGAAAGAGAGAGAATTCCAACCTGGGGGTAATGCTGATGTTTGGATACAGTGGCATCTGGCCTAGAGAGATCACAATATTCTCAAAGAACTCTAATCCCAAATGAATCTTGGCCTTAAGTGTAAGACTCCTGGAATCTATGGAGTGACATGTTAATCAGCTCCCCAACAGTGATTGGTTATACCATGACTGGCAGTGCATTCATTTGGTCAGCACAGGCCTCATGAGTGTGTGTGTGTATGTGTGTGTGTGTCCGCAGCCCCCTGACTGATCTGGGAGTGGGCAGTTTGAACCTGTCAAACACTGTCATCATCCACACGCAAACACAAGCACATACACACACACACACACATGTACATATACACACAGGCTTTGGAGCAGTACCTGTAGACCAATTAGAACGTGCAGTGAGTGTGTATTGAACAGGCCAATGAAATGTATTTATCTGATATATATCTCTGAAGGCTCAGTAAAGATACTGGGAGATTTCCTGAATCATGTTACGTTTACCAGGGTGGAGTTCCTCAGAATGTTCCTGGAATCTATTAACATGTTTTTTGTCCACTGGGGGTGATTCACTGGGGAGTGTTAGTGTAAACACTTTACTGGTCACGCTATAAGATTATTTTGGCTTTAGTGTGTTAATCCATAATCAAATACATTTATTTATTTATTTTATTTTAGCTTTTTTTACTGGGCAAGTCAGTTAGGAACAAATTTTTCTTGACAACGATGGCCTGGCAGATTCATGCCCAGACACACATAATTAATACAATGCTATGCGTAACAGTATTACTCTAAAATGCGTCCTAGAATCAGTGTGGAAAACTGATTGGATTGGCAAAATGTAATTACGCTAAAGCATTTTCACAACTTAAACTAAATCCAGTGATATTTTTTTAGAGATTGATTTGTGTCATGAAACAATGAGACAGCAAGCCTGAGACAACAAGCAGCACTAATTCCAGTGACTTGGACAAATCCTGAATTCACAGATGTTTGTGTCTTTCAAATTTTAGAAAGGATGGGTAGATTTGGTCTATAGTCTTTATGGTAATTTTAAAACAGAAAGGGTGGAGCCCTCTATTACAATTCTGACCTCACCTCTTAACACGTACAGACCCAAAACTTAAACAAGCATCTGACCAAACATGCAAGACTTCAGTTTGGGTTAGCTGAGATTTGTTGAGAACTGAACCAAATGTAATGCAAAACTAGATTTTGAAATGATGTTGGTGTGTTGTAATTGAGGCTAATAGTATGGTAGAAATGGTAGAACCTGTATCATTTGAGATTATTGTCAGGCTGCGGCCTTGTTGAATTGTCTCATAGGCCACCTCTTTATAGTTCTTGGAAGCTTATGTGGTCTTCCAGATGTTTCCCTCTAAATGAGTTCATTGATCCATGGACCTCATGAATCAGGCAAGGCCTGACAGGTCACTCACTAAGATAACGTGTTGGGCCGACCGACATTTTGAGATTGTGCCACCAGGCACACAGCCCCAGAATTGAGGAATTATTTTCAATAAGGCAGTTAAATCTGCCTGTCCATCACTGAGACGGCTGTACAAGAGAGTTAGGATTTGGACCAAATAACGGGACCAGAGGTTGACGAAGAACAGGAATCTGTTGAAGTCTGAGGCGCATTGTGTTTGCTGGAGGTTGAGGAAATCGGAGGGGAAGCTGGAGAAACAGAAGGCAAGTGGTTGTGTATGTTGTTGTGCCACTCACCGTCTGAAAGGAATGATTGGCAGTAGGGGGGGCGAGCCGAGAGTGGAGGGTGTGATCTGGACTCCACAGAGGGCAAACAAAAACCACAGCCCACAGAACGCTTACACAACAGGCCAGAGAGCTGCTTATCCATCATGGACCGTGCACATGCACAGGCAGGCACGGAGACACACACACACACACACCGCACACAGCACACCACGATTGAACATAGATGAACACCCATCCAAACAGCAGCTGTAATATTCCCAGTGCTCTCAGCCTGTGCTAACCAGGTCGAGTGGAGCAGCCTGATCTAACCTGGAGTTACTCACAGTTAACTGGAGGTGACAGAGTCTGGCTGCAGCGCAGCGCCAGTCACGCGATCACCAGGGACTTGGACCCTGTACAAACACTGGGAGGTTCATAAATTACAGTTTGGGGAACCGACTCCTCTGTTTCCACCGCCCCTCCTTACCACCCTCCCTCGCTCTCCCACTCTACCTCTTTTCCTCACCCCTCCTTTGTAGACGGCCTGTTGTGAATGAGCTGTGTGAATCCCATTTAATGAATACTTTCAATATGAGGGCAGCGGATTGAAAACCTCTGTGGTGGCTTTGCTCGGTGTTGTCATATTGTGGAAAGGCTTTTCGGAAACCAAATGCTGTCAGAAAATATTACAACCCACACTGTTATGGCATTTTTTTAATACCATTTGACCCAAAAAAAAAAAAGCCACGTTGTGTTCTGAAGCCATGTGCCTCTTATTGCTATCTCTATAAATAGAAAAGAATGTTTGTCTTCTCTCTTCTTCTCCCTGCAGTCCCTCACTGGCTTTGCATTGGTGGTGAGCAGTGACGGGATGGTCTTCTATGCCTCTTCCACCATCGTTGACTACTTGGGATTCCATCAGGTATGTCTCAGTATTTACATCTGTTTTTCATTTTTATTCAATATTCATTTCATTTTGACGTATGGTATTTCAGGGCACACTCACAGCGTATTAAAGACCTTCATTTAAATCTCTGCAGACATTTACTACAGTTGTGAAGCAGCGATAAAGGGTGATAGCTTTGTTAGCACATTGAGAGAGCCCCAATAGGGGCATGAGTTGAGACAGGGGGTTAAGGCTCACTTCCCTCAGTGTTGGCAGTGATACAGACTTCCCTCACAATGATAAACAAACTGCCCTCCCAGTGATACAGACTGCCCACCCAAAGATAAACAAACTGCCCTCTCAGTAATATAGACTACCCTCCCAGTGATAAAGACTGCCCTCCTAGTGGGAGACTGATGCAGTACTAGACTCACAGCTAGACCAGATCTGCAAGCCGTGTTGTCATGTCTTTCTATCCAATGCCCTCTTGGCCTCGCTCTGGTAACCTGGTCCTCTCTTCCTCTTCCTCTCGTCATCTCTTAGTCTTTCCCTCATGCTCTGGTCCTCTGTTAGACTTTTCTCTCTAGCGCTCTTTATCTATCCTCTGTGCTATCTGTTCCCTGCTCTCTCTGCAGCCCTTTGAATGGGTGTATAGAGCCATTCACCGGAGGGAAAAGGCAACAGGGAGGTCAGCAGTACCACGGGCTCCTCCAAGAGAGGGAGGGGGGTACTGAGGTGGGTCAGGAGGTAGTGACCGGGTCAGGCCAAGAAGATCTCAGGATACTCCCAGTTTCTCCCCGTCCATTAATTATTGATGCTATCAACTGAGAATGCCTGTCTTCCCCTACTTAAATAATTTCCCCTAAAAAATAAAGCCATGAATAAAGTGCTTTAATACTGTTACTCAGGCCCCCAGCTCCCCAGACAAGGCAACCGTTTGAGCAAAATTATTCTGCAAGAGTGCCCACACTTTCCTAAGATGGAGTCGGGTGAAATAACAGCACAATTAAATTTGAATGAAAACTGAAGTGGTCTGAAAGCGTTGCCTTGCCGTGCGCCAGAGACTTTAGCTGTATGCCACTTCATTTAGTTCACCAGAGCATTTGCCAGGAGCCAAATTCTGTATCAAGAGGCGCTATGCCATCATTCCTCAGTGTTTTAAAGCTGCACTAGGTAGGATTTTCTTTGAAGGTTTTGTCCCCTGTATATATATGTTTTAAGCTAATGAGGCCCTCTGAGTTGTTTAGCAACACAGACAGTTGTGTAGTGCCAATGGAATGTCAATTTATAATTTCTGGAGTGTGCCAATACTTTACAGCCAATAATGTTCCAGCAATCACATTCCAGCCAATTGCTTTCTGCGAGGCGGGCCTTCCAGCCAATCGCCTGAGAGGCGGACCTTCCTCCTTGTTTTGTGAATGCGCATTTTACCTGGATGATATATATAGCATACATACACCATAAGGAGCGAAGTTCACTCACTGTAAGAAACTATAATGACAGCTAGAGACCAGGATGACAAACTGCCAGTTCTTCCCTTGTATACCACAGCAAACACTACTAAAACTACAAAGACGTGAAAGAAGACTTAGACTAGCTCTCTATAGCTATCAACCAAGAACCCTAAGCTAACGTTAGCAAAGTTAATAAAAAGATCAAACTCTGAGTTAGCACTTTTTTGGAACAGGTAATCCTATTTTTCATATTATTATTCAGAACATAGTCTATCAGGCATTGGTGCAGAACCAATATCTAACCAGTGAGTAATTGTAAAATGCTGTAATATTTTTTTTTTTACTAAACAAATCCTACCTAGTGCAGCTTTAAAGGAGTATTGAGGAGACTACATTTGTGTTTCAAAATGTTGTTTTTGTGATAGTCCTATCATTGGCTTTCAGTTTGAAGCACCTACAGGAGTAATGCATGTTGCACAGTCTGACAGAGAATATTCATAAGAAATTGTTATAAACCTCTGGCACAACACACAGATACATACATGCACACACCTGTACTATATTACTAGTGGGAAACATTTCAGTATTAACACCGTTTAACACCTTAAACCAAAAACCCCAAGCCAAAAATATCGGAAAAAGGGCCCTCACTAGTCATTATTTTCTTATGATGACTTTTGCAAAATGTTTTATTAGTAATGCACTATAAGTATAAGACACAGTATTAATCATTGCCTGAACCGTTCAATCAATATGCTTGTGTTATACCGACAATGGCAGAGAGTCTCACAAAAGGACAGTACCAATCAATCAATCAAATGTATTGTATAAAGCCATTTTTACATCAGCAAGTGCTTTTACAGATATCCAGCCTGAAACCTCCAGAGTAAGACAACAGGGTTGATGGCTATGAAAAACTGCCTAATTTGGTCAAAACCTAGGAAGAAACCTAGAGAGGATAGGTGGCCAGTCCTCTTCTGGTTGTGTCGGAGGAAGATTATAAGAGTTCATGATGTTTTGGGCCATGTAAATGTTTTTGCATATTCACATGACAAGTGCGTCAATAAATGCATGTCGGCTGTGTCCAGAGTCTTTAAACAGAATTCAACTCAGCTGCATAACCAGGTGTAGAAGGATAGGGACAATCAGGGTGGTGGGCAGTGGCAACAGGAATTATCAGGCAGCAACTTTATCTGCAGCACAACCAGGATGTCTTTGGACAGGGACGGCCATGAGTCATTCAGGCCAGGTAGTCTTGAGGCGTGGTCAAAGAGGGATTTATGGGTCCTAAAACGTGCCGTTTTAGGACCCCAACATTGGTTTCTAATCTCTCCAAAAGAAGGGAGAGATCAATGGTGTCAAAGGCGGCACTTTCCCCAAAAAATTGGAATGGATGCAGAACCTTTATGATGCCATTAAAAAGTAATTTTCCACCTTCATGAATGTAATCTCTTTGCTATAAATAAAAAAATTAACAGCAAATATTGAACCTCCCATTCCTCTGAAAATAAAAATATACTTGGAGGATAGGGAGCAGTTTCTTGTGTTCAACATAGGCACACCAAGCACAGGAAGCTCCTGGTGTAGTTTTGTTGGAATAGGGTCCAGTTGACAGCTGATGGTTTTAGAGCTCATTATTATTTTAGTGAACTCGTCGAGCGATACAGGATTAAAAGTTCAAGTTTCCCCATTGATACCAGGTCAGGGCAGTTCTTAGCATTCTCAGGGCAACTGAGTTTTTGAAGACTGTTTATGATTAACGACTGTTATTTGTTTTCTAATGATGATGCTCTTTTTTTGAAAAATGTCTGCTTGTGGCAGGTTGGAAAAATTGGCTAATTGAGCAGATGTGAGTGCTTTACGGTATTGCATTGTACTGTACTGGCTAGTCTCAGTACTTCCAACTTGTAGGAGAGCCATTTCAGTTCCGATTTTCTGGAGGCTTGCTTCAGTGCTCTAGTATTGTCAGTGTACCAGGGAGCAAGTTTCTTGTTGGGTATTTCTAAGTTTAGAATTTCAATTTCAATTAGAATTTTAACAGGATTATTTACTCTGTAAATATCATCCTTGGATTGGTGGATATAGTCTGGAAGAGCATCAAGAAATTAGAATTTATATTACTTCCAACGTCCTTGTTTTGGGTGCGAGTGGCTTAGTTGTTTGAGTCGACCTAGCAACCTTTTGATTACAATCCAAATGCTGTAACTGCTAGGATCTGTTGCAAACACAGTTGGATGCGAATGTGTGAAAGTGTCTAATAATACCACTTAAAACACACCGCCCTCATATGTAGCTCTGGAGACTAATATAGTCCAAGTTTCAGGGCCAACAACACAAGAAAGCACTCCAATGGAAAAACTGCCTCTTTTATCCTACTCATTCCATTGTAATTTTGCTTCTGAAGATGAAGATGCAAGACGAGGGCCAGGGAAAATATCACATTCTTTTCTCCGCTCTGACCGGCGGTGGGAACTGTGGTGGTGTTTGCCATGTGTTTTGGTGGGAGGAATTGTTTTGCCAGGCAAATGTTCAAAAAATTAATTGTTTTCGGGGGGGGGGGGGTGTAAAATATTTCAGTGGGAATCTGTCATTTCCCTGACAGAAAGCACAGCTATTGCTGGAAAGAGGCATTACAAACATTGGATGGGTTTATTTTTTTTTTATTTTTTCAGCTGCGCTGCTCTTCAGGAGCCGGTGTCACGCGATGTTTGACAAACAAGGCTTGCCCTCACTGGCCCTGAAGCACAGTGACATTGGAGACTCACTGTAAACGCTGCCTTTGCTGCACAGGAAGCAGTGGGAACCCATCTGTGGCAGACCTTGAGGAATTTTTGCAGCAGCACATACAAAAAAAGAGAATAGAAAAACATATCGGAAACAATAACCAGCTGCTCCCAGAGAATCTTCCAGTCTGACTTCTTCGGCGCTGCCGTGGATTCAAAGTACAACTCAAGTTGCGTGATGTCATTAATTGCAATGTCGGCCTTTAGTTACACAGCCACATTCTTTAGACGGACTGTACTCAACTTTTGTAAAAGTTATTTTCAGGCACTAAATGTCCTAAACACAATTAGATCATCTTCCACAATAATCACCCCAACCAACAGCTGAGAGACAGAACCATTAGCAGCCGGTTAACCAGGCTCATTACAGAGTTGTTTGGGTCTGTCACTTGCAGTGTCGGCCCTAGAGCCCTGTGCGTGTGAAGCTGCGGGGCCAACTCAACCAACCGTGGAAGAGGTTAAGTGGGGAGGGCACCGCTGTTTGCCAACACAATAGGCCCGACCCCAGATCCCCTCAGTGCTTCAAGCGGATGCGGGGGGCCTGGCATTCTGCTCCACGACGAATGGTTATTGATTTGGGGACAGCGATGCCTGATTATCTCTGTCTCTACCCTCATGCAGACAGACGTGATGCACCAGAACGTCTTTGACTACATCCACGTGGACGACCGGCAGGAGTTCAGAAGACAGCTCCATTGGGCCATGAACCCCAGCCATCAAGGCTCATCCCAGGACCATGACTCATCAGCAGGAACTGGTGTGTATACACCTTCAGTTGACTGTTGGAGAAGAGTTAGTGGAGGGAGGAAAAATAAAGAGCGCCGATTCAGCAAACAGGTTTTTTTGTTGTTGTTTTTGTTAAATTGCGTAAATCAAATGCTATTAACTTCAGTCACAACCAGCAACCAGACCATGTGATTAATGGTGGATTGTGTGTGATCCTGGTTTTATTATGCATGTGGGGACCATAGGTCTCCACACAGATACAAATACCTGACAATTTGGTCCCCAAAGGACCCTGGCTTAGGTAGTAGCATTAGGATAGGACTTACTTGGGTTAGAATTGAGGTTAGTTTTAGCTTTAGGCCTAAGGGGTTAGGCATTATTACTTTTCCCCAGAAGCGTGTGTGCGCGCACAATGTAAGGAGATATCTAATAGACTTTGCAATTGTTCACCTAAAATAGAAGTGTTTTAGGACTAGCCTACAATAAATAACTAGAAATCAGCAATATTGTGAGTTTTTGTCTTTTTCTCTTAATAGGCGAGGACTTTCTGGTGAACAGCCTTTTCCATTCTCAGGAAGCAGGCGGAGTTGCTCCTGAGTTCTCCTCTTTCCTCAACCGCTGTTTCATCTCCCGTGTTCGCTGCCTTCTGGACAGTACCTCCGGCTTCCTGGTGAGTGTAATGCAGCCGTCCGTGGTGCCTCCAATGACAACTGACTAGGATTTACTCGCCATACAGAAATCTTCCGTTTGGGATAACTTTTGCTGAAATTATAGTTTGAGAGCATAGGTATAAATAGAATGTCCCCATATGCTGGACACAGCAGGCCAGAGGATTTGGTGCTTGGACACAGATGTATCTTTATTTACAGCCATCGGTCCACCTCCCATAGCTCGGAGCAAAGTGGTTTGGCGGTTTGGATCCTCTAGTGGAAATGGTTGAGTGGAACAATCTTCTGAAGGTCAACTGAGTTCCTCCTGTCGACAGCTCGATTTCAATGGCTGAAAAAGCCAGCTGTGGTTGTTCGGTCAATTCCCTGGGCTTACACAATAACTATTTTTTTTCTTCATTATCAAAAGTGCTGAGATCAGACCATAATTTATTTATAGCATTACAGTGCTATAGGGTTCTAAATGACATCTGGCATTCTTTTTTTTAAATCACAGTTATCATGAGAGCTACATTTACCACCTTCTAATTTCTATTGTATCCTTTGCCCTCTGACCTTGTATCCTTCCATTAGACCATGCAGTTCCAGGGGCGTCTCAAGTTCCTCCACGGCCAGAAGAAGAAGTCTGGTTCAGGGGCCCTGCTACCCTCCCAGCTGGCCCTGTTCTGTGTGGCCGTGCCCCTTCTGTTGCCCTCCATCACAGAG
This sequence comes from Esox lucius, assembly GCF_011004845.1. Classification (NCBI taxonomy): domain Eukaryota; kingdom Metazoa; phylum Chordata; class Actinopteri; order Esociformes; family Esocidae; genus Esox; species Esox lucius. Next base: position 19,765,549 of record NC_047589.1, read on the forward strand.
ATGAAGATAAAGAGCCTGATGATGAAGGGCAAGCACAAGAGTGGAGGGGGCAACGTCAGCGCAATAGAACATGGGTAAGAAAGGACCATCCTGACAAGCTCTGACGTCAAAAGCACATCATCGTACAGGCTTAGATTGACTGGCAGGGTTTCCCTCGGGACTTTTTTCTGTAGCAGTGGTGAAGGAATTTGGGTGGGGTGTGGGTGTTGGCACTCATGCTTTCAGGCCCACTAAAGCTGCATATAAAGCTTTACATAAATACGTTGCTTATGCCCATTCATCAAAAGCTTTCAGTATATCTTCAATCTTATGTAAAAAATATTTTTTATAAATAATACAGTAGGCTACTAGTAAAACTTTTGACTGGTACTGTAAAAAAAAATAAAAATGATGGTCTATTTGTTTAATTGACTCTGCAGGCTTAATAACAGAATCATGCTCCTACTCTGCTATCTCGTCTGTCCTCTCTTCCAATCTGCTCTGACACACTTTTCCATCTTCCTGCAATCCAGGAATACAGGCCGTGTATACTCTTGCACATTAACTATAAGACCATGTTCTCAGGGGCTCCTAAATGAAATACCATCCTTCCGTGACCCAGTTACCCTCAAACCGTGTGTGATTCTTTATGTTTCCCCACAGCACTCCACCCTCACATATACCTCGGTCTTGTTTAGACCCTGGGAGTTTAAGGAATGTGCTACTATAAATATTGCCTACTTCAAGGATTCCTAGCCTTTCTCAGGAGCCCAGAACAGCTGGGCTGTTTGTTGAAAACATGCACATCTACTGTATTTCTTCTGATTTTATAAACCCCCAGCGGCTACATATAGTGTCACTTCTTTTCATCTGCCCAGCAAAGCTAATTCCCTGTTCCCATCAAGCACACATTACTTTGGGGAATACTAAATTCATTTCTACCCACTGTTTCTTGGATCCGTACTTTCCCTTATGCTAGCTGGCTAAAGAAAAAAAGGCTATGGTTAGTAGCAAATATATTTGACTATTGGATATTTACTTAACAGATCAAAAGTGTCTTGCAAATTGTTATAATGTCAGAGTGATGGGTATTCAGTCCATCCAATCAGCAATAAAATGCTAAATAATTATTAAAAAATCATACAATGTGAGATTCCATCTCTCACATTTGAAGTGTACCTATGATAAAAATTACAGGCGTCTACATGCTTTGTAAGTAGGAAAACCTGCAAAATCGGCAGTGTATCAAATACTTGTTCTCCCCACTGTATATGAGTGCCATTGCTGGCCAATTCTGTAACCCCAAATAGATATTACAACAGGTTGTTTGGATGCTGGTGTTGATTGATAATCTCTGTGTTCCCTGGGTAATGTCTGTTACCAGTTCAGTTTGATTTATGAATGCACATCTACGCTCCTACAGGCCAAAGCATTAGTACAATATTTCCCAATGCAACTTGAATTGGATTTGCAACAGTTGGGGCATGTCTAAAGATTTTACTGTCTATCTCTTTGTCCTCTACAACAACATGCTGCATATTTTGCTGCCAAATTAACACAGGGAGAGGGACAGCTTCATTAAGCAAGGCAAATTAAAACTGTCAGGATACTTTTTGTATCCAAAGAAATTTGAAAAGAAAAAAGTTAGCTTACTTGTTTTTTGGACGATCTGACTGAAGATAATCTGATCTAAATTCTGGTGCACCAGCTGGGATTTCAGTCAGTTCTCACATTCTCATGCTCTGATGTTCAGTGCTCAGCCTTTGGGACAGAGACAGTGGTAGTGGTGCTGGGAGCTTGTGGCTTTCATTCGATTCTTCATTCGGCATTCCTGCTCGCTTGTTTCACGAAGTGGAACTAGAGAAACGTGTCACTTTGATCTTGAAAGTGTCTCTTTGAAAAAATACGAAAAAAATATAATATCACATCATTCTGGAGCAGCGGCGAAAGGTTTAGCTGCGATGGAGAGGAGAGAGAAATCCTTAAAGCAAAGCTCAGTCTTAATCACATTTGCCTTATCTGCGGTGCAAACCAACATATTCTGATACTATTCCTTAAGGTCTTTCAAAAGCTACTTAAGTATGGTCCAAATCGTTAGATTTTGGACTAAGTTGACAGTCCAAGTGTGAGCTGGGTCAGCCAGTGGGCTAAGATAAGCTAGGGTCACCGGAGGTCAACGGATGCCTGGCCAATCAATTACGATATCTCTTTTTACACACTCACACAGATCAACTAAAAAGGTGTCATTATAAACACACAGACATACACACATGCATTAAAATGAGCTTTAGATGGCCTAAAATACAAAATGAGGGCATGGAATTCCAGTTTTTGGACGCGGGCCTGTGTTTAATGGATGATTATACGAAAGTAAAGTGCCCACTCCAGTGCCCACTGGGAATGATGTGTCATATTTACAAAATGTTCTCCTCTTTCTCACTTTGAACTGACAACCGTGGTCCTATATGTTCGTTTTTTTATCACAAATCAACCATGTGTCGTACAGAAAGTCATACATGAAGATGTAAGAGGACACATTTTTGGACTGTTCTTTCACAAGGCATTATCAGACTTTGATAGTATTTCACATTACATTAAAACTGTTTAATATCATTCTACTATAGGATCATTATGTTTAATGCAATTGCTTGTTCAGAGTACACACTGTTTAATTTGACCGCAGTAATAAGTACTAAAGCATAATCGATAAACTTAAATAGACAACTGTACATCACAATACAGCCTCAATAACTGAAGCCCTCTAAAAATGAAACAACCCTGTTCCAGCTGTTACAAAGTGACCTCAGATTCTCCACGACCTCAGAGTCTTCACCGTCCATGGTTCATACCGTCTGCCAAAACGATGAGATAAATGACATCATTTACTGATGAGTAGAGGGCGATATCACTTGTCATGTTGATAAATGACAGGAGGGGTCATGATCTCATCGTCACGTAGAGTTCACTAAAAAGACACGCAATACAGTTTGTCCTCAGTAGGACTTTGTAAATGGACTTGAGCTCCGAACTTGTGATTGAGCCAAAGTTTCTGAAAAGAGGATCAAAAGAGAAAAACAAGTATCTAGTCACAAATTGGCGGGAAGGCATAGGCAAAAAGATTATTTTTTATGCTGAATCATCTCAATTTCCCCTGATGACAATTCTCTAGTCCGAAGGTTCTTAAACTCTAAGCTTGAGAATCAAATGAGGAATTGACTGTCTTTCCCTGGCCCAAATCATCATTGACTGAAATAAAGATTAGTGTATGATTATATTTTCATATCTCGCTACCCAGCGATATAAAGTGGACCATTCCCACTTTGGGTCTTGACCCACAGTTTAGGAAACCCTTCTCTGGGCTAACTGATCCTCTGCTTTGGCAATCCATTATTCCTATCATCTGACTAGATACTCAGAAAGATTAGTCAAAAATTATTCTCAGAAATGAATTCAGTTTATGGTTTTGTCATTCTGGGAATTTATGGTCAAGTTGTTGACAAAACAAACAAAAACAAACAGACAAGACAGATACTGTAGCTGGCAGGACATGAGATATTAAAGATTATTATAATCCATGCACACTGATCTGATGAGATTTTTTTTTTTTATTCCTCTCTTGTTGACCAGTCTGTGTATTACTCTCTACATGACCATCTCTCACATTTTTCTAATAACCTGGAGATGAGATGATCTTCAAAGTACTGACCCAGAAATGTTGCTCCAGAAAAGTGTGTTTTCAGATGACCAAATGCACTCCACTAATCTTCTTCACTCCACGTTGCAGGGAGAGAGAGGAGCACTTCAGGAGGCACACGAGCAGTGTTGGACTGGTGGACGGTGGGGACCCGTTGGCCCTCAACTGCACCAACCCTGCCGGGCCCCAACAGCGCCACCACACCCCTTGGACACCCCTCTCCAAAGACAGCCTGAAATTTAAGACGGAGGGGGGCTACTACAGCCAGGACGAACCCCTCAACTACTGCAAGACCTCCATGGGTGGCCCCCCTCACCACAAAAGCCCAGGCCTGGACACCTCGTGGCCTATGCGTCCTGCCTCCGGGCCCATCCGGACGGGCCAGAGTGGTGGCTACATCCCCTCCAGTAGACTCGGAAAGGCAGGCCACTACGGCAAACCCTACCGCATGTCCCCTGGCATGTGTCATGGGGGAGGGCGGAGTGGCGAGGTCTACGTGCCCAAGATGTACAGCAGCCTGCAAAGCCCCGACGCCTCCGATCTGTACTGCGTGGGCGAGGCGCTGAAGAGCGAGAACGGGTACGTCGAGTGCTACGACGGGCGCCTGCTGCCCGAGATGCCCATCAAGGTGGAGCAGGACTCGGACTCGGAGAACGGCTGCGACGCCTACGGCCGTCCGTGGGCGTGCCGGGAGACGCTAGACCGCCGTTACGGCTACGGCGAAAACAATGTCCTCCAGATGAAGTCGGAGGCGGACTACTACGAGCATTATTCGCCATGCCAGCGTGGCAAGGCTGGCATGAGTCCCGTCAGCCCGGCGTACAACAACGGGCACTACCAGAACTATAACCACACGGTGGGCGGAAGGCCCATGAAGTGTGTGATCCACAAGGACCAGTCTCAGTACAGCCCCCAGCGGCTGTCCCACTCAGACCCCCTCTGTAGCAGTCAGAGCATCAACTGCATGGACGGGTATGCCGGCAGCCCTGTGGAGCACGTCAAGGGCTACATGCAACAGGACTACAAACTTGGCTACGAGTTCAAAGGTCACGGACTACTCCACACTATCAAGCGGGAGCCCATGGACTCGCCCCCATGGTCGGGCGGCGGCGGCGGTGGCCATGAAATGAGCCACGCCATGGGGCACTCTCAGAGGAACGCTATGCCCAATTGTATAGCAAACTCTGGGCATCACAAAGTCAACCCATATGTTTATATGCAATAGATGTATATACTGTAGAGGGACAGCCCATACCTCCTTATTCACCAGCATTGGCAGAAGGCATTCAGGATACAGCTCAGGTTTAAAGACTAGTTTGTTGAGACAATCAAAAACAGGAACGAGGGGATCCTACCTCTATATTTTTCGTTTTGTTTAATGGAAGAATTTTGTAGTTGTTATCCGAAGCACTTTTATATAGGGATGCAAATATTTTCAGAAGAGTCAAATTTAGTTTTTTGTCTTTTGCTGTGTACACCTGACTGTTTCAAAATGTGATGGATATACTGTATAAAATGGAAAAAATCTGAATGGGGGGTGCAGGATGTGTGACTTGACTGTTATGTTAATATTTGACCTCAAGAAAAATATTTTCATTAAGACTGTTTACCCAAAGAGGGTTGACTTGCATGCTCTTATTAGGTCAGGTTTTCTATATTATTTGAAGGATAGTTTTAACATGGTACGCTTTAGTTTGAGTGTGTGTGTCAGAGTAAGCATGTGTGTGGGAGAGAAAGATTGCCAGAAAGTTTATTTCAAGGTTTTAAAATCTTCTATTGAATCTTATTTGTATATGGTATGCGCACAACCCACTCTGCGTTTATTGTCACTGTCATAGAGAAGAGATACAGTCTCTATGGTCACAATTGCCTGTTATATTTTATTATTGTTATTACGAAATGCCAGCCTAGTTTGATAGCTCTTATCCATCCTAACAGCTGCAATTTAATCAAAAAGGAAATCAAAATATTTGAATTGTTTGTCGTGAGACAGGAATGAGGAGTTGGCAAGAAAGAAGATTAGCACCCAGGCTAATAAAATACTAACATCATCCTCATCCAGTTGACCCTGACCTCGTCCCCCGGCTTGTTATGCTGGCTCATAATGAGCTGGTAGATCACATTATTCCTGTTTAGCCACACACAATACTGAATGTTGTTGGTAGTTTATTGTCATATCATTCAAACGAATAAATAGAGATTACTTAAAGAACTCCTGTCACATGATTTGGATAGGCTAGTTGCTGGAGCCTGACAGATCTTACAGTGCATGGATAGGTATACTCCTTATCAGTTATCCGCATATTGTATGTTAAAACAATCTTCCTGTTGATGATGAGGCACATAATCATTGGTTGAAGCATGCAACATCTGATCAGAATAACCCATGTTTAACGTAGAAAAACCATTGCTTTAGAAGACAAAATTAGAACATCAATAAGCTCTAGCCAATTGAAACAGACAGGGCAGAACACTTTAACCTCATTCAGAATCAGACTGAGATTGGTTGTGACAGATATGTAAGATAAGATCTTCTTTTAAGAATAGTTGTTTGTTTTTGGAGAAGGCAATTTCAGTGGGATGATCATGTGACCAGAGAGGATATACCCACCTCATGGTCACACATAATTACAACGCCATATGAGAAAAGGAAAAAAGCTAACTTTCTGCATATCAACACATTTTGCCAAGAGGCTAAGATAACTATTTTGCAGTTTTAAAGCTAGTTTAATGTCATTTTACACATTCTGTTATATGCAAAATGGGGGCCTGGGACATTTGCACATTTAGTAAATCAGCCTTACCCAGAAGGAACTGCGTGCAAAAAAAATATTTTCATGTATTCTCTTATGAATAGCAAGCAACAATGTTGCTATGGTAACACACAACATGCCAACTTCAGTCTCCACAGTACTAGTTTTTTTTTTTACATGAAGCTACTGTTAGATATTGTTGCACTACGGGAACTGGCTCATCATCCTTTTGATACCTACCTAGACATGATGTCGAGTTGACATGCACATTGTAAATAGCTTCACCTTTAAGATTTAAAAACAACTTTTATTTTTGTGTGTTAATATTTATTGTCTAGGAAGAATTGTGTATTTAAATCCAGACATATGGGAGCTTTGCGCTGTTTCACGAAGGACAATAAAAAGCTTTTTTGCTATCTTTTTTTGCTATCTTTTTTCATAAAATATTAACATACAATAAATAAACGATCAAGCTCTCTGGCTAACTTTGTAGCTGCAAGGCAGCAAGTATGTATTTGCGGTAATTTGTCATTTTCTTTCTCAGTGTTTTTCAAAAACAAGAATAACCCAATAAAATTGAATTATTAAGGAAGACAGAGTACTGGTTTCTCTTTTCCTGATATCAAAGCATATTGGGAATAATAGCATTATTGTGGACAATCAAAGTCATTCATTAAGTATATGATGGCAGTAATATAATAGTGCATGAAATTCCGACTTGACGTTATGAATTTCAGTACTGACATATGCATAACTTTTTAGTGCCATATTTCCAACTGTAGCCTTCATCTTTTTTCTCACTAGAAATGGACTAAAGGAAAAGGGGCAGCAGTGTTTAGGGTTAGGCAAATTATTGAAATGTTACTTGTTCGATTTCTGAGCGACAATGTGAACAATCTGTCATTGTTTCCTTGAGCAAGGAACTTCAGCCTTGTGGTTTCAGAATGGCGCAGCGGAAAGCTACTGCCTCACAAATCCTGGTTGGGTGCCTCACATGTTGTGGTTCAGATTAGTTCAGCACTGTCCGAGGTTGGTGGGGTTCATGTCAGATATGTTGTGCTTGCCTTGTCGAGTCCTTCCAACTCCTAGTGGACAGTCGAGTACCTGCAAGCTCCACAGTGATTGTTGGCCAGTGAATGTGCTCTCCCTGAAGTGCATAGGTTCTGGCAAGTAGTTCTGGGATGAGCGAGCAGTTCTGACAGGAAGCAGAGATATGCTTCAGAGGATACATATCCCAAATGTACTGGGAGTCACTGCAATGAGGCATGACCATAACCACAATTGGACAAAATTGTAAAGGGGATGTAAAAAGAAAGTTTGAAAAAAGGAAAAGGAACTTAACCCTAATTGTTCCTGTAAGTCATTCTGGATAACAATTTTGCTAAATTAATAAAATGAAAGGAAAAACATATGCATGACCACTGCCCAATTTGTGATGAATGTATGGTAAATTCTCCATGACAGTTCCTTCGCACGACTAAGGGAATAAAACACTGATCATTTACCACAGTCTGGGAAGGGCTGGAAATGAGGGGGAAACACCTTTTTAAATGATTCCAATACAGTCAGTGTCATGACGCATTGTATTAAATTAAATGATATCAGAGAAAGCCTGGCAAGTAAAGAAGAATTATCATCGCTTGGAATGTAACAACGACCTTGAATAGGCTTATTTTGAAAATAAACATAAAACTAAAACATGCAGCTTTTAATACAAAACCTTCTAGTAGACAAAAGTAAGAATATAATTATGAAATATCATCTCCAGCGCATTCAACTTTACTTCTCCACATTGTAACTATAACCCAGGTCGGTGCTGCAAAAGAAAATATGTTTTCTTATCCGCAAAAAGCAATGTCAATTAAAATACTTCTAAAACAGGGTAAATGTCACCCTTGTTACAGTATCCAAAAGTGCAAAACAACTGTTCTCCATTTACAAGTATTAGCTTTAACATTCTGATGGAAAACAAGCATGGCCTTGTAAGATCACAAGTAAATGAAAAGTATGTCAGAATGGGTCAGAGCTCAGCACCAGGCGGATGCATCACAATATGCTCTACCTATTGCCGTACTGGGAGTAAATACCACTTTTTTTTTTGCACTACACTTTTGGACTTGAAAAACAGTAAACAACTGCAAACACAGACATTTTGGCTTTGTACATGGTGGTGCCTTGATCCGCAACATTCACTGTTGACTGTTAATCCCAACCTCTCCTGCAGTCCTTACTGTGTATAACATGGCAGCCATCCCTTAACAAGCTTCCAAGGGGAACAAGGATATATTCACAATGTACAGTAGGGTTTAGATGACACGCTAGAAGACACGGTAGCTCTTAGGAAAAAGGGTTTATACACACAAGCAGGGGCAGAGCGACCAAGTCATTTAACACAGCTTCAGCTCAGCAGGCTATATACCGGTTCCAGGACGGGACCACCCCCCCCTCCAACCGCGTGCCATCTGTATCAGTGGCAATGTGTTAGCGAGGGATCAGTGAGTGTGTGCGTGTGTCGAAACCGTAGTCTATTCCCACAACCGCTGTGTGGAGTGTTATGAGTCTGGAAAAGAGAATGTGTTGCTAAATGGTCCATGATACTGGACAGATACGAGTGCGTGCAGTGAAGGGGGAGCCCCGGTGCCCACTGGAGGGCCAGATAGAGTGCTTTCAGCATAGCATGGGCAGACACCGCTGTGACTTCCATCTCAGCGCTGTGCCAATAGCCCCATCCTCCCCATCACGGTGTGACTTCGGGCTCCTTTGCCAACACCACAGGAGGAGGTCTTTGATCTGCTCTGCAAGCCCGTCCAGACCTTCACAGTGAGTCCTGTGCCCTTCTCAGGTAAATCCCCCCCCCCCCCCCCCCCCCCCCACACACACACACACACACCATATATAATTCGCTGCAGCCCGCTGTGCCACGGTTGAGGTGGACAGAACCACTTTAAGACAGCGGGGAGGCTGAAAAGGGGGGCCATATTTAAGTCACAGTGAAAACGGGCTATAAGTGCATCCAGGGTTTTTATGTGTTGGCAATTTGTCTGTAAAACCACAACAGAAACAACACTACGACAGGTTGTGTTCAAAGTTCCAGACGTCGACTGGAGGTGAAAACATAACACACAGAGGCCCCTTCAGAGACTGAAGGCAGGACGATCAATGAATGGGTTACGTTCAGATTAGAGTCATTTAGCAAACATTCTGATCCAGAGAACATTACCGTAGTTACTCAGTTTCCATGCTCACAGGAGTTTTCACAATACCCAAAAGTTCCCCAACAACACGCTGAACCCGGTAGCATGCTCTGGATAACATTCTCTCCCTCAAATCCAAACCATAGCAACAACTGGTGATCTTGGAAAAACTGACCCCAGACCAGCGTCAATCCACAACTTCCCCCTACTCCATCCGCGTTGCCGTGTCCCCTATGTTTTGCCAAACCCGACCACCCTAGCCAGAACTGACAACCCTGACCCCGCTCATGTCATGAATTAGCGTTCTATGGTCTCGCGTACAGGAAGTGTGCAGGATCGCCATTAGCTAGCTGTCCCTGACAAAAAAGCAGTTGGGTTACATCAGCAGTCCCTCAGGCTGCGGCAGCTGGGTTACATCACTCTCTGCGACAATAGCATCCATGTCACTCAGCGAAGCATTCAATGACATAAAAGGCACTCGGGCACACATATTTCCCTTTCGCAGATATATGATTGAAAACACTCGGTGTAGGGAAGTTGCGTTTCAATGTTTAATCTTGGCCACAGCACGCAGGAGAGTCAGCAGCACGCCATCTGTACTGACGGGGGCTGTCATGCAGGACAATGGGGGCGTGCGGCTCAGGGCGACAACGGAGCAAACTGAAACCGTTGATCGGCACTGACAACTGTTATAGAGGGGGAGGCGGGAGAGGCTGATCAGCACAGACCAATGAGACATAATCCATGACCCGTTAGCAGCCACTCATTCTTACCCCTGGAAATCCATTGGCTCTGATTGGCCAAGCCAACCTCTCCTGTCATTACACCCTACAACACCATTGGCTTCGACCAATCACGCCCACCACTACCACTCCTGTGATTACCCCCAAGACACAACTGGCTCTGATTGGCCAAGCCCACCTAAGCCGTCATTACTCCCTACAACACCATTGGCTCCAATTGGTCACGGCCACCAGCTCTACCCAACTGCCCATCACTGATGTAGGTCTTGACAAGCAGGGACCTTGGGATGATATCATCAAATCTGAGGCCAGTCACACAAGCAACCTAGGCAAACGTGGTGCAAACGTGCCTGCGCTTAAAGAGAAGTCTGATTTCCAGGTAAACAGCGTAGATCGAAAGAAGAGGAGAGGCGTTTCCCCTTTCATTGGAGGGTGTGTGGTGCATTTTTGAGGAGGTTCAACTGGGCAAGGCGGCAAAATGCAACAGCATTGCAGATGTATTGGACTGTAACGTTAGATGGGTGTGGGATAGGGTTGGCTCCTCTGATGGATGTGGAGTTGTAGGGAGCGCTGGAGAGGGCACTGAGTGCAATAGTATGATTCATGACTCGGGCATGCAAAACTCACAGCTGACTTAGTCACGCACAAGCATGCACGCACACACACACACATAGCGCAGTCAGGGGCCACTCAAGTCAGCGGTCAGAAACCAATGACCAAAGTTCAACACACCCTTGCTTGTATACACTTTTGTACATTAACAGCAACAAAAAATCTTGATTGTGTGGGGTATTTGGGGACAATCCATAGAGAAGGTTAGAAGACACATCCATGTACATTTCTAATTACAAATGCATTCACCATTTGAATGTTATCAACTGGATGCAGTCAACTTTCATCTTTATTGCTATTGGTGATTTGGTTAAATAGCAATACAAATGGTACATTAGGAAAAACCAGCCAACGAAGTCAGGGATATCTGGAAAGATTATGTTCGAAATCCCATTCGGTTGATTACTTTAAAATGGAGGTTGCCATAAATGGCGATGCCAGTACTAAACGTCAGTTTTGTCATATTGGGCTTCTATCTTTCTCTATGTTTGACTCCCGGTGTAAGTAAAGGTAACATAAAATACTACTGTAATTAGCTAAAGGCTGCCACCTTCTGACTGTTCTCTAAAATGCCTCCTATTCAATTTACAGAATATTTGTGAATACAATCTGCATTTAAAGGCTTCATTCATTGCAGTTCTACACATTAGCTCTTTTTGTAATGGTCAAAATAAAATGAACATCATAAACTGGCCTTGGATTAGTATAAAAGCTTTTATCAGGGTGACATCTCACACTCCCCTCTAAAATGTCAATTTAATTAGTAGTCATCACTGGCCCATAATACCGTACACAGATGAAGGCTAATCCAGAATAAAATATACTACCCATGAAGATGTTCCATTGAGCTTGATTATAAACATGGCACATGGCCTCATCTGTTACTGGGAAACAATGGGAATTTCTATTAGTTTGACCAACTTCTACTGTCATCTGTCAAAGAGATCAGACTGGCAAGACAAAGCAAACAGGTTTGTTCAAGCTACAATTGTTATGGGGCTAAATTGCAGTCAGTGTTCTTTAATACCATGAACCATTTTTAAATAACAGCATGTTCTGTACATTGTTGCCCAATTTTAAAGTGACAACAGTAATCTGTTTTCTTATTAGGCAGGTATGGTAAAGACGGTACTGGAGGGTGCAGGCTGTTTCCAGTGGATGCCAGGCTATGCTGAGGTCCACAGACCAGGGTAGGTAACTATGTACATAAAAAGAGTACCACTTGAGTCTCCTTAAGATGCTGCATGTCTGGGATTTAAGATTAACGCTTATAAACAAAAGAATGATGAGAACACATCTAATTTGGGTGGTTTGTTTGCAACGACGCACACAGAATTAGGCATAAACAAACTCGCTGCCAACTTTCAAAAAACCTGTCTGAAGAAAGGACATCCTGAACTGGACCTATACCACTCATTGGTGAGTAGCCGTTACTTGTGATGGGCAGAACAAGGCATTGCGAAACAATAAGAAAAACATTTGTCCTGTCTTTTTAAAATGCTCTAAACCTTTACTCTACATTGACATCTGCTGGACATTTGGAGCTTAGTTACCAGTTTAACAGAGTTTAAATCCTGATTCGATATATATGCCTTATTATTCAACATAAGTTAGACTACTTAATAATGCCATGTCTTCCTCAACACAGTTGGAGTGGCAGCTGACCTACGAGAACTTTGTGGAGTGGACCAAGTCTGACGAGATGAAAATGGAGGAGGTTCAGGTGGGCCTGCCCAAGTTCAAGCTGGAGGAGAACCTGGAATTTGGGGAGATGCTGGTCAGCATGGGCATGATAGACGCCTTCGACAAAACCAAGAGTGACTTCTCAGGCATGTCGTCCAACAACGACCTGGTTCTGTCCAAGGTGGTGCACAAGGCCTTTGTGTGAAGAGGGCACAGAGGCAGCAGCTTCTACGGGTCCGTTTATGATGATGCGCTGTGCCCTGAGAACGCCCACATCCCGTTTTTTCTAATTCCCGTACATACGCTGCAGATTCGACTGTGCATCTTTATCATGGAAATGATCTGAATTCCACTTCAGTTTGGGCTTGGAACGTTTCAATACCTGATTGAAGTAGAATACAGTTAACTCAGATTACATTTACAATTTTACCATAACCATCAAAGTGTGGGTCAAAGGTCCACACTAATGGTACAACAAGGATAATACTTAAAGCCATTAGACATCCGATGGTGCACCTCATTCCTGTGATCCTCCTGAAGGGTTTCCATGGAGGATGTGTCGCAGGATGTGTTGGGGCCAAAAGTTACTAGCGCCCGACTCATGCAGCCCTTAGGTTAGCCCTTCAGTTTACCTATTCTTCCGCCGTATCGTAAAACGATGGTGCCTTCCTGCAGTGCGTGGACCCAGGTTCCTCTCCCAAGCTACCACAACATGCGACTAGTTGTACCTGGTATGGACCCAGCTAGCGTGGCCTGTTCCACTGCTTTCTCTTGCAGTCTTTGATGAATACCTAATTGTCAGGCTTGATGACATGTAGTGGGCCTTCGATGGGTGTGGGCAGGGCTTGCGGTCACACTCACAATAAGAACATTTACTTCAATCGGCAGATTTTGTTTGTTTAGAATTCCTATTTGCAATTGCACCATCAACAGCTACAGCGCCTGGATACACACATAACCTCAAACAAATTAAAGTACAGACCAGTTATAGATCTGATGCTACTGAAATTAAATTGAAAATGAAAATTGAAAATGTTCTTTTTCTTAATTTTTTGTTGTGGAACTTGCTTAAGTAACCTTTTGTTGAATAGCATTCCAAGATGATATTGCTCAGTAGCCAACTGACTAATGTGTTTAAATGGGTTTGTGTCCAGTGAAGAAAACCAGTGTTGCATATCTGGTGAGGTATTTATGTTTGTTTGAAGTGTATGCAAACATACACTGAATTTCTTAACATATCAATGTTCCTCTAAAAGACTAGAAAATAAATAATCAATCTCACTTCAAATACCTCTCCAACACATGAAATCTGACAAAATCAATAAAAAATGCTGGGAATTCATATAAAACATGGAGGGAATTCATAAAAGAAGTTTAGGCAATAGATTTAAAAAATTGAGGGACTAATGTTTTTATTTTTAGAGATCAAGTAGTACTGATTAAAAGTTTTTTTACACAGTCTTTCATAGTTTGAGTTTTACATTTTTTTGAGAATCTATTCACCTTGAGAGGGAAGATTACAAATCTTTATTGTAGTTTAAAAATCTGTTTTGTAGTTTTCCTGTGATTAAAACTGATAAGTTGGTATCAGACAAATAACAAAAAAAAAGGTTCCCAGAAACATGAAGTGATATTAGTGATAAAAACCAGAACTCACTTTGTGTTGTTTTACTTAAGGTTCTTAAAGATGCAGTCTGGGACTTCTGCATGAAACAAAATATTTTTTGAATCTTCCATCTTGGTCTGGATAGTCAGTGCGTTAGGATTTTTTTCCCTGCGCATTTCCGCACTAACTCAAAACGTGCGTACACCACCTCCTGAGCTGGCGTAGGATTTGAGAGTGCGGTACGCCAACGTCCATATTGATAAAGCTCAAAGTCACCGTGGTTTTGGGTGTACGCTGGAAATTTGGTGTACGCACTTTTGATAAATGAGGGCCATTCTGAGTAAACAGCAATACTGGCAGGTATGTTTATGTAGCATGTCTGTTATGGATTACTATTGCCGTCTGTGTGCCTTGTACACATTAAGTAGATATTTGAGAAATCAAATGCAGCTATCCACAAAAACATTCAAGAAAGATTCATAAAATTAGGGTTACCGTAAACAGACTCTCCAAGAAGCTTTACAATTAGCAATAAATGCGTTCACTAATAAAGGTTTTTAATGACCAAAATAGCCAAATTTTACGCCAACATAAACGCCCGTTTCTACGCAAGAATGATAAATGAGGGCCACTGTGAGCTCGCAAGATTAGTATGACTGTATGAGGCTTGCGCAAACGTGGCGTAGTGCATTTTCAAGGACCGGTTTTGCTCAAAAGCACCACTTTTACAACCCCTGTCCTAAAATCCTAGAATAAATCTTTAATTAGATGAATTAACTGAGGAAGGACTTGGGTTTATGGAAATAAAGAAACACAGCCCATCCTATTTTATTTGAACAGCAGTGGGAATTTAGATGGTTTTGATTACTGGTTATAGCTAATGACAAAAGGTGAAAGCACGAGTCGGCAGGCACACATGGGTTCATTCAATGAGGTAGCTGCCAACAGGTTTGGTTTTCTGCCAACAGGTCTCACCTTGCAGTGACTTGTTCCTGATTACAAAGTATATCAGCATTCCAACACCCAAACCGTAGCTAAGGAATTATAAACAGTTTTCTGATAGCCAAGATCGATTGAGAACGTTTCGAGGGCAGTGCAGTGTTGTAATTCAAACACTACCTACTGAAGACACCTATTTGGAGAAAGGAAGACCTGAATTGGACAATAACCATTGATTGGTGAGATACACTGTGACAGCTTTCAGGTGAAGTCATGATAAGTTACTTATTTAAAAATTGTGAATGATTAATTAAACAAAATATTTGTTTGCTTGGCTATTGAACCTGCACCACAATACATTCTGAAGGATATTGATATTTACCTAGCTAGACAAGAGACTTACCTTCTCAGTCATTAGAGCTACTCTGTATTATTTATTCTTTATTGTATTCTGTTCTCTTCTACCCTGAAACATTTCCCTAGCTTTGTCCTTAGAAGGTAAGGCAAACTAAAATTAGTGTTTAGAAACATTTTACAGTTGTACTGTATTTCTCCTGGTCTAGGATCAGAATATTTTTTTGGGGGTGGGGGCTCAAAATAAAAATGCAAATGTGGTAATCATCAATCATTATCAACAACTGAGTGATCAAACATGCAGAACTCACACTGGTGACATTATGGAAATTCATTGTCAGATAATAATTGCTTTTGGCTTTTTAAGTCAGTAATGGCTAAAAATAATTTAGGTAATGCCAATGTTATTTGGTCAAGTAGACTTGTTTATGACAGTTTGCAGAGGAATACCTGAAAGCTGTATGCACATTTGACATCTTCTTATGAGCAACTTATAAACAAGCTTGAACTTTCCTCTAAAGCTCTGCCTGTCCACAACGCCTACCATTTCCAATGGAATCAGTGTCTGTGGCCAACAACGAGTTCTCCCTGGACCTGTTCAAGAAGATCACAGAGAAAAACAAAACGGGCAATGTCTTCTACTCCCCCCTCAGCATCTCCTCTGCTCTGGCCATGGTGTCTCTGGGGGCCAGGGGTAACACCGTGACCCAGATGTCAGAGGTGAGTGTGACTCATTTTCAGGGGTTCTTTGGAAACAACATACAATCATCTTACCCTTCACATCCAGCTATACATTGTTGTGCTCAGTGTTCATACAGCACATGGTATTGAAATGATTAAGCTATAGCTATAAGGAAGGGAAGAGGTTTTCCCCTCCCCAATGTTCAGTATGGACACAGAACAGATAATGTAGTAACTATGCAGTTCTTTTCCTTGAGAGTCTTTTTTTGAGAAGAGATTTCTGGGATGAACAGGAACTGGTGTAAGTCACTCTACATAAGAGCATCTGCAATTTTTTTTAAATCTCAATGTGTGGTTGACGTGGGTAGCCTGTCCACAGAAGTATTCACTGTCATCAGCAGATGATGTGTTCTGGCTCAGTTAAGGTTTTGAGGACAGCCTTTCTGTGTCAACATGGGGAGTTATAAAGGTGTGTCTAAATTCTTTAGTAATATCTCTTATCAGGCTCCAGGCTCCACCCTTATACCTTACTTTATAGCAAGTATTCATGCCAGATAAATAGTTACATTGTCATGGATGAGATAGGCCCTGACAAAATAAAATAAAACACAGAATGTTCTTAGGCTAATTGGTACAATATTATTTTAGCTGTTAGCCAGAGAATGCCTTTTTAATAACCATGGAATGTTTTTCTAGAATCAAAAGCTTCTTTGTGTGAACTGAATGTGTAGCATACAATGAAAAATCACCAATGTAAAGAGTTTGACAGCAATTAATGCTTAACTTTTGAGCACTCCTCACTGAACAAATATGCCTTGATCCATTTGTTTGCCTATCAGTGCCAATGATTCTTCTGTCATAGAAGTTTTGAAGGGTTCTCCAGACACACACACACACACACACACACACACACACTTTTGAGACCTCTGTACAGCACCACCTGGTGGCACCCTGGAAGTCCACTTTTAGTAATTTGAAATGAATAATACATACATATAAAAACAATTCAAATGTTTCCAGCTCAAACTGTCTCTCAGCAAGCCAAAACAAGTTTTTTCCCCCTCTGTCAGAGAGTCATAAATTACAAACTATAAGCAGGCCATACAATCACTAGTGGAAATCATGTCCTTGCTATTATAAAGGTCTCTATATACAGATTGGTATATTTACATATTTTTTTCTAGAAGATGTCTGCAATGTTTTAGGGAGTCACTATAGTGTAATACTGATGCAATGACCTTCACTGAATACGTGCCGCAGTTTGCAGCTAAAAATATTAACTAGTCATTTTGAGTATTCTTTGATGTATATTAAGTGTAGTATTGGGATTCAAACTCCTACTTTAATTTCAACTCTGTATCTGATATGGTATTGGTGTAATATTTGTTTTTGCGTCTGTTATCATGTGTGAGGAGAGTACTTCTGTTTTTAACTGGACTTCAATTGTGACATATAAAAGTTATCCGTTTTCTTTCTGTAGTCCCTGCACCTCCACAAAACCAAGGATGATGTCCATGTTGGCTTTAGTAAACTCATGAGTGAACTGAACAAGGAAGGAACCCTGTACGAACTAAGGATAGCCAATCGCCTGTATGGAGAACAGTCTTACCAGTTTGTAAAGGTAAATCTGTTTCCTTTACATGGTGGGTGGAGTAAATGGAATCTGAAATTACATAGTTTTACTCAATTTTAATCTGAATTTACAGTTTTACTGTTAGTGAAAATGTAGTAAATAGTTTTACTGAGGTCGCCATTGGTATCTTGGTAGCCTCCCTGATGAGCCTTTTTCTTGACCTGTCAACTTTGGAGGGACATCCTGATCTTTGCAGTGTCACAGTGGTGGCACCTTGCCTACACTTCTCACTGAATGTCTTCACAGTGTTTGATTCATGTCTGTAGTGCCATGTACAACACAATGCCATGTCCATCACCTGATCAGCATGGATATCTCTGCAGTACACAACAAATAAATCTTCAAACTTAGGCCATCAAGGCATTCAGTTGTAAAATTGTTTTATTATTTTCATTATCATTTTATTATTTCATTATCAACTTGTTTTTTTTTTTTTACATAAAATGTTTTGGTGATAAGATGTTATTAAAGGTATAAAAGGTCTGGCATGATTGGTTTTGATATCAGCCATTACACAAACAAAAGTGACATTTTCAATGAGGGTCTGTATATTTTCTTTTATATACATAAAGACAATTCTAATTCTGAAAATCATTGTTGACTATACACTTTTATTATGAGTCCTTAAGGGTTGATAAAGCTAAGATATTTACTGTTAACACTATTGTCTCTGGTTAATGTGACAGACTTTCCTCCACAACACCAAAAAACACTACAATGCAGAGTTGGAGGCTGTAGACTTCAAGTCCAATGCAGAGACTGTTAGACAGAACATCAACACCTGGGTGGAGAAGCAGACCGCAGGTGACCGACTTGATGCTAGTAGATCTGTCATGTGCACAGTTGCGTTAATATTATATATGTATTCATGGTAATTCTTCACCAAAAAGTTTACTGGTAAATATTCTCACATTTTATATATAAATTAAAGGGATTACATGAAGAAGGAATTGTTGACATCCATTTTGATGATGAATCTACTTGATTTTTGTTACTAAACCTCATTTCTGTGGTCACTGTATTTCACAGAGAAAATCAAGGACGTGTTGCCAAAGGGGATTGTTGACCAAATAACCAGACTAGCCTTGGTAAACGCCATTTACTTCAAGGGCAATTGGGAGAAGAAGTTCAGTGAGACCAGGACCAGAGATGCCAACTTCAGACTTAATAAAGTAATGTTTCTCAACAAACTTGACACTTGACAGTTCGGACATGATCTGGGAAGTGGCTTTTTCTGAAGTTGTATTTCTGTTGTGTTCACAATGAATGTTTAAATTACTGAGAGTCTTTAGACAACTACAAAGGAAATAGCAGACTTTTACTGAACCACTTAATGAATTCATCTTTTTCATAAAACCTTTACTCTAGTCAGTCTGTCATCCCCTATATTATAATACAATGTAAGTTCCTGTTACATTTGCAACTTGGTTTTCACTGAGGATTGACTGCATTGTTAATATGGTATCTTATTTAAGTATATTTTACTAAAATTACAGAGTTAGCAAGGTAAAAACATACTTAACCCATGTAACCAATTGTAGAAAAAACACTGTTCACTCAAGGTTGTGGTAATCACTTCTTTTTTACAGCAGCCATCGCCTGGACTGCATATGACTGCGGCCCAGCAGTGATAACAAAACGTGAACGCCCACTTGTTTACAGGTGCTTCAGTAAATGACCACCTTCTACTTTCTTGGGTGCAGAATGACAGTAAGCCAGTAAAAATGATGTACCAGAAGGCAGAGTTCCCCATAATGATGATCTATGAGGCCAGGTCCCTTGTTCTGGAGATGCCCTACGAAGGGAACCAGCTGAGCATGCTTATCATGCTTCCTAAAGACATTGAGGACGACACCACTGGTCTGGAGGAGGTAGGACTCTCTTTTACACTCACTTATAAACAGGATGAATGTTGTCTATTGTACACAGGTAACTGCATGGCATTCAGTAGAAACATTGTCAGAGTGAACAACATTGTACAAAAGGTTTTTGGTCAGTATATATTCTATTGAGAGGGGAGAAAGGGGGGAAGTTGGAGAGGGTTTTCTGTAATATCAGTCAGCTGGATTGAAGAAATACATGTGTACAAGAGGCAGAAGCTTTGGGTGATCCAGCATCACTGAGCCAAGTGATTTCATTTTTGGTTAAAGGGTTTGCTCACTCTGAAATCAGACTGACTAAAATTTGTTTGATTGTGTCTATAGCCTGATGTATTGATCTTTGAATATAGCTATGATTTTTACAAACCAATAATATGGATTGCTTCATGGTCAACCTTCCAAGTAAGACTAAAGAGTAGCGATGTGTCTTTCTCGGCACAGCTGGAGAAACAACTGACTTATGAGAACTTTGTGCAATGGACCAGGCCTGACTACATGAACACAGTGGAGGTTGAGGTGGGACTTCCCAAGTTCAAGCTGGAAGAGAGCCTGGACCTGAAGGAGACTCTGGGCAGCATGGGCATGATAGATGCCTTCGACAACTCTAGGAGTGACTTCTCGGGCATGTCACCAAACAACGACCTAGTTCTGTCCAAGGTGGTGCACAAGGCCTTTGTGGAGGTCAATGAGGAGGGCACAGAGGCAGCAGCTGCTACGGCCGCTATCATGGCGCAGAACTGTGCCCTGAAAATACCCCCGTTCATTGCCGACCACCCCTTCCTCTTCTTCATCCGCCACAACCCCACCCAGAGCATTCTGTTCTCCGGCCGCTACTCTTCCCCTTAGACATTTTTTGAACATTAATGTGGAAGGTACTGAAGGGTACTGAAGTAATTAATTACAGCAACTATATTAATATGCCACTTGTTAGCTAAGGGTGTAACGGTACGCAAAAGTACGATTTTGGAACGGTGGAAAACATAAAAGTTCTTTACATTTTTATAAATTGTTTATAGAAGTTATAAACTTTGCCTATTGCCACTCTAGTTAAAGCTGCACTAGGTATGATTTTTTCATACCTAGTGTGAGTATTTGCAAATACTCACAGGTCAGAAAGCGTTTCCCCACCAATGCTTGATAGAGAATGAAAAATAATATGAAAAATAGAATTACCTGTTCCAAAGTTCAATGTTATTGTTAGCCTTGATAACGTTTGCTTAGGGTTCCTGGTTGCTAGTTATAGAGAGCTAGTCTATTTTGCTTCTTTGCAGTTTTCCTAATGTATGCTGTGGTAGACATGGGAGGAATTGGCAGTTTGTCATCCTGGTCTCTAGCTGCCATTATAGTTTCTTACAGTAAGAAAACATCACTCCTGTACTTATGCTGTATATATTATCCAGGTAAAATGCGTGTTCACAAAATAAACCAGGGAGGAAAGCCGCCTCGCAGAAGCCAATTGGCTGGAACAGGATTGCTGTAACAGAATTGTCTGGAAAGTAGTGGCAGGTTCGAAACTATATAAATTGACATTTCACTGGCATTGAATTGTCTGTGTTGCTAAACTACTCTTTGAGGGCCTCATCAGCTTACACAACATGTTTATAGGGGACAAAAGTTTTTTTTACTGAATAAATCCTACCCTTAAATGGATAGCCTAAACTTTCCCAAACGGGATTCCTGAAGGATACAGGAGGGTCCTCAACCTCTGGCTTGACGTTTATGTTCGCCATTTTTATTTACGAGGCTGTGATACATGTTCTAGGTTACTTCAGTTGCTTAGTTACGGCTCCAAGATCCGTATCCGGGGAGAAACTCTGAGTTAGTTTCGCACACAGAAAATTAACGTGTGTGGTTAAAACTAGACTCTTCATTCGGATCACAACGTGTACCGAAACTGAATGTCCTGTACCAAACTGTACTATATGGATAGGTGTACCGTCACACCCCTAATGTTAACCCATTGTCTAGACGAGTGGGACAACCATCTAGCTCAGGGGTGTCCAAACAGTTCCACGGAGGGCCATGTGTCTGCAGGTTTTCACTCTCTCCTTGTACTTGATTGACTAATTAGGTTACTAATTGGTTAGTTTCTACCTTCACCTGGTTGTTTAGGTCTGAACTGAGAACCAATTTATTGGAAAAACCAAAAACCTGCAGACATTCGGCCCTCCGTGGAACTGTTTGGACACCCCTGGTCTACCTGATTAACATTACCATCAGGTGAGTGATGTCCTGAGGGCGTTGCTTGGTGTTCTTGTCAATATGTTTCCCACAAACAAAGATTAATTCCTAATAGGTCAATGTTTTTTTTTTATTGTTTCACTTCATGGGGGAGATGGCGGTTATGCCTCACAACCTAGGGAGTGAAAGCTAAGCTCTGCCCCTCGTCACCACCCCATAAAAATGAAAACTAAATATTGATTCCAAATTCACAAACATTGTCTGACTGTATTTGACTAATCAGCTTCACTTTTTATTTGGACGGTTGGTGGTAGAATTGGATTTAATGCTCTCCTGTGTTCTTCTCAACAAAGCGCACAATCATTCTTTGAACAGAATTGATGGAGAATGTCCAACATGGGACACATGCTTCTACAATTACTATAATTGGCTGAGTACTATTCTCACACCTTTCTCCTGTCTTTTTGACAGAGCACTACTGTTACTATAACCGTCATTTCTGAATGTAATTAGTGTTTTATGGTGAGCTACATAAAGGTATTTTGTCAGCATGATTCTGAATTGACCCTTAAATATTGAATAATAATAATAATAAATATATAATCATATATATGGTTAAATATAATTCACTTTATTAATAAAATAATAGTATACTCTTTGTCAGCAAAAAATGCTAATGAACACAATTCAGAACACTTCAGAACACTATTGTGGCTATAGTCATACTATACATCATTCCAATCCAATGAGGAGAAAGCTAGACAGAAAATCAAGACTTGTGGAAAAGCAGACTGCAGTTAATCAACTAGATACTGGATGCTCTTTCATGTGCAGCATTTACTGTGTGCAGGGTATTTCCTGGCTCAAAATTAGGCAAATGTGGTACCCCAACCCACCCTTCCCTGTGCTGTACCAGATGCCCCTCTGTGATACTTCATATAAAATCTGGCTACACACTTGAAAAATATCAATATTGTAATGTTAAATCTGCCCTGTTATCCACTGAGCAGCTAATGCATGCTACGATTTCCTCCCTAATAGCTACCAAAATATACAAGTAATATATTTATTCATTACGTATTAACATGTTACATATTTGATCTATTTTTTTAACATATATAGGTTTTTACTCTTGTGTTTTTTATTCTTTCTCTGCCTATCTAGGACTGGTAGACATTATATTGGATTTAAGTGCATCCAGACTGTAGTTTCTGCTTTTTTTTACTAAGCTTCCAAACACATTGGCTCCACAATTGTTCTAGCATATACAGTGGGGAGAGCAAAAATTTGATACACTGCCGATTTTACAGGTTTTTACAAAGCATGTAGAAGTCGGTCATTTTTATCATAGGTACTCTTCAACTGTGAGTGACGGAATCTAAAACAAAAATCTAGAAAATCACATTGTATGATTAAGTACTTAATTAGCATTTAATTGCATGACATAAGTATTTGATACATCAGAAAAGCAGAACTTAATGTTTGGTACAGAAACCTTTTTATGCAATTACAGAGATCATACGTTTCCTGTAGTTCTTGACCAGGTTTGCACACACTGCAGCAGGGATTTTGGCCCACTCCTTCATACAGACCTTCTCCAAATCCTTCAGGTTTCAGGGCTGTCACTGGGCAATATGGACTTTGAAATGCAAAGATTTTCTATTGGGTTCAGGTTTGGAGACTGGCTAGGCCACTTCAGGACCTTGAGATACTTCTTACAGAGCCGCGCCTTAGTTGCCCTGGCTGTGTGTTTCGGGTCGTTGTCATGCTGGAAGACCCAGCCACAACCCATCTTCAATGCTCTTACTGAGGGAAGGAGGTTGTTGGCCAAGATCTCGCGATACATGGCCCCATCCATCCTCCCCTCAATACGGTGCAGTGGTCCTGTCCCCTTTGCAGAAAAGCATCCCCAAAGAATGATGTTTCCACCTCCATGCTTCACGGTTGGGATGGTGTTCTTTTACTCATCCTTCTTCTTCCTCTAAATACAGTGAGTGGAGTTTAGACCAAAAAGCTCTATTTTTGTCTCATCAGACCACATGACCTTCCCCCGTTCCTTCTCTGGATCATCCAGATGGTCATTGGCAAACTTTAGACGGGCCTGGACATGCGCTGGCTCGAGCAAGGGGACCTTGCGTGCGCTGCAGGATTTTAATCCATGACAGCGTAGTGTGTTACTAATGGTTTTCTTTGAGACTGTGGTCCCAGCTCTCTTCAGGTCATTAACCAGGTCCTGCTGTGTAGTTCTGGGCTGATCCCTCACCTTCCTCATGATCATTGCCCCACGAGGTGAGATCTTGCATGGAGCCCCAGACCGAAGGGGATTGATTGTCATCGTGAACTTCTTCCATTTTTGAATAATTGCGCCAACAGTTGTGGCCTTCTCACCAAGCTGTTTGCCTATTGTCCTGTAGCCCATCCCAGCCTTTTGCAGGTCTACACTTTTATCCCTGGCCAAGCTCTCTGGTCTTGGCCATTGTGGAGAGGTTGGAGTCTGTTTGATTGAGTGTGTGGACAGGTGTCTTTTATACAGGTAACTACAAACCCGATTCCAAAAAAGTTGGGACACTGTACAAATTGTGAGTAGAAAAGGAATGGAATAAGTCTCAAACTTATATTTAATTCACAATAGAATATAGATAACATATTGAATGTTGAAAGTGAGACATTTTGTAATGTCATGCCAAATATTGGCTCATTTTGCATTTCATGAGAGCTACACATTCTAAAAAAGTTGGGACAGGTTAAATGTACAGATAAGGAACAGCTCATCAGGACCAATTTGCATCTTATTATGTCAATTGGCAACATGATTGGGTATAAAAAGAGCCTCTCAGAGTGGCAGTGTCTCTCAGAAGTCAAGATGGGCAGAGGATCACCAATTCCCCCAATGCTGCGGCGAAAAATAGTGGAGCAATATCAGAAAGGAGTTTCTCAGAGAAAAATTGCAAAGACTTTGAAGTTATCATCATCTACAGTGCATAATATCATCCAACGATTCTGAGAATCTGGAACGATCTCTGTGCGTAAGGGTCAAGGCCGGAAAACCATACTGGATGCCCGTGATCTTCGGGCCCTCAGACGTCACTGCATCACATACAGGAATGATACTGTAATGGAAATCACAACATGGGCTCAGGAATACTTCCAGAAAACATTGTCGGTGAACACAATCCACCGTGCCATTCGTCGTTGCTGGCTAAATCTCTATAGGTCAAAAAAGAAGCCATATCTAAACAGGATCCAGAAGCGCAGGCGTTTTCTCTGGGCCAAGGATAATTTAAAATGGACTTTGGCAAAGTGGAAAAGTGTTCTGTGGTCAGACGAATCAGAATTTGAAGTTAATTTTGGAAAAATGGGACCCAATGTCATCCGGACTAAAGAGGACAAAGACAAATCAAAGTTGTTATCAGCGCTCAGTTCAGAAGCTTGCATCTCTGATGGCAAAAATATAAAAAGAAGAGGGGATGCCACACAGTGGTAAACATGGCCTTGTCCCAACTTTTTTGAGATGTGTTGATACCATGAAATTTAAAATCAACTTATTTTTCCCTTAAAGTTTAAAGGAAAATCAAGTTTCTCAGTTTAAACTTGATATGTCATCTATGTTGTATTCTGAATAAAGTATTGAAATTTGAAACTTCCACATCATTGCATTCTGTTTTTATTCATTCATTTATTTAGTCTCTCACAGTTGAAGTGTACCTATGATAGAAATTACAGACCTCTACATGCTTTGTATGTAAGAAACATTGCTGAGTTTGCAGGTTATCAAATACTTGTTCTCCCCACTGTATATTAGAAGCTCTAGGAATCACAAAAAATATGAAATCACTCATCAAGCTTCATAATGAATCACAGTAAATATTATTGTAGTCTATTTTCTTGGTTATACAATGTTTTTGTTAATTTGACACATTAAAAATACATTAGAGCTGTATATATTACAGCCTTGTCACATTGGTTTTTCTCCAACCTTGCCTTGACGCCACATCATATATCCTCCTCTCTCGACTTCCTCGCTGTCTGTGCAGCCCCTATTGTGTCCACTGTTGCACTAAAGGTTGCAATATTTTGTCTTGTGGCGGCCCTCAAAGTGATGTCTTATCAACCAAAGTGGCCCATGTTTAATAATGTGTAAAGAACACAGGTGTATTGCATATATTTAGGGACTGAACATACCCTAAACGAAATCGTCTTGTCTATCTCTCGAGCTTTATTGAAAAAAGTGTGTTCTTCTTCTTCTACCAGAAGTCATCAGAAACTATATATATATGCGGATTGGATGTAGGCGTTAATCAGTTGTATTGAATTATTCAGACATGCTTGGGTGCCGTGGCGTCATTAGGCCTGGGAGGTTTCATAAATAGCCCCGGATCTCAAATTGACCAAAAAAAATAAAAAATAGCCCCTGATCTATTTATCTATAATTCCGATCACGCATTATGACAGAGCAGACCTATAGGCCGCTTGCATGTACATCGAAATTGTCCTCAGATATATTAAAAACCCTGTACTTTCTGTCCCGGGGGAAACCTTCAGAATAAATGGTCCAATGTCACTATTGCATAGTGTATAATTGTGTTAAAGATGGTGAAGTGTAAATATAGGATTTTTTTCCCCTAATGAATGCAAAGGGCAAATAATAGAAGAATTATAGGTTTAAAATAAATAAAAATGTAAACCACAATATTAAAGCCTGAAATGAGCAAGACTCTGCACCTGAGTTTGGTCTATGCAAATTGCCCTATAAAAAAAAGAAAGAAAACTAGATGTTGTGCTGTGGAACATGGCATTACTCACTACGGTATAAATAATCCATATAGAGTGTCAAATAATGTGGGAAAATACAGGGTATAGCCAGCAGTACTTTCTTAGCCATGCACCCACTCCATTGGCTCCAGCGCAAGACTGGCCTATGCAAAAAAAAAATGCCGTAGAACATGGCATTCTAGAATTACTCACTAGATTATAATATTCTTCTTAATTCTTTTAATGTATATAAAATATATTTGTTTCTAAACATGCTTTTGCTTTAAGAAAAACATAACTTGCTTCACAATTTTACCGAATTAAACACATTGCAATGCATTTCAATTGTCTTTTATTTAATAAAAACGAATCTTATCCTGCTGCTAGAAGCATATCCTGTTTGCAAGGTTGCCAGATTTTTACAGTGAACAGCTAAACCTGCATACTCCACAAAAAATAGCCCATTGTGCAGAAACCGACCCATCTGCCGATTAAGTTTCCTCCTACCCACACATTAGCGCTGTATTTCGCTAGGATGAACAGGAAAGTATCTTTTACCATACCGCACACACAGGGGCGGAGCGATCGTCTTTGAGTTTTGGGAAGGCGAGGTGTGTATTCGTTAGAACTAAAATAAAGTTATTTCGTAAGTATTCACCCTCTTTAAACTTCATTGTTCAGGATTTACATTTGGTTTAACAAATAAGATACACCTTGTTAAATAGTATGGATTCACACTGACAATGTATCCATGATGGTTGATGTTTTTCTTCCTCGACTGTAATGCATTGGAAAAAAAACTAGACCTTAAACTGGATAGGCAATAGAAGCTTTCTGAAGTATTTGAGAATTGCGTCGAAAAACTGTTAATTACTCACAACATTTTGACATTTTTCCCCAGTAGTGCCATTCAGGCACAAGGCTGTCACTCTTCAGCTTTCATTTTTTCATCAGCACCAGAGGGTTTGTTTGCGTTTCCCTTTAAACTTTTGATGGAAAGATAATGGGCATGTGAGGGAATGGCGCAGTCTGACAAGGGTGTAAAGGATCATATGAAAGTTGTCATGATTTAAATCATCCAGGAGGATTTTAACTATTTGGCCTAGTGGAGGGGACGCTGTTCGCTCAGTGATTGTTTTGTATCCATCTCTGTTTCTCCCTCTCTACCTTTGTTTGCCAGTCCAATACCAATGACTTTATAAGAGCTAGATCGTTTACAGCTTGTCTAATAACTTGGCCCTGTTCAGAAACAACCCTTGGATAGGTTTTATCTGAGGCGTCGCTATAGGATTACAATACATTCGGGGCTTAGCCCACCCTCCCTCTCTCCCTCCCGGGACAGAAATGACAGGGTTTTGAATGTACATGCTAGCGGGCTACACGTCCACATTGTCAAAATGCGCGATCGGAATTATAAATGAATAGATCAGGGGCTATTTTTTTATTATTATTTTTGTTCCATTTGAGATTCGAGGCTATAGCCCCGGACGCCTATAGGGCTAACAACGCCACTGGGTTTTTATCAATATGGTAGTAGCCGTATATCTAGGCTAGGGTGACCACATTTTCAAAACCCCGAACCGGGATCTGCGTCTTGTATTAGCGTCATGCTGGCAACATTAGAGATTCCGTAGCAACAATAAGACTTCCGGTTTTCGGATTTTGCCTTCAAAATAGAAGTCCGCGGTAAAACGCGATTTTAATAATATTAAATGTATCTATTTTGACACTTTGCTTAGTGTATATTGTAAAAATGTACTCTAGGAAATGTTCAGGAGACTCTATAGAATAATTATATGCAAAGAAATCAAGGGGCACTATGTATTTGCAATTGTTGCTGGCATTTTACTCCACCCATCCTAGATTCTATTGGCCACAATGTAACTCAATGGATATGAAATACATATTGGCCTATTAAAAAAAATAATTCTACACGCCACGGTGAATGTATTGTAGGAAATGTTCAGGAGACTCTATAGAATGATTATATGCAAAGAAATCAAGGGGCACTCTGTATTTGCAATTGTTGCTGGTGTTTTACACCGCCCACCCCATTGGCCACAATGCAACTCAATGGATATGAAATACATATTGGCCTATAAAAAAAAAACTATTCTCCACGCCGCGGTGAATGTATTGTAGGAAATGTCAAGGAAGGTGGATAGAGTAATTATATGCAAAGAAATCAAGGGGCACTCTGTATTTGCAATTGTTGCTGGTGTTTTACTCCGCCCACCCCATTGGCCACAATGCAACTCAATGGATATGAAATACATATTGGCCTATAAAAAAAAAACTATTCTACACGCTGCGGTGAATGTATTGTAGGAAATGTCAAGGAAGGTGGATGGAGTAATTATATGCAAAGAAATCAAGGGGCACTCTGTATTTGCAATGGTTTTTGGTGTTTTACTCCGTCCACCCCTTTGGCCACATTCCAAATTGCTGAATAGCCTTTAGTTCCATTATTCCTTTTGTTAATGGAGGTGATTATCACCACTTGGTGATTACTTAACAATTCAGCCAAAGATCTAATGTAGTTGTCAATTACTTATATTAACTGACAATTAGCCTACTGTATCACCTTTAGAGATGTAGATGTTGGATTTTATCATTAATAATATAACATTAATGTTTAATGTGTGAATGTGATACTGAAAAGAAAGGTTATGTTTGCATACTTTCTCTGTAAGAAATTTTTGTTACAGTTTTTAGCTCCATCAGAACAGTACCAAATGTTTTTACTACTGAAATCACCAACATGTAATTACAGTGGGGCAAAAAAGTATTTAGTCAGCCACCAATTGTGCAAGTCTTCCCACTTAAAAAGATGAGAAAGGCCTGTAATTTTCATCATAGGTATACTTCAACTATGAGAGACAGAATGAGAAAAAGAAATCCAGAAAATCACATTGTAGGATTTTTAATGAAATTATTGGTAAATTCCTCTGTAAAATGTTTTTGGTCTCCTACAAACAAGCAAGATTTCTGGCTCTCACAGACCTGTAACTTCTTCTTTAAGAGGCTTCTCTGTCCTCCACTCGTTACCTGTATTAATGGCACCTGTTTGAACTTATCAGTATAAAAGACACCTGTCCACAACCTCAAACAGTCACACTCCAAACTCCACTATGGCCAAGACCAAAGAGCGTTCAAAGGACACCAGAAACAAAATTGTAGACCTGCACCAGACTGGGAAGACTGAATCTGCAATAGGTAAGCAGCTTGGTGTGAGGAAATCAACTGTGGGAGCAATTATAAGAAAATGGAAGACATACAAGACCACTGATAATCTCCCTCGATCCGGGGCTCCACGCAAGATTTCACCCTGTGGGGTCAAAATTATCACAAGAACGGTGAGCAAAAATCCCAGAACCACATGGGGGGACCTAGTGAATGACCTTCAGAGAGCTGGGACCAAATAACAAAGGCAACCATCAGCAACACACTACGCCGCCAGGGACTCAAATCTTGCAGTGCCAGATGTGTCCCCCTGCTTAAGCCAGTACATGTCCAGGCCCGTCTGAGGTTTGCTAGAGAGCATGTGGATGATCCAGAAGAGGTTTGGGAGAATGTCATATGGTCAGATGAAACCAAAATATAACTTTTTGGTAAAAACTCTACTCGTGTTTGGAGGAGAAAGAATGCTTAGTTGCATCCAAAGAACACCATACCTACTGTGAAGCATGGGGGTGGAAACCTCATGCTTTGGGGCTGTTTTTCTGCAAAGGGACCAGGACGACTGATCCGTGTAAAGGAAAGAATGAATGGGGCCATGTATCGTGAGATTTTGAGTGAAAACCTCCTTCCATCAGCAAGGGCATTGAAGATGAAACATGGCTGGGTCTTTCAGCATGACAATGATCCCAAACACACCGCCCGGGCAATGAAGGAGTGGTTTCGTAAGAAGCATTTCAAGGTCCTGGAGTGGCCTAGCCAGTCACCAGATCTCAACCCCATAGAAAATCTTTGGAGGGAGTTGAAAGTCTGTGTTGTCCAGCAACTATAAAATGAACTTGTGCTATAGTTATCCCAATCGTCCTTTCAGTTGCCAGGTAGCATCTCGTTCACAAATCTCTCATTTGATAGGCCTGTAATATGTAACCATTTTAGTAGGACCAACCCCATTTGCAGACAGTCCCTGTTTGGTCTCTGCTTGGATCAGCTTACATTTGTACTGAATCACTGTTACATTTTTTTAAGAGGCTTTGTTTCTTCATCAGGATGGCAATTTCTTCTCAATTTGTTGGTTTTGCTGTTTGATTCATGTTGGTATGCATATGTTGTTAATTTCATTTGCCTGAGCAAAATTCTGATTGATTGAATGATTTTTATAGCCAAATGTAGAGACAGAAAATCAATACACACAGCTTCTCCTTATTGGCTTATTTAGATTATTTACAATAAAACGTATTACAATAAAAAGTATTCATAGCAAAATTCCCAGAGAGGTCTTTAAATCACCATGGACATCTCTATGTTAACAAATTTATAGCATATGTCTGCCCTGAATGTTGGTCGCGTAGGGCCAAAACCCAGGTCTTCATTCTCACATTACTGACTTATTTTGACCGGGGATACCATCTGAGTACAGTTGAGTTGGTCTGAGTGCTAACTTCCTCTAAGAAACAAAACAGAAAAGTGTTTTGCCCTTCCAGGACCAACATTTTGCAGTCCTGTAATATATTTGTCTCAGCCGGAAATAATATTGACTTTTCAGTCATGACAGGAATGTCATGACTGCAAAGAATTGGCCACATTCGTAATACAATGGCCATCCTAAGCATCATAAACTCTAAGACAGCCAAGACGGAAGGAGATCAACTTGGGTAGAAAGTTGTGTAACTGGTTTGATTAACTGTATGTACTGTGTACCCTATCCTTTTATCATTTAGTACATCATCTTTTATATTGCATGTTGTTTGATGTAAGTTTGGAGTTGTAATGCCCCATATTAGTTGTATTTAGATAAAACCTAACAGCCCACATTCAGAATTTACTATGAAGGTTTTAGGATGTGTACATATATATATATTTAAAAAAAACGTAATTATTGGGATAAATCTCTAACTTTCCTTCCTTAAAATTTGTCCTGGTCATTGGTAATTCTCATCTCCGTGCCTTAGTGGATAACATTGTCCCCATGCCAAATCAGATTGATTCCACTGGTCGATCTACCATGGCTTCTGGCTTCATGTCCACTCCTGGAGCAAGATTTTCACATCTGATGGCAGATGTTTGTGGGGAGGTGTTACCCAGAGGCCTCGTCCCAGTCATAGTATGTCTGATCATTCCTGGTAACAACCTTGAAGCCAGCCCATCCATCTCCCAGGCAATTACCAAGAACTGCTGGCCCTGGAGTATGAAACCCAAGCATGGGATCTGGATATGACTTATGGATTGGAGATGTCCAGGGCCTTCCAGGCCCTATGAGCAGTGGCTAAAAAGATTCATTTGAGCAATGATTTTGGGACGCCAATTATGGCTACCCTGATCAAGGACACTTTGTTTAAGGAAATACAGGTAATCGATACAACTAGACCTCGTTGTGCTGGGGTTCAAACTCCTCTTTGCAGATCTTCTCCAAGTCATTAAGGTTTCGAGGCTGACATTTGGCAACTCAAACCTTCAGCTCCTTTCACAGATTTTCTATGGGATTAAGGTCTGGAGACTGGCTAGGTCACTCGAGGACCTTAATGTGCTTCTTCTTGAGCCACTCCTTTGTTGCCTTGGCCATGTGTTTTGGGGAAATGTCAGGCTGGAATACCTAGCCAAGACCCATTTTCAATGCCCTGGCTGAGAGAGGTTCTCACCCATGATTTGACGGTACATGGCCCCATCCATTGTCCCTTTGATGCAGTGAAGTTGTCCTGTCCCCTTAGCAGAAACCCCCCCCCCAAAACATAAGGTTTCCACCTCCATGTTTGTTGATGGGGATGGTGTTTTGTGGTCATAGGCAACATTCCTCCTCCTCCAAACACGGCAAGTTGAGTTGATGCCAAAGAGCTCGATTTTGGTCTCATCTGACCACAACACTTTCACCCAGTTCTCCTCTGAATCATTCAGATGTTCAATAGCACACTTCAGACAGACCTGTACATATGCTTTCTTGAGCAGGGGGACCTTGGGGTCGCTGCAGGATTTCAATTCTACACGGCGTAGTGTGTTACCAATTGTTTTCTTGGTGAATGGTCCCAGCTGCCTTGAGATCATTGACAAGATCCTCCCGTGTAGTTCTGGGCTGATTCCTCACTGTTCTCCTGATCATTGCAACTCCACGAGGTGTGATCTTGCATGGAGGCCTAGACTGATGGAGATTGACAGTTCTTTTGTGTTTCTTCCATTTGCAAATAATCGCACCAACTGTTGTCACCTTCCCCACCAAGCTGCTTGGTGATGGTCTTGTAGCCCATTCCAGCCTTGTGTAGGTCTACAATCTTGTCCCTGACATCCTTGGACAGCTCTTTGGTCTTGGCCATGGTGGAGAGTTTGGAATCTGATTGATTGATTGCTTCCGTGGACAGGTGTCTTTTGTACAAAATCAGCAGGGGATGAAATATTTTTTTTTCCTCACTGTGCTATGCAAGCCTTCATACGTCTCAATTAAAACATGTATCTTTCAGTATAAGGACAAATGCATATTCTTTTTACAAATTAAGCTAAGGCTGGAATGTAGTTGCAATAACATATATCCTTCTAATAAGTTGACTTATTCTAGTACGTAATAGTTGGATATTGGTTATGATTTGACTCTGTTGTAATAATTATTTTGCTAATCTAAAAGGTATAAAACTGTAAATGGTCTTTTGGACTCACCTACATCTCTAAAGGTGGTACAACAGGCTAATGACCAGTTAATATATGTCGTTGACAACAACATTAGATCGTTGGCTGAATTTTTAGGTAATCACCAAGTGGTGATAATCACCTCCATTAACAAAAGGAATAATGGATCTAAAGGCTATTCAGCTATTTGGAATGTGGCCAATGGAATGGGCGGAGTAAAACACCAGCAACAATTGCAAATACAGAGTGCCCCTAGATTTCTTTGCATATAATTACTCTATCCACCTTCCTTGACATTTCCTACAATACATTCACCGCGGCGTGTAGAATAGTTTTTTTTTTTTTATAGGCCAATATGTATTTCATATCCATTGAGTTGCATTGTGGCCAATGGGGTGGGCGGAGTAAAACACCAGCAACAATTGCAAATACAGAGTGCCTCTTGATTTCTTTGCATATAATCATTCTATAGAGTCTCCTGAACATTTCCTACAATACATTCACTGCGGCGTGTAGAATAGTTTTTTTTTTTATAGGCCAATATGTAATTCATGTGCATTGAGTTGCATTGTGGCCAATGGGATGAGCGCAGTAAAATGCCAGCAACAAATGCAAATACACAGTGCCCCTTGATTTCTTTGCATATAATCATTCTATGGAGTCTCCTGAACATTTCCTACAATACATTCACTGCGGTGTACAGAACAGGTTTTTTTCTATAGGGCAATATATATTTAATATCCATTGAGTTACATTGTGGCCAATAGGATCTAGGATGGGTGGAGTAAAATGCCAGCAACAATTGCAAATACATAGTGCCCCTTGATTTCTTTGCATATAATTATTCTATAGAGTCTCCTGAACATTTCCTAGAGTACATTTTTACAATATACACTAAGCAAAGTGTCAAAATCGATACATTTAATATTATTAAAATCGCGTTTTACCGCGGACCTCTATTTTGAAGGCAAAGTCTTATTGTTGCTACGGAATCTCTAATGTTGCCAGCATGACGCTAATTTGTGTAGCTGCACGTTAATGCACGCGCACATGTATGCGCATATGCGGTTGGTCACGCATGTTTGGCTCCGACTCGTATGTGGAAGCATTACTGTATTGTTGTTATTATTATTGTGGTGAAAATCGGGACAATTTGGTGGTGAATGTCGGAAACCAGGACATTTTAGTGTTATTTTTAAAGGTTATTGTCGGGACCCGGGACACCCAGCTTGAAACCGGGACAGTCCCTGGCAAACCGGGACCTCTTATCTAGTCCCCCTCAGATCGCGCTTAGGCAATAAGGGGTAGGTGTTGTATTTGGGAGATGCTGTCTTCTTGCTAGTCACTCCCATAGCTGCAAAAATGCATACTAGTATATACCTGTCATTTAAAGTGTCCATAATTTCATGTAGTCAGGCCAACTTCATTGACTTATCCATGCCAACAGGTGACTGCTTTCCGATGAGGTTTCAATAAGCTGGTTCTATAAAAATGTTTAGTGATTTAACAAAACATAGGTTGTTATATTTGCTTTACAGTACCTGGACATCACAATACCCTACATAAAATATTACAGATCATACATGCATGCATACATACATACATAGTGTACATGGACTAGACTACGTCATAGCTCAATGTTCTACCTACATTCTATATTCTTAGCTTTTTCTTTCGACCCAGCACTGCAGTAGCTGGATCATGCAATATTAGCTCAGTGGTTCATACACTGAAGTTGTAGAATCTGTTCGTTATGGTAGAACCATTGACACTCAACAACTTAAACTTTCTTTCCGAAGCTCTGCCTGCCTGCATTTCCTACCATTGAAAATGGCGTCAGTGTCTTTGGCCAACACCAGCTTCTCCCTGGATCTGTTCAAGAAGATCACAGAGAAAAACAAAACGGGCAATGTCTCCTACTCCCCCCTCAGCATCTCCTCTGCTCTGGCCATGGTGTCTCTGGGGGCCAGGGGTAACACCGCGACTCAGATGTCAGAGGTGAGTGTGATACTTTCTTGGGGGTCTGATTGAAACAACATAGTCAAACAGGAGTATCTTTCATATCCAAAAATACTTAGCAGTATGCTGATCTTTTAACTGTGAACATAAAACATAGAATCCTGTTTCTAAAGTTGAGTACCCTTGCTCTAAAGCATGTATGATGAGGAGACTACACATCAATGTGAACGGATAAACGGACCAATATGTTTAAATGGGCAATATCTCAGGCACTCTACAAACAATTCTATAAGAAAAAAATATTTGAAACAATAACTGCAAATGTATTCTGGTAATTTTGCTTGTATGTATGTTAGTAGAACATAAAAAATATTGCATATGGCCATATGTCCCTTTTAAGAGTAAAATGGCTTAAAACATCTGTTGCTATTCGCACCTTATGAAACAAAATTGTTTGCACATGCTTTCTTTGTTGTATTAATACAGTCAAGTTGTTTTTAAGAGAACATGCAAGATAAGAAAAAACACAAATTTAATTATACGCTAGCATTTAATCCTCTGCTAGATCATTTTAAATCAATAAATCACAATAATAATTGACCGATTATCCGATTCATCAAAACAGTCAACTCATTACTCTAATCAGAACTACAATTAGGTCTGGAAATATTTGGACACTGATAAAATTTTCCTAATTTTGGCTCTGTTCGCCACCACAATGGATTGTAATGAAATAACCGAGATGCACCTGAAGTGCAGACTTTCAGCTTAAACTGAAAGGGTGGAACAAAAATATCATATGAAACATTTAGAAATTGCAAGAAATTTCATACTCAGTTCCCTTATTTCAGGGGCTCAAATGTAATTGGACAAATTAACACAATCATAAATATAAAGTTAATTTTTTATATTTTGTCAAGAATCATTTGCAGGCAATGACTTCTTGAAGTCTGGAATGCATGGACATCACCAGACGCTGGGCTGTTATTGTTACTGTGGTTATTCTTGTATTATATGCTCTCTTGTATATTTTATGAATTACATTATCATGCATCTATATCGACAAACACTGTTGAGCAGGTACAGTACCTACTACTAATTGTATACTGTAGTGTAATAGAAGTAGTTTAGCTGTACAGTATAAGTCCACTGTATATTAAAACATGGGGCCACTTCTAATTACGTTGAATGTCGAAATGCTGTTTGGATGAATATTCTCCTTGACACCTTTACTGAAAACATAGGAATTGTGTTTTGAATAGGTTAGCATGATAGATAGTAGAACAGCTTTATATTCTTTATATCTTTGGTTAGCATGTCATGAATTCCAAAGGAAGGTTACTTTTAGTATAAATGTCATCTGGTTTTGTCCGTAGGTCCTGCATTTCGATAAAGATAACATAAAAGTCCATGAAGGCTTCAGCAAGCTCATGAGTGAACTGAACAAGGAAGAATCTATGTACAAGCTGATAACAGCCAATCGCCTGTACGGAGAACAGTCTCACCAGTATTTTGAGGTAAAGCCCTCTCATTTACACCATAAGTTGAATATGAGTATGTTGTTTTTCTCAACATGATTCTGATAATCAATTAGTGAATTAGGATTAGGCCCATTTTCTTTACAGAGTGGGTGGAGTAAGTGGACATCTGGGACATCAACTTTGCTCAACAGGAACTTGAATTGACCCTAATGAACTTAAACATAGAAAATAAAATAAAATGGTAATTATGAAGTATGTCATCAGCAAAATATGCTTGCCACCATGTTGTGCTGTACAGTAGACACTTTAGGTATGTAGGGTTTGAAAAGGAAAGATATTACCTTTTGACAGCATTGTCTCTGGTTATTATGACAGACTTTCCTCCACGACACCAAGAAGCACTACAATGCAGAGTTGGAGGCTGTAGACTTCATGTGCAATGCAGAGACTGCTAGACAGAACATCAACACTTGGGTGGAGAAGCAGACCGCAGGTGAATAACTAGTTATTTTATGAGCATTAACTACATATATAAACAGTTACTGTATGTTTTCCTAAAAGTTTTCACTGATACATTTCATTTTTAATATTCTTACTGTTGTATAAAAATGTAAAACTGACTATTGAGAATATCTTGATAAAATTGTTTTCTGGATAGATGTTAAATCTATTAGCTTTCCATGATCTGTCCTCTTGATTTGTTTGTTGTTATATCATGTTTCCTAATTCACTGTCAATTCCCTTTTAACTGTAGTCACTGTATTTTGTAGAGAAAATCAAGGATCTGTTGCCAAAGGGATTGTTGATGAAATGACCAGTCTGGTCTTGGTTAACACCATCTACTTCAAGAGCAACTGGGACAGGATATTCTTACAGACCAGCACCACAGATGCCATGTTCAAACTGAACAAGGTACTGTCTCTCAACAAACTTTAAAGACAGAATGTATTCCTGACATGGTCTGTCTACTGTTTTTTGTGAATGTGTCTTGTTTATGCAATGAATGTTTAGGTACTTTACTAGTAAACAGTCATTGTGAGTCCTTAGACGACTCTCTGAAAGATAAGAGCTGATGTTCGCTGAACCACTCATAATTGATAATACAATATCAATACTTTTAATGCATTTAAAACAGGTGATGTGCTGAGGATGGACTACACTGTTAAACTGAACTAATTACACTACTAATACTACTACTAATTACGTAACTGCCTTGAGTGGAAGGTTAAGCAATACATACTGTGCACGTAATGATATATTTATTTTTACATTGTTTTAATTTTGAGGTACTTCATGGTCCTTCCTTCACCAGGGTAAATTAATATAATATTTAGATAGATGGGTACTGAAGTGGATAACATTTGTTCTAATGGGAAACTATTTAGAAAAAATGTTGTATTGAAAACTGTATGAAAAGGGTATGTGAAGGTGTATACTAATGACCCTTGGAAAAGTTCAGCAAAAGTTTGCTCTTAAGTTTGCAAATATACAGATGGGGGTGGGGGGTCATAACCTCCAACCGCAGAAAAGCTGAACAGACTCATCAAAAAATGTCAGGCCTTATCATCCACCGCCCTAGAGATTGTGTAAGATATTTAGGGAGGGGAAATATATTTTTTTGTTCCAATCTGTTAAAGATTTGTTAGTGTGTGACATCTGGTGTCATGCCTACAAGTGAGTCCACATTGTATTGGTTTGCTGAATAGTTTATTATGCTTTGTAAAAAAAAAATGGAAAACTCACAGATGAACCTAGAATAGCAGACACTGAGTTTTGACTGCATCAATGACTTCTGAGACTATTAAGAGTAACATTCTGTCAGAACAGGGAATATCCCATGTAGTCACACATTTCTCAAAAGGAAACTGTTGACAACTAGTTATATGACCATCTTTTACTTTTTCGGGTGCAGAATCAGAGTAAGCCAGTGAAAATGATGCACCAGAAGGACTATTTCCCCCTGACCTTCATCCCAGAGGTCAACTGTCAGATTCTGGAGTTGCCCTATGAAGGGAAACAACTGAGCATGCTCATCATGCTTCCTAATGACATTGAGGACGACACCACTGGACTGGAGAAGGTAGGACTCCCTTTCAACCCCACATATAAACAGGATGGACGTTGTCTACTGTGCACAGTCAACTGCATGGCATTCAGTTAACATCTGTACTGGCTTTTCATGGTGATGTTTGTAAAGGAATGATTATCGGGTTAGCTTGCTCTGAAATCAGACTGAAATGTCTGTTAATGAGTCAGTCCTGATACATCACGGTTTGGGTTAACAGAGTTCAAACCCCAATACACTGAATCCTTTATTGTTCAACTGTCCAGATTAGACTAAATATTTGTGCCATGTTTTCTTCAACTTAGCTGGAGAAGCAGCTGACCTTCAGAAACTTTGTGGAGTGGACCAAGCCTGACAAAATGAAAGTGGAGCAGGTTGAAGTGGGCCTGCCCAAGTTCAAACTGGAGGAGAACCTGGAACTTGGGGAGATGCTGGTCAGCATGGGCATGATAGATGCCTTCGACAAAACCAAGAGTGACTTCTCAGGCATGTTGTCCAACAACGACCTGGTTCTGTCCAAGGTGGTGCACAAGGCCTTTGTGGAGGTCAATGAGGAGGGCACAGAGGCAGCAGCTGCTACTGGATCTAAGATCGAATTTCAATGTCTAATACTAAATTGGGCTACATTCATTGCCGACCACCCCTTCTTGTTCTTCATCCGCCACAACCCCACCCAGAGCATTCTTTTCTCTGGCCGCTACTCTTCCCCTTAGACATTTAGCTACATGACATGTGGAGGGAGGAGAGGGTGTTCAAGTAATGAATTATAGCAACAATAATAGTATCCATTATCTTAGATCATTTTCTAGATGACTGGGTCACTTATAGTAAACTATGAATAGTAACCCAACATTAATTCCATGTTTTGCTTGTTGCACTCATCTGTCTGTTTCAAGATGGAAAATGTTTGTGATTTATTAAAATAAAAATGTCTCAGTTGTTTGTATAACAGTTGATTATTTAAAGTTTAATTACATGGAACAACCGTCATAACATTGACAGAGAATGAGTACAGAGACCAGCAGAGTAACATTGACAGATTGTGCGGATTACGCATGTCAAGTTTCAAGCTTATATCCTCTTCCAACAGTACTGATGATGGAATTAGCATTTGCAGAATGTACATACAAGGAATAGTAGCTACTATGAGGTAGTCTAAAATGCAAGGTTGCAGAAATAGTTCCAGAAGACACAGAAAATCATAGAATGTCAGTTGCCCAGACAACCCAGTCAAAGACTGAGATATAACAATCTGGACAGTAACTATATGGGGACTTAAGTTAACTATGCTCTTCCCAATTAGGAATAGAGCTCTGTTCACCTGTAGGATGTAAGTAATCATAACCCCCTGCTGTTCAAGAGCTTCCTCCTAGAGAACAGTTTCTTATGGCGGTTTTATGGCACAGGCAGAGGCCTGTTTCTCTTACAGCTGAAAGGAGCCAAGGCCCTGCTCAGCTGACATTCCATTCATCACTGCCCCGGAACACAAGACACTGGCCTTATAAGTTGGAGACAGAGAGAGACAAGTCTTTCAATATATGTGTAATTGATCAGGCATAAAGGCTTCAAAACTCTTCTAATAAGATAATGAATAAATAAGGTAATAATAACTTAATTTTCTACATACCTGTCTGTATACAGTATCTAATTAACGTCACTTTTGATTTGGAGGGCTGGTGGTAGCATTAAACAATTCAGATCTATTACGAGAACATCCAAAGGTAGACAGGTCTTCCAAAATCTAATTATCTTGCAGATTAATCCCACACATCTCTCATTGTTGGAATATTTGCACTAACTGTTAACAGTTATAGGAAGCTTCCAAGCACTACCCATTTGTGTGATTGATATGCTTTGATATCAAACATTACCAAACATTTTGTTGATTTTGGGTGAAATTAGGTTTGCACAATATTCTATTGGTCTGCTGGTATGAAGTATGTAACTCATCTTGCCTTATTTCTTTCTACTCTACATCCAACAAAGTCCCCTCCATGAACAGCCACCTTAACGTGTATGTTGTCTGGGGCTATATGCCCCTGGTAGGGTCTCCCTTAGGCAAACAGGTACTGGGTACCAGTATGGCGCAGCTGGGGCCCCACCCTGGAGGCAGGCCCGGGGTTGGGGCTCATACGCGAGCGCCTGGTTGCCGGGCCTTTCCCCATGGGGCCCGGCTGGGCTCAGCCCAAAGGAGCGACGTGGGGCCGGTGTGGAGAGGATCAGGCAGCAGTCGAAGGCGGGGGCCTAGACAGCCCGATCCCTGGACACGGAAACTAGTTCTAGGGACGTGGAACGTCTGGCCGAGTCTTCTGTCAGAGAGATCTTTAACTCCCACCTCCGGCAGAGCTTCGACTGGATCCCGAGGGAGGCTGGAGATATTGAATCCGAGTGGACCATGTTCTCCACCACCATTGTCGAAGCGGCCGCTTGGAGCTGTGGCCGTAAGGTCTCCGGTGCCTGTCAAAGCGGCAATCCCCGAACCCGGTGGTGGACACCGGAAGTAAGGGATGCCGTCAAGCTGAAGAAGGAGTCCTATCAGGCCTGGTTGGCTTGTGGGACTCCTGAGGCAGCTGACGGATACCGGCAGGCCAAGCGGACTGCAGCCCGGGTGGATGTGGAGGCAAAAACTCGGGCCTGGGAGGAGTTCGGTGAGGCCATGGAGAAGGACTATCGGCTGGCCTCGAAGAGATTCTGGCAAACCGTCCGGCGCCTCAGGAGAGGGAAAAAGTGCCCTACCAATGCTGTTTACAGTAGAGGTGGGCAGCTGTTGACCTCAACTGGGGATGTCGTCGGGCGGTGGAAGGAGTACTTCGAGGATTTCCTCAATCCCGCCGTCACATCATCCATTGAGGAAGCAGGGCTCAGAAGTGGACTCGTCCATCACCCGGGCTGAAGTCACAGAGGTAGTCAAGAAACTCCTCGGTGGCAAGGCACCGGGGGTGGATGAGATCCGCCCTGAGTAACTCAAGTCTCTGGATGTTGGGGGGCTGTCTTGGTTGACATGCCTGTGCAACATTGCGTGGCGGTCGGGGACAGTGCCTCTGTGATGCCAGACCGGGGTGGTGGTCCCTCTTTTTAAGAAGGGGGACCGGAGGGTGTGTTCCATCTATAGGGGGATCACACTTCTCAGCCTCCCCGGGAAACTCTATGCCAGCGTTCTGGAGAGGAGAATACAGCCGATAGTAGAATCTCGGATTCAGGAGGAACAGTGTGGTTTTCGTCTGGGCCGAGGAACACTGGACCAGCTCTATACCCTCTACGGGGTGTTGGAGGGTTCATGGGAGTTTGCCCAACCAATCCACATGTGTTTTGTGGATTTGGAGAAGGCTTTCGACTGTGTCCCTCGGAGCATCCTGTGGAGAGTGCTTCGGGAATATGGGGTCCTGGGTCCTTTGCTAAGGGCTGTCAGGTCCCTGTACGACCAAAGCAGGAGCTTGGTCCGCATTTCCGGCAGTAAGTCAGACTTGTTCCCAGTGCATGTTGGACTCCGGCAGGGCTGCCCTTTGTCGCCGGTTCTGTTCGTAATTTTTATGGACAGAATTTCTAGGCGAAGCCAGGGGCCGGAGGGTGTCCGGTTTGGGGACCACACGATTTTGTCTCTGCTCTTTGCGGATGATGTTGTCGTGTTGGCCCCTTCAAACCAGGACCTTCAGCATGCACTTGGACGGTTTGCAGCCGAGTGTGAAGCAGTGGGGATGAGAATCAGCACCTCCAAATCCGAGGCCATGGTCCTCAATCGGAAAAGGGTGGCTTGCCCACTTCAATTTGGTGGAAAGTGCCTGCCTCAAGTGGAGGAGTTTAAGTATCTAGGGGTCTTGTTCACAAGTGAGGGAAGGATGGAACGGGAGATTGACAGACGGATCGGTGCAGCTTCTGCAGTAATGCGGTCGATGTATCGGTCTGTCGTGGTGAAGAAAGAGCTGAAATGAGCTTTCTCCGCAGGGTGGCTGGGCGATCCCTTAGAGATAGTGTGAGAAGCTTGATCACCCGGGAGGAGCTCAGAGTAGAGCCGCTGCTCCTCCACATCGAGAGGGGTCAGCTGAGGTGGCTTGGGCATCTGTTTCGGATGCCTCCGGAACGCCTTCCTGGGAAGGTTTTCCGGTCCCGTCCCACTGGGAGGAGACCCCGGGGAAGATCTAGGACACGCTGGAGGGACTATGTCTCCCGGCTGGCCTGGGAACGCCTCGGTGTCCCCCCGGAAGAGCTGGAGGAAGTGTCTAGGGAGAGGGAAGTCTGGGCATCTCTGCTTAGACTGCTGCCCCCGCGACCCGGCCCCGGATAAGCGGAAGATTATGATGATGATGATCCAACAAAGTGCAGATTAGAAATAATACTGTACAAGGGTTCTTATGCAATGCAGGCAGTTTTGCCAGTGTAGCAACAATTTGAATACATGCAGGTAATAATATACAATAATAAATGTGTATATATAACCAAAGTGTGTTTCATATTTTCTCTTCAACTACTGTGCTGTCTATTAAGAAAACCATAAGAATTGTTGGTCTGTTTAGTTTGCAAAACACTGCCACCTTGTGTGTGAAACGTTTGTTCATCCGTCTGAATTAACCCTAATGAAACCGTGTATTCCAGGTTAGAAACAGGTTGGTTTGAGAGTTTTTATAAAACATGCCCAAGGGACTGCTTAAGGGATAATTTAACTTTTCTTAATGTTAGATGGTTCCTTACTCTGAAAGTAGTGTATGGGCCCAGAGAACGTACCTGTTCTGCTCATCAGTGTCCCTTTTACAACCTCTGGTCAAAGTCCTGTAATTAGTCTTCAATTTGTGATTGTTTAACTCAACAAATATCTGGGTTTCTCGGGGGAAAGGGGAACCAGACCGGTGGGTTATAATTAAACAGTGGGAAATGTGATTTTAATTGTGGGTTACAGCCAAAACAAGGAAAATAAAGTGGATGCACCTGTGTGTGACTCGGAAAGCACACATGGGTTAAATAAATGAGGTTGCAGCGACATGACATTTCTGGGATTTCAGCACAATGTAAAGTCGGACTATACAATTAATTGGTGAGTACTTGCCATCAATCATCATAAAATGGGTGTTTTTAAACATGTGTTTTTCCAAATTAAAATTTTTCATGAAGAACACGTTTATTTGTCTGAGGCATATGTCAATAATTAAATCACATAAGGGTAAAAACATTTTAAAGAACAAGCGGTACTCATTAACAAGTGAGTTAAACATGCAGAACTCACTCAAACTGTCAGAATAGTGGATTAATTACCAGGTATTGTGTTGCTTTGAGCTTTTCAAATATAATGCCACATCATCAACAACCTTGTCTTTTATTTCCAAAGAGCACAGAAAATACTCTGTGATGTGCTTCGGGTCCCTGCTATTGTGAAAATTGCAATGCCGATTGTTTTGAGTACAAGCTAGGACCCAGTATTTCTATTCTTGTGTTGATTAGAAATAGAAGGAATCGTGCCCATGCAACTTATAAAGTAAACTTGTCTAAACTATAACACGTTAACCTACTAGTCCAGGAATCCCTATTAAATCTATTAAGCTGGCTTTACTTAATATCAGATCTCTCGCCAAAAAATTATTCTTGGTAAATTACATTATAATATCCTACAACCTAGATTTGATGTTTCTCACTGAAACGTGGCTAACTGAAGATTCAAGTGCTATTATTCTTAATGAGACAGCACCTGATAAATGCGGCTATATGAATACATGTCGAAATGGTAGGAAAGGAGGAGGAGTGGCTGCCCTATTCAAAGATACATTCCAGTGCAAAGAAAATACACTAGGTAATTTTAGTTATTTTGAATATCTCTGTTTTACAATGAAGGGTACCCCCACATTTTTTTTAAAACTATTTACAGACCTCCACGATATTCTGCACATTTTATTGACGATTTTGCTGAAGTACACTCTGTTAAATCAGTTGATTATAACTTGTTTATTATTA
Source organism: Esox lucius (assembly GCF_011004845.1). Taxonomy (NCBI): domain Eukaryota; kingdom Metazoa; phylum Chordata; class Actinopteri; order Esociformes; family Esocidae; genus Esox; species Esox lucius. The sequence continues at coordinate 19,810,461 of NC_047589.1, forward strand.
CAGGGGACTTTAACATCCACATAGATAGTAGTACAGACAATAATGTCAAATAACATTTTGCACTACTTGACAATTTCTATCTCACTTTTGATCTCACAATGTGAAAGAGCGTACACACACTCATGGCCACATTCTAGATCTGGTTATTTCAAAAGGTCTCTATATTTCCTCTGTCATTGTTAAAGACATGGCCCTGTCTGATCATTTCTGTGTCTTTTTCTAATCATTTATCACCCCGAATGTTCCAGTAAACTCTGTTTCTGTTAAGAAAAGGAACATTTATGAGAGTACCAATGCACAGTTTATGGAAGCCATTGCTATCTCTCCAACAATAAGTGCTGAGTCAGTTGATTAATTTTAATACCAAAAGATGTCATGGATCATGTTGCACTGGTAAAGGTAAAGAAAACTATGAGCAAATAGAAAACACCATGGAGAACCACCATGATGGTAAGCGTCCTGATCAGAGTGGAATGTAAGTGGAGGAAATATAAAATATTTGTGTGACAATTCTTATATTATTTATAATTATTTTACAAATATGTTGTTAAAACCATGATTGAAATGTTAAATCTTTATTTTGCTACACACACGGCGACGTTCAGAAGTTGCTCATGTGAATCACTCACAGTGGCGTAAGAAATGTTGACAACCTCTATAACGCCGTCTCTACACCATCATGACATTGTTGTGAGCAAGTCTTCACGTGTACACCACCGCCTACATGGCATCTGAAAACCTATGTAAAATTGCATAGAGAAACAATCGTTAGGTAGGCGTTCACTAGCTTGGTTTTCCATATCAGTAGCTAGCATCTCTGTGTATTTGGCAGAATCCACCCCCCATAGGTAAAGGGTTGAGGAGCCATTGGGAGCAGACAGAGCAGGCAGCCTCACAACTCAGCCCCCGCTGGCGAAGAATATGGTAGATCACATGACCCGAGAGCACGTCACACGTAATGAACAAAAGATTTCCGAAGACATGGTTCAGATAGATGTTAGGGGTCAGGATCCATGCTAGCCGAGGTGTGTAGCGGTAGGTTGATCTGTTATATGGAGACTGGCCCTGAAATTACATGAATAGAGAAATACACAGGTTATGTTATAAGCACCGTTTGGTAAAGTGTAGCTTTGCAGGAAGTATCAACACCCGGAATAGGAGGCAAATTCTAATGGTTCCAGACAAATTCTGTTTAAATTAAGATGTGAGCGGGAGTAACGCAACGTTATCCCATTGATTCTTAACTAGTGGCCATTGCAAGACTTTAAGCAGTCCATTCAAAAGTAGGGATAAAACTAACACCAGGAAGGCCTAACGTTCAAATCTCTTATCAAAATTATCTGATAAAGTAAATCAACGTAACATTCCTGCGTGATGAACCTTGCTGTGTCTGTGAACACATGATAGTCAATATCAGTGTATTTTACTACCGTAGTTCTGGCCTGATAGACACCAAAACCGAACAAACCCAGTCGTACAAAAAAGTAAACTGTGAAAAGTACATGTCTCATAATAAGACTGGACACAGGACTACACTTCCACTCTAGTCAGGGGTGCATTGTTTCTCTAACACGCTGGGTGGTGTTGTTGTGAATCACACACCAAATATTTTATAATTTTTGTTAATAAATCACACTGCAATTCAGATGATACCATGTACATATGAGACACACATTTGTTTGCATATATATTCTTTATTTACTGTATATAGTTCCTAAGTTGACTAAACCACCAACATTGCAAGACAGTATCATTCCTAATTGCACTTCAGTGTGTTGTAGGTGAATAGTAGAAAAACACAAGACAAAAAGAATTAGATACCCTTATTCTTCAAACCAAAATACACCACTAATACAACATTCTTTGGTTACATGTTGAATGCATATATTTATCAATTACAATTACAAGTATTGGCCCTCCCCATAACCTACTTTTAATAGTAAGTACAGTTTTTTTCCTGTCCCAGTAGATTGCAGGAGAAATGGCAAAACATTTCATACTGATGCTTAAAAGTAGTCCTCAGCAAAGGGATTTATGTTTGGGTGTGATGAATGTTAACACAAAATGGCAAAACAACGGGTAGGGGCATAACCGACAACGTGGGCAATTTGTTACAGCTAGACAAGGGTAGGAAATGGTCTAACATCAGATATAGTTACTGCTGCTGCAATACATTATTTCAACACCCTCTCCTCCCTCCACATGGCATGTAGCTAAATGTCTAAGGGGAAGAGTAGCGGCCATAGAACAGAACGCTCTGGGTGGGGTTGTGGCGGATGAAGAAGAGGAAGGGGTGGTCGGCAATGAACGTGGATGTTTCCGGGGCACAGCGTATTGCCTCGATGTCGGCCGTAGCAGCTGCTGCCTCTGTACCCTCCTCATTGACCTCCACAAAGGCCTTGTGCACCACCTTGGACAGAACCAGGTCGTTGTTTGGTGAAATGCCTGAGAAGTCGCACCTGGAGTGGTTGAAGGCATCTATCATGCCCATGCTGACCAGTGTCTCCTTCATGTCCAGGCTCTCCTCCAGCTTGAATTTGGGCAGGCCCACCTGAACCTCCTTCAAGTACATCCTGTCTGGCTTGGTCCAATTCACAAAGTTGTCATAGGTCAGCTCCTTCTCCAGCTGTGTGGATCAAGACACCGATATTTAGTATAACTTGGAATGCTGAACATGAAGCAATACAGCTTAAAGGCTGTTTGACTTTGTTAACCTGGGAACTTGTTGCAAAGGGTCCAATGTAATGAGAAATCTAAGCCTATAATGAAAACAACATTATGTGGCTTAGGTTGGCCCAGTGGTATAAGCCTCTGTCTCTGGCATATTTATTAAAATATACAGTAAAAACAAACCCATCCTGCTAATAACAGGGTAACAGGGAGTCCTACCTTCTCCAGTCCAGTGGTGCCGTCCGCAATGTCATTAGGAAGCATGATGAGCATGCTCAGTTGTTTCCCTGCATAAGGCAACTCCAGAATCTGACAGTGGGCCTCTGGGATGAAGGTCAGGGGGAACTTGGCCTTCTGGTGCATCATTTTTACTGGCTTACTCTCCTTCTGCACCCCAATTGTAAAGAAAAAAAAGTGCACTAATAAAAATCGAAAATGTCAGGCTTTTCCAGAAGAGTTGCTTAATGACTAGATGTTTATAGTGCCAACTAAGCACATTCAGGAAAAGCTACTTCACAGACCATAGAACTAGTTTCTGCTAGTCAAGCTTGTTGAAAAACAAACCTTGTTAAGTCTGAACTGGACATCTTTGGTGCTGGTTTCCTTGAACTTCTTCTCCCAGTTGCCCTTGAAGTAGATGGCGTTAACCAAGACCAGTCTTGTCAAATTATCAACAATCCCCTTTGGCAACAGATCCTTGATTTTGTCTGCAAATATAATGATCACAAATGAGGGAATTTATGGTAACATTGTAGAAAGACTTAGCAACATAAAAAAACAAAGTAAATACATCATTAACATGTGATGGATTTAAAATGTACACAAACAAAATAGGTCATTCTTCAATAAGTCCCTTTGATTTTTATATTTAATTTCAGAATGTTAAGTATTAAGCTTGTCTGTAAAGAATATTCTGAACACATTGAGTTTTTATACATTTAGTTAATGCTATTGTGCACATTAGAGCTTTCCAGCATCTAGTCAGTCACCTGCTGTCTGCTTCTCCACCCAGGTGTTGATGTTCTGTCTAACAGTCTCTGCATTGGACTTGAAGTCTACAGCCTCCAACTCTGCATTGTAGTACTTTTTGGTGTCGTGGAGGAAAGTCTGTCACATTAACCAGGGACACTTTTGTTAAGAGTCAAAATCTTAGCTATAATATCCCCAATAACCTAATATTATATTGTCTATTCTACAAATGTACAGTATAAATCAGAGAACATTCTAGGATGGTGATTATGCCTGTATTTTTGGACTTTTGCATTAGGCCCTGTTCCAAAGAGTATCCTAAAATGTTTATATTCAGAAAATGCAGCATTAAGTACTTTTACCATAATAAACTGATTCAGAATCAGAATCATGATGAGCAAAACGATGTAATCTCAGATGCCCTCATACTTCGCCCACTGTGTAAATGAGAGCGATTTACCTCCACAAACTTGTAAGACTGATCTCCGTATAGACGATTTGCTAGACTCAGTTTGTAGGGGGCTCCTTTCTTGTTCAGTTCACCCATAAGTTTGCTGAAGCAAACATGGACATCATCCTTGGCTTTGTGGAGGTGCAGGGTCTACAGACAAAACCAGATGTGTTGTTGTAACATCTTCCTCTGGCATTCAAGACATGCAAAGCAAGAGCCAAAACAAAAAGCCTTTGTTTTCCAAGTATTTTTGTTTTAGCTTGTAGGCTCTATTCCCCACATTCTCATATAAAAAACATGTTCATCTCCATATACATTCAAACACGACATTGCAGAAATGTTGACATTTGGTGGTTGAAATGAAGCATATTACGTTTATGTCCTTCAAAGGAGAAACCAAAGAGAGAAGACATGTTAGTTTTTCTACTACCCAAATGTGAGAGGTACATAATTTATATGATAGTTTACTGTACATGTAAAAATTGATATTCTGCTTATATCTTCTAACACAAAGAAACCACAAAAGGAAGAAACCCTTGACCCACATAACACCACTTAAAGTAGTCATTCCCTATCAGAGCAAAATATCTGGTTACTAAAAATGTAAAAACTTTTTGCAACAACAAAATGTTTCTATTGGTCATATTTTAATACATCCATTCCCATTTAGTTGTTTGTTTCTATTAGTTTCTTAGACAAATTGTTTTTTAAATTGCAAAACATATTGAATGCACCCCACTTTCCTTCCTCACCAACATCAAATGTTATCTGGAAGAAAACACCTTTTGAACCCATTATCAAAACCCCTTTCTTACTATATACTTATACTAATATATAGTAAAACATGTGAAAGATGGAAAACATGTGGAAGCTGGTGCTTTTGTACAGTGGACAAAATTATAAACACTTTTGTTTCTGCCCCATTTATCCTGAGCTGAACTCAAAGATCTGACTTTCTCAATGTACACAAAAGGCCTATTTCTCTCTAATATTGTTCACAAATCTGTTTAAATCTGTGTTATTGAGCACTTCTCCTTTGCCGAGATAATCCATCCACCTCACAGGTGTGGCATATCAAGATGCTGATTAGACAGCATGATTATTGCACAGGTGTGCCTTAGGCTGGCCACAATAAAAGGCCCCTCTATGTAGACAGGTTCCACTCAGAACAGGCCTCGCCATTGGTCGACCAAAGAAGTTGAGTGCACATGCTCCGTGTCATATCCAGAGGTTGTCTTTGGGAAATAAACATATGAGTGCTGCCAGCATTGCTGCAGATGTTGAAAGGGTATCCTACCAGTGCTCAGACCATCAGTCTATCAGTGCTCAGACCATTTGCCACACACTGCATCAAATTGGTCTGCATGGCTGTCGTCCCAGAAGGAAGCCTCTTCTAAAGATGATGCACAAGAAAACCCGCAAACAGTTTGCTGAAGACAAGCAGACTAAGGACATGGATTACTGGAACCATGTTCTGTGGTCTGATGAGACCAAGATACATGTATTTGATTCAGATGGTGTCAATTGTGTGTGGCGGCAACCAGGTGAGGAGTACAAAGACAAGTGTGTCTTTCCTACAGTCAAGCATGGTGGTGGCAGTGTCATGGTCTGGGGCTGCATGAGTGCTGCCGGCACTGGGGAGCTACAGTTCCTTGAGGGAATCATGAATGCCAACATGTACTGTGACATACTGAAGCAGAGCATGATCCCCTCCCTTCGGAGACTGGGCCGCAGGGCAGTATTCCAACATGATAACGACCCCAAACACACATTCAAGACGACCACTGCTTCGCTAAAGAAGCTGAGGGTAAAGATGATGGACTGGACAAGCATGTCTCCAGACCTAAACCCTATTGAGCATCTGTGGAAGTGGAAGAGGACTCCAGTGGCAAACTGTGAAGCTCTGGTGAACTCCATGCCCAAGAGGGTTGAAGCAATGCTGAAAAATGATGGTGGCCACACAAAATATTCACACTTTGGGCCCAATTTGGACATTTTCACTTAGGGGTGTATTCACTTTTGTTGCCAGTGGTTTAGAAATTAAACCACTGTGTGTTGTGTTATTTTGAGAGGACAGCAAATTTACACTGATATACAAGCTGTACACTCACTACTTTACATTGTAGCAAAGTGAGAGCACTGAAAATGAATCACACTCACCTTTGACATCTGAGTCGCGGTGTTACCCCTGGCCCCCAGATACACCATGGCCAGAGCAGAGGAGATGCTGAGGGGGGAGTAGAAGACATTGCCCGTTTTTTTTTTCTCTGTGATCTTTTTGAACAGATCCAGGGAGAAGTTGGTGTTGGCCACAGACACAGATGACATTTTAAATGGTAGGAGATGCAGGAAGGAGCTTTGGTAGAAAGGTTTATACATTTAGTATCAAACATAAAGAATGGATTCTATTGATTTTGTATGAAAACCACTGAGCAACTCAATTGCTATGTTAAGTCGAAAGAAATAGATTAAGAGAATATATAATTTAGCTAGAACATTGAGCTAAAATAATCTAGATACCGTACATATTAAATTGTAATTCATATCCTGCAAAGTGCATAGCTAAATTTTTTGTGTTGTCCAGGTACAGCAAAAAAGTTAATCAAACTCGTATGCTTAGTAAATAAATAACCAATTAAAAAGTAGGTAATCGTGGCGTTATCAATTTTAACAGTCTCACTCATTAGGAAATGTTAACATTATAAATTACGTTTCCCGAGTTTGAAAAAGGTTACGTTGTTTACAGCAACTCACCAATGAATGGTTTGTCCAATTCAAGTAGTACTATCTTCAGACCGATGTCTCTACTTGGCAGCTATGGTACGTTTACAGAACCTCTTATAACAAACCACCTACAGATAAGACAACCCAGAAATGAGTCACGCCCTGCCCTGCCCCGTCAACTATCGTTTCCACATTCTCATCCACTGACAAATATTGCAACTTCACAGGGCTAAAACTGCACCATTGTCAAAGGCAGAGCTTTAATGGGTGCGAGGGATCAATCTTGTCATTGAAAACAATGATCGCATGCAGAATCAATTTATTTTATGAATGTTGTTAATTTTCTGCATATCATCAGGAGCATGCCCACAACATCGACATGAGTGCATACAGGCACGTAGGGGCCATATACACTACTGTCACATTATGAGTTTCCCAAGAAATTCACACAGGTTGGAACTCGAGTTGTTCCATACATTTTTTGGAGCAGTGTATTTTCACCATATTATGCTTTTTTGACAGCAGAGAGAAAGTGAAAAAGATGGGGTGGTGCTGAAATAATATTGATAATTATTAAGAAACCCACAAACACAAATATAAATTCAACAAGTACTTGTATTATCAGAGAGGGGATGGTGAAATGATAACAGTAAGATTTGCATAAAGGCACACCTGTGACATTGTTCAGTGGAAGTCAGCTCTTTTCTTTACAATTTCAAAAGGACTAACTACCAGTAGTGTGACTACATGTTCATTGCGCAAACTACAAACAGTAAAAACACACTGAACCCCCAGGGGATTGTGGTATCCTCAGTATTATTTTCCCAGAGATCTCTATTCCCTCCGTCTTATTATTTCAGGGCCCTGGGAAATAACACATTTTGTACTTTATTGTCAGCACTGGGGAGCAGCAAGGATAAGTTTTGTCACCCCATCGCTACTCATTTGATTGGAGAATAGAGATGGTACTTACAATAATGTCAAACTACTAAGAGAACAGGGCTGAGGGACATAAATATGCACATTTTACTGTAATCATTTAGGGGCAAAATGTAAATGTTCGGTCATGTAATCATAGAAACCTTGTTTGGAACACAAGCATCCGCTAAATGGCTTTACTGCAAGACACACTTGCAATGCACATTGGGTATTTTTCTAATAAACTCTTATGAAATCAAATGTGGTCTTGTTCAGAGATGGAGACCATTAAAATAATACACTGTGCTTCGTAAGTGTTGAACTTCACATAACATATTTGTCCATATTTGACATATTTCACTACTATAAGATTCAATCTCAATGCCAAATGTGTCAGGTTACATCTGTTTGTGGATCACTGACATCTTGACCAACCATGTATTTTCACCATATCATGCTTTATTGACAGCAAAGAGAAAGTGGAAAAGATGGGGAAGTGCTAAAATAATAATAATAAATATGGAACCCACGCTCCATCAACATGTGTACCAGAGGAAGGGGCTTACATCACTGGACCAACCTAAGCCACGTGATTCTATGGTTACATTATTCTATTGCAACATCTTCTCTGACATGTGTTCATCTCTTCCAAATAAAATCCATCCCTGTTTGACGCAGTTTAACTTTCTTTGTAAATTTCACAATATTGGAGTTTCACAATAAGAACAGATTAATTTTGCAAAAACCAAACCACTTAAATCTAATTGAAACATCCAAAAGCCAATGTACAATGTTAGTGTTTCACGTAATATCTTTGTTGGAATATCACAATAGGATCTATCAGTTTCAACATTACAGCTTTATATACAACATTTAAATATAGAAAATGCATTGTAATAACAAGTCATCAAGTTAGCTACCATTATTCTGATGTTTTCATTTGATCCCTTACATCCAAGGAATTGTGTTCAATAACATGTTGGGATGTCACTCTGCTTTCAGGCTTTTCACTGTGTGCGATGGTTTGTAATGGCTAATTATTTGCACCATAATAAATGAGTTAATAATCAGGAATAGCAGTCCAGCCAGCCAGATAAGAAGAAATGTGTTGTAGCCCTCAAACTCCAGGTAGTACGCTGGGGTCAACCATATACCCTGAAACATAGAAGGCAGCAAAACCATTTCCTAAATACCTAGGAAGTATTTTGTATAACACTTAGTAAACAAACATGAATATGTCTATTTACAGCTGTTCAAACACTATGACCAATTTTCAACATTATTTGGCCACTTGGTAAATGAGTAAAAAACACTATGAAAAACTTCAGATTTTACACTCAGGATAACAACAACTTTTCTTAGTTAAATTCTAATTAAAATGTTTGGAATTACATGTTGTTTGCTTGGTAAATATTATTGGCTAAATTTGTATATTTTTGTACTACTGGACTTTTGTCATACCTACAAATGTGTAGTACATATAGGCAGTAACATAACTTTCCTATTCAAATAAAGATGGATGTATAAAAAAGTAATACCTACCTGTCCAGCGAACCAGATTCCTAATCCTTTTTTTATGGTCAGACGAGGCAAGACAACAGGAAGCAGACACATACCAGAGGAAGTACTGCAAAAAAACATACTATTTACATTGTAGCTTTCCTACATGCTATTAAACACCATTTTCAGGACACAGATTTGGTGTTTTTCAAAATGTATCAACATTTTCAAAATGTTTTACCATCTATGTAATGTGAATGTAACAATACTTACATTTTTGGATTTAGTGTTATGAATAAACATGGCTAGCAATTAAGACCTAGCAAAATCTAAAAACATGGTACAGATCGATCGGGTCACAGTCCAGATAATAGTTAATACAAGAGCGAATGTTGATCATGAACAGTTTAAGAAACTGACAGACTGCATGGATGGAAGGCTCATAGCAGTAATTGAAAAGAAAGGGGCTATATCGGTCACTCAATATTTTTGAAAGGCCAGAAATGTAATTTAATTTCCACTTGTGTTACTTATTTGTTGCACTTACTCAAAAAAAATTTTAATAAACAATTGAGTTGGAGAAATTATTTTTGTAATTTATTTGCCTAATAATTCTACACTCTAATTGTTGCCTAATCATTCTGTACACTTATGTATTCCCCTGAGAAAGATAACATTTTTCATTTGTTAAACTTTCAGGTTTGAGGTTCAATTATATTTTGGATTGACTGAGAGCATTGTATTAAATTTTAGAGGAATACGACTTGCCTAATAATTGTGGACGCAGTGTAAAGATGGTAAAGTGTAAAGATAGGACATTTTCAACATGTTTTCTAATGAATGCAAAGGGCTAATAATAGAAGAATTATATGGGTTTAAAATAAATTTAAATTTAAACCACAATATTAATGCATGAAATGTGCAAGACTGAATTTGGCCTATGCAAATTGCCTTATTTAAAAACTAGATGTAGTGCTGTGGAACATGGCATTAGAGAATTACCCACTAAGGTATACAGAATCCATATAGTGACAATTCATGGCATATTTTTTTTAATATATAAGGCAATTTGCATAGGACAGATGTCATGTTCCACGACAATGTCTAGTTTTTTTTTTATTATGCAATATACAGATCTGGAAGAATAATTTGCAGGCAATGACTGCTTTATGTCTGGAACGCATGGACATCACCAGATGCTGGGTTTCCTCCTTTGTGATGCTTTCCAAGCCTTTACTGCAGCACTCTTTGTTGTTTGTTCATGGGTCTTTCTGCCTTAAGTTTTACATTCAGCAAGTGAAATGCATGCTAGATCAGGTTGAGATCAGGTGATTGACTCGGCCATTGCAGAATATTCCACTTCTTTGCTTTAAAAAACTCCTGGGTTACTTTCGCAGTATGCTTTGGATCATTGTCCATCTGGTAAGTGGAGCGCTGTCCAATCAACTTCACTGAATTTGGCTGAATCTAAGTAATATGGTTAAAAAAAATTACCATTTTTATTTTTGAACCATGTCAGCCCTACATGATTTTGATTGCAGTAGCTACAGATCAGACAGCAGGACATTCATGCTAAGAACAGCCATGTCGATTTTATCCTAAAGATTTGGTATGGGTCAGGGGAGTTTGCAGGCAACTCAACTAAATTTAACTGGGATTCCTTACCATACCATACCATCTTCTTCCGCATGTCCGGGGCCAGGTCGCGGGGGCAGCAGTCTAAGCAGGGATGCCCAGACTTCCCTCTCCCCAGACACTTCCTCCAGCTCTTCCGGGGGGACACCGAGGCATTCCCAGGCCAGCCGGGAGACATAGTCCCTCCAGCTTGTCCTAGGTCTTCCCAGGAAGGCGTTCCGGAGGCATCCGAAAAAGATGCCCAAGCCACCTCAGCTGACCCCTCTCGATGTGGAGGCGCAGCGGCTCTACCCGGGTGGTCAAGCTTCTCACACTATCTCTAAGGGATCGCCCAGCCACCCTGCGGAGAAAGCTCATTTCGGCCGCCGGTATCCGGGATCTTGTCCTTACGGTCATTACCAAAAGCTCATGACCATAGGTGAGAGTAGGAACGTAGATTGACCGGTAAATCGAGAGCTTCGCCTTGCGGCTCAGCTCTTTCTTCACCACGACAGACCGATACATCAACCGCATTACTGCAGAAGCTGCACCGATCCGTCTGTCAATCACCCGTTCCTTCCTTCCCTCACTCGTGAACAGGACCCCTAGATACTTAAACTCCTCTACTTGAGGCAGGCACTCTCCACCAACCTGAAGAGGGCAAGCCACCCTTTTCCGACTGAGGACCATGGCCTCGGATTTGGAGGTACTGATTTTCATCCCCACCGCTTCACACTCGGCTGCAAACCGTCCAAGTGCATGCTGAAGGTCCTGGCTTGAAGGGGCCAACACGACAACATCATCCGCAAAGAGCAGAGACGAAATTGTGTGGTCCCCAAACCTGACACCCACCGGCCCCTGGCTGCGCCTAGAAATTCTGTCCATAAAAATTACGAACAGAACCGGTGACAAAAGGCAGCCCTGCCGGCCCACATGGAAAGAACCTATATGAGGATATATGCGCATATATGTAACCTATATGCAGTCTATATGCACATATATGCTGCATATATACAGCATATATGCACATATATGATAATATATATGCTGCATATATGCGTGTATATGCCACATATAGGCAAAATTGAGGTGCATATATGTGCATATACAGGCCATATAGGTCTCCTGTATTGCTTCTTTATATCCACATATAAGCCCTATATGTACATACAAGATACGTCTCCTAGCTCATGGCAAGATCTGGTCATTTTGTAGCTCATATCTCACTTTGGAAACTGTCATACATGATGCCTAGCTCATATTTTCTATTATCAAGGCAATAACTAAGAAATAACTAAAAAAAATTATGCAAGAACTTATGTATGTGCGAACACGTGAAATGGGTATCACATCTAATTGGCATGTTATGGAATTTAACTATGGCACTTAAGTGAGAGGAGATGGAAAGCTATGATGTCTACACGTTTTCCTGAAACATTTACAAGGTCAATTCTTTCTTGTATGAAAATAGTGGAAAAGAAGGAAATGTATAACAAAATGGTTTGTGTTTTTTTTATTTTTGTCAATCAAGCCTTTTTTCCAATTTCAAGTCACTTCCAGATTCACATTACAGCTCATACACATCCACACATTCACCGTTACATCCACCAAATGCAATGTTTTCTGTATTGTCTTAATGCATTTTCCAGAATATGGCTGAAAGGTCATTACAGTCTGAATGTAGCAAAAAAACTAACAAAAGAAAAGTACATAGAACATACATTCAGGTAATCATCATCATCCCACATCTATCTGAGCATTTCACTGTGGTTAATGAATTTGAAGACAATGTCAACATTTCTGTTCACAGTTTTAACAAACAGACACTTTTCTTTTATCTGAGATGCTTGTATAGCAACTAAAGGCCCCAGACATTTCCCTACAGGGATGAAATAACAAGGATTCTTAAATTGACCGCAGATGTCCTGTTTCACTTTTTGGTAGTACTTCCCCACTGCATAACATGTCTCCCCCTGCCCCAGATCACAGACAATGAATGTCTTCACAGAGAAAATACTTTCCTCTCGATCAGAAAGAATGACAGTGTACGAGTTTCTCCGAAAAGTACGCGAGTAGTTTTGTGAATGAACTATTTCAAGATTAACCACTACTCTGCAAAAATACTTCACAGTGACTCTATTTTCAAGGTTGCTGATGCTGTTCAAGGCCAGAAAATCATCATTTCTGATCATACAAATTTTAGGCCTACCCAGAGATGTAACACCATGACAGCGACTTACTTCCTGCACCATTTTTTTCTCAACTGAAAAAGACTCTAAGAGAGCTAAGTAATCATCAGAAGCTGCCACCATGGTTTTTTGGGAAAATGATGGAAATGCAAACTGTAGCCAAACTGTTTTCATTATCTGCAGAGAAACTCCCTGGCTGCTCTTTATCATATCTAAAATGATCCCATTGTATGACTCAAACACAAATGCAGACTGTGCCCAGAGGGGACCCCAGTTCCTCACAGTATTGGGCAGATGAAGGCACAAATGTACATTGAAAGTGACATTATTGATCCCATAAAGGGTCTCCATTTCCTGAACAAACTCTGTTAGCAACCCCTCAGATTCTGATATGTGCAGTGGTGATATATTCTCACCGAGTAGAAGAGAAACCCCCTTTACCAACTTAAACCAGTGCTTCAGATATTTTTCAGGTAAGACCCCTTTCAATGTTGGTATGCTGTAATAAAACAACCACATGTTCCACTCGTGTGCCTTCCAGAACTTTTTCTCTTTCACTGAGCGGGGGACACGGGAAACATTACAGGGGGGTTTAATAGAAGTTAAAATGTCATCAATCTGTTCTGTTGAGTGTCCGATATACCATGGCGATTGGTTGTTTTCAGAATGAAACCACAGCGTGGTGATGCTTCTTGCTACACCCAGCAGCACACTGTGCATATAATCTGGAACACAGCCATCAATGATATTAAAATCAGGTAGACAAGACAAAATACTAGGCCCTTTCACTCCCTTAGTGGGGTTTCCAGCAAGAGCCTCTTCCACCAGATCATCAGTCTGGGAGGGATTCCTCAACTCTGCTTTTTCATAGGGATAAGCCCTTACACGCCCCCTGCGTTTTAACACACTTGTTCCTTTCTGCATACAAAAAGAACACCCAAACTCACCATTAAACTGTTTAAAGTTCTGAATCAGTGGCCGAGCAACTGAATCTGCCACCATGGTAGTAAGCAGTACTTTACTTGTGACAATTTCCCCACTTTCACTTTCCCATATAAGACCATTAGAGTACAACTCTATGCATTCATCGACAAATGGTTTCATGTAAGTGTTCATATTTGGTTTGTTTTGACCAAACCACAGGCCACAAAGCATAACATGTTTTGCACGTAGCTGTATTGGCAGTTCATTAATAGTACACAAAATTGGCCACAAACTTTTTGTGTTTGATTTGTGCACTGGCACTCCATCACAGTTGAAAGTCAGTGATATGCTGTCTGGTGATGCAAGGGGTGATAGTTTTTTGTATAAATGTCCATCATGTATATCTTTGATGGAGGCATCCTTCTTCTCAAAGCGGTGTTTCAGGTGTTTCCCTAATTGGTGGTCCTCAAGCAGTTTTTTTATTTGGTATTTTAGTGGCAAGTACAAAAAACACTGGTCTTTTTGTGCATGCGCTTTTGATGTGTCCTGGTCACAGACTGGGCACTTGACATTAAAGGGACCTTCCTGCATGCTTACCTTGCAACTCTTGCACACATAATGTACTTCTAATATGTCTTTCACTGAATCAAATGCTTTGTAGAAAAGGTACTTTGAGCCACTAACCAATTCCCCACCAGGACCAGCAATAAAGTTGATAAGATGCATGATGTCCTCCAAGGCTCTATTTGTTAATCCGTGTTTGAGTTTTAATGCCAGCAGCAGGAGTTCCACCTGTTCTTTTGTTGGTTTCTGGTCTAAAGTTGGACTTGTGGGGTCTTCTAGATGTTCCTCTACTGCTTCCCCAGGTGAAGAGCTAGGGCCAGGTATGGGTTGGTTCATCTGTGAATTTAAAACATTGGATTAGCAATCCCAAATTTGCACAGACTCATACAAATGTACCATTTCATGTGGTTGGTAACCACTTGCATTTGAAGGCTCAAGTGTCTTTGTTTATTTTTTTAACAGTCTTCTCCAAATTAATTTTATGCCCCCTTTTGTCCACATGTATATTTTTCTGACACTTTAAGCAACATCAGGAAGAATTGGGTTGTGGAATTATCTATGATGATTTACATTAACTAGTGTGCATGCACATGCACATGCACGAACAAAACAAAAAACACCTAACTTTAATATTTTTGCCATTTTTAGCCACTTACTGTGTCATCAGAAGCAGTAGACACCGGGTCATCTTGATTGTCCTCTTGGGTGAGATACCTAAAATAAAAATCATTCAGCAAGAAATATGTAGGTTTTTTAATTTGGTATTTAATTTGGTGTGCGTGTTTTCTACTTACTGAGTTGTAGAAGAAGAGGCCACAGCTTCTTCATCATCACCCATATCTTCAGAAATGTCCCTAACAAAAATGTTGTGGTAATGTTAAAACACTTCATGCATCACTCAATATAATAGGATTGATATGACTGATTGATTAAGTCCAAGCAGGAAAATTCCATTCATGAGGTGAAACCTTTAAGACTGTAGATTCAAAACACACAAAGTGAAATATTTTCCTGGCTAGAGTTCCAACTTGAACAGTTTTCTTTATTTATTTACTTTGGACATGGAAAGGTACAGTGGACATGGAAAGATACATTTTACCTTTATACAAACATACTTAACATACATTAAGGGGAATTATGCCACATGCGTTTACATGGTAAAGGAAATTATCTGTAGCTGGTAGCTTTGTTAGCTGGCTAATTTAGCTAGCTAGCTTCTAGTACGTTTTGTTACAAGACTTACTTTCGTTTACGTCTTCTCTTTGTTCTTTCTGGAACGGGTGCTTCGTCGTCAACGAGGTACCTTTTGTAACGTACTGGATCCATATCTATTGCTTTTCTTTAATTGCGTCTAAATTGCATTTCTCCACTCTGCTGCCACCGATCAGCCGCTACAGCGTCGCGTAGTTGATGACGTCATCCGCATGCGGCCCAGCACACTATCTTTCGCGCCGAAAGATAACGGCTGGGCGTAAAAATGGCGATATCAGCGTTGGAGATCCGCTATGTCCTACTTGAATGGACTGAGGGTGAGGATAGAGGGGCCCATAGTATTTTGGTTCTCGACTGTGTCCGGAATTTTTCAGTAAAAAATTTTCTTGAAAGGACTGAAAAAAACGAGAAGCTGGTGGAATGGCGAAAAGGCCGCCAACCCTGGCCGGTGCACCGAGCAAGAATTATTGACGTGGCAAGTATGTTACATGCTAACTTTATCTGACGTTATGTAGTTACATACCACATTTAATGTTTTTTCTCGCTCTTAAAGAAGTCTAAAATGGATCTTGCTAGGTCCCTGGTTAGCAATAGCTTCGCTTTCTGGCTCATGTTAGCTACATAATTTGCTAATGTAAGCGAAGTCCAATTGGGACTAATGTTAGATTTGGTAACGTTAAGCATGATTAGACAAACGTTTGCAGTTCATGATAACATTTTAATTTTATTGCACCAGAATTTGAAAAAACTCTCCAAATTAAACTGCGTGGGATCGAGATGGAGAAAGAAGTCACACAGCAAACAAAACGTCCTCACATCCCAAACTCAAAGTACCGTGATCAGGGGCAGACTGAGAAGGCTTCAAAGAAAAGGGTAACTGACTGCACCAATTGGTGCTTTACTTATATGATCTCCCCCTCTCTCTCTTGTTTCTTAATGTGTAGGCATGTGTGTAGGTTTGTAATTGTGTCATCTATGATGATTTCATGTGCTTTGTTGACAAGATGTATGTGCAAGGTGGTGTAACGTAAGTTAATAAGAGTTGGGCTAAAAGTCAGTCTGTTTCTCTCTGTCAAGGTTGACAATAAAAAGAGATGTCCTTCTAAATACAACCACGAGGAGAAGGAGGAGGAGGAGGAGGAGGATGAGGCGCGTCATGACAGGCCTTCAAAGAACAAGGTACACTACCAGTCTGCATCCAGTGTGTGTTGTTACATTGCAATACAGTAAAGATAAGTAAGACTTTTATAATAAAGTGCATTACCAGTAGCTGTAACAAGGTATGACACCGGCACAGTAGGCAACTTTGTCCTCTCTCTTTCTCTCTCCCTCCCAGCGGGCCAGCGAAGAGGAGGAGCGTATTGGGGATGAAGAGGACATAGTACCACCCTCTAAGAAAAAGGTAGCCTAAATGATGACATCCATTGTGTGGTGTATTACATACATACATTACATGACATACAAGATGAGGAAGTTTCATGTTTTAAGTAAGGAATAACCACCAGGAGGCCGGACAACCAGTTACATATAGCCAAGTGGAGGGACTTCTGCCCTAGACTTCTTGCCACCTTCCTCTTACACCTCTCGTGACATCCTCCCAGCCAATCAGAATCAACCATTTACAAAATAAGTTATATAACAATTAGCTGTTGTTCTTCTCTCTGTCTCTTTCTCGTAGACAGCTGCTGAATTTAGAAAACACCTGGATGAACAGATGTGGGAGAGAAGGAAACTTGACCAAATGCAAAGAAATTTGCAGGAGTTGAGAAATGAAGTCCATTCTCTTAAAAATGAAAATGCACGTCTGAAAGACATTATCATCAATCGTAAGTATTCCTAATTTTTATATTTATTAGCAAGGTTTTTTCTGGAGATGGATATTGCGGTGGCAGAGAAGTGTAAACTTAGAAATGTTATGGGCTGAAACACGTGTTTGGCAAAATATGTTGTTAGCTGGTGAGGTAGTGTGTGTGCTCATATAGCCGTTGATAAGATTCAAATTAGATTTATATTTATTTGTCTCTTTCTGGAGGAATTTGTAGAGGGTTAACAAAAGTCATGGCCTAGAGAACATACAGTTCATGAGAATAAATGATGCTTTTCTGCCTTCAACGGCTCAAGAAGGCAATCGGCTCCAGAAAAAAACCCTGGGGAATTAGAATTTGGGAGAAATTGGAGAAAGAAAATTGCGTTCACAACCAGGTTTCCTATGCAGAGCCTTATCAATGGGCTTTGGAGGGTTTTAGCTTGAGTTCACACCTGCAGGAAATGTCTTTCGAAGAGTAAGGGCACTGAGTTGCTGGGTGCTATTTTGATCTAGTGATTGTAATTATAGTTTTTTCTTTATATAACCTCTTTCTAGAAATCCCTCAAATGAAAAGTGACATCGCCATTATTGCTCAAAAGGTAAGTTCCTCTGATTTTCATTGCTTTTTAAAATTGTTTCTCAAGCAGAACTGGAGAGACTTGTGATGTTGGGCTGATTGATAGTGTTAATTTTTTATGTATTTACACTTTAATTTATTTAAGAGAATAACTATATTTTTCTTCTATGAAGAAGACTGGAAGGACTCCTGTGGAGGATCTAGATTCCTCCTTCTCGACTTTTGGAGAAATGCAACCGGTGAGTAACCCCCTTGCATTTTTATTTATTTATTTATTTTACTTGTTACTCAAACAGAGCTATATGGATTTTTATTATGTTTGGCTGATTACTTTTGCATGTAACTTTAATTTATTGGCATGTTTAATGTTTTTCAAGCCCCCCTGTAAATAAGAATCTATAGTGGCTTGCTTGGATGAATAGAAATTGTTGAGTTTTACTATGTTTCTTTCTTCTCTAAGACTCCAGAGAGGAGACAGAGCCCAGAGGACAGCGAGCCCTTTAAAGAAAGTCCCATGGTGACTGAGCGCTTTCGAGAGACACCACAGGTGTGTGTAACCCTTTTATACCTCAGATTTTACTTAAGGCTCCAACTGAGCTATAGGGATTTTTATGTTGGGATAGTTAGTGGTAATATGTAATTTACTTGCCCCATATTTATAAAATTGTTGAAGAGTTTAACAATGTTTTTCTTCTCTAACAAGACTGCAGCAACAGCTGAGACCTCAGCGAAAACACAGGTGAATAACATATTATGTAGTAAGGATGGGTATAAACTGTGTGCTTTGTAGGAGCCAATTAGTGTTATAAGTGACAATCATCCTCTCCTCCTGCCCCCCTTCACTCCTCTCCACCCACTGTCTTTTCTCCTTCCCTACTCTCCATCCAACCTCCTCCTTTCCCCCCACCCTGTCCTCCTCCTTCTCTCCTTTAATAACGTTTTGGGCAGTGATTAATTTGTTTCATTTCTTTATCATTCATCTGCATTTATACATATCATTAATCTGCATTTATACATAAAAACCTATTAACTATTGGGAAGCTAAGCATAAGAATCAATATGAAACATGAAAAAGTTTCTAAAAATTGCCAATAAATGTATATTGTGATGTGAAATTATTTTTCAGATGGAAGTTATAAAGGGCTCTGGGGTGTTTTGCCAGGCAGAAGCGTGGAAAGCAGCCCGCCTTGCCCCCTCTGCTACTGCCATGGTGCGGAATCTCCTGCTGGGCACCTTTGATTTGGAGACTTTGCTGAAAAGCAACCTGAATGGTACAAAACAACATGTTCCTAATCTCTTCTGTCCTTGAAAAAAAAAAACAGTCATATTCTGTGGAATAAATTATGTGTGTGCGGGCATACCATCGCTTTTTTACTTGGCATTTTTGTATTTCCTTGCACCTCAAGAAAACATGATGTGTATATAAAAAAAACTCTTGCTTTCTCCACCTTCATTTTACACCCCTTTCATAATAATTTTGAAATATTACTTTAAGGTGGGAAGCCAACCAGAGGGGATGGGGAGCAGCTGGTCGCACTTGACCAAATTAAAAAGGCAGCCATTATTGGTGAGTAAATGCATAATGCATTGAGAAGGGAAAACCAAACTTTTAAGACTTTATAAGTTCACCACTTTAACCATAGCCTACTTGTATCAATATTTATTAGGCATCAATGGAGACTGCATAAAGTAGGGCACCAATTATTGTTACTGTATCTGCTTGGCACCTTTAATACTAATTCATCGCTTTCTGACTTCTTGATCCTACCTTTCCTCTTCTAAAGCCACATTGCTGGGGTATTGCGCTGTAAGGTGTGTAGTCTTCTATTTTGTAGAACATATAGTGTTGCAAATAACCTCATGGCATATTGTTGTCGTCTGAAGTGTTCTTAAATAATCATATTCACCCCTCCTTCACCTTAATCCCCTCTGTCCTGTGTTTGTGCCTTATTTTGTCTATACCGGTAATTGATTTGCTTGATTTTATTGCTTGATCTTATTGCTCTTCGAGTAAATCTAGCATGGCAGCTCGCGGGTGGAATGTGTGTGTGAATGGTGGACATTGTAATGTATTTTGGGGGTGCAGGAAAATGCTATAAAAGTGCAGCCCATTGACAACTAGATATGTTTACATGTGCAAAGTTTCTTACATCAGATAAAAAATTTGAGGGATTAGAATATCTGAATCTGTTTACATGGAAACAAATAATCTAATCATGACGTGCATAAACATGCACCAAGCCTTATTCAGAATAATAGCATTTTGACATCCGCAGAGCGGTCTTAATTTCCCTAAAACAACTGCAGAAGTTGTACTTCACCTGTGTTTTAAGCTAAACAAAAAACTCGGGAGTGGCAACATTTTTCCTATCCATGAATTTTCTCTGCTTTGGATGCACATGATTGACTGTGTGACTGTTAACAATGCAGTTCCCATGACGGACGTGTGCATATGAAAGAACAATGCCCCCCCCCCCAAAAAGGGGGGGTGATGTTTCCAATCAGAATTTCTTTCAGATTTAGCAGAATCCAATCAGAATCTTCCAATTGACGTGTTTACATGACACATTTTTTATTATGGTCAGCCCTTTATCCAAAATATGTCTCCAGTCGCAGCTGTACTGTAAGCACTTTGGGTTCCTGATGAAGCACTATATTATTATTATACTGTCTAATTATTTTTGTCTTCTCTAGATGCTACATTGAAGAAGTGGCCGGCAGCCAGCCGAGGGCAGATAGGCACATCTATCAATTCAAAGCTCACGGAGCTGAGAAGATCAACAAGATAAATAGTTTTTTTTTTTCTATTCAGTTTTTTGTCTTGTTTTTGTTCTTGTTCTATTTGATTGTTCTTAAGTAAATAAATAAATGTACATTTCTACATTTTGGGCTTTTATTTATGTTGCATAGTAGCTATGGATTTTAATAATTTTACTAATATATAGGTAAACATATAGGTGCATATATACATGCATATATGCACCCATATATACTTGCATATATGTACCTATATAGGTACATGTATGCACGTATATATGTACCCATATATGTACACATATGTGCATATATGGGTACATATATACGTGCATATATGTACCTATATAGGTACATATAAGCCCGTATATATGTACACATATGTGCATATATGTGTACATATATGCACACATATAAACGTGCATATATGTACCCATATAGGTACATATATGTACCCATATATGTACATATATGTGTATATATGTACATATAATATAGGAAAACGGCCAATTTTATATATGTCACATATATTAAAAACATATATCAAAACCTATATTTAAACATATATGTTTATATAGGTTATTTCCATGTGGGGGAGTCCAACATGCACAGGGAACAAGTCTGACTTACTGCCGGCAATGCGGACCAAGCTCCTGCTTCGGTCGTACAGGGACCTGACAGCCCTTAGCAAGGGACCCAGGACCCCATATTCCCGAAGCACCCTCCACAGGATGCTGCGAGGGACACAGTCGAATGCCTTCTCCAAATCCACAAAACACATGTGGATTGGTTGGGCAAACTCCCATGAACCCTCCATCACCCTGTAGAGGGTATAGAGCTGGTCCAGTGTTCCACGGCCTGGACGAAAACCACACTGTTCCTCCTGAATCCAAACTGGGATTCCTTAGATCTAGCAATGTTTTTCTACTCAGTTTTTCAGTGTGTATGATCACATGGGCCCACATAGAAGCATAGTGTGTTGCTAGGTGTTTGCTCGCTCTGCATACACTCTGGTTTGAAATATAGCTATACTGTACCTCATTAAATAGTGCTGAAATGCTAGCTACCATTGTTATTGTTACTGTGGTTATTCTTGTATTATATGCTCTCTTGTATATTTTATGAATTACATTATCATGCATCTCTATCAACAAACACTGTTGAGCAGGTATAGTACCTACTAGTAATTGTATACTGTAGTGTAATAGAAGTAGTGTAGCTCTACAGTATAAGTCCACTGTATATTAAAACATGGGGCCACTTCTAATTACGTTGAATGTCGAAATGCTGTTTGGATGAATATTCTCCTTGACACCTTTACTGAAAACATAGGAATTGTGTTTTGAATAGGTTAGCATGATAGGTAGTAGAACAGCTTTATATTCTTTATATCTTTGATTAGCATGTCATGAATTCCAAAGGAAGGTTACTTTTAGTATAAATGTCATCTGGTTTTGTCTGTTGGTCCTCCACTTCCATAAAGATAACATAAGTCCATGAAGGCTTCAGCAAGCTCATGAGTGAACTGAACAAGGAAGAATCTCTGTACAAGCTGATAACAGCCAATCGCCTGTACGGAGAACAGTCTTACCAGTTTTTTGAGGAAAAGCCCTCTCATTTACACCATATGTCCAATATGAGTATGTTGTTTTGCTCAACATGATTCTGATAATTAATTAGTGAATTAGGATAAGGCCCACTTTCTTTTACATCTGAGATGTCAGTTTTGCTCAACAGGAACTTGAATTGACCCTAATAAACTTAAATCCATAAGATAATAACTTAATAATGGGTGTACTCTTTCAAACACAGCAACATTTTAATTAAGTATGGTGTTGGCAAAATTATGCTTGGTACCATGCTATGCTGTACATTGTTAACTAGACACTTTAGGTACATAGGGGTTGAAAAGGAAATATATCAGATTTTGACAGCAGTGTCTCTGGTTAATATGACCTCCATGACACCAAAAAGCACTACAATGCAGAGTTGGAGGCTGTAGACTTCAAGTCCAATGCAGAGACTGCTCGACAGAACATCAACACCTGGGTGGAGAAGCAGACAGCAGGTGAATAACTAGTTATTTCATGAGCATTAACTACATATATAAACAGTTACTGTATGTTTTCCTGATATTTTTCACTGATACATTTCATTTAATATTCTTACTTTTGTATAAAAATGAAAAACTGACTACCTTGATATACCTTGATAACATTGATGTGTTTTGTATAGATGTTAAATCTATTAGCTTTCGATGATCTGTCCTCTTGATTTGTTTGTTGTAATATCTTGTTTCCAAATTCACTGTCAATTCCCTTTTATCTGTGGTCACTGTATTTTGTAGAGAAAATCAAGAATCTTTTGCCAATGGGGATTGTTGATGAAATGACCAGTCTGGTCTTGGTAAACACCATCTACTTCAAGAGCAACTGGGACAGGATATTCTTTCAGACCAGCACCACAGATGCCATGTTCAAACTGAACAAGGTACTGTCTCTCAACAAAATTAAAAGACAGAATGTATTCCTCACATGATCTGTCTACTGTTTTTTGTGAATGTGTCTTGTTTATGCAATGAATGTTTAGGTACTTTACTAGTAAACAGTGGATAACATTTGTCCTAATGGGAAACTATTTAGAATTTTTTTTTATTGAAAACTGTATGAAAAGGATATGTGAAAGCGTATACTAATGACCCTTGGAAAAGTTCAGCAAAAGTTTACTCATAAGTTTGCAAATATACAGATGGGGGTGGGGGGTCATAACCTCCAACCGCAGAAAAGCTGAACAGACTCATCAAAAAATATCAGGCCTTATCATCCATCGCCCTAGAGATTGTGTAAGATATTTAGGGAGGGGAAATAACATTTGTTGTTCCATACTGTTAAGGATTTGTTCATGCATGACATCTGGTATCATGCCTGCAAGTTTGTAATAATATGCAAGTCCACATTGTATTGATTTGCTGAATAGTTTATTATGCTTTGTAAAATAAAATGGAAAACTCACAGATGAACCTAGAATAGCAGACACTGAGTTTTGACTGCATCAATGACTTCTGAGACTATTAAGAGTAACATTCTGTCAGAACAGGGAATATCCCATGTAGTCACACATTTCTCAAAACTAGCAATATGACTTTTTGGGTTAACAGAGTTCAAACCCCAATACACTGAATCCTTTACTGTTCAACTGTCCAGATTAGACTAAATATTTGTGCCATGTTTTCTTCAACTTAGCTGGAGAAGCAGCTGACCTTCAAAAATGTTGTGGAGTAGACCAAGCCTGACAAGATGAAAGTGGAGCAGGTTGAAGTGGGCCTGCCCAAGTTCAAACCGGAGGAGAACCTGGACCTTGGGGAGATGCTGGTCAGCATGAGCATGATAGATGCCTTTGACAAAACCAAGTGAGACTTCTCAGGCATGTCGTCCAACAACGACCTGGTTCTGTCCAAGGTGGTGCACAAGGCCTTTGTGGAGGTCAATGAGGAGGGCACAGAGGCAGCAGCTGCTACTGGAATTCAGGCGGAACGTCTTTGTCTAATACTAAATTGGGCTACATTCATTGCCGACCACCCCTTCCTCTTCTTCATCCGCCACAACCCCACCCAGAGCATTCTGTTCTCTGGCCGCTACTCTTCCCCTTAGACATTTAGCTACATGACATGTGGAGGGAGGAGAGGGTGTTCAAGTAATGAATAATTGCAACAATAATAGGATCCATTATCTTAGATCATTTTCTAGATGACTGGATCACTTATAGTGAACTAGGAATAGTAACCAAACATGTTTTGTTTGTTGCCCTCATCTGTCTGTTTCATACCTGTCTACAGAATTTTCTATTGGTCTGCTGGTATGAAGTATGTAACTCCTTTTGCCTTATTGTCTACTTTACCTACAACAAAGTGCGGATTAGGAATAATACTGTCCAAGGCTTCTGATGCAATGCAGGCAGTTTTGCCAGTGAAGCAACAATTTGAATACATGCAGGAAATAATATAAAATAATGTGCCTATATAACCAAAGTGTGTTCCATATTCTCTCTTAAATATCAGAACTACTGTGCTGTCTATTAACAAAACCATAAGAATCGTTGGTCTGTTTAGTTCGCAAAACATTGCCACCTAGTGTGTAAAACCTTTGCTCATCCGTCTGAATTAAGCTCTGCCTGTCCACATCACCTATTTCCAAAAGGCATCTGTTTCTGTGGCCAACAACAAGTTTTCCCTGGACCAGTTCAAGAAGATCACAGAGAAAAATAGAATGAGCAATGTCTTCTACTCCCCCCTCAGCATCTCCTCTGCTCTGGCCATGGTGTCTCTGGGGGCCAGGGGTAACACCGTGACCCAGATGTCAGAGGTGAGTGTGACCCTGACACAATTTGAGAAAAAACACACCATGGACTGTTTTTCCAGTGGAAGTAAAGCTTTGTGTGAACTGAATGTGTAGCCTAGAATGAATGATCACCAATGAAAAGGGTGTGACAATAATAAAAGCCTTACTTTTAACCACTCTGCGCTGAATGTCCTTCCCCATTTGTTTACATATCAAGATATAATTGCCCATGACTTACTGTCATACATTAAGTTTTGAAGGATTACTTCCATACCTACGCATCTCTCCAGACAAACAAACACACAAATGTATGCACATACACATTCAAATTCCAACCACTCCAAACAGCCAGCCATTAAAAATGGTTAATCCGTTCTTATACTGATCTTTTCTAACTCCTCCACTTTGTCAAAACAGACTGACTGAACTAGGACAACTGCAGAATATACAAAACCCCAGCTTCCAGATGATCTAACTGAAGAATACAGTCAGAAATAATATTAACAGAAATGTCAAAGGGTTTTTTCTTTCAGGTAACACTGCGCTTTTGGGGAGGTATACAGGGTGTTTATTCATTTGCAATGACAACAGTTTACTCTAGGAACCTAACAAAAGCCAATGCAACTAAAGACCTACATTATATGAATGTGTCCAATAGAAAATGTTGTATGTAGGGTAACCTATTTCCATTGAAATAGTGGAACAATGTACTAAACCTGCTAATGAGTGATGGGTCTGTTTTATATTCTATACCAGTGGTACTAATACCCCTGGGGGTACTTGGCCATTCCATAGGGGGTACTTGAGAACTCATGACACCATAGGCTTATAAGCAAAATTAACATGAGGGGGTACATCAGAGGTACTCCGAACTGAGCAATGTTCTGTTGGTGGTACAGTAATGAAAGAGGTTGGGAATCATCCGCCGCGTTTCCACCAAAGAATCCCCAGAACTTTGAGTCCCAGGAACTGCTATTCAAGGAACTAAATTGTTCTATCCTGTTTGTTATGCGACAGACCGGTACACACTATTAAACTTACAGAACATTATGATACAACCACTTACGTATAAGCCACATTAGGGACTGGAATTCATGTTCTTACATATGATTCATTTGGCAGACATCCAGACCGTAGTGTTTTGTGTTCAAAATCTTACTAGTGTTTTAATATAAAATTAGGGTTGTCAAAGTTGACCTGTTTTTTGTTGCAACAACGGTAACGTTATTGGTATTTGAATCTATGGATATGGATTTGTATTCAGTATATAAAATGAGAGTAGGCAATCGTGGAGAATTGTTTCTCTTCTCTTGTCTGTGAATCCTGCCTAACAGTGTGTTAGTACACACCCATTATAGGACGGTACATAGGAGGAGCTGTTGCAAATAGTAATAATAATAATGGAATTTCTCTCTTTGAGTCCCCAACTTGTTCCAAAAACCCCATTACCTAAAATCCCAGCAAGGCCTGCCCTCTGACACTCTTCTCCACCAGCTAACACCTTACTTGTACTATAGCACGGTAAGTTATCGTTTTTGTACGTTTTTGCTACCCTGAGATAAGTATAGATATCTCTAGCCACCTTGCCTATTTTATGCATTTACCTATTATTCTAAGTACTCTAGTTTACGTGTTCCGTTTAATTTAATTTTGGTAAGTTTGTGGTTAAGGCTGACCATCTATCAAGAAAGCCATTCTAACCACATTTTACCAAACATCTGAGGATAAAACCTTGAAAAATGTTGGTGTGATTCAGCCTGAAAACCCTGCAGCTCTCCAGATCAGATAAGAGGGACTGATGTGTTTTATACTACAGTCTAACGTAACAACCTTATTGTACTTGGTGCCTTGTTTAAGAGCATAATGATAAGTCATGGTAGAACTATGGGATCAGAGACCAGGCCGCAACCTTCTACTTACATTTACATGGGCTACTAATAGATGCTAGCACTTATTGAGATTTTTGGAGGGGGGAGATTTAAGGGTGGTCCATAGCTTGCATTGAAACGCACTATGTATTTAACATATTTCACTGCTTTTAAAAAAAAGTAAATTTGTGCTGAAATTTAGCAAATTCTAAAATAATATTATTTGTGATTTACATAAGATTGTGCTATTAATTGTGATTTAATTGTCTGACAATGCTTCTTCAAAAAGATGAGTCATAATGATTAAAAGGGCAGAATGATTCCCTAGTGCTTGATATATCACAAACAGAAACTGACTGAACTGTATAAAAATGCTAGCAACCACAACATTTGAGGGATGTTGTGCCCTAGTCTGCTCTCAGTTATGCTAATGCCGTTTTCCACCTCACTATCATTCCAATATCACCGCAGCTATACTCTACTCTGGAAATCTTCTGACATTACAATGCAAACATTCAACGCAATTGCTCCTTCAACACTGCAGTGGTTTTAAAAAAAATCAGTCTCATAACATCGAGTTGGAAGGAATAGTATATAACGCACACCTTTTTTTTGTTACCAATCTGTCTTGGTATTGGTTCATAGCCGTGGCTGTGTTGGTGTCATCTTTTTTTCAAGCAGTAAGTTCAGTACTTCTGCATTAAACTATGACATAAGAATAACCCTTGTCTGGTTTTGTCTGTAGTCCTTGCACCTCGACAAAGCCATGGATAATGTTGGCTTCAGCAAACTCATGGAAGGATCCCCATACAAACTAAGCGTAGCCAGTCGCCTGTATGGAGAACAGTCTTAGCAGTTTGTTAAGGTAAATCATGGTCAGTGGTGTAAGTGCAAATCTGGTATTACAAAGTTTTGCTCAACATGATTCTAAATTAACCTTGACACATTTTTTAAATTAGGTTAAAGACATAAAGAACAATAATGTACTCTTTAGAAGACTGCCTACTTAAGAAATTGTCAGCTAAAATATGCTCATCACTATGATAGCATTTTCCAGGATGTGCAGTTAGATATCACTAAGCACTGGAGCGCCACAAGGATGTATACTTTAACCCCTTACCTATTCACTCTACACCAAATTACATTCACTGCCTGAAATGATTCCATGTACTGTTTTATTATATGAAGGCTGAAATCTGGTTAGACTTTTTTCACCTTTAAAAACATCTTCTGACCAGCAAAATTTAAGTTAAAAACAAATGGATAATTAAGCGGATAATGAAGTATGTTAAGAAATAAATTCTTAGAAGCACTTTTTGCTTGGATTTCAACAGTAAGTCTCGCTTGGGTTTTGAGATGTTATCCCACTTGTTATTGCAGAAGACTTTAGTCTAATTGCAAGGGGATCTCCTTTGCACTGCCCTCTTTTGGTCTGTTCACAGATTTTCTATAACATTGAGGTGTGGGCTGTGACTGGGACATTGATATTCGTTTTTTGCAAGCAATTCCTCAGTTGATTAGGCTTTTTGATTTGGATCATTATTGTGTTGCAATGTTTGCATACTTATGCTACCAAGGTATTGACAGCTTTCTATATTTAATTTTCACTTACAAAATACATTTTCAATAAAAAATATTTAATATGTAGTGCAAACAATAAGGCCATCTGATTATGTAAATCATGGTAGACTAGGCACTTTATCTCCTTAAGTGTTGACAAAACTAAGATATTGACTTCATTGTCTCTGGTTAATATGATAGACTTTCCATATAGCCATTAAGAAGCACTACAATTCTGAATTAAAGACAATAGACTTCAAGTCCAATGCAGAGACTGCTAGACAGAACATTGAGGAGACCACAGGTGACTGACTAGATGCTGGAAACTCTTTTGTGTGCTCAGTGACATTAATTGTATGTATTAACAGTCTATGTATTCATGATAATTCTTCATACTTACTACTAAATATTCTCAAATAATTGTATGTAAAAATGATAGGGAATGTATTAAGAAGGAATTGAGGAAATCCATTGTGTTGGTGTGGAATGTAAATCTATTAGGGGTCCATGATGTTTCTACCTGATTTATGTTACTACACCTTGTTAAAATATTACCATTACCTCCCTCCTTTCTGTGGTCACTGTATTTCAGAGAAAATCAAGGACGTGTTGCCAAAGGGGATTGTTGACCAAATAACCAGACTAGTCTTGGTAAACGCCATCTATTTCAAGGGCAATTGGGAGAAGTTCAGTGAGACCAGCACCACAGATGCCAACTTCAGACTTAACAAAGTAATGTTTCTCAACAAACTTGACACTTGACAGTTCTGACATGATCTGGGAAGTGGCTTTTTTCTGAACTTTCTGTGGTTTGTGCAATGAAGATGTAGTTACACTACTGATCATTGTGAGTCTTTAGACAACTCCTACAAAGAAATTGTATTTTACCTTTACTAAACCACCATTGATTAGTCTTTCTCATGAAACCTTTTCTCTAGTCTGTCATCCCCTCCCTGATTACAATATTGGTGCTTTTGGCTGAGGATGGACTGCATTGTTAATATGGGAACTACGTGTAGCAATATCACATTCTAACCTTAAGGGAAAGTTCGACCTAGATTCATATTTGGGTGAAGTAACAATATCGTTGAGTTGTTTTTATTTAGCAGCGAACACCTCATACCCATGACCCCAGCACAGCCATGATAAAAAGGTTTACCACGCCCACTTGTTCAAAATTGCTTCTACATTTTTTGATGCAAAAAGTCAGTAAGCCAGTAAAAATGATGTACCAGAAGGCAGAGTTCCCCATAATGATGATCTATGAGGCCAGGTCCCTTGTTCTGGAGTTGCCCTATGAGGGGAATCAAGTATGCTCGTCATACTTCCTAAAGACATTGAGGACGACACCACTGGTCTGGAGAAGGTAGGACTCCCTTTTACACAATTATCAACAGGACAGATGTTGTCTACTGTACACAGGTAACTGGACCACAGAGCAATGGAAGAAGGTGGCCTGGTCTGATGAATCACGTTTCCTTCATGTGGATTCCCGGGTGTGTGTTCGTCGCTTACCTGGAAAACACATGGCACCAGGATGCACTATGGGAAGGAGTCAAGCCGGCAGAGGCAGCGTGATGCTTTGGGCAATGTTCTGCTGGAAAACCTTGGGCCCTGCCATTCATGTGGATGTTACTTTGACACGTGCCACCTACCTAAGCATTGTGGCAGACCATGTGCACCCTTTCATGGAAACGGTATACCCTGATGGCATACCATTATCAGCAGGATAATGTGCCCTGCCACAAAGCAAAAATGGTTCAGGAATGGTTTGAGGAACACAGCAAAGAGTTCAAGGTGTTTACTCCCAAATTCCCCAGATCTCAATCCAAACAAGCATCTGTGGGATTTGCTGGACAAACAAGTCCGATCCACGAAACTTACAGGACTTAAAGGATCTGCTGCTAACGTCTTGGTGCCAGATACCACAGCACACCTTCAGAGGTCTAGTGGAGTCCAGGCCTTGATGGGTCAGGGCTGTTTTGGCGGGAAAAGGGGGACCTACACAATATTAGGCAGGTGGTCATGTTATGGCTGAATGGTGTAGATGCACCCTTTTTTCATTACTTTTCGCATCTTCCTCTTTAAAGTATTTTGGAGTTTTATCCGCTTGCAAAGCAGCTTTTGAGGCTCGGGACACAGTGACAATTCAAGAATTTGAACAATGTGAATAATGCTAATTCCAGGCTGGGAAAAAGGTAAATAATGGTTTCTTGTGAAAAAAATTACTCCATGGGCCATCATGAATAATTCAGGGTAGGCAGTATTTCACCTAAATATGAATTTAGGTCAAAATATCCCTTTAATAGTCACTGCCAGAATTTTTTTTTTTTTAATTTCGACGGGCCTATGTGGGAATAGCACATTCATTTTCTGTTTTCCAAATAAATTTGGGTCTGATATACATCCCACACACTATAAATCTGATTAACCCTCATGACTGGCATGATTTTAGAATGGATATGTCCAACCTCGGATCTTGAATGGGAACTAATGCTTTGGTCAGACTACCAAGCATTGTCCGAGAACACTTTGTGTTAAAGAATATAAAACGTCTTATCTTACATGTAATAGAACAACAGGTTCAGTCCACAGAACACCATTCCGGACACACCTGCAAACAAAAGCAACTCCTTATTCAGAAGCCTAAAGGCTCTTCTCCACCACACCAGTCTGACTCTGCTGTCCTCCCCACCTGCCCATCACTGTAGGGACAGGGCAATGGGCAGGACATAGGTCACCGGGTAGATCATATGGACGGCCAAGCTGTACAACATGGCCGCTGTAACGAGGCGATTAAGCTCCAGACAGAGCAGAGTGGCCAGCACAAGGACGGCCAGGATCAACTCGGCGTTGGCACTGCTGGACACCCCGGCTGGTAAATATGAGGGGTGGAGTCTGCTTGCTCCCACCAACTGTCAGCTTGCTCTCATTTAACATCACCGTGAGTGAATCTCTTAGGCTTAACGTCACCGTGACGTATATTGTAAATATTTTCCAGTATATCACTAGATAATCCCCCTCCACATATGTGGAAACAACCTCCTACAGTTCCTGCTTATTCTTGGTGCCTATTGCTTTCAGGTTTGTCTCCAGCAAAAAAGTCCATGCAGGTCAGGTGATTCATAGGTGCTTTTTTTCAACAGTCACATCATTGGCAGACATACATGCCCGTGCCAAAACACTTCCTCCACCAAGCTTCACAGAAGAGGTGCCATAACACTTCCTCCACCATGCTTCACAGAAAAGTTGATTTTTATTTAACCTTTATTCAACCAGGTAAGCCGATTGAGAACAGATTCACATTTGCAGCGGCAACCTGGCCAAGACAAAGTGCAAACGTGCAGGACAACATACAGTTACACACTGAGTACACAGATTACAAAAATACAAAATGAAGTAGAGTCTGTAAGAGGTGCCATAACACTTCCTCCACCATGCTTCACAGAAGAGGTGCCATAACACTTCCTCCACCATGCTTCACAGAAGAGGTGCCATAACACTTCCTGCACCATGCTTCACAGAAGAGTTGCCATAACGCTTCCTCCACCATGCTTCACAGAAGAGGTACCATAACACTTCCTCCACCATGCTTCACAGAAGAGGTGCCATAACACTTCCTCCACCATGCTTCACAGAAGAGGTGCCTTAACACTTCTAGCACCATGCTTCACAGAAGAGGTGCCATAACACTTCCTCCACCATGCTTCACAGAAGAGGTGCCATAACACTTCCTCCACCATGCTTCACAGAAGAGATGCCTTAACACTTCCTGCACCATGCTTCACAGAAGAGGTGCCTTAACACTTGCTGCACCATGCTTCACAGAAGATGTGGTATGCTTTGGATGATAAGCAGTTGCTCACCTTCTCATTACTCCTCCCTTCGCATCTTTCTTTTAAATCCCGGAGGGTTTATTTATCTAGGTAAGAATCTTGCGTGAAGTTTGCAACATCCTCCAAAATCAATCAAAATAGTCTCAATTGTTTGTGCTTTGTTTGTGCCAGTTTGTGCTGTTAAAATGTTAGTTTGTGCTGCTTAGGTATTTTATATATTAGACATTTCATTTTATGTCACCAGCCCCCAAACCCGCTCCAAACCAACTCAAAATAGGCTCAATCGTTTGTGTCGCTAAAATGTTGTTTGTGCTGCTATAGTTTTTGGTAGTCTAGACTCCTACTGGATAGTTCATGGCTTTTCTCTTTTCACCAGCCCTATAGCTCTGCTATACCGCTCCGGAAAAAATTAAGGGACGACTGCACCTTTTTCTTTCCTTTCCAAAAAAAGTTGAAAAGGAAGGATTTGAGTAGGGAACAGAAGGGTTAATTAAAAAAATACAGTTGCAAAAACAAAACTTTTACTGACCCAAACGAAGCACATAAGATTAAGCCTATTTTGAGTGAATTTGACCTATAACATATTATTAAATATCAAAAAGATGAAAGCAGCACAAAAATTATAACGTCTCAAACCAGCACAAACAATTTGCCCTAGTTTTGATTAGGTTGGGGACCATTTTTACGCCGGTAAAATACCTTTAATCGTTTGTGCTCCCTTTGTGCTGCTGTCATTTTTTAGATATTAGTCCTAAAGAACATTTTATAGATCATTCCGAGGTCACTCAGCCCTCCAACATGCTACAAATTCATTCAAAATATGCTCAATCGTTTGTGTTCCATTTGTGCCGGTTAAAATATAGTTTTTGCAACGTTCTTACGAAATCAGTTGACGTAATGACAGAGCTATAGTGGAAAGAGAGTGAAGCCAAGGCGCTATCCAGTAGAAAATGTGGTTATATCCGAAACTGCACCAGCACAAACGACTGAGACTATTTTGAGTCAACGAAATGTGTAACGGCACAAACCAGCACAAACAAACAAGACTTGTATGGCAATGACAGCAGCACAACTGGAGCAGAAGCGATTAAACGTATTGTACCTGTCCCCCACCCAGCGCAATCGTTTGTGCTGGTTTGTGCCGTAAAACATGTTTCTGCTGCTATAATTTTTTGATATTATATAATATTTTATTTGTCAAATTCACTCAAAATAGGCTCAATCATTTGTGCTCCTTTTGTGCCGATAAATTTTTGTTTTTGCGACTGCTTTACCGATAGTGACAGAGCTATAGTGGAAAGAGTAAAGCAAGTGCGCTATCCAGTGATAATGTAGCTATGTACCCAAAACTGTAGCAGCACAAACAAACCTTTCAGCGGCACAAACGGAGCATACATGATTGAGCCTATTTTGAGGGGCAGGTTGACACCTAAAATTAAATGTCTAATACAGAGGGGAGAACATATATTTGATACACTGCCGATTCTGCAGGTTTTCCTACTTACAAAGCATGTAGAGGTCTGTAATCAAAGGTAACCTTCAATTGTGAAAGACGGACAAAACAAAAATTCAGGAAATCACATTGTATGATTTTTAAATAATTAATTTGCATTTTATTGCATGACATAAGTAGCCTATTTGATCACCTACCAACCAGTAGGAATTCCGGCTCACACAGACGTGTTAGTTTGTCTTTAAGAAGCCCTTCTGTTCTCCACTCATTACCTGTATTAATTGCACCTGTTCAAACTCGTTACCTGTATAAAAGACACCTGTCTAGGCCAGTCTGAAGTTTGCCAATGACCATCTGGATGATCCAGAGGAGGAATGGAAGAAGGTCATGTGGTCTGATGAGACAAAAATAGAGCTTTTTGGTGTAAATTCCACTCGCCGTGTTTGGAGGAAGAAGAAGGATGAGTACAACCCCAAGAACACTATCCCAACTGTGAAGCATGGAGGTGGAAACATCATACTTTGGGGATGCTTTTCTGCAAAGGGGACAGGACCACTGCACCTTACTGAGGGGAGGATGGATGGGGCCATGTATCGCGAGATCTTGGCCAACAACCTCCTTCCCTCAGAAAGAGCATTGAAGATGGGTCGTGGCTGGGTCTTCCAGCATGACACTGACCCGAAACACACAGCCAGGGCAACTAAGGAGTGGCTCTGTAAGAAGCATCTCAAGGTCCTGGAGTGGCCTAGCTAGTCTCCAGACCTAACCCAATAGAAAATCTTTGGAGGGAGCTGAAAGTCTGTATTGCCCAGCGACAGCCCAGAAACCTGAAGGATCTGGAGAAGGTCTGTATGGAGGTAATTGCAAACAAAGGTTTTTCTACCAAATATTAAGTTCTGCTTTTCATAAGTATCAAATACTTATGTAATGCAATAAAATGCTAATCCATTACTTAAAAATCATACAGTGTGATTTTCCGGATTTTTGTTTTAGATTCCGTCACTCACAGTTGAAGAGTATTTATGATAACAATTACAGACTTCTACATGCTTTTTAAGTGGGAAAACCTCCAAAATCGGCAGTGTATCAAATACTTGTTCTCCCCACTGTATATAAAAAGCACAAATGAAACTTATAACAGCACAAATCAGCACAAACGAACAAATGAGTCTATTTTGACTCAATTTGGAGCATGTTGGGGGGCTGAGTGACGTAATCACCAATAGTTAAATGTCTAATATATATTATACCAATCAGCAGAAACTAACTAGAATATTTTCGTTGATTTCAGAGGATGTTGGGGGGCTGAGTGACCTCAGAATGACCTATAAAATATTCTTTAATATCTGTAAAATGATAGCAGCACAAATGAAAATGTTAACGGCACAAACCAGCACAAACGGAGCACCATCGATTGAGACTATTTTGCCGTTGAGTGGGGGGTCAACTTCACGAAGATCTTTAGGTAAACTCTAAATTTGAAAAACAAGTAATGCCTACCCTGTGTATTTAGCCAATGACAGGCATTCCAGATTTAGCACCACCCACAGGGGAAAATCTAAATATCAGGTGTTTTTTCTGACTTTAGTGCAGGAACGAGGAATAAAAAAAAAAACTTACGTTTTTCTGAATAAACAAATAAACGAAAAAAGGAGTTGTCTACTCATTATTTCGTTGTGCAAAGTAAATGAATAAATGAATGAACGAACGATATCTGGACCACAAACGAACCACAGACAAGACTTTTATGGGTGGATTTGGAATGCTGAGTGACCTTGGAATTATCTATAAAATATTTTTCAGGATTAATATCTAAAAAAATGACAGCAGCACAACTAAGGCAGAAGTGATTAAAGATATTTACCTGTGTAAAGATGGTCCCCCATCCAGCGCAAATCTACAGCAAAATAGGCTTAATCGTTCATGATGGTTTGTGCTGTAAACATTTTTTTTGTGCTGTTATCATTTCTTAGACATTAAATTATATTTTATAGGTAAAATTCACTCAAAATAGGCTCATCCATTTGTGCTCCTTTTGTGCCAATAAAGGTTTGTTTTTGCAACTGCTTTATTACCGATAGTGACAGAGCTATAGTGGAAAGAGAGTAAAGCCATTAGGAAACTGTAGCAGCACAAACAAACCTTTCAGCGGCACAAAGCATAAATGGTTGAGCCTATTTTGAGGCTGTTTGGGACAGTTTTCAGACAGTTAACCAAGCAAAAATACAAATATTTGTTAATATGATTAGAATTCCTTATATTGTAATATCATGTTGTTATAAACTATTTGTGTGACAATTCTTTTATTATTTATAATTCTTTTACAAATATGTTGTTAAACCCATGATTGAAATGTTAAATCTTTATTTTGCTACACTCACGGCGACGTTCAGAAGTTGCTCATGTGAATCACTCACCGTGGCGTAAGAAATGTTGACAACCTCTATAACGCCGTCTCTACACCACCATGACATTCTTGTGAGCAAGTTTTCACGTGTACACCGCCGCCTACATGACATCTGAAAACCTATGTAAAATTGCATAGAGAAACAGTCGTTAGATAGGCGATCACTAGCTTGGTTATCCATATCAGTAGCTAGCATCTCTGTGAATTTGGCAGACTCCACCCCCCATATCTCTGTGTATTTGGCAGAATCCACCACCCATAGGTAAAGGGTTGAGGAGCCATTGGGAGCAGACACCGCAGGCAGCCTCACAGCTCAGCCCCCGCTGGCGAAGAATATGGTAGATCACATGACCCGAGAGCACGTCACACGTAATGAACAAAAGATTTCCGAAGATGTGGTTCAGATAGATGTTAGGGGTCAGGATCCATGCTAGCAGAGGTGTGTAGCGGTAGGTTGATCTGTTATATGGAGACTGGCCCTGAAATTACATGAATAGAGAAATACACAGGTTATGTTATCAACACTGTTTGGTAA
The DNA here is from genome assembly GCF_011004845.1 of Esox lucius. Classification (NCBI taxonomy): domain Eukaryota; kingdom Metazoa; phylum Chordata; class Actinopteri; order Esociformes; family Esocidae; genus Esox; species Esox lucius. Next base: position 19,847,330 of record NC_047589.1, read on the forward strand.
AGTGTAGCTTTGCAGGAAGTATCAACACCCGGAATAGAAGGTAAATTCTAATGGTTCCAGACAAATTCTGTTTAAATTAAGATGTGAGCGGGAGTAAAGCAATGTTATCCCATTGATTCCTAACTAGTGGCCATTACAAGACTTTAAGTGAGTCCATTCAAAAGTAGGGATAAAACTCACACCAGGAAGGCCTAACGTTCAAATCTCTTATCAAAATGATCTGATAAAGTAAATCAACGTAACATACCTGCGTGATGAACCTCGCTGCGTCTGTGAACACGTGATAGTCAATATCAGTGTATTTTACTACTGTAGTTCTGGCCTGATAGACACCAAAACCGAACAAACCCAGTCATACAAAAAACTAGACTGTGAAAAGTACATGTTTCTTCATAAGACTGGACACAGGACTACACTTCCACTCTAGTCATGGGTACATTGTTTCTCTAACACGCTGGGTGGCGTTGTTGTGAATCACACACCAAATATTTTATCATTTTTGTCAATAAATCACACTGCAATTCAGATGATACCATGTACATATGAGACACACATTTGTTTGCATATATATTCTTTATTTACTGTATATAGTTCTTAAGTTGACTAAACCGCCAACATTGCAAGACAGTACCATTCCTAATTGCACTTCAGTGTGTTATAGGTGAATAGTAGAAAAACACAAGGCAAAAATAATTAGATACCCTTATTCTTCAAACCAAAATACACCACTAATACAACATTCTTTGGTTACATGTTGAATGCATATATTTATCAATTACAATTACAAGTATTGGCCCTCCCCATAACCTACTTTTTATAGTAAGTACAGTTTTTTTCCTGTCCCAGTAGATTGCAGGAGAAATGGCAAAACATTTCATACTGATGCTTAAAAGTAGTCTACAGCAAATGGATTTATGTTTGGGTGTGATGAATGTTAACACAAAATGGCAAAACAACGGGTAGGGACATAACCGACAACGTGGGCAATTTGTTACAGCTAGACAAGGGAATGGAAATGGTCTAACATCAGATATAGTTACTGCTGCTGCAATACATTATTTCAACACCCTCTCCTCCCTCCACATGGCATGTAGCTAAATGTCTAAGGGGAAGAGTAGCGGCCATAGAACAGAATGCTCTGGGTGGGGTTGTGGCGGATGAAGAAGAGGAAGGGGTGGTCAGCAATGAACGTGGGTGTTACCAGGGGCAGGGCACAGCCTAACATCATGATGGCGGCCGTAGCAGCTGCTGCCTCTGTGCCCTCCTCATTGACCTCCACAAAGGCCTTGTGCACCACCTTGGACAGAACCAGGTCGTTGTTTGGTGACATGCCTGAGAAGTCGCTCCTGGAGTGGTCGAAGGCATCTATCATGCCCATGCTGACCAGCGTGTCCTTCAAGTCCAGGTTCTCCTCCAGCTTGAATTTGGGCAGGCCCACCTGAACCTCCTCCAAGTACATCCTGTCTGGCTTGGTCCAATTCACAAAGTTGTCATAGGTCAGCTCCTTCTCCAGCTGTGTGGATCAAGACACCGATATTTAGTATAACTTGGAATGCTGAACATGAAGCAATACAGCTTAAAGGCTGTTTGACTCTGTTAACCTGGGAGCTTGTTGCAAAGAGTCCAATGTAATGAGAAATCTAAGCCTATAATGAAAACAAAATAATGTGGCTTAGGTTGGCCCAGTGGTATAAACCTCTGTGTCTGGTATATTTATTAAAATATACAGTAAAAACAAACCCATCCTGCTAATAACAGGGTAATAGGGAGTCCTACCTTCTCCAGTCCAGTGGTGCCATCCTCAATGTCATTAGGAAGCATGATGAGCATGCTCAGTTGTTTCCCTGCATAAGGCAACTCCAGAATCTGACAGTTGGCCTCTGGGATGAAGGTCAGGGGGAACTTGGCCTTCTGGTGCATCATTTTTACTGGCTTACGCTTATTCTGCACCCCAATTGTAAAGAAAAAAGCGTGCACTATTAAGAATAGAAAATGTCAGGCTTTTCCAGAAGAGTTGCTTAATGACTAGATGTTTATAGTGCCAACTAAGCACATTCAGGAAAAGCTACTTCACAGAACATGTCAGAACTAGTTTCTGCTAGTCAAGCTTATTGAGAAACCAACCTTGTTAAGTCTGAATTGGACATCTTTGGTGCTGGTATCCTTGAACTTCTTCTCCCAGTTGCCCTTGAAGTAGATGGCGTTAACCAAGACCAGTCTTGTCAAATCATCAACAATCCCCTTTGGCAACAGATCCTTGATTTTGTCTACAAATATAATGATCACAAATGAGGGAATTTATGGTAACATTGTAACAAGCAACATAAAAAACCAAAGTAAATACATCTTTGACGCGTGATGGATTTAAAATGTACACGAACAAAATAGATAATTCTTCATTAAGTCCCTTTGATTTTTATATTTAATTTCAGAATGTTAAGTATTAAGCTTGTCAGTAAAGAATATTCTGAACACACTGGGTTTTTATACATTTAGTTAATGCCATTGTGCACATTAGAGCTTTCCAGCATCTAGTCAGTCACCTGCGGTCTGCTTCTCCACCCAGGTGTTGATGTTCTGTCTAACAGTCTCTGCATTGGACTTGAAGTCTACAGCCTCCAACTCTGCATTGTAGTACTTTTTGGTGTTGTGGAGGAAAGTCTGTCACATTAACCAGGGACACTTTTGTTAAGAGTCAAAATCTTAGCTATAATATCCCCAATAACCTAATATTATATTGTCTATTCTACAAATGTACAGTGTAATGACATAAACAATAGAAAATCAGAGAACATTCTAGAATGGTGATTATGCCTGTATTTTTAGACTTTTGCATTAAGCCCTGTTCCAAAGAGTATCCTAAAATGTTTATATTCAGAAAATGCAGCATTAAGTACTTTTACCATAATAACTAATTCAGAATCAGAATCATGATGAGTAATACGATGTAAACTCAGATGCCCTCATACTCCGCCAACTGAGTAAATGAGAGCGATTTACCTCAACAAACTTGTAAGACTGATCTCCGTATAGACGATTTGCTAGACTCAGTTTGTAGGGGGCTCCTTTCTTGTTCAGTTCACCCATAAGTTTGCTGAAGCAAACATGGACATCATCCTTGGCTTTGTGGAGGTGCAGGGTCTACAGACAAAACCAGATGGGTTGTTGTAACATTTTCCTGTGGCATTCAAGACATGCAAAACAAGACCCAAAACAAAAAGCCTTTGTTTTCCAAGTATTTTTGTTTTAGCTTGTAGGCTCTATTCCCCACATTCTCGTATAAAAAACATGTTCTAAGAAAGACAAGTACATTGGAAGCTGGTGCTTTTGTACACTGAACAAAATTATAAACGCAACACTTTTGTTTTTGCCCACATATTTCATGAGCTGAACTCAAAGATCTAAGACTATCTCTATGTACACAAAAGGCCTATTTCTCTCTAATATTGTTCAAAAATCTGTCTAAATCTGTGTTAGTGAGCACTTCTCCTTTGCCGAGATAATCCATCCACCTCACAGGTGTGGCATATCAAGATGCTGATTAGACAGCATGATTATTGCACAGGTGTGGCTTAGGCTGGCCACAATAAAAGGCCACTCTAAAATGTGGACAGGTTCCACTCAGAACAGGCCTCGCCATAGTCGACCAAAGAAGTTGAGTGCACGTGCTTAGCGTCATATCCAGAGGTTGTCTTTAGGAAATAGACGTATGAGTGCTGCCAGCATTGCTGCAGAGGTTGAAGGGGTGGGGGGTCAGCCTGTCAGTGCTCAGACCATTTGCCACACACTGCATTAAATTGGTCTGCATGGGTGTCGTCCCAGAAGGAAGCCTCTTCTAAAGATGATGCACAAGAAAACCCGCAAACAGTTAGCTGAAGACAAGCAGACAAAGGACATGGATTACTTGAACCCTGTTCTGTGGTCTGATGAGACCAAGATACATGTATTTGATTCAGATGGTGTCAAGCATGTGTGGCGGAAACCAGGTCAGGAGTAGAAAGACAATTGTGTCTTGCCTACAGTCAAGCATGGTGGTGTCAGTGTCATGGTCTGGGGCTGCATGAGTGCTGCCGGCACTGGGGAGCTACATTTCCTTGAGGGAACCATGAATGCCAACATGTACTGTGACATACTGAAGCAGAGCATGATCCCCTCCCTTCAGAGACTGGGCCGCAGGGCAGTATTCCAACATGATAACGACCCCAAACACACCTCCAAGACAACCACTGCCTTGCAAAAGAAGCTGAGGGTAAAGGTGATGGACTGGCCAAGCATGTTTCCAGATCTAAACCCTATTGAGCATTTGTGGGGCATCCTCAAATGGAAGGTGGAGGAGCGCAAGGTCTCTAACATCCACCAGCTCTGAGATGTTGTCATGGACGAGTGGAAGAGGACTCCAGTGGCAAACTGTGAAGCTCTGGTTAACTCCATGCCCAAGAGGGTTGAGGCAATGCTGGAAAATGATGGTGGCCACACAAAATATTCACACTTTGGGCCCAATTTGGACATTTTCACTTTAGACATTAAACCACTGTGTGTTGTGTTATTTTGAGAGGACAGCACATTTACACTGTTATACAAGCTGTACACTCACTACTTTACATTGTAGCAAAGTGTCATTTCTTCAGTGTTGTCACCTGAACAAATATAATCAAATATTTAGAAAATGTGAGGGGTGTACTCACTTCTGTGAGATACTGTATATATTAACAACACAATTTGTATTTTCCTGCCTGACTATATGCTATTGCCTAACACAGGAAGGGGAAGCCTGGAGCCTGATAAGAGATGTCACTAGTTAATATAGCGTGATGACAATTTCATTTCAATTTTAATTCAGTGGATTAAAGGAGTTTAAATGCTACTTACATTACAGACAGGGTACTATGACAGACACTGAACAATACATTATTAAAACTTTGTTAACACTGATCTGTCCATCCCAAACTATGCTATCAAATATATTTTATATGTCTGTGAGAATAAAAAGGAAAGGTGGTTTGCTATTTGAGGAAGTGAACCATCTTTAAGAATTAGATAAGGGTAATATATCTGCATCTATTCATTCCGGTACTATGTTGTATGTGTATAGTGAACATGACAATGTCACCGCTATTTAGACAAGATGATTATGTTTGACTATCAGCTGTTCCCATGAGAGCACCGAAAATGAATCACACTCACCTTTGACATCTGAGTCGTGGTGTTACCCCTGGCCCCCAGAGACACCATGGCCAGAGCAGAGGAGATGCTGAGGGGGGAGTAGAAGACATTGCCCGTTTTTTTTTTTCTCTGTGATCTTCTTGAACAGATCCAGGGAGAAGTTGGTGTTGGCCACAGACACAGATGACATTTTAAATGGTAGGAGATGCAGGCAGGAGCTTTGGAAGAAAGGTTTATACGTTTAGTATCAAAAATAAAGAATGGATTCTACTGATTTAGTATGAAAACCACTGAGCAACTCAATTGCTATGTTAAGTCGAATAAAATAGATTAAGAATATATCATTTAGCAAGAACATTGAGCTACAAATGATCTAGCTCCCGTACATATTAAATTGTAATAAATATCCTGCAAAGTGCATAGCTACATTTTTGGTGTTGTCCAGGTACAGCAAAAAAGTTAATCAAACTCGTATGCTTAGTAAATTAATAACCAATTAAAAAGTAGGTAAACGTGGCATTATCAACTTTAACAGTCTAATTCATTAGGAAATGGTAACATAAATTACGTTTCCCGAGTTTGAAAAAGGTTACGTTGTTTACAGCAACTCACCATGAATGGTTTGTCCAATTCAAGTAGTACTATCTTCAGACCGATGTCTCCACTTCGCAGGTAGTGGTCTAGATAACCTGTTTTAACAAACCACCTACAGAAGACAACCCAGAAATGAGTCACGCCCTGCCCTGCCCTGCCCGGCCCTGTCACCTGTCGTTTCCGCATTCTCATCCACTGACCAATATGGCAACTTCACAGGGCTAAAACTGCAACATTGTCAAAGGCAGAGCTTTAATGGGTGCGAGGGATCAGTCTTGTCGTTGAAAACAATGATCGCATGCAGAATCAATTTATATTATGAATGTTGTAAATTTTCTATATACTATTTAGTTAAGAGAATACTTACGTTTTCATTGAAGTGATACAAATCTGAAAATGGTTTATGATTCTCAGATTCGATAAAGCATTTTAGGATCGACCGATCCGTTGGGGCGTCAGATATTGCCCTCTGAAGATCTAATCTGTGGAAGATAACTAGGTAAAATATCACACAGCAGTAGACGCCTACGCGGATCCGCATCCAAGTCGCGAAACCCGCGTGACTGTCACATTCGTTTTGGCACCGCCCAGAGGATCCGCTCCGCCTCCGGGCAGCGCGGTGAATTCTAATGTCCCACACTGGACCCGTGTCGGATCCGCTCCGCCTCCAGGAAGCGCGGTGAATTCTACTGTCCGACACTGGATCCGTGTCGGATCCGCAGAAGTGGACGCGCCTTTACTGTAAAGGTTGAACTACAACCTCTTGGTGTGCTCTTGCTACGCCGAGACAAGAGTCTTATCAGTGGAGATTTTCTTTCCTGGGACACGGTTGCGCTGAGCTATCTGAGTAAGTGTATTGATTTATTGCGACATATCCATATGTAGCTTATGCTATGTTAGCAGCATGTAGCTGCTAGCTAGCATGCTGCTAGGCGCGATTGCATCATTTCGCAAGTATTGATAATGCCTATATATAGCTATATGTTTGAGTTCACGTTTGCGATGCAAACCTATAGCTGATAAATTGGCACTGGTATTTCAGTCAATGAAGTGGGGTCAATATTACAGTCAGTGAAGCACTTGTCTGCTATGATAGCTAGCAGGTACAATTTTAGCATGTTTAGTTTCTAGCTAGCTTGTATTAAGTTTGCATTTTGTCAAGTTTGGTCTCATGTGTAGTGTCTATCTGCCATCCTCTTTATAATGAAAATCAAGCTTCGGCATTTTAATCACTGTTTAAGTCGGTTCAGACAACTAATGGGTATTGGCGCCTGTTTGAACGTCAAGAAGTACGGGCTTTTCTGCTAATTGTTGCTACCGAACATTACTTTGAAACCATTCAGCAAATACACAGTACATATGGAGATTTAACATCACCGCTCATTTTACACACAGCCCTGAACAGGCCTGTCCTGATCCGCCTTTTCCCAGTGGTTAGATTCTGTCAGTGAGTGACAATCTCCCTCGTGGAGATGCTAATTTCCGGCACAGTCTTGGGCAAGACAGTGGCATACCTGTATTTGTGCGTAAGAGCGCAACTACGGTCGAAATTTGGGGGTTGGAATCACAGTGGATTGTCATGTTATCGAAGTAAATGCACGCAAATGTATTGGCTGCCTGGTGGTTGTGATAGCTTCGCTCGCGTACATTTGTCTTGGCTCTCCATAATAATAATAAACACTGATGGAATGCAGTTGTGGTTTGTAAATGACCATGTGAGTTGTATTTTAATTTAGTGTTGCTTTTGGAATGGTTAATCTAACACTAAGGTCTCTGCTGCAACATATAGCTTGAATGTTAAGTTGCTTTGGATAAAAGCATCTGCTAACTGACGTAATGTAATGTTAACCAGGGCTGTAGTAGAGACTAAACGCAAGTAAATGGAGTTTACCCACCGCTCAAATGTCAGAAATAGAGTTTATCCATCTGTTAAGAGTTTACCTCCAAATAGAATCTATGTAGGACCCTACCAAACTTAAAATACTGATTTATCCACATACAATTGTGCTCTGATCAAAAACCATTTAATACCACTGATATTGTTTGAACATTTTGGATGTCTTTTTTAAACATCCGATAGCGAAAGGTGTGGCAAACCTTACCCTGATCACAAATTCATAGTTTACCCACCTCTTATTTTAACCACCGCAACCCTGTTTATAACTTTATAATAATTTATAGTCATGTTTCTTTTTTAATTTAATCTCCTTAATACCTATCTCATATTGTATTGTGTAAGCATACTTGGCTTTGGATGCCACATACCATAATCATATCTGTCTGTTTGATTACAGGTGCTGTGAGGAAAAACACTGACACGGTCAGCCACGGACGCAGAGGTCACCAAGCACGCAATCAGGTGGTTCAACCTGGCAGCGGATCGGGCAACGAGGAGACGTGTACCGCCTCAAGCCACACAAACGGAGTAATAGGAGAAATAAGCAATAAACAATATTTTTATTGAACTTCTTGTCGTTCACCAGTTATTAATTTTCTGATATTTTAGCTGTGCATTTCATTGAAGTTTTGGCCTAATGGATAAAATATTTTATGTCTGCACCGACCTAGGCCTATAAAGCACTAAATTAGGTTTTGACCACAAAATGATTGTAAAGCAGCTTAGCCAACGTAGGCTACTTAACAAAAACAGAATAGAAAAAACTTGTAACTTTCCATAAATGTAAATGACAATTTTATATTTCCATTAAGTAGTGATTACTTTTGTACAGTGAATTGATGTCTTGACTTGAACCTTTTCTGTTAGGCCTATTGACAATATTGTTCGGTTAAAAATACAAGGCAATGCAGATTTAAGATTAGGTCTATATTGCTGGAGTAACCTAGACTAGGCCTAGTGATAGAAATCCTATGGTTTAGTTTATCCTATTTTTATCCTACAGCAAGAACAGTCCTAGGGATTTTGAAAATGAGAAAAACAGGTCCAAAACGGACCCGGGCCAGATGAGCCAGGAATTTTATGAGGCCGTTACGGGTCAGTGGCGGATGTATGTATCAATTAGCGGGTCCCAAATGGACCCGCCGCGGAGGCAAGGTTTTAATCGCGGATGCCGAACAGATGCAGCGCGGAGCCGCGGCGGGTCCGCGATCCGCCTTCGTTGCGGATCCGTCACTGAGCTCTAACAGACACCGATACAGTTCCGCTTCGCGAGTCCGTTCCGAAAGCCGCAATACCTCCGCAGCGGTTCCACCATGGAGTCCTTTTGCTGTGTGGGATAGGGTGACTAGGTAGCTAGATTATTTTAGCTCAATGTTCTAGCTATATTAGGGTGACCAGACGACTGCGGTGAGGTAGAGTAGTTTTCCCTGAAGCTATATTGGTTGGTAATTTTGATTTTGATTATTTATTTACATTTACATAAATAACTGACGTTTTTAACATTATCATGACCAGATAATGGTGCACTTTTAAGACGGTGCCTAAACCCTTGCATCGTAGGAAAGCAGTTTAACATGAAAGATTAACATGAAACCGAAATGGAAAAACAAGTATTGCTTGTTCGCTATCGCCAGCAGATTCCGAATATGTAATTGCAAAGTATTGTATATAAAGCTAACTTCACCGCAGTGACCAGACGTCTCGGTTTGTCCGGGACTGTCCCGGTTTGTATGTCGAATACATTGAACTTAATTCAAAATTTCAGGCATCAAAATGTATTTCACCTTTTATTCTGAAATGTATTTAAAAATGTATAATACATGTAACTATATTTAAAATACATTTCAGCTATTATTTCGAAATGTATTTGAAAATGTATAAATACATTTCAGTTTTGTCCAAATGTATTTCACCGTCAACAATGCTCTCATTACATTATAGAAAATACATTACAAAATGTATTTTGAAGCACATATTAAAATGCATCTTCCAGGTCCTGTGAAAGTAAAATTATGAAATGTAATTACCGACGTATTGATTATATCACTTTTAGGTGTTGAAACACCTTTTATAGATGTGTACATTACCTAAATACATTTAATCTTACTCACAAGTATAGTCCAACATACTAAGGTGTACTTAATACCACTACTTGCCTCCACTGTGAAGCACGTATGATGAACAACACGCGTGCATAAGCGCATAAATGTGTGTGTGCATTAACCTGTTGTTACAAGGGTCCAGGTTTGGGGGATTGAAAAACTTTGTTCTGTAATACCGCTCTTTTATTTTGTTCTCGAAATATAACAGTGGCCTACCATATTCTTCCAGGAAAATGTCTACACATTGTACTTTTTTAGGAAATGTAGTAATTATTTTAAATCATTATCTGAAGCTTTATTATAGCCTAAATGTTGTGAAAATGATGTGCTTTCATATCATGTCAATATTAACTAAAATATCAAAAAATGACATTTATGCTTTGTTTTATCCAAAGCGACTTGCAAGTGAGGCTGAGAACAATCTTACACAATAACAAACTTCTGTATTGTGTCAACTAAAACACCTACAAAATAACTGAACTCCAATAATAATAATATATACATTATTATTATTGGCTCGCATTCATGGAAATATCAAAAATAAATACTGTATATATTAAATACATAATGTTACATAGATGTAATACATAACACACGCAGTAATTAGAGGCTATACACTCACCTAAAGGATTATTAGGAACACCATACTAATACTGTGTTTGACCCCCTTTCGCCTTCAGAACTGCCTTAATTCTTCGTGGCATTGATTCAACAAGGTGCTGAAAGCATTCTTTAGATATTTTATGCCCATATTGATAGGATAGCATCTTGCAGTTGATGGAGATTTGTGGGATGCACATCCAGGGCATGAAGCTCCCGTTCCACCACATCCCAAAGATGCTCTATTGGGTTGAGATCTGGTGACTGTGGGGGGCATTTCAGTACAGTGAACTCATTGTCATGTTTAAGAAACCAATTTGAAATTATTCAAGCTTTGTGACATGGTGCATTATCCTGCTGGAAGTAGCCATCAGAGGATGGGTACATGGTGGTCATAAAGGGATGGACATGGTCAGAAACAATGCTCAGGTAGGCCGTGGCATTTAAACGATGCCCAACTGGCACTAATGGGCCTAAAGTGTGCCAAGAAAACATCCCCCACACCATTACACCACCACCAGCCTGCACAGTGGTAACAAGGCATGATGGATCCATGTTCTCATTCTGTTTACGCCAAATTCTGACTCTACCATCTGAATGTCTCAACAGATATCGAGACTCATCAGACCAGGCAACATTTTTCCAGTCTTGAACAGTCCAATTTTGGTGAGCTTGTGCAAATTGTAGCCTCTTTTTCCTATTTGTAGTGGAGATGAGTGGTACCCGGTGGGGTCTTCTGCTGTTGTAGCCCATCCGCCTCAAGGTTGTGCGTGTTGTGGCTTCACAAATGCTTTGCTGCATACCTCGGTTATAACGAGTGGTTATTTCAGTCAAAGTTTCTCTTCTATCAGCTTGAATCAGTCGGCCCATTCTCCTCTGACCTCTAGCATCAACAAGGCATTGTCAACCACAGGACTGCCGCATACTGGATGTTTTTCCCTTTTCACACCATACTTTGTAAACCCTAGCAATGGTTGTGCGTGAAAATAATAATCAGATTTCACTGATGTGCATCAGGAGAAATAAACAAAGGCTATAAAACATATGCCTTGGCATCCAGTCCCCTAGAAATGTCTAAAGGAAATTGTTATTTAGAGAACAGTGTTATCATAATATTGCTAATGATAGTATAGCATATTTTCTGAAACCACTGATGCTCCAAAGAGTGACAACTAGTGTCCCAACTCAAATTTCAAAATACTGGATGGAGGACCAGCAGTTAAGCACATTATTATATTGGGAGAGTGTCACTGCTGCAATAACATTTGACTCTAGTTTTGTTTCAGGGCTGTTTCAGTGCACTTGAAAGACTTCAGAATTCCTGGTAGATATAGTGCATATTGCCAAAAATAAAAACAAAATAAAAACACAGCAGCATTTAACTTTGACGTGACAGACATGATGATTAAGAACATGTTACTATGCGTTTCACATTATATCAAGTGGAAAATGCTTTAAGAAACATTTTCTGATATTTCAAGATTCCTTAACATTAAGAAATCAAAAATAGGTTGTACATTCTAAAACACTGTAGCGAATTTGTGAAATATCAGGCACAAGTATTCAGGACCCTCCTTGCACACAAAAATGTAAATAAAAGAAATGACAAGGACAGAGAAACATTGAGTCCACTCGATACTTAGAGGTCTCTCAGAGTGCTCAAAACAAGATGGAGGAACTAGGAGGCATGTTCAATCTGTGTTGTCTAGTGTGTCGGTAGTGTGGGAGGCAGCGTACTTCAGACGAAAGCCACCTGAAAAACAGAGAGGGGACTGTGTCAGTGAAACAAAAAGAAAGAAAAGAAATGGGAAAGGACTGAAAACAAGCAAAAAGACAAGGATCCACTGAGAGGACTACAAATTCCCAACCTGCACCTAAGCGCTTTCCTCTGGGTGACATCTCATTGGCTGTGTTTTTCTTTTTCTTTATTTGTTTTAATTTTTAACTGTATTGTTTTTGTCTTAGCCCTGCTAAGAGAGGGTTTGAGAGAAACATGTCCACAGTTCTCCTGAGATGAAAGAGCCCTTAACAGCAGCTCCTGGCTGCTACAGAGGGAAGTGAGCTGGAAGATGGGCGGCACGCCGAACACCTGCCTCAGCGCCATCTAGTTTTGCATTTTGCTAGTGTCCTTGTCACTACTTGTAGTATGAGGCGGTACCTGCAGCCCATTCAGGTTTCACAGGCAGTCCGCCTCCTCCAGGATGGCACATCCATACGTGCTGGCGCAAGAATGTTTGCTGTGTCTCCCAGTACAGTCTAGCATGGAGGAGATACCAGGTGACAAGTCTTCACACGAGGAGAGCTGGACAGGGCCGTAGAAGGGCATCAGCCCAGCAGCGGGACCAGCATCTGCTCCTTTGTGCGAGGAGGAATAGGAGGAGCACTGCCAGAGCCCTACAAAATGACCTCCAGCGCGCTACTGGTGTAGATGTTTTTGACCAACCTGTCAGAAACAGATTCCATGAGGGTGGCATGAGGGCCTGACATCCTCTGTGCTCACAGTCCAGCACCATGCAGCTTAGTTGGCATTTTCCAGAGAACACCAGAATTGGCAGTTCTGCTATTGGTGTCCCGTTCTCTTAACAGATGAGAGCATGTTCACACTGAGCCCATGTGACAGATGTGAAAGACTGGAGATGCCGTGGTGAAAGTGATGCTGCCAGCAACATCATCCAGCATGACCAGTTTGGCTGTGGGTCAGTGATGATCTGGGGAGGCATATTCTTGGAGGGTCACACAGACTTCCATACAAGGGCGAAGGAGTGAGTTTTGTATTGAGGGGGACATTAAAAATGTTTGCAAAATGTTCTTATTATTGTGGGTGGGGACCAATTTATCTGCTTCTCCAGAGCTGAATCCAATTGAGATCCCCCAGGACACCATCCGCCATCTCATCAGGAGCATGCCCACAATGTCGACGTGAGTGCCTACAGGCACGTGGGGACCATACACACTACTGAGTCACATTAAGAGTTGCTGTGATGAAATTCACACAATGTGGAACTGCCTGCGATTTCAACTGTTCACTTAGATTTTCGGTGTGAGTTTAAATCCAGACCTCAATCGGTTGGTGATTTTGGTTCCCATTGACCATTGTTACCTAATTTTTTTCAACAAATTATGCAATGTACAATGAACATTTTGATCTTCATATTTTGTTCATCGAGACCCGATGTGTGATTTGAATTTTCCCTTAATTTTTTTTAGCAATGTGCTTTCACCATATTTTGCTTATTTAATGGCAGAGAAAGTGAAAAAGATTGGAGTGGAGCTGAAATAATATTGCTAATAATTATGAAACCCACAAACAAGATGTAAATTCAACAAGTACTTGAATTATCAGAGAGGGGAAGATGAACTGACAATAGTAAGATTTGCATGAAGGCATACCTGTGATGTTGTTCAGTGGAAGTCAGCTCTTTTCTTTACAATTTCAAACTGACTAATTGCCAGTAGTGTGACTACATGTTCATTGCGCAAACTACAAACAGTAAAAACACACTGAACCCCCAGGGGATTGGGGTTTCCACAGTTTTATTTTCCCAGAGATCTCTATTCTCTCCACCTTATTATTTCAGGGCCCTGGAAAATAGCACATTTTGTACTTTACTGTCAGCACTGGGGAGCAGCAAGGATACGTTTTCTCACCACATTGCTACTCATTTGATTGGAGAATAGAGATGGTACTAACAATAATGTCAACCTACTAAGAGAACAGGGCTGAGGGACAAAAATATGCACATTTTACTGTAGTCATTTAGGTGCAAAATGTAAATGTTTGGTCATGTAATCATAGAAACCTTGTTTGGGAAACGAGCATCTGCTAAATGGCTTTACTGCAAGACACAATTGCAATGCACAACAATGGTCTTGTTCAGGGATGGAGACCATTAAAATAATACACAGTTTTTCTCAAGTGTTAAACTTCACATAACATATTTGTCCTTTTGTTACATATTTCACTTCTGTAAGATTCAATCTCAATGCCAAATGGATCACTGACATCCTGACCAACCATGTATTTTCACCATAGTATGCTTTATTGACAGCAAAGAGAAAGTGGAAAAGATGGGGAAGTGCTAAAATAATAATAATAAATATGGAAACCAAGCTCCAGCAGCATGTGTACCAGAGGAAGGCGCTTACATCACTGGACAAACCTAAGCCAAGTGATGCTATGTGTGACAACTGCGACCTCTGCTGGTTCACCTCCCCCTGCAGCGGGCGGGCCCCAGCGGTCGACGTCACCGGCTTTCTGACACCACCGTCTCATCATACATTTCACCTGTGTCTCGTTTAATGCACCTGTTCCTCATCATCGCTGTTTCCCCCGGTATATATGTTCCCTCTGCTCCCCCTGTCTTTGTGTGTAATTGTCTCTAGCTACTATAGAGCTGTACGATGCTTTGTTAAAGCTTATGCTATATACTTTCGCTGGGATACAATTAAACAATCCTTCCACCACGCCTTCTCCGGTTCCTCCTTGCTCCTCTAAACCCCGAAGCCGTGACACTATGGTTACGTTAGCCTATTGCAACATCTTCTCTGACGTGTTTTCATCTCTTCCAAATACAATCCATCCCTGTTTGACACAGTTTAACTTTCTTTGTAAATTTCACAATATTGGAGTTTCGCAATAAGAACAGATTAATATTACAAAAACCCAACCAGTTAAATCTAATTGAAACATCCAAAAGCCAATGTACAATGTTAGTGTTTCACGTAATATCTTTGTTGGAATATCACAATAGAATCTGTCAGTTTCAACATTACAGCTTTATATACAACATTTAGAAAATGCATTGCAATAACAAGTCATCAAGTTGGCTACCATTATTCTAATGTTTTCATTTGATCACTTACATCCAAGGAATTGCGTTCAATAACATGTTGGGATGTCACTCTGCTTTCAGTCTTTTCACAATGTGCGATGGTTTGTAATGGCTAATTATTTGCACCATAATAAATGAGTTAATTATCAGGAATAGCAGTCCAGCCAGCCAGATAAGAAGAAATGTGTTGTAGCCCTCAAACTCCAGGTAGTATGCTGGGGCCAACCATATACCCTGAAACATAGGAGACAGCAAAACCATTTCCTAAATACGTAGGAAGTATTTTGTATAACACTTAGTATACAAACATGAATATGTCTATTTACAGCTGCTCAAACACTATGACCAATTTTCAACATTATTTGGCCACATGGTAAATTAGTAAAAAACACTATGAAAAACTTCAGATTTTACACTCAGGATGACAACAATCTAACTTTTCTTAGTTAAATTCTAATTAAAATGTTTTGAATTACATGTTGTTTGCTTAATAAATGACATTGGCTATATTTCTATATTTTTTTCCTACTGGACTTTTGTCATACCTACAAATGTGTAGTTCATGTAGGCTGTTGAAGTAAAAAAAAAAAATCTACATAACATTTTTTCTCAAATAAAGGTAGATATATAAAAAAGTAATACCTACCTTTCCAGCGAACCAGAGAGCCAGCAGTCCTAATCCTTTTTTTGGTGACATGGTGAGATGAGGCTAGACGGCAGGAAGCAGACAAAGAAACCAGAGGAAGTACTGCAAAAAACATACTATTAACATTGTAGCTTCCCTACATGCTATTAAACACCATTTTCATGACACAGATTTGGTGGGGGTAATATTTATCTTTTTTTACCATCTATGTAACAATATCAACATTTTTGGATTTAATCTTATGGATAAACATGGCTAGCAATAAAGACATAGCAAAACATAAGAACGTGGTACAGATCGATGAGGTTCACAGTTAATACAAGAGCTCTATTTCACAAAAATTCTAAACAGACCAGCTATGCTAGTTTGCTAAACCAACAGTCCAATCAATCGGTACATTTCTTCAAACACTTCCTGATGGAATTATGACATCTTCCTAATCAGGGCATCTTAAACCTTGACATTCACCTGTGAGCTGCAGACTTTATTGAAGGAAACAAAGATGGATGTGTGGAGGAACCAGCAGAGGGCAAGGTCTCTGTGGAAGGCCAGAGAGACCAGGAGCAGTAGCAAAGCATGGGGCAGGAAGGCAGCAAGGCCAAGGTACAGGCTCCAGGGGCTTTCTGCTGTCAAGTACAGCATGTAGAAGTAGGGGGAGAAGTTGTGACGTATGTCCCTCTGTGTCAGGTGGTAAAGATACGTCTCCTGGAGGAAGTCCCAGCCATACCTGGTTAAAAACATTCAAACGGTTAAGATGGTAACATGGTTTACCATTACAAAATAGACATTGAAATAACAGATAACAAAATAACAAAAATACATGTGCCAAAGTAACTAAAAGCAATTGCATTCATATAAACTGATCAGCCATAACATTATGACCACTGACAGGTGAAGTGAATAACACTGATAATCTCATTATCATGGCACCTGTCAGAGGGTGGGATATATTAGGCAGCAAGTGAACCTTCTGTCATTAAAGTTGATTTGTTAGAAGCAGGAAAAATGGGCAAACATAAGGATCCAAAATGGTGATGAAGAGACAAATTGTGATGGCTAGACAACTGGGTCAGAGCATCTCCAAAACTGCAGTGTTCCCGGTCTGCAGTGGTCAGTATCTATCAAAAGTGGTGCAGAAAAGGAAAAGCGGTCATGGGCAGCCAAAACACATTTGATGCACGTGGGGAGCGAAGGCTGGCCTGTGTGGTCCAATCCAACAGACGAGCTACTGTAGTTCAAATTGCTAAAAAAGTGAATTCTGGTACTAATAGAAAGGTGTCAGAACACACAGTGAATCGCAATTTGTTGCGTATGGGGCTCCGTAGCCGCAAACCAGAGAGGGTGCCCATGCTGACCCCTGTAACTGCTGAAAGCGCTCACATTGGGCACGTGAGCATCAGAACTGGACCACGGAGCAATGGAAGAAGGTGGTTACAGGCCGGACATAGGTTACCGGGTAGATCTTCATATGGACGGCCAAGCTGTATAACACGGCCGCTGTAACAAGACGATTAAGCTCCAGACAGAGCAGAGTGGCCAGCACAAGGACGGCCAGGACCGACTCGCCGTTGCCTCGGCTGGACACCCCGGCTGGTAAATATGAGGGGTGGAGTCTGCTTGCTCTCACCTACCGTCAGCTTGCTTTCATTTACCGTCACCGTGAGTGAATCTCTTAGGCTTAACGTCGTGGTCAGTGATTCTCTTTGGCTTTACCGTGAGTGAATCTCTTATCTTTTATGTCGTAAATATTTGACAGTATATCACTAGATAATCCCCCTCCACATACAGGTGCTGGTCATAAAATTAGAATATCCTCAAAAATGTGATTTATTTCAGTAATTCCATTTAAAAAGTGAAACTTGTATAATTTATACATTCATTCCACACAGACTGAAATATTTCAAAGTGTTTATTTATTAATATTTTTATGATTATAACTGTGAACTAATAAAAACCCCAAATTCAGTTTCTCAGAAAATTTGAATATTACTTAAGACCAATACAAAAAAAGGATTTTTAGAAATGTTGGCCAACTAAAAAGTATGAACATGAAAAGTATGAGCATATACAGCATTCAGTACTTAGTTGGGGCTCCTTTTACCTGAATTACTGCAGCAATGCGGCATGGCATGGAGTTGATCAGTCTGTGGCACTGCTCAGGTGTTATGAGAGCCCAGGTTGCTCTGATAGTGGCCTTCAGCTCTTCTGCATTGTTGGTTCTTGCGTATCGCATCTTCCTCTTCACAATACCCCATAGATTTTCTATAGGGTAAGGTCCGGCGAGATTGCTGGCCAATTAAGAACAGGGATACCATGGTCCTTAAACCAGGTACTGGTAGCTTTGGCACTGTGTGCAGGTGCCAAGTCCTGTTGGAAAATGAAACTTCCTGGTAGACGGCTTCGTTGACCGTGGACCTCAGAAAACACAGTGGACCAACACCAGCAGATGACATGGCAACCCAAACCGTCACTGACTGTGGAAACTTTACACTGGACTTCAAGCAACGTGGATTCTGTGCCTCTCCTCTCTTCCTCCAGACTCTGGGACCTTGATTTCCAAAGGAAATGCAAAATGTACTTTTAGCAGAGAACATAACTTTGAACCACTCAGCAGCAGTCCAGTCCTTTTTGTCTTCAGCCCAGGCGAGACACTTCTGACGCTGTGTCTTGTTCAAGAGTGGCTTGACACAAGGAATGCGACAGCTGAAACCCATGTCTTGCATATGTCTGTGGGTGGTGGTTCTTGAAGCACTGACTCCAGCTGCAGTCCACTCTTTGTGAATCTCCCCCACATTTTTGAATGGGTTTTGTTTCACAATCCTCTCCAGGGTGCAGTTAGCCTATTGCTTGTACACTTCTTTGTACCACATCTTTTCCTTCCCTTCGCCTCTCTATTAATGTGCTTGGACACAGAGCTCTGTGAACAGTCAGCCTCTTTAGCTATGACCTTTTGTGTCTTGCACTCCTTGTGCAAGGTGTCAATGGTCATCTTTTGGACAGCTGTCAAGAGAGCAGTCTTCCCCATGATTGTGTTGCCTACTGAACTAGACTGAGAGACCATTTAAAGGCCTTTGCAGGTGTTTTGAGTTAATTAGCTTAGGTGTCTTCAATATTGAATCTTTTCACAATATTCAAATTTTCAGAGATACTGAATTTGGGGTTTTCATTAGTTGTCAGTTATAATCAGTATCTAGGGGTCTTGTTCACGAGTGAGGGAAGGATGGAACGGGAGATTGACAGACGGATCGGTGCAGCTTCTGCAGTAATGCGGTCGATGTATCGGTCTGTCGTGGTGAAGAAAGAGCTGAGCCGCAAGGCGAAGCTCTCGATTTACCGGTCAATCTACGTTCCTACTCTCACCTATGGTCATGAGCTTTGGGTCATGACCGAAAGGACAAGATCCCGGATACAGGCGGCCGAAATGAGCTTTCTCCGCAGGGTGGCCGGGCGATCCCTTAGAGATAGGGTGAGAAGCTCGGTCACCCGGGAGGAGCTCAGAGTAGAGCCGCTGCTCCTCCACATCGAGAGGGGTCAGCTGAGGTGGCTTGGGCATCTGTTTCGGATGCCTCCGGAACGCCTTCCTGGGAAGGTGTTCCGGTCCCGTCCCACTGGGAGGAGACCCCGGGGAAGACCTAGGACACGCTGGAGGGATTGTGTCTCCCGGCTGGCCTGGGAACGCCTCGGTGTCCCCACGGAAGAGCTGGACGAAGTGTCTGGGGAGAGGGAAGTCTGGGCATCCCTGCTTAGACTGCTGCCCCCGTGACCCGGCCCCGGATAAGCGGAAGAAGATGCCATGCCACTTGAAATATATCAGTCTGTGTGAAATGAATGAATAAATTATACAAGTTTCACTTTTTTAATGGAATTACTGAAATAAATCTACTTTTTGATGATATTCTAATTTCATGACCAGCACCTTTATGTGGAAGAAACCTCCTACAGTTCCTGCTTATTCTTGGTGCCTTTTTCTTTCAGGTTTGTCTCCAGCAAAAAAGTCCATGCAGGTCAGGTGATTCACAGGTGCTTTTTTTTCAACAGTCACATCATTGGCAACCATACATGCCCGTGCCATAACACTTCCTCCACCACGCTTCATAGAAGAGGTGCCATAACACTTCCTCCACCATGCTTCACAGAAGAGGTGCCATAACACTTCCTCCACCATGCTTCACAGAAGAGGTGCCATAACACTTCTTCCACCATGCTTCACAGAAAAGTTTATTTTTATTTAACCTTTATTTAACCAGGTAAGCTGATTGAGAACAGATCTTGGCCAGGTTGCAATGGCACAGAAACTGCACCAGCACAAACGACTGAGCCTGTTTTGAGTCAATCTGGAGCAGGTTGGGCTGCTGGCACAAACTAAACTTTTAACACACAAACGAAGCACAAACAAACCAAACTATTTCGGGTGAATTTGAAGTATGAAGTATATGTTTTTTATGTCTAACGAAATGTGTAACGGCACAAACAAACAAGACTTGTATGGCAATGACAGCAGCACAACTGGAGCAGAAGTGATTAAACGTTTTTTACCTGTGTAAAGATGGTCCCCCATCCAGCGCAAAACTACAGCAAAATAGGCTTAATCGTTCATGATGGTTTGTGCTGTAAAACATGTTTGTGCTGCTATAATGTTTTGTTAATAAATAATATTTCATATGTCAAATTCACTCAAAATAGGCTCAATCATTTTTGCTCCTTTTGTGCCGATAAAGTTTTGTTTTTGCGACTGCTTTACCGATAGTGACTGAGCTATAGTGGAAAGAGTAAAGCCAATGTGCTATCCAGTGATAATGTAGCTATGTACCTAAAACCATAGACATCCTATTTAAAGGCTAGACGTCTCATGGCGCACTCACTTCCGGCATCACCGGTGGCCATCTTATCACAGGCAGGCTTCCTGTCGGGCTCTGTGGTACCTAATATAAGGTGAGTGATCAGCACTAACAAAAATACTCTTATCTTGCTGAAACCTTGACGGATTTACAAACAGTTTGGTTTCTTACAAACGTTATTAACGTGGCTATAATTCTAAATGCTTAAAAATGTTGAAATTTTTGGATCACGGCTTAGTTGGATCACGGCTACTTGCGCAAGTTATCAAGGCAGTTATCACAAACGAGCTGTTCGATTATAGAGGTTTTACTGACACCAATAACGGTTTTATGACAACTAATCTTTTGTCTAAATTACAATATTTGTGGATGTGGTTGTAGTTATTTGCTGGCTAATAACAATAAGCTTTGAGTGAGACCTATGGCAACTAACGTTACAGTTTAGCTGGTAACCAGCAAAGTTGCACATGCTTGTCAATCCGGTTGGTTCCTTTGTTGCTTGAAGGACAGCAATATGTCCTGACCTACAGGTTCAGCCAGGAGCACTTGGAGCTTCTCTTCAACTCCATCAGAGTATCTGGTAGGGTTCATAATTTATATTTACCAGCCGCAACACTAAGTGACTTGTATTGTTTTCAGTTTGTCGGTCCATATGTTTTTTTACTTTTGGTAACATGTGTTTTCTGCAGACATACACCCTAACCCTAAGACATACACAATACCTGGAAGTGTCACAAACCATTTTGAGTATTTAGAAAAATGCCTGTGTTTGTCTATTTGTTTGCAGAACTTATCATCACTGATACAGTCTGAATTGTATGATAATGTCATTCAACCTATTTTATGTGGAAAGATCATTTAGGGGTGTTCTAATTAGTCTTTTTTTGTAAAAATGTTTAGAGCATAAAACATTTTAAAGCATGTATTGAATATCTGTGTACAATTCTTTTATATCTTTTTTTTTTCCTTAAACGAATAACAACCCTAATGCCAGCCAGTTCAAGTACATCTTTAGGATGTAAAGCTGATGGCCCAGTGTGGGGTTGTTAAACCATGCAGAGGCAATGTGACGGCACAGGATGACACAGAGTCCCTACCAGTTGTCATCGACACCTCTACAAGCCTGTCAGCTGTAGATGTGTCCTCTGCAGCAGGAGGAGAAGATCTTCCATCCCCATTTGCTGACATTCCTGCCCTAGTACATGATCACAGCTACCTTCCCGTCCACTTCGATGGTCTTGTGGACAACGCTCTCATGTACATTTCAGGTGAAGGCTAACTGAAAGTCGATTTTCCCTATAACCAAAAGTGCCAATAGTCACAATCTGGGGAAAAACAATCTCATGATTGTCCAAAAAGGGAAGTGTTCCCTTAATTTCCCCATGCTTATTAATGATTATTGTTATTAGTTATGATATTACTAACTAAAATTTCAGGATTTGTTGTGCAACAGGCTCTGAAGAAGCTGTCGTATGATGTCTGCCGTGCAAGCCTGGTGACATGCTGCATCTGCCATCAAGGACCAGAGCTACCACATGCTGAATTTAAAAAACAATGGAGGTCTGGTGATTCCATCAGAGGGAACCATGAGTGTCATCAGGGCAGCAGAGTGGGTCATTCGGCAGTCATCAGGCAGTACCAGACGATCACAGCCTATCAAACTGCTTGAGGTTGTTTACATTGTCTGAAAAAGGATCGGTTCAGAGGATGTTTGTGTTGGGATAGACATCCACCACCATAGGCTGTTAAAAATAATTCTGTCCCTGTTTTTTAAGTTAAGGCTGCACCACATCGCCAGAATTACAATCCTCAGCTTACAGAGCAACAACATGTGACAGAAACTTAATAAAACTGTCCTTTTCAAAGGGCATTAGCCCAAGGTATGTGTTTTCAAGGTACTGTCCTCTTTTACTTCAACAGTAGTGTAGTGCTCTGTACAGTATTTATTTATTTGTGTATATATAAATGATTTATTTTTATTTGTAAAGGGGAATCATGTACCTATTTTTTGTGTGCAAATAAATGTCACTCTTATAATAGTATAAAAATAGAGACTTGTGTAATTATTCCATATTTTTTGTAGTCATTCTATATCAGTACCCCTGAGATACAATCCAAATAGTCTACAAGTAACATCAGTGTTACCTTTCATTTGATTTGATTTCATTATGCTTCTACACAAAGAGGTTGCCCCACAGTAAGCATTTTATTGTCAGCATTTTGTCTGACAAAGTCCTATGGGGAGTTTCCATAGGGCATTTTACAATACGCATGACCATACCTTGGCAAATAATGGTCTAAAGTACTCAATTTCATTCTATATTGATCTGCTTTTGCACACAGCTTCACAAGACCTGCTGCTAGGGCTCAGTTGTTTCTAAAGTCATATCAAGTGACTTAGAGGGCTGAAATGTGGTCAGTTCAGAGATGCTTGTTATCTGGCATAAAGAAAAAACATGTAGTAATTAAAATTATTTTATAATAGTAATTTTATTATAATAGTACAAAAGTGTATATGTTTTGTTGCCATTCTGTAGCCTATTTATTGATTTAACATACATACCTTGTTTGTATATTCATTACACCTATCTGGTTCTGTTCAAGGATATTTTCATATGGAAGTCCATGGTTTTAATGGTTCATATGTATGCAGTGTCATAACTTTATCTCTGACGTTTATACCACCCAAACCGTTTGAAAATCGGTAGAAAAAGTTATGGTTTTTTAAAAGTACATGCACCATAAAACACAATGTTACAAGTGAGCGAGCGGACTGTGGCAAGATGGCCGCCATGTGCGGACGTCGACCTCCATTAGCCTTTAGCGCGGACAAGGTATCTAGCCTTTATATATGATGTCTATGCCTAAAACTGTAGCAGCACAAACTGTAACGAGGACGCGTGCCACCCCTCCCAACGTGGTGTTCGGCACGCGTCATTGCCGGCCTTCTAGCCACGCCGCTCCTCCTCCCACGGCACTGTCCTGTCTTGTTATTGCACACACCTGGTGTCCATTCCCTCATTAGATCGCATATATAAGTTCCTGTGTTTCCGGCTGTCTTTGTGTGGTATTGTTCTATGTTTGGTGTTTGTATTGCGAAGCTGTTGCACGCTTTTTGCGCTCTTGTTTATGTTACGCGTGCCATATTTTTCTATAAAGAAAGAAAGAAAGAAAGAAAGAAAGAGTAACTACCTCCCTGCGTTTGGCTCCCTTATTCACGCACCTTGACACACCTGTGACACAAACAAACCTTTCAGCGGCACAAACGGAGCATACATGATTGAGCCTATTTTGAGGGGCAGGTTGTGGGGCTGGTGACACCTAAAATTAAATGTCTAATACAGTGGGGAGAACAAGTATTTGATACACTACCGATTTTGCAGGTTTTCCCTACTTACAAAGCATGTAGAGGTCTGTAATCATAGGTACACTTCAATTGTGAAAGACTGAATCTAAAACAAAAATTCAGGAAATCACATTGTATGATTTTTAAATAATTAATTTGCATTTTATTGCATGACATAAGTAGCCTATTTGATCACCTACCAACCAGTAGGAATTCCGGCTCTCACAGACATGTTAGTTTGTCTTTAAGAAGCCCTTCTGTTCTCCACTCATTACCTGTATTAATTGCACCTGTTTGAACTCGTTACCTGTATAAAATAATCCTGTCTAGGCCAGTCTGAAGTTTGCCAATGACCATCTGAATGATCCAGAGGAGGAATGGGAGAAGGTCATGTGGTCTGATGAGACAAAAATAGAGCTTTTTGGTGTAAATTCCACTCGCCGTGTTTGGAGGAAGAAGAAGGATGAGTACAACCCCAAGAACACTATCCCAACTGTGAAGCATGGAGGTGGAAACATCATTCTTTGGGGATGCTTTTCTGCAAAGGGGACAGGACGACTGCACCGTATTGAAGGGAGGATGGATGGGGCCATGTATCGCGAGATCTTGGCCAACAACCTCCTACCCTCAGCAAGAGCATTGAAGATGGTTCGTGGCTGGGTCTTCCAGCATGACAACGACCCCAAACACACAGACAGGGCAACTAAGGAGTGGAGCATCTCAAGATCCTGGAGTGGCCTAGCCAGTCTCCAGACCTGAACCCAATAGAAAATCTTTGGAGGGAGCTGAAAGTCTGTATTGCCCAGCGACAGCCCAGAAACCTGAAGGATCTGGAGAAGGTCTGTATGGAGGAGTGGGCCAAAATCCCTGCTGCAGTGTGTGTAAACCTGGTCAAGAACTACAGGAAACGTATGATCTCTGTAATTGCAAACAAAGGTTTTTGTACCAAATATTAAGTTCTGCTTTTCTGATGTATCAAATACTTATGTAATGCAATAAAACGCTAATTCATTACTTAAAAATCATACAATGTGATTTTCTGGATTTTTGTTTTAGATTCCGTCACTCACAGTTGAAGAGTACCTATGATAAAAATTACCGACTTCTACATGCTTTGTAAGTGGGAAAACCTCAAATCGGCATTGTATCAAATAAACTCAGCAAAAAAAGAAACGTCCTCTGACTTTCAACTGTTTTTACTTTCAGTAAACTTAATGTGTGTAAATATTTGTATGAACACTAAAAGAGTCAACACCATAAAACATAGTCACATGTCTGTGAAACATTTTTTGTTTAACAGAAATGTGTCCCTGAATGAAGGGAGGCTCAAAATCAAAAGTACCAGTCAGTATCTGGTGTGGCCACCAGCTGCTTGAAGTACTGCAGTGCATCTCCTCCTCATGGACTGGACCAGTTTTGTCCTATTGCGGACAGTCTGAGCACTGATGGAGGGATTGTGTGTTCCTGGTGTGACTCGGGCAGTTGTTGTGGCCATCCTGTACCTGTCACGCAGGTGTGATATTCGGATGTACCGATCCTGTGCAGGTGTTGTCACACGTGGTCTTCCACTGCGAGGATGATCAGCTGTCCTTCCTGTCTCCCTGTAGCGCTGTCTTAGGCGTCTCACAGTGCGGACATGGCAATTTATTGCCCTGGCCACATCAACAGTCCTCATGCCTCCCTACAGCATGCCTAATGCACGTTCACGCAGATGAGCAGGGACCCTGGGCATCTTTCTTTGGGTGTTTTTCACAGTCGGTAGACAAGTCTCTTTAGTGTCCTGCATTTTCAGAACTGTGACCTTAAATGCCTACTCTCTGTAAGCTGTTAAGGTCTTAACAACCATTCCACAGATGCATGTTAATTAATTGATTATGGTTCATTGAACATGCATGGAAAACATTGTTTAAACCCTTTACAATGAAGATCTGTAAAGTTATTTGGATTTTTACAACATTATTGTTGAAATACACAGTCCTGAAAAAGGGACGTTTCTTTTTTTGCTGAGTTTACTTGTTCTCCCCACTGTATATAAAACCCACAAATGAAACTTTTAACATTACAAATCAGCACATACGAACAAATGAGCCTATTTTGACTCAATTTGGAGCATGTTGGGGGGCTGAGTGACGTAATCACCAATAGTTAAATGTCTAATATATATTATACCGAAGCAGCAGAAACTAACTAGAATATTTTCGTTGATTTCAGAGGATGTTGGGGGGCTGAGTGACCTCAGAATGACCTATTAAATATTCTTTAATATCTGTAAAATGATAGCAGTACAAATGAAAATGTTAATGGCACAAACCAGCACAAACGGAGCACCATCGATTGAGACTATTTTGCCGTTGAGTGGGGGGTCAACTTCACGAAGATCTTTAGGTAAACTCTTAATTTGAAAAACAAGTAATGCCTACCCTGTGTATTTAACCAATGACAGGCATTCCAGATTTAGCACCACCCACAGGAGAAAATCTAAATATCAGGTGGTTTTTCTGACTTTAGTGCATGAACGAGGAATAAAAAAAAAAAACGTTGGTTTTTCTGAATAAACAAATAAATGAAAAAAGGAGTTGTTTACTCATTATTTCGTAGTCCAATGTAAATTAACAAATTAATGAACGAACGATATCTGGACCACAAACGAACCAAAAACAAACAAGACTTTTATGGGGGGATTTGGGGTGCTGAGTGACCTTGGAATTATCTATAAAATATTTTTCAGGAATAATATCTAAAAAATGACAGCAGCACAACTAAGGCAGAAGTGATTAAAGATATTTACCTGTGTAAAGATGGTCCCCCATCCAGCGCAAATCTACAGCAAAATAGGCTTAATCGTTCATGATGGTTTGTGCCTTAAAAATGTTTGTTTGTGCTGCTATCATTTCTTAGATATTAAATTATATTTCATAGGTAAAATTCATTCAAAATAGGCTCAACCATTTGTGCTCCTATCGGTAAGAAAAAAGTTTGTTTTCTTACCGATAGTGACAGAGCTATAGTGGAAAGACAGTAAAGCCAGTAGCAAAATGTAGCAGCACAAACAAAACTTTCAGCGGCACAAAGCATAAATGGTTGAGCCTATTTTGAAGCTGTTTGGGACGGTTTTCAGACAGTTAGTTAACCAAGCAAAAATACAAATATTTGTTAATATGATTATAATTCCTTATATTGTAATATCATGTTGTTATAAACTATTTGTGTGACAATTCTTTATAATTGTTTATAATTCTTTTACAAATATGTTGTTAAACCCATGATTGAAATGTTAAATCTTTATTTTGCTACACTCACGGCGACGATCAGAAGTTGCACATTGGTAATCACTCACGGCAACGTAGCACATTGTTAATCACTCACGGCAACGTTCAGACGTTTCACATGTGAATCACACACAGTGGCGTAAAAAATGTTGACAACCTCTATAACGCCGTCTCTACACCGCCATGACATTGTTGTGAGCAAGTCTTCACGGGTACACTGCCGGCTACATGACATCTGAAAACCTATGTAAAATTGCATAGAGAAACAGTCGTTAGGTAGGCGTTCACTAGCTTGGTTATCCATATCAGTAGCTAGCATCTCAGTGAATTTGGCAGAATCCACCCCCCATATCTCTGTGTATTTGGCAGAATCCACCCCCCATATCTCTGTGTATTTGGCAGAATCCACCCCCCATAGGTAAAGATTTGAGGAGCCAGAGGGAGCAGACACCGCAGGCAGCCTCACAGCTCAGCCCCCGCTGGCGAAGAATATGGTAGATCACATGACCCGAGAGCACGTCACACGTAATGAACAAAAGATTTCCGAAGACATGGTTCAGATAGATGTTAGGGGTCAGGATCCATGCTAGCAGAGGTGTGTAGCGGTAGGTTGATCTGTTATATGGAGACTGTCCCTGAAATTACATGAATAGAGAAATACACAGGTTATGTTATAAGCACCGTTTGGTAAAGTGTAGCTTTGCAGGAAGTATCAACACCAGGAATAGGAGGCAAATTCTAATGGTTCCAGGCAAATTCTGTTTAAATTAAGATGTGAACATGAGTAAAGCAACGGTATCCCATTGATTCCTAACTAGTGGCCATTACAAGACTTTAAGTGAGTCCATTCAAAAGTAGGGATAAAACTAACACCAGGAAGGCCTAACGTTCAAATCTCTTTTATTATCTGATAAAGTAAATCAACGTAACATTCCTGCGTGATGAACCTCGCTGCGTCTGTGAACACGTGATAGTCAATATCAGTGTATTTTACTACCGTAGTTCTGGCCTGATAGACACCAAAACCGAACAAACCCAGTCGTACAAAAAACGAAACTGTGAAAAGTACATGTCTCATCATAAGACTGGACACAGGACTACACTTCCACTCTAGTCATGGGTGCATTGTTTCTCTAACACGCTGGGTGGCGTTGTTGTGAATCACACACCAAATATTTTATAATTTTTGTCAATAAATCTCACTGCAATTCAGATGATACCATGTACATATGAGACACACAATTGTTTGCATATATATTCTTTATTTACTGTATATAGTTCCTAAGTTGACTAAACCACCAACATTGCCAGACAGTATCATTCCTAATTGCACTTCAGTGTGTTGTAGGTGAAGAGTAGAAAAACATAAGGCAAAATTAATTAAACCAAACCAAAATACACCACTAATACAACATTCTTTGGTTACATGTTGAATGCATATATTTATCTATTACACATAAATATTGGCCCTCCCCATAACCTACTTTTTTTAGTAAGTACAGTTTTTTTTCCTCTCCCAGTAGATTGCAGGAGAAATGGCAAAACATTTCATACTGATGCTTAAAAGTAGTCTACAGCAAATGGATTTATGTTTGGGTGTGATGAATGTTAACACAAAATGGCAAAACAACGGGTAGGGGCATAACCGACAACGTGGGCAATTTGTTACAGCTAGACAAGGGTAGGAAATGGTCTAACATCAGATATAGTTACTGCTGCTGCAATACATTATTTCAACACCCTCTCCTCCCTCCACATGGCATGTAGCTAAATGTCTAAGGGGAAGAGTAGCGGCCATAGAACAGAATGCTCTGGGTGGGTTTGTGGCGGATGAAGAAGAGGAAGGGGTGGTCGGCAATGAAAGTGGACGTTTCCGGGTCAGAGCGTTTCATCATGATGGCGGCCGTAGCAGCTGCTGCCTCTGTACCCTCCTCATTGACCTCCACAAAGGCCTTGTGCACCACCTTGGACAGAACCAGGTCGTTGTTTGGTGACATGCCTGAGAAGTCGCTTCTGAAGTCGTCGAAGGCATCTATCATGCCCATGCTGACCAGCGTCTCCTTCAAGTCCAGGCTCTCCTCCAGCTTGAATTTGGGCAGGCCCACCTGAACCTCCACCAAGTCCATCATGTCTGGCTTGGTCCAATCAACAAAGTTGTCATAGGTCAGCTCCTTCTCCAGCTGTGTGGATCAAGAAAATTCACCGATATTTAGTCTAACTTGCAATGCTGAAAATGAAGCCTTACAGCTTAAAGGCTGTTTGACTCTATTAACCTGGGAGCTTTTTGCAAAGGGTCCAATGTAATGAGAAATCTAAGCCTATAATGAAAACAACATAATGTGGCTTAGGTTGGCCCAGTGGTATAAGCCTCTGTCTCTGGTATATTAATTAAAATATACAGTAAAAACAAACCCATCCTGCTGATAACAGGGTAACAGGGAGTCCTACCTTCTCCAGTCCAGTGGTGCCGTCCTCAATGTCATTAGGAAGCATGATGAGCATGCTCAGTTGTTTCCCTGCATAAGGCAACTCCAGAATCTGACAGTTGGCCTCTGGGATGAAGGTCAGCGGGAACTTGGCCTTCTGGTGCATCATTTTTACTAGCTTACTCTTATTCTGCACCCCAATTGTAAAGAAAAAAAAGTGCACTATTAAGAA
The DNA here is from genome assembly GCF_011004845.1 of Esox lucius. Taxonomy (NCBI): domain Eukaryota; kingdom Metazoa; phylum Chordata; class Actinopteri; order Esociformes; family Esocidae; genus Esox; species Esox lucius. The sequence continues at coordinate 19,877,275 of NC_047589.1, forward strand.
TAGAAAAAGTCAACCTTTTCCAGAAGAGTTGCTTAATGACTAGATGTTTATATTTCCAACTAGGCACATTCAGGAAAAGCTACTTCACAGACTATGTCAGAACTAGTTTCTGCTAGTCAAGCTTGTTGAGAAACCAACCTTGTTAAGAAACCAACCTTGTTGAGTCTGAACTGGACATCTTTGGTGCTGGTTTCCTTGAACTTCTTCTCCCAGTTGCCCTTGAAGTAGATGGCGTTAACCAAGACCAGTCTTGTCAAATTATCAACAATCCCCTTTGGCAACAGATCCTTGATTTTGTCTGCAAATATAATGATCACAAATGAGGGAATTTATGGTAACATTGTAGAAAGACTTAGCAACATAAAAAACCAAAGTAAATACATCATTGACACGTGATGGATTTAAAATGTACACAAACAAAATAGATCATTCTTCATTTAGTCCCTTTGATTTTTATATTTAATTTCAGAATGTTAAGTATTAAGCTTGTCTGTAAAGAATATTCTGAACACATTGAGTTTTTATACATTTAGTTAATGCTATTGTGCACATTAGAGCTTTCCAGCATCTAGTCAGTCACCTGCTGTCTGCTTCTCCACCCAGGTGTTGATGTTCTGTCTAGCAGTTTCTGCATTGGACATGAAGTCTACAGCCTCCAACTCTGCATTGTAGTGTTTTTTGGTGTCATGGAGGAAAGTCTGTCACATTAACCAGCAACACTTTTGTTAAGAGTCAAAATCTTAGCTATAATATTCCCAATAACCTAATATTATATTGTCTAATTCTACAAATGTACAGTATAATGACACAACCAATAGAAAATCAATGAACATTCTAGGATGGTGATTATGCATTTATTTTTTGACTTTTGCATTAGGCCCTGTTCCAAAGAGTATCCTAAAATGTTTATATTCAGAAAATGCAGCATTCAGTATTTTTACCATAATAAACTGATTCAGAATCAGAATCATGATGAGCAAAACGATGTAATCTCAGATGTCCTCATCCTCCGCCCACTGTGTAAATGCGAGCGATTTACCTCAACAAACTTGTAAGACTGCTCTCCGTATAGACGATTTGCTAGACTCAGTTTGTAGGGGGCTCCTTTCTTGTTCAGTTCACCCATAAGTTTGCTGAAGCAAACATGGACATCATCCTTGGCTTTGTGGAGGTGCAGGGTCTACAGACAAAACCAGATGGGTTGTTGTAACATCTTCCTCTGGCATTCAAGACATGCAAAGCAAGAGCCAAAAAAAAAAGCCTTTGTTTTCCAAGTATTTTTGTTTTAGCTTGTAGGCTCTATTCCCCACATTCTCATATAAAAAACATGTTCTAAGAAAGACAAGTACATCTCCATATACATTCAAACCTGACATTGCAGAAATGTTGACATTTGGTGGTTGAAATTAAGCACATTACGTTTATGTCCCTCAAAGAATAAACCAAAGAGAGAAGACACGTTCGTTTTTCTACTACCCAAATGTGAGAGGTACATGTAAAAATTGATATTCGGCTTATATTTTCTAACACAAAGAAACCACAAAAGGAAGAAACCCTAGACCCACACAACACCACTTAAAGTAGCCATTCCCCATCAGAGCAAAATATCTGGTTACTAAAAATGGAAAAACGTTTTGCAACAACAAAATGTTTCTATTGGTCATATTTTAATATATCCATCCCCATTTAGTTGTTATTTGTTTCTTAGACCATTTTTTTTATTATTGCAAAACATATTGAACCCACCCCATTTTCCTTCCTCACCAACAACCCAATGTTATCTGGAATAAAAACACCCTTGGAACCCATTATCAAAACCCCTTTATACTAATACTAGTACCTTGAAAACATATGGAAGCTGGTGCTTTGTACCCTGAACAAAATTATAAACGCAACACCCATTTATCATGAGCTGAATTCAAAGATCTAAGACTTTCTCTGTGTACACAAATGGCCTATTTCTCTCTAATATCCATCCATCTTCTCCCGCTTATCCGGGGCCGGGTCGCGGGGGCAGCAGTCTAAGCAGGGATGCCCAGACTTCCCTCTCCCCAGACACTTCCTCTAGCTCTTCCGGGGGGACACCGAGGCGTTCCCAGGCCAGCCGGGAGACATAGTCCCTCCAGCGTGTCCTAGGTCTTCCCCGGGGTCTCTTCCCGGTGGGACGGGACCGGAACACCTTCCCAGGAAGGCGTTCCGGAGGCATCCGAAAAAGATGCCCAAGCCACCTCAGCTGACCCCTCTCGATGTGGAGGAGCAGCGGCTCTACTCTGAGCTCCTCCCGGGTGACCGAGCTTCTCACCCTATCTCTAAGGGATCGCCCGGCCACCCTGCGGAGAAAGCTCATTTCGGCCGCCTGTATCCGGGATCTTGTCCTTTCGGTCATGACCCAAAGCTCATGACCATAGGTGAGAGTAGGAACGTAGATTGACTGGTAAATCGAGAGCTTCGCCTTGCGGCTCAGCTCTTTCTTCACCACGACAGACCGATACATCGACTGCATTACTGCAGAAGCTGCACCGATCCGTCTGTCAATCTCCCGTTCCATCCTTCCCTCACTCGTGAACAAGACCCCTAGATACTTAAACTCCTCCACTTGAGGCAGGCACTCTCCACCAACCTGAAGTGGGCAAGCCACCCTTTTCCGACTGAGGACCATGGCCTCAGATTTGGAGGTACTGATTTTCATCCCCACCGCTTCACACTCGGCTGCAAACCGTCCCAGTGCATGCTGAAGGTCCTGGTTAGAAGGGGCCAACACGACAACATCATCTGCAAAGAGCAGAGACGAAATTGTGTGGTCCCCAAACCTGACACCCTCCGGCCCCTGGCTGCGCCTAGAAATTCTGTCCATAAAAATTACGAACAGAACCGGTGACAAAGGGCAGCCCTGCCGGAGTCCAACATGCACTGGGAACAAGTCTGACTTACTGCCGGCAATGCGGACCAAGCTCCTGCTTCGGTTGTACAGGGACCTGACAGCCCTTAGCAAAGGACCCAGGACCCCATATTCCCCAAGCACCCTCCACAAGATGCCGCGAGGGACACAGTCGAATGCTTTCTCCAAATCCACAAAACACATGTGGATTGGTTGGGCAAACTCCCATGAACCCTCCAACACCCCGTAGAGGGTATAGAGCTGGTCCAGTGTTCCACGGCCCGGACGAAAACCACACTGTTCCTCCTGAATCCGAGGTTCTACTATCGGTCGTATTCTCCTCTCCAGAACCCTGGCATAGACTTTCCCGGGGAGGCTGAGAAGTGTGATCCCCCTATAGTTGGAACACACCCTCCGGTCCCCCTTCTTAAAAAGAGGGACCACCACCCCGGTCTGCCATCCAAGAGGCACTGTCCCCGACCGCCACGCGATGTTGCACAGGCGTGTCAACCAAGACAGCCCCACAACATCCAGAGACTTGAGGTACTCAGGGCGGATCTCATCCACCCCCGGTGCCTTGCCACCGAGGAGTTTCTTGACCACCTCAGTGACTTCAGCCCGGGTGATGGACGAGTCCACCTCTGAGCCCTCATCCTCTGCTTCCTCAATGGAAGACGTGTCAGCGGGATTGAGGAGATCCTCGAAGTACTCCTTCCACCGCCCGACGACATCCTCAGTTGAGGTCAACAGCTGTCCACCTCTACTGTAAACAGCGTTGGTAGGGCACTGTTTCCCTCTCCTGAGGCGCCGGATGGTTTGCCAGAATCTCTTCGAGGCCAGCCGATAGTCCTTCTCCATGGCCTCACCGAACTCCTCCCAGGCCCGAGTTTTTGCCTCCACAACCACCCGGGCTGCAGCTCGCTTGGCCTGTCGGTACCCGTCAGCTGCCTCAGGAGTCCCACAAGCCAACCAGGCCTGATAGGACTCCTTCTTCAGCTTGACGGCATCCCTTACTTCCGGTGTCCACCACCGGGTTCGGGGATTGCCGCCTCGACAGGCACCGGAGACCTTACGGCCACAGCTCCGGGCGGCCGCTTCGGCAATGGCGGTGGAGAACATGGTCCACTCGGACTCAATATCTCCAACCTCCCTCGGGATCCAGTCGAAACTCTGCCGGAGGTGGGAGTTAAAGATCTCTCTGACAGGAGACTCGGCCAGACGTTCCCAGCAGACCCTTACAGTACGCTTGGGCCTGCCGAGTCTGTCCAGCTTCCTCCCCCGCCATCGGATCCAACTCACCACCAGGTGGTGATCAGTTGACAGCTCCGCCCCTCTCTTCACCCGAGTGTCCAAGACATACGGCCGCAGGTCAGATGAGACGACAACAAAGTCGATCATCGACCTGCGGCCTAGGGTGTCCTGGTGCCACGTGCACTGATGGACACCCTTATGCTTGAACATGGTGTTCGTTATGGACAAACTGTGACTAGCACAGAAGTCCAATAATTGAACACCACTCGGGTTCAGATCCGGGGGGCCGTTCCTCCCAATCACGCCCCTCCAGGTGTCACTGTCGTTGCCCACGTGGGCGTTGAAGTCCCCCAGTAGAACAATAGAGTCCCCAGTCGGAGCACTTTCCAGAACCCCTCCCAGAGACTCCAAGAAGGTCGGGTACTCTGCACTGCCGTTCGGCCCGTAGGCACAAACAACAGTGAGAGACCTATCCCCGACCCGTAGGCGCAGGGAAACGACCCTCTCGTTCACCGGGGTAAACTCCAACACATGGCGGCAGAGCTGGGGAGCTATGAGCAAACCCACACCAGCCCGCCGCCTCTCACCATGGGCAACTCCAGAGTGGTGAAGAGTCCATCCTCTCTCAAGGAGTGTGGTTCCAGAGCCCAAGCCGTGTGTAGAGGTGATCCCGATTACCTCTAATCGGAACCTCTCAACCTCACGCACCAACTCAGGCTCCTTCCCCGCCAGCGAGGTGACATTCCACGTCCCTAGAGCCAGTTTCCGTGTCCAGAGATCGGGTTGTCTAGGCCCCTGCCTTCGACTGCCGCCCGATCCTCTTCGCACCGGCCCCTTATGGTCCCTCCTGTGGGTGGTGAGCCCACGGGAGGGCGGCCCCACGTCGCCCGTTCGGGCTGAGCCCGGCCGGGCCCCATGGGGGAAGGCCCGGCCACCAGGCGCTCGCATACGAGCCCCAACCCCGGGCCTGGCTCCAGGGTGGGGCCCCGGCTGCGCCATACCGGGCGACGTCACGGTACTCAAAATGTTTTTCTTCATTTAGGGGGTTTTGAACCGCTCTTAGTCTGACCCGTCGCCTAAGACCTGTTTGCCTTGGGAGACCCTACCAGGGGCATATAGCCCCAGACAACATAGCTCCTAGGGTCACTCGGGTACTCAAACCCCTCCACCACGTTAAGGTGGCAGTTCTTGGAGGGGTTCTCTCTAATATTGTTATAAAATCTGTTTAAATCTGTGTTAGTGAGCACTTCTCCTTTGCCGAGATAATCCATCCACCTCACAGGTGTGGCATATCAAGATGCTGATTAGACAGCATGATTATTGCACAGGTGTGCCTTAGACTGGCCACAATAAAAGGCCCCTCTATATGGACAGGTTCCACTCAGAACAGGCCTCGCCATGGTCAACCAAAGAAGTTGAGTGCACGTGCTCCTTGTCATATCCAGAGGTTGTCTTTGGGAAATAGACATATGAGTGCTGCCAGCATTGCTGCAGATGTTGAAAGGGTGGGGGGTCAGCCTGTCAGTGCTCAGACCATTTGCCACACACTGCATCAAATTGGTCTGCATGGCTGTCGTCCCAGAAGGAAGTCTCTTCTAAAGATGATGCACAAGAAAATCCGCAAACAGTTTGCTGAAGACAAGCAGACTAAGGACATGGATTACTGGAACCATGTTCTGTGGTCTGATGAGACCAAGATACATGTATTTGATTCAGATGGTGTCAAGTGTGTGTGGCGGCAACCAGGTGAGGTCTGGGGCTGCATGAGTGCTGCCGGCACTGGGGAGCTACAGTTCCTTGAGGGAACCATGAATGCCAACATGTACTGTGACATACTGAAGCAGAGCATGATCCCCTCCCTTCGGAGACTGGGCCGCAGGGCAGTATTCCAATATGATAACGACCCCAAACACACATTCAAGACGACCACTGACTCGTTAAAGAAGCTGAGGGTAAAGATGACAAGCATGTCTCCAGACCTAAACCCTATTGAGCATCTGTGGAAGTGGAAGAGGACTCCAGTGGCAAACTGTGAAGCTCTGGTGAACTCCATGCCCAAGAGGGTTGAAGCAATGCTGAAAAATGATGGTGGCCACACAAAATATTCACACTTTGGGCCCAATTTGAACATTTTCACTTAGGGGTGTACTCTCTTTTGTTGCCAGTGGTTTAGAAATTAAACCACTGTGTGTTGTGTTATTTTGAGAGGACAGCAAATTTACACTGATATACAAGCTGTACACTCACTACTTTACATTGTAGCAAAGTGAGAGCACTAAAAATGAATCACACTCACCTTTGACATCTGAGTCGCGGTGTTACCCCTGGCCCCCAGAGACACCATGGCCAGAGCAGAGGAGATGCTGAGGGGGGAGTAGAAGACATTGCCCGTTTTTTTTTTCTCTGTGATCTTCTTGAACAGATCCAGGGAGAAGTTGGTGTTGGCCACAGACACAGATGACATTTTAAATGGTAGGAGATGCAGGCAGGAGCTTTGGAAGAAAGGTTTATACGTTTAGTATCAAAAATAAAGAATGGATTCTACTGATTTAGTATGAAAACCACTGAGCAACTCAATTGCTATGTTAAGTCGAATAAAATGGATTAAGAATATATCATTTAGCTAGAACATTGAGCTACAAATGATCTAGCTACCATACATATTAAATTGTAATAAATATCCTGCAAAGTGCATAGCTACATTTTTTGTGTTGTCCAGGTACAGCAAAATTTGTTATCAAACTCGTATGCTTAGTAAATAAATAACCAATTAAAAAGTAGGTAAACGTGGCGTTATCAACTTTAACAGTCTAATTCATTAGGAAATGGTAACATTGTAAATTACGTTTCCCGAGTTTGAAAAAGGTTACGTTGTTTACAGCAACTCACCAATGAATGGTTTGTCCAATTCAAGTAGTACTATCTTCAGACCGATGTCTCTACTTGGCAGCTATGGTACGTCTACAGAACCTCTTATAACAAACCACCTACAGAAGACAATCCAGAAATGAGTCACGCCCTGCCCGGCCCTGTCAATTATCGTTTCCACATTCTCATCCACTGACCAATATGGCAACTTCACAGGGCTAAAACTGCAACATTGTCAAAGGCAGAGCTTTAATGGGTGCGAGGGATCAGTCTTGTCGTTGAAAACAATGATCGCATGCAGAATCAATTTATATTATGAATGTTGTAAATTTTCTGTATACTATTTAGTTAAGAGAATACTTACGTTTTCATTGAAGTGATACAAATCTGAAAATGGTTTATGATTCTCAGATTCGATAAAGCATTTTTAGAATCGACCGATCCGTTGGGGCGTCAGATATTGCCCTCTGAAGATTTAAACTGTGGAAGATAACTAGGTAAAGTAGGGTGACTAACTATTGCTAGATTATTTTAGCTCAATGTTCTAGCTATATTAGTGTGACCAAACGTCTGCGGTGAGGTAGAGTAGTTTTCCCTGAAGCTATATTGGTTGGTAATTTAGATTTTGATGATTTATTGACATTTACATAAACAACTGACGTTTTTAACATTAACATGACCCGATTATGGTGCCTAAACCCATGCATCGTAGGAAAGCAGTTTTTCACTCTCTTTTCGACTGAAAGATTAACATGAAACCGAAATAGAAAAACAAGTAGTGTTGCTTGTTCGCTATCGCCAGCAGATTCCGAATATGTAATTGCAAAGTATAGTATATAAAGTTATAACTTCACCGCAGTGACCAGACGTCCCGGTTTGTCCGGGACTGTCCCGGTTTGTATGTCGAATACATTGAACTTAATTCAAAATACATTTCAGGCATCAAAATGTATTTCACCTTTTATTCTGAAATGTATTTAAAAATGTATACATACATTTATCTTTATTCAAAATACATTTCAGGTATCAAAATGTATTTCACCTTTTATTCTGAAATGTATTTAAAAATGTATAATACATGTAACTATATCTAAAATACATTTCAGCTATTTTTCCGAAATGTATTTGAAAATGTATAAATACATTTCAGTTTTGTCCAAATGTATTTCACCGTCAACAATGCTCTCATTACATTATAGAAAATACATTACAAAATGTACTTTGAAGCACATATTAAAATGCATTTTCCAGGTCCTGTGAAAGTAAAATGATGAAATGTAATTACCGACGTATTGATTATATCACATTTAGGTGTTGAAACACCTTTTATAGATGTGTACATTACCAAAATACATTTCATCTTACTCACAAATATAGTCCAACATACTAAGGTGAACTTGGTAATACAACTACTTGCCTCCACCGTGAACCTAATCCTGTTTTGTGTAGTGGTTGGTGCTCCTGACTGTGTAACTCAAGGTCACTGGTTCAAAACATCACCTTGCCGATTGTCCGATGTATTTAGACATGCATTTCAAAACTTTTTTACAAATATATTTACGCGGCCATTTCAAATATGTTGACATATATTTACCAATGTGTTCAGGAATATATTTTCCAAATGTGTTCGGAAATATATTCCCCAAATGTATTCAAAAACGTATTTAAAATACATTTATTTTCCGTATGGGACTGCGTTGCAAAGCAACAAATCTCATCAAAGCACCCCCGCTCCACCAACCACAAGCACGTATGATGACCAACACGCGTGCATAAGCGCATAAATGTGTGTGTATTAACCTGTTGTTACAAGGGTCCAGGTTTGGGGCATTGAAAAACTTTGTTCTGTAATATCACCGCTCTTTTATTTTTTTCTCGAAATATAACAGTGGCCTACCATATTCTTCCAGGAAAATGTCTACACATAGTACTTTTTTAGGAAATTTAGTAATTATTTTAAATCATTATGTGAAGCTTTATTATAGCCTAAATGTTGTGAAAATGATGTGCTTTCATATCATGTTAATATTAACTAAAATAAAAAAAAAATGACATTTATGCTTTGTTTTATCCAAAGCTACTTGCAAGTGAGGCTGAGAACAATCTTACACATAACAAACTTCTGTATTGTGTCAACTAAAACACCTACAAAATAACTGAACTCCAATAATAATAATAATATATACATTATTTTTATTGGCTTACATTCATGGACATATCAAAAATAAATACTGCATATATTAAATACATAATGTTACATAGATGTAATACATAACACACGGTAGTTAGAGGCTATACACTCACCTAAAGGATTATTAGGAACACCATACTAATACTGTGTTTGACCCCCTTTCGCCTTCAGAACTGCCTTAATTCTACGTGGCATTGATTCAACAAGGTGCTGAAAGCATTCTTTATATTTTTTTGCCCATATTGATAGGATAGCATCTTGCAGATGATGGAGATTTGTGGGATGCACATCCAGGGCACGAAGCTCCCGTTCCACCACATCCCAAAGATGCTCTATTGGGTTGAGATCTGGTGACTGTGGGGGCCATTTCAGTACAGTGAACTCATTGTCATGTTCAAGAAACCAATGGTGACATGGTGGATTATCCTGCTGGAAGCAGTCATCAGAGGATGGGTACATGGTGGTCATAAAGGGATGGACATAGTCAGAAACAATGCTCAGGTAGGCCGTGGCATTTAAACGATGCCCAATTGGCACTAAGGGGCCTAAAGTGTGCCAAGAAAACATCCCCCACACCATTACACCACCACCACCAGCCAGCACAGTGGTAACAAGGCATGATGGATCCATGTTCTCATTCTGTTTATGCCAAATTCTGACTCTAACATCTGAATGTCTCAACAGAAATCGAGACTCATCAGACCAGGCAACATTTTTCCAGTCTTGAACAGTCCAATTTTGGTGAGCTCGTGCAAATTGTAGCCACTTTTTCCTATTTGTAGTGGAGATGAGTGGTACCCGGTGGGGTCTTCTGCTGTTGTAGCCCATCCGCCTCAAGGTTGTGCGTGTTGTGGCTTCACAAATGCTTTGCTGCATACCTCGGTTGTAACGACTGGTTATTTCAGTCAAAGTTGCTCTTCTATCAGCTTGAATCAGTCGGCCCATTCTCCTCAGACCTCTAACATCAAAAAGGCATTTTCGCCCACAGGACTGCCGCATACTGGATGTTTTTCCCTTTTCACACCATTCTTTGTAAACCCTAGAAATGGTTGTGCGTGAAAATAATAATCAGATTTCACTGCTGCGCATCAGGAGAAATAAACAAAGGCTATAAAACATATGCCTTGGCATCCAGTCCCCTAGAAATGTCTAAAGGAATTTGTTATTTGGAGAACAGCGTTATCATAATATTGCTAATGATAGTATAGCATATTCACTCAAACCACTGATGCTCCAAAGAGTGACAACTAGTGTCCCAACTCAAATTTCAAAATACAGGATGGAGGACCAGCAGTTAAGCACATGATTATATTGGGAGAGTGTCACTGCTGCAATAACATTTGACTCTAGTTTTGTTTCAGGACTGTTTCAGTGCACTTGAAAGACTTCAGAATTCCTGGTAGATATAGTGCATATTGCCAAAAATAAAAACAAAATAAAAACACAGCAGCATTTAACTTTGACGTGACAGACATGATGATTAAGAACATGTTACTATGCGTTTCACATTATATCAAGTGGCAAATGCTTTAAGAAACATTTTCTGATATTTCAAGATTCCTTAACATTAAGAAATCAAAAATAGGTTGTACATTCTAAAACACTGTAGCGAATTTGTGAAATATCAGGCACAAGTATTCAGGACCCTCCTTGCACACACTTTTTAAAAATGTAAATAAAAGAAATGACAAGGACAGAGAAACATTGAGTCCACTCGATACTTAGAGGTCTCTCAGAGTGCTCAAAACAAGATGGAGGAACTAGAAGGCATGTTCAATCTGTGTTGTCTAGTGTGTCGGTAGTGTGGGAGGCACCGTACTTCAGAACACCTGAAAAACAGTCCCCACCTGAAAAACAGAGAGGGGACTGTGTCAGTGAAACAAAAAGAAACAAAAGAAATGGGAAAGGACTGAAAACAAGCAAAAAGACAAGGATCCACTGAAAGGACTACAAATTCCCAACCTGCACCTAAGCGCTTTCCTCTGGGTGACATGTCATTGGCTGTGTTTGTCGTTTTCTTAAATTTTTTCATTTTTAACTCTTTTGTTTTTGTCTTAGCCCCTCTAAGAGACGGTTTGAGAGAAACATGTCCACAGTTCTCCTGAGATGAAAGAGCCCTTAACAGAAGCTCCTGGCTGCTATAGAGGGAGGTGAGCTGGAAGATGGGCGGCACGCCGAACACCTGCCTCAGCGCCATCTAGTTTTGCATTTTGCTAGTGTCCTTGTCACTACTTGTAGCATGAGGCGGTACCTGCAGCCCATTCAGGTTGCACAGGCAGTCCAGCTCCGTATGGTACAGTCAAGCATGGAGGAGATACCAGGAGACAAGTCTTTACACAAAGAGAGCTGGACAGGGCCATAGAAGGGCATCAACCCAGCAACACGACCAGTATCTGCTCCTTTGTGTGAGGAGGAATAGGAGGAGCACTGCCAGAGCCCTACAAAATGACCTCCAGCGGGCTACTGGTGTAGATGTTTCTGACCAACCTATCAGAAACAGACTCCATGAGAGTGGCATGAGGGCCCAACATCCTCTGTGCTAACAGCCCAGCACCATGCAGCTCAATTGGCTTATTCCAGAGAACACCAGAATCGGCAGGTCTGCCATTGGCCATTGAGAGCAGGTTCACACTGAGCCCATGTGACAGACGTGAAAGACTGGAGATGCCGTGGTGAAAGTGATGCTGCCAGCAACATCATCCAGCATGACCAGTTTGGCCGTGGGTCAGTGATGATCTGGGGAGGCATATTTTTGGAGGGTCGCACAGACCTCCACACAAGGGCGAAGGAGTGAGTTTTATATTGGGGGACATATTTAAAATGTTTGCAAAATGTTCTTATTACTGTGGGGGGGACCAATTTATCTGCTTCTAACATTGAGGGGGAGCATGTCTCCCCTGTCCCCCCCTGCTCCTAGACCCTTGCCTCCAGGTGCTAGCCAGTGGTACCCTGACTGCTGTTAGCTACTGGGATGAAATCCTCAGACCAACTGTCAGACCTTGTGCTGCTGCAGTTGGCCCTGGATTCCTCCTGGTGCAGGACAATGCCCAGACTCATGTGGGCAGAGTGTGTGGGCAGTTCCTGGATGACAAAGGCATTGACACCATTGACTGGCCCTCATGTTCTCCAGAGCTGAATCCAATTGAGACCCTCTGGGACGTTGTGTGTCGGTGCATCTGACTCCGCCGAGTAGCACCACAGTCTGTCCAGGAGCTCACTGATGCCCTGATCCAGGTCTGGGAGGAGATCCCCCAGGACACCATCTGCCATCTCATCAGGAGCATGCCCACAACAGTGACATGAGTGCATACAGGCACGTAGGGGCCATATACACGACTGTCACATTATGAGTTTCCCTTAAGAAATTCACACAAGTTGGAACTGCCTGTGATTTCAACTGTTTACTTGGATTTTCGGTGTGAGTTTTAAATTCAGACCTCAATCGGTTGGTGATTTTGCTTTCCATTGACCATTGTTACCTCATTTTGTTCAACAAATTACACAATGTACAATGAAGATTTTGATCTTCATATTTGGTTAATTGAGACCCGATGTGTGATTTGTTTGTTCCCTTAATTTTTTGGAGCAGTGTATTTTCACCATATTATGCTTCTTCGACAGCAGAGAGAAAGTGAAAAAGATGGGGTGGTGCTGAAATAATATTGCTAATAATTATGAACCCCACAAACACAAGATGTAAATTCAACAAGTACTTGTATTATCAGAGAGGGGATGGTGAAATGATAACAGTAAGATTTGCATAAAGGCATACCTGTGACATTGTTCAATGGAAGTCAGCTCTTTTCTTTACAATTTCCAACTAACTGCCAGTAGTGTGACTACATGTTCATTGCGCAAACTACAAACAGTAAAAACACACTGAACCCCCAGGGGATTGTGGTGTCCTCAGTATTATTTTCCCAGAGATCTCTATTCCCTCAATCAATCAAATGTATTCATAAAGCCCTCTTTACAGCAGCAGTTGTCACAAAGTGCTTTACAGAGACACCCGGCCTTAAACCCCAAGGAGCAAATAACAGTAGTGTTGAATTTCAGTGGCTAGGAAAAACTCCCTAAGAAGGTCAAATTTTAGGAAGAAACCTAGAAAGGACACAGGCTCAGAGGAGTGACCAGTCCTCTTCTGGATGTGCTGGGTGGGATATTAAGAGTCCAATAGGAATAATTAATACATTTCTCTGGATTATATCCAGAGGCTATTTGATTTTAGATTAGGTCAGGAGTATGACCAGGTGGACAAGGACAGGGACAGCAACGGGCCCCCCAAACCAGGTAATCCGCAGGTGTGGACCAGGACCTCATCTCCTGAGAAAAGTTAGAAGTGCATTCCTCATGTCCCCCAGCACAATAATATAGCAGCGTATTCCCTCCACCGTATTAATTCAGTGCCCTGGAAAATAGCACATTTTGTACTTTACTGTCAGCACTGGGGAGCAGCAAGGATACTGAGGGACATAAATATGCACATTTTACTGTAATCATTTAGGGGCAAAATGTAAATGTTCGGTCATGTAATCATAGAAACCTTGTTTGGGACACAAGCATCTGCTAAATGGCTTTACCGCAAGACACAATTGCAATGCACATTGGGTATTTTTCAAATAAACTCTTACCAAATCAAATGAGGTCTTGTTCGGGGATGGAGACCATTAAAATAATACACTGTGCTTCACAAGTGTTCAACTTCACATAACATTTTTGTCCTTTTGTGACATATTTCACTACTATAAGATTCAATCTCAAAGCTAAATGTATCAGGTTACATCGGTCACTGACATCCTGACCAACCATGTATTTTCACCATATCATGGTTTATTGACAGCGAAAGTGGAAAAGATGTGGAAGTGCTAAAATAATAATAACAAATATGGAACCATCAACATGTGTACCAGATGAAGGGGCTTACATCACTGGACCAACCTAAGCCACGTGATGCTATTGTTACGTTAGCCTATTGCAACATCTTCCCTGACATGTGTTCATCTCTTCCAAATAAAATCCATCCCTGTTTGACGTGGTTTTACTTTCTTTGTAAATTGCACAATATTGGAGTTTCACAATAACAAGTCATCAAGTTAGCTACCATTATTCTGATGTTTTCATTTGATCCCTTACATCCAAGGAATTGTGTTCAATAACATGTTGGGATGTCACTCTGCTTTCAGGCTTTTCACTGTGTGCAATGGTTTGTAATGGTTAATTATTTGCACCATAATAAATGAGTTAATAATCAGGAATAGCAGTCCAGCCAGCCAGATAAGAAGAAATGTGTTGTAGCCCTCAAACTCCAGGAAGTATGCTGGGGCCAACCATATACCCTGAAACATAGGAGACAGCAAAACCATTTCCTAAATATGTAGGAAGTATTTTCTATAAAACATAAATGTGTCTATTTACAGCTGTTCCAACACTATGACGAATTTTCACCATTATTTGACCACTTGGTAAATGAGTAAAAACACTATGAAAAACTTCAGATTTTACACTCAGGATAACAACAATCTAACTTTTCTTAGTTAAATTCTAATTAACATTAGTGGAATTACATGTCGTTTGCTTGGTAAATGATATTGGCTATATTTCTATATATTTTTCCTACTGGACTTTTGTTATACCTACAAATGTATAGTACATATAGGCTGTAACATAACTTTCCTATTCAAATAAAGATGGATATATAAAAAAGCAATACCTACCTGTCCAGCGAACCAGAGAGCCAGCAGTCCTAATCCTTTTTTTGGTGACATGGTCAGACGAGGCAAGACAACAGGAAGCAGACAAAGATACCAAAGGAAGTACTGCAAAAAAACATACTATTAACATTGTAGCTTCCCTACATGCTGTTAAACACCATTTTCATGACACAGATTTGGTGTGGGGTAATATTTACCTTTTTTTTTTACCATCTATGTAACATTATCTACATTTTTGGATTTAATCTTATGGATAAACATGGCTAGCAATAAAGACATAGCAAAACATAAGAATGTGGTACAGATCGATGAGGTTCACAGTTAATACAAGAGCTCTATTTTACAAAAATGTAAGGATTCTAAACAGACCAGCTATGCTAGTTTGCTAAACCAACAGTCCAATCAATTTGCACATTTCTTCAAACACTTCCTGATGGAATTATGACATCTTCCTAATCAGGGCATCTTAAACCTTGACATTCACCTGTGAGGTGCAGACTTTGTTGAAGGAAACAAAGATGGATGTGTGAAGGAACCAGCAGAGGGCAAGGTCTCTGTGGAAGGCCAGAGAGACCAGGAGCAGTAGCAAAGCCTGGGGCAGGAAGGCAGCAAGGCCAAGGTACAGGCTCCAGGGGCTTTCTGCTGTCAAGTACAGCATGTAGAAGTAGGGGGAGAAGTTGTGACGTATGTCTCTCCGTGTCAGGTGGTAAAGATACGTCTCCTGGAGGAAGTCCCACCCATACCTGGTTAAAAACATTCAAACGGTTAAGATGGTAACATGGTTTACCATTACAAAATAGACATTGAAATAACAGATATCACCAAAAATATATGTGCCAAAGTAACTAAAAGCCATTGCATTCATATAAACCGATCAGCCATAACATTATGACCACTGACAGGTGAAGTGAATAACACTGATAATCTCATTATCATGGCACCTGTCGGTGGGTGGGATATATTAGGCAGCCAGTGAACCTTCTGTCTTTAAAGTTGATTTGTTAGAAGCAGGAAAAATGGGGAAACATAAGGATCCAAAATTGTGATGAAGAGCCAAATTGTGATGGCTAGACAACTGGGTCAGAGCATCTCCAAAACTGCAGTGTTCCCGGTCTGCAGTGGTCAGTATCTATCAAAAGTGGTGCAGAAAAGGAAAAGAGGTCATGGGCAGCCAAGACACATTGATGCACGTGGGGAGCGAAGGCTGGCCTGTGTGGTCCAAACCAAAAGACAAGCTACTGTAGCTCAAATTGCTAAAAAAGTGAATACGGGTACTGATAGAAAGGTGTCAGAACACACAGTGCATCACAGTTTGTTGCATATGGGGCTGCATAGCCACAGACCAGAGAGGGTGCCCATGCTGACCCCGGTAACTGGTGAAAGCGCTCTCAATGGGCACGTGAGCATCAGAACTGGACCACAGAGCAATGGAAGAAGGTGGCCTGGTCTGATTAATCATGTTTTCTTCATGTGGATGCCCGGTTGCGTGTTCATAGCTTACCTGAAGAACACATGGCACCGTTTTGGAAGGAAAAGGGGGACCTATACAATATTAGGCAGATGGTCATGTTACAGCTGAATGGTGTAGATGTACCCTTTTTTCATTACTTTCTGCATCGTCCTCTTTAAAGTATTTGGAGCTTGCAAAGCAGCTTTTGTGACTCGGGACACAGTGACAATTCATAAATTTGAACAATGTGAATAATGTTAATTCCAGGATGGGACAAAGGTAAATAATGGTTTCTCAGATTTAAAATGTTTAAATCTGATTAACCCTCATGACTGGCATGTTTTGAGAACAGACATGTCAAACCTCGGATCGTGGATGGGAACTAATGCATTGGTCAGACTACATGACAAACAAGCATTGACCGAGAACACTCAGTGTTAAAGAATATAAAACGTCTTATCTTACATGTAATAGAACAGCAGGTTCAGTCCACAGAACACCATTCCGGACACACCAGCAAACAAAAGCAACTCCTTATTCAGAAGACTGACGAGAAACCCAAAGGCTCTTCTCCACCACACCAGTCTGACTCTGCTGTCCTCCCCACCTGCCAGTCTCTGTAGGGACAGGGCAATAGGCAGGACGTAGGTCACCGGGTAGATCTTCATATGGACGGCCAAGCCGTACAACACGGCCGCTGTAACAAGACGATTAAGCTCCAGACAGAGCAGAGTGGCCAGCACAAGGACGGCCAGGACCGACTCGGCGTTGCCTCGACTGGACACCCCGGCTGGTAAAGGGTTGAGGAGCCAGAGGGAGCAGACACGGCAGGCCGCCTCGCAGCTCAGCCCCCGCTGGCGAAGAATATGGTAGATCACATGGCCAGAGAGCACGTCACACGTAATGAACAAAAGCTTTCCGAAGACGTGGTTCAGATAGATGTTAGGGGTCAGGATCCATGCTAGCAGAGGTGTGTAGCGGTAGGTTGATCTGTTATATGGAGACTGGCCCTGAAATTACATGAATAGAGAAATACACAGGTTATGTTATAAGCACTGTTTGGTAAAGTGTAGCTTTGCAGGAAGTATCAACACCCGGAATAGGACGCAAATTCTAATGGTTCCAGACAAATTCTGTTTAAATTAAGATGTGAGCATGAGTAACGCAACGTTATCCCATTGATTCCTAACTAGTGGCCATTACAAGACGTGAGTCCATTCAAAAGTAGGGATAAAACTAACACCAGTAAGGCCTAACGTTCAAATCTCTTATCAAAATTATCTGATAAAGTAAATCAACGTAACATACCTGCGTGATGAACCTCGCTGCGTCTGTAAACACGTGATAGTCAATATCAGTGTATTTTACTACCGTAGTTCTGTCCTGATAGACACCAAAACCGACCAAAACCAGTCGTACAAAAAACGAAACTGTGAAAAGTACATGTTTCTTCATAAGAAGGGACACAACCCTTTCCATGATACAGGCAAGCTAGCTGTCACACTTTAGTATAATTCAAGTATAGTTAGCTTGCTTAATGTTAGCAAAGTAAGGAGAAGGATTAAGATAAACCACATAAGAAAAACAAATATTTGTCCCCGTCATCTTGTTAGCGTGTAGCTACTAACAAGCAAATTAACGATAGATTCATTCACTAGATAATCCGTCCATTTCATTCATTATATTACCCTTTACGCAATATGCCGAGCAATAAAAGCAGGTCCAGCTCCAGAATTTGTAAACAAGGAAGTGTTTTCAAAATAATTGAAAATGAAGCGAAATCTTCCCAACCAATCAATATACATAACAAGACTCCAACTTCCGCTCTAGTCAGGGGTGCATTGTTCCACTAACACGCTGGGTGGCGTTGTTGTGAAGCACACAGACCAACTATTTGATAATTGTTATAAATAAACCACACTGCAATTCAGATGATACTATGTACATATGAGACACATTTGTTTGCATATACATACATACATACATACACATATATATATGTATGTATATGCAAACAAATATTCTTTATTCACTGTATATAGTTAACTAAACCGCCAACATTGCAAGACAGTATTATTCCTAATTGCACTTCAGTGTGTTGTAGGTAAAGAGGAGAAAAGCATAAGGCAAAATGCATTACATACCCTCATTTCTCAAACCAAAATACACCACTAATACAAAATTGTGGTTACATGTTGAATGCATATATTTATCAATTACAGATAAGTACTGGCCCTCCCCATGAACTACGTTTTATAGTAAGTACTTTTTTTTCCTGTCCCAGTAGATTGCAGGAGAAACATATAAGATGTAAAATCGGTAGACGGTTCTGATTAAAGAAGGTGTGGCAAAACCTTTCATACATAAAAGTAGTCCACAGCAAAGGGATTTATGTTTGGTTGTGATGAATGTTAACACAAAATGGCAAAACAACGGGTAGGGGCATAACCGACAACGTGGGTAATTTGTTACAGCTAGACAAGGATAGGAAATGGTCTAACATCAGATATAGTTACTGCTGCTGCAATACATTATTTCAACACCCTCTCCTCCCTCCACATGGCATGTAGCTAAATGTCTAAGGGGAGAAGTAGCGGCCGGAGAACAGAATGCTCTGGGTGGGGTTGTGGCGGATGAAGAAGAGGAAGGGGTGGTCGGCAATGAACGTGGGCGTTACCAGGTAACAGCAATTCGCCACGATAACGGCCGTAGCAGCTGCTGCCTCTGTGCCCTCCTCATTGACCTCCACAAAGGCCTTGTGCACCACCTTGGACAGAACCAGGTCGTTGTTTGGTGACATGCCTGAGAAGTCGCTCCTGGAGTCATCGAAGGCATCTATCATGCCCATGCTGGCCAGCGTCTCCTTCAGGTCCAGGCTCTCTTCTAGCTTGAATTTGGGCAGGCCCACCTCAACCTCCTCCAAGTGCATCCTGTCTGGCTTGGTCCAATTCACAAAGTTGTCATAGGTCAGCTCCTTCTCCAGCTGTGTGGATCAAGACAAGTCACCGATATTTAGTATAACCTGGAATGCTGAACATGAAGCAATACAGCTTAAAGGCTGTTTGACTCTGTTAACCTGGGAGCTTGTTGCAAAGGGTCCAATGTAATGAGAGATCTAAGCCTATAATGAAAACAGCAACACGTGGCTTAGGTTGGCCCAGTGGTATAAACCTCTGTCTCTGGTATATTTATTAAAATATACAGTAAAAACAAACCCATCCTGCTGATAACAGGGAGTCCTACCTTCTCCAGTCCAGTGGTGCGGTCCTCAATGTCATTAGGAAGCATGATGAGCATGCTCAGTTGATTCCCTACATAAGGCAACTCCAGAATCTGACAGTTGGCCTCTGGGATGAAGGTCAGGGGGAACCTGGCCTTCTGGTGCATCATTTTTACTGGCTTACTCTCATTCTGCACCCCAATTGTAAAGAAAATAAAGTGCACTATTAAGAATAGGAAATGAAGCATTTCATTAAAGAAAAAGTCCGCTTTTTGCAGAAGAGTTGCATATTGACTAGATGTTGCATATTGACTAGATGCCAACTAAGCACATTCAGGAAAAGCTACTTCACAGACTATGTCAGAACTAGTTTCTGCTAGTCAAGCTTGTTGAGAAACCAACCTTGTTGAGAAACCAACCTTGTTAAGTCTGAACTGGACATCTTTGGTGCTGGTTTCCTTGAACTTCTTCTCCCAGTTGCCCTTGAAGTAGATGGCGTTAACCAAGACCAGTCTTGTCAAATCATCAACAATCCCTTTTGGCAACAGATCCTTGATTTTGTCTACAAATATAATGATCACAAATGAGGGAATTTATGGTAACATTGTAACAAGACTTAGCAACATAAAAAAGTAAATTAATCATTGATACATGATGGATTTAAAATGTACGCAAACAAAATAGATCATTCTTCATTTAGTCCCTTTGAATTTTATACTTAATTTCAGAATGTTTGTCAGTAAAGAATATTCTGAACACACTGGGTTTTTATACATTTAGTTAATGTTATTGTGCACATTAGAGTTTTCCAGCATCTAGTCAGTCACCTGCTGTCTGCTTCTCCACCCAGGTGTTGATGTTCTGTCTAGCAGTCTCTGCATTGGACTTGAAGTCTACAGCCTCCAACTCTGCATTGTAGTGTTTTTTGGTGTCATGGAGGAAAGTCTGTCACATTAACCAGAACACTTTTGTTAAGAGTCAAAATCTTAGCTATAATATTCCCAATAACCTAATATTATATTGTCTAATTCTACAAATGTACAGTATAATGACACAACCAATAGAAAATCAATGAACATTCTAGGATGGTGATTATGCATTTATTTTTTGACTTTTGCATTAGGCCCTGTTCCAAAGAGTATCCTAAAATGTTTATATTCAGAAAATGCAGCATTCAGTATTTTTACCATAATAAACTGATTCAGAATCAGAATCATGATGAGCAAAACGATGTAATCTCAGATGTCCTCATCCTCCGCCCACTGTGTAAATGCGAGCGATTTACCTCAACAAACTTGTAAGACTGCTCTCCGTAAAGACGATTTGCTAGACTCAGTTTGTAGGGGGCTCCTTTCTTGTTCAGTTCACCCATAAGTTTGCTGAAGCAAACATGGACATCATCCTTGGCTTTGTGGAGGTGCAGGGTCTACAGACAAAACCAGATGGGTTGTTGTAACATCTTCCTCTGGCATTCAAGACATGCAAAGCAAGAGCCAAAAAAAAAAGCCTTTGTTTTCCAAGTATTTTTGTTTTAGCTTGTAGGCTCTATTCCCCACATTCTCATATAAAAAACATGTTCTAAGAAAGACAAGTACATCTCCATATACATTCAAACATGAAATTGCTGAAAGTTGGTGGTTGAAATTAAGAACATTACGTTTATGTTCCTCAAAGGAGAAACCAGAGAGAGAAGACATGTTAGTTTTTCTACTACCCAAATGTGAGAGGTACATCATTTATATGATAGTTTACTGTACATGTAAAAATTGATATTCGGCTTATATCTTCTAATACAAAGAAACCACAAAAGGAAGAAACCTTAGACCCACTCAACACCACTTAAAGTAGTCATTCCCCATCAGAGCAAAATATCTGGTTATTAAAAATGGAAAAACGTTTTGCAACAACAAAATGTTCCTCTTGGTCATATTTTAATATATCCATCCCCATTTAGTTGTTTGTTTCTATTCGTTTTCTATTCGTTTCTTAAAAATATATTTTTTTATTGCAAAACATTGAATGCACCCCACTTTCCTTCCTCACCAACATCTAATGTTATCTGGAAGAAAACACCTTTTGAACCCATTATCAAAACCCCTTTCTTACTATATACTTATACTAGTACCTTGAAAACATGTGGAAGCTGGTGCTTTTGTACACTGAACAAAATTACAAACGCAATGCCTCCAAAAGCGTTTCAGAGAATTTGGCAGTACATCCAACCGGCCTCACAACCACAGACCACGTAACACTACCAGCCCAGGACCTCCACATCCAGTATCTTCACCTCCAAGATCATCTGAGACCAGCCACCGGGACAGCTGCTGCAACAATCGGTTTGCATAAACAAAGAATTTCTGCACAAATTGTCTGAAACCGTAACAGGGAAGCTCATATGCATGCTCGTCGTCATCATCGGGGTCTCGATCTGACTGCAGTTCGTTGTTGTAACCAACTTGAGTAGGCAAATGCTTTCACTGTACAGGGCAGATGGCAGACAGTGTGTATGGCGTCGTGTGGGTGAGCAGTTTGCTGATGTCAACGTTGTAGATCGAGTGGCCCATGGTGGTGGGGTTATGGTATGGGTAGGCGTGTGTTATGGACAACAAACACAGGTGCATTTTATTGATGGCAATTTGAATGCGAAGAGATACCGTGAAAAGATCCTGAGGCCCATTGTTGTGCCATTCATCCACGACCATCACCTCAGCTGAAAACTTCCCAGTAATTGCATGGCCAGCACACTCACCGGACATGTCACCCATTGAGCATGTTTGGGATGCTCTGGATCAGTGTATACGACAGCATGTTCCAGGTCCTTCCAATATCCAGCAACTTTGCACAGCCATTGAAGAGGAGTGGACCAACATTCCACAGGCATAAATCAACAACCTCATCAACTCTATGCAAAGGAGATGTGTTGCACTGCGTGAGGCAAATGGTGGTCACACCAGATACTGACTTGTTTTTGGACCCAATACAGTAGAACTGCACATTTTAGAGTGCCCTTTTATTGTGGCCAGTCTAAGGCACACCTGTGCAATAATCATGCTGTCTAATCAGCATCTTGATATGCCACACCTGTGAGGTGGATGGATTACCTCGGCAACGGAGAAGTGCTCACTAACACAGATTTAGACAGATTTGTGAACAATATTAGAGAGAAATAGGCCTTTTGTGTACATAGAGAAAGTCTTAGATCTTTGAGTTCAGCTCATGATAAATGGGAACAAAATCAAAAGTTTTGCATACTGTTGTGTACTTTCCGGAGCCGTCCTGGGTTAGCCTCTTTGGATCTGTCTGCTTTGACAAAGCAGAGGACTTAGTGGATGTCAGTATGACAACTGGTTAGCATTTCTGAATGGCATACCCTAAGATATTAGGAGTGATTGGAATTGTGTGTGTGTACGTGTGTGTGGAGAGTCCTGTAGCTATAGAAGTACTCCTTCAAAACAATGTATGGCAGTAAATCATGGGCGTTGACTCCTTGACAAATGTGACCAGCTCTGCCATGTTTGTTCAGTGAAGAACGCACAAAGGGAAGGCATTTTTGTTACACCCTTTACATTGGTGATCTTGCATGGAAGGCTATATATTAGGCTATACATTAGAAAAAAAAATCCATTCCAGTTGTTATTATAATATAATTTCTGATCAACAGTAAAATGGATTTCGTCCAAATTGACTTAGCCTGTTCTTTTGTACATATTTATCTCATAAAAGTGAGTACACGCCTCACATTTTTGTAAATATTGGAGTATATCTTTTCATGTGACAACACTGAAGAAATGACACTTTGCTACAATGTAAAGTAGTGAGTGTACAGCTTGTATAACAGTGTGAATTTGCTGTCCCCTCAAAATAACACAACACACAGCCATTCATGTCTAAGCCGCTGGCAACAAAAGTGAGTACACCCCTAAGTGAAAGTAGCCATTTTCCCTCCCGGTGTCATGTGACTCGTTAGTGTTACAAGATCTCAGGTGTGAATGGGGAGCAGGTGTGTTACATTTGGTGTCATCACTCAACACTCCCTCATACTGACAGGGTACTATAACAGACAGTGAACAATACATTATTCAAACTTTGTTAACACTGATCTGTCCATCCCAAACTGTTATCAAATATATTTTATACGTCTGTGATAATAAAAAGGAAAGACGGTTTGCTATTTGAGGCAGTGAACTATCTTTTAGAAATAGACAAGGGTAATATATCTGCATCTATTCATTCCTGTACTATGTTGTATGTGCATAGTGAACATGACAATGTCACCGCTATTTAGACAAGATGATTATGTTTGACAGTCAGCTGTTCCCATGAGAGCCACGAAAATGAATCACACTCACCTCTGACATCTGAGTCGCGGTGTTACCCCTGGCCCCCAGAGACACCATGGCCAGAGCAGAGGAGATGCTGAGGGGGGAGTAGAAGACATTTCCTGTTTTGTTTTTCTCTGTGATCTTCTTGAACAGATCCAGGGAGAAGTTGGTGTTGGCCACAGACACAGGTGACATTTTAAATGGTAGGAGATGCAGGCAGGAGCTTTGGAAGAAAGGTTTATACGTTTAGTATCAAACATAAAACATTTATTCTACTGATTTAGCATGAAAACCATTGAGCAACTCAATTGCTATGTTAAGTCGAATAAAATAGATTAAGAATATATAATTTAGCTAGAACATTGAGCTAAAAATTATCTAGCTACCATTCATATTAAATTGTAATAAATATCCTGCAAAGTGATTTGCTAAATTTTTTGTGTTGTCCAGGTACAGCAAAAAAGTTGTATGTTTAGTAAATAAATAACCAATTAAAAAGTAGGTAATCGTGGCGTTATCAACTTTAACAGTCTCATTCATTAGGAAATGGTAACATTATAAATTACGTTTCCCGAGTTAGAAAAAGGTTACATTGTTTACAGCAACTCACCAATGAATGGTTTGTCCAATTCAAGTAGTACTATCTTCAGACCGATGTCTCTACTTGGCAGATAGTGGTCTACAGAACCTCTTATAACAAACCACCTACAGACATCACAGAAATGAGTCACGCCCTGCCCGGCCCTATCAACTATCGTTTCCACATTCTCATCCACTGACAAATATGGCAACTTCACAGGGCTACAGCAACAAAGTAAATCAAGCTCGTATGCTTAGTAAATAAATAACCAATAAAAAAGTTGGTAATCGTGGCGTTATCAACTTTAACAGTCCCATTGATAAGGAAATGATAACATTATTAATTACGCTTCCCAAATTAGAAAAAGGTTGGTTTGTTTACATTGACTCACCAATGAATGGTTTGTTTAATTAAAGTAGTACTATCTTCAGACCGATGTTTCCACTGGGCAGCTAGTGGTCTACAGAACCTGATTTAACAAACCACCTACAGAAGACAACCCAGACATGAGTCACGACCTTCTCGGTGTTACAAAGAATTCAGTGACCATGCGAATTCAGCCTGTCGAAAGTGCACATGCGCTGTTATCGAATATTTCTTTCTGTCAGCGGGAGCGTGTGATATTTCGTGCACTTGTCCTCGCTCCCGACATTGTCATCCTTCTAAAATGCGTCTGTTAACCTAAGATTGTTGGCGCTGCAATATTAACCTTGTGATCTTTACGATTCTGCATCCATAAATACGTTTATTTTTTATTTTTTTAAATAGCAGCAGAAAGCAAGTATAGTGTTGTTTAACGTGTAGTACTGTTTTGTTGCAATGACAAATGCCATGTTTGCGTTAGCTAGCACAGCCAGTCAAACTGTGATCTTATAGTTTGCCAATTCAGTGTGTTGGATATTAATAAGCTACCCATACGAAAAATATATGTATTTTAAGTATATTTTTTCAAAAAATTTGATAAATGTATGTCAAAGTGTTGCAATTGGATTCCGTAAATATATTTCGAAAAAAACGCATTACTATAAATACATGGCTATTACTTACCCGCAACTTTCCGCTATTCTGTCGTGCGCCCTACACACTACTCCAAACAAGGATGAGCTAGCTGGTTTTACCAAGGTCGCTCCAGTACATAAGAATATCTAGCTGACTGTAATGAAACGCATTTTGTAAATGTATTGCTAAAATGTATTTAAACAGCTAAAAGTGATGTTATCAATATGTCAGTAATTAACATTTTGAAAGTGTGGTTGTATATTCAGGCCTGCTGTGAAGTGATATCAAATATAACAAGCCTTACATCAATGTCATTTTGGACTGTGAACATTGTTTTATGCAGTATACTAAGCATGTACACCTCAAGGTGAAATAAACGTTTCTATAGTTCTGTACATTATTATCATTAAATATCATTAAATAGCAAGAATGTCTACTGAAAATTAATCAATTAATAATAAAATAAGCCTTAATGGTAGCATTTCTGTCTGTTATCAAATGATCCACCATTCTATGTAAAAAAAATGAATCCTGTTAGAGAACTAGATGGGAAATGATTGCTTACATTACTAGAACATACACAAGCCTATGAGAAAGGTCACTCGAACATGACAGGACCAAAAGGTAAATCAATCAATCAAATGTATTAATAAAGCCCTTTTACATCAGCAGTTGTCACATAGTGCTTTTAATTAAAAGTTTAATTCAATGTGGATGATATCTTCAAATTTCAATCAATTATTTTTAAAGCCTGTTTTACATGAGCAGTTGTCACAAAGTGCTTTTACAAAACACCCAGCCTTAAACCCCAAGAAGCAAACAAACAACAACAGTGTAGACATTCATTGGCTAGGAAAAAAACCCTAAAGGCTGACATTTTGGAATAAACCTAGAAAGGAACCAGGGTCAGAGGGGTGACCAGTCTTATCCAGTAAATACATATCATTGTGAAAAATTGATTTGGAAATGTATTTTCCACACAAAATTCATATTGTAATGAGACCATGTTTGTTTGTGAAATACATTTGGACAAAAATGTAATAAATTTATACATTTTGAAATACACACCGGAAGTAAGGGATGGCGTCAAGCTGAAGAAGGAGTCCTATCAGGCCTGGTTGGCTTGTGGGACTCCTGAGTCGGCTGACGGGTACCGACAGGCCAAGCGGACTGCAGCCCGGGTGGTTGTGGAGGCAAAAACTCGGGCCTGGGAGGAGTTCGGTGAGGCCATGGAGAAGGACTATCGGCTGGCCTTGAAGAGATTCTGGCAAACCGTCCGGTGCCTCAGGAGAGGGAAACAGTGCCCTACCAACGCTGTTTAAAGTAGAGGTGGGCAGCTGTTGACCTCAACTGGGGATGTCCTCGGGCGGTGGAAGGAGTACTTTGAGGATCTCCTCAATCCCGCCGTCACGTCTTCCATTGAGGAAGCAGAGGATGAGGGCTCAGAGGTGGACTCGTCCATCACCCGGGCTGAAGTCACTGAGGTGGTCAAGAAACTCCTCGGTGGCAAGACACCGGGGGTGGATGAGATCCGCCCTGAGTACCTCAAGTCTCTGGATGTTGTGGGGCTGTCTTGGTTGACACGCCTGTGCAACATCGCGTGGCGGTCGGGGACAGTGCCTTTCGGATGGCAGACTGGGGTGGTGGTCCCTCTTTTTAAGAAGGGGGACCAGAGGGTGTGTTCCAACTATAGGGGGATCACACTTCTCAGCCTCCCCGGGAAAGTCTATGCCAGGGTTCTGGAGAGGAGAATACAGCCGATAGTAGAACCTCGGATTCAGGAGGAACAGTGTGGTTTTCGTCCGAGCCGTGGAACACTGGACCAGCTCTATACCCTCTACAGGGTGTTGGAGGGTTCATGGGAGTTTGCCCAACCAATCCACATGTGTTTTGTGGATTTGGAGAAGGCATTTGACTGTGTCCCTCACGGCATCCTATGGAGAGTGCTTCGGGAATATGGGGTCCCCTTTGCTAAGGGCTGTCAGGTCCCTGTACGACCGAGGCAGGAGCTTGATCCGCATTGCCGGCAGTAAGTCAGACTTGTTCCCAGTGCATGTTGGACTCCGGCAGGGCTGCCCTTTGTCACCGGTTCTGTTCATAATACAGGCGGCCGAAATGAGCTTTCTCCGCAGGGTGGCTGGGCGATCCCTTAGAGATAGGGTGAGAAGCTCGGTCACCCGGGAGGAGCTCAGAGTAGAGCCGCTGCTCCTCCACATCGAGAGGGTTCAGCTGAGGTGGCTTGGGCATCTGTTTCGGATGCCTCCGGAACGCCTTCCTGGGTTCCGGTCCCGTCCCACCGGGAGGAGACCCCGGGGAAGACTTAGGAAACGCTGGAGGGACTATGTCTCCCGGCAGGCCTAGGAACGCCTCGGTGTCCCCCCGGAAGAGCTGGAGGAAGTGTCTGGGGAGAGGGAAGTCTGGGCATCTCTGCTTAGACTGCTGCCCCCGCGATCCGGCCCCGGATGAAGCGGAAGAAGATGAATGAATGAATGAATTAATTAATTAATTTTGAAATACATTTTGATACCTGAATCAGGTTAAAAGTTCAGGTTAAAATGAATCAGGTTAAAATGTTTGAATCAGGTTAAAAGTTGGAACACTGTGTAATAATGCAACAATTAAAGAATAATGTTTCTCAATATAAAATTGCAGAGAGTTTGGGGATCTAATCATCCATGGTACATAATAGCATTAAAAGATTCAGAGAAATCTCGGTACGCAAGGAAAAGGCCCGAAAACTAGTATTGGATGGCCGTAATCTTTGGGTCCTCAGGCAGTACTACATTAAAAACAGACACGATTCTGTAGTGGACATCACTGCGTGGGTTCAGGAACACTTTTGAAAATGATTGTCTGGGAAATCAGTACATTTCTGCATTGACAAATGCAAGTTAAAACTCTACCATGAAAAGAAGAAACCATATATAAACAAGATCCAGAAACACAGCCAACTTTTCTGAGCCCAAGCTTATTTATGATGGGCTGAGGCAAAGTGAAAAACTGTCCTGTGGTCTGTAAATACACTAAATTGAAATTATCTTTGTGAATCAAGGACGCCGCGTCCTCCAGACTAAAGAGGAGAGGGAGCATCCAGGTTTATACCAGTGCTCCGTTTAAAAGCCAGCATCCAAGATGGTACGGGAATGCATCAGTGCACATGGCATGTGTTGACTCTTGGACTGTCTTTATCCCTGTGTTGAGTCTTGGACTGTCTTTATCCCTGTGTTGACTCTTGGACTGTCTTTATCCCTGTGTTGACTCTTGGACTGTCTTTATCCCTGTGTTGACTCTTGGACTGTCTTTATCCCTGTGTTGACTCTTGGACTGTCTTTATCCCTGTGTTGACTCTTGGACTGTCTTTATCCCTGTGTTGACTCTTGGACTGTCTTTATCCCTGTGTTGACTCTTGGACTGTCTTTATCCCTGTGTTGACTCTTGGACTGTCTTTATCCCTGTGTTGACTCTTGGACTGTCTTTATCCCTGTGTTGACTCTTGGACTGTCTTTATCCCTGTGTTGACTCTTGGACTGTCTTTATCCCTGTGTTGACTCTTGGACTGTCTTTATCCCTGTGTTGACTCTTGGACTGTCTTTATCCCTGTGTTGACTCTTGGACTGTCTTTATCCCTGTGTTGACTCTTGGACTGTCTTTATCCCTGTGTTGACTCTTGGACTGTCTTTATCCATGTGTTGACTCTTGGACTGTATTTATCCCTGTGTTGACTCTTGGACTGTCTTTATCCCTGTGTTGACTCTTGGACTGTCTTTATCCCTGTGTTGACTCTTGGACTGTCTTTACCTAAGAACTACGGAAATGCAAGACATTTCTCTTTCCATGAAATCAAGCAGAATATATTTAGAGTACTTCACTGGGTAAGGAACCTCCATTTATGCAAATGTTTGTGGAGAAAAAGTGTCAATTCATGAAATGTCTGTATTCATAAACATAATGTAGAGCTCTATCACTGATTCAGAACTAGCTACCAATCCTGATACCCAAAACATTCCAAAGAGACACCTCCACTAGTATTTATAATACTCATTTTTTTTTTATAACCCTCATTAAACATACTGTAAATTTGTAGCTTGTATGTGCAGATGTATATTTTCAATTTACAGACATATGCCAATAGTCAGATTTCACTGCTGCACATCAGGATAAATAAACAAAGGCTATAAAACATATGCCTTGGCATACAGTCCTCTAGAAATGTCTAAAGGACATTTTTATTTAGAGAACACCATTATCAATGATAGTATAGCATATTCACTCAAACCACTGATGCTCCAAAGAGTCACAACTAGTGTCCCAACTCTGCATTGCAGCACAACATTTCAAAATACTGGATGGAGGACCAGCAGTTAAGCACATGATTATATTGGGTGAGTGTCACTGTTGCAATAACATTTGACTCTAGTTTTGTTTCAGGACTGTTTCAATGCACTTGAAAGACTTTAGAATTCCTGCTACATATTGCCAAAAATAAAAACAAAAATAGTGAAATATCAGGCACAATTATTCAGGATCCTTCTTGCACACGCTCTTTAAAAATGTAAATCCAAAAATGACAAGGACAGAGAAACATTGAGTCCACTTGATATTAAGATGGAGGAACTAGAAGGCATGTTCAGTCTGTGTTGTCTAGTGTGTCGGTAGAGTGGGAGGCAGTGTACTTCAGCCAAAAGCCACCTGAAAAACAGAGAGGGGACTGTGTCAGTGAAACAAAAAGAAAGAAAACAAGAAAACAAGCAAAAAGACAAGGATCCACTGAGAGGACTACAAATTCCCAACTTGCACCTAAGGGGGGGACATGTCTTCCGTCCCCTCCTGCTCCTAGACCCTTGCCTCCAGGTGTTAGCCAACGGTACCCTGACTGCTGTTAGCTACTGGGATGAAATTCTCAGACCCACCGTCAGACCTTATGCTGCTGCAGTTGGCCCTGGATTCCTCCTGGTGCAGGACAATGCCCGGACTCATGTGGCCAGAGTGTGTGGGCAGTTCCTGGATGACAAAGGCATTGACGCCATTGACTGGCCCTCATGTTCTCCAGAGCTGAATCCAATTGAGATCCTCTGGGACGTTGTGTGTCGGTGCATCCGACTCCGCTGAGTCGCACCACAGTCTGTCCAGGAGTTGGAACTGCCTGTGATTTCAACTGTTCACTTAGATTTTCGGTGTGAGTTTGAATCCAGACCTCAATCGGTTGGTGATTTTGGTTTCCATTGACCGTTGTTACCTCATTGTTTTCAGCAAATTACACAATGTACAGTAATGATTTTGATCTTTATATTTCGTTCATCGAGACCCGATGTGTGATTTGATTGTTCCCTTAATTTTTTGGAGCAGTGTACTTTCACCATATTATGCTTCTTTGACAGCAGAAAGAAAGTGAAAAAGATGGGGTTGTGCTGAAATAATATTGCTAATGATTATGAAACCCACAAACACAAGATGTAAATTCAACAAGTACTTGTATTATCAGAGAGGGGATGATGAACTGACAATAGTAAGATTTGCATAAAGGCATACCTGTGACATTGTTCAGTGGAAGTCAGCTCTATTCTTTACAATTTCCAACTGACTAACTACCAGTAGTGTGACTACATGTTCATTGCGCAAACTACAAACAGTAAAAACACACTGAACCCCCAGGGGATTGTGGTATCCTCAGTATTATTTTCCCAGAGATCTCTATTCCCTAAGCCTTATTATTTCAGGGCCCTGGAAAATAACACATTATGTACTTTACTGTCAGCACTGGGGAGCAGCAAGGATACGTTTTCTCACCCCATCGCTACTCATTTGATTGGAGAATAGAGATGGTACTTACAATAATGTCAACCTACTAAGAGAACAGGACTAAAGGACATAAATATGCACATTGTACTGTATTCATTTATGCGCAAAATGAAAATGTTCGGTCATGTAATCATACAAACCTTGTTTGGGACACGAGCATCTGCTAAATGGCTTTACTGCAAGACACAATTGCAATGCACATTGGGAATTTTTCTAATAAACTCTTATGAAATCAAATGTGGTCTTGTTCGGGGATGGAGACCATTAAAATAATACACCGTGCTTCACAATTGTTCAACTTCACATAACATGTTTGTCCTTTTGTGACATATTTCACTACTATAAGATTCAATCTCATGCCAAATGTGTCAGGTTACATCTGTCACTGACATCCTGACCAACCATGTATTTTCACCATATTATGCTTTATTGACAGCAAAAAGAAAGTGGAAAAGATGGGGAAGTGCTAAAATAGGAATAGATTAATTTTGCAAAAACCAAACCAGTTAAATCTAATTGAAACATCCAAAAGCCAATGTACAATGTTAGTGTTTCACGTAATATCTTTGTTGGAATATCAAAATAAGATCTGCCAGTTTCAACATTACAGCTTTACATACAACATTTAAATATAGAAAATGTGCAATGGTTTGTAATGGCTAATTATTTGCACCATAATACATGAGTTAATAATCAGGAATAGCAGTCCAGCCAGCCAAATAAGAAGAAATGTGTTGTAGCCCTCAAACTCCAGGTAGTATGCTGGGGCCAACCATATACCCTGAAACATAGGAGACAGCAAAACCATTTCCTGAATACATAGGAAATATTTTCTATAAAACATGAATGTGTCTATTTACAGCTGTTCAAACACTATGACCAATTTTCACCATTATTTGGCCACTTGGTAAATGAGTAAAAACACTATGAAAAACTTCAGATTTTACAATCAGGATAACAACAATCTAACTTTTCTTAGTTAAATTCTAATTAACATTATTGGAATTACATGTTGTTTGCTTGGTAAATGATATTGGCTATATTTCTATATTTTTTTCCTACTGGACTTTTGTCATACCTACAAATGTGTAGTACATATAGGCTGTTAATATTTCTACATAACTTTCCTGTTCAAATTAAGATGGATATATAAAAAAGTAATACCTACCTGTCCAGCGAACCAGAGAGCCAGCAGTCCTAATCCTTTTTTTGGTGACATGGTCAGACGAGGCAAGACAACAGGAAGCAAAGATACCAAAAGAAGTACTGAAAAAAAAAATACTATTAACAATGTAGCTTCCCTACATGCTATTAAACACAATTTCCAGGACACAGATTTGGTGGGGGGTAATATTTATCTTTTTTTACCATCTATGTAACAATATCTACATTTTTGGATTTAATGTTATGGATAAACATGGACCTAGCAAAACATAAAAAACGTGGTACAGATTGATGAGGTTCACAGTTAATACAAGAGCTCTATTTTACAAAAATGTTAGGATTCTAAACAGACCAGCTATGCTAGTTTGCTAAACCAACAGTCCAATCAATCGGCACATTTCTTCAAACACTTCCTGATGGAATTATGACATCTTCCTAATCAGGGCATCTTAAACCTTGACATTCACCTGTGAGGTGCAGACTTTGTTGAAGGAAACAAAGATGGATGTGTGGAGGAACCAGCAGAGGGCAAGGTCTCTGTGGAAGGCCAGAGAGACCAGGAGCAGTAGCAAAGCCTGGGGCAGGAAGGCAGCAAGGCCAAGGTACAGGCTCCAGGGGCTTTCTGCTGTCAAGTACAGCATGTAAAAGTAGGGGGAGAAGTTGTGACGTATGTCCCTCCGTGTCAGGTGGTAAAGATACGTCTCCTGGAGGAAGTCCCAGCCATACCTGGTTAAAAACATTCAAACGGTTAAGATGGTAACATGGTTTACCATTACAAAATAGACATTGAAATAACAGATATCACCAAAAATATATGTGCCAAAGTAACTAAAAGCCATTGCATTCATATAAACCGATCAGCCATAACATTATGACCACTGACAGGTGAAGTGAATAACACTGATAATCTCATTATCATGGCACCTGTCAGTGGGTGGGATATATTAGGCAGCAAGTGAACCTTCTGTCTTTAAAGTTGATTTGTTAGAAGCAAGGAAAATGGGCAAACATAAGGATCCAAAATTGTGATGAAGAGCCAAATTGTGATGGCTAGACAACTGGGTCAGAGCATCTCCAAAACTGCAGTTTTCCCGGTCTGCAGTGGTCAGTATCTATCAAAAGTGGTGCAGAAAAGGAAAAGAGGTCATGGGCAGCCAAGACACATTGATGCACGTGGGGAGCGAAGGCTGGCCTGTGTGGTCCAAACCAAAAGACAAGCTACGGTAGCTCAAATTGCTAAAAAATGGATCTGCTGCTAACGTCTTGGTGCCAGATACCACAGCACACCTTCAGAGGTCTAGTGGAGTCCATGCCTTGATGGGTCAGGGCTGTTTTGACGGGAAAAGGGGGACCTACACAATATTAGTCAGGTGGTCATGTTACAATTTAATGGTGTAGATGCACCCTTTTTTCATTACTTTTTGCATCTTCCTCTTTAAAGTATTTTGGAGTTTTATCCGCTTGCAAAGCAGCTTTTGTGACTCGGGACACAGTGACAATTCATGAATTTGAACAATGTGAATACCTTTATTTACCCAGGTAAGCCGATTGAGAACAGATTCTCATTTGCATCTGCAACCTGGCCAAGACAAAGTGCAAACGTGCAGGACAACATACAGTTATACACAGAGTACAAAAATACAACATGCAGTAGAGTCTGTAAGAGGTGCCTTAACACTTCTTCCACCATGCTTCACAGAAGAGGTGCCATAACACTTCTTCCACCATGCTTCACAGAAGAGGTGCCTTAACACTTCCTCCACCATGCTTCACAGAAGAGGTGCCATAACACTTCCTCCACCATTCTTCACAGAAGAGGTGCCATAACACTTCCTGCACCATGCTTGACAGAAGAGGTGGTATGCTTTGGATCACAAGCAGTTGCTCACTTTCTCATTATGCTCTGTAACTATCTGTAACCTTTATGAGACTATTTTGAGTGAATTGTACCTATAATATATTATTTCATATATAAAAAATGATAGCAACACTTTTTGCCATTACAACTTTCATTTGGGCTGCTTCTGTGTTTTAAATGTTAGATATTTAATTATAGGGTATGGTGTCACCAGCCCCCCAACATGCTCAAAATTCCATCGAAATAGGCTCAATTGTTTGTGCTCCCTTTGTGCATTTAACAATTTCCTTTGTGCTGATGCAACGTTTTATATAGCGTTTTATATAGACATTTCATTTTAGGTCACCAGCCCCCAAACCCGCTCCAAACTGCCTCAAAATAGGCTCAATCGTTTGTGCTCCGTTTGTGTCGCATAAATTTTGTTTGTGCTGCTATAGTTTTTGGTAGTCTACATTCCTACTGGATAGTTCATGGCTTTTCACTTTCCACCAGCCCTATAGCTCTGCTATACCGCTCCGGAAAAAATTAAGGGACGACTGCACCAAAAAAAGTTGAAAAGGAAGGATTTGAGTGAGGAACAGAAGGGTTACATTTTCCCGGAGCTGTAGCTCAGTCATTATCCGTAAAAAAGACAGTTGCAAAAACAAAACTTTTACTGATCCAAATGAAGCACATACGATTGAGCCTATTTTGAGTGAATGTGACCTATACAATATTATTTAATATCTAAAATATGAAAGCAGGACAAAAATTATAACAGCACA
The DNA here is from genome assembly GCF_011004845.1 of Esox lucius. NCBI lineage: Eukaryota > Metazoa > Chordata > Actinopteri > Esociformes > Esocidae > Esox > Esox lucius. Next base: position 19,912,330 of record NC_047589.1, read on the forward strand.
AACCAGCACAAACAATTGAGCCTATTTGCCCTAATTTTGATTAGGGTGGGGACTATTTTTATGCCGTAAAATACCTTTAATCGTTTGTGCTCCATTTGTGCTGCTGTAATTTTTTAGATATTTAGTCCTAAAGAACATTTTATAGATCATTCCGAGGTCACTCAGCCATCCAACATGCTACAAATTCACTCAAAATATGCTCAATTGTTTGTGTTCCATTTGTGCCGGTTAAAATATAGTTTTTGCAACGTTCTTACGAAATCAGTTGACGTAATGACAGAGCTATAGTGGAAAGAGAGGGAAGCCAATGCGCTATCCAGTAGAAAATGTGGTTATATCAGAAACTGTACCAGCACAAACGACTGAGCCTATTTTGAGTCAACCTGAAGCAGGTTGGGCAGCTGGCACAAACTTTAAACACACAAATGAAGCACAAACAAACCAAACATTTTGGGTCAATTTGAAGTATGTCGGGGAGCTGAGTGATCTCAGAATGACCAGTGAAATATGTGGTGACACCACACCCTATAATAAAATGTCTAATATTTAAAACACTGAAGCAGCCCAAACGAAACTTGTAACAGCACAAACCAGCACAAACAAAAAATACTTTTATGGGTGAATTTGGAGTATTTGGGGGGCTGAGTGACCTCCGAGTTATGAGTGACCTCCGAGTTATCTATAAAATGACAGCAGCACAACTGGAGCAGAAGCGATTAAACGTATTTTACCTGTGCAAAGACGGTCCCCCATCCAGCGCAAAACTACGGCAAAATAGGCTTAATCGTTCGTGCTAGTTGGTGCCGTAAAACATGTTTGTGCTGCTATAATTTTTTAGATATTAAATGATATTTCATATGTCAAATCCACTCAAAATAGGCTCAATCATTTATGCTCCTTTTGTTTTGTTTTTGTGACTGCTTTACCGACAGTGACAGAGCTAGAGTGGAAAGGGTAAAGCCAGTGCGCTATCCAGTGATAATGTAGCTATGTACCTAAAACTGTAGCAGCACAAACAAACCTTTCAGCGGCACAAACGGAGCATACATGATTGAGCCTATTTTGCGGAGCAGGTTGTGGTGCTGGTGACACCTAAAATTAAATGTCTAATATAAAAAATGCACAAAGGAAACTTTTAACAGCACAAACCAGCACATACGAACAAATGAGCCTATTTTGACTCAATTTGGAGCATGTTGGGGGGCTGAGTGACGTAATCACCAATAGTTAAATGTCTAATATATATTATACTGAAGCAGCAGAAACTAACTAGAATATTTTCGTTGATTTCAGAGGATGTTGGGGGGCTGAGTGACCTCAGAATGACCTATAAAATATTCTTTAGTATCTATAAAATGATAGCAGCACAAATTAAAATGTTAACGGCACAAACGGAGCACCATTGATTGAGACTATTTTGCCAAAGTTTTGCATTGGGTGGGAGGCCAACTTCACACAGATCCTCAGGTAAGCTCTTAATTTGAAAAACAATTAATGCCTACCCTGTGTATTTAGCCAATGACAGGCATTCCAGATTTAGCAGCATCCACAGGGGAACATTGAAATATCAGGTGGTTTTTCTGACTTTAGTGCAGGAACGAGGAATAAAAAAAATAACGTATGTTTTTCTGAATAAACAAATAAACGAAAAAAGGAGTTGTTTACTCATTATATCGTTGTGCAAAGTAAATGAACAAATGAATGAACGAACGACATCTGGACCACAAACAAAAAAGACGTTTATGGCCTCTGAATTTTCTATAAAATATTTTTCACTCACAGCGGCGTAAGAAATGTTGACAACCTCTATAACGCCGTCTCTACACCACCATGACATTGTTGTGAGCAAGTTTTCACGTGTACACCGCCGCCTACATGACATCTGAAAACCTATGTCAAATTGCATAGAGAAACAGATGTTAGGTAGGCGTTCACTAGCTTGGTTATCCATATCAGTAGCTAGCATCTCCGTGTATTTGGCAGACTCCACGCCTCATATATAGGTGCTGGTCATATAATTAGAATATCTTCAAAAAGTTGATTTATGTCAGTAATTCCATTCAAAAAGTGAAACTTGTATATTATATTCATTCGTTACACACAGACAGATGTATTTCAAATGTTTATTTCTTTCAATTGTGATGATGATAACTGCCAACTAATGAAAATCCCAAATTCAGTATCTCAGAAAATGTGAATATTACTTAAGACCAACACAAAAAAGGAATTTTAGAAATGTTGGCCAACAGAAAATTATGAACATGAAAAGTATGAGCTTGTACAACACTCAACACTTAGTTGGGGCTCCTTTGGCCTGAATTACTGCAGCAATGTGGCATGGCATGGAGTCAATCAGTCTGTGGCACTGCTCAGGTGTTATGAGAGCCCAGGTTGCTCTGATAGTGGCCTTCAGCTCTTCTGCATTGTTGGGTCTGGTGTATCACATCTTCCTCTTCACAATACCCCATAGATTTTCTATAGGGTTAAGGTCAGACGAGTTTGCTGGCCAAATGAGAACAGGGATACCATGGTCCTTAAACCAGGTACTGGTAGCTTTGGCACTGTGTGCAGGTGCCAAGTCCTGTTGGAAAATGAAATCTGCATCTCCATAAAGTTGGTCAGCAGCAGGAAGCATGAAGTGTTCTAAAACTTCCTGGTAGACGGCTACGTTGACCTTGGACCTCAGAAAACACAGTGGACCAACACCAGCAGATGACATGGCACCCCAAACCATCAATGACTGTGGAAACCTTACACTGGACTTCAAGCAACGTGGATTCTGTGCCTCTCCTCTCTTCCTCCAGACTCTGGGACCTTGATTTCCAAAGGAAATGCAAAATGTACTTTCATCAAGGGAACATAACTTTGAACCACTCAGCAGCAGTCCAGTCCTTTTAGTCTTTAGCCCAGGCGAGACGCTCCTGAAGCTGTGTCTTGTTCAAGAGTGGCTTGACACAAGGAATGCGACAGCTGAAACCCATGTCTTGCATACGTCTGTGAGTGGTGGTTCTTGAAGCACTGACTCCAGCTGCAGTCCACTTGTTGTGAATCTCCCCCACATTTTTGAATGGGTTTTGTTTCACAATCCTCTCCAGGGTGTGGTTATCCCTATTGCTTGTACACTTTTTTCTACCACATCTTTTCCTTCCCTTCACCTCTCTATTAATGTGCTTGGACACAGAGCTCTGTGAACAGCCAGCCTCTTTAGCAATGACCTTTTGTGTCTTGTCCTCCTTGTGCAAGATGTCAATGGTCGTCTTTTGGACAGCTGTCAAGTCAGCAGTCTTCCCCATGATTGTGTAGCCTACAGAACTAGACTGAGAGACCATTTAAAGGCCTTTGCAAGTGTTTTGAGTTAATTAGCTGATTAGAGTGTGGCACCAGGTGTCTTCAATATTGAACCTTTTCACAATATTCTAATTTTCTGAGATATTGAATTTGGGGTTTTCATTTGTTGTCAGTTATAATCATCAAAATTAAAAGAAATAAACATGAAATATATCAGTCTGTGTGGAATTAATGTATACATTATACAAGTTTCACTTTTTGAAAGGAATTACTGAAATAAATCAACTTTTTGATGATATTCTAATTATATGACCAGCACCTGTATGGCAGAATCCACCCCCCATACACGGCGGCGTACGAAATGTTGACAACCTCTATAACGCCGTCTCTACACCACCATGACATTGTTGTGAGCAAGTCTTCACGGGTACACTGCCGCCTACATGACATCTGAAAACCTATGTAAAATTGCATAGAGAAACAGTCGTTAGGTAGGCGTTCACTAGCTTGGTTATCCATATCAGTAGCTAGCATCTCAGTGAATTTGGCAGAATCCACCCCCCATATCTCTGTGTATTTGGCAGAATCCACCCCCCATATCTCTGTGTATTTGGCAGAATCCACCCCCCATAGGTAAAGGGTTGAGGAGCCATTGGGAGCAGACACCGCAGGCAGCCTCACAGCTCAGCCCCCGCTGGCGAAGAATATGGTAGATCACATGACCCGAGAGCACGTCACACGTAATGAACAAAAGATTTCCGAAGACATGGTTCAGATAGATGTTAGGGGTCAGGATCCATGCTAGCAGAGGTGTGTAGCGGTAGGTTGATCTGTTATATGGAGACTGGCCCTGAAATTACATGAATAGAGAAATACACAGGTTATGTTATAAGCACCGTTTGGTAAAGTGTAGCTTTGCAGGTAGTATCAACACCCGGAATAGGAGGCAAATTCTAATGGTTCCAGACAAATTCTGTTTAAATTAAGATGTGAACATGAGTAAAGCAACGTTATCCCATTGATTCCTAACTAGTGGCCATTACAAGACTTTAAGTGAGTCCATTCAAAAGTAGGGATAAAACTAACACCAGGAAGGCCTAACGTTCAAATCTCTTTTATTATCTGATAAAGTAAATCAACGTAACATTCCTGCGTGATGAACCTCGCTGCGTCTGTGAACACGTGATAGTCAATATCAGTGTATTTTACTACCGTAGTTCTGGCCTGATAGACACCAAAACCGACCAAACCAGTTGTACAAAAAACAAAACGTTTCTTCATAAGACTGGACACAGGACTACACTTCCACTTTAGTCAGGGGTGCATTGTTTCTCTAACACGCTGGGTGGCGTTGTTGTGAATCACACACCAAATATTTTATAATTTTTGTCAATAAATCACACTGCAATTCAGATGATACCATGTACATATGAGACACATTTGTTTGCATATATATTCTTTATTTACTGTATATAGTACCTAAATTGATTAAAACGCCAACATTGCAAGACAGTATCATTCCTAATTGCACTTCAGTGTGTTGTAGGTGAAGAGTAGAAAAACATAAGACAAAATGAATTAGATACCCTTATTCTTCAAACCAAAATACACCACTGATACAACATTCTTTGGTTACATGTTGAATGCATATATTTATCTATTACACAAGTATTGGCCCTCCCCGTAAACTACTTTTTATAGTAAGTACAGTTTTTTTCCTGTCCCAGTAGATTGCAGGAGAAACATGTAAGATGTATGAGCATGTGTCCAGCGTTGGACATTAGACAAAATCGGTAGACGGTTCTGATTAAAATAAAATAATCATAATGATGCTTAAAAGTAGTCTACAGCAAAGGGATTTATGTTTGGTTGTGATGAATGTTAACACAAAATGGCAAAACAACGGGTAGGGGCATAACCGACAACGTGGGTAATTTGTTACAGCTAGACAAGGGTAGGAAATGGTCCAACATCAGATATAGTTACTGCTGCTGCAATACATTATTTCAACACCCTCTCCTCCCTCCACATGGCATGTAGCTAAATGTCTAAGGGGAAGAGTAGCGGCCATAGAACAGAATGCTCTGGGTGGGGTTGTGGCGGATGAAGAAGAGGAAGGGGTGGTCGGCAAAGAACGTGGGCGTTCTCAGGGCACAGCGCATCATCATGATGGCGGCCGTAGCAGCTGCTGCCTCAGTGCCCTCCTCATTGACCTCCACAAAGGCCTTGTGCACCACCTTGGACAGAACCAGGTCGTTGTTTGGTGACATGCCTGAGAAGTCGCTCCTGGAGTGGTCGAAGGCATCTATCATGCCCATGCTGACCAGTGTCTCTTTCATGTCTAGGCTCTCCTCCAGCTTGAATTTGGGCAGGCCCACCTGAACCTCCACCAAGTCCATCATGTCTGGCTTGGTCCAATCCACAAAGTTGTCATAGGTCAGCTCCTTCTCCAGCTGTGTGGATCAAGACAAGTCACCGATATTTAGTCTAAATTGGAATGCGGAACATGAAGCAATACAGCTTAAAGGCTGTTTGACTCTGTTAACCTGGGAGCTTGTTGCAAAGGGTCCAATTTAGTTATAGATCTAAGCCTATAATGAAAACAACATCACGTGACTTAGGTTGGCCCAGTGGTATAAACCTCTGTCTCTGGTATATTTATTATTTCAGCATCTTTCCATTTTTCCCACTTTCTCCCCACAGTCTATAAAGCATGATATGCCCAAAATACATTGTTAAAATATACAGTCAAAACAAACCCATTCTGCTGATAACAGGGTAAAAGGTAGTCCTACCTTCTCCAGTCCAGTGGTGCCATCCTCAATTTCATTAGGAAGCATGATGAGCATGCTCAGTTGATTCCCTACATAAGGCAACTCCAGAATCTGACAGTTGGCCTCTGGGATGAAGGTCAGGGGGAACTTGGCCTTCTGGTGCATCATTTTTACTGGCTTACTCTCATTCTGCACCCCAATTGTAAAGAAAAAAGCGTGCACTATTAAGAATAGAAAATGAAGCATTTCATTAAAGAAAGTCAGCTTTTTCCAGATGAGTTGCTTAATGACTAGATGTTTATAGTGCCCACTAAGCACATTCAGGAAAATCTACTTCACAGACCATGTCCTAACTAGTTTCTGCTAGTCAAGCTTGTTGAGAAACCAACCTTGTTAAGTCTGAACTGGACATCTTTGGTGCTGGTTTCCTTGAACTTCTTCTCCCAGTTGCCCTTGAAGTAGATGGCGTTAACCAAGACCAGTCTTGTCAAATCATCAACAATCCCCTTTGGCAACAGATCCTTGATTTTGTCTACAAATATAATGATCACAAATGAGGGAATTTATGGTAACATTGTAACAAGTTTTAGCAACATAAAAAAGTAAATACATCATTGATACGTGATGGATTTAAAATGTACACAAACAAAATAGATCATTCTTCATTAAGTCCCTTTGATTTTTATATTTAATTTCAAAATGTTAAGTATTAAGCTTGTCAGTAAAGAATATTCTGAACACACTGGGTTTTTATACATTTAGTTAATGCTATTGTGCACATTAGAGCTTTCCAGCATCTAATCAGTCACCTGCTGTCTGCTTCTCCACCCAGGTGTTGATGTTCTGTCTAGCAGTCTCTGCATTGGACTTGAAGTCTACAGCCTCCAACTCTGCATTGTAGTGCTTTTTGGTGTCGTGGAGGAAAGTCTGACACATTAACCAGAACACTTTTGTTAGGAGTCAAAATATTAGCTTTAATATCCCCAATTACCTAATATTATATTGTCTAGTCTACAAATGCACAGTATAATGACACAATCAATATAAAATCAGAGAACATTCTAGGATGGCGATGTATTTTTTGACTTTTGCATTAGGCCCTGTTCCAAAGAGTATCCTAAAATGTTTATATTCAGAAAATGCAGCATTAAGTACTTTTACCATAATAAACTGATTCAGAATCATGATGAGCAAAACGATGTAATCTCAGATGCCCTCATCCTCCGCCCACTGTGTAAATGAGAGCGATTTACCTCAACAAACTTGTAAGACTGCTCTCCGTATAGACGATTTGCTAGACTCAGTTTGTAGGGGGCTCCTTCCTTGTTCAGTTCACCCATAAGTTTGCTGAAGCTAACATGGACATCATCCTTGGCTTTGTGGAGGTGCAGGGACTACAGACAAAACCAGATGTGTTGTTGTAATATATTCCTGTGGCATTCAAGAAATGCAAAGCAAGAGCCAAAACAAAAAGCCTTTGTTTTCCAAGTATTTTTGTTTTAGCTTGTAGGCTCTATTCTCCGTATTCTCAAATAAAATACATTTTCTAAGAAATAAAAGTACATCTTCATATACATTCAAACATGAAATTGCTGAAATGTTGACATTTGGTGGTTGAAATAAAGCACGTTAATATCCCTCAGAGAAGAAACCAAAGAGAAGACATGTTAGTTTTTCTACTACCCAAATGTGACAGGTACATCATTTATATGATCATATCTTCTAATACAAAGAAACCACAAACGGAAGAAACCCTAAACCCACTCAACACCACTTAAAGGAGCCATTCCCCATCAAAGCAAAATATCTGGTAACTACAAATGGAAAAAACATTTGCAACAACAATTTTTCTTTTCTATTGGTCATATTCTAATAAATCCATCCCCATTTAGTTGTTTGTTTCTATTAGTTTCTTAGACTAAACATTTTCTTTATTGCAAAACACTGCATGCACCCCACTTCCCTTCCTCACCAACAACCCAATGTTATCTGGAAGAAAACACCCTTTGAACCCATTATCAAAACCCCTTTCTTACTAGATACTTATACTAGCACCTTCAATGCATGTGGAAGCTGGTACTTTTGTACTTTCTGGAGCTGTCCTGGGTAAGCCTCTTTGGGTCTGTCTGCTTTGACAAGGCAAAGGACCTAGTGGATGTCAGTATGACAACTGGTTAACAATTCTGAATGGCATACGCTAAGATATTAGGAGTGATTGGAAATGGTGTGTGTGTACGTGTGTGTGGAGGGTCCTGTAGCTATAGAAGTACTATAGCTAAAAGTACAAAATTGAATGTATGGCAGTAAATCCTGGGCGTTGACTCCTTGAGAGATAAACAAATGTGACCAGCTCTGCCATGTTTGTTCAGTGAAGAACGCACAAAAGGAAGGCATTTTTGTTACACCCTTTACATTGGTGATCGTGCATGGAAGGCTATACATTGGAAAAACATTCCATTCCAGTTATTTTAATATATTTTCTGATCAACAGTAAAACACATAGTCCAAATTGACTTATCCTGCTCTTTTGTACATATTTAATACTATTTTGTATTTTCCCGGCCTGACTATATGCTATAGCCTAAAACAGGAAGGGGAAGACTGGAGCCTGATAAGAGATGTCACTAGTTAATATAGACACACTTTTATTACTTTCTACATGTTGACACAGTCCTCAAATAAAACCTCAGTTGGACAAGGACATATCTTCTGCTTCAAAAAGTAATCAGACAAGGACACCTATGGCAGCTACACCTTACCCAGAGCAACTTACAGATAATTTGTAAAAATGTCCAAGGTCTCCTAGGTGATTTCCTGGATGAAGAACTACACAGTTAACTCAGCGGATTAAAGGAGCTTAAATGCTAGTTACATTACAGACAGTGAACAATACATTATTAAAACTTTGTTAACACAAATCTGTCCATCCCAAACGATGTTATCAAATATTTGTATACATGTCTGTGAGAATAAAAAGGAAAATGGTTTGCTATTTGAGATATTTGACAATGTCACCGCTATGTTTATTTAGACAAGATGATTATGTTTGACTATCAGCAGTTCCCATGAGAGCCACGAAAATTAATCACACTCACCTCTGACATCTGAGTCGCGGTGTTACCCCTGGCCCCCAGAGACACCATGGCCAGAGCAGAGGAGATGCTGAGGGGGGAGTAGAAGACATTGCCCGTTTTTTTTTTCTCTGTGATCTTCTTGAACAGATCCAGGGAGAAGTTGGTGTTGGCCACAGACACAGATGACATTTTAAATGGTAGGAGATGCAGGCAGGAGCTTTGGAAGAAAGGTTTATACGTTTAGTATCAAACATAAAGAATGGATTCTACTGATTTAATTGCTATCTTAAATCGAATAAAATAGATTAAGAATATATAATTCAGCTAGAACATTGAGCTAAAATAATCTAGCTACCTTACATATTAAACTGTAATTCATATCCTGCAAAGTGCATAGCTAAATTTTTTGCGTTGTCCAGGTACAGCAAAAGAGTTAATCAAACTCGTATGCTTAGTAAATAAATAACCAATTAAAAAGTAGGTAATCGTGGCCTTATCAACTCTAACAGTCTCATTCATTAAGAAATGGTAACATTATAAATTACGTTTCCCGAGTTAGAGAAATTTTAAGTTGTTGCAGAAACTCACCAATGGTGTGTGTAATTCAAATAGTACTATCTTCAGACCGATGTCTCCACTTCCCAGGTAGTGGTCTAGATAACCTGTTTTAACAAACCACCTACAGAAGACAACCCAGAAATGAGGCACGCCCTGCCCGGCCCTGCCCTGTCAACTATCGTTTCCGCATTCTCATCCACTGACAAATACGGCAACTTCACAGGGCTAAAACTGCACCGTTGTCAAAGGCGTAGCTTTAATGTGTGCGAGGGATCAATCTTATCGTTGAAAACAATGATCGCATGCATCAATTTATATTATTAATGTTGTTAATTTTCTGTATACTATTTAATTAAGAGGATACTTACGTTTTCATTGAAGTGATAAACATCTGAAAATGTTTTATGATTCTCAGATAATATATAGCCTTTTTAGGATCGACTGATCCCTTGGGGCGTCAGTTATTGCCCTCTGAAGATCTGAGCTGTGGAAGATAACTAGGTAGGGCAGGATGACGGCAGCTAAATTATTTTAGCTCAATGTTCTAGCTAAATTAGGGACTGTCCCGGTTTTAGGTCCAACAGCAGCTAGCAACAGGCAGCCATAGATAGCCAAGGATGGATTTAGATTCTTTGGAGACCCCCCCACCCAAAACTCACACGATGCTCGCACACGCAAAGTTCCCGTCCCCTCCATGTAAAACCTCTCCTTGCCCTCTTAGATTTTCACGTTGATTACAAAATTCTTTGAAATTACTGGGACTTATTTCTGTAATATAACCGCTTTTATTTCTTCTAGAAATATAACAGTGGCCTACCATATTCTTCCAGGAAAATTTAAATCAAAATCTGAAGCTTTGTTATAGCCTAAATGTTGTGAAAATAATATGTGCTTTCACATGTTAATATTAACTAAAATATAAAAAATGACATTTACGCTTTGTTTTATCCAAAGCGACTTAAGAGTGAGGCTGAGAACAATCTTACACAACAAACTTCAGTACTGTGTGAACTACAACAGCTACAAAATAACTGAACTCCAATAATAATAGTAATAAATACATTATTATTATTGGCTCACATTTATGGAAATGTCAAAAATAAACTGTATATATTAAATACATAATATTATATAGATGTAATATATAACACACTCTAGTAGTTAGAGGCTATATAGAGGTATAGCATGTGGAGGGACCCTGGTATGGGTGGCTGAATTTGGGTCCTTAGTTTGAGGTGGAGCAAAGGGGCCCTGGTATGGGTTATGGTGGAGCCTAGGGGCCCTGGTATGGGTTGTGTTGGAGCCTAGGGGCCCAGGTATGGGTTGTGTTGGAGCCCTGGTAGTCAGGGGGCACTGGATGGGCTGAATGGTCCACATATTAAAGCACTATCTGTCTATCTACATTTTGATTTCACAGCAGATTATCCCAAGGACATCAAACCCAAGGGGCCTCAGGACGCTTTGTAACCTGAGGCCCAGGCCCAATTTGCTCGGTCCTTCATTCAGCCCTGTATATAGTGATACAAGACTTGTGGCATTTTGAATTTATTGCTGTTAATTCCAGGAAAACAGATCAACAATTTGCATAAATTCCAAATTCGTTCTAGAAATATTTGACCTTTCCAGTACAATTACATTTAGATATCAAAGAATACAGTAAACATACAACCGAAGGTCACAGTGAGTGTCCCCCCTACAGTACAGCATTTTAACCAGAAAGGTTCAACAAGTACAACTGGCAGGTTTATATGTACAATGGTCCTCCAAGCTGACATGGTTCCTATTCATCCACACAAGCCTACATGTGAACCCAACTTTATCCCTGTGTTGACTCTTGGACTGTCTTAACCTAAGAATTAAGTATAGAATTAATTTTTCTTTCCATGAAATCAAGCAGAATATATTTAGAGTACTTCATCAGTTAAGGAACCTCCATTTATGCTAATGTTTGTGGAGAAAAAGAGTGTCAATTCATGAAATGTCTGTATGATTAATACATCATAAACATAATGTAGAGCTCTATCACTGATTCAGAACTGGCTACCAATCCTGATACCCAAAACATTCCAAAGAGACACCTCCACTAGTATTCATACAACTCATATTTTTTTTTTATAACCCTCATTAAACATACTGTACATTTGTAGCTTGTATGTACAGATGTGTATATTTTCAATGACATATGCCAATAGTCAGATTTCACTGCTGCGTGTCAGGGGAAATAAACAAAGGCTATAAAACATATGCCTTGGCATACAGTCCTCTAGAAATGTCTAAAGGAAATTGTTATTTAGAGAACAGCGTTATCAATGATAGTATAGCATATTCACTCAAACCACTGATGCTCCAAAGAGTGACAACTAGTGTCCCAACTCGGCATTGCAGCACAACATTTCAAAATACTGGATGGAGGACCAGCAGTTAAGCACATGATTATATTGGGAGAGTGTCACTGCTGCAATAACATTTGACTCTAGTTTTGTTTCAGGACTGTTTCAGTGCACTTGAAAGACTTCAGAATTCCTGGTAGATATAGTGCATATTGCCAAAAAAAAAACAAAATAAAAACACAGCAGCATTTAACTTTGACGTGACAGACATGATGATTAAGAACATGTTACTATGCGTTTCACATTATATCAAGTGGCAAATGCTTTAAGAAACCTTTTCTGATATTTCAAGATTCCTTAACATTAAGAAATCAAAAATAGGTTGTACATTCAAAAACACTGCAGCGAAATAGTGAAATATTTTTTTTACATTAACTTTTTGTTTGCATTAATCTTTTGTAGCTGTACAGTTAAACAATACAAATCCTAGTCAAAAGAACAGTATAAGCATAAATATACCATTGTAAAAAACAAAGTATAGGAAAGTCTTTAACTGAGATCTTTCTGGATCCCCATGTTTTCTGAGAACAAAATCATCTTTCAGAAGCTCCCATACTCTTAGAGATGTAGTGTCTTTATTCATTTTCTAATAATATAAGAAATAAGTTAGTAAACATGAGCTGCTGTCTTGTGCCCAGTCTTCAGTGCAAAATACCAAAAGCCACTGGGGGTACGGGGGAGCTTCTCCATGGAAACTAGCCAAGCATCTTGACTTTGATGCTTATGGATCAAGGAGTGATGCATGGAAGCTGAATGGCGGTCTGACTACATCTGAGTCGTTTTCAGTCTAAACATGAAACATGGAAAAGCATAACAGCTTACCTTTATACTCATATTTGCCCTACCTAAAGTCACCAATTCATTTTTGCTGGCTGAAATCCAGACTTCCTCTTTAATACACTTCCATCCATTACAACAACCAACCATTTCCTTGTTGCTCAAAACGTTGGACACAAAATTAATTGCTCTCTTCCCTCCCCCTTTGGCTTTGTCACTTGACTTCACAGGACCAAGGTATGAAAGGCAAGTACTTATGATTTGAAGTACAGACCAAAATTGACAATGTAGTCGGGAAGTGCATCCCACCTTCAGGCATCGCACCTCAACCTGAATGAAAGTCAGAGTTGAGATCCTTGGCTATATGGAAACGAGACAGCTTTTGCTCTCAGCAGTGACAGGAACATCAAGGACGTCTCAGGCACAAGTATTCAGGACCCTCCTTGCATACGCTCTTTAAACATGTAAATCCAAAAAATGTCAAGGACAGAGAAACATTGAGTCCACTCGATACTTAGAGGTCTCGGAGCGCTCGGAACAAGATGGAGGAACTAGAAGGCATATTCAGTCTGTGTTGTCTAGTGTGTCGGTAGAGTGGGAGGCAGCGTACTTCAGACGAAAGCCACCTGAAAAACAGAGAGGGGACTGTGTCAGTGAAACAAAAAGAAAGAAAAGAAATGGGAAAGGACTGAAAACAAGCAAAAAGACAAGGATCCACTGAAAGGACTACAAATTCCCAACCTGCACCTAAGCGCTTTCCTCTGGGTGACATGTCATTGGCTGTGTTTTTCTTTTTCTTTATTTGTTTTCATTTTTAACTGTTTTGCTTTTGTCTTAGCCCTGCTAAGAGAGGGTTTGAGAGAAACATGTCCACAGGTCTCCTGAGATGAAAGAGCCCTTAACAGCAGCTCCTGGCTCTAAATACGTCCTGCAAAAAGGAAATGATGACGGCTAACAGTCTGGTTGTTGGGGGGTAGGGGCTGCCTTCCCCAGCTCGATCAAGGGTGACCTCTGTGTGGCTGGGTGTAGGGCACTAAAGCTCTGTTATGTGAGAGTGAGAGACAGAGAGAGAGAGATCGAGCGAGAGCGGGGTGAGAGGGACCGGTCAGTCCTGAGAGGCTGACCTCTACTTGGTGGGAAAGTGCTGCAGGGAGGGCGGAGGGGGCCGGGCGAAGAGGCCGGCGGCCGCCCCTCCCCGCTCCGCCCTGCCCCTCGCGGCGGCGTTATTACCTTGCTGTGTCGAGTCAACGGGAGGCTGTTTGCAGTCCTGTGCGTAGTGCCCACTTATCCCACAGTTGTAGCACGAGACACTGCCGTTCTTCTTGTTGACGCCGACCGCTCCCCCCAGGGCGCCGCCGCCGCATCCGCCCCCCGCCCCGGCCACCATGCCCATGCCGGACGGGTACACGTGCGAGTAGAAGCGGCCGAAGGGCGACGCCATCTGCTGGAGGCCGTAGCCCTGCTGGGCGCTCAGCACGTGGTCCGAGTGGGAGTGGGGGTGCGTGTGCATCATGGTCTGGCCGGCGTAGGGGGCCGGGGCGGGGGGGAAGAAGGGCAGCTGGGCCTGGCCGTTGGTCTGCGGGGGCGGCTGGCTGAGGTAGCTGCTGCTACAGAGGGACGTCAGCTGGAAGATGGGCGGCACGCCAAACACCTGCCTCGGCGCCATCTGGTGGGGGAAGAAGAACGACGGCGCCGAGTGGCTGGCGCCGCAGCCGCCCCGGCAACCGCAAGCCCCGCAGCACATGGGCTGTTGCTGGGGACCGGCCTGCTGCTGCTGCTTTTGCTGTTGCTGGGCAACGGGGTTGCTGGAGCAGCTGGTGCTGTTGATGTACGAGGTGGAGTCGCTCTGCGCCGTGCTGTGGGTCAGGGCCGGGCTGGGGCTCGGCGCCGGCCCAGGGGTGTGAGTGGGCACGGCCGGGGGTGCCAGCGCCTGCACCTGTCCGGCAGCGGGCGAGACTCCGGGCCCCCCGGCCCCCAGGGTGGCCATGACGGAGGTGGGGATGGGGGCCATCGAGTACGGGGAGGGCAGGGCCGACGGCAGGGCCATGCCTTGAAGCTTGGCGTGGCCGATCATCGGATCCCCCAGTGGGACGGCGGGTGGCAAGGGGGCGTTGGCAGGGTCGGGGTACGCGGCCTGCATCGGGGGAGGGTAGGGCTGTCCGGGGGCGAGCACGTTGATTGCACCCACCGGGGGCTGGTGAGCGGGAGGGGTGCTCACGCTCTCCGGGCTGGCAGTGGCCTGGGGGGGGGCTGTCTTGAAGCGCTGGACATGGGGCGGGAGGGCGGGACTGCCAGGGGGGTGTAAGGCCAGGCCAGGGGAACTGAACCCTGGCAGGACAACGGGCACTGTGGCAGGGGCATCTCTCTTCTCCTGATCCCCTGGCACGGCGGTGGGCAAGGGCTCTCGGAGGACCACGGGAACCTGGATGATCATGCTCGGGCCTGGCTTGTTGTCGGGCAGGACGTCCACGGAAAGAGAGCCGTTGGGCAGCATGTAGGGCAGTGGGTGCAGGAACGTGATGGGGGGGTAGTCCGGGTTGGTCTCAGGGCAGTGGGGCTCCCCGGCGGGCCTGGCAGTGGCCAGGGGGTGGGTGGTCGGCGCAGCCCCCGCTGGAACCTCCTGGCAGGTGTAGAAGGCGTCCGCTCGGCCCTGGCTACTGGAGTCATCAGAATGACTATCTGTGTCTGGGAAGAAGGGAGGGAAGGACAGTAAGAGGGGGAGGGAGGGACAGTAAGAGGGGGAGGGAAGGACAGTAAGAGGGGGAGGGAAGGACAGTAAGATGGGGAGGGAAGGACAGTAAGAGAGGGAGGGAAGGACAGTATGAGAGGGGAGGGAAGGACAGTAAGAGAGGGGAGGGAAGGACAGTAAGAGGGGGGAGGGAAGGACAGTAAGAGGGGGAGGGAAGGACAGTAAGAGGGGGAGGGAAGGACAGTAAGAGGGGGAGGGGGGCAAGTGTCAATGACATCCCTCCAAAAAGAATGCAAGCGCAAACGGCAATCAAAGT
Organism: Esox lucius; assembly: GCF_011004845.1. Classification (NCBI taxonomy): domain Eukaryota; kingdom Metazoa; phylum Chordata; class Actinopteri; order Esociformes; family Esocidae; genus Esox; species Esox lucius. The sequence continues at coordinate 19,928,196 of NC_047589.1, forward strand.
CTGTGTATGCGTGCTACCTTTGTCCTTCTCATCCTCGCTGTCGAGGCTCTCAGGTCCGTGGTGGTGAGGGCTGGAGGGGGAGCTGTAGCTCTCAGACGAGGTGTCTCCATACACGTCCTGACAGGAGCTTGCGTCTACAACCAACATAAATATGTTACATTGGTTTTTTATTCATTTACAGATTTGAAGGCATATATTAGCATTTATTATATTAACTTTAACAACATTCCTAAATATTGGTTAAAACAAGTAAACTCAAATTCTTCTAAACCTGAAAGACGTGAGAAGACACTTCCCCAGACAGCATGTGATTGTGATTGGATTAGTATTGGATGGCTGTAACTGAAAACGATCCTTCATCAATACCGACCTTTTCCTGTTGACTGCAACACTCCCCGAGAACCTTGTGGGACCATGCTCCCATTGGTCAGGTAGACTTCTTTTCCCCCTCCCTTTTTCCCCTTTTCCCTAGAAAACAGGAAGACCGGAAAGGGGCTGATTTAAAGTCACCGATGCACCCTAAACACTACATGGTACACTACATTTGACCCGAGCCTTAATGCTCCCTGAGTGACTTAAATGTCTTGCTGCCAAATGCTCTTATTGTTAACCATGACGAGCAGAGGGAATATTGATATAGGACACCAATGACACTCTTTACGGTCCAAACCAAACCCTGGCCCGGTTTACTGTATAGAAAGTAGGCTTCCAGCTGGAGCATGGTCAGTGATTACCTGTTGGGTTCAAGAGCGACAGGGTGACTGCTTCTCTTCTCTCGGCCCTGACACTGCGGATAGAGAGAACAAGGTCAGGAAAAGGAACATTCCATGGTACACTGGCCACATTGCACAATTCTCTATTTCTCCTTTGTTAATTTTTGTTCACACGTGTGTGTGTGTATTTTATAAATGACAGAACACAAAAACTGAAATTCAGATTATTTATTTAGCAATGTATAAGCTATCCCAACTGTACAAAGTTTCAGTTTAAAATATTTGACCCCATCTTTACAATAGAACAGTAGAGGATAGAAATGGTTAGAGGACATCTCTCTGACAAATCATAGACAGCATCACCATCCAAAACATCCAGCATATTAATGTAGTCAACTGGGTGGGACTTGCAGATAGCTCAGATAACCGAGTTGGTCATTGGGGAATGCCCATTTCGTCCATAACTGACTGAGGTCTTTGAATAACCTCAGTTGGCCGTGATTACTCCAACTGGATCATTAGGAAAGATCATACAATACAGTTGGCTGGACTAGTTAAAACAGATGATGCCCAAAAAAACTTTGCCAAGGGCTCTATCACTCTCTATGGTTCATTCATATTGTAAAAATAGTTCTTTTGTGAGGCGCAGCAGAAAAATCTCAAACTTAAAAGATAGTCGGTCAACATATTTGTGCTGTCTTGTCACTTATGGTAAAAAGAAGAAAAACTTTGAACCCCCCACCTCAAACAGACTGTTTAAAAAAATACTCCAGATGATGACATCCTCTTCAGGAGGTGTCCGAGCTGGCCAATCAGCAGTCTAGAGGAAGATGAGCTGACCAATCTTACTACATAAATGCAAATTTTTTAAGATAAAATATAGTTTGAACCACATTATGTAATTTCCTTTACACAATCAGGTAGCACACCCTCTATACAAAACCTCAAACGGTCCAAAGGGCTGGTACTATTTCACAGACTGAACTCCAGGGCACGTGGGTCATTGTTAAATGTTACACAACCCCTGTCACATGAAGAGGGCACATGAATGAGACTGTGATGGACTCTGACACAGAGCCACAGTGATTGTGTGTGGGTTGGGGGAGGCTGTCATTGATAACACTAGCATTGTACATTCTGTACATTAGGGGAGTAACCCTTTGACTTGGCAGTAATATGAAACTGTATACCACTTCGCAAACATTCAATGCAGCGGCGCACGTCAGTTGTCGCTGAGATATGGTACCATTTGAGACGGTGCCGTACGGTATGACACAAAACCTGCCCCGGATGCTAAGAAACATCCTTAGGTTCTGATAAACCGGCACACACCCACCCTGTCACAAACCCTTGACTTGGAGTGAACGAAAATCTGATGACTTTTGGGCGTGCAAATCAAGCCCAGCTTCGGGGAAGAGAAGAGAGACTAGGTGTCAAAATACCAGTCATTGACACAGAGGTGCTGGTGTGTCTCTGGGGCACCAATTGTGGGTGAACCAATTGGAAGGTATAAACAAAAAGCACCAGGACCTCTGTGGAATCGGTTTGACACCTGTGCTCCACTTTAACAACAAATCCACAATGTAAATCGACTTCAAATAGCATAAGTGCAAATTCATCATTGCCTCGCGAATCGGTGCGTCAACACATACTGATACATTGTTAAACCACAAACACAAAAGCAGGAACAGATTTGAAAGTAGTTAACACTTCTTTAAAGCATGTGGGACGGCCGCAAGTAACTCAAGGAAAAACCCATGTGTATTGTGTCAGTAACTCTTGGGCGTATGATGCTCACTGAATGGACGAGCTCAAACTGTAGAGGCGCCGTTGGGAGATAATGTGTGAAGAATGTGCTGGGTCAGCTGACTAAACCGACAGGGAGCAGTCCACAGCGAGGCCACGGAGCAGCCAATGATTGTGTGCCGTGTCATCGACCACATCAACTGACAAATTTCTTTATCACATGATGTGGTTGGTTAATACTAAACACACCTTTCCCAGCATGCTACGATCTGTCAGGCGTTAGGGACTAACATGCTGACTAAATGACATGCAGGCCAGATAAAAATAAAAACACTATTCTAACAAGCTATATTTAGGGACCGGTTGGAAAATGCATATTAAAATAGTGGACAGTACATAGTCCATTTTTGAGTTGGACCTTTGAAGAGCTCGGACTTACAATAGCATGCGTGTTTCTACTGCGTATCACTAAGGGGAAAACCAATACAAAGTGTTTAGGAACTTAGAATTGAATGTCTCCTTGTTCCTCTTTCAGCGACCCAGTATTTTGGACAGATGGGAATTGTAGCACGTCGTTGACACTTTCGACTGGTTTGGATAAACTGATTAAACAACATGTATGTGTTAATTAATTTAGCAAACAACATGTCCGGTCTCGTTAACGTCCAGGCTAAGGAAGGAAGTTATCCTGACTAACGGAGAAGAATCCCTTGGCCTCTGCTGCAACTGGCTCCCTTTCTCTTACGCACCCGCCCACACACTGTTTATACAATAAAGCATCTGCCCTTATTTGGTCAATGACACAGTGGTCACAGGGGCGGAATGGAGCAATGTGTCAGCCATCTTAAAACGTAACTTCTCCCTCCTCTAAATGAACTCATCCCGACTCTGTTTAACACACAGGCGCCTGAAGACGTCAACACCAAAAACAACCAATAAGAAAGCACGGCAATACACAGAACGCAAAATAACCAGAATAACAACTCCCTGATTGGTTAGCGTTAATTAACTGCACATTTTTAAGTCTGTTGTGAGAGTTGGGTATCATCCCAACTGGCACCTGGTAGTGTTTTCTTGTTCCCTAGTCTGAATGAGTGAATAGGGTATCATCTGGGACGCAGCCTGGTTCTGTGTGTCTCACCAGCTCTGTGGAGGCGTCCTGGTTGGGTTTGAGCGTGCAACTCTTTCTCCTCCAGTCAGGCAGGCCGTTGTGCTCAGAGCTGTGAGGCCCCCTCCGACTCTTCTCCCCCTGGGAACTTTTGGCATTGGGAATGCTGTGGGGGAAAAGCAAGATGTACATGGTAATCATCTGTGTGCCTTTGCCATGTAACGCTGTGTGAAGGTTAGTGTCAGCACAATAGAGAAGCTTACAGCTCACGTCCATATATGTGTCTGTAAGTACATCGGGCATTTTATGGTCACTGAACGCTTCCTCCATTTTAATGTAGTCAAGTGGGTGGGTCTGCCAACTTCATCCTTCACGACACTCCTGGATTGACTTGATGCCAAGGATTAGCTAATACAAATTGTTCCACCCACTTGACTATATTGAAATTGTGGCTGCCTTCAATGCATAAAAATTGCTGTTTGACCATTCAAGTCTCTAATTTCCTCAGTTAGCACATACTGCTAAAAACGGTGCACACACTGCACAACAACAGTATTTATAATGTGTGTATTATTTTGCAATCCGTAAGTTAGTCTGCTGTGCTCATATGTCAGAAAAGTTGGTTAAGTGAAAGTGATAGGCCCGCCTGGCCACCTGGGACTACTTAAGGTAGGACTCTCATATTATGCGACCGACAAAGTCTCTGCCAAAATGTGCAACGTTAGCATTTATATACAATCAAATTCATGGACAAATTGCAGTTTAAAACTGTGGTAAACACAACCTATGAAACAGTTTTACAATCCATCCTATAGGTGGCAGCATCAACCAAGTGGAGTGCTGTGCCATGGCAGGACGGAGCGATGAACATATCAGGCGCAGGTATTCGGCATGAAGCAGCCAAATAGGGATCAAGAAGGTTATAAGCCTCTTTATCGGCTTGGTTTCTAGACTGTTGATCTTAATATGTATTTGGTGTCGCCACCTGAAAATGCAACTCCTGGCCTCTTCAACCCAAGGGAGTCAAAATGGAGCGAGGCCCTAAATGGCCTTCACCTGGGTACATGCATTCAACTCCTGGCCTCTTCAACCCAAGGGAGTCAAAATGGAGCGAGACCATAAACTGCCTTCTCCTGGGTACATGCATTCAACTCCTTGACACATTAGCAGATTGTTTTTAAATAGATGCACAGGATTCACTGACGTTACAGACCACGTAGGTATGCCTAAGATCCCTAGACATAACTTGTACAGCAAAAACAGTGGGCGGGTTATGAAACACAGCCGGGGGGGAAAAAAGACATCCATCGGGCACTCATTAGAGAGCATCCGCTAGCATGACCAAAATGGGAATGAGTCACGCGTAGCGACAGAGGTACGACTCGTTTACTCGATGCCCTCCTTTCCAAACCCTAATCGTTAGGTTGGAAGGAAGACTCCCGCCTAGTACAGCCCCTATAGGTACCACGGAACAAAGCGTTGCTTACCAAAGGCTGGGGCTTCTGCTGCCATGTTTCCTCCGATGCCCTTGAACGTACGGCTCCAAATCTGAAGGGGACAGAGGCAGGAATGAACGCACCAAACGGATTTACCAGGAACCACAGAACTCAATCAACCCTTCCAAATGCAATGGTTCGCACGGACTCTGCTTAGTAGCAACAGGCGTTTCAATGCCGTTATTCATTACAGTAACAGGATGTTAACTGGTTTAGCCGAGCCTGCAGTTACAGCTTGCACTGAATATCACAGGAGAGCGTGCGCACGTGCACACACCGCAACGTAGCCATTTTATGGCGGCTCCCCGGGGAAGGTTTCCTCACCCCTGTTATATTTGCCGGCCCGTGACATAAGATCTAGGCAGCCTGTTGTTGCTGTACGGACTGTATTGGTGTTAACCTGGTCCCAAAGCTGCTCTCTGAGAGAAAAGGAGCTGTGCAACAGTACAATAGGGCCTAGTATCACTAAGCCTGTGGAGCCATTAAAAAGTGGCAGCGTAGCACTTCCTGCCCTGCAGAGCCTGAAAAAGAATCACGTGCATTTGTCTGTGGGAGGAAAGAAAAAGAACCCTAAATCACCGTAAACAGAAAAATGGCAAGTATGTGACGAGTGCAAGTGGCCTATATTCCTGGTTCACGCGAGGTAGCTGGCAGGTTATGCTACTTAGTGGAATGAGGGAGTACGAGGTTAAGGCAGGATGAAGTTCTTTTGAGGGGGGAGGGGGGTACTCACACACACCTTCCTCCTGGCTCGATGCCTCAGAACAGTCCAACTTGGAGGGTTTCACCAGGGGCCCAGGGGTATCTGGAGGGGTGGACACATTCACTCTCTGAATTGCTGAGTGGAAAACGGGTATCCACGTAATGTGAACGGACCTCTTTCATAGTAACATAGTCTGGTAGCATCTGGTCTAAGCTGCTACCATTACCATCTGGCCCTTTGTGAGCACTCAGGTGTGGCTCACTCAGCTGTGACATGGACACTCCTCCCAGGAGAACCCAGAGGGCATGACAGATAGTGGCTTGAAGCATTGTTTTACACTATGACAGTTCTATTTCGATGAACAAGACCTATTTCCACATTTATGTCGGAGATCTGGAGCGCTGATGTGTTGAGCCTCACTGTGTACCTCTGGCCCAGCGAGTTCTATTCTGAACATTATTTACATATTACAGTTGTGGTACAGCAGTTGTTGTCTTCTTAATAGGCACTCATTTTACCCATGAGCCCCTGAGCTGTCAACCACCACCCTGTTACCTATCTGTCAGGAAACCAGTCTGATGACACTAAACAGGAGGTGTGGGGCAGCCTGCTGCTTGGCTAAGCCGTTACAATAATAATCACGTTATTATTCACGTATGCCATTTCTGTCCTTCATAAGCGATGATTTCATAACAGTTCGACTTGACAAACTGTCTCAGGTACTATGATCGTTCCTGGAGACAGGAATAGCCAACTAATTGACACCTTTTTTTTGGGGGGGGGGGTTGGCCAATGGTCTACGAATACCTCCACCCTCCCCTTTTCCCCTCCCTCTGTCCATCCATGTCATCCTCCACCTCATCTTCCATCCATCCACCCATGGCGCTAGCTTTCTGGCTGTGACCCTCTGCTACGTCTCCAGGTAATAAAGCCTGAGAGTCACTGAGCCGTTTTATTAGAACAGATCAAATTCCTCCTCGTTTCCCCTTCGGCCTTGCTTCCAGGGCATGAAATGGAGGAGAATTTCATTTGAGTCGTGGAAGGCGTGCTTATCTATCAATTTTTATAAAAGATGTGGCAGCTCAAAGGATGTTTAGAAAACGCCATTAGGGGACAGCATTTAAAAGGTCAGACCAGCGGGGAAAGAGGCTGCCACTTACAGGATTAACCAAACGGGAACTGAAGTGGGTTGTAAGAAATTCGGTGGGTCCATGAATGTTTCACACATATACGAGCGTTACTTAAATGTGAATGTAGAAATGTGTTGCATGGAGGGACATGAGTTTGGAGAGATGGGTAAATGTGTGTGAGCGTCCGCCTGTTAGCCTGCTATCCGCCTGCCAGACCCTACACTCCATGGGGCTAACCACAGGAACATGCGTTGAAGTAGACAGCTAGTATATCATGATCCATATAGCACGATCCATGCATGGCCCTGGACGACTCCCTGTAGTCATCGCTTGACCTGATGATGCTAGGGGTGTGGGGAAGGTTACTGCTGACGTGGAAACTAACCCCTGACGAAGGCTACCACACGGACACGCACACGCACAACTTACATCTGCTGCCGCTGGGGTTGGAAGAAGAAGAGGAGTCACACTGGAAGAAGCCACAGACCTTTGTTGTCTTTCTGAAAGCCTGCGGAGCCAAAAGAAACGTTTCCCTGGCGAGAAAAAAAAACAAAGAAATCAGTTACTATATTTACTATTAGTTTTAAATTAGATTTTAGGTTATTAAACCAAAGAGCAGTTGACCCCTTGCCCCAAACAACCTGCTGCACTAAACCTCATTTTGATTGGGATTGGCATGGCTGAGGAGGTATTAAGTTACTTGTAGACAAGGTGATATAAGTCCTAAAAAAAACTATGGAATTTCAGAGGAGCTTGGTCATTTCAATGATCATGTAACCGGAGGGAACCTATAAGGTCTAAAAATAAATCGAAGACAAGTAAAGGCCCAGAGCTGAACGCTCCAGTCAAAGCACTGGACACAGCAACACAAGCTAAAATGCTACATTATAGCTGATCTCATCAGATCACCTGGAAAAAGTTAGCTTTACAGTAACAACCAGAAGGAAGTGATTTCGTCCTGCAACAAATGAATCATCAGCAGAAATGTCTCCAAAACGAAACGTAAAACAGGTCAACTCAGCCAGCAGGGGGCAACATTACAACTGTTTATCCAAAGCTCTCCGCTGACACGACCTGTTAGGAAATGCCATTGGTTTGGAGGGGTTTTCACTCAATTAGCTGATGGTACATTTATTACATAAAATTACCACTGCCATGTAGTGATACTGCACCAGGTAATCTGATGAGGTCTGACCGTCCCTGTTGACAGAGGCTGGAAGCTCTAGGCTAGCATTCATAAAGTTTTTGTGTAAACTGCTCATTTAGGATCAGTTTTGCCCTTTAGATCATAATGAATAAGGAATTGTTTAACTTCAAAGTACAAAATGCCATCACAACATCTTCGTATTTCTCCTCTACTGCAATATAATGGCTAAGATGACAGATCAGCGCTTCTACTCGTGAGATTTTATGGATACAGACTTGGTTGTTTCCACCAGGATCCATTTCATTCCTGATGATCCACACCTTACCTTGGCTAAAAACTTAGGCGCATAGCTTGTTGCTATGCAACTTCTCTGAAAGGTAATCTACCACCAGACAGCTAGAGATAAAATGCAAAAGTGCAACACGTTGAGTTCCTGAATGCCAACACGAAACATATATTTTCCTACTTTCAAAGACACTGCATCATAGCACATTCACATTAAACATTCACTAGTGTCAATCCACTGTTAGCTATCCCCTGAAACTGTGCCAATACCATATACTGGAAAGTTCATTACATAACATAATGTTGGTTTACTTAACATCAAAGTATGCTAAGAACAGATTGTTATTTACAGAACGACCTGGGAGTGATTGAGGTTATTTATCTTGCTCAGGGACGTTTATTTTTCACCTTATCGGCAAGTAAACCTTTTATTAACTGGCCCAATGTTCTTGACCACTAATAAACCCTGCCGTCAGCAAATTTCCAACAATGGATTCTGTTTCATAGGTAAAGTGTCTGTGATGTGATGTCTAAATGCAGTCCGAGGGGTGTATGTATTCCACTGAACATTTCCTAATATTAATATTGGACACAGGAGTGCTTGTGACTGCATATGATGCCCGGCAACAGGAAGCAATAGCCTTAACCAGGAGACTGACCAGGAGTGACCCTACCCTTTGGATTTTAAATCCATGTCTTGTGTGAGTCTGTCAACACCTCTCTCATTAGATACACACGTGTCTTTATTTTATCAACTAAACATTGCATTACCTATATGACCAGGAATTAGAGTAGCTTAAGCATTAAGTTAATGTAAAATCTTGGAATGACCATTGAATAGACTTACATGTCATAAGAGACAAACATGTCATAACAATAAACAAGCAACACTAGTTTCAAATCAGCTGAGTTATTAGCCTTCTACGGTTTCACTTTTGGAAAAACGAAACTATAGCTGGTCTCCAAGAGGGGGCGTTGTTGCCTTCACAAAACAAAACTGCACCTCACTGTAACCAAAACAGTGAGCTGTGTACAATGATACAGTATGGTATGCCTGTGGACTATAAACACAGTGGATACTGTAAGCTTCTGCTTAGTGTTAAGGGATTTGGTCTGAAAGGTAATGGACACTAGTCAGCGTGCATTCCTCCCACATAAGTGAGAAAACAAAGTAGTTCAAGCAGTATAATGACATCTAAATCAGGGAACAATTAGGGGACATTTCCTTGGTCACTGCTGGAGACTTAAAAATGAGAAACCCACAAATGGTCTTAAGAAAGTCACAAGAAACTATGATTCATAACTGATAATAAAGGTTGCGATCAATCTACGCACAATAACTAATTTATTTAAACTGGCGCCAATATGTTAAAAAAATTAATCTGTACATAATTATTCAAAACCTTTGCCATGACACTCAAAAATCTAATCAAAATAAGCTCAGATTGATCCTGTATCCATTGGTCAACCTTGAGATTAACCTGTCTATAAATGGTCCCACACTTTACAGGGTATGTCAAACCAAAACCAAGCCATGAAGCCCTATGAACTCCGAGATTGTGTTGAGACTAGGATCTGGGAAAGATTATAAAAAAAATGCTAAAGCACCAAAAGTTCCCAGGAGCACAGTGGGCGGCATGATTCTGAAACAAACAACGTTTTGAACCACAAAGACCACTAGAGCTTTTTGTCGGGACAAACTATGTAACCAGGCAAAAAGGGCCATGGGTATGGGAGGTGACCAAGTTCCCTATGGCCACAGAACTTTAGAGTTTCTCTGCAGAGATGGGATAACTTGCCAGAAGATGGGATAATTTCTTTAACACTTTTTGGTCGAGTGGCTAGAAGGAAGCCAGTCCTGAGTGAAATGACATAGTAGTATGACATGCTGCCTTGAGTTTGACAAATGGAACCTCAAGGAAATGGAACCTCAAAGGAAAAACATGGTCTTTGGTCTGATGAGACAAACATCAAACTATTAGCTCTGAATACCCAAGTACTAGGTCTGCCAAAAACATGGTACCGCTCATCACCTGGCTAAAACTATCCCTGCGGTGAAACATGGTGGTGGGAAGATCATGCTAAGGGGCCTGGGAGACAGGTCAGAATTGAAGGAAGGATGAATAAAGCAAAACACAGAAAGGTTTGTGAAGCAAACTTGATTCAGAACGCACTGCCAAAGCAATGCCGGAGTAGCTGCGAATGTCCTTAAGTGGCCCACCCAAAGCCTGGACTCAAACCCGATTGTGGGGAGACCTGAGGGTTGCAGTTCAACGACAAACGCCACTCATTCTGATAGAGCTTTAGAAGATCTAATAGGAGGAAAGGCATAGCCAAGAAGACTGTGACAGCTGCCAAAAGTGCTTCAGCAAAGTATTGAAGTCTGAATAATTACATTATCTCACAAGTGAGTACACCCCTCACATTTTTGGAAATATTTGATAATATCTGTTCATGTGACAACACTGAAGAAATGACACTTTGCTACAATGTAAAGTAGTGAGTGTACAGCTTGTATAACAGTGTACATTTGCTATCCCCTCAAAATAACACAACACACAGCCATTAATGTCTAAACTGCTGGCAACAAAAGTGAGTACACCCCTAAGTGAAAATATCCAAATTGGGCCCAAAGTGTCAATATTTTTTGTGGCCACCATCATTTTCCAGCACTGCCTTAACCCTCTTGGGCATGGAGTTCACCAGAGCTTCACAGGTTGCCACTGGAATTCTCTTCCACTCCTCCATGACGACATCACAGGGCTGGTGGATGTTAGAAACCGTGCGCTCCTCCACCTTCTGTTTGAGGATGCCCCACAGATGCTCAATATGGTTTAGGTCTGGAGACATGCGTGGCCAGTGCATCACCTTTACCCTCAGCTTCTTAGCAAGGCAGTGGTCGTCTTGGAGGTGTGTTTGGGGTCGTTATCTTGGAATACTGCCCTGCAGCCCAGGCTCCGAAGGGAGGGGATCATGCTCTGCTTCAGTATGTCACAGTACATGTTGGAATTCATGGTCCACTCAATGAACTGTAGCTCCCCAGTGCCGGCAGCACTCATGCAGCCCCAGACCATGACACTGCAACCACCATGCTTGACTGTAGGCAAGACACACTTGTCTTTGTACTCCTCACCTGGTTGCCGCAACACATGCTTGACACCATCTGAACCAAATAAGTTTATCTTGGTCTCATCAGACCACAGGACATGATTCCAGTAATCCTTGTCCTCAGTCTGCTTGTCTTCAGCAAACTGTTTGCAGGCTTTCTTGAGCATCATCTTGCAGTGTGCGGCGTATGGTCTGAGCACTGACAGGCTGACCCCCCACCCCTTCAACCTGTGCCGCAATGCTGGCATCACTCATATGTTTATTTCCCAAAGACAATCTCTGGATATGATGCTGAGCACGTGCACTCAACTTCTTTGGTCAACCATGGCGAGTTTATAACCTAGGCCATCTTAATGTAGAGCAAAAATTCTTTTTTCAGATCCTCAGAGAATTCTTTGCCATGAGGTGCCATGTTGAACTTCCAGTGACCATTATGAGGGAGTGTGAGAGCGATAACACCAAATGTAACACACCTGCTCCCCATTCACACCTAAGACCTTATAACACTAAGTCGCATGACACCGGGGAGGGAAAATGTCTAATTGGGCCCAATTTGTCATTTTTACTTAGGGATGTACTCACTTTTGTTACTAGTGGTTTAGACATTAATGGCTGTGTGCTGAGCTATTTTGAGGGGACAGCAAATGTACACTGTTATACAAGCTGTACACTCACAACTTTACATTGTAGCAAAGTGTCATTTCTTCAGTGTTGTCACATGAAAAGGTATTACCAAATATTTGCAAAAATGTGAGGGGTGTACTCACTTTTGTGAGTACGTTGGTGAGATCTGTTTTTTTCCCAATAAATTGGTTCAAATATAGAAAAAAATGTGGAGTATTGCATGAAGATTAATTGCATGAAAAAAAAAAAAAACATTCATCAATTATAAACCAGGCTTCAATCCCAGAATCTTCCTGGCCAACTCTTCTCACACCTTTCCAACTCCATATTTTGTGCCTACTCTCTGATGTGGTAAAAAAGTAAAGTCACTTCACACGAGATAGGAAGGCTGGCAAACCCAACTGACATGAGAGATCTGTTTAAAAAGTTTAAAAAGTCATTTCTGTATGAGAGTTGGTCAACCGTGGTCATGTGTCAAGATATTGGAACTCTATAAAAAGCACTCACTTGAGGTTTCTCTCCACCTCCCTGCTCTCATAAGACTCTCCTTGGTTGAGTAGCCGAAGGAGGCCCTTCTCAAATGACTCCGTGGACTGTTCCTTTGGAAGCTGCCAGAACAATCGTAGAGGGAAAAGGGAGTCAAGGTTTGACGAATTGTACAGTACTGCTCAAACAAATACTTTCAACAACAGTAAGAGGTCAAGAGTTAAATAAGGGTCATTAATGATTGACTACTATTTATTACTCATACTCATACATCTGTGTGTGTGTGTGGTACAGTATGCAAGGTTCGCCATTTTTCTTTACAGCTTAAAAGTACAGTTGATGTAGCTGTGCATACGGATATTAATAATAATTATCATAAAATAGAATACTAATGAGCATAAAGAATATGCACTTTTCAAGGCATCCAAAGTCACTATAAATATAGTTAGTAATGATATACCTTCAACAAGAAGTTCTCCAGTTCAAGGTGTGTTTTAGTGACAAGGCTGGATGAACAGTCAGACCACTTCACCTGGAACAGAAAATACACTATTGTTATTTATAATCCAAGAGATGTCAATTAAAGCTGCCAGACATTCACAGAGCATTTAGAAGCATTGGGTATGGGACAGGAATCAGTCACATCAACGTTTTCCCTAGAAAACATACATCTACCATCAACAATAAACAATGTCACAGTGGTGCATCAACAAGACGGCATGAAAGCAGTTTGGTTTGATGAAATCCTCATGAAAGCCTATGTTTATTTGTAAAGCCCTGCTGTTTTTTCAATCTCATAACTTGGACTCAAAATTGTATTTGTGGGAGAGTTTTGGGGACTTTTCCTCAACAGCTATGTAAATTGATGTTAGATGGTGCCAACAGGATGTGACTGGGTCATTAAAGACTAATGAATATATAGGCCAGGGCTATACACATCTGATGTGTGGGCCAAATCTGGACATTTATATATTTAGAATGACCGTTTGATTTATTCTGAACGATAATGGGATCTACAGAAATCTGAGGTTAAGGGGCAAAACGTGTGTTTTCCTATAGTTTCGCTCATTGAAATGCTGCAAATCAATATCACTCAACATACAAGTCACATGAATTCAGAGGTGCTACAAGGGGACCGTCTGCTTGCCCCCCATGGGCTGTTTGCCCTGCCTGATACACCAGTGCACTGTGTCAAACGTATTAAACAATTAAAAACACAATAGACTCATTTATGGTTATCTATAATTGATCTAATCAATAACTAGATCCTATTATTTTTGGGTGGCTATGCAAGAGTAAAGTTCTCAGTATTATTTTTGGGTGGCTATGCAAGAGTAATGTTCTCTATGTGTGCAGGACGCCAAAGAGACGCTTCTTTTTTAGGCAATTGTCACCACAAGAAAACCAAACACATGAAGCGGAAATGCTTTTAGGAGTTTGTAGCTAAATTCTTTTTTGACTGACATTTTCCAAATCTCTTGAATTTAATTATTTTGGCACTTCAAGGGAGAGATAAAGGACTGCTTTTCTATAAAAGTGTGTAGGTACTTTTGATTTGATACAAATATATTCAGTCATCAGCACGGGTCCCTCCTGTGATGTCTGAGTTTTTAGATAAACAGAAAGCCATTTTTTTAATAAGATTTGATGAGTTTATTCCACGCAGAGATGATGCAGTCATCATTCTTTTCTGATGTGATGGAAAAACATATTTACAAAATCTAGTCAAATGAGATATGCCATGCCTGAAAAGTTAGGGGAAAAGGCTGAGAAAAATATAGAAAAAGCAGAAATGTATGAATTTGATGGAGATCAGTGGTGTCACACACAAGGCATTTCCATTATTTAAGCCCTCAGCGAGAGTAATCACATGCAGAAAATGTCTGGCGTCCCTGTGAATAACCTTGAAATAGGGACTGATCTAGGATTGAACCCCTGATTGCTCTAGGAATATAGGCAGTAAAATCACATCCATCAGTTAGGAGACAAGGGAGTATGAGGAACAGAGACCTATTACAAGAGAATCCACTAGTGATACAGCACCAACCAAGGTGGTTCAGGATGAACATGAGGGGAATGACTCACAATGGCAGTCTGGCAATCCTCACTGTGTAGCATTAGCACTCTGGCTCCTCCTTCCTCCCCGCCCCAAAAACAACATCTGTGGTCATTTTGTAAACACTCGCAGACCGGTGGCGGCTACAGTACAAGTGAAGTGCCGGGGACATTTCTCTAAATAAAATAGGCCTTATAAGCAACTGGTAAAGCACAAAACCTTAGCAATGCCTGATCTCCACATTCAGAGTGTCCTGACAAGGACATTATGAGTCAGGCAGCAACTGAATTGACTTTAGGAGCCATTAGAAAAGGAGAACACATTTGCATTGATTTTCTCATGCAAGGTTTAATTAACAAACAACATTTAGTAAAAAACTATTTATTTCACACACTTTCTCAAAATCCTTATAATTTACAATGGCTATTTTGTTCAAGCAAGCAAGAGTATTTATTCAGCACATTTCATACAAAGAAGCAATTCGACGTGTTTTACAAATAAAAATTCTATAGAAAAAAAACAAATACTAGAATAAAATAATTCCAGCAAAGCTTCAGTTGAAGCTCGGACATTCTAGGCAAATTCTGGCTCATAGGTTTCAAAACACTGAAGCACTGTTTACTACTCCATCAACCTAACAATTCTACAAGCCAAAACACAGTTAAGTGGGCTAAACGTAATTTATAGTGCAGTTTAAAGCCCTATGGTTTGAATACTCTTGGGCAAAGAACTATGGAGATTGTTTATTGAGGTTATAAAATCTTCTGCGAAGCTCCAGTCAGCTTCACATCAAAGAATGACTTGGCAGCCATGTTAGCACTGACACTGAAACAACAATAAATAGTATAGTGCCAACACTAGTCAATGTACAAATAAATAAGCTAACGCTAACACTAGTCAAATTGAGTCAAGTCAATATTATGTATTTCAGCACTTTACACACTTGAATGAGAAACAATAAAAATGAAAAATTAATAAACTTAAGTGCCTTCATTTTACAGTGGGTGGCTTTGGGAATTGAACCCATAATATTGGCTTTACCAACTGAACCATTCAGGGCCCAAGGAGACCCAGACTGCTGACAGTTGACCTTTGAAAAACTGGACCCTGTGCTACAACCATGGAGCATACACCAGGGCCACACAACTAACGGAAAAGAGAGAGTGAAAATTCACTGAGACGGAAAAATGAACAGAGCCCCTGGAGAGGAAATAGAACGGATGGAGGGGGTTGGACGGAGAGAAAGGGAGGAGAAAGTTGGGGTGGGGGGGGTGTTAGAGAGATAGACCGCAATGTTTATAAATCGCAGCATTTTAATTTGTTGTCCAGTGAAATGTAGTAATTATGATAATGTTAACATAGATGGGATTTGAAACATTCGGACATTATGTTTATTGTTTCTGAAATCAAAGGTCTCCTATAACAAATATGTCAATGTTTACTAAAATAAAGAAATACTAATGTAATCTAATCTGGGAACCAATCAAACAGAAAACATCTAGAGCCCTCAAGATGTTTATGGGAACGAAACATAAAACCTGATAAATAAAATCTGATTACTAGTTTATTAGAAGAAATGAAAGAGATTCAGAAAGCAATGTTCCATACTGGGTCATGTTTATTAGGTATAAGACTCGAATGCTGTTTTACTGTTGCAAAATATTGCTGAATGTTTTCCAATATGCATCCAAATTAACAGAACCATTTCCAGCCATTTAACAGTTATTCCCAGGACTTAGAGATAAAGACGGACAGACCTTTTTCCAAGGATGTGAGAACAATATGAATGGTACGTTAATGTAAATACTACAGGGAATTTGCACATGTGCAACATATTTCATCACACAGAAAATCACAGAACTTCAAGATATCAATCAATCAGTGGTTGGAGAGACTCCAGGAGAGTTCAGCTTTTCAAATAACGTGTTTTTATAAGCCCAGTCGTTTCGGAAATATTTTAAGCAATAGCTTGAGCCCCTCTGAGTTTTTCAGATGTGAAGACAATTGTGTTGGAACTGTATCAGGTTCCTGTGCAGTGCACGCGGACGTAACTCCACTTCCCCTTGATTGATCCCCCAGCAATCCTCCTTGGTGCGTCTCGTACACGCCGGCGTAAATTCAAACACTATGGAAATGATAACGCTAACGAAGATAAGTCTATCTAGTGTTTTATTCTCTCGCAATTTAAATAAGCCCATAGCTTACAAAGACTATCACACATTAGGTCTGATAACAGGTTATATGTTGCCTTTACAGTCCTATAAAACAGTCCAGTTGCCCTGGCACAAGCAGCCCCGTGCCAGCCCAGCCAGTCCATGATCGCTGCCTAGGAAGTGGAAAACCACCACTGAGATAAGAGTGATCATTGACAGGGTCGGGTGAGAAAACCACAACTGATAAGATGACCACAACGATGACCAAGAGCGGATTATCGGATTTTCAGTAAGATCACCTTGACTGAATTAAAAAACTAGGTTCAAACATAACATGATGGTTACATAGTTAATATTATAACATCTAAATGAACTCCATTTAAACGTTTTGAGTGACGGATTTAAAGTTCCACCTTGCTGTAAACCTCCGCGACTTGGAAACGACCCACGTCTAGTTTCAGACAGGCCAGAGGGAGGACATGAGGGCGGGGCGGGTGGGGGTCAGGCAGTCCCTGTAAATCCGGTAATCTGCTCCATTTCAGGGATTGGAGGAGTGTTGGGGGAGGGGAGAAAAGGAGAGAGGGTCAAACAAGCACCTCTTTCATAGCCACAAGTGATTCAATCACGTAATTAAGGAGAGGGACCAGGGGTTATGGCTGTGATTGCACTGTCAATCATATGGCGAGAGGGAAACGCATGAGCAGATTGAGAGCAAGAGAAACGGAGCGAGAACACTGTAGAGAAGGTACAATAGTCAACAGGGATGGGTGGGGAAGGAGCTGCTAAACTACAAGCAAGCAGAGGCCAACTACAGATTAGCGCACATGATACCACTGTGAGTCAGACCTGTTTCTCCACAGCTATTTATTGAGAGGGAGTCCCCCCTCTTTCCTGCTCTGCTCACTCTCCACTCTGGTCTACGACGATGGGTTCAACTCAAGTGCGTGTTCACGTTTTTTTTTTTTACATAAGCCTTCTGTTCAGCTGACCGTGTTCGCTAAGAAAGGGCAAAACAAGTGATACGGGGTTGCCAAAGAATGAAAGTCAACCATACTTGTGAACTTGGACATGACTGAGTCTAGACTCCAGATGCTGTGTCCAAATGTTAGTGTGTGAACTTGCAGTGCACTTGAGGTTTACAAATGTCAAACTTGACAAAAATATTTCCAATAAACAGACTCAACGGCCTTCCTGTTGATGCATGAGTATGTTCTTGCATGCAGGCTCACATTACGACTTGAATAATCAGAAAAACCCACATTCTGACAATGAAGAACCCTCACTCACTGGACTGATGTGGGCACGTTAGATTAAACAATGTGGAAGACCACGAGAACGGCACCCTATCGGTTAGAAACAGCATATAAAGACGGTACAGATTTTGTCACAGAATCACAGTGGGAGGAAATCGTCTTGTGGTTTCGCAGAGATTATTGTGCCAAACCAAAGTCAACACACCTCTATTGTGGAAGCCATCGGAGAACAGCCTTTCAAACATGAATGGAAAACCTTTTGACAAGTCATTCAGACAAACTGTTCAACATTAATGTGACCATTCCTTGTCTTATAGTTGTGCTCAAATGTGTGCATACCCTTGGAGAATTGGTAATATATGTACCATTTGTAAAGAAAACTTTAATGAGCAGGCAAAACTTATTTTATTTCTTATGGGATTTACATTCAACTGTAGGTTACAACAGAATGGCACAATCATAAAACAAAAGATGGCAACAAAGAAAAAAATGAAGTCTGTATAACCTTAGTTCTTAATACCCTTAGTTCTTAATACTAATCTTACCCCCTTTAGAATCAGTGACAGCGTGCAGTCTTATGAGTACAGTTGTCTATGAGGCCCCAAATTCTTGCAGGTGGTATAGCTGCCCATTCGACTTGGCAAAATGCCTCCAGGTCATGCCATATAAAAACAGGTTTAGGGTTAGGATTATTTGGGTGTTTTGGGGCAAATCAGGGTCATTTGGATGACTTCTGTCATCATTATGATTTAAAAAGGAGCCAAACAACCATGTGATTATTAATGGCTTCATATGATCACTATCCTTAAATAAAATACTTTTTTCAGAATTTTCTAAATCAATGCCATATTTTCCCAATATCTGCCAGGATATGCAAACTCATGACCCAAGAAGCAGGGCTCAAAGTTAACTTCCGATGCATGAAGACTGAATAACCAACACGCTTGAAACCAAATAGCATGCCTTTTTTGTCTTCAGTGCTTTTCAGCTGGATTCTGTGACAGAGCAGGCATGTTGAACTGAAATGTGCTGACATCACTGAAAACACTCACCAGCCCAACATGTTTTTTTAGTGGCCAGAGATCAGCAGGCCATGGTTAATGTTGGCCTCCGAGTGATGACATAAGATCAAGGAGTTTACAAAATCGATTCCACCCCTACAGTTTACTATTAGCTGCAGTCATTGGTTGACAACCAGGCTGCTGTTTATCTAGGAGATGCCAGAAACAGGACCTGCATTCCTAGTGTATAAATGGATACATGCTAGCTGCTTCCACCTATCCTGCTCAGAGTTGAGCTAACATATTAAGAAAGGACCCAGATACAATTTCTACTAGGCCTCCAACACAGTGTCAGCAGTCGTTCCCAAAGGGCCAATATCTCATTGTGGACAGAGAGGTGTGTGTGTGTGTGTGTGAGGCTGAGAAGATGAACGCCCTGTCAGATTTAATCACTTTGCAATGACACAATGGGTGCCTGCACACTGCACGCATTCGTTCTGCCTTATCTGGAGGGCACTGACCGGCTACATTCTACTGGCATAGCCAGGCAACAGCAGCCACACCAAATACCATACCCTTGCCCTGCCAAGCCTTGACCTCACAATACGGTATTTTCTTCATACTTGGGTTACGATACGATATTACAATCCTGTGTTTTGCAATTTAATCAGTATTGCGATTCGATAATTGTCATTCATTACTAATTTTCTGATTATCGTCATACACAAGGAAAAATATAGCAAAAATCCACAAATTACCTCAATTTCAAATAAAAGTGCAATTCAAATATAAAATGTGATTTGTGCAGATAAACACTATAAAGTGTTCACTGAACACATCTGAGGTGAGCTCTTGGGCTGCTTTGAAATCTTACTCAGATGTGGTGTAAATGCAGTTATCTACAACAAGTAGAAAATAAATAACTCAAGTCATTTTAGAAACTAACATTTTCATTAAAAAATGTAATAATGCTACTATAGGACAAATTTGTGTGATGTTTGCTAAGATCTACAAGTATTTCTAGTAACAAGTAATGTGATGCATTGATGCTTTCTTTCCAAAGAAATCTTGTGACTATTACAGTACTCTATGCCAAAATATCACAGATTGGAAATTCAGCTGCCCCTGAAATGAGGTTTCAGCGGTAACCGAGACAACAACACTTGCTGCTGCTGTCACTCGCTAGCATGAACCCGACTACTGTTAGTAATTTGACCTTTGCTAGCAGTAGCAGTTTAAACTCAAACTGACATTGAAAACACACCACACGTGAAACAAACCTATGTAAATACCCTGGGCAAACTCGCCTCAAGAGATCTATAGGTAAAAAGTATCCTGCACAGGAAATAAATCTTTCAATGCTCCGCTCCAGTACAGTACACACATTGTTTATGCTATTGCTGCGCATGTCTGGAATTGTACTATTAAACTCAATGTCTGAAGAAGAAAAAACAACAACCTTTTTTCTCAATATATTGATGGTAGGGCTTTCTTGAGCTAGAAATCACAACCTGTGCATATTCAGAGTATTTTTATGTCTCCAAAAAAGCAAGTGAAAAACACTTTACAGAGCATTGTGTGACCACACGCCATTGAGCCGTGAAATAAACATTCTACCCGCAATGGCAAAATGTATCCACACTTGGCATTAATAATATTTATTTTATTATTGGTGTCACTGTATACATACAATGTTGTGGGGAAAGAAATTACAATACTATACCGTATCGATTTTTCCCTACACCACTACAGGGGAGGACTGCTGACCTAGAATCATGTCCTTTCTATCCAGTTCATCATGATGGAAAAGGCATTCTGAGACACAATATGGATTTAGGCCCAGTGCCATATTGAGTGCACAGTCCTGGTCCCTCACCAAGGCTTTAAAAAAACATCCCATCCAAAGCACAATCATTAGGTCTTAGGACACAAATCAAAGGAAGAACACACTCTACCAATAGCCAGAAATCACATTGTCTAAGGTTAAAGGCTGTAATAACAACATAGTACTTTAAAATAAGACCACAAATATTTATGAAGCCAAATATTGAGGATATTTAAAGTATATTGACAGACATCACTGGGACTTATGATAGAGGGCTCAGGACTGTTGTTTGAAATTGGCATCATTAGACCTGGGGTTCCATAGCTGGCAGCTACATTGTCTGTCAGTTGACAGGTATTTGTGTAACTCACACAACCTCTCAAAAGTTTGGGGTCACTTGGGCAATTCATTGTTTTCCCACGAAAACATGTGACATGTGTTTGAATAGGAAATATAATAAAACAGATAATGGTAATTGACAAGGTTAGAAATAATGATTTGTAATTCAAACGTTTCCATCAAAGATTCCTCTATTTGTAGCAATTACAGCCTTGCAGACCTTTGGCATTCTATAGGTGCTGGTCATAAAATTAGAATATCATCAAAAAGTTGATTTATTTCAGTAATTCCATTCAAAAAGTGAAACTTGTATAATGTATACATTCATTCCACACAAACTGATATATTTCAAGTGTGTATTTCTTTTAGTTTTGATGATTATAACTGACAACTAATGAAAACCCCAAATTCAGTATCTCAGAAAATTAGAATATTGTGAAAAGGTTCAATATTGAAGACACCTGGTGCCACACTCTAATCAGCTAATTAACCCAAAACACCTGCAAAGGCCTTTAAATGGTCTCTCAGTCGAGTTCTGTAGGCAACACAATCATGGGGAAGACTGCTGACTTGACAGCTGTCCAAAAGACGACCACTGACACCTTGCACAAGGAGGGCAAGACACAAAAGGTCATAGCTAAAGAGGCTGGCTGTTCACATAGCTCTGTGTCCAAGCACATTAATAGAGAGGTGAAGGGAAGTAAAAGATGTGGTAGAAAAAAAAAAAGTGTACAAGCAATAGGGCTAACCGCACCCTGGAGAGGATTGTGAAACAAAACCCATTCAAAAATGTGGGGGAGACTGGACTGCAGCTGGAGTCAGTGCTTCAAGAACCACCACGCACAGATGTATGCAAGACATGGGTTTCAGCTGTCGCATTCCTTGTGTCAAGCCACTCTTGAACAAGACACAGCTTCAGAAGCGTCTCGCCTGGGCTAAAGACAAAAAGGACTGGACTGCTGCTGAGTTATGTTCTCTGATGAAAGTAAATTTTGCATTTCCTTTGGAAATCAAGGTCCCAGAGTCTGGAGGAAGAGAGGAGAGGCACAGAATCCACGTTGCTTGAAGTCCAGTGTAAAGTTTCCAAAGTCAGCGATGGCTTGGGGTGCCATGTCATCTGCTGGTGTTGGTCCACTGTGTTTTCTGAGGTCCAAGATCAACGCAGGCGTCTACCAGGAAGTTTTAGAGCACTTCATGCTTCCTGCTGCTGACCAACTTTATGGAGATGCAGATTTCATTTTCCAACAGGACACAGTGCCAAAGCTACCAGTACCTGGTTTAAGGACCATGGTATCCCTGTTCTTAATTGGCCAGCTAACTCGCCTGACCTTAACCCTATAGAAAATCTATGGGGTATTGGGAAGAGGAAGATGCGATACGCCAGACCCAACAATGCAAAAGAGCTGAAGGCCACTATCAGAGCAACCTGGGCTCTCATAACACCTGAGCAGTGCCACAGACTGATCGACTCCATGCCATGCCGCATTGCTGCAGTAATTCAGGCAAAAGGAGCCCCAACTAAGTATTGAGTGCTGTATAAGCTCATACTTTTCATGTTCATACTTTTCAGTTGGCCAACATTTCAAAAAATATTTTTTTTGTATTGGTCTTAAGTAATATTCAAATTTTCTGAGATACTGAATTTGGGATTTTCATTAGTTGTCAGTTATAATCATCACAATTAAAAGAAATAAACATTTGAAATATATCAGTATGTGTGTAATGAATTAATATAATATACAAGTTTCACTTTTTGAATGGAATTACTGAAATAAATCAACTTTTTGATGATATTCTAATTTTATGACCAGCACCTGTATTTGTCAATTTGATGTGGTAACCTGAAGAGATTTCACCCCACACTTCCTGAAGCACCTCCCATAGGTAGGATTGGCTTGATGGGTACTCAAGTACCATTCTCATGTACCATACGGTCAAGCTGCTCCCACAACAGCTCAATAGGGTTGAGATCCAGTGACAGTGCAGGCCACTCCATTATAGACAGAACACAAGCCGACTGCTTCTTCCCTAAATAGTTCTTGCATAGTTTGGAGCTGTTACTTTGGTCATTTTCTTTGTTGTAGGAGGAAATTGGCTCAAATCCAACACTGTCCACAAGGTATGGAATGGCATTGCAAAATGGAGTGATCGCCTTCCTTTCAACCCTGTACAAATCTACTTTTCCACCACCAAAGAACAATCTGACCATCCCATTGCCTCCACCATGCTTGACAGATGGTGTCATGCACTCCTCCAGCCTCTTTTCATTTTGTCTGCATCTAACGAACGTTCTTCTTTGTGATCCGAACACCTCAAACGTAGTCTATCCATAACACTTTTTTCCAATCTTCCGCAGTCCAGCGTCTTCATTTGCCCTTAATCTTTTCTTTTTATTGGCCAGTCTGAGACATGGCTTTTTCTTTGCAACTCTGCCTAGAAAGCCAGCATCCCAGAGTTGCCTCTTCACCGTGAGACTGATATGTTGCAGGTACTATTTAATAAAGCTGCCAGTTAAGGACCTGTGAGGCGTCTGGAAACGAATGTATTTATCCTCTTGCTCAGTTGTGCACCGGAGCCTCCCACTCATCTTTCTATTCTGAATAGAGACAGCTAGATACTCAACTAGTCTACAGAAAGCCAGTTACATTGGTTCTTTAACCAGCACACCAGTTTTCAGCTGTGCAAACATAATTGAAAAAGGGTTTTCTAATGATCACCTTTTAAAATGATAAACTTGGATTAGCAAACACAACATGCCATTCGAACACAGGAGTGATGGTTGCTGTTAATGGGCCTCTGTACACCTGTGTAGATATTCCATAAAAAATCTGCCGTTTCCAGCTACAAGTCATTTACAACATTGACAATGTCGATACAATATTTCTAATCAATTTAATGTTATTTTTTAAAAAAAATTGCTTCTCTTTCAAAAACAAGGATATTTCTAAGTGACCTCCAACTTTTTAACAGTGCCAAGTGATCTTGTTAAAATCAAAATAATTGTTTTACTATAACCTTCAAAATTACCTCTGCATTAACCACATTGCAGCCTTCTAAACTTGACTCTAGTTACAAAAGCAAGACCTGACGTTGCGAATTAGATGTGTCTCTCCAGATTAGCCCAGCAGTCAACACAGTAACAAAGTTCCAGACAACTGCATTGTTACCCAGTTATATTCAAATGAATCAACGTAAACTTCTCTGTATACATTTTAAAAATCTGACCTCATAAGACTCACTCAAAGACCTGTGGTGTGAAGTGAGATTACAACACTACTAATCACGGAATACAGCAGCATTCAAAACCAAAGGGGGCAAACTGAAGCTTTTAGTCCTTGTTGTCCCTGTTACATTACTTCCCTGTTGACTTGTTTGTGTGTGTTACTGTGGAGTCTAGATGGGCCCTGGGCTGTGGATGTCCGGCAGAGACCCATTTCCCCTCCTCTCTGTCAGTCTTAGTTACTTGCTAATGCAGGGTGGACGACCTGCTCTCCCTAAGCCGCTCCGCACCCAGCGGAACAGAAAGACATCCGACTGTCGCATCAAACTGCACCTCGCTCAGTCGCAGACAAAGAAGGCTGCCAGCAAGTAGGACGCTAGAGTGAAAGCGAGAGTGACAGGGACAAAGTGAGGGTGTGTGTGTGTGTGTATACACACACAGGAACACAGAGTGCCATGGTCTTGCCAGTCAGCAATGTATTTTTACAGTCTTGCAACCTGGCCTGGAGTGACTATTCTGTAGTTCTGTAGTGACTATAGTTTTGCAGCGAATGTTAAATGTATTTTAGGTTAACCCTTATTCAGGTAAGTTGACTGCAAACACATGTTCATTTACAGTGGCGACCTGGGGAATAGTTAGGTCGGGGTAAAGGGATTTGATTGCGAGTTGAGATAAGGGGTCGAAGCCAGGACACCAGGGTGAACACCGCAATGCCTATAATAGGATGCCTGAAATCTACAATGACCACATGGCTACAGCTGCGGCAATAAGCCTAATAGTGACACGGAAACAAACTGATCTCTAATCGGTAACAATTGTTGTTTTTGCTGACTGTAATAAGTATCTTATTCAAGAGACGGTTTATTGTTAATGGGACAATTTCCACATACATGAATGTTGAATGGGCAGCGCAATTTAGAGTTATTTTTTATTTTGAAACATAGTTGTCTATATCACCCTGCTCCGGTATCAGAAGTTCTATTCAACTCCCATGAGAAAGACACCACCCTACCCACATCCAGGACCAGACACATAACTTCAGCCCGAATGTACCTCTGGGGAGAAATGACAGGAGTGTCTGTCTGCCCGTTATAGAACACAGAGAGAGGATGGGTTCACCCTCCAATGCACATGTGCTTGGCAGGGCAAAGTAGAGCTGGCCTGGCCAGGGGCTGGATGGGCTAGGAAATAAGGATATGGCTAAAACCGCCATGACAATCTCTCTCCATTTGCACTGGCACAGACTGACTGGGCTGTGTCCAAACAATCTCACACAGCGTCTTTGTTCCCTAGTCTCATCTTGGTCCAAAATTAGTATCTACACTGAAAGCACTTTGACTATAGACATTATTACAAAAAACACTTGGATTGGGCCGAGCCATGATATTAGTTCATTCCTTCATCTTGCAGGGTACTGGAGCCACGGGGGGTTGATGATATGAGCAAACTCTCCGACCGCCAGGCTGAGCAGCAGGTCTGGCTGGCTAGGACCATGCCAAGGCACGCTTGGCGACGCCTCCGCTACCACACGCTATTTTTACCAACACTTTCCTTGTTTTTATAGCCAGCATTTCACGCTAAAGAGAGCAATCATCTTGATTCATATTATAACTCTCAAAAAGTACCCAGACATTTCAATTTGGCCCAAAAAAATGAAACGCCTAATTTCCAGTTCACTTTGGCAGACAGACAAGTCAACACTAGAACTAAAAAAAGGTCATTGGCGGAATGAGGCACACTGGCTCACTCCGAGAAAAAGACAACAGAATGCAAAGAAAATATGAATATTGTTAAAACATTAACAACAACAGCTGGGTCGACGCCACAGGCAGAACCCTAACGCCATCATCCGCCAGACAGGCTGTGAGTCATCATCATCCATCTGTAACTCATTCATCAGTCAGTCAGCCTTTGAGGTTAGGACATGGTCAACAGAGACAGGCTGGGGAGTTACACGCAGAGAGAAGAGTGTCTGTTGTGCTCCAAGGACAGCAAAGCAGCAGTGTTTCCTCACCCCTCATTAGAGGAGAAATCCCTCAGAGAGAAGGGTGAGGCCGGGGACGGGGAGGTGGCAGGTCCAGGCTCAGGCAGGCAGACATGCTAAACAAAGGGAATCCCCAGTGGAGCGCTACACTCCTCCTGGTCCCCCTCTCCACTCTCTGGCCTGCCATACACCATCCGCTGAGGTAATGAAGTAAAAATATTGGCAACTAAGGCTGAAGTAACCTTATGTGGCAGGCGTAAAGGAAGCGCCTAACCGGAGTTCTCACATTTTTTTTCCAAAAAAAGTCACGTTGAATATATTAAATAAAAACATGGAAACATTCAGTATCAGCAAACACCACCACTGGTGAGACACCACTACAGCCCTCCTGTAATGACAGTTAGTGTACGCTGATATAACAGCAGAAACATTTCATGGATCTCAGTCAAGTCCCCACTCAGGTAAAATATCCAGCAGTTCTATTCATTTCTATTGCGTTAACCCTATCAGATGTGCAAAGTCGAGACCGAAAAGTTGTTGAAAAACGTGACTTCAGTAGTCCATTATGGGCAGCTGCCATCCACCAGGAGTAGCACACTCAACTATATGAACTTTGAGTACACAGTTATCAGAACATTTACTTTCTCTTATAGATAAAAGGGATGTTAGCCCACCCCCGCACCAGTGCTGTTGAATTTCCAAGGTGGTGACCCAGGAGGTGTCAACAACACAAACACCCAGGAGCGAGCGCATCATAACACACTCTGACAATGACAAGCCAGAGTGAATGCTAGCAGGTTTCCCAGTGGCAGAAACACACGCGCACACGCTACGAACAAACAGCGGAATTTGTCAAGCATAGCTATGTCCAGCTATGCTTCAAGGTCACTACCCTTGTTCCATTGCGTAGTGAGCATTGAGAGCAGGGGAACTGTTTACACATGAGGACATAGTGAGGGCGGCGCGGGGGTGACACAGTGGCAGGTGTTCAGTGCTAGCCTGGCCAACCCCCCCCCCCCCGATGACAAGTCAACAACACTCATGGTACGTCAAACTGCAATTGAGCTAAGATGCAAAGTAAAATGAATGCAAAATCCAGTTATTCCAAATAAAAACACTACACGTATTGACATATGCTCAGTCGGTGATTAAATCACACGGCCAATTCACTACAGGCACTAAGTATCGTTTGACTTAGAGGGACTGCTTCAGATGGGTCTCCGTAGTAGAATCTGAGTGTTGTGGCTAGGCATGCGGAGAAAAGGAAAAGGAAACGGGTGGAAGAGTGCTTAACATTTGACTGTGGTTTTCCAGAGGCCACGCTGTGGTCTGTTTAAGAGTCACTGAATAATTCCCACCAACCCATAGAGGATGGGGGGGGGGGAGGGGGGGGGGGGGGCAAGACGAGAGGCCCCCCTCGGAGTAACGTTGTATCCTTTTACGTAGTTCTAACCCCCTCTAATCAGTTTCTTACTTTTTTACTTTGTTTATATTCTGAGATACGAGAAGCAAACTACAGTAAAAACATAAAACGTTTTTTTTTTAATCTTAAAAACTGAAAACTAAACAGTTAAAAGCACCCAAAGCAAAAACATTATTTGGTCATCCTCATATCTCGTAGTCTTCGGCTTTGGGATATTTAAAGGGACATTGCCAAAGGACCTGAGGGTTAGAGTTACTTGGGACATACTTGAAAAGCATATCTATCGGGTATTGATGTGCAGCTACTTGGTAAGAATTGTAAAACGGCTAATATAGGGAGTGTGGTGACAGTCCAAAGGTTGTGTTTGTGGATTGGATCTACAGGGACCAGAATTTGACCCTTTTCAGGTTACCACCCTATTCTACTATATTAGTGTCAGATAGACCTTAAAGCATCTACAGATTGACTACCCAAAGACTTGCCAATAAATCTTTTTTTACCCATCTTTTCCTTCGCTCCAAATTTCGTCATGTCCAAATCTTGATAGAGGTCACATTGCAGAAACTACACAGAAATTATACATAGACCGTGTATCATTACATATACCGTGCTAAAAATATATCTTATATGGGGGCTTTCGGCCGTTAGTAAAAGGATTGGCTCCACATAAAAAAAGGTGTTTATTTTTATTACGTACATGGAATTCAACCACTGCCCCAGATAATCTGGCCTGGCCCACCGCTTTAATGTTTGACAGAAATACAAACATATCAACTTTTCCAAAGCCAAGTTTCTAATTTACAATGGGTACGACTATAGAAAAGAGTATTCTGTTGATGTTTGGCAACGGAATGAAACTCATATCGGATTGTACTGATCTTCTACGATCCTGTTGAATGATCACTAAATTCCACGTCACCATTTACAAAAAAACAACGATGTGACTATCATTTTCTATTACTAATTTCTAGTGGACACCATCCCGTGCCAAGAAGTCAAAAGATCTCTGTGTTCCAGGCATGTCACCAGACCTTCAGAAGTAGATGGTGCTCTGCATTTTATCATATTCAATTCAATCAAGGCTTATGCTGTTGAAACAAAATGCAAGTTGCGCATGTTTCAGTGACACCATCCCAGCGGTCCTAACCGTGCCCTACTAATGTTACAACAGTGTTGCATTCGGATATAAAAAAGAATAACAACATTTCGGGTTGTGACATTCGGATCCGTTATTGGAAACTGTCAAATAAAATACTCGTGATTTTATTGAAAAATAATTTAAGAAAAGAAAAAACGGTTTACGGTTTGGGGATTTTTCTTATTCTTTAGGATCTGTAGTTTGTTTAAATGTCCCATTTTTGGATCCCTCAGCCAGAGCATGGAGTGAAGTGACGGACACTACAGTTCTTATATCACATTAGTGGTCTCCTGCTAAAAGTTCCAACAGATAAGAGAGGCCAGCTAAGTTTAATTCGTAGTCTGGCGGGCGGGGGGCAGGAGCCAGGACTGGTGAAATCACACCCAGCACCAGCGCCAACTGGCTGGCCTCACTCCCCAGCCACAGCAGAGCGGAAGGCACACAGCCGTTGGCCCCAATCCAGCTGTTGAGTCGTGCATTTGAAAAAGGACTGCGCTAGCCCATTCTCCCATTCTATCACTCCCCTTTCTCTCCTCTTCCCTCTTTCCCACACACGTTAACCCGGAGAGATCACACCACCTTTTTATCCACGCGGAAGAGGGGTGTGAGAAAAAGTCTGAGGTGGAAAAGAAAGAAGAAAAGTCAACAAGATACGTTTCAAGAGGCAAATCAGAGGGATTCTCTCCTCTAACACCTCTGCTCTTCATTCCCCTTCTTCCTGAAGTAGTGACCCTTCATGCTCCTCACTTCCCATCGCCAAATGCCTCAGGCTCAGGAAACACTCACAGGAAACTCCTCTGTCTGAGGACAGGCCTTACTGTTCCACTAGAAGGGAGCCACTCAACCATACTATTGTTGATAGTTAATGCCATTTCATTAAAATCAGCAAGAAGTCAGTTTTTCGAGCAAAGACGCTTGGACAGTGATCTGAGCACATACCTCAAAGTTGTATTCCCTGTCTGTTCTAGTGCGGGTGATCCTTTTCAGCACGATCTTCTCTATGTGGACGGCTGGAAGGAGAGGGAAGAGGATTGACATACATTCATAATGGAACTACTGTACAGTCTTTGTGTGTCTGTCCATCTGTCCATCTTTATCTTTCACCAGGGTGGTATTCCAGAAAAAAAAAAAAACTAAATCAAGATATCTTAACACTGAAATTGTGACATACTGTATTCTACTACAATTGAGGTTATAGACTTGACAATTAATACTATTACCCGCAATCAAAGGGCTCTATAAATATAGAGTGAGAACAAATAGTCGAATTGTCGACATTTTGAAAAGGATGGCATTTATCAACAAGTTCATCTAATTGTCAAAAGTTACAAAAACATTCTGTACTACTCATTGACTCACTTGGCGGCAGGAAATTATCACGGCTAGCAAACGCATATCTGTGCATCCTGGCAACATCTGTACCGGCTGAAAAGGTTCTCTCAACTGTGGGCCCGATAGTCAACAGATTATGTAAGCTTACTTGTCTACTTCAAGAGTATGTGGATATATTAAATTTCCTAAACAAGAAAAATGTATCATAATAATATGGACATTGCCTAATGATTCTTAACATTTTTGTTAAAATCTTGCATTAATGGATACGCTAGTCAGATTTTGTTTGGTTTTTGTTGATACATTTTATATTATTTATTCCCATTAAGCTTCCTTCCAAGGATATTTTTTTATTCACTGGAACGCATCGGTAGGTTTGTTTGATTTAATGCAGACTGTAACATAACTGTTAGTCTATATACAGTGGATATGAAAAGTCTTCAAACCCCTGTTAAAATGCCAGATTTCTTTGATGTAAAAGATTAAGACAAAGATAAATCATGTCAGACCCTTTTCCACTTTTAATGCGACCTATAATGTGAACAATTCAATTGAAAAACTAATTGAAATCTTCGAGGGGGAAAAATGACAAATAAAAACCTTACAATAACCTGGTTGCATAAGTGTGCACACCCTCTTAACTAGGGATGTGGCTGTGTTCAGAATTAACCAATCACATTCAAACTCATGTTAAATAGAAGTTATTACACACCTGCCATCATTTAAAGTGACTCTGATTAATCACAAATAAAGTTCAGCTGTTCTAGTAGGATTTTCCTGACATTTTCTAAGTTGCATCTCAGGGCAAAAGCCATGGTCCGCAGAGAGCTTCCAAAGCATCAGAGGGATCTCATTGTTGAAAGATATCAGTCAGGAGAAGGGTACAAAATTATTTCCAAAGCATTAGATATACCATGGAACACAGTGAAGACAGTCATCATGAAGTGGAGAAAATATGGCACAACAGAGACATTACCGAGAACTGGACATCCCTCCAAAATTGATGAAAAGACAAGAAGAAAACTGGTCAGGGAGGCTTCCAAGAGACCTACATCAACATTAAAGGAACTGCAGGAATTTCTGGCAAGTACTGGCTGTGTGCTACATGCGACAACAATCACTTCATAAAAATGGGCTATGGGGTAGGGTGGCAAGATGGAAGACATTTCTTACGAAGAAAACCATCCACGCCCGGCTGTAGTTTGCAAAAACAAACATCAAGACCCCCAAAAGCACATGCGAAAATGTGTTATGGTCTGATGAAACCAAGGTTTTACTTTTTGGCCTCAACTCCAAAAGGTATGTTTGACACAAAAATAACACTGCGCATCACCTAAAGAATACCATACCCACAGTGAAGCATGGTGGTGGCAGCATCATGCTTTGGGGCTGTTTTTCTTCAGCTGGAACCGGGGCCTTACTCAGGGTGGAGGGAATTATGAACAGTTCCAAATACCAGGCAATTTTGGCACAAAACCTTCAGGCGTCCGTTAGAAAGCTGAAGATGACGAGGAAGTTCACCTTTCAGCACGACACTGACCCAAAGCACACATCCAAATCCACAAAAGCATGGCTTCACCAGATGAACATTTACGTTTTGGAATGGCCCAGCCAGAGCCCAGAACTGAATCCAACTGAACATCTGTGGGGTGATCTGACATATTTAGAGCGCTTTTGCAAAGAAGAGTGGTCAAGATGTGCCATGCTAATAGACTCCTACCCAAAAAGTCTGAGTGCTGTAATAAAATCACAAGGTGCTTCAACAAAGTATTAGTTTAAGGGTGTGCACACTTATGCAACTAGGTTATAGTGGGGTTTTTTTTTTCCCCTTCAAAGATTTCAGTTTGTTTTTCAATTGAATTGTTCACGTTATAGGTCACATTAAAGATAGAAAAGTTCTGACATTATATTTTTGTCTCATTCTTTTACATCACAAGAACCTGGCATTTTATCAGGGGTGGGTAGAGTTTTTATATCCACTATATTACTTAGTTTGGAAAGTATAATTTTAAGGGACTGTATATATTAAAAAACAGCTGGCTAGATGGTCTAATACATTTAGTATTTTGGCGTTAAGGCCAGAAATCATTGACACAAAGATGTTAGCAAATGTAAGGAAATTCATACATATCTCTGTGCTAATTCATGGGAGACAAAGCGTGTTCTTGGACAAGGTTTATAGTTCATTTGCAATTAAGGGAAAAGCTTGTAACAATAATTTGAAATAAATCGTTTGTTGTAAAATACTAACATCTTGACAGGCCTATTCATTAGGTTATTTGCTGCTGTTATGGCATATCTGAATCTGAATGTCTACTTAGTAAACATATATCTAGCCTAATTGTTTACACTAAAAGGTTGAGGTTGTTAGACTAAATCTTTTAATAAAACTTTGAATTTATTGCATAACATATTAGAATTTAAATGTATTTATTTTATTTAGTACCTCTTTTTGTCTGTGGGTCGGGTCGACTAATCGACAACAAAAGCGGAGGAATCAGACAGTGAAAATATTTGGCATGCACATCCCTAGTATAAATTTAAAACATTATTATTCATAATCATTCATATACAGTAATGTGCAAGTCTTAGGCACCTGAAACTCTTACTAAAGCCATTTATTTAGTTTGTAAGCATATATATATATATATATATATTTTAAAAGAATATTTATACACCCATTCTACATATACACACGTACATTTTCCCTTCTTTTTTTTTTCACACATTCACACATACATATATATTTACAAATGAACACTGACTATTCAAAAAAAACTGCTTTACTTCAACTTTCAGAAGAGTTTAGCACAGTACTGTATGTGTAGGCTTATTTGATAATTAAATCATGCCACATTACTTACAAATTTACTCTGTCAGCTATTTTCCACCAGGTTTCCCATCTCGCTTTGCAGCAGTGGTCTTACTTAAATTTTTATGTGGGAAAAATCTCAAAAGCAATATACAGTTTGTATGGTCAAAGAGAGACTGCGTTGGGTTAAATTGGACGTGTAAGGGACAGGCTATGGAGATGAAATACAATCTGATGACAGATAAGCTCCATGTTTAATTCACTTGGACAGGAGAAGAACCACTACACCTAGTAGGTGGCAAGTTTGGTTCCGCGCTTGTGTTGCTATGACTTCTGATCAGGCTACACTTCATGCTCCCTGTCTGGAGTTGAAAACTCACAAGTCTACTCAATGTCCGGGTTTGACAGAGCTCGCTATGTTACTGATCCAACTTCCTGGAATACCCCTTTGATTACCTTCCCTCTGGGCCCTCCTGCTGGGGGCTGTCTGGCTGGCACGGCGAGCCTCTCCTTGACCTTGTGTCCTCTCGTCCAGCATAGCCACGGTGCTGACGGCTGCTGGGCCCTGGTATTCTGCCTTCTGGGCCTTGTTGTGCTGAGAGGGGAAACACAAAGATGGCAGTTAGTGGGAAGCTTTCACCACTGCAGCTGTCCTCAGGTGATTAAAGTCACAATGGCTTCCCAAGCAAGGAGTGCACCACTAAATCAGACGAACAAACCACCCAGCACATCTATCAGGTGTGAGCGAAGGGCTATCTGGCCATAGATCATGCTATCACTGCCATGGGGATATGGTCCTTCAGGGGAACAATTCTGTGGATCAGGTGGTCTTTGAACGTGTGCGTGGGTGAGAGACAGCCTGCTTACCCAGACAGGCATGCACAGGCTGGCCACACGTGCGCACACAAGAGCGGGCATAAAACACACACGCACACACTCACTCACTATCTGCTGTTTATGAGGAAGGGTCAGGGCTCTGATCACTGGCTATCAGCTAGGAGCAGGGCAGAGAAAAATGACTAAAACAGGCTGACAGTTATCCCTTCACAGCCTGGCCCTGGGGGAACAAACTTCCAGCCCGGCCTCTCACCAAAACACAGGACCCTGTAAAAAGAGGAGCGGAGCCCTATTTGAGTCTGTTTTTTTAGTATACTGCCTCGCAATTAGGTGACTCGTTAAGGGACCAGGGTTCAGAACCTTCTTAAGGATTAGCCCAGGGGTCTTGTGCTTGTGAGGAGTGTGTACAATTGGCTAGCGCTGTCTGGGTTGGGGGGGGGGAATAGCATTCCAAAATGGTTGCATTGACTGCTTATGGTGGCGTGAGTGCCTGTTCCCGAGCATGAGGATTCCGGTCTAGACTTCCTGGTTGAGTGAGCAGCATAATAAAAAAAAAGGACAGCAACGGATGTGTGTTGGAAGAAATAAGTTGGTGTGACTACATATTGATAGAAGTGGGTGGGTGGATGGGGGGGTAGACCCAGCTTGAAAATATACACTAATGTTCAAAAGTATGGGGTCACTAAGAAATTCCCTTGTTTTCAAATGAAAAGCACATTTTTTGTCCATTAAAATAACATTAATTTTAACAGAAACACAGTGAAGACATTGTTAATTATGTAAATGTCTATTATAGCTGGAAACACCTGATTTTCAATGGAATATCTACATAGGCATACAGAGGCCCATTACGAGCAACCATCAGTCCTGTGTGTTACAATGGCATGTTGTTTGCTAATAGACGTATATCATTTGAAAAGGCAAAATGATCATTGAAAACTGCTGTGCAGATTAAAGAAGCAATAAATCTGGCCTTCTTTAGACTAGTTCATATCCGGAGCATCAGCAATTGTGGGTTTGATTACAGGCTCAAAATTTACAGAAACAAAGAACATTCTTCTGAAAAATAGTCTATTCTTGTTCTGAGAAATTAAGGCTATTTCAAGCGAGGAATTGCCAAGAAACATGAGGCTCTCACACAATACTGTGTACTACTCCCATCACAGAACAGCACAAGCAGGCTCTTATCAGAATAGAAAGGGAAGTGGGAGGCCCCGTTGCACAACTGAACACGAGGACCAATCGATTAGTGTCTAGTTAGAGAAACAGAAGACTCACAGGTCCTCAACTGGCAGCTTCTTAAATAGTCCCTGCAGAAGACCAGTCTCAATGTCAACAGGCAACTCTGGGATGCTGGCCTTCTAGGCTGGGTTGCAAAAAAAAATCTCTCTCTCAGACTGGCCAATAATAAGAAAAGATTAAGATGCGCAAAAGAACACAGACACTGGGCAGAGGAGGATTGGATAAGTGTTATGGACAGACTAAAGGTTGGAGGTGTTCAGATCACAAAAAGAACATTTGTGAGATGCAAACAAAATGAAAAGATGCTGGATTAGTGCATGACACCATCTTTCAAGCACAGTGGAGGCAAAGTGATGGTCTGGGGGTGCTTTGGTGTTGGTAAAGTGGGAGATAGGTAAAAAGGATCTTGAAAAAGGAGAGCTATCACCCCATCTTGCAATCCCATGCCCTGTGGACATGGCGTTTAATCCCTATATTTAATTGAACATTTTACAAAGACAAACATTGCCGGCATCATTGAATTAGATGCCAGAAACACGTTTCAAAAAAAGTGCATCACCTCTTCTTTTAACAATACTCTGTAAGCGTTTGGGAACTGAGGAGACCAAGTGCTGTAGTTAAGTGAAATGTTTTTCCATTCTTGCTTGATATAGGATTTGAGCTCCTAAAAGTTCGGGGTCTCCTTTGTCGTATTTTTCGATTTCATAATGCACCAAATGTTTTCAGTGGGTGACAGGTCTGGACTGCAGGCCGGCCATTTTAGCACCCACACTTGTTTATTATGGTATCATGCTGTATTATGGAATCAGGATGGTCCCTCTCCTCTTTGGTCCAGAGGACGCGGCATCCGTGATTCCCAAAAATAATCTCACATTTTGATTCATCAGACCACAGGACAGTTTTTCACTTTGCCTCAGTCTGTCTAAAATGAGCTCGGGCCAAGAGAAGGCACTAGCCCTTCTAGATGTTGTTTATGTATGGTTTCTTCTTTGCTTGGTAGGGTCTTAACTTTTGGTAGAGTCTTAACTTAGCATTTGTGGATGCAGCAACATACTGTGTTCACAGACAATGGTTTTCCGAAGTGTTCCTGAGCCCATGCAGTGATTTACACTACAGAATCGTTTCTGTTTTAAATGTAGTGCCAATATTGGAAGGCCATAGCCCTTGCAAAACAAAGATTACTCCAGATTATCTGAATATTTTAACGATATTGTATACAGTAGATGAGATCCCGAAACTCAATTTTATGTTGTGATACATTACTTTTCAATTGTTACACTATTTACCCACAAAGTTTTTCAGAGTGGTGAACCTCCCCCCATCCTCACTTCTGACAGACCAATCCTCTCTGGAATGATCTTCTAATATCCAATCATGTTACTGATCTGTTGCCAATTGATTTAATTAGTTGTGTGATATTCCACCAGGTGAGGTTTTTTTTGCATTACACAACATTTTCAGTCTTTGGGTATCTCTGTCCCAACTTTTTGGAATCATGTCGCTGGCATGAAATTCAAAATGGGCATATCTTTTTCAAGAAACAATATCTGTTTCAACATTTGATGTTGTCTTTGTACTAATTTCCACATCACTGCATTCTGTTTTTATTTACATTTTATGCAGCATCCCAATTATTCTTTTTTTACATTTTTGTATCAGTAAGGAACATACATTAAAATAATTATGGTTTATAACAGCAATAAGGCACTTTGGGCGTTTGCGGACAATATAACATGGCTAAGAGCCGTTTTCATGCACTCTACTTCCTGTCGTTGGCCAATATACCACATCCCTAAAGCATTATTACTTAAATACACTGGGGGAAACAACCATTCAAAAGAAGGATGTCTAGATCCTATTTCCGACGCAATTTGACTGATGCCAAACACAACATCGCAACCACATAAGCTACTGCTGGTTTACAGGGCCTTGCTTTTCACACAGCCTTTCCTCCTTCGTAGCATTCGATACAGTCCAGGAACAACAACTGGTCTAAAAACGGGCCCTCTGATATAATTTGGCATTAACACGACAACTGCGGTAGCAGCCACCAGAGGTGATTCATTGTGAGGTCACCCAAGGATATTTTTGGAACATATCATTAAGTGTACACAATCTTAATTTTTTTTATGAAACTCTGCTTCAGTGGACATTGGAGCATGATGTAATGCATGTTGAACTGCGGAGGGAGTCCCAGTGTAGGAGACAGCTGACAAATGTATTAAGAGTTCCATGAGATCTGTTTTGCTACTTACCTAAACTACTTGCTATTTTTCCATGCAACAAGGTAGGCTAAGAACAGTATGTAATGTTGGTGGTATACTCCTTCCAGGGATGTTTTTGAATTGACATCAAAACAAAAACAGCAAAGCCAACTTAACTGACTCAAACGTGATCTAAGGGAACAGTACATATTTTTACATGGTGGACATTCTTCTGAAATCAAAGTTATGGCCAAAATAGGATAAGAACCTGAAACAGAATAAAATACTTTGGACCTTAAGGTTTCATCAACCAAAATTTACAGATTACATAACTTCTCTAATGACTTTGTCTTTCATTAATAATAATAATAAAGCTCAGATCACCGTGCATTACAAATAATTGTAATTGATGCCCCAGCTTTGTCCAATGGGGTTTGCGCAAATAAGCTGTTTACTTCTATGGTAAATCTACACAAATGACTGAACAACTTTGTGATCAACTTTGTCCACATATAATGTCAGAAACTTTTAGTCCCAGGGTTATGAAATAAGTTCACACTATGGTCTATGAATCAAACTTCAACATTGAGTCCTGAACCGCATGGAGTAGGCCATGGCGACTGAACATTTCCATAGGTGTAAAGGGAAAACTCCCTTTGACGTCACAGACACACAAAAAGATCCAGTTATTGTAACAGTCAAGCAGGTCAACAACATTGTTGTAATTTAGAAGAAGCTTTTATCTAAAGCGATATACAGTAACACTTTTTTCCACCTTTGCTCTGGGATTCAAACTTATAACAATACAGATTCTGGTCAAATGCTCTAAAGGCAAAGTACTCTGCCATTGTACAACACTAGTCAACAAGTATTATGAAGAAAATATCTTTAAAAAAAATGGATTATTAGTCCAGTATTTTAATGGCCATGTTTAACAAACATAATGCAGTATGAAGATACAGTATGCATGTTACTCACAGTCAAGTTATAAGGAATGTGCTGGCCAACTGGCAAAATCATTTAAAGGTGAATGGACATAAGCAGAGCAAAGGCACCACTTTTTACACACAAAGACTCTGGCTGGCTTCTCCATGTCTTGCATTCTGCCGACAATGACCTCAAGCGCTTTGCTGATGTCAATCTGTGACCACTGATCAGTAGATCCAGTGATAAAGTTTGAAGACATGAGCAAATCAGGAAGCCCAATTCGAAGAACACAAGCCTCTCATCACTAGCTTTTCAGTGCCAACCTATAGGAAAGCCCATCCAGTTAACTACCCAAAAATGACAAACCAACAATGCTATTGGCAATGTGCAAGGCAAAGTTTGTATCAAAGATCCCCAAATAACTTTACAGGCATAGCCTCCTCCATGTAGAATGTGTATCCAGGGTGGTCATTTGTCAGAAATAGCAATTAAGGACAACCAATCCCCTGTGACACTTTCTAAACTAGAGCAGCGTATAGGGCTTAGTTAGTTTGAGCCCTCTTTGGTGGGGGTTTTCTACATTAAGCAAGACTCCTGGATATGAGGATGCCTCTAAAAAAAGACAAGACAACCAAATCATCAATAAATTATTATAGGCATCATTAATTATCCAATGAAATAAAATCAACCAACTGTGGCAGTGTTTCAAACAGAGGCACCAGGAGTACTCCTCCATCTATAGGTACATTTTAACACAGGAACACACATGGCAAATGAAATGGCAGTAGGCCCAGAGCTGTAAAAAGTACAAAGTAAAAGTACTCGTACCAATTTAGTAAAGTTCCTAAGGAAGAGCAAAATGACCAGCTAAACAGAGTTCATAACTAACCAGTGACATTAATAGATTATCTACACCGTTCCTTTTTATTTAATTGATCACAGGCTGGTTTTGAACTTCCTTAACATGGTTATCTTAAATACACTGAACAAAATGATAAACGCAACATTTTTGTTTTTGCCCCGATTCATCATGAGCTGAACTCAAAGATCTAAGACATTCTCTATGTACACAAAAGGCCTATTTCTCTCAAATATTGTTCACAAATCAGTCTTAATTTGCGTTAGTGAGCACTTCTTCTTTGCTGAGATAATCCATCCACCTCACAGGTGTGGCATATCAAGATATTGATTAGACAGCATGATTATTGCACAGGTGTGCCTTAGGCTGGCCACAATAAAAGGCCATTCTAAAATGCCACAGATGTCACAAGTTTTGAGGGAGTGTGCAATTGGCATGCTTCCAACCAGCCTCACAACCACACCAGCCCAGGACCTCCACATCCAGCATCTTCACCTACTAAATTGTCTGAGACCAGCCACCCGGACAGCTGCTGCAACAATCGGTTTGCATAACCAAAGAATTTCTGCACAAACTGTCAGAAACCGTCTCAGGGAAGCTCATCTGCATGCTCATCGTCCTCATCGGGGTCTCGAACTGACTGCAGTTCGTCGTCATAACCGACTCGAGTGGGCAAATGCTCACATTCGATGGCATCTGACACTTGTGTTCTCTTCACTGTTCTCTTCACTGTACAGGGCAGATGTCAGACAGCGTGTATGGCGTTGTGTGGGTGAGCGGTTTGCTGTTCTCAACGTTGTGGACCGAGTGGCCCATGGTGGCGGTGGGGTTATGGTATGGGCAGGCCTGTTATGGACAACGAACACAGGTGCATTTTATTGATGGCATTTTTAATTCACAGAGATACGGTGACGAGATCCTGAGGCCCATTGTTGTGCCATTCATCCACGACTATCACCTCATATTGCAGCATGATGATGCATGGCCCCATGTTGCAAGGATTTGTACACAA
Organism: Esox lucius; assembly: GCF_011004845.1. NCBI lineage: Eukaryota > Metazoa > Chordata > Actinopteri > Esociformes > Esocidae > Esox > Esox lucius. The sequence continues at coordinate 19,968,359 of NC_047589.1, forward strand.
TTCCTGGAAGCTGAAAACATCCCAGTTCTAGCATGGCCAGCATACTCACCGGACATGTCACCCATTGAGCTTAAAGTGTGGACTCCGTCTTGGTAGACTTGTACAATCTAATTGCCGCAAGCAGAGCTGAATTACATTGTGATGTCAATATGATGTTTTATTTTGAAAATCAACCAAAATATCAAGCAAACAATATCAAGCAAACAATAATTCGCAATGTGTCCTTTGCATTGGCTTTGCACATACTGCCTAGAATTATCCTGATCAAAATTGGAAAACAACCTGTATACATTAGTATGGTTGAAAAATCACGAGACTAATCCGAGATGTGTATCTTAAATCGTTTGAAAGCTATTGAGCTTTAAATGTCCGAATCGAGCGTGAAGTTAGCCAACTCTGCTACTATAGTAATAATCAACTGCTTAGGGCAAGTAGTTTCTTTACTAACAGGCAAAGACCTAAACAGCCCCGATCATGGTTTGATAAATGTGATAATCCGGGTTAAAAAAAAAAAATCTAACTCCATTACTAGCTCAGATATCTATACTAGCTCAAATCAATCACTGTGCTAGCTTGTTGTTTTTGCCTCTATGATGCGCGCGCATCTCCGTCTTTGTAAACACAGAAAAACGCCATTCTGTGGTCAAATGGCAACGCCCATCACTGACTGATTTGCCCCTTGTCCTCCTCAAGCAGTCAATCAAACGAGATGAAATCACTGCTTAGCGTCAGTACACCGCTTTACCTACATGTTCGTCTTGATACCAACTAAAACATACCGATAAAATCGAGAAATGAAGGAATATGGACAAAACAATACTGACATACTGCATGAAGTGTTTCATAACTTACTACATTAACTAGATAAACTAATCAACGGCGTTCAGGCTAGCGTGCTACCAAGGTAGCTAGCTAAACCAAGGCAACTTGCCAGTTACTAGCTATGCTAATAGCTCTGTAGCTGACTGGCTACCGTCAAAGTTCATTTTTTTGCTAAATAGCTACGTCCCCACTAGTGATTTATAAAACTAAAGAGTTATAGCTACCAGTTTGACTTGCCCTACATGTTGCATTTACTAGTTAGCAAAAAGCTGCAAACTTCTACTACCTAACTACCGAGTACCGTAAGCTAGCTGATTGGTTCGGGTTTCTGAACGACTGCTACAATTGGCTCACTAGCAGCTCCATGCCAGTGCATGGATTTAATTCTCATTTGTAGGCATTTCTATGCAAACCTCTTTCGAGAGTTTAACTCAGGTTCGCTAGCTTCCCAGCTTGTTAACAAAATACTAGTCAACTGTAAATGTTACCTGGGCGTTTATTCTATGCTGATTTTGCTGCCGCTCTTCTAAAGCAAGTTCAATTTTGTTCAGCTGCTGTAGAACTGTTTCTCTTTGATGAAAAGGGAACGCTGGGTGCAGTGAGGCCATAGTAAAAAGCAGCGCCAACTGCTCCAAGGGTCCGACCGCTGTCTCAATTGGCATTGGAAGCCCGCAATTTTGTTCTGTTCTCCCGAATGTTTTTCCGTCCGCACACGGACGATGGAACAGGTGATGTTGAGACGGGTCCATGAAGTGAGAAACAGATTCGTTTTTGTAGAACAAGGCGGGATCCATATGGCCTAATATCCGAAATAGTATTCCCGCACACTCCCTGCTGTCAGATCCTAGTAGAGACAAGTAGACTAGCAGTTTGGATCTCACGACAGGGTCGATAACATCCGATAAAATGGTCAAATCATTCGGACTATTTGCCCTTATCTCGGAATCCCGGAGAACGTGGTAATCTTTCCGTGCTAGGTCCTCCAGACAGGAGCCCAAAAACCGGAGCTCAAGCGGCTGACACATATGGAGCAGTCCACACATGAACTCGATCCTCTTTGCAGGATTTAAATGCAAACCAAACCACTCAAATACGGTCTCTTTATCCAAACGAGGTGGATAGCCTGAAATTCTTGAGGAATCTTCAAGCCTGTCGGAGACAGTGGAAGGGACCGATCGGGGAATATGGAGATCGGGCTGTTCCTCGTCCTCGGCCGTATCGTCTCCTCCTTCCTCCGCCGTTCTCATGAGCAGCTTCATTTTAAGCATTATCAGCTCGACTAGAAAACATTCAAGGTGTAAATTACGGGTAAATATACATCCTTTGCTCGAGTAACCGTTTTGTAAAGCAGAATCGACGTAAGCAATAAAAAAATGTTTCAGTGGTTTGTAATAATCAGAGTGACTCGGCGACAAGCTGTAGTTTTTTCCCCCTCTGTAGAGACGGCACTCCGGTGACCTGTCAATCATTCATAAACACCTCCCCTTTCCATAGTAGACGTACTGCCTGGGTCCTAACTTCTGCTAGCACGTAATAAGTGTCACAACTCAACTGAGTTAATTGTTTATTTATCGAAACTGTGAGAATACAGCGATACAGTCGTTGTGTGCAATCTCGAAAATTAAAGAATCGTATCAGGATAAAACAGAAGGCCTATTTTTGAACATTTTGCTAGTCGTGACTACAATTTCTTTTTGCGAAACTACTACGTTAGTTTGGATTTTAAACACTTCTGTCAGTAGCCTGTTTTCTCTATACACTAAGTTTCATCAATCAATCAAATTTATTTATAAATCCCTTTTTACAACAGCAGTTGTCACAAAGTGCTTTACAGAGACACCCGGCCTTAAACCCCAAGGAGCAAACAACAGTAGTATTGAATTTCAATGGCTAGGAAAAACTCCCTAAGAAGGTCGAATTTTAGGAAGAAACCTAGAGAGGACCCAGGCTCAGAGGGGTGACCAGTCCTCTTCTGGCTGTGCCGGGTGAGATATTAAGAGTCCAATTGGAATAATAAATACATTTCTCTGGGCTAAATCCAGAGTCTATTTGATTTTAGACTAGGTCAGAAGTATGACCAGGTGGACAAGGACAGGGACAGCAACGGGCCCCCCAAACCAGGTAATCCGCAGGTGTGGACCAGGACCTCAACTCCTCCTAAAATTTTAAACTACTAGTTTCATGTAACCACGAATGTTTTATAAGCCTAATCCAAAAGTAAAAATTACCTGTATTAAAATATAATTTGTCTCTTGATTTAGCTTTCACACAATTTGTTGGAACCCCTTTTACCAGTGTTGTTTTGCAATACAGTGCTCTTATGTGTAATAGTAATTATTCCGATGGGTTTATCCCAATTTAACCTGGGAAGTCTTCCTGTAGACGACACGGACCTCTAGTGGCCAAGAAATAACATTGCAGATATAGTGTCTTTTTAAGTACGGTATATTCAGTCATTACAGAAATCTAACTCTGTATTATATTATGTATTACATTGATTTTACATTGACGACCAGGCCAAATGCATTTATGCTTGGAAAACAACATTTATTTACACGTAAATACAGTCAAAACCGCTTGTACAATAGAATGGCAAGGGATCAATTTGACAGATAGATAAGGAGCATTGGTATGAACATTTTATTTACTCAGTTGAAACCATAATTAATCTGTGAAGAGCACAATTTATTATGCCAGTTGCCATCAAATGTGACCATTTGCCTGTCAGAACTTAGTTATGACTCTGAACTGTCCTGGCTAGCAGTGTAAAAACATTTTGAATATATATTGCATTACATTTAAGTCATTTAGCAGAAACTATAATCTAGAGTGGTTTACAGTAGCCCTGAACTATTGGAATTAGTAATTCAAAATATAACCATTGACTTGAGGACACAAACCAAACATTAGGGACTTGTTGGGTTAATACTTGAGATTTACTCAAGATCCCATCTCTGTTACATAACACAACCCTGATCGTATGTATTATACCCCAAATAAATGTTATTTGGATTTTTATAATCAGATCAAACATGATATGGGCCAAAAGTTACATCCTACCTAAAGAAGCTGGTTTCATGTTTGTTTGTTTTTTAGAGTTCATAGAAGATCTTTCTTTTTTTACAATAACTTACATTTAACTTTTCAATGTTAATATGTCGTCAAATAGTAGATATGCAGTTAAAAAAAGAAAAGGAAAATCCCTTAACTGCATAGCTCCAATAATCAAAAGGAAAAGTGGAGGTGTTTCTAAAACATTTAATTGATTTTGGTTTTAGAAACTACAAAACGAAACAGAGCTGGATGGAGGAATTCCTAACCAAAGACAGACATAGAAAATTTCACAGACAGAAAAACATTCACTGATCTTTTTTAAGTTAATTATTTCTTTGGTTGTTTTCCTCTAACATTTTTAATTTAGAGGTATGTATGCTTGCAGTGGTTGAACGGGAGAGTAGGCATTAAAGCTTGCATGTCAACGTCACGGGTCAGATCTGAGGAAATGGTCTCGTTCTAACAACGTTATGAGTATTGTAGTGTTAAAACATCACATGTAAAAACCCTAAAATGGCAGTTCACGCAGAGTGTAGTTGGCAGAATTCAGCATCAACCTTATGTCCTCCTGGGTTGTAATTGTTTTTACTGAGGAATATTTTTAGTCACTAATGAGTAGTTTGAATTACATTTTTGTTGAAACTGTGCAAGGGACAAAAAATAAACTATTGCAGAAGCCACATTTTCCAAAGTGCAACATACCATATAGATACATGCCTTATTTTCAGCCATTTTGAGTTAGAAAAGTTACATTATTCTGCTGAAGCAGTAGTCTAGTCCAGCCAACACATATATTTCCAATCAAACTAGTCATTAAGTGACACCATTAATGTGAGCATGGGTCCCGGACATGGCGTTGTGAATGGGATTGGTCTACTTGATGGGTGGCATTATTGATTCCTTCATTTATTAACCTATGAGATTAATATCTCCCCATATCCTAAAGTATTTCTGTTTGCGCTGTGCATCTTCCCATTTATACATTCACACACCAACCCCATCCCCCTGCCACTTAAGATCACATCTTCCTCAGCTTGCAGATTCTATTGCCCCACAGCTGTACTCAGTATATTTATATGTTCTGGAATGTTCAGATAGAAATGCAAGTATGCTATATAGATATGTGGCTGTCCAACATGTAGAAATAGGAATCCATCTGCCCTATTAACATATGTCTTTCAGCAATGTTCGATAACCTTTTTTACAGGTACCGCCTACTTGAAGCCACACCCTATTGTTTGTTCATCTAAAGGTTCCACTCTGGTCTACTTATTGCCCGCGGCTCTATTTTGCACTCACCCGTTATTGACCCCACCCTGCCGAAGGCGTGTAGCATTCAGACCAGTCCCCTTCTGCTCGTCAAACCTGTCACACCCAAGCAGCAGAAATTTGCCAATGATATGACTTGTTCTGGGCCACCCCAGAGTGGGGTGGGACCTTGGCAATAACCAGACTAGTGGGCCAGCCTGGATCAAAAAAGAATTGGGGCGTGTCTTTGGGGTGAATCTCTTATGTCCTGTACTGTTCTTTTATTCAATAAAAGTGAAGAGTTCTTGGAACATTTGTAATGGAACCAATAGATGTAGGGGAACTATTCCAAACATGAAATACATGTCTATCTTTATACCAGAGGTTGTCTTTTATCTATATATATGTATTCACCTAAAGACCACCACTCAACATTTTATTTTATTGCCTTAGCTGAATACATAAATAAAAAAAACTATGAAATAACATGTATGGAATCATGTAAGAACCAAAAAAGTGTTAAACAGAACAAAATACATTTCACATTGCAGATTCTTCAAAGTAGCCACCTTACTAAACTACTACTACTACCCTACGAAACTACTACTGAAGGACACCAAAAATATGTCCTATGATCTGATGGGTCCAAATTAGAGATTTCTGGTTCCAACCCCTTTGTCTTGAGTAGTTGAACCCCTGTGTCTGAGATGATGTGTGGTTGAACGGATAATCTCTACATCTATGGTTCCCACTGTGAAGCATAGAGGTGTGGGGGTGCTTTGCTGGTGACACTGTAGTGTATTTATTTAGAATTCAAGATACACTCAACCAGCATGGCTTCCACAGTATTCTGCCGCAATATGCAATCCCATTTATTTTTCAACCGGACATTGAGACCAAAACACACCTAAGAGGGTGACCAAGACCAAGAAGAAGAGTGATGGTGCTACTTCAGATGACCTGCCCTCCACAATCACCTGGCCTCAAAACCAATGAGATGGTTTGGGATGAGTTGGACCTCAGATTGAATGAAAAACAGCATACAAGTGCTCAACATGCATGGGAAGTCCTTTAAGACTGTTTGGAAAAGGTGACTACCTCATGAAACTGGTTGACAAAATGCAAGTGTTCAAAGCTGTCACCAAAATGTACATTTATTTTGATTTGATTTTTGATTCCATGTGTGTTATTTTATAGTTTTGATGTCTTTATTATTATTATTATTAAGTGGAAAATAGTAAAAATAAAGAAATACAGTTGATTGACTAGTTGTGTCCAAACTGTAAATGTGATTTACCATAAACAAAAAAGGAAGTGTCTGGGGAGAGGGAAGTCTGGGCATCCCTGCTTAGACTGCTGCCCCCGCGACCCGGCCCCGGATAAGCGGAAGAAGATGGCATGGCATGGCATAAACAAAAAAGGTTCTATCAAGAGGGTTCTCCCATAAGGACATCCAAAAATAATTTTGAAACCTAAATCTTCAGAGGGTATATGAACCGAAACGGACCTACCAGAATAGATGCATTTGAGAAAGAAAACTCATTATCAAAGCACACATTACAAATAATGTCATTATGTGCTTAATTGCACAAATATACATATGCATAAACTCGTTGGAAAATAAATTCCTACGGTATTACTGATTTGTAATTGTGATAGTCGGTAGTGGTGCTTTTCAGCGGCATTATACAAAGGCACAACACCAAGTCAAAACCATACACGTTGAGGAAAGGGGATACACTGTGGAGAGTATTATATAACTCATAAACATATATGTTTATTCAATACAGACTTGCGCAACAACGAATGAATTTGTATATGTCTTATTACTCAATGTCTTATGATAATATCCCGTTTCTTAAGTGCAGGTGCACGTGTTGGCAAACTCTATTTTGAAACGTCTTCAGGTGCTCCGGCAGTGTGCTCCATAGCTTTAGGCGTCAGTGAGTACGAGTGCATCTGTCAACCATCCAAAAAACCCAATCAATGCAAGTAGGCTATATCTGTAGTTTATATGGAAGGTGTTTCCACTAACACAGTCGGTAGGGACAGCGGGTGCGTGTTGAGCCTTTGATCAAACGTCACCGGCTCCAGTGGTATAAAGACCTTTGCTTGCAACACTTTCACTTGTATGCTCGGTCTCCCTCTAGTGACCAAACAGATTATTTCTATTCATACGAGAAATCATTTGTATCTAGTTTGTCCCTGTGCTGTGCAAGGATATTGCACTATACTACTGGTCTTTCGGAATTTAAAAGGTAAGATTTTCTCTTCAGAACGTTTCCAACAGAACGTGTGTATTTGTATTCCAAAAACAACTTTGAATACTTCGTTACTAATAAAATGTAATGTTATACATGTTAATTAACAGTTAAATTGCGTCTGACATTTTGTGATGAATTGCAGGCATAAACTTTATTTTCGAATTATTTGGTTAACGTCATTTGCCGGTGTCCGCCCGTTGTGTGTACCCTAAAAAATACTTGTCATTTACAACATGCAACGTTTCAGGGATGTTCATTGTTTAGATTGGGGTCAGATGCCCAGAATACTGATACTGAAAACAAATACATTTGCCGTATACATTCTAACTAAAGATATAAATCAGAGGAATGTGGGGATGGGAATTTCACCTCATATCACTTGCAAGTTGTTTTGTGTCTAATTAGATGCAAAGTGATTTGCATGTGTATGATAAAGCCTATCACCTGAAATAAATAATAATAGCATGAATTGCTTTGGTACTGTTGTAGTTAATAGTAGCTGGTGACTTACGCTAGTTTTATTTATATTATATTTTGGAGCAGTTATAATCAATATGGAAAATCAATAATTAGGCATGACAAAAGCTTATTCTGGACTTTGAGCAAAGAGCGTCAATGCTTACGGGACTTCATATTAAGGCAAGAAGTGAGACATGTTTAGATAGTCAAATTACCATTGGCAAAAGATCTCATCTCATTTGCCAATTAGAGGGAAAAGTTTAGAATTAGGCTGCCTGTTGCATAGTCCAAGAAAAGCTTAATTACATACACATTTTGTTTGGTTGTGTATCAGTGTGTTAGTCATCATGTATAATACTTTCAGGTATCATGTCCTAAAGGACCGCCTTTTGATGTACGCATGTCTCGTACCCCCAGAACCTGAATGATGCAACTGTTGGTGTGGCAGAAAAGGGTAGACATGCTAAAAATATATTGTGTTACGCGTGTGGTCGTGTGTCTGAAGAAGGATTTTGTTTTAAGATTCACATTACACATTGGTAAGAAAAATATGGTATGCCTTTCTTAAACTATCACCATTGCCACTTGCAGCTGACATGATTGCATACCCAAAATCTAAAGAATGCCGTCCTGTAAACTGAAGAAGCCACAGTTACTGGCGGTGGAGAGACTAAATTTCACATTACTATATAAAGGAGTCAGTTGGAAAAAAATGGACAGACGTAAGACCTAACATTCAAGATATCACAGTCTGATATAATTCAATGAATGGATGACTGACGGATCAAAGAAAGTCCGATAACCAACGTGATATGCATCCAATGTTTGTCAGCCCTAGATGAATAGAGGATGAGTGAGAACACTATGTATGAAGTAATGGGAAAGATCGATTTAAATTAAGCACTAGGTAAGCAATGCGTTCTCTATTTGTTTATTTTATTTTAAAGTTGTACTCTACGTTGCACGTGTAGTGTACCAATTCCCTTGGAATCTACAGTTTTAGTATGACTATAAGCTAGCTATCGCCTAGAACGCCCCTGCTCAATTGACAAAGAATTTTGCTGTTTCAATTCCCAGAGATCTCTTTATGCACTATACACACACATCGTTCATTACATCCTTGATAGGATCAATTAGCATTTTTCACAACATTGCCCCAAAGCGATTTAGCTACTTTCATGTTTACCCATCCACACTGAGATGAGTGAAATGAGGGCGCAGAATAAATGTAACTTAAGTAATAATAAGATGTGGTAATTGATTGTAATGGATGTGGTTACGCTGACCGCCCCAGCGATTCCCAAACGTTCTCTGAGGCTCCGCGGAATTCCGGTTCAAGGCTTGCCAGCCGTTATGCTGTGCATGTGTACGCTAAGTCATCTGTGTAATGACTGCTACTTTTGACTGGGAGAGGCCTCGGGGGAATCTATAGCTGTTGGTATTGTTGTGCTCGCCTGGATGGACATGGAAATGAATGAAAATAAGGCTTATGCTCTTATGCTCATGTGGTTACACTTGCCTCAGAGGGAAGTTGCTTAATATGCATCGTTTATAGGGCTTTGTAAACATGCTTATAATGTGGAGTTCACCGTCGGTGTTCTTCTCCAGGTGTGGAGAGAGGGATCCCTGTATCGTTACAAACTGAATCCAGTATTTCTGGTACTGACACTTTGCTGGAACCACCTGTTAATTTGTGCGTGCATATGCTAAATGGTATATTATTATTATTATTACTATGGTGTCTAAAATTTCAATAAGTCCGGTAACGGCCTCATCAATCAAACACAATATTATTTCATACACCATAAATGAGGCCAATGCACAACTTTATCCTGCTTGAATCCACCTTCAGCTAACACATTTTAGAAGGCATCTTTGCAATGCGAACAGGAAACCACAGTAGATGAACATGATGAGGGATTGCTTTTAAACAGGGTTTTAAATCGTTAGCAGCACTAATGTAGAACCTTGTTTAATATAGTGTATTAGTCGTGATTATGACAGTTTACGTCAGGGCATTTCTACAGTATAAAGGTTTCTCTGGGTAAAATGGTTCTTTTTAGAATGACTTCGGCCACAATTCGATAATATATTTTTTCCTGATTTACAGTTGTGGTGCTGATAGAGAATTAGGTTTAGTGGCACCATCACGCTGTAGTAAGATGGAACGAATGGATGCACACTCATGATTTACGAGGGAATTTAACTCCCAGGTCCCTGCGGGTACTTTCTCCTGGGACCCATAGATACAGCCTGGCTGTAACATTTCACTACCTATCCTACCGTTTTACAAGACTGCTTGGAGGAACAGTAGTGAAAGGAGGCCACGCTGGATGTATACATTTGTCCCTTTTGTCCTCTATTCTGCTTTATGGCAGTCTGATGCTTGAACTCAGGCAAAACCATCACCTAAAAAGAAGCCCAGCCGTCCTTGAGAGGCTGGGAACCAAGTACTGTACATATGCCTGTGCTTCAGGACAGCCATGTTAGCATGTTAAAGTGTTTTTCACTCAGACTCAAAGCTGTAAAGCAGTGCCATAACTAGGAGTAGGAAGAGAGTGACAACTTAATACTTGTAAGGGACCTTAAAATAATGTCTCTTGGCAGTCCAATGGCATCGTAGCGGAGATGGGGACTGTAAATTGGAGGGAGGGAGCAGTCTGGCCACGACTGACGTCGGACCCACAAAGAGATGTGTGTCTGTGTGCTCTACACGCCCCTGTCCTCAAACCGCCTGCCAACTCTCTGCTGTGTGCCATGTTTATTTCTGTAATTGTGCTCTCTAGCATTCTGCATACATTGTTATTTTCTTTGGCCAGGGTCTGTGGTTGGTGTTTTTCAGCTAAATGTAAGTGGGTTGGCCCCCACAAAAAAAAAACAGACCACATGTCTTATGGCATAACGCAAAACATCTCTCTTAACAAGGACATTTTTATAAGGGTCGGGGAATAAAGAAATAAAAAAAGAGATTTGGGGATTTGACAGAGGGAGAGAGGTTCTGGGTTTCAGTCTATGGGGCGTACCAGTAAGGTTTCCTGACATATGCTGCTTTATTTAAGCCCTTTTATGTACATTTAGAGTTTGCTTGGTTGCTCTTCTGACATTTAGCATTTAGCAAATCCAGGTCTGAGGTGACATGAGTTTACATGAAGCTTACTTAGTTTGAGCATACGTCAACTCATGTTTATTTAGGAATCACTGCATGAGTGGGTGTGGTGAATATAGCCAATATACCATGGATGAGGTTGTTCATCGGAAACAGGCCTCAGCATTCACATTATTGACTGTACATATCCTGAATGCTGATTTCCTAATAGACGTGGTAAATAAGACTGTAATGAGACTCTTCTATTTGCACTTCTGGTTAGATGCTAACTGCATTTCATTGTACTGTACTTGTATTGTTCAATGACAATAAAGTTGAATCTTATCTAATGTATGCTGGTGAATGACACCGTATGTCATCACTTTTTACTACTTTTTTGCCTTGATAACTGGTTTATAAAACCAGTTAGTGAGCTCGGGGGTTTGTGATATATTGTCAATATACCACGGCAATGTTGTGCCTAAGAACAGCTCATAGCTGTGGTATATTGACCATATACCACACCGTCCTCATGCGTTATTGCTTACATACACTACAGCTTTCAACCAATCTAACCTAATCCTAACCAAAATCTGTTGTTATGCTCAAAATCATTCCGAATTACTGCTAATTATTTAAGTCGCTCTGGGGAAGAGTGTTTGCAAAATTACAAAAATGTGTATCAATGCTTTTCATTCTACACAAAAAAAAAAAAAACTGATGTTCATTGATCCGAAAATGTATTATGAATACCAACATATACAAAGAGTATCTTACATATAGTGTCTTACCTGTGGAAGTATTTATTTCAGACTGAAGACCGGACCAGTACAGCTTTTGAGGAACAATGGTTTTTACGTTCAAGTTATTCACTACTCTGATGTTCCTGACATGTCTAAATGCCATAGAAGAGGACGATATCCGAGCTGGTATGTTTGTCTGCATTTGGTATTTTATGTCTAATCTGATACATGTATTAAAAACTGACAAGTTTAACCTTGAATTTCAAATGAGGCATGACATGTTTAAAGCAGAATTCTGACATCGTATGAACATACATTGTTTTTGAGTGCTTGCATGCATGCACATGTTTTTTTGTGTATGTGCACCCATGCATGTGTTTTTACGTAAACGTGGTCCTACGCTATCTCCTCATCTTCGTAGGCTGCAGCACGGCAGCGAATGATCTAGTCTACATCATAGATGGCTCGTGGAGTGTGGGCCACAATGACTTCGAGAAGGCCAAGAGCTGGCTCGTCAATATCACCAGCGGCTTTGACATCAGCTCTCAGTATTCCCAGGTCAGACATATGAATAACATACTGTCGTGTCCGAACATATTGGCCCCTTTGCACTTCAGATAACTCACACCGTCTCTAAAAGTTTCTTGGTCTCCACTATTCTATAATTTCACTGTTAATATCAAATAGCCTTTGTTTTTTTTAATTCAGAATCCGATATAAACTTTGAAATGAGAAAATAAACAGAAATGAAAAAATGATTGACAACCTATAGTCAATATTCTACAGCTTAGCCTTTAGCCAAAATCACTGCAATCAAGCGCTTCCTATGGCCATGGAAGGCATGGATCTATTGCAAACTCCAGTTCTCCCAGATTTGAAAGGTGCCTCTCAACTGCTGTTTTCAGATTTTCACACAATAGGATTTATATCTGGACTCATTGCTGGCCACTTCAGAACGGTCCAACATTTTGTTTTGGACAGTTTCTGGGTGCTTTTTAAAGTGTGTTTTGAGTAATTGTCATGCTGGAACTCCCACGATTGTTTATGGAGACCCAGCTTTCTGACACTGGGTTCGACGTTGAGTTTTAAAATGCCTTTGATGCTGTACTGATTTCATGATGCCATACACACGTTCAAGGGACCCAGTGCCAGAGGCAGCAAAGCAACCCCAAGACATCACGAATGACTGCAGTGTTTGGCTGTGTGGAAGGTGTGCTTTTCTTTGAAGGCTTCATTTTGTTTTCAGTAAACATAGAGATTTTGTGCTTTAGGAAAAAGCTCTAAATTGGTCTCATCCGTCCCCAGGAGATTGTCATGTGACTATGGCATGTTCATGTGTGTTTTGGCAAACTGCAAACGTTGTTCTCGGCATTCTTTCTTATGTCTCTTTCACTGAGTTGGTGACAGACGATGTGGGCTGAACCTTTCGTACCTTGTGTATCTGTGTAGTAGTAGATCGAGGTGCTTTCTCCAACATTCCAACAATCATCGTTGGAATCTTTCATCAAGTTTTCTCTTGTGGTCATGTTCATTGAGGTTGGATACAGTGGCATACCTTTTGATTATGTTATCTACATTGGAAACAGAACTATGCAGGCTTAAGATTCTTCATGCTTGGCTACAATATTGTGTCTGACCTCCTCAGAAAATTTGGTGTTTTTCTTTTTTCCTCCATGCACAATGCGTTATACACAGTGACACAAAACAGGAGAATGATTCCTTATCTCAATTCAAACATATCGCCTGCTGCTACAACGCACAGCATAGTTCAATTCCATACTTACGGAGAATTTTGTGCTTGAAATCAAATTGTTTCTAATTGTGGAATGTGCCAATAACATTGTCCGGGTCATTTTAAGATTTCTTTCTGGTTTTCTAAAAGAAATGGGACATTATTTGAATTAAGTGCAAGGGTGCCTGCCCATACTTTTGGAAAACACTGTATAACTAGTATATCAGCAGGGCCCTGCTTTTCAAAAGTTATTTATCCAGATTTCGGCGATTAGAATGGAAAAAAATGTATAGGAATTTAATGAATAGACTGGGAGTCCTCATAAAGTTCACTGATTTGCAATTTCTATGAAATACGTTTCTACACATTCAATCACATCCAAAAAAACAGGTGGCTGTGGTGCAGTACAGTGACACCCCTCGTCTGGAGATCCCCCTGGGAAAGCACCAGGGTGGACCGGACCTCATCCAGGCCATCCAGGGCATCAGCTACCTTGGTGGGAACACCCAGACTGGCCGTGCCATCAAGTTTGCTGTGGACCACGTGTTCTCTTCCTCGTGGCGGGCCAGCGCAGTCAAGAACCGCATTGCGGTTGTAGTGACGGATGGGAAGTCCCAGGACGACGTGTTGGACGCCAGCATTGAGGCGCGGGCGCAGGGCATCATCGTTTTCGCTGTGGGCGTTGGCACGGAGATCACCACCTCCGAGCTGGTGTCCATTGCCAACAAGCCGCCGGGGTCCTACGTGCTCTACGCTGAGGACTACACAAACATAGACCGCATCCGAGACGCCATGCAACAGAGGCTGTGTGAGGGTGAGTGTAGGGCCGAAGGTGTACTGCCACCTGGAGGTGGGCTATGATATATAGCAGTGGCTAACAGAGGGCTACACTTTTTGACAAAAAGTTGCGCTTTAAAACCTAAAAGAGTTCCTTAGCTGTCCCCATAGGAGAACCCCTTGAGGGATCCTACTTGGTTAGAATTATTTTTGTTTCCACATATAACGGTTTACACAGAGGATTCCACATAGAACCCAGACGGGTTCTTATGTGGAACGAAAATAAAATTATTCCATGAACCACAAAGGGGTTATCCTATCGGGACAGCTGAAGAACACTTTAGAAATCCTTTTATCTGTGAAAGTAGAATTCGTTTGGTCTTTCATCCTGGTCTTCTTTCAGCTTTACTTCACTTTTTGGGTGATTCAAGACTACAGAAACCATTTAGTGGGTCAGAGATTTATTGGGAACGGCCGCGTTAACACAGACGTGTGGCGCCTTCAGCTCTGACGCCTGTTTATGAAGCAGAAGAATTGACCTGAAAACCACTCCAGTCACATCCTGTAAAGGTGGGACGCTACAGGGCAATCCAGGGACATGTGGTGGTGGCAAGAAAGGGTGTAGAAAAAGAAAAAAAAAGAATGACAGGAAACAGATGTGATATGCTTTCTCTTGCCAACCACGCTGCAACTGGAGTCATTTTTAGACCATAAATTGCAGGGACATTTTTTGAACAGCTGTTAGGACATATATGCCCAAAATGTGTATGTTTTATTGTTGCGCATGTGTAAAGTATACAACACTGAAGGCACATTCATCCTAGATTGTACGTACAGGAGATTTACCACCGCTAACTTGATGTCCTACCCACAGAGTCGGTGTGTCCTACCCGTATCCCGGTGGCTGCCAGGGATGAAAAAGGCTTTGAGTTGATGCTGGGAATGAAGATCCACCAGAAGGCCAAGAAGATCCAAGGCTCTCTGTTGTCTGAAGCGGCCTTTGCCTTGACCTCGTCAACGGACATCACTGAGAACACAAGGTGGGTCTCCCCTTCAACCCCCATACCAACCAGCATGTTGCCGTTTTATTGTCATGATGCTTGATTGGTAGGCAGATTGTTTTCCTCAACGTTGAGGGCAGAGATTACAGATCAAATGGACTGCATGCTCTGGGAAAATATTTTGACTTGGGTTACTTTGAACCCAACCTTTACCATACTGTTAGCCTGACCTTTAAAAGATCCCCTGGGAGTGTGTTATCACTCATTTCTTACAAAGCAGAGACATAATTTTTTGTGTAACGTATCCTCTGGCTTGTTGTAGATTTTCACTGTTTATGTTTTTATCAATCAGGAGTCCTAAAACTAAATTAAATAGCTAATTTAGGGCTTAGAAATGTTTAAACATGAAAAAAATATTCAGATGTTGGAAAGTAAGCTCCACCCTCATCATTGAATCAATCATATTATTTTACATGTATTTTGTTTTATCATCACTTTGTCTAATAAGAATTTTAAATTACTCTACAATATATCTCCAGAAAAAATTAAGAGACCACTGCACCTTTTTCTTTCCTTTCCAAAAAAGCTGAAAAGGAAGGTTTTGAGTAAGGAACAGAAGGGTTAAAATTAAGAGACTACTGCAAATTGAACGCTTCTGTTCCTCACTCAAACCGTTCCTTTTCAGCTTTTTTGGAAAGGAAAGAAAAAGGTGCAGTGGTCTCTTAATTTTTTCTGGAGATAAATATACAGTGGGGAGAACAAATATTTGATAAACTGCCGATTTTGCAGGTTTTGGTACTTACAAAACATGTAGAGGTCTGTAATTTTTATCATAGGTACACTTCAACTACAATTCAAAAATCCATAAAATAACATTGTATGATTTTTAAATAATACATTTGCATTTTATTGCATGACATAAGTATTTGATCACCTACCAACCAGTAAGAATTCCGGCTCTCACAGACCTGTTAGTTGTTCTTTAAGAAGCCCTCCTGTTCTCCACTCATTACCTGTATTAACTGCACCTGTTTGAACTCGTTACCTGTATAAAAGACACCTGTCCACACACTCAATCAAACAGACTCCAACATCTCCACAATATATAAAATAATTGAGATTAGATTCAACTTTATTTTCTGTGAACATGTACAAATACAGTACAACGAAATGCAGTTAGCGTCTAACCAGAAGTGCAAAAAATCTACAAGTGGAACAGTTAAGACCAAAGTGGGATATATAAATGTGCAATGAAGTCAAATACAAATGGCAATTCTAAATGTGCACTGAAGGCAAACTGAAGGTGCAAGCTAGCATGTGCACCTGAAATACAGGGATAGCAGCAATGAGGTTCCCGGGGCAGACATGTACATTAGTACAAAGAGAGTAGTGCAAGTCCCTGAGAGGCAGTACTAAGCGTTGGGCGGGTGGTTATTGTTAATGCTGGGTCACAGAGTTCAGCAGCATTACAGTAGCTGGAAAGAAACTGTTCCTGAGCCTGCTGGTGTGGGAACAAAGAGACCTGTACCGCTTGCTTGATGGTAGGAAATCTGTGTATGCTGCATCTGTGTCTGTCTCCTTCAAAATGACTGACAGAGTGCCCCCTCACTGATAGTTTGTGATACTTAAAATTATGACCTATGGGAAACATTAACTCAAACATTTCTATTTATTAAAACTGCATAGGTGGAATTGGGTGTTTTTGACTGGGGTCCCCGAGGACCCCAATACATTAGTATTTTTAAAAAGCACTTGTGAAAACAATGATATTTAGTCATTAGGAACAAATTGTTTGACAAAGTCATGATAAATTGGAATGATAGAATAAAAAACCTGTGAGGTGTGACAAAAAGTACACCTCTGGGGGCTGTGGGTACCCCAGCCGGTAGGATGAGGGTTAACCTGCCTGTTAAATTGCTAAAATGTAAAATGTGTTATTGCAAGCTTGAGAAATTTTAAACGTACCTCCTTGAGTATCTCCCTTCAATTCATGTGGTTAGGTGAGTCACACTGACGACCTTTGGCCACAGAACCCAGGGAGAGTTAAAAAGCTTTCCAATTCTATTCTAGCCTGTGGCCCTTCAAACATATTGAAGACATGTTTCAAACCTCTTTGACACATGTTTGTGGATTGTACAAAGCCAACAACATTGGTATGGTTGAATGCTTTAAATACTTTCTTGGCAGCTGGATGGAAAACAGTGGATTAAGCATTCATAGCACCTAAAATAAACCTTCAATTATTTTTATGTGATGTACCACACCACATGCAAATTATCTTCATGTACTTAGTTATGCTTATTACTCAAAATGAGGAACAGGTTTTTCCTAGTCGGGTCACATAAATACAACACTGGGTCTACTCATCATACCTAATCTCGTATTCTAGATATTATTCTATATTTAATGCATTTGAGTGTACTAGCTACTTTGATTGTTCCCAAGTTGAGGGTTTGTAGTTTAAACAACTGGCTACTATTCTGAACATGTGTGTTCAGTGATTTCTGCTGCCCAGAGCTGCTGAGGCATCACCCAAGTGGAGGGCAATACAGAACAAAGAGCCTACCCGTTTCCCAGACTTGCCCTCAACCAGACCATCGGGAGACTCCATCACCATCATCTATTTTCATTACAGCAGAGTGGGAAGCGAAGGCTAGGGAGACAAACTGGAAGGGCACAGACAGTTGACTGACCTACCCATCAGAGGGTGGAGGTGTGGAGTCGTTTAACTAGCTTGGAAGTCACCACAGAGACATTCAAACTAACAAGTGCAATGTCTTCAAAATTCTTTATTTCCATTGACACCTAATCTGTTTTCTCAGGGACGTCTTTCCAGAAGGTCTGCCTCCGTCCTATGTGTTCGTGGCTACGGTCCGTCTCAGAGGCTTGGCCAAACGGGACAAATTTGACCTGTTGAGGATCCGTTCTAAAAATGGTGTCACCCAGACAGCAGTGACCCTGGACGGCGCGGACAAGTCTGTCACCTTCACGTCCACCAGCACCACCAATCAGGAGCAGCTGGTCACCTTAAATGTTCAGGGCATTGGGGTTGGTGTACATTTATATATATTTTGTACACAAACAGGGTGCACTTCGGCGTCCACCACATCACTGTTGTAACTCAATCTGGTGAATTGAGTTAAGGTTCTGTACTGATTTCCATATGTCATACTGTAATTTGGCCAGATTCTTTTCCCCTCATCAGGCTCTAGAGGGTGGCCGGCATACTTGATCCTAACAACCCTATTTCGAATACCATGGATTGTATTGCCGTCTGACCCATGTGCTCGTACCCACACCTGCATTTGCATTCTGGTGTATCCATACATTGGTTGGATTCTGTTAATGTTAATACACGTGGCCGCAGAAGCTTATTTATTTTCCTTTTGGGTGGCTATTTGGTGAAAGAAAGGATTGTGCCACGATAAAAGCAGGAGGGTATGTACCGCCATGGCACTGCAACCCACTTTGATTGGCAGAATTGGCCACCTACTTTAAAAAAAAAATGTTTTCGAATTTACACTGGCATCACAGACACTGATATTTTCCTTTTCATGGTCACTAGTGAAAAATGTGTAAGTAAGGATCAGAAAAGGGCATGTGCATGAAACAGCTATTCTAATAAAGTCCTAAATCCTAACTTAGAATGTTTTAGACTTCACATTCACTCCATGTCCCTACATTTCTGATTGACCCTCGTGGGCCACTGTCCATTACAGAGCCTCTTTGATGAAGGCTGGCACCAGCTGAAGCTGCTCGTGAGGCCCCGGCAAGTCACTGGTTTCCTGGACGACCGGCAGATTCAGGAAGTGGCACTGGTGGAGCCGGTGAACCCGATCTACATCAACGGCAAGACGCAGGTTGCCAAGACGTTTGGGGCGGAGACCACAATTCCTGTGAGTAGAAGGGACACGGTTTGTTCAATGGCAGATCGGCAATGGTAAGACTATAGCCTTACTGCGATGCTATAATTACTTAGGTTGACACTGTGTATTTACTGGAGCCTTACGTGGGGCGTGTACATCTCACAAAGAATTTGATGAAAGCATTGAGCAGATGTGGTTTTCTATGCTGGACTACAGGGAAGTAGCACTGTTGCATGTGGGTAAACAATGGGATGCATTGTTGAGTGTAGTCTCATGATTTCAGTGCCGCCTAATGTGTTTGACTTTTTTTTTTTCCATCTCCTATTTAAGGTGGAGATTCAGAAACTGCGTCTTTACTGTGACCCTCATCAGAGCGAGAGAGAGACGGCTTGTGAAATCTACTCTGTGGTGAGACTAACCATCCACTGTGGGTAAAATCTATTGTTTTTCACAAACATTGGTGTAATAATATATAAAGGTAATGTGATAGCATCTCAACATAGAACAATACATATTTTACACAAGCTGGTGATATGGTATAGTGAAATATACAAATGTTTTCTCTTTTTTCTTCACAGGATGATGAGAGGGTGAGTGAAAAGTCCCGTATTTGTTTTCTGCTCTCTTTAATCATTTATTTTCTGCATTAGTGAGCGTGACTGCACTGTGTATCTGTCCCAGTGTCCGCTGCACCGTGAGCCAGCAGTGGAAGATTCGGAGTGTGATTGTGGACCTCCTGGACCTCCTGGACCTCCTGGACCAATGGTATGGAACCGCATCGCCCACCCTGTTGTCTCTCAATGCCACACACACACACACACACACACACATACCAAAACACACACACTCTGCCACACACACGCATACCAAAACACACACTCTCTGCCAGACACATGTACCAAAATACACACTCTCTGCCACACTCACATATACCAAAACAAACACTCTCTGGCATACACACACACATACCAAAACACACAGTCTCTGCCACACACATACATGTACCAAAACACACACTCTCTGCCACACACATATACCAAAACACACACTCTCTGCCACACACATATACATACCAAAACACACACTCTCTGCCACACACACGCACATATCAAAACACACTCTCTTCCACACAAACACACATACCAAAACACACTCTCTGCCACACACATATATCAAATCACACACTCTCTACCACACACATATACAAAAACACACACTCTCTGGCATACACACACACATACCAAAACACACAGTCTCTGCCACACACATACATGTACCAAAACACACACTCTCTGCCACACACATATACCAAAACACACACTCTCTGCCACACATACCAAAACACACACTCTCTGCCACACATACCAAAACACACACTCTCTGCCACACACATACACAAACTCTCTGCCACACACATATACCAAAACAAACACTCTCTGCCACACATACCAAAACACACTCTCTGCCACACATACCAAAACACACACTGTCTGCCACACACACATATATACACCAAAACACAAACTCTGCCACACACACACATACCAAAACACACACTCTGCCACACACACACATACCAAAACATACACTCTCTGCCACACACACACACATACCAAAACACACACTGTCTGCCACACACACATATATACCAAAACACAAACTCTGCTACACATACCAAAACAAACACTCTCTGCCACACAGACATATATACCAAAACACACACTCTCTGCAACAAACACACATACCAAAATAAACATTCTCTGCCACACATACCAAAACAAACACTCTCTGCCAGGCACACATGTACCAAAACACACACTCTTTGCCACACACACACATATCAAAACACACACTCTCAGCCAGGCACACGTACCAAAACACACACTCTCTGCCACACGCACATATACTAAAACATATGTTCTCTGCTACAAACACAAATACCAAAACACACACTCTCTGCCACCAACACACACATATACCAAAACACTGGTCAAAACACTGGACCCATCCTGGTCCTGGGGACCCAAAGGGGTGCACGTTTTTCTTCTTGCCCTAGCACTCATCCGCCCGATTCAAATGAAAGCCCTGATGACGATGTTGATTTCGTCAGTCAAGTGTTTAAGTGTTCCCGGGCAACATTTTAATCAGGTGTAAGAGTGCTATAGGGACAAAACAATTGGGACACACTGGTCTTGGGGACCCATTGAGTTTTAATGGCCTTGGTGACTCGTTGTACAGGGTCTCCGGGGTGAGACAGGAAGAACAGGCCCACCAGGCCCTGATGGTAAGCCTGTGAGTACAGATTAACGTCTTATATTATGTGATAACAACATTAGACACCACTCCTCTCACCCACCTCCTAAATGTGTTGGGAGAAGTTTTGAAGATCATCAGGGTTGGGGTTAATTCCATTAGAATTCCAGTTCAAGTAATTCCAAAGTCAGGCTTTTCAATTAGGAATATTTCGAATTTGGTTTACTTTGTACGTTGACTGGAACTGGAATGGAACCCAACTGTGTTTGACATATGTCATGTAATGGAAGTGATCATCAAATCTCCTTGACTACACATACAGCACAGGGAAGTTCAAAGGTGTTCGGACTGTTACATTTCTGTTATTGTTTTAATCTCTATTCCAGCACTTTATTTTATAGACAACGAGTGTGAGGTTATTGTGCAGACTGTCAACTTTCATGTTGTAGTAGTTACTTACATAGTCCCTTTCATTTTGGGGGGCATTTGAAAAAAAATCACAACTGGATAACCACTGTCATACTTGTTTTTGACCATGGAAACCAGGGCGGGTCTGGAGAACCTGGGTTACCAGGTGAGAAGGTGAGTGATCTGGTCAGTCTAAAAACTTGGCTTTCTGTAACACTGCAAACACTCAACGTATTATGAACTCCACAGTTATTAAAGGTAGATTCAGAAAGTTTTAAGAAACGGTTCCACACCAAGCAACACGTTTCTTGAGATGAGTACGATGCGTCACCTCACTCTAACAGAGTCACTGAGAGCAGCTGGTTTGTGCTTCACACCGCAACAACGCAGCTAGCTACGGGACCAAAACAGTGGAGAAGTTAGTTGATTTGTAAATCCACCCACTGTTTGCTTAGTGTGTCTACATCATCTGGCTGACCGTTAATGCAAACACTCATGGTTTCTATGCTAACCGTTAATATATCCATTCACTTTAATTGGACCTATGCTATTTCCAGCCCTTTGGCAAAGACCACCGGGTTGCCATTAATAGATACATGTTCAAAAGCATGACCAGCATATTAAAGCATAGAGAATATACAATACAACTGTTTGTTTCCTCTTCTTCCCTATCCCACACAGGGTGAGGTGGGCCCAGGAGGACCCAGCGGTGCACCAGGGCTGACAGGCTCTAAAGTGAGCTCCACTCTTCTGTGTGAATATGTTCGGATAAATATATTTTGGCTCTGAGCTTTGCGTAGCCCACTCACATGTTCCAACTCTGTCAATGCAGGGCGAGAGAGGAGATCCAGGACTGCCAGGGAAACCGGGCCCACCGGGCCCGAAGGTGAGACTCCCAACCTGACTCAAACCCATGGGTGGGGGATGAGAGGAGCCAAGCGGCCCACGCTGAGGCACCACAACGGTTGCTTCTGGCCGTTCTAGACTAGTGTTTTGAAGAGAATTTAAACAGATGGTCAGTTTGACTGGAGACAACACAGGCCGGCAGTGTCGTAGGAGAGACCCTCTGAGGCCAGATGGGGAGGAAATGGAAAGGTTTATGTTCACATGTTGCAGATCAAATCCTTTGGAAATGAAAAAAGGAAAAAAAAGCAATGAGTCAGCACTCTTAAATATGGCGGCAGGTCTTGAATAGTTTGACTTTTCACCAGCGCCTCACTGTGTCATGTTGAAATATAAATGAAATATTTTATTCAAGGGTCCTGCCTCACGACTGAACGTTGGCACTATTGGAATGCCAGGGAAAATGGTAAGAGAAAAGATTTGTCTGGGTCTTTTGACCTTTATCGAACAATTGATGTACAGTACAGCAACAGCCGCTGGGTAAAAACATGCCTTCCAATCCGTCTTTATAGGGACGTTCAGGTGAGAAAGGAGAAGCCGGACCTCAAGGAGAGACTGGACCAATGGTACGATCTGGTTTTGAGTTTTATTTATCGATGGTTGTCATCTGACCCATAAGGTTTTCTGTCATTAACTTTAGCAGCTGGCTTTAGAGACAGGCTTTTTATGTTAAAATGGAGCAATGTGTCTATGGAGCAATGGATAAAATATGTTGACAGTAAGTGAAACATGTCAGTCAGTCTCTCCGTCCTTGAGGACTGCCATGATTCTAATTTTATATTTAATTTCAGTCCTTCAAGGAAATTGCAAACCTGCAGCTTAATGCCTGTTGGAGACATTTTAAGATTTCCATTGTACGTCTTATCTCAAAAGATGAGACGCAGGACAGAACTAACGAGTTAAAGGACTGGTGCAATCAATCATCCGAGTCTTGGTACTTCTTATGTCGTCTCACTGCTCATCTTGATCTAATCTCTGCTGATCTGGATCGCGGCTAACAGACTAACGTACAAAAAGTATATGAATCCGCATCGGAGCCTTTCACAGCAGATGCTTTTAAAAGAAGGACGTCCAATCATACATTTTAAGGAAGGGGTTGCTTCAGGAAGCAGCCCATCTCTCAGGGCCTGCTGGATCTACCAATTGAGTTAAAGAGGGCAACTTCATAGCCTTACAGTGGAGACACCACCAGTCTGTTGTTCTACTCTCAGATGTGGGAGAAAGTTCTGGCTACGACAGAGTCCTCTCTTTCCAATTCCTCTCTGTGTCTGTACGTCAGACAGACAATTTGCACTGGGAGTTGACGGCCTTATTTCTGTAACTGTGTTGGATTTGGCATATGTATAGGGGGAATTTGATATTGACCTGTTCTGCTCCATTTTGTTCTAAAGAGATCTTTTTCTGTCATGCAGGGGGAACCAGGGCTTACGGGCAGAGATGGGGGGATGGGACCGATGGGACCAAAGGTAAATCCTCACCCCTACTTCCAACTGCAATATTGAGCTGATTTTAAAGAAATAGTTTTTTAAAAAATCAGTTAAGCCCATTTTCTGTCTCCCCATTTAAGCTTGGTTGTCTAAATCGATCTAGAGGCATTGGCAGTGAATCAGTTGTATCTAATTATTAGAGCTAGTAGAGTTGGTCAAGCGTGAAGCTTACAATGCCAGTGTTGTGGATTTAATTCTCCAAAGGGCCCCATGTGAAAATGAATGAACATCTTGAATTGCTGTGGAGAAGAGTTTCTGCTAAATGACTTAAATGTAAATATATGAATCAGTGTAGTTATTTAGTAATTACATGCTACAACATTTTGCTTTCATAAGCCTTTACATTGACATTACTTTTCTTTTGATGGTTCTGTAATGTACAGCATGAACATTTGAGGTAGACCACGATAACATAGGATAGTAAAATGCTATGCACCCTTTGCCAAGTGAATCATATTCAAAGTCGTCAGGGGTTTTTGGATATCTCGGCATGTTGCTACTTTGAATATCAATCCCATCAGCCCTCACTTGAGGGAACTTTTGATCCAGTTAAGTAAAGGATACCGAGCTGACCACTTCTGTCAAGTTGTCAAGTTGTTTAAATATAGCACTGGGAATTTGCAAACAAGAAAGCACGAAGGCTAGATTTGTGGATTCCCTTTCAAACCTTCTTGAATGGTACACCAGTTGAATTCCAGCCACAAAGCCATTTGGCAGTTATCTTGTTATTGTAACGCAATTTTCATCTCAGGAAACACTTGAACTGTAATTCTAACAGGCCCATCAGTCTGTGTGCAGGTTGAGCAGTGCTTTCACCATAACAACAGGTCACGTTAACACTCTAAGTTTGTACCACACGTGAACCACATGCTGCGGGTACAAATTCCACTAACACAGAGCCACGTGGTTACCCAGTGCCAGCATAGGAATTTCACGACAGCCATGGCCGTTGTTGCCCTTCACTCTGGAGGTGATGTCCCGAAAATCATGGTATACCCTACTGCCACCAAGGCCTTCGTGCCCCTGCTACTGTCAAAATATTGGGGTCAGCAGTTTGTTCCTAAGTTTGTTTGTCATTTGCAACTAAGAACAACCACAAGAATAGACTACAAGCAGGTATGCAAGCTAGCTAGTTCCCGATAGATAGCGGACTTTAGTGCTTAACTGAATCAAACATCGCTGTTTTGGAAGGTGCGTTCATGAGCAACTGAGGAAGTTCCGACCTCCGAGTGGGAGAATACACCTGAATGCTTTTTGAGAGCTCCGAGAAGTAACATTAGGTTTGACATCACATGACATGGCAGTGTTTGTGATGAAACATTTTAAAACAACATTTTAAAGCTGTTTAATTGCCCTATATTATTGATTTCATACATTTTTATAAGTACAGGTGTCTGGAATTACCTTTTGGGGTTCTAAATTATGCCACACCCACCAATCCTTTCTAGTTCAACATGGTTTAATTTAGGAAACCCTGTAAAGTATAATCTATCGATTCCCCTACTTAGCCACGCCTCCTCTCCAGAGGTTCTCCGGGTCCAAGGCCTTTGTTATTTTGAGCCATTAAAGTCTCCGCCAAGGACCCACAACTGAAAGTAGATTAAAATATGAACCATTGTATAAGGGATAGCAGCAGTGAGGTTCCCCCAAGTTAACACGTACCTGTAACAACATTATCAGACTTTGCACCGGCAGTGTCAGTGTCCAGTAGTACAAAGGGAGTAGTGCAGCAAGGTCTCTGAGAGGCTGGGGGGGGGTACATTTAGTGATGGGTCACAGAGTTCAGCAGGGTTACAGTAGATGGAAAGAGATTGCCTATATATCTACACCCTTTTCCTTGTTTTTTCAGTTGAAACTTGGTCTCCAACACACCTTTTACTCTTGTAATAACTTTAGCACAGTTAGACTCCGCTGCTAAGGGCTGCTTCAAAGCAGTGGGGAGACAAGTTGTGTTGCCTTTTCGTGTTTCTGTGTTGCTCGGGCACAGTAACTTTTGGTGAGAGCAAAACAAATCTGTTGGTGGAAACCTCACTGATGGCGGCAAAGATTTTTTTTTCTTTAGTTATTTTGGCCAATTGCTTTCGACCAAGTACTGACTCTCGATGTCTAAAAATGTTTCCATGTCATTCATGTTTATTTTAATTGTATAAAAATGTTATACTTAAATGTACAAATGACGCACCTAGTTCTGTCATTATAAATGGAACAACAAGGTGTGGTGACCAATAATAAAAAAATATATATTTTCTTTTATGTTTTAAGTAAATAGCTAATAAAGAAAGGTGCCAGGGTGTTAGTGCATTGGGCCGGGTCTGTAGAATAGTGTACGTGGGTGTGTTTGTGTTTATGCAAGAGTATGTGAACGTATGCATTCATGCGTGCTTGCAAACGCGTGTTTCCAGTTACTTTGAATGAGACATGCAGTCACCTGTTTTGATAGTTCAGGCGGGTGTCCAGAGGTCTGGGTCCTGGGTCCCATCACAGGGGATGTTTTTACCCTACTGGCAGAGAGCCACGTTCACACTCAGGGCCCAGTGGCCCGTATCAAGCCATAGGCCTGTACCTGTACTCACAAACCCCTGCTGGCAACATGTCCTGCTGCTCTGTACACTCAGTGTGTGAATGTCTGTGAGGTCATAGCATCACAATTTGCCTGGCGTCCACCCAGAGACCTTCTGTAGCTCGTTGACAGAGAGACATGAATGTGTAAATACAGATGTGTCTATATTCACGTGAACAAAATGACATAAAACATATAAATCTAGACGATGTACCACCATTATACAACATATATCAAAGAATTCGTTTTCATTTGACTATTAGCTAAATGTCGGTTTTCTGGAATTAGATTGCATTTGGACTGAAATTATACCCGATATTGAAATTGTGCCACAGTAATACCGACACAAGGGAAGTGAAGTCATTTACCACAGGAATCAATGAAAAAGAAAATATGGCATAAAAAACATGCTTTCTGGGTCTTACACGCCTCAGGATGTCTGGGTTGTACTCAAAGTTGTTTTTCATCTATTGAGACGGACATAAATCATGTGCCACGAGCTGAAATATTTTCACTCAATCAAACATCTTTCAATTGGACATTTGTTCTGGTAGCATACATTGAAGATGTTTACTGTATGTGTTACAGGGACTTTCTTGTTTAGTTCGGTGCAGTCTAAGTATACCAGGCCGGCTGAGTTAGCTATAGGGCATCACGTTGGAAAGGCATGCATTGTGTCTGCTTATATTGGGATTATCACTGGAGGAAGAAATGCCAATGGATTTGGCTGGGTAAGCTGTTATTACTGCTTAATTACATACCTCAAATAGATGATGGGCCATTCATGTTGGGTGTCGGTGTTAGCAAAGCACACATCTGCTAGTCATCAGCTGATAGTCAAACTAAATCAATGGCAAAGTGATGCATTTGGTTTTGAATGTCTTTACGCTTTATTAGTACGTTAGCCCCCTAATCTGGCACTCACCTCTGGGAATAAACACAACCTCTCCATGTCTCAGGCAAGGTTATGTTTTCACTGATTTGGAGTTCCCTGAACCACTTCTGCGATTCAAACATACCTCAGAGGACTTCAATGGAATATATTTTTATTGGAGGTTTTTACTACACACCCAACGTTTACAGAGGGCACCTCTAAAGCGAGCTTCAGCAGACAGTTGTACAACCCCTCCATGTCGACCGTGCTGGCAGATTTACTGGTTGTTTTGTGACAGCCCTCTCTCAGGTCATATTCTTTGAATTCCAGGGAAGAATTGCAATCCTTCTGCTTTTGGCCAGGTTTTTATTAAGAATTGGTTCCCATTTGGCTTAACTGGTTAAATCATGTTAATTGACGCAAACATCTAAAGATCTGAGAAATACACCATTGGAATCCAATGTTTTATTATCACCATGCGATGAAACAGGTTTCTGCCTGGCTCTGCCCCCTGGACAGGAAGCCCTAAATGAAAATAGAAATGGTGACTTGTTTATTAATAAGAAAAACTAAAAAGCGCTATGGTTTAAATATAATATTTTACAAATGAATTCCAGAAGACCAAAGCTGTGGGCGTACAGGTGAATTTGACCCGGATCTTAGATTAATGAGCGCCGGAGGCCTGTATTATCAGGAGAAGAGTCATAAACCACCTACCCCTCCTTTATCCGGGCAGCAGTTACTGTACCCACAGTCCTTTATCCGGGCAACAGTTACTGTACCCACAGTCCTTTATCCGGGCAACAGTTACTGTACCCACAGTCCTTTATCTGGGCAACAGTTACTGTACCCACAGTCCTTTATCCGGGCAACAGTTACTGTACCCACAGTCCTTTATCTGGGCAACAGTTACTGTACCCACAGTCCTTTATCTGGGCAACAGTTACTGTTCCCACAGTCCAATCTATGCATTAACTGTTCATCTGGGCAAAGCAGAAGGAGATACTTCCCTCTGCCCTCTCCATCTCTGGCAGAGTATTACAGTATTCCTAAAATCCCTGACAAAGATAACCCATGTCTGTTTAGATTACAGGATAATAAAAATAAGCTAAATACCACAAAGCTAGTAAAACCTACATTTCAGGCCAAGTCTTTTGCCCTAATTTCTTTCATCCAACTGGCTCATTAGATGAACACATGTGGTTGGCTGTTGGGATGTGGTCTGCCAGTTTCGTTCGTGAGGTATATGAACATGCACACACTCACACAAAGCTCAAAGCAAATGTAAAATACAACACTATACACACTTTCAGACAAATAAAACTCAAATTTGCTGTAAAGATTGTTGATTTACCCAGTTGTTTCTTAAATAATACTAAAACCCTGTCTGTCTATGCCAATTAATGTCAATGAACTCTAAACTGTAGACATACTAAAACCCTTTTCACTAGTATGGACCAGGGGAATCCACCCCATAAAAACTAGTTAAGGATAAAATAAGTCTTCCTTCTTTCAGTTCAACAATGTCTTATAAAGGCTGTTATGTCGATGTCATTGAGCATGTATTTGCACTAATTTGCCTGCTCACCGTCAACGTTATTTAAGACAGACTCAAGTAAGGACTGTCTGTGTGCACATTGGATGAATCAGCTTGGGTCCTTAATAAGAGTGTTTGTTTTCCACAGCATTAGAAAGGGTGGCTATAGAATTAGATTTTAGGTACTCTTTCAGAAGATAGGCTTTCTGATGTTGTCCGATAATGGGCAAAGACTCTGCAATCCTAGCCTCTTATATTATGTGGTTTGAAAAGTTCTATACTCTAACTTGTTTTTTGGCAGTTCATTATGTAAGTCAATTTAGAAAACTGCTATATTTGGCTTTAAGTCAAAGGATAAGCATGATCCTTTTACATTTGCTTTGCCCTGTTTAGAGAGATGAATTAAAAACAACTTGTGGAAGGTAGGAAATGTAGACTTTAAACCAGGAAATGTGGTAAATAAAAATTATTGGCATAAATGCAAAACAGTTTTCTAAATGGAATACTAATTTCCCATTGTTATTTTCCACCAGCTTACACAAAATAGTTTATGATTCCAGGACTTGGAAACTAGCCAGTTTCCTTTTTTCTCTGGCAATTAGGAAAATGTCCTCTTGTGTGTAGCTGCATGGACAGAAAATGTGGAACTCCTAGTAAATGTGTCTTTCCTTTGTTTGGTTCCCTTGTCAATTTTGTCAGCTTGTTAGTAATTTTAGTTGTTTTAGTTTTTATCAGTCTACTATAACTCTGGACTGCTCTACTTCTGTTGGACAAGGCTATATGATTGTGCACACGAGGGAAGTTAAAGGCAGCGTAAATATTCATTATTTCATAGAAAAAAAGCAATGACTAAAATGATAATCTAAAATGTCAGAGTTTTAGTCATGTTTTACATTTTTGTTGGCTACCTCTTACCTCCCGTCATGTGCAGAATCAATGTACATTAAGGCTTTTTTCCAGAGTTTTCATGAAGTGATAGAAACTCACACTCAGTAAGACTTAAATAGCTGTCAAAATCATCACTGTATGGTTGGAACTGTCGTTTCACATCCGCAGTGGATATAAAGCGCTTCTTTTGGTTGTGCTCGCCAGTTGAGGGTGGAGACACCACCTGGTATCCTTACCATGCATTCAGGCAACAGAAGGAGGTGGCCATATTGGACAAGGACAAATGGCCTGTACAATCCCCAGTTTCAGGTCCAACAAGTCAAAAAAGCCTGTTATGTAGCAAGCTACAGTAGGAGGAATACAGAGAGCCTTTTTTATATGCCTTGTTTTGTAATGAAACTCTAATGTGATTGTAATGCCCCATTAAGCCGCCAAAATCAATGTGTGGGCCCTCATAATTAAAAGGCACTGACATGCAGAAGCCTAATAATGGGACACTGGCTTCCCATCATAGTCAGTATTGAACGTGCTGCGGTTTCAGTGTATAAGGGAAAACAAACAACAGACTTCGTTATACAGACCTTCTAGACACTGCCAGGATAATACACTCCATCAAGCGCTGACGTACACACACATACGCATGCACACATTCGCATGTACACACAAAAACAGACACACGCTCACAAAACATGTTCTGGTAGCTCAGTGAAAACAAAAACAACTAGGAGATAGGACCCAAATTGCATCCTGATTTCACTGTAAATCAAAGCCTTCTCTGTGGTTGCTAGTTTCCAGCTCAGCTATTGAAGCGTGATGATGTTTGAATGTGGAGGAGAATGGGGACAGTGGACAAGGTTATCACTTCCACGGTTCTCACTGTTGCTTATGTGCTTTTAATCAGTAAATGTATTATGCTTACCATCATCACTTTGGAATGGATGCAGAGCAAGTCTATGCAGAACAAGTCTATGCAGCTTTCTCCTCAAGGAAATAATACAGCTTCCATTAAAGAGTGTGTATAGTATATCATCTGCATTGCAGCACAATATTTCGGCCTACTTGTTATTTTCCTATATAAGAAGTATTACAATTTCCAGTGGCTGCAGTATATTTTGCTACCAATTTGAAACGTTTCTGTTTTGGTCATATTTGTATGCCCTCTGCATATGTTAGGTTTAAGACAGACTACATGTTTGGCATTTGCGTCATAAAGTATTTTTTCAAGTGACATTGTTAGTTAAAATGTTTTCTTTAAGGGGTAAGGATACAGGCTAAAAGTTGAACATGACCGTACCATAACGATACAGGCTAAAAGTTGAACATGACCATACCATAAGGATACAGGCCAACAGTTGAACATGACCGTACCATAAGAATACAGGCCAACAGTTGAACATGACCGTACCATAAGGATACAGGCTAAAAGTTGAACATGACCGTAACAAAAGGATACAGGCTAAAAGTTGAACATGACCATACCATAAGCATACTGGCTAACAGTTGAACAAGTACTTTAACAATACTCGTAGGGTGCTGAGGGAATGAACAAAACAATGGAAACTTAACACAGGTGCCCATTGTGGTAAATATACAGTAATTTTCAGACAGAGAATGCAGTTTGGTCTTTTTTTTAGATCAACTGCATTGTCTTTGAACGAAAGTCATGTCATGGCATGGCTGGCCTGCCGTGCCAGAAAGATCCAAAGTTGTCTCTCCCTCATCTGGAGCAGGGACACCTCTTTTTTGTAACGGCCCTCACCTGTGTTCACCACTGTCACTGTCCCTGTTAAAGTTCTTCCTTCCCTAGTGTGTGTTGTTCGTGATTATTTTAGATTCTGTTCCTTTTTGTAACATTGTTCAGTTCCAGTCTTGCTTTAGTTTTGTTACGTCTTAGTTATTCTGATTTAACGTCCTCCATTCTCCTGCCTCTTCAACTGTAACTTTACAGCCCAATGTCAGTAAAAAAGGAATTATTTACCCAGTTCACAAGAACCTACACACTTGCCCGTACTCATGTCACTCTTCGCAGGTCTGGTCACTGGCGAAATCTGCATGGGGTCCTCCTTGTCATTTAAACCAGAACCTCTACAATTGTCTATTTTCTAACACTTACAGCGTTCAAAGATTTATGCCTTTACCCGGTTTATTGGAACTTTGGGGCGTCTGCTTGTAGAAATTACAGGGTCTGGTGGCTTGTAACTTTTTATGTGTGATGCATGCAGGGCACTTCGTAAGAAAATAAAACCAAATTGAAAGATAATTGACCACTTCCCTCACCACCCTACCAGTATTGTTAAAATACTTGTTCAACTGTTGGCCTCTATCTTCATGGGTAAGGTTGGGTAAGGTATCCAGATACGGCTATAGTATCCAGGGTAAGGTATCCAGATACGGCTATAGTATCCAGGGTAAGGTATCCAGATACGGCTATAGTATCCAGGGTAAGGTATCCAGATACGGCTATAGTATCCAGGGTAAGGTATCCAGATACTGCTATAGTATCCAGGGTAAGGTATCCAGATACGGCTATAGTATCCAGGGTAAGGTATCCAGATACGGCTATAGTATCCAGGGTAAGGTATCCAGATACTGCTATAGTATCCAGGGTAAGGTATCCAGATACTGCTATAGTATCCAGGGTAAGGTATCCAGATACGGCTATAGTATCCAGGGTAAGGTATCCAGATACGGCTATAGTATCCAGGGTAAGGTATCCAGATACTGCTATAGGATCCAGGGTAAGGTATCCAGATACTGCTATATTATCCAGGGTATGGTATCCAGATAGTGCTATAGTATCCAGGGTATGGTATCCAGTTGACTACATCTCCTTCAGCATTTGTAATCTTAGTTTTTAGAAGATACATTGTTGGATGGAAACAATGGAGCTTGGAAAAATTGCCTTTCTGTACCCTGTTACTGATAATGTTCATACTTTAGTATTGCATGATGTGGTATGATTGATATGATATGAATTTGATAAATTATTCAGTATAAAACCATTACTTATGCATTCTTGCCTAAATTCACCCATAAACATTGTACATGCCTACAATACTACTGTAACAATGTACTCAGTGCTATTTACATAACCAGCTACCTGGCTATCCATCTTCTTAAGGAATATATAGGTACAGTACCGCTAGATCTCTTGAGTGTTGCTCTTATGACTTTTTTTGGGAGAATAATAAAGATGGAAAAAATATTGGATGTGGTTAGGGCACAGATTGGCTGTCAAGGAACAGCCTTTGCATAGTGGAAGTGTTTTGAGGCTGAACAGAAGTAGAAGGTCCCTACCGTGAACCCTGATATTTGTAATTTACCACTGGAGGATTGGCCTTCCCGCCTACGATCTAAAGCCAGAGTGACCTCTTGCTCAGAAAAAGGGAAGAACAAGGAAGAAGGAAAACAAATATTTTTCTAATGATGAACTCCACCCCCCCCCCCTCTTCTGTAGTCAAACCGAATCACTAACTCTTAGTCCCTTTGAGCTGTCATTGTTTTTACGTGCCGTTACCGTATAAGGATTCTGACTGATAGTCGTGCGTGTGCTATATCATTGTATGCTATATCATCATTTGCTGAACAATGAAGGTGCTCTGTCATAGTTTTCCTATCAATCCTTCCTTCCATCTTTCTCTTCCTTTCTTTCACAGGGAGACAAGGGAGATATTGGAGTGTCTGGTCCTGATGGACAACAGGGGGTACCGGTGAGTCAGCACTTTGCTAGCTATAGTTGTGCGTGTGTGTGTGTGTGTATGTGAGAGTGTGTGTGTGTGCGTGCTCGCATAGTCACATTTTACAGACTGAGTGGGGATAGTAAAACATGAAGCATGCGGAGACCTGGTACCCCAGGAAGGAGACAGTGGATCGGAAGAATTCACTCTTTTCAGCCTTGGCGTACAGCTTGTGCTCCAACAGTCTTCCCAACACCCCTCAAACTAAACAGACATGTTGGTCACGTGTGGTACTGGTACACCAGGATGTCGTCAATGTACACCACCACACCGCGACCAAGCGCGTCCCTGAATATTCCATCGACAAACGACTGGAAGACTGAGGGAGCGTTGGTGAGCCCATATGGCATAACCAGGTATTAGTAATGCCTGGATGTAGTGCTGAAAGCGGTTTTCCACTCACCCGCCTCCCTGAAAACTGGACCCGGCCGGGGAGATGGACGATCCCCTGTTTGAGCGACTCCTGTACGTACTCCTCCATAGCCACAGCGAGAGGGTACACATGTCCCCGAGGCAGAACAGCGTTGTCTAGAAGGTCGATTGCACAGTCCCCTGGACGGTGTGGAGGCAAATGGGTAGCCTGGGTCTTGGAGAAGGATGGGGGCCAAGGGCGAGTTGAGAAGGGGCCGTGCAGACCGCTTTCGAGGCCGCAGCAGGTTGGTCCGGGTTGGTCCGGGCCTTAGGCGCTTAGGCACCGTAGTTGCCAACAATTCGGTAGGCCAAAAGGCCCAAATAGATATACTAGTAGAACAGGTGCACAGCGCTAGACACGGCTAGAAACGAATGGACACTCTACCAGCTACCAGACATTGAGACGATACTAGACAATGAACTGGGGAGCTTAGGGAACATACATACACCCACTAATGGGGAATGGGAATCAGGTGAGTGTGGTAGAACGAGACAGTCCGCTACATTCAAGAGCGCCTTGTTGAGAGGGATTGGGAATGATGGCGACTAAAAGGCAGGTGACGTGGACTGGCGCAGGGGAGGCGGTGTAGGAGACGCTGCTCCGGGAGGGGCTGTGACAAGTCTTTTCGTTATTAAACACATCTGCTGGACACTTTTGTTAATATGTGCAGAAAAACAATGTTTCAAAGTTTGGTTTACGTTAATACTATATTTCAACAACATATAATTCATCTCTTATAGTCATTTTCTGAATTTGTAATTTTCCTTTGTAATACATAGTATAGATGTGCCCGAAGGCTCTTGTCAATACACAGATCGAAGCTACAGTGGCTTTAGGCCCATAAACTGAATGTGGAGACAAATATAGTGCCTGCAAACAAACCCTGTCAACTCAGCAGAAAAAAAACCCCCAACTATAATCAGCAACTTCTTTACAAGTGGCTTCTTATAAAGATGCGTAAAGAAAAAATGCATTAGGAAACAGGCACGCAACCTCGTATTGGTGCCACACTAAGTGCTTGGCCACAATGTTTACTAACCTCTGTGCCTGGGATACAGCACCGCCCAGCGCCCACCACACCGCTTAGATGAAGTTCTTCAACTGCAACAGTACCTCTGGAGAGGAGTTGCCATAACAACAGTGAAATGTACCGGTGCGATATCTTTATTCGATCATCTTGTTGTTGAAGGAAATGCAAGGTTGTAGTCTTTTTAAGTTTTTTTTTTTTAAAGTTTGCAGTTCTTATTAAAAATTGCAGATGGGATTTATAGAAAGATTTATCAACCCTTAAAAAAAAGCTATTCATTAGGAGCCACATAACAATTAAAATGTTCTTCTGCCGCTGGGTTTATTGTCTGTTGCATGAAACCGACTCAAATTAGGACACAAAATCTGTCAGGCTTCCCTTTTGCTTGATAAGTCTTGACGAGGGTTGGGGCGGATTGAAAATACAGACCGACCTCATGTGGGTCAAGTGGCTCCAATGGGTTTGTTCTGTATGAACGTCTACACAACTCTTGCTCAGACTTCTCTGTGCCTTAAAATCTAATCTAAAAAGGAATCACATTCCAAAATAATGTTCTTTCCCATCTGCACAACATACCACGTTTTCAAAGTGAAAGGACTCTGTAGAACATTGCTATTCAGTGTTGGTCCTCGAGGGGCCTAAACAGTTCTGGAGGTGAGGGCAAATTATTAGCGGGTAAAAATAAAAAACAGAAATGTTTCTTCCCTCCAGGCTTGGTAATAAATACATATTGATTGTATCTATGTGCTGTTTGTCTTTTAACCCCAGAGTTTAACCATGAAGGACCTGTGTCAGCAACTGCAGCAGTGAACAATTTTGGATCTGTTTTTTTTTTTTTCAACTTTGCACAGCTTAAAGTAAAAAAAAAAAGTTTTTTCAACTTTGCACAGCTTACCCCTCCAAGAACTGCCACCTTAACGTGGTGGAGGGGTTTGAGTACCCGAGTGACCCTAGGAGCTATGTTGTCTGGGGCTATATGCCCCTGGTAGGGTCTCCCAAGGCAAACAGGTCTTAGGCGACGGGTCAGACTAAGAGCGGTTCAAAACCCCCTTAATGAAGAAAAACATTTTGAGTACCGTGACGTCGCCGGTATGGCGCAGCCGGGGCCCCACCCTGGAGCCAGGCCCGGGGTTGGGGCTCGTATGCGAGCGCCTGGTGGCCGGGCCTTCCCCCATGGGGCCCGGCCGGGCTCAGCCCGAACGGGCGACGTGGGGCCGCCCTCCCGTGGGCTCACCACCCACAGGAGGGACCATAAGGGGCCGGTGCGAAGAAGATCGGGCGGCAGTCGAAGGCAGGGGCCTAGACAACCCGATCTCTGGACACGGAAACTGGCTCTAGGGACGTGGAATGTCACCTCGCTGGCGGGGAAGGAGCCTGAGTTGGTGCGTGAGGTTGAGAGGTTCCGATTAGAGGTAATCGGGATCACCTCTACGCATGGTTTGGGCCCTGGAACCACACTCCTTGAGAGAGGATGGACTCTTCACCACTCTGGAGTTGCCCATGGTGAGAGGCGGCGGGCTGGTGTGGGTTTGCTTATAGCTCCCCAGCTCTGCCGCCATGTGTTGGAGTTTACCCCGGTGAACGAGAGGGTCGTTTCCCTGCGCCTACGGGTCGGGGATAGGTCTCTCACTGTTGTTTGTGCCTACGGGCCGAACGGCAGTGCAGAGTACCCGACCTTCTTGGAGTCTCTGGGAGGGGTGCTGGAAAGTGCTCCGACTGGGGACTCTATTGTTCTACTGGGGGACTTCAACGCCCACGTGGGCAACGACAGTGACACCTGGAGGGGCGTGATTGGGAGGAACGGCCCCCCGGATCTGAACCCGAGTGGTGTTCAATTATTGGACTTCTGTGCTAGTCACAGTTTGTCCATAACGAACACCATGTTCAAGCATAAGGGTGTCCATCAGTGCACGTGGCACCAGGACACCCTAGGCCGCAGGTCGATGATCGACTTTGTTGTCGTCTCATCTGACCTGCGGCCGTATGTCTTGGACACTCGGGTGAAGAGAGGGGCGGAGCTGTCAACTGATCACCACCTGGTGGTGAGTTGGATCCGATGGCGGGGGAGGAAGCTGGACAGACTCGGCAGGCCCAAGCGTACTGTAAGGGTCTGCTGGGAACGTCTGGCCGAGTCTCCTGTCAGAGAGATCTTTAACTCCCACCTCCGGCAGAGTTTCGACTGGATCCCGAGGGAGGTTGGAGATATTGAGTCCGAGTGGACCATGTTCTCCACCGCCATTGTCGAAGCGGCCGCTCGGAGCTGTGGCCGTAAGGTCTCCGGTGCCTGTCGAGGCGGCAATCCCCGAACCGGTGGTGGACACCGGAAGTAAGGGATGCCGTCAAGCTGAAGAAGGAGTCCTATCAGGCCTGGTTGGCTTGTGGGACTCCTGAGGCAGCTGACGGGTACCGACAGGCCAAGCGGGCTGCAGCCCGGGTGGTTGTGGAGGCAAAAACTCGGGCCTGGGAGGAGTTCGGTGAGGCCATGGAGAAGGACTATCGGCTGGCCTCGAAGAGATTCTGGCAAACCATCCGGCGCCTCAGGAGAGGGAAACAGTGCCCTACCAACGCTGTTTACAGTAGAGGTGGGCAGCTGTTGACCTCAACTGAGGATGTCGTCGGGCGGTGGAAGGAGTACTTCGAGGATCTCCTCAATCCCGCTGACACGTCTTCCATTGAGGAAGCAGAGGATGAGGGCTCAGAGGTGGACTCGTCCATCACCCGGGCTGAAGTCACAGAGGTGGTCAAGAAACTCCTCGGTGGCAAGGCACCGGGGGTGGATGAGATCCGCCCTGAGTACCTCAAGTCTCTGGATGTTGTGGGGCTGTCTTGGTTGACACGCCTGTGCAACATCGCGTGGCGGTCGGGGACAGTGCCTCTGGGATGGCAGACCGGGGTGGTGGTCCCTCTTTTTAAGAAGGGGGACCGGAGGGTGTGTTCCAACTATAGGGGGATCACACTTCTCAGCCTCCCCGGGAAAGTCTATGCCAGGGTTCTGGAGAGGAGAATACGGCCGATAGTAGAACCTCGGATTCAGGAGGAACAGTGTGGTTTTCGTCCGGGCCGTGGAACACTGGACCAGCTCTATACCCTCTACGGGGTGTTGGAGGGTTCATGGGAGTTTGCCCAACCAATCCACATGTGTTTTGTGGATTTGGTGAAAGCATTCGACTGTGTCCCTCGCGGCATCTTGTGGAGGGTGCTTGGGGAATATGGGGTCCTGGGTCCTTTGCTAAGGGCTGTCAGGTCCCTGTACAACCGAAGCAGGAGCTTGGTCCGCATTGCCGGCAGTAAGTCAGACTTGTTCCCAGTGCATGTTGGACTCCGGCAGGGCTGCCCTTTGTCACCGGTTCTGTTCGTAATTTTTAAGGACAGAATTTCTAGGCGCAGCCAGGGGCCGGAGGGTGTCAGGTTTGGGGACCACACAATTTCGTCTCTGCTCTTTGCAGATGATGTTGTTGTGTTGGCCCCTTCTAACCAGGACCTTCAGCATGCACTGGGACGGTTTGCAGCCGAGTGTGAAGTGGTGGGGATGAAAATCAGTACCTCCAAATCCGAGGCCATGGTCCTCAGTCGGAAAAGGGTGGCTTGCCCACTTCAGGTTGGTGGAGAGTGCCTGCCTCAAGTGGAGGAGTTTAAATATCTAGGGGTCTTGTTCACGAGTGAGGGAAGGATGGAACGGGAGATTGACAGACGGATCGGTGCAGCTTCTGCAGTAATGCAGTCGATGTATCAGTCTGTCGTGGTGAAGAAAGAGCTGAGCCGCAAGGCGAAGCTCTTGATTTACCAGTCAATCTACGTTCCTACTCTCACCTATGGTCATGAGCTTTGGGTCATGACCGAAAGGACAAGATCCCGGATACAGGCGGCCGAAATGAGCTTTCTCCGCAGGGTGGCCGGGCGATCCCTTAGAGATAGGGTGAGAAGCTCGGTCACCCGGGAGGAGCTCAGAGTAGAGCCGCTGCTCCTCCACATCGAGAGGGGTCAGCTGAGGTGGCTTGGGCATCTTTTCCGGATGCTTCTGGAACGCCTTCCTGGGAAGGTGTTCCGGTCCCGTCCCACCGGGAAGAGACCCCGGGGAAGACCTAGGACACGCTGGAGGGACTATGTCTCCCGGCTGGCCTGGGAACGCCTCGGTGTCCCCCCGGAAGAGCTAGAGGAAGTGTCTGGGGAGAGGGAAGTCTGGGCATCCCTGCTTAGACTGCTGCCCCCGCGACCCGGCCCCGGATAAGCGGAAGAAGATGGATGGAACTTTGCACAGCTTAGTGAACTTTGTTGTGGATAATTAATAGACAGCAATGTTAAAGGTCATTTTAAATCATGACTGAGACTAGAGCACTGGAACATTTAACACCTCTTAGAAAGCCATTCTGATGTCTTTGCCTTGTGTACTTGTCTTGCTGAAAAGAAAAAAGATTAACTCCAAGGTTAGATTTTCTGAAGATGGAGGCAACTTTTCTTCAAACGTTTCCCCTTGGCTTGGCTCCTGTCATATTTGCAATTCTTTTTTACAAAACTATCATTATTGATGACAAACATACCCATAACTTGCCACCCAAGTAGGTGAAAATACAGGTGTCACTCTTTATTGTACCTGCAATTTTTTGTTCAAGCTAAAGGTTTATGTATTTGTCTTGCACTATTGCAGTTTTGTTGCAAACAGAATAAATTATTTTGGTAGATGTAATTTTCCCTAAACCTGTGATATAACTTTATTTTTCTGCAGGAAAAATTCCAATGCCAAAACCCACCAGAAGGTTTTGAGTGTGCCTGCATGTTCAAGTTGGGGGTGGCAAGGTAGCCATAGCATTATAGAAAAGAACAGTAGCTGGTTCTAATCCTCCAGCTGACTAATGAAAATGTCCATTCTGTCCCTGAGTACAACAATGTG
The DNA here is from genome assembly GCF_011004845.1 of Esox lucius. Classification (NCBI taxonomy): domain Eukaryota; kingdom Metazoa; phylum Chordata; class Actinopteri; order Esociformes; family Esocidae; genus Esox; species Esox lucius. The sequence goes on from NC_047589.1 coordinate 20,008,384, forward strand.
TTAAAATAACGCAAACATTTCAAACTTAAATCGGGTTTAAAAAGTCTGTAACACATCTTGAATTGCTGATTCCCAATTAAATGTACAACTCAGCACTGGCAATTAAGATAAAAAGTAAGATCTGTTGCCAAAACAGGTTGGTAATATCTCTGTCAAAGGGATTTGGAGCCATTGTGGCACTCACTGGCATTTCCACCAAAGAGTAAGAAGACATACACAATAAATAGATAATTGTGGTTTATTTGTTTTCATCAACTTGAAACATTTCCTTTATAGGTTGAAAAATGTAGATAGATTAAACAAATACACATTTGATGCGTTTTCAGATTTGATTTGAAAGGGTTGTATGTACTTTCACTATTAGCTACTGGTGAAGAATTAGTTTGAGGCTATTCTAAAATGTCACTGTAGCTGTGGTCTACATGTATCTGGTGATTCGGGTAATAAGTCTACATTTAATAAACCCGTACAGAAGTATTAGTCTGGTTTAGTCATCAATGTCACCCACACGGTTTATAAAGTAGATTGTGTATTTTGTGTTAGCCTGCTTGCTTAAAAGACTGACTCTATTACATGCAGTGAAGTTGATCTATAATGCCAGATTGGCAAAGGCCGCAATTAGCCCTAAATCTGTCAAGGGCAAATAAGTGGCGATCTTTACGCCTAAATCTTTACGCCTAAATCTTTACGCCTAAATCTTTACGCCTAAAAAAACAAAGTAGTCAGCGGTTCGCAAACCTTTCTAATCAAGCTTTCCTTTTGCATGCCATGCAAGGCATAGAAAAAATTAAATGCTAGCAATTTTTTCACTCATCATAAAAGTCTTCCACTGCTGGTTCTGAGCCGAGCCTGCCTGCTAAACAATCCTCCCTTCGGATTCAAAGTGACACTGTGCAGAGAATGAATGGCCTTTTCCACTGGCATCAGTGTGGGCTTCTCATGATCAAATGAGTCATTAATGCCAAACAGCATGCAGCAGTGGGTGATATCAAAGAGATCATCCTGTTTCGCTCTCTTCTGTCATACCCTCTACTGTCATACCCTCTCTTCTGTCATACCCTCTCTTCTGTCATACCCTCTCTACTGTCATACCCTCTCTTCTGTCATACCCTCTCTTCTGTCATACCCTCTCTTCTGTCATACCCTCTCTTCTGTCATACCCTCTCTTCTGTCATACCCTCTTCTGTCATACCCTCTCTTCTGTCATACCCTCTCTTCTGTCATACCCTCTCTTCTGTCATACCCTCTTCTGTCATACCCTCTCTTCTGTCATACCCTCTTCTGTCATACCCTCTCTTCTGTCACACCCTCTCTTCTGTCACACCCTCTCTTCTGTCACACCCTCTCTTCTGTCACACCCTCTCTTCTGTCACACCCTCTCTTCTGTCACACCCTCTCTTCTGTCATACCCTGTATTTTGTCTTCCCCTCTTTTACAGTTTATCCTCATTTTCTCTTATTTTGTTTGCTTCCTCCGCTCCCCTCCTCCCTGCACCTCCTGTTCTACCACTTGTCTCCCTTTTCCTCCTTCACCCTCTTTCTCCTCGGTCTCTTCTCCATCTTTTTTGTCTTTCTCCTCTCTTCTCCCTCTCTTCTCTCGTCTCCCACATGCCTCTTCTCTCCCGTCCTCTCCTTACCTCTCCACGTTTTCTTAAGAGTGCGGGTGTCCTCCAGCAGGTGAAGCCAACCCCTTGATGATCTGGAGGCTTTCCACTCAGGGTAGAAGTGGTGCAGCTCTGGCAGGTTAATTACCATGGAGACAGACAGGAGACTTTAGGAGCTAGGAGAGGGCCAGCCCTATCAGATGATGTATTTGTCTAAGAGCCTTCGCAAGGATTTTATTTACTGTTCAAAAGTGCTGCGGAAGCAGGGCACATTCATGCCCAATGCTTTTGTATGTGTGTTTGTGCAGATGTGTGCAGGTGCTGAGAGATTGCAGAATAATGCAGGACCCGCTTCAAAACAAACCGACACAACCTTTGGCCATGGCAGCGGTGTATGTTGTGTGTTTTCTTGAGGTGGTTTTGGAAAATGAAGTATCCCACACAGACCCTTGTTTCCTTTTAGAAGGGTATTGCTTATGTTTAACCATGTTTTGATTAATTCAAACAACAGCAATCCCCGACTGTTTTGGATTTGCAATGAAACCTTATTCCTTTGTGCAAACTCTTATTATTCTTAGCTGCTTGATTCTAGATTAGGTTAGAATGCATTAAGAGCTCTGTTTTCTTTTTTAATGTATTTCCGTATGGTATAATTTGACCAACCAACCTGGTAAATGGAGATGCATTACCTGCCGGTGTGTAGAAACAATAGACCTAACCAATGAATGAAGTCATTGATATAACATGTCACACCTCAGACAGCAGACAGCAAACATGGCCTAAACACAAATCACTGTGGCTGTTTGTTGTCCTTCATTTTCCAACCCTCCAGTAACTCACGGAACAACTTCACTCGTCACCTTTGCGCCGTGGCTTTTGCTGCCGGTAATAGAAGACCGTTACTTATTTCTCTTGGCAGAATTAGAATCGTTTTGTGGCACCATGTGACTATTTGAACAGGTGACTGTTATTAAACGTAGACGACCACAAGCTCAAATAGCCCAGTGGTTAGGCTGATTACATCTCCATCTCAGCCAGGGTGGCAGGGGGGGAGGTCATGACATCACCATCTCTGATACTATCTATTGGTTGTTTGTCGCTCGGGTCTGCTTGGTATTACTTTGCAAAGTGCCGGAGAGCCCTGCTGGCTATAAATGAGGTGAAAACAACATATCAGAATTCCTGCGGAAACAAGAGGAGCGGTGGCGTGGGGTCCGTTAAACCCATGGAAAACAAAGATTGTATCTGTTTTCCGTACATGTCCCAATGCCCTCCCCGGTTCCTCGTCGTGGTCGCGTTGTAATGAGCGACTGGCTGGGTTGTGTTTGTGGCCTGTACACTATGCACACTACAACAAGTGGTTGGCCATTCCAGAGTGTTCCGTTCAAGCCCTCCACAGTGCCATTGTAGAGATTGCTTCATGGCGGCACTATAACCAGAGGAAATTATGAATGACTACTAGTGAAATAAATGGGTCTCTGTGGTTGACGGGAGCCCAAATGCACCCACTTTTCTTGTCACTCACTGAGACACTGCAGTGTAAGCCAACTGGCTGTGTGTTTCATCTCCAGGGGATCCGAGGACTTCCTGGAGAGGCGGGGCCAACCGGACCTCAGGTAACAAGTTCCTTTTTGTATGTAAGTACATTTAAAAAGCAAGTAAAGGCTGAATTGGACATTTCAACCACAGCTGATGAATTGGGGATGATAAGATTTATGTGTTGTAACTTGTAACTGTAACTGTGAATTAAATAAATCAAATCAAATAATGTGATACTGTATGTCTGTCAGGACAGTGACCAGTGAAAGAGCTTGTTAAAATAAAACTGCATCAAAATAACCCAGACAAACAGAAAAACTGAGATTATTTAACATCTCTGTGTAAGAAAAGTCACCCGAAGAACAGTCAGTTGAAGCAGGATTTTGGTAGCATTCAGTGGGAAGGCTGCCTTGCCGAAGCCTTGCCGAAGCGTTCAGTGGGAAGGAGGGCATTCATGTCTTGGTTTCCTGCAGGGAGAGAGAGGAGAAGTCGGGCAGAAGGGTTCAGCAGGTTCTAAAGGTCCACAGGTGAGTGTCAACATCTCCACAATGATTAACAACGCTTTTTAAATCATATAATTGATTGCTCACATACTAACGATGTATCAAGCCATGTGTTACTTTATTTTAATTGCAGTCATTTCCTTGGCTGGAGGAATTGAAAAACACATCACGCCAGTAGGACTATTTAATTGTCTCTGGAATGTCATTCTCTCTTAATGAATTTTCCATTATGCATTAGGTTCTGTGTTTCATAAAGGGAGTGTGATAAGGGTGAGGTGATTGGGCAGCCTCATGGTGTGTGTTAGTTAGGACCTTTTATAGTAGAGCCATCAAACTGTGCATTATGTGGTGTTCCAGTGCATCTTGTGTTGTTCCAGTGAATCATGAGATGTTCCATTGGATTGTGTGTAGTTTCAGTGGATGGACTTGATTTTCCAGTGTAATGACCCTGTGCATTGTGAGATGTTCCAGTGCATCGTGTAGTGTTCCAGTGCATCGTGTAGTGTTCCAGTGGATTGTGTAATGTTCCAGTAGATTGTGTGATGTTCCAACCATTGTGTAGTGTTCCACTGCTTTGTGTAATGTTCCAGTGTATTTGTGATGTTCCAGTGGGTTGTGTAATATTTCAGTGCATCATGTAGTGTTCCAGTGAATCGTATCATGTTCCAGTGCATCCTTTGATGTTCCAGTGCTTTGTAAGATGGTCCAGTGGAATGTGTAAGGTTACCGTGGGCCGTGTAATATCCCAGCACCTCCTGTAGTATTCGAGTGTGTTGTGTTATGTTCTAGTGAAATGTGTGCTGTTTTAGTAGATTGTGTAATGTTCCAGTGCATCTTGTGTTGTTCCAGTGAATCATAAGATGTTCAATTGGATTGTGTGTTGTTTCAGTGGATTGACTGATTTTCCAGGGCATGTTGTAGTGCATTGTGTGATGGTCCAGTGCATCTTGTGTTGTTCCAGTGAATCATGAGATATTCCATTGGATTGTGTGTTGTTTCAGTTGATTGACTGATTTTCCAGGGCATGTTGTAGTGCATTGTGTGATGGTCCAGTGCAATGTGAAAGGTTTCCGTGGGCCGTGTAATATCCCAGCGCCTCCTGTAGTGTTCCAGTGCAGTGTGTTATGTTCTAGTGAAATGTGTACTGATCTAGTAGACTGTGTAATGCAGTGCATTGTGGGTTGTTCCAGTGCCCTCTTCTGGTTCTTTGAAGCTGCATAGCTAATAACCTTGACAGAGTCTATCTACTTTCAATATAAATGTAATTTCTATCCTAAAAGTGTACATTTAATATCTACCCTTATTTCTACCCTAAAGTGTTAAAACAATGTAAAAACATTGTATCTACATTTTCACATTATTCAACCATGCACATATTCACGTGTGCTCACATAAACCAGTAGCAGTGTTTAATTACTTATTCATCCTAACATAAACAAAGAGGAACACTCTTTTTTTAGGTGGCTGTAAGGTTAAAGCCTGACTGCAAATCCCCTTTTTCTAAAATGAATCAGAATGGAGTCCGTGCCATCTCATTCCCCATCAGCGGTCGGTGACTAAGCTGTCACGCATCCTATCACATTGCCTTTGGGCCAACTGTCTGTGTTTTTCAATGTTCAGGGGATTCAAGGCCCTCAGGGAGACCCAGGAGCCAGTGGACGTGATGGCCCAAAGGTTTGTCCATCATTTTAATTAGCGATTATGCTAATGCTACAGCTTTTTATCCCCACTGTGTGGGCTTTTCTCTGCTCTCCAAATGTCCTACTGATAATACTATAATTATCTCTCCCAATGTTATAATTCTTAGCCAAAGTGCACTTCGGGTGAAAAAGTAATTCTAGTCTTTCGTTGTTCAGTAATTGGACTATTGTCTTGAATTTTGGAATAGTCTTTGGTTTAGCATCAGAGGCATCGTCAGCACAAGTTTGTTGACAATTATGGTGTAGTCTGTTGTGTGCATGATGATTGCCAGTATGTGTGCTAGTTAGTGAGCATGCGTCTGTGCGTGTCTGTGTGTCTGTGTGTGCGTGTGAATGTGGTCGAATGTTTCTATGAGTCAAAGTGTGTCAGTGTTTATAATGCTCACTCATGTGTCTGTACTCAGGGAAGCTCTGGGGATCGAGGTACAGATGGCTCTCCTGGACTGCCAGGCCAAAAGGTGAGAAATGCTCTGGGGACACACTCAATGATCGATTAAACTGTGAACACACACAGACAGACGAACACACACACACACTTTGGGATCATTTCACATCTTCATGGACTCTGTGTCATAGTCCCACGCTTGTTAACCAACCTCTGTGTAACTCCGATCCATTTCCTCTTTCCATTTTAAACAATTGCTCACAAGTTACATTAGTCTGTTGTTGTCCCACATTGATGCTCTGTGTTGCTGGCATTAAAGAATAACACAACTGTTTTGTTTTTCTTTTGGTTGTTTAAGGGGATGGGAAGAGAGGGGCTCAAATGAAAATAACTTAAGAACGCATGATGATGATGAAATAATTACTAAAACTATGAAATGTAATGGGGGGGCAGGTAGCCTTCAGATTACAACAATAACAGCTGTTCTAAAGGATCTGTACATCATTGACCCTGACCTTTGATACTATTCGTGTTGTTGTCTTGGTAGTGTTTGGATTCAGAAGAAACACATTTCTATTATATTCTTGGAACAATTATACATTTAAAATATTTTATATTTTTATTGTCAATGGTTACATTTAGGATTGGTGTAGGGTAAATTGAGCTTTGTAATTTAACTTAGCCCAGATTTTTATCATACCCCCTTTTGTTCTTCAGGGCACACCAGGAGAGACAGGTTTCCCTGGGTTACCGGGCACCAATGGACTACCAGGGTTCAAAGGTCACAAGGTAAGGACATCAGCATCTCAAAACCAATGGAGAGAAGGAGCCGTATTTGGCTTTCTCATCCAATGGGCTTTGAAAAGCATATAAGGAGATATGCTGTGGGTAATATCCAATTGAAAGTCTGTCTCAATTCAACGATATGGTCTGAGGAGGGGACCCTCTTCAATCTGGTAACATAACGTTGCAGACATATATTTTCAACTTAGGTTGAAGGCCATATGTCTGACATATTTCAGACTGTTTCTTCATGTTTCAGACTGTGTCTCTTGACACTGGATGTTTCACTTTTTCAGGGGACTCCATGAGGGTTGCCACATGCTGTATGTTGATGAGATAGGAGATGGAACTATGAACGGAGATAGAGACCAACATTTCAGATAACAAAACTGTGTTATTACCTGTAGGGGGGCCTTTTGGCCTAATGAGGCAGCGTGTTCCTCTAAAGAGATGATTATGAATGATTTATGGCGCTCGGTGTCAGGGAGCTTGTTCATTTGCATGTTTTGCAGTAAATGTTGATGTGTTTCTGCATAATGCATATTTTATTCCTCTTGCGTGTTGTCTTTCACGCTCACTAAGAGCTTGTCCTTCATACGGTATGCAGGCACCTGATCCTTGGTTATCACAGCAGTATGGTAAACATTCCTTTATTTTTTCAGGGAGAATTTGGAGAGACGGGTCCCAGAGGCAGTCAGGTATAGTCATCTTTGTCTCATCTCTCCCATATACAGGGAGTTGCTCCGTTCTTTTCATTGTCATACATTTTTGTCATAGCTGCATTGAATTAGCTGGTTGATAGATTTTTCTTCAGCTGACTTGGTGATTGCATTAAAACGAAAGGTATTTCATCCAAACAATCTAGGTCATACATAGAACCCTGTGTTGGACCTAGAATACTTTATGCTGCTTGGGACCCTCTCCTGCACTCCAACATATACATTCTACATAGAGAATTCCACTGTACATGTTCATCATATCTCTCCAGGACATCAACAAGAAAAGAATCAGTCTTGAGTCACGTCTTAGTCACGACTCACTTTCCTATGGGAGGAACAAAGCTTTTTTTCACACGGCACTCAGACGTTAAGGGCCCTGTGCTGTGACTATAGAGCAGAGCGCCTTTGGCTCTGTGCTTTGATTTTATGCTACGTACTGCCGTACGATCACAGCGGGGAGGCCGTGATAGAGGCAGACAGCATTGCGGCGTAAAGGGAACTCAGGTGATGTGCTTTTTAAAGGTCGATGAGGCCCTTGTGTCCCTCCTTGGCCGTGAATGCTAATGATGACCTTTTAACAGCGAGTGCTCTCCTATATAGTACCTACTCCTGATGCCTCATATCACTCCCCCCCACAGGGTGAACGAGGCACCGATGGAGCCCCTGGAAACCCTGGAATGCCAGTGAGTGCCGTTACATGACAAGGCCACAGGGTGGCAGTGGATGTCATTTATTTTTAGGAGAGCAAAACAATTAAAAGGATGCCAGGACCAACTTTAGACACAGTAGTCTGTCACTAACACATAACACAATAGGGAGGGGGAATGATCTGTAGTAATAACTTTCCCTGTGGCCACTCTACTGGCCTAAAGTATGCTGAGAGTAAAAAAAATAAATATTTTTTAACCTCAGGATAAAATAAAAACAAGGAAGACATATTCATTAGAACAAAGTTAATGCAGAGCTTCTAAAAGAAACAAATGTTGTCTTTGATATTGTAGTAGAACTTTTTTAACAGGCTCTTTCCCTCCTCTGTCAGGGTGAAGCTGGGCCCATGGGAGCCAAAGGAGAGGTTTGTAGAATTAGGCTGCTGCATTAGATATAATCCACTCTGCCTACACCAGAGCGCACATCCTCTCAAGCCACCAGGAACACTACTGAACATGCTCTACCATGAAGCCTCTGACATAATACCCAACGGGCGTAGACAAATACAAATAACAGTAGACCTGTTCTGGAATCCATGCCATAATGCCCTGTAATAATGCTCTTACATATATTCTTCCACAACAATTTTTTAAAAGATATGTGTTTGCATACTAACATTATGATATCTAACGATTATGGGATTTTGTTACGCACAATTTATTTTAATTAATAAGCCAGTTACATAATAGGCATTTGACTTGAAATACTACAAGCTATGTACGCAAAGGCCCTATACTGACTTAAACTATGTTATTTTTCCTGCTGGTCCTCAGAAAGGTTTAGTGGGGGACAGTGGTGTCAAAGGGTCTGACGGGAAGAAGGGGGACAGGGGTGAAGCGGGGGCCGCGGGCCCACGGGGATCTCCAGGCAATGACGGGTTGCCTGGGCAACCGGGAACTCCGGGCTACCCTGGAAAGCCTGTGAGTTTATTCTAAATCCTGACCTTTTTCGGGAAGCATCCTGTCTGCTGGCCCAAACCCTGCCAAATATTTTAACCCCTTGTGGTCTTATCTATGTTCTGCAGGGGAAGCTTCCCTCCGACGACTACTTGATGAAGCTCTGTAGCGATGTGTTGCGGAGTAAGTACCTGTCACTACCCAGCCAGCTGTAGCTCTGCAGTGTCAATAACTAAAGTGTGAATTGAAGTAAGCTGAAAAGCGCACAGCTCATTGTTTACTCAGCAGCTTAAGACTGTAGGGATTAAACAGCACACACACACAAACTCACACACGCACATTTAAATGTAATTTTGAATCTGACTATGCCACAGAATTCATATCAGTGTAAATATGTCTTGGTTAGAACAGAAAATGTAACCGTTAACATAGACTACATCCTTACGTAATTTACGTTACAGTCAGTAGCTCGCCGTCTGTCTGCTAAATGAATACAGTGCTAGAAATATATTCCCACAGTAAGATGTCTGATTTTACCCAGGTGTCCTGAAGAAGTGCAAGCCATGAGTAATGACAGTAACATAATTTATTGATTAGATGATCTATTTCACTAATCAATGTGTCCTTCCCAGACCAGCTCCCTCAGCTGCTGCAAACGCTAGCCCCTCCCAGCAGGTGTGAGCCATGCGAGACAGTGAAGGGACCCCCAGGACAGCCTGGAGCACCAGGACTCAAAGGTTCCACAGGAACCCAGGGCTACCCGGGTAGGACCGGCTCACCTGGATACCCAGGACCGCCTGGCATGCAGGGACCTCAGGGTGTCAAAGGTAACACTGGTAGGATTGCAGGTTCTTTGCATTAAGACATTCTTTTGAAGTGCCAAGCTGTCCAACACAGTCTAGGTTTGATCCTTGATTGTGCTAAAGGTTGAAATGTGGCTGGGAGTTTCATGGGTCGATGCATAACCCAAGGGTGGGCGCTGGCATTGTCAGCAGGAAATCTTGTTATATCATGCCAAGTACATAAAAAAAAAGAATGCTTCTGATTTTTCATAATTTGTAGTGTCGCTAATCTGAAAATATGGTAATATCTATTTTGGATGTTTTCATCCAATAGCACCTATGGATCATAGTATAATAAACCCGAAGTGGCAGTTGCAGTGGATATAAAAAGTCTACACACCCCTAAAATGTCAGGTTCTTGTGATGTAAAATAATGAGACAAAGATAAATCATGTTAGAACTCAACAATTCAATTGAAAAACAAACTGAAATCTTTGATGGGGAAAAATGAAAAATAAAAACCTTACTTGGTGTCATAAGTGTGCACACCCTCTAATAAATGGGGATGTGGCTGTGTTCAGAATGACCCAATCACATTCAAACTCGTATTAAATAGAAGTCATTTCACACCTGCCATCATTTAAAATGCACTTTGATTAATCCCAAATAAAGTTCAGCTGTTCTAGTATGATTTTCCTGACATTTTCTAGTTGCATCTCAGAGCAAAAGCCATGGTCTGCAGAGAGCTTCCAAAGCATCAGAGTAATCTGTTGAAAGATATCAGTCAGGAAACGGGTACAAAATAATTTTCAAAGCATTAGATATACCATGGAACACAGTGAAGACAGTCATCATCAAGTGGAGAAAATATGGCACAACAGAGACATTACCAAGAACTGGACTTCCCTCAAAAATGTATTAAAGGCTAGAATGAAACTGGTCAGGGAGGCTTCCAAGAAGCCTACAGCAACATTAAAGGAACTGCTGGCAAGTACTGGCTGTGTGCTACATGTGACAACAATCTCCCGTATTCTTCATATGAATGGGCTATGGGGTAGATCTCCCAAAAGCATGTGGGAAAATGTGTTATGGTCTGATGAAACCAAGGTTGTACTTTTTGGCCATAATTCCAAGAAGGTATGTTTGGCGCAAAAACAACACTGCACATCACTCAAAGAACAACATACCCACAGTGAAGAATGGTGGTGGCAGCAACATGCTTTTGGGCTGTTTTCCTTCAGCTGGAACCGGGGCCTTAGTCAGGGTGGAAGGAATTATGAACAGTTCCAAATACCAGGCAATTTTGGCACAGATGTCCATTACAAAGCTAAAAATGAAGTTCACCTTTCAGCACGACAATGACCCAAAGTACACATCCAAATCCACAAAAGCATGGCTTCACCATTAACGTTTTGGAATGGCCCAGACAGAGCCCAGACCTGAATCCAATTGAAAATCTGTGGGGTGATCTGAAGAGGGCTGTGCACAGGAGATGTCCTCGCAATCTGACGGATTTGGAGCGCTTTTGTGGGCAAATATTGGCACGTCAAGTTGTGCCATGCTAATAGACTCCTACCAAAAAGACTGAGTGCTGTAAAGAAATCAAAAGGTGCTTCAACAAGGTATTAGTTTAAGGGTGTGCACACAGGTTATTGTGTTATTTTTCCCCCTCAAAGATTTCAGTTTGTTTTTCAATTGAATTGTTCACGTTATAGGTCATATTAAAGGTGGAAAAAGTTCTGACATGATTTATCTTTGTCTCATTCTTTTACATCACAAGAACCTGGCATTTTAACACAGGTGTGCAGACTTTTCATATCCACTGAATGTTAGCAGGTGAGTTGAAGCCATGCTAATGACATATTCAGTGCAGTGAATTATAATTGTGCCATCCACAGGCGACACTGGAGCGAGAGGACTCAAAGGCGCTAAAGGAGAGGGACGCCCTGGTTCACCAGGCCCTCCTGGACAGTCAGGTGAGTTAGCACAATGGCGTATTCTATCTGTTCATTAGTCATACATCAAGCATCAATGGATTCATAGTTGACACGTGCCTTTAAGCTGTTTTTTTGTGAAATTTCTGCACTTTCTTCAAGGATATTCCAGGCCTCTTCAACCCTAACATTGCTGTAGTATTTTTTTTTTAACCTCAGTTGTCACCGTAGTGAACAAATCTTTATTAGAATCAGGTGCACTGGTTATGAGACTGGTGCCTTTAAATAGGTGTGGTGTATAAAACACTACCTAGCGTACTATGACAAAACTAGCAAGTGTGCTACACCCACACTAACTAGCATGCGACTCTAACACCTGCTTAGTCAGAAATAGTAAAAACACACCACTTGTTCTTTGGATGTATAACCCTGTACCATATTTATGGTTAATGATGGGCAGGAGTTCAGGGACCTCGCGGATCCGACGGCATCGGGCGTCCGGGCCCTCATGGGATGCCAGGAAAGCCAGGAAGCCCTGGAATGCCAGGGAAACGAGGGTCGTCAGGTCTACCAGGAGTTTGTGACATATCTTCTTGCTACCAGGCCTACAACCTCAGAAATGATCCTTACAGCAAAGGACCCAACTTTTAAGATTACGGGGCCCGAAGAAGGGAGGCTGGCATTGGCTAGAAGCCCTAAAGGGAATCCAATATGGTGGGCTTTTTAGCAGAGGACAATATACTGGTGCAGGCTTTTGATCTGGTCTTACAGCAACACAATCAACAGGAATAAAAATATGCACCCACTCAAACCATTTCCAACTGACACCTGCAAATTGGACGCCTCTTCTTCAGACAGACATATGAGAATATTTTTGTCCTAATTTCCTGAAAATTTGACTATACTAAGACTTATATTGAGTGGTTTCATATACTGTATTTTTGTAGTTTCAGGTTAAATTAAGGAAAAAATATGTTTGTAATAATAATTTGTAAAAGGATTTTTTTTTCTTTAGACTTTTGTATTTATTTTTACATTTTGAAATCTGCTGTGCCAATGTTATCTCTTTTACATAGTAAACTGCAGGATTTGCCAATTTAGTAAGTAGTAAAATAAATGTTGACTACCTGGGTTCACCTAAAAAACATGCTATAGAAAATTGCATAATGCATTTCCAGTTCCTGTTTTCACAAAACAACGTGCGTTTCCCTTTAATATGTGTAGGTACTAATATATATATATATATATATATATATATATATATATATATATATAGGTGCTGGTCATAAAATCAGAATATCAACAAAAAGTTGATTTATTTCAGTAATTCCATTCAAAAAGTGAAACTTGTATATTATATTCATTCATTACACACAGACTGATATATTTCAGATGTTTATTTATTTTAATTGTGATGATTATAACTGACAACTAATGAAAATCCCAAATTCAGTATCTCCGAAAATTTGAATATTACTTAAGACCAATACAAAAAAAATATTTTTAGAAATGTTGGCCAACTGAAAAGTATGAACATGAAAAGTATGAGCTTGTACAGCCCTCAATACTTAGTTGGGGCTCCTTTTGCCTGAATTACTGCAGCAATGCGGCGTGGCATGGAGTCGATCAGTCTGTGGCACTGCTCAGGTGTTATGAGAACCCAGGTTGCTCTGATAGTGGCTTTCAGCTCTTCTGCATTGTTGGGTATGGCGTATTGCATCTTCCTCTTCACAATACCCTATAGTTTTTCTTTAGGGTTAAGGTCAGGTGAGTTTGCTGGCCAATTAAGAACAGGGATACCATGGTCCTTAAATCAGGTACTGGTAGCTTTGGCACTGTGTGCAGGTGCCAAGTCCTGTTGGAAAATGAAATCTGCATCTCCATAAAGTTGGTCAGCAGCAGGAAGCATGAAGTGCTCTAAAACTTCCTGGTAGATGGCTGCGTTGACCTTGGACCTCAGAAAACACAGTGGACCAACACCAGCAGATGACATGGCACCCCAAACCATCATTAACTGTGGAAACTTTACACTGGACTTCAAGCAACGTGGATTCTGTGCCTCTCCTCTCTTCCTCCAGACTCTGGGACCTTGATTTCCAAAGGAAATGCAAAATGTACTTTCATCAGGGAACATAACTCAGCAGCAGTCCAGTCCTTTTTGTCTTTAGCCCAGGCGAGACGCTTCTGACGCTGTGTCTTGTTCAAGAGTGGCTTGACACAAGGAATGCGACAGCTGAAACCCATGTCTTGCATACGTCTGTGTGTGGTGGTTCTTGAAGCACTGACTCCAGCTGCAGTCCACTCTTTGTGAATCTCCCCCACATTTTTGAATGGGTTTTATTTCACAATCCTCTCCAGGGTGTGGTTAGCCCTATTGCTTGTACACTTTTTTCTACCACATCTTTCCTTTCCCTTCACCTCTCTATTAATGTGCTTGGACACAGAGCTCTGTGAACAGCCAGCCTCTTTAGCAATGACCTTTTGTGTCTTGCCCTCCTTGTGCAAGGGTGTCAATGGTCATCTTTTGGACAGCTGTCAAGTCAGCAGTCTTCCCCATGATTGTGTTGCCTACAGAACTCGACTGAGAGACCATTTAAAGGCCTTTGCAGGTGTTTTGGGTTAATTAGCTGATTAGAGTGTGGCACCAGGTGTCTTCAATATTGAACCTTTTCACAATATTCTAATTTTCTGAGATACTGAATTTGGGGTTTTCATTAGTTGTCAGTTATAATCATCAAAATGTAAAGAAGAAAAACACTTGAAATATATCAGTCTGTGTGGAATGAATGTATACATTACACAAGTTTCACTTTTTGAATGGAATTACTGAAATAAATCAACTTTTTGATGATATTCTAATTTTAAGACCAGCACCTGTATGTACATTACAGGCCAAAAGTTTGGACACACCTTCTCATTCAATGCGTTTCCTTTATTTTCATGACTATTTACATTGTAGATTCTCACTGAAGGCATTAAAACTATGAATGAACACATGTGGAATTATGTAATTAACTGAAAACTTGTCTTATATTCTAGTTTCTTCAAAATAGCCACCCTTTGCTCTGATTACTGCTTTGCACACTCTTGGCATTCAAGAGGTAGTCACCTGAACTGGTTTTCCAAAAGTATTGAAGGAGTTCCCAGAGATGCTTAGCACTTGTTGGCCCTTTTGCCTTCACTCTCCGGTCCAGCTCACCCCAAACCAACTCGATTGGGTTCAGGTCCGGTGACTGTGGAGGACAGCTCACCCCACACCATCACACCTCCTCCTCCATGCTTCACGGTGGGAACCAGGCATGTAGAATCCATCCGTTCACCTTTTCTGCGTTGCACAAAGACCAGACGGTTGGAACCAAAGATCTCAAATTTGGACTCATCAGACCAAAGCACAGATTTCCACTGGTCTAATGTCCATTCCTTGTGTTACTTGGCCCCAACAAATCTCTTTTGCTTGTTGCCTCTCCTTAGCAGTGGTTTCCTAGCAGCTACTTGACCATGAAGGCCCGTCTCCTCTTAACAGTTGTTCTTGAGATGTGTCTGCTGCTAGAACTCTGTGTGGCATTTAGCTGGTCTCTAATCTGAGCTGCTGTTAACCTGCGATTTCTGAGGCTGGTGACTCGGATTAACTTATCCTTAGCAGCAGAGGTGACTCTTGGTCTTCCTTTCCTGGGGCGGTCCACATGTGAGCCAGTTTCATTGTAGCGCTTGATGGTTTCTGCGACTGCACTTGGGACACATTCAAAGTTTTCGCAATTTTCCGGACTGACTGACCTTCATTTGTTAAAGTAATGATGGCCACTCGTTTCTCTTTACTTAGCTGATTGGTTCTTGCCATAATATGAATTCTAACAGTTGTCCAATAGGGCTGTCGGCTGTGTATCAACCTGACTTCTGCACAACACAACTGATGGTCCCAACCCCATTAATAAGGGAAAAAAAGTCCACTAATTAACCCTGACAAGGCACACCTGTGAAGTGAAAACCATTTCAGGTGACTACCTCATGAAGCTCATTGAGAGAACACCAAGGGTTTGCAGCGCTATCAAAAAAGCAAAACGTGGCTACTTTGAGGAATCAAAAATATAAGACATGTTTTCAGTTATTTCACACTTTTTTGTTAAGTACATAATTCCATATGTGTTCATTCATAGTTTTGATGCCTTCAGTGAGAATCTACAATGTAAATAGTCATGACCTTTTGGCCTGTACTGCTGACAGATGAATGAAATTAAAATATTACACTTTGCAGTCAATTATTCATCAAAAATCTACAGAAATAGATGGTGTTGCTCCCTTTGCATGAAACAACTTCATGTAGGTGTTTCTTGCAACTGTCTTTTACATCGTCTTGGACAAGATTTTGCCCAGTTATCTTTACAGTATCTTTACTTTTTCAACTGTGTCATGCTTGAGGGATTCGTCCAGGCAGTGAGGCAGTAAAGCAGCCCCAAGCCACAATGCAACCGCCACCATGATTTATGATTGGTATGAGGTTCTTCTGTTCAAAGGCATTGTTTAGTTTGAAGCAAATATGGCTAATGGTATTGTGGTCAAACAACTCCACCATATGTCCAGAGAACATTGCTCCTGTAGTTTTGGTCTTTATCTAGGTACTGTCGGTCAATTCTGTCATTATATTATTTTCTAAGAGCAAACAATTCTTCCCACCTTGGCCAGGGTTTTGCAGTCACTTTCTGATAGTTTTGATAATTTCTGAATCATGCACTTTGATCTATATCATGCAACATTGATTGTGGCAAAAGAGGCCAGTAGTTCTCCTGCTGCTACCCAGGTGTTCTTAGAGACACCTGTGAGCATCTTTCAGTTGGCTCTTGGGCTGAAAATGCTGGGACAACCGGTCCCTATATATATAGACTGCCAGTGGTCTGGAATTTTCTCCAGTTGTAGATGATATGTCAAACAGTCAATTTGCTTGGAAATGGCATTATAATCTCATCAATAATCTTTCTTTATGAGGGCCTCAGATGGGTCTTTTGATGTAGGCATGCTGTTACACATACTCATATGGTTAAAACCAAACCAGGCCAAGTTTCAGATGTTTATGCAAGGCTGGAATCTCTAATGATTCTTTAATCATTTGCACCTTTTTTGGTGCATTTGATTCTAATTTTAGAATTTTTTTGAATGAATCTGGTTGGAACTGAAATATCTCAAAAGCCTAAAATATCCAATTGTCCAAATATGTCAAAGAAAAAAACGACTTTCCAGGGGGTGTGTTAACTATTTTTTTTGTTAAAACATCCAAAAATGACCCACTATAAATTTTGCACTGTTGTTGTTACTTAAAAATAATACATTACGTTTTCCATTAGTAATACTAACTTAAATCACATTTTGGTAAACTTTCCCTAACTTGTTGTTGTGTCTGAACATCCATTATGTCATTTATCATGATTTGTGTTCGCTTCTCTCCCAGCCGAGAGTTAGCTTTATTAGCATCCTCCTACATCATTAATTAAAACCAGGTGACCTGTTCTAGCAAAAGCTGCATTGTACTCAGAAACAAACTCAAAAGTACTTCAAACAAAGACTGTTGTCTGTTTGAAGTACTGTATTCTTAGAGGAATTAAATAACTTTCCAATTCCAACAAAATAAAGGCATCATGTTATACACAAATTACCGTTTGGAAATAGCCTACTAACAATGGTACCTGGCTCCTGTTTAGTGTTTTTTCTTCCTCTATTGAAATCATTACTGAGCAATGTATGCTGTGCTTAAGGAAAATTCTCTGGCTGGGGTTAAGGTAAAGAAAAAAGTGCCACCAAATTGCCGACACAACCTTGGAATTATAGAATCAAAACTATCGGCACTTGTGGTACAGATTCCTACATCTAGTTTGAAGTCCTTTTGAGTGAAGTTTTGCTAGAATGAGTTACCCAGATTTAATTTCATGTATTTGGACAATGCTAATAATGTTAACTCCAGACGGGAAGAGAAATAAAGAGTGGCTTGTTATGAAATATGACACAATAGACCTTCACACACAACACCAGGTAAGGGGAATTTAAACCAAATATGATTTTAGGTTGAACTACCCCTTTAAACTTCCATAATATATAGTATAGAATAACTCTAAAACTGCAGGGTGAAGAGATGCTGAAAGAAGAGATGCTGATATGTATGAATAGTTGAGTTGTTTTGGTGCTTTTTTCTTTTAACATTTAAGAGATTTTTATATATTTTTATATTCTTATGTATATATTATGATAGCCAACTTTTCATGATTTACATCCACAGTCAAAAAGCAGCGGTGGGGTCTGAAATGATTTACCCCTTATTAAAGACGAGCAAGCATTACAGTATAAAATATATAATTTCTATTGATGATTCTACATTTATGTTTTTCATTATATAGCAGACACATTTACTCAGAGCTCCTTCCAGCTGTGGGTGGATTTTTTTCTTTATGCTGGCTCCCCATTGGAATTGAAACCTCAACCGTGGCATTGCAAGTGCCATGCCCCACCAATTGAGCGACAAGGGGCTACCATATACTGCTTTATTCTATTGCTCCCAGAAGGGATTTTGATGAACAAGTAATACATTTTTGGGGGGGACACCCCTGTGAGGATAATTTCTTATTAAAATTGACAACCCTGTGAGGTATATTTTTTATTTAAATTGACAACACTGTGAGAATAAATAAGTCCAGACCACACTGTATGTAATAATGAGGACGTCTGTACAACCAACGTTGCTGTGTGGAAATAAACACTATTCTTAACCATTCATATATGAAGGCTGGGTAATTACCTTCCCATATCCTACTTTATTTCATGCCTACATGTTTGAAAAATGGAGACAGCATACCAGGTTTCATTGCACTGAGGTGAATGTTATTTGAATGTTTGTGTTTTGGGGGAATCTGTGCAGGGAAAAGGAATGAAAGAACAGAATATAAAGATTAAATTTAAATACCAGATGTCAAAATTCTGATTCACATGTTGCTTATCATACACAGCTGGCTTCTCTGTGCATCTCAAATTTTATGTGTACATTGTACGTTTGAAAAATGCAGTACGTATAGCATATTTCGCTACTACTGCAGTTTCCATTGCACTGAGGTGATTTTTATTCAAATGTTAGTTTGTTGGTGGGTATCTGTTAATGCAGGGAAAATTGGCATAATATCAACATACATTTAATATTCCGGATGACAGAAGTCTGACTCAGATGTTGGTCATCAGCCACTGCTGACTTCTGTATATAGCACACACACCCAGTGTATTTCTTAACCTAGGCTGAGTTGTAACGGAGTGAGAGGCTCTTCCCTTTACATGCAGCTAGCAAAACACTCCAACCAAAAGTTTTGGGGTAAGTCAGCGAAACATTAGTTATCCTTTCTCAATTTAATACAATCCTGTCTCAATTTCTCCAATTGAAAGTTATTCTGTAAGACCTGTAACTTTTTTTGACAGGTTTTACAAACCCAGAGAGAGAAAACAAACCCAGGGATAGAAATGGAAACAAACTACTCAACTGTGATGACAACTGAGGATTATATGGACAGCACAGAGGAAGAAGTTTTTTATTGTAACAGAGAAATGAACCACGACTTTGGGGTCAACCTCTCCACATACTATCTGCTGCTCTTTACCTTAAGCTTGGTGGGAAACAGCTTGGTCCTCTACATCATCTGCAAGTATGAGAAACTCAACACTGTGGGCAACATCTTCCTTCTCAACCTTGTAATTTCAGATCTGATCTTTACATTTGGCCTGCCCTTCTGGGCCGTGTACCACCATATGTCTGAATGGATCTTTGGACGGGTCTGGTGCAAGATCGTGGTCAGCATCTACTTCCTGGGTTTCTACAGCTCCATCTTGTTCCTGACTCTCTTGACCTTTGACCGGTACCTGGCTGTGGTATATGCTGTGCCGTCCACTAGGCTTCGAACAAGGATTTATGCTATGGGGTCCTCAGCAGCTGTGTGGGCTATCAGTTCCCTGGCCTGCATCAATCCATTACTGCTCTATGACCAGAAATATCATTTTATTCAGGGGTTTGTGTGCGACGAAGTTGCTACCGGCTTTGAGATGTTCAAGCTGTCGGGAAGATATCTACAGTTTGGTTTCTTTTTCCTATTTCCTCTCATTATTGTTTTCTACTGCTACATTAGAATTGCCATGACGGTCATCTCCTCCAGGATGACGAACAAGTACAGGACAGTGAGACTCATATTTGTCATAGTGCTGCTGTTCTTCCTATGCTGGACTCCCTATAATGTGGTGTTGATGCTTTACCTGAATGTAAATGATGAATGTGACAAAATCCTTCAACTTGACCAAGCACTTCACATTACTCGTATGATCACATATCTGTACTACTGCATCAATCCGATCTTCTACACTTTTGTGGGGAGAAAATTCCAGAATCATTTCAGGAAACTGCTTGTGAGACATGTGCCGTGTCTGGAAAACCACGTCTCAGTCAATGGTAGCAAGACATTGTCCTATAAAAACCCTCAAGTGGGCACTACTCAAACAGATGTACAGGTTTGATATGTGAGTCCTGTGAAATTGGACTATGAGTCCTGTGTTTGGACTCTAATATTTGTTGATTTACTATCTGCATTCTCAAAAAAAACTTTATTCTAGATCAGATAGAACGAGAAAATATTCTACCTGGAACAAAACAAAGGGTATTCTACAGAAACAGCTGCAACACCATATCCTGCCTGTTATAGAGTGTGCACTTTTGCATTTGCATTTATTGGCCTTGGGGCTTTATAGTTATGCCTACACAACCTAAAGTGCTTTGTAACAACTGCTAATGTAAAAAGGATTTTATTAAAATAAATACGATTGACTGAATGGTTGTTTCAAATATGTTTTATTTATATTTTCTTCATATATTTGGACAGATATGTATATATATATATATATATATATATATATATATATATATATGTGTATATATTTAATCCATATAACCAAAGGAATAAGTAAACTGGGGAAATGGATGTCATAACCAAGAGGAGTCCTGTAATGCCATGTCAATAGGCCTCATAGTGGCATTACAACAAGCCTCTAAACATGTCAACTTTGCTCATGACACTCACCCTGTGTGACCTACTGTAGGCAAAATCCCCAAATGAACTGCTCCTTCCTCCACTCCACCCTTGGCCCTCCATTTGCATGTTAACGCGTGCCTCAGGGATTTCCACAAGTGTCCCAATTGCTGAGGGAGTGAAGATCATCAAGGATGTAAGGGCTAATTAGACCCTCCAGTGGCCCCCTTCCAGTGAGTGTTCAATGATGCAGCCTCCATGAGCAAAGTTCTTTTGAGTTTGCAAAATAATGAATGGGCTTGCCTAATTACATGACACAAGCATTTTTTTTATGTCTGATTTTAAGACCTTATACAAAAAATCTAATATCTATTCAGTTGGAACTTACATGGAACTTACCAGTAAACAAGTGAACATGGCACATATTCACACACAACACAGATAATCATATTATTAAAAAAATTCATAAATAATGCCAGGACTTAACGAGTGCAGGCACATTCAGATCAACCATAGGGTGGCATTATTGAGTGTGTCAAATTTACATGCTCACGCAAAAAAACACATGTAACCAACAGTCTGGTATTGGTACATAGTTCTATGTCACTTGCAATCCACCAATGGCGAGTGCGGTAGGTTGATATAGAGTTAACAGGCTTGTATTTTTACATTTGCTCTTCTTGGACCGCAAATTCCAAGTAGTAAGTTAGTAGATACTAGTAAGCCTATTACTGGCTAATAATCTGTTAAAACAGCCAGTGGCAAAAGCCATACAGTTCATAGATGCTATTTGTGGTGGAAGTAATCTTAATAAGAAACGTTCAGTCAGTGTAACATCATGCTTAATGTTGTCTAGCAAATTATTTAAACATGGCGTGATGTTTATGCATGACAAAATTATCTAATGTCGAGACGCTATACCGACAATCCAACAACATTCATCCCAACTTATTGCGTGCTGGCTGAACTGGGCATGCCTGGTTCCTTTTCTTATTTAAAATGTACATTGATTTAAATGGAAATGTCATTCTGACTAGGTCTTTAAGGCTGCTACTGCCAAAACAAGCAGCAGAGTCTGAGATTTTGGAAAGTTTAATGGTTTAGTTATAAGAGGGTAGAAAAGATAGGCAGTCAGGGGTCAGGGTCAGTCAGTGGCCCTCTCTCTAATCTCACTGGTCCTGATCCTGAAGTTGGGTCAACCAGATGTCAGCAAACGGTGATCCCAGTGGTGACTGGTTGACTGGCCAACCAATTGCGTTAACACACTTGTGTTAGCTCTGCTTCCTTAAAACAACGTGGGTGTGTGTGTGTAGTCCTCACAAATAGTAACCCATGTCTTGGAAAAATAAGGAGTTATTGCCGGTTAGAAAAAAGGGCTATGATAGCCTTGAGCTAAGGTTCAGATTGTATTGCTATTTACTGTTAATGGTTATGTTCACTGTATGTTTAAGAATAAGGGGAGGCGACTCATGTGACTCAGGCTCCAGAGAAGGAAGGGTTGCGTTATACTCACCCTGCCCTGGTGGCTCCTGTGACACGAATTCATGTAAATCAGCTGGTCTTGCTTTCTATTTCCAATTACCCTTTGCTGCTCCACTGCTGTTTTATTTTCAGAGGATTTTGGGAGGAGATGCAGAGTTGGACTGAACAGTGACCATAGAGTGCCCCATAATAATATTGACAAAGTAAAGTCAACATTTGGGGGGGGTGCTATTGCTCTAATTGAGTTCCACTTTTCTTTTAACATCCAAATTACTTGCTTTTCTATTATAGACACCTCCCTAGTCTAAGTGTTGGATTATGCCTACTGACATCAAAAGCAGAGGATACAAAAGCAAAGGATACAACTGAGACTACACATTTGCAGCTCTTTCATGTTTGGACAATCAATGCAACAGGAAACGCATGATCAAATAGAAACACCTGTGAGTCAGATGTCCCAATACTTATGCTTGGATGAAATAGGGGGATTGAACTCTGAAAGTGCTGTTATTTTTTTATGGTAAAACATATATTTGTTGAAAAAGCCTGAAATAAAAAGTGACAGTTTGTACTTGTGCACAATATCTCTGTCAGCGTGTGTGTGTGTATATATGTGTCTGGGTGTATATAGTGTCTGGGTGTATATAGTGTCTGGGTGTATATAGTGTATGTGCATGCTTGAACAAAGTTCAGCACTCTTCCTGGATGGGGCCTGACTGGGAGCTCACAGAGCTGCACATTTCAAAACCCTTGAGACCTGTGATTTTAGCAGGCTATCATAGGGATTATTTACCCTTCTCTCTGTCTCTCTTTATATTTTTATCTATCCAGCTCTTAAATGTCATCCAATTTGATTGGCTGAGGCAGAATAATGGGCAGAGTTGCTTAAATGAAACATGGGCAGAGTCTTGCAACCACTCCACAAACCTAATACGTTTTTGCCCTCCTAAATTAGTGTAGTTTTATTCTTTAGGGAAGAAAAGGCAAGAAAGCTAACTAGAACTTTCTAGTAGACACTTCAGAGAAGACTAAGATCTGTCAATTGTAATACAAATAAAAATAAAGTATATTGTAATTCAACAAAAAAACCCAAGGAGCAAACAACAGTAGAGTTGAATTTCAGTGGCTACGAAAAAGTCCCTAAGAGAGCCGAAATTTAGGTCAGCAGAGTAGCAGCTGAAATTGTCAGGTATCATCTTGATCTGCAACACAACTAGGAGGACTTTGGACAGGGACAGCAACAAGTCTTTCAAAAGCCTGGTACTCCAGAGGTGTGGGCCTAGACCTCATGTCGTCCTAATTTTAAAACAGGGCAGGAGACAGGGAAAATGTAGAAATGCATTCCTTCGATCTACAAGGATTTATAGTAGAGAAGGAGAACTGACCCTACTCCCCTGGGCACAAAAATATAGCAGCGTAAGACCTTGGGGCTGAGATAGGGGAGGCCCTGAACAGGGCCCAACAGGCAGGAAATCAATCCACCCACATTGACAAGCATCAACCAAAGGGACACCCACCAACCGCAACCCCCCTGAATGAGGGCTGAGTATTGCCAGCAGAGTTCAGCACAATTGCACAATGTGCGCAACAGAGAGACAACAACAAGCCAGTGACTTGGCTCCCGAATGACATTGGAGGGAGGGCATCCCAGTGGTGATGAGAGCCCACCTGGCAAACATAGACCATATTAAAGAGATGAGTCTTTAGTAGACACTTGAAAGTCTGCATTTCTTACCTTGATTGGCAAATCATTCCACAGTAGTGGAGCTCTATGAGAGAAGGCCCTGCCTCTGGCTGTTTGTTTAGAAATTCTAGGTACAATTAAAAGGCCTGCATCTTGCGATCTAAGGTTACGTGTAGGTATGTATGGCTGGATCATTTCAGCAAGGTAAGTAGGAGCAAGTCCATGTATTGATTTATAGGTTAACAATAAAACCTTAAAATCAGCCCTAACCTTAACAGGCAGCCAGTGTAAAGAGGCTAGTACTGGAGTAATGTGTTCAATATTTTTTGTTCAAGTTAGGATTCTAGCAGCCGTGTGCAGAACCAACTGAAGTTTATTTATTGATTTATCAGGGTAACTGGAAAGAAGAGCATTTCAGTAATCTAATCTTGGAGTAATCATTTTTGATAGATAGTTTCTGCAAACAAAGCAATTTTTTTCTTGGGTCCTAAAACAAGCATTTCTGTTTTTCTTGAGTATAAAGAAAGAAGTTCTCTGTCATCCACTTCCTAATATCTGAAACGCATTCTTCTAAAGTAACTTCAGAGAAATATATAACCGTGTGTCATCAGCATAAAAGTGAAAATTTAGGTTGTGATTCCGGAATACATCACCCAGAGACAGCATATATAGTGAGGACAATAATGGGCCCAAAACAGAGCCTTGAGGAAGACCAAAACATACCTATGATTTGTCAGAGGTTAAACCAGGCAAGAATATGTTTACGTAGCCCAAAATGGGTTTCCAGTCTCTCTAAGAGAAGGGAGTAATCAACAGTGTCAAAGGCAGCACTAAGATCAAGAAGCAACAGAACGGACGTGGAACCTTTGTCCGAGGCCATTAGGTCATTTGTTACCTTCACGAGTGCAGTCTCAGTACTATGATGGGGTCTGAAACCAGACTGGAGCATTTCAGAAATGTTATTTGTCTTCAGGAAGGCATTCAGTTGTTGGGAAACACATTTTTCTACGATTTTTGAGAGGAATAGGAGGTTCGATATTGGCCTATAATTGTTTAGTATGTCTGGATCCAGATTAGATTTTTTTATTTAGAAGAGGCTTCATTTCTACTATTTTTAGTGAGTTTAGTACACATCTAGAGGAAAGGGAGCAATTTATTATGTTCAACATTGGCTGACCTAGCACCGGAAAAAGCTCCCAATTGACAACAGGTCAGGGAGGTTCAGGACATTCTCAGGAAAACTTAGAATTTTTAACTATTTAAGGAGGGGTCAGTTATTTGTTTTCTAATGGTGATGAAATTTACATCAAAGAAGTTCATGTATTCATTACAGCTGACTTGTTGGTGTTAGATGGATGAAAACAATGGACTTTAATTTCTTTATTTAGATAGAATTAATTCATTCATATTAGATCAGTATCTAACACAAATTATGAGACAGGTATACTTTTAGCCAACCTTGACCAAAAATAACCTTATTTTGATAGATTTTACACCCATTGTCACTCTAAAAATACATGATGCCCAGAACCCGCAAAACGAGGCATAGCCCACATCCATAATTTTCTAGTGATGCCCTTGCTCATTTAATTTGTGTATTAACTGACCTTCTCCTTGTTGCAAGATAGGGGAGTCTGGCATGTGTGTCTATATATATATCTCAGTGAAACAGGAAGTCATGTATGAACACTTGACATGTATGAACAAGTATTTGATACACTGCCAATTTTGCAGGTTTTCCCACTAACAAAGCATGTTTGTAATGTTTATCATAAGTACTCTTCAACTGTGAGTGACGCAATCAAAAAAAAGAAATTCCAGAAAATCACACTGTATGATTCATTGTATGAAGTAATTAAATTGCATTTTGGCTGTTTACCAAAATATATTCAAGTTACCGTTAAATAATGAAAATGGGCTTTAAATGCAGTCTCTCAGCTTTAATTTCAGGGTATTAACATCCAAATTGGGGGAAGTGTTTAGGCACATACAGCCAAGCTCTTTAATATGCATCCCCCTCTTTTTCAAGGGACCAAAAGTAATTGGACAAAAGCTGTTTCGTGGACAGGAGTTGGCTATTCGTTAGTTGTTTCTTCATCAATTAAGCAGGTGGAAGGTCTGGAGTTGATTCCAGTTGTGGCATTCACATTTGGAAGCTGTTGCTGTGAACCCACAACATGCGGTCAAAGGTGCTCTCAATGCAAGTGAAAGAGGCCATCCTTTGGCTGCATAAAAAAAGAAATCCATCAGAGAGATAGCAGAAGCATTAGGAGTGGCCATATCAACAGTTTGGTGTGAGAAAAAGAGAATGCACTGTTGAGTTCTGCAACACAAAAAAACCTCCACGGAAGACAAAAGTGGTGGATGATCGTAGGATCCTTTCCATGGTAAAGAAAAACCCCTTCACAACATCCAGCCAAGTAAAGAACACTCTCCAGGAGGTAGGCATATCATTATCCAAGTCTACCATAAAGAGAAGCCTTCATGAGAGCAAATACAGATGGTTCACCACAAGGTGCAAACAAATTAAATATAACTCAGTGAAACAGGAAGTCATGTATGAACACTTGACATGTATGAACAAGTATTTGATACACTGCCAATTTTGCAGGTTTTCCCACTAACAAAGCATGTTTGTAATGTTTATCATAAGTACTCTTCAACTGTGAGTGACGCAATCAAAAAAAGAAATTCCAGAAAATCACACTGTATGATTCATTGTATGAAGTAATTAAATTGCATTTTGGCTGTTTACCAAAATATATTCAAGTTACCGTTAAATAATGAAAATGGGCTTTAAATGCAGTCTCTCAGCTTTAATGTCAGGGTATTAACATCCAAATTGGGGGAAGTGTTTAGGCACATACAGCCAAGCTCTTTAATATGCATCCCCCTCTTTTTCAAGGGACCAAAAGTAATTGGACAAAAGCTGTTTCGTGGACAGGAGTTGGCTATTCGTTAGTTGTTTCTTCATCAATTAAGCAGGTGAAAGGTCTGGAGTTGATTCCAGATGTGGCATTCACATTTGGAAGCTGTTGCTGTGAACCCACAACATGCGGTCAAAGGTGCTCTCAATGCAAGTGAAAGAGGCCATCCTTTGGCTGCATGAAAAAAGAAATCCATCAGAGAGATAGCAGAAGCATTAGGAGTGGCCAAATCAACAGTTTGGTGTGAGAAAAAGAGAATGCACTGTTGAGTTCTGCAACACAAAAAAAACTCCACGGAAGACAAAAGTGGTGGATGATTGTAGGATCCTTTCCATGGTAAAGAAAAACCCCTTCACAACATCCAGCCAAGTAAAGAACACTCTCCAGGAGGTAGGCATATCATTATCCAAGTCTACCATAAAGAGAAGCCTTCATGAGAGCAAATACAGATGGTTCACCACAAGGTGCAAACCATTCATAAGCCTCAATAATAGAAAGGCCAGATTTTGCCAAAAAACATATAAAAAAGCCAGTCCAGTTCTGGAACAGTATTCTTTGGACAGATGAAACTAAGATCAACCTGTACCAGAATTATGAGAAGAGAAAAGTATGGAGAAGACTTGAAATGGCATACTACATCATCTGTAAAACACAGTGGAGGCAGGGTGATGGCATGGGCATGCATGGCTTCCAATGGCACTGGGTCACTAGTGTTTATTGATGATGTGACAGAAGCAGCCGGATGAATTCTGAAGTGTATAGGGATATATTGTCTGCTCAGATTCAGCGAAGTTGGATGGACGGCGCTTCACTTTACAGATGGACAATGATTCAAAACATACTGCAAAAGCAACCTAGGAAATTTTAAGAGAAAGAAGTGGAATATTCTGCAAAGGCCGAGTCAATCATCTGATCTCAACCCGATCGAGCATGCATTTCACTTGCTGAAGACAAAACTTAAGGCAGAAATACCCACGAACAAATAACAACTGAAGGCAGCTGCAGTAAAGGCCTGGCAAAGCCTCACAAAGGAGGAAACACAGCGTTTGGTGATGTCCATGCGTTCCAGACTTCAAGCAGTCTTTGCCTGCAAAGGATTGTAGACAGTATTAAAAATTAACATTTTATTCATGATTGTGTTAATCTGTCCAATTACACTGAACAAAAATATAAACGCAACACTTTTGTTTTTGCCCCCCTTTATCATGAGCTGAACTTTCTATGTACACAAATAGCCTATTTCTCTCTAATATTGTTCACAAATCTGTCTAAATCTGTGTTAGTGAGCACATCTTCTTTGCCGAGATAATCCATTCACCTCACAGGTGTGGCATATCAAGATGCTGATTAGACAGCATGATTATTGCACAGGTGTGCCTTAGGCTGGCCACAATAAAACGCCACTCTAAAATGTGCAGTTCCATCACACAGCACAATACCACAGATGTCGCAGGTTTTGAGGGAGCGTGCAATTGGCATGCTGACTTCAGGAATGTCCACCAGAGCTGTTGCCCATTAATTGAATGTTCATACCATAATGCTCTACCACAAGCCGTCTCATAATGCTCTACCACAAGAATTTGGCAGTACATTCAACCAGCCTCACAACCACAGACCACGTGTAACCACACCAGCCCAGGACCTCCACATCCAGCATCTTCACCTCCAAGATCATCTGAGACCAGCCACCCGGACAGCTGCTGCAGCGATCGGTTTGCATAACCAAAGAATTTCTGCACAAATTGTCAGAAACTGTCTCAGGGAAGCTCATCTGCATGCTCGTGGTCATCATCGGGGTTTCGACCTGACTGCAGTTCGTCGTTGTAACCGACTTGAGTGGGCAAATTCTCACATTCAATGGCGTCTGGCACTTTGGAGAGGTCTTCTCTTCACGGATGAATACCGGTTTTCACTGTACAGGGCAGATGGCAGACAGCGTGTATGGCGTTGTGTGTGTGAGCGGTTTACTGTTCTAAACGTTGTGGATCAAGTGGCCCATGGTGGCACTGGGGTTATGGTATGGGCAGGTGTGTATTATGGACAAAGAACACAAGTGCATTTTATTGATGACATTTTGAATGCACAGAGATACCGTGACAAGATCAGGATAAATGGTTGCAAAAACAAAAGTGTTGCATTTATAATTTTGTTCAGTGTACATTTGAGCCCCTGAAATAAGGGGACTGTGTAGGAAAATGGTTGCAATACTGCAATGTTGCATACAATATTTTTGTCCTAATTTACAAATGCATGCCAGAAATGTCCAAAACCTTAAATATAGTATAAAGGCTCTATTTCTTCAGCTCAAAAGCTATATTGAGATAGCTGATAAGCATTTTTTAATGAACAGATAATTGAAACATTGAGAAATAGCTAATTCAATGTAAGTTGTGTTTTACTCTTACACATTTGGAACCAAATGTCTTGTATGTTTTTGTTTTTTTATCACTGGCTGCAATTTCTTGTTGCTAACAAAGCTTTTATGGCAGCAATTCTGTCCAAATTTTGTACTGTATATTCTATAAATTAAAGGCTACTCATTCATTTTAATATAGTATTACCAAAATGCACACATTTGACACCCAACCAAAAAATCTAGCATGGTTTACAGTAAAAGGAAAATGATTTATAAAAAACTATGGATTTCATTGTATGCATTGTATGATTTATTTGCAGGTAGAACTAAAACATGAAAATTGTTCCAGTGTTTGTAATGCTATCAACTCTTAGTATTTTGAAAGTCATTGTGCTACTTTATGATTGACCATAACTTCCTCTTGGATAGAAAACGTGTTAGTATTTTGACGGAATGTTCAGATATTGAGTCGTGTTTGCCATGTTTTAATAGAGTTAGTGTATGGAACGTTATTAGCATTTTTAAATGTAGAGTTGGTATTTACAGTTTTTCTGAATTGATAAAACACTAAACCCCATTCTCTGAAACAAATTGTCAGTGGCCTAAACCCATTTGTCGAATCAGTCACTCTTTTGGCAAAACCTTAAACAAATTCAGGTAGGCTTGTTAGGCACCATTTTCATTTTACACACAGTGGCCCTTATTTATGAAACGTGCGTACAATCAAATTTCATTTAAGGTGATTGTACGATCATTTCACCGACAGAGCTGGTATTCATCAATATTATCTTTGTCGTATCCTTACGATCAAACTCAAGTCTGTTCGGAGAGACCGTGTTAACCAACGTCAAAAAAGATCATGCTTGATTCGCAATTAGACCATCATTATCACGCTAAACAACAATCACATTTATAATTATAATAGGTAATATAAAATAAGATGACAAGGAACAAAACACATATGTCCCACAAAATTGAATATTGTATCACTGCCATAGGCTATTATTGTATTATTTATTTATTGCACATTATTCTGCATTTTCTCTCTTATGTTCATGCGTTTGTACGGTTTGAAATGCCTTTGTGTATGTAATGCGCTATACAAATAAACTTGCTTTGCCTTGCTTTTCCTAATTCACTCCGGCAATATCGACATGGAGATCATGGTCGTTATGATTTTGGTGGCTGGCATCTTGATTAGCGAACAGGTCTTAAATTGACAAGTGAGAGGATACATGGTTCTGGGTCAAGCAGTTACCCTAATGACTTTTAAATGACTTTTAAATGACTTCGGCTCTGGGGTGAGATGCGAAAGTGTTCCGTAACTGCACTGATTTTGTCATGGAGAATGACGAATAGTTAAATAGCCGTTTCTGGCTATAATTTATGTTGAAATATGTCATTTCATAGGTTGCTGATCCCCCCACCCTGATACATTACGGATGTGTCACATAATGACAGGTGCCACACGTTCTCGCATCCACGGTTTAATACGATTTATCAGTCTGTGATGACATCTCCGCTAATTTTCGACCAGGTGTGACAGTTTCGTGAATCACACAAAGATGATCGTAAGTCTCCCAACGTTCCAATCTGAGAAGTTTTTCATGAACGAAGGCCAATGACTCACACCAGTGGCGTCGTTAGGCTGCGTCCGGGGATATAGCCCCGCATCTCCAATTGACCAAAAAATTATTATATTAAAGAAATAGTCCCTGATCTATTCATCTGTAATTCCGACTGCGCATTATGACAATACACAAGTGTAGGCTGCTAGCGTGTACATCAAGATTTTCCGTATGTACATTCAAAACCCAATACTTTCTGTCCCAGGCGGGGCAGGAGGGTGGGCTAAGCCCCCAATGTACTGTGATCCTAGCGACGCCTCTGCCTCAGACATTTAGTTTGGTTTGCTAAGGACGCCACTGGTCTGAGGTAATTAAGACAGCCTCCTCCAAAATCCTCTCCAACAATGTTCTAATCATTTGCACCTGATGTGGTGCTCCTGATTTTCAGTAGTAATAAATGTTGGGGTTTCCTAACTTTGTCTTCACAAGAAAATTGCATTTCTATTACTTACATTTTACAAAGACATTACATCAGTTTTATTGTTGTTGTTGCACTACATCCAACTTTCAAAATTGTTAAAATGAAGATCAAATGTCTATATGTTGAAATATGTTGAAAAAGACAGCGGTTGTCATGGGGTGTCCTACTTTTTTCACATGAATGTAACTCAGGGTTCAGGGTACACATGTGGCACAGGTCTGAGGCAGAGGAGAAGAGTATGTGTCAGTGGTGATGGACAAGGAGGAAGAGTATGTGTAAGAAGCAGTGAATAAAAAAATACAAATAAAGCTTGCATGCAGATTTATCCTTTTAAGAAAAAAATGACTTGGTAAAGGGTAAAGATTGACATTTTCTCTGAGCAAGTGTATTAGTTGAAATGAATATAGCTCATTACCTGTATTGTGTGTCTAATGAAGCATTTTCTGCAAAACTTCATCAGGGTGCCAATATTCAGAGCTCATTTTCGACTTGCAGTGTTTTAGAATGTGAACAATGTGAACAACAAGACAAAACTGGCTTGCGAAAACATTCAGGATCCTCTTTTCAAACAACTAGGTGGAAACCTGTCTTCAAATATACGGTAGGCCCAGCAGGCGCCATCCTGTCTGCATTGTGCAAATCGATTGGATAGTGATTGTTGTATCGTTGTCAAGTTTTTTGAGCATGAGACGTTTTTTTTCCTGCTATAGTAAATGTATTCATTGGCAGCACCATCTTGTGGTGCAGAACAGGATTTGAATTCCTTCTCAGTCACTGATCCGTCAGGCCACCAGCTAGAAGATCGAACAAAAATTTTGTAAGGCACCCAATAGAGCCTCATTGGCTTTGTCTATACCTCTATACTTGTAAATGGCTAGTGGGCAAAAACTCTGGACCCTCAGAATTAGCAGCCATCCTTCACACTGAGGGAGGATGATTCAATTTTATAATCGATTACATTTCAGTAGACTATTTGTTTTTTGGAATTTACATACTGACTGGCAGAACATATCTTATTTCTATATCACCTTCCTATTGGCTATTCAGCCCCTCTTTGTGCTTGGCGTATCCAGATTGTTGATATAGCGCAATATACAGCGAGAAAAAGCTATAAAACAACAACTATCATGGCATGGCAGGATTATGGAAGGACTGCAATCGTGAACTAAGCTCTCTACTCAAGAATTGAAGAGTTTCAGTGCAGTCTCTGTTTGCGGTGGAAGGTCTTGAAATAATCAATGGACTTTCAGAGTGGAAGGGAGGTGTTCTGTTGGGGTAACAACTGAATGGAACGAATCCTATGTTGGAGGGTTTGCTGCTACCGAGTGTAGAGAACAGTCCATGTGGATGGTTAGACTATAAGTATGCCTATGAGGTGTTTTCCTCCTTTTTCTAACCTATGTAGAAAGGAGTGGTTTCAGAATTGTGCTTGGCGTTAAAATATATTTTGCTTTGGGGAGGGTAAACCATTATCATATTTTCGGGGGTTTTATCCTGCATTTATCCTGCATGATTCTGCATGTCCTTAAAAACGATCAATCCCTAATGCAATCCTGGAACATGTTGACCCACAATCCTCTGTTCCACACAATTCCCACAAGGGAATTTATAAGCTTTCTACCAGTTTACACAATAATTACCCATGCTGAAAGCCCAGCTTTTGGGAGTATTTACCATTAATTTCTACTAAAGTAACATACGCAGTCCAGAATTCCTTAGCATTTACCGTTTTGAAAGTGGTTTATTTCTTTAAGCTGTAGGTAGATTACTGAAGAGATTATTAGACAATTAGCTGCTTTTAGCCCCAGCCCCCCAAAACCCTGCTCTTCATAATTATATTCAAGGGAACTCTGTGATCATGAACACCATGAAACCTACTAAAGAGTTTGCCACTAGACCATTTATGAACAGTTGTATCACAGAGCATTGGTTGGCCTTGAGTGTGCATGCCCCAATGATTCATTTCTTGCAGAATCCTCCCCTGGCAACCGAGATGTGGTCCTTGGCTGAGATGGCATGTCATTGGTTTACCATACAACACATGAGTTGGGTTTATGAAAGCTGTGTAACTAACTTCCTGCATGCTATTTTACTTAGCAGCACGCCAGCTTATCATGTTTTACTATCTGTTTGTGATACATTAGAGAGGACGTTGTGCAATGATTGACACAAGAAGAGATGAGATCAGAATAGAAAGAAAAAAAAGGTTCAGACGACAAAACACACACATTCATGCACACCTCCCCAGTGTAATTCTTAACCTATTCCAAGTTACCAGTGAATGAGTCACACTTGAAGACGGAGCAACTTCTCTCTTTACATGCAGGAAGCATGGATACATGCCAGCCAGACATTTGTGAGTAAGGCAGCAACATTTTTTCCCCTCGCAATTTCTGCACATAAATAAATAGTTCTATAACAGCTGTGTATTTTTTTAATAGGTTTTGACTGAACACATCCTGTGATGAAAATGGCAACAAAATCCTTCAACAATAGTACATGCGCCAGAGAGACAGACCAAAACTTTGGGGTCAGACTCTCCTTCTACTATCTGCTGCTCTTTACCCTAAGCTTGGTGGGCAATGGCTTGGTCCTCTTCATCATGTACATGTATGAAAAACTAAACACTGTGTGCAACATCTTCCTTCTCAACTTGGTCATTTCGGACCTGGTCGTTATGTCTGGCCTACCCTTCTGGGCCGTGTACCACAATAAATCCAACTGGGTCTTTGGACAGGTCTGGTGCAAGATCTCGGCAAGCTTCTACTTCCTGGGTTTCTACAGCTCCATATTCTTCCTGACTCTCATGACCTTTGACCGGTACCTGGCTGTGGTTTATGCTGTGCCGTCCACTAGGCTTCGGAGGAGGAGTTATGCTATGGGATCCTCAGCAGCTGTGTGGGGCATCAGTTTCCTGGCCTGTATTAATCCATTTCTGCTCTATGACCAGAATAAAATTAGTGATCAGGAGTTTATTTGTGATGAAATTCCAACTGGCTATGAGAACTTAAAGCTGATTTCACCATATCTACAGTTTTTTCTTTTTTTTCTTTTTCCTCTCATTTTGATCTTCTACTGCTACATTAGAATTGCATTGACAGTCATCTCCTCACGAATGACCAAGAAGTACAGGACGGTGAGACTCATATTTGTCATAGTGCTGCTGTTCTTTTTGTGTTGGACTCCCTATAATGTGGTGTTGATGGTTTACATGGGTGACGATAAATGTGGATATGATTATTACCTACATGTTACTCGTATGATAACATATGTGTACTTTTGCATCAATCCGGTCTTCTACACTTTTGTGGGGAGAAAATTCCAGAATAATTTCAGGAAACTGCTTGTGAAACAAATACCGTGTCTGGAAAACCATGTCTCAGTTACTGGTAGCAACACATTGTCACATAGAAATCCTCAAGTCGGCACAGCTATTCAACCAGATGTACAGGTATGATATTTGAGCCCTGTGGCTCAGAGATGTAATGAATGAATGTATTGGAGTTTTTTATTCATTAATTAAATAAACAAAGTAAAGGATGTCTTCTCCATGTGGAATGTATGTGTATTTCAGCCACAAAAGCTAGCATCTAAGCCAACACTTCCCGCTCCCCAATTCTCCCTCTTGCTAGTGTTTTATTTACACTTTTGCTTCACCAGCTTCAAAAAGCTAAACAAATTTCATTATTTTAGATTGTTAAGATATTTTACATATGGAACTGTGTCTAGATTGTTATAAAATGGATCATTTAGCAATAGTTTGTCAGTTTTTCCTACAAAAGTATGTCTTAACACAAAAGTATGTTGTAACATACAAAAGTATGTTTTAACACAAAGACATACAAAACAATGTCTTTGTGTTATTTTTTGTTGTTGAAATTACAGTGATATAGTGACACTTGTTTTTACTACTATGCATGGAAGACATTATAAAACACAAACGTAGCATGTCTTAACACTTAGAACAATTACAGCTGAGTGTTCCAGTATAGTTATACAATTGATCAAACAAAATGTTTATTTTCAACATACAATAAATGTTTCCTAAAAAAGAAAGCTGTCAAAATGATAGGTATGCCTTAAGGATTTTCAAAATAAAATAAATCAAATATTATTGTTATCCGACTTTCTAAGTAAATGTCAGTCATAAGGAACTGTGTTCTCTTGTCCATGGGAGACCAAAATCTGCCTGCAGGTTTAGGCCTCTCCAAATATACCTTTCTCATTAGAAAATTGTATTTAATGAAAAGTAAGATACATTTTGGCAGGAAAACGTGAATCAGAGGGGTAAATACAAAACCTTAAGGAGCAATATAATTTTAACTGAATTAATGTGACCTGCCAAAGAGAAAGGAAGCAACCACCACCTTGTCAGTCAACCACCTTGTTTAGTACACTCTAGAGGCCAGTTTTGAGGAAACAGATTAAGTTTAGTCCTACACACTGAAATCAAAACTCAATGGAGAATATCTTTTCTGCTTGATTTTCTGTCCGATACGAGGCACAATTAGTATTTTATAGATTCCCCATTGCGTTTGTTTCCCCATTTATTTGTCTAGGACTAGGCAGTATTCGTTTCTGCTGTCTCTTGAATAGTTTTGAAGCTTCAACAGACCCTTTAAATATGTAACAGTAATCCTTCAATAAGTAAAGACCTGACACTCCACTCTGAAAGCTAAACGGTCAAAAACAATAGCTGATTAATGGGAACAAGGTTACATTTGTATCCAAAGAACCTCCAAAAAGCTTGTAATGTATCTTAACGATTGGGTATACATTCTACAGCATTGGTGAAGTAGCAGTTAATATCATGTACATACAAGGAATACTTGAGTCATTATCTAGCCTGAACAACCCCAAATAAATGAATTTGCTGGAAATGTGATAGCAAGAGCCTCAATTGTAATTAAAAATAGGAAAGTAGATAATCAACAGGCTTTCTGACGCCACTGTGAAGATGATGCTAGATGGAGGTAACATTAGTGCCAAAATAAGTTATTTAGGCCTACAAAAGGATCTTAATCCAGGAAATAAATACCAAACCAACACAAATATTTCTAGGACTGTAAACACATACTCAACATAGTCCAAAGCCTTTTCCTCATTCGGAACAATAATGACCACAGGATTATAAATTGAATGGGACAAATAAAGAGCTTTAAATATCCAGCTTGTATTATCAAAAGACTACCATCCTGAGATTTGATTAGAATTATCTGATATTAATGACATTAGGATTCACATTCTCCAAACAAAACTAAATGAGCTTGCTGAGTATGTTACAGTCAAAACACAAAAGGCTTACAGGGCTGTACAGGCCAGAGTCTACTGGATTCTTGTATTTCTTTTTCAGAAAGTCGTCTGGGTTAGTGTCTGGGGCAGCTTCAAAAATGATTTCATTTTACAGTGAATGGAAGATATGAGATAATTTGGAGGTATATGATCAGTTTGATATAAAGTTTGATCAGAAAGCCATCAGGAGCTTTTTGGACCAGAGCTTTTTGGACCAGATTGCCAGAGTGATCTCCTCCTTGTTTAATCACCAGAAAAGAGTACTACTTTTACCTTCTAAAGTTTCTTGAACACATCAGTAGTCTAATGAAGAGGGAGCAATCAAATTGATGTTTGATGAAAAGCAGTCATTATCCCTATAGATCCATTAATGCCTTCAGTCAGTTGCAATTATGTGAATAACATCAACAATCTGATTCTAGAAACATCCCCATTGTTACTTATGGCTATTTGGGTTGAATGTATATATCCAGGGTCTAACCCACTTCTCGTTTGGTCTTGAGAAACTTATTTTGGCCGTCTGTCCGCAGGTTGGTTAGTAAGACTTCGACAGGTGATGATGATCACTATGAAAATTGTTATGCTTTTGGAATGATTCTATTTAAGCTCTGATATTAGATTTAAAGAATACACAGGATTTGTGTAGTTTGTTGGGCTGGGGGTACCAGAGGATATGTAAGGCAAAGGGCTAGTCCAGTCAATGATATATGATAAAACATTGGCTTGAATATGAAGTTTAGTAATTCATTGAATATCTTAAAAATGTTCAACAGGGTGAATCAAAGGGAACTCATTCCCCTGTGTCCACTGGGAGTAACACCTGTCCTGGTCCGAGATAAAGACATCATATTTTATATTGATATATTTATATCCTCCACAGGTTGGAAAGATCACAGCATTCAAGAAATAACTTAATTATTTACTTTAATATTATACTTGTAGGTGTCAGCATTTAATGGTCTAGAAATGGATGCAACACACAGTTAAAATCATGAGCCAATATTAATTAATGAGCATTAAGGTAAGGTACTGATTCAATATAGTCCCCAAAATCATTGTAATTGGAACAATAAAGACTGACTAGGATAATCTGTGAGCATTTTCCCATTGGGTTACTGACCCTCTGTTTATTGAGCTGAAGTTATAGTAAATTATTTGGTTGATCCAATCGCTTCTTGTTATGAGTTACAGAAAGTCTGACTCAAAACATAATCTGTAGAAGGTGCATTTATGGTATTTAATGCAAAGGGGGAGCAGGGAATGGTGGAGGTGATATGGTGATGATACATGTGATATGAGTCTTCTGGAGTACCCCCCTGTTGATAGGCCAAGTACCCTGAGGGGTCCTAGTACCCCTGGTTGGGAACCATTAAAATGTAGGACTATAACACAAAAAATGAAGAGAAAGTGACAGGTCTGAATACTTTCAGAAGGCATTGTAAATACCTTTATGATAGTGGGGTTCTAATGACTTCTATCAAACCATGAAAATCTGATAATCATAATGAGTGTGTTGTTAATGAAGAGAAAATCAATTTATCCTATCAAGACATGACTGAGGAGCATGTACAGCTGGAGAAAGCCTAACTGGCAGGGATAAGCAGAAATGGTAGTTTAAAAAAGAAATCCACTGCATTGCTATAAAAGAACAGCCTGGTTAAAATAGCTATTATGTAATACATTTTTGTCAGATTAATATTGTATGTAAAAAGATGACGGTTGTGCAAACACATGGTTCATTTTTATAAACAATTAACCTTCCGTCTTGTTTAATTCATCCACATAAACATAGAATTATTGATGATAGCAATTTTTTTCCAAGTACCTAGTATTGCAGACCAGAAAAATACAAATGAGACCCATACAACAGAGAAGCCATGTTTCACACGTGGGCTTAAGAAACTCCATAAGGAGAGAGAAGAAGCCCACAGGGCTCTCCACTCTGCCCAACTCTGACATATCTTTCAAGCCAGGCTGAAAAGAACCATTCACAAGTCATGATCAGTCTTCAGTGGGGGAAGATATTAGATAGGTTAGCTATGAGCTAACCTATGTCCCCCCCCTCTGTGAGCTATGTCCCCCCCCTCTGTTGCTTTGGACCCAGCTCTACCAAACAAGCTCAAATAGTTTTATAGATTTGACCCTTAAATGCATTCAGTCACCAGGCCACCTTATAACCCCCGCGACTCCCTTGCCACCTCCCTCTCTCACTCATATGCCTGCCCGCCCTGTTCCACTATGACCTTCTAGGCGCCATCCACCCTACCCACTCTCATTGTGGACCACCCCCACGCTAGTCAAACAAAAACTCTCCCCCTGTATGTGAAGGCCAGGCTGTACAGGTCATGACAGAAACATCCTGCCACCTGAACCTTTTTCTTTGCCCTGCAAATGACTGCAAATTAAACAGCTGCACTATACTACCCCCTTAACTCTGGCCATCTCCCTATGTTTAGGTAGATATACATATACTATCCAAATGGAACTGCACATCTGTAAATTGAAACTGTAGGACATCTTACTGCTTATATAGTTATATAGTTTTTGTATTCTGTCCTTATATGTTGTCTATAACACCAAGTTAAAATTGTGGCAATGCGCAAATGTGCTCAGTGAATACATTTGATTCGGATATTGACTACTTTTTTCCAGCTGTGACAAAATGTACAAAAGTTGTACAAAAGTAACCCTGTGCTGGCATTCTTCTCCACTGATTATTTGTTTTCAACTAATTCACCATACGAATCAATTCACAGGTGCTTACGGTAAAAAACATCCATTTGTTATACGTCAGAATATTGTTTCTCGGAGGTAGAAAGTAACCCTTTGTGTTACACTGTGCCCTAATCAATCTTCATCCACTCTTGTTTCACTTAGAGGGACATCAATTCACATTCTTCTGAATCCCCTTTAATTTATTACACCTTCACCAACCGGCAGCATATGTGCATTTGTGTGGACAAAGTTGATTTTGACAATCACCCAAACCAAATGGGAACAAACGACTGTACAGTCATTTGGGGAAGGAGGGAACAGGCCTCAAATATCCATGTTCAAGTTTATTAGGCCAGGAGATAAACACTGGGTTGTTTTCTTTTTACCCAATTGTTGCTGAATAATCTGTCCTCTCCTATATTTCCACATTTTAAACAGGAGAAAGCTAAATCCCCATGAATGTTTGATACACATTTCAACATGTAAATGAAATACTATGTGTGGCATGATCGTGTCTCGTGAACACTGACAAATTCAACTGGCGCACCATGTCACACACGGAAGAGTGCATGTGTTTGTGTGTTAGGAAACCAGAGGAAGTCTGCAGTAGTTATGAGGAATGAGTGATGCAACATACATTATTTACAAAATATTTCTTATGAGAATGAAATACACATTCTGTTCTTTTTACTGCAAAGTCATATGGTTCCCTTTTCTTTTTTAACTGCGGCTACATGAATGCACTTGAAGCCGATCTGGCTATTGTCCTGTGTTTTGTTCTGGTGACAACCAAAATGAGCATTGTGCTGGGCACAGGCGGTTGGTGTCTGCTCTTTTATTTCTAGTTAAGATTAAATTAACTGAATGAAATAAAATGATGACCTTCACAATGCTGCATAAAATGCATCTCTCCTCAGTGGAATAAAAAACTGACTGAGCCAGCAAGAGAATTAATCAATGAATGCAAATATGTCTAATATGTCATTACTGCACAATAATATTAATCTCACAATAAATAAAAGGAATTAAAACCAATTCATAAAAGCTCTGAAGTATATATAAAAATAATCTCAATATAACAATTATATTAAAAAGACCACTGGCTATACCAAACTGTGACAACCTAGTAATACTATATTGAATGTAATACTATATTGTGCTTCATAATGCTACATACAATGCAGCAAACATGAGGAAAAGTAGTGAGCAAATGCCTGCACGTGTAAAGCTATTATCACCCTCCTATATTGCTGACCATTGCTAGCTAGCCTAACATGGTACCATTCAGTAGAAAACTCTTAACAGCAAAATGTTTAATCATTAACAGTTACCAACCCAAAGATACCTTTTACTTATGGTTTTTTGGCAGACGACATCCAAAAATGTGTACTGCCACCACCAACAGGATGGGTTGTAAACAAACAACCCTAGTCAGTGTTCTTACATCTCCGGAAAAAAATAAGGGACCACTGCACCTTTCTCTTTCCTTTCCAAAAAAGTCAAAAAGGAAGGTCTTGAGTGAGGAACAGAAGGGTTAAAATTAAAAGACAAATCAAATATGTATTTGCATCAGACTTACTGCAAACAGTGAATATTCTATAAAAACTGCAGCAAGAAAATAGAATTAAGAATCACTTGGGCATCAGAAGCTCTATGGTTAGTTCGCCTGGCTTGTAATCTGAACGTTAACAGTTTGAATAGCGACTGGGCAGGTTGTTGTTGTGTCCCTGGGCTTGGCACTTTAACCTACATAGCTCTTGGGAAAAATTTCCCTGTACTTACTGTAAGTCACTTTGGATAAAAATGTCTGCTAAATAATTAAAATGTAGTTGTTTTCCACCAAGTTAGCCAGAGGTCCACCACAAGTTTGCTGCAAATCCACCAGAGGTTTGCCACAAACCTAATTTGCATATGAAAATATGACTTTACTGGAATTTTGCGACAACATTGCGAAAGGTTATCCACAACTGTCTGCCGGAAACCTAATATTTTTGTAAGGGTCCACTTTAATCTGGCCTTCAAAATTATGTTCTGGGTCTTAAGAAGGTGGTACAGTGCTTGTGGAAACACTATGGAACTTATTTGTAGTGAAATATTCTAAACCCAGAAAACATGTGGCCCCCGCTAGGATGATGTCCATCTTACTTGACTTCTTTTCACGTTGGCAGTGATTTTTGTCACCATTGATATAATGGCCTCAATTTCATCACACACAAAACATCTGCCTCACACACTTTCCACCGTGTCACATACAACCACTCACCTCCACCCATTTATTTGCTGCTGCATTGAAAAGGCTCTGTTCAATCCTCACTGGCCACTTCCGTTTCTTTACCCCAAGATGGACATTCCAAATAAATGGCTTGATTGTTCCCGCCACAATTTCAACAAGGTGAAGACCTTTTCAGAACTTTTGTAGCACGTGATCTTCTCTACAGCAAGGACACCACGGTTTCTCCCTTCTGCATGTGCTTGAAGCGTATCAAAAAACTCTAGTGATTGAACTACATTGTTCTTATACATATTTTTGGTACAAATGCTTTTTCCTGAATGTTTATGTACCCCAACTCCACCTGAGTAAGCCGAACTGGCATGAAACACAAAACACAATCTCTCTCTGCACCTGTGATACACAATAATATCAAACCCACTTTGTGTGCTCCTTAAATCTCACACAGTTGTGTTCATACATTTGCATACCCTGGCAGAAATTGTGACATTTTGGCATTTATTTTTAAAATATGACTGTTCATGCAAAAATACTATTTTATTTAAGGATAGTGATCATATGAGGACATTTATTATCACAGTTGTTTGGCTTCTTTTTAATTTATAATGATAACAGATATCACCCAGATGGCCCTGATCAAAAGTTTACATACCCTTGAATGTTTGGCCTTGTTACAGGTGACACACTCAGGTGAAAATGGCAATTAAAGGTGAATTTCCCACACCTGTGGCTTTTTAAATTGCAATTAGTGTCTGTGTATAAATAGTCAATGTTAGCTCCCACGTGGATGCACTGACCAGACTAGATACTGAGCCATGGGGAGCAGAAAAGAACTGTCAAAAGACCTGCGTAACAAGGTGATGGAACCTTATAAATATGGAAAAGGATATACAAATATATCCAATGCCTTGCAAATGCAAAATGAAAATTCAAGGATCTCTTGATACCAAGCCAAGTTCAGATAGACAAAGAAAGATTTCAGCCAAAACTGCCAGAAGAATTGTTTGGGTTACAAAGGAAAACCCCACAGGTAACCTCAAGAGAAATACAGGCTGCTCTGGAAAAAGACGATGTAGTTGTTTCAAGGAGCACAATACAACGATACTTGAACGAATATGAGCTGCATGGTCGAGTTCCCAGAAAGAAGCCTTTACTGTGCCCATGCCACAAAAAAGCCCAGTTAGAATCTGCCTGACAACACCTTGACACGCCTCACAGCTTCTGGCACACTGTAATTTGGAGTGACGAGGCCAGGTTGACCCTCCAGTGGTTCCAGTGGTTCCAGTGGTTAGAGTGCCGATCACTGTCTCCTGAATTAATATCATCGAGCCACTCTGGGGAGATCTCAAACGTGCGGTTCATGCAAGACGACCAAAGACTTCGCATGACCTGGAGGCATTTTGCCAAGATTAATGGGCAGTTATACCACCTGCAAGAATTTGGGGCCTCATAGACAACTATTACAAAAGACTGCATGCTATCATTGATGCTAAAGGTGGCAATATTAAGAAATAAGGGTATGCAGACTTTTGAACAGGGGTCAGTTCATTTTTTTCTTTGTTGCCATGTTTTGTTTTATGATTGCGTCATTCTGTTATGACCTACAGTTGAATGTGAAGCCCATTAGGAATAAAAGAAGTGTTTTGCACTGTGTTTTTTTTGTGTGCAAATAGTACATATATTACCAATTCTCCAAGGTTATACAAACTTTTGAGCACAACTGTATTTTCCCCATCACTTTCTCCAACATCTTCTTCACAACTCCAACAAGTTCTTCAAAATCGGAAACCATGATCAACTGCCAGTAATCCAACCTAACTCCTACCAGGTAAAATAAAATGCTTATTTTGATTGTTATGTACCCACCTCCATTCCTCTTCCTCCATTCTCCACTCAAAGTTCATAGGAGCTGCACAGAATGGCCAAATGCATACCCTTATGCATGACGAGTAAATGGGAAATAAAGGGTGTCCATAACTAACCAGGTCCCTGCTTTTCAAAGCACTAAGATGATTGTCTGATGTACGTAAGAGCCTTGTTATCTGATCGCTGCATTTCCCGAAAGCATTGTTACTTAAGTGGCACGTAATTTCGCTCGTCAATTAACGAGTGTTGCGGACCACTTGTTAGTCCTTCGTAACAGGCACTCTACTGTTTTTGTGAAATAGCGCGGCCTCAACATGCGAGGAGGGATCGCAAACAGTTAATATTAAGGCAATAGAACAAATAAGAGTGATCAGAACAATTTTGATTTAGACCAATTTATTTAGACAAATTATATAATAACTGTGAGTGGATGTAAATGCAGTTTAATGCAATTGAGGAACTGATGATGAAGAAAAACGTACATAATCAAGAAATAATTAAGGAAAAGTCTGAAACCTTGCATCTAATGGTACAGTCACAAGTGAATCTCAAATCTTAGCACTCAAGTCCCAAGTCAAGTCCCAAGTTTAGACAGGCAAGTCTGTGTAAAATCTCAAGTCAAGAACGACAAGTCCCAAGTCAAGTCTTAAGTCCTGAACTTTGAGTTTTGAGTCCTATACTCCCAATCCCACCTCCTATGTCTGTATCCGTACCTGATCGACAGGGCTTTGACCAA
Organism: Esox lucius; assembly: GCF_011004845.1. NCBI lineage: Eukaryota > Metazoa > Chordata > Actinopteri > Esociformes > Esocidae > Esox > Esox lucius. The sequence continues at coordinate 20,052,308 of NC_047589.1, forward strand.
TAGTAAATTAAACTATTGTTCATAATGGAGTGGGTATGCTCGATCTATTTTATTAAAATTAGGTCTCCTGTCCTCTAACACAAACTATGTAATGAACCTTTTAAGCACGTTTAAACAATATATATTAATATAACCTATATTGATTTTCATTTCCATAATACATTTTAAATGGACTATTATCTTTCTATATTTATATTAACTAATATACTGTTGTTATTTTATAAAAAAAATGTCATGCTTTGTTTGACAAGTAGTAGATAGTACACCAGGCTACATCAGTAAAGTCTGTTATTGTATTTCAAAATAATCACTATATATTATGTCTAAAAATCACTGTGTTTATTTAATGAAACATCTATTTCCATAGTGCTGGTAATGCATTTATATTTTTCACCTAAAGCATGTGTAGAACAAATATATTTGCATGATGTCAGCATATAATCGTGAATCGCTTTAATATTTCAAGGAGAAATCCAAATGCATTTGATTTATTCTTGGATGTATTGTCTCACTTGCAAAATGCCTAACAGCACAAACAACTGGTTAATGTAATTCAGCATTCTGGCTCACAGTCATTCTGGCTCACAGTCATTCTGGCTCACAGTCTTTCTCCTGACAATGAATCCAATGTTGGGCATTTCCGTTGTTATAGACTGAATTATTATACTTTTTTAACTATTTACAGATGTTGCCCAATGATGAAGCAAAAACATAGAAAGTGTGCCAATTTATAAAAAAAAAATAATAATGAACCGAAATACCTCATGTAGCTAAGTTTGGCAGCAATCACAAACTCAATTATTGGATATGTCTTTACTAGCGTTGCACGCATAGACAATTTCTTCCATTCTTCCTTGCAGGCAAAGCCTGGCCATTCAAAGACATTCACTTGGCTGTGTGCTTCAGGTCGTTGTGCAGAAAGATTAATCTACGGCCCAGTCTGAGGTGCTGTGGACTCTGCATCCTGTGTTTTTCAACTACTGTGCTATTTTGCTTTTTTCATCCTTCCCTCAATCATGACCAGTCTCCAAAGTCTCTGCAGCTAAGAAGCATCCCACAGAAGGATGTTCCCACCACCATGTTTCACTGTAGGGATGGTATTAGTCAGATTACGTGCAGTAGTTTGTTTTTGCCCCAAGTAATGCTTGGCATTCTGGCCAAAATATTTGATTTTCTGGTATCACCCGACCAGAGAGTCTTTTTAGCCATGCTCTCTGTCTTTGCTCTATGTCTTTTGGTGTTTGACAAACTCCAGACGGCTTGTAATGTACCTTCTACTCAGGTGTAGCTTACGTTTGAGCCACTCTACCATAAATTCCTAATTGATTTCATGCTGCAGAGATGGTTGTCCTTCTGGCAGCTTCTCCATGTCTGTAGAGAAACTCTGAAGCTCCATCAAACTGGCCATAGTGTTCTTGATACTTAGTTATGGCCAGATGGCTAGTTCTAGGAAGAGTCTTAGAAGTTCCAAACGTCTTCCATTTTGCAATAATGTAGCCTACCGTGCTCCTGGAAACTTTCAAAACTTGAGCAAATTTCTTATAACCATTCCAGCATCTAAGCTTTTAAGTCTATGGGGAGTTCTCCATATGTTTTTGATGATGATGTTTTATTTCCTGGGCACCGCTTACTATGCAAGTGACAATTATCTAAATCAGGCAGGAACCACTGATGTGCCCTATGAAAAGTACACAGGTATGGTCAGAATAAATCTTTCAAGTTCCCTAAATCTATAGGAAATTAGCTATTAGGCCCCCTCCATCAGGTTCATTGAAGAGTTTGCCAACGCCATTCCTAAATTGCATTCCTTTTGAGCAGGAATAAGACAGACAAACATTTTCTTACAAGATCATAAAACTTTTTACCACAGACGAAAGCGCAGAAAAGAGACCTCGGCTCACCGTTATGTGGCATTTCATCCTTACTTTTTAATGGAACTGTCAAGCAGCTCTCTCGTTTGCTACATTTGCGGTGAATGTGACTTAATTAAGGGATTATTGCCGCATGTACCATAGTCTGACTTACAGTCTGTGATCCCCTTGGGGATAATTTTGTAGACAGTGTGTATAGGTTGGCTGCAGATTTTGATGTGCTTCTCACATAAGCTCCTTGGGGGGTTTGAGGGGTTGAGAGGGGTTGTTTCAGCAAAAGCAAGGCAACTGGTGAAGAAACTTAATATACGTTTGAAATATTGCTGCCATTTCTTCAGTTCAATAACACTCAGTCCTTCACTCTTCCTAAATAAGTCTGTTGATGATCAAATTTTGATTTAATCAAATTGTGATTTAATAATTTATCATTTTGAATGTACAGTACATAAAATATCTAAAAGAAGTTAAAACAGCATACACATAAAGAAAATGCTGTGTTGTTATTATAAATAATGCCTTTGTTGTAATAATCTCATTGACCTTTATAAACCAAATCAAGGATTATTTTTCAAATACCATTAATGAAAGGTACAGTATGCATAACAATTTTCAATATGTTTGGCAGAAAATGTGGTTCGACTAGGCCTTTCTAGTGCCTTTCACTGATGGAGCAGTATTGTATGGTGTCATTTATAAGGCTTACCTGGCCACTGTTTTGCCACCTGTCCCAGTCCCCAAACCTTCACTGAATGATGTGTCAGAATGTGACAAAGTTATGCTTAATGCACCACCAATGCATTGAATGATGTGAGTGGAAAGTTAACATATGCAATGGTTTAAAGATTTCTGTAACACATTTCTGTTGAAATATTAAACTCAGAACACACACAGCATATTATTAATTAAAGAAAAGGTTTATTATACTAAACACAAATATGATAAGAGGACATGTGCAATTGAATGCAAATTGAAGGATAGATCAGAAGATACACTATCTGGCCAAAACTATGTGGACACGCAACCATCACACATCGTAGGAGACACTCCAAAAGCTTGTTGGACATCCCATTCCAAAACGATGGGAATTAATACAGAGTTGGCCCCCCCTTTGCAGCTATAACAGCCGCCACTCTCCTGGGAAGGCTTTCCACAAGGAATGTCTCTGTGGGAATTTGTGCCCATTCAGACAAAAGAGCATTTGTGAGGTCAGGCACTGATGCTGGACGAGAAGGCCAGGCTCGCGGTTGCCAATTCTTCCCAAAGGTGTTCAGTGGGGTTGAGGTCAGGGCTCTGTACAGGCCACTTGAGTTCCTCCAAACCAACCTTGTCCAATCATGTCTTTATGTACCCCGTTTTGCACAGAGACTCATTTGTGCACAGTTATGCTGGAACAGGAAAGGGCCTTCCCCAGACTGTTGCCACAAAGTTGGAAACACCCAATTGTAATGTTGTTGTATCCTATAGCATGGAAGATGACCCTTCACTGGAACTAAGGGCTCTAGCTATCAAACTGCCAGATCCAGTGGCGGCGTACTTTACACGACTCCAGCTGATGCTTGGCATAGCGCATGTTGATGTGAGGCTTGTGTACAGCTGCTCGGCCATGGAAAATAATTTTGTGAAGCTCAGTTCTTAGCTTCCAGTAGCTTTCAGAGGCAGTTTGGTACTCTGGGGTGAGTAATGCAACAGATGATACACACTTCAGCACTTGGCGGCCCCGCTCTGTGAGTTTGCATGGTCTATCACTTTGTGGCTGGGGTGTTGTTGCTTCTAGACGATTCCACTTCACAATTACAGCACTTATTGTACAGTTGAGATATTTCAGTACAGTTGAGATATTTCAGGACAGTTGAGATATTTCAGTACAGTTGAGATATTTCAGTACAGTTGAGATATTTCACAAACTGACTTGAGGCAGAGGTGGCATCCTATGACAGTGCCACGTTTAAAGTCACTGAGCTACGACCCAATGTACTTTCAGTGTTTGTCTATGGAGATTCATAGCTAAGCGCTGGATTCTATGCACTTGTGAGGAATGGGTGTAGTTGAAAACTTTAACACAATAATTAGTAGGCATGTCCACATACTTTTGGCCATATAGTGTTTAACACTGGCCTGTTTAACACTGTGTTTCATCACCTCTTCTTTTAACAACACTCTGTAAGAATTTGGGAACTGAGGAGACCAATTGCTGTAGTTAAAAAAGTGAAATGTTTTCCCATTCAACTTGATATTTGGAGTATCTTTTGTCCAGTGCTTAATTTGTAAATCGAGAAGTCCCGTAACATATTGGGGCATGCAAGAGGCATGGACCCGGCTGGCAATTTGACACGAATAGGCTACAGCTATAAGAAGCTGCAGGAATAGTCAACTTTATGAACTCTGATTGCTTTTCGTAGAATGTTCACAGTGCAAAGCGAACACAGTGATGGAAAAAGAGAAGTCATGCGCAACAGACCGGATCTGTGAAAAGTAGGCGCTGAAACAAACTGAGGAAAATCTGAGAGGTGCTGGATCTTGTTCCGGCAGGATCAAGGTCCAAATTTACCACTGGCTCTGTCAAATGTTTAGTTTCATAATGCGCCAAATGGTTTCAATGGGTGACAGGTCTGGACCGCAGGCAGGCCAGTTTAGCATCCGCATTCTTACTACAGAGCCATGCTGTTGTAATACATGGTGCAGACTGTGGTTTGGCTTTGTCATGCTGAAATAAGCAAGGCCTTCCCTAAAAAGACGTTGTCTGGATGGACTTCCCAGTATTTTGTTACCCCGGTTCCAGCTTTTTTTAAGAAACAATAAAATTTCTCAGTTTCAACATTTGATATGTTGTCTTTGTACTATTTTCTATTGAATATTGGCTGCAGTCAATATCAAGTTGTTCATGAGACCAGTTGTTCATTGTTTCTAATGTCTTAGATGTATCTGTTGTAACAGGAAACAGCTGTGTGAAGCTCTTTGCGGAGTGTTATCAGAATGCATTCTGTGTATCTTAAAGAATGCATATCTTTAAGAGCATATCCTACTAGTCCTTCAAAAAACAAGTTGCACTGAACTCATCATTTGTGAAAGCATTGAGAAAGCAGGCTTTCTCTCACAGTTCCTGGAGCCCTCAAACCTGTGCATGAGGTGAGTGATGTTAAACAACTGTAATGTTGTTATTAGGTTAGTGGAGTTTAACCAGAGTAAAACAAAGGTTTCTCTTGTCTGTAGGAGAACACAGAGCAAAAGCCATTCTCCTTTTGGGTGCTGATAAGAGGGTGAGCCATTCACATTATGATGCTGCCTTTTCAATGGTTTTCAGAGAGACTGTTGTAAACATCTCCCCCCATAACCACCTCTTGGGGCTAAGGCTCTTGTCCAGCATCGGTGTGAAGGCTCTGATCGCAAACGTTTCCACTGGATTTTACAGATCACAAAAACTCCCCAATGAGCAGGCTTGGTAAGTGTTATTCACAACAGTTTTTTGATCTGATAGAGCATAACATTTTGCAGGGAATACATTCCTTATTCTAGTTTGCAACATTGCAGAAGGTGGACATTTTGTTGTGTTTTGGATGTGCTCTATCTACACTAATATCTTGGGGACCACTAACATTTCTACGGGGGAAGCCTGCTCCAAGTTACTCATAGATAACACCAGCCTATCATCGGGACCTGAAGAACAGTGACCTGAAAAATAGTTATTAATGCTTAATAGAGTCATGGATAAACCGGGACATTAAAGCAATGTACATCGTTATTATTTTTCTTTAAAGCATCATCCCCAGATGGCTGACGTAGTTGACAAATGAGGGAAGGGTGCGTCCCTTGGTTAAAAACAGCAGGTACTCAACTTTTGATGTTATGTCTCCCTCTATCTCAAATAAATCCAACTGTACTGTACTGTGTATATATACAGGTGCTTGCTGGTCATAAAATTAGAATATCATCAAAAAGTTGATTTATTTCAGTAATTCCATTCAAAAAGTGAAACTTGTATAATGTATACATTCATTCCACACAGACTGATATATTTCAAGTGTTTATTTCTTTTAATATTGATGATTATAACTGACAACTAATGAAAAACCCAAATTCAGTAACTCAGAAAATTTGAATATTGTGAAAAGGTTCAATATTGAGGACACCTGGTGCCACACTCTAATCAGCTAATTAACCCAAAACACCTGCAAAGGCCTTTAAATGGTCTCTCAGTCTAGGTCTGTAGGCAACACAATCATGGGGAAGACTGCTGACTTGACAGCTGTCCAAAAGATGACCATTGACACCTTGCACAAGGAGGGCAAGACACAAAAGGTCATAGCTAAAGAGGCTGGCTGTTCACAGAGCTCTGTGTCCAAGCACATTAATAGAGTAGGGAAGGGAAGGGAAAGATGTGGTAGAAAAAAGTGTACAAGCAATAGGGATAACCGCACCCTGGAGAGGATTGTGAAACAAAACACATAAACTGCAGCTGGAGTCAGTGCTTTAAGAACCACCACGCACAGACGTATGCAAGACATGGGTTTTAGCTGTCGCATTCCTTGTGTCAAGCCACTCTTGAACAAGACACAGCGTCAGAAGCGTCTCGCCTGGGCTAAAGACAAAAAGGACTGGACTGCTGCTGACTTATGTTCCCTTGATGAAAGTACATTTTGCATTTCCTTTGGAAATCAAGGTCCCAGAGTCTGTAGGAAGAGAGGAGAGGCACAGAATCCACGTTGCTTGAAGTCCAGTGTAAAATTTCCAAAGTCAGTGATGGTTTGGGGTGCCATGTCATCTGCTGGTGTTGGTCCACTGTGTTTTCTGAGGTCCAAGATCAACGCAGCCGTCTACCAGGAAGTTTTAGTGCACTTCATGCTTCCTGCTGCTGACCAACTTTATGGAGATGCAGATTTCATTTTCCAACAGGACTTGGCACCTGCACACAGTGCCAAAGCTACCAGTACCTGATTTAAGGACCATGGTATCCCTGTTCTTAATTGGCCAGCAAACTCGCCTGACCTTAACCCTATAGAAAATCTATGGGGTATTGTGAAGAGGAAGATGCAATACGCCAGACCCAACAATGCAGAAGAGCTGAAGGCCACTATCAGAATAACCTGGGCTCAACCTGTAATGAATGAATATAATATACAAGTTTAACTTTTTGAATGGAATTACTGAAATAAATCTACTTTTTGATGATATTCAAATTTTATGACCAGCACGTGTATATTATAGCTGCTTTTCTGGTCCCCCTTTATCTTCCCTTAAACCAGGCCTAACTAGGCGCAGGTGTGCCTCATTTAAGGGAAGCTGCTGAACTGCTTTCAATTGAGTGTGATTCACCCAAGTGTCCCAATGATACTACTACTGTTAATACTTGGTCATGACAAAAATGGATTGATGTGTTCTAGGCAGGTATGTAGTTTTTTAATTCAACAGACAAACTACTAAGTTAAATTGGGGTATTTTGCCCTTTCGTAAAACATAGAATTTTACCAAATTCATTAGAGTTTCATTGGAGTTGTGTCTCCGGCAGTGAACGACCACTTTAACACTCGCCTCTGAAAAGCCACCTGACATTAACATTCAAAGGAACTGACCTTTTGCACCCTCTATAACCACTGTTCTTATTTTCAGTTCTCTGTTATAAAGCCAACAGACATTTACATTGAGGAGTGGGTATATTTTGACCCACTGAAGATATGAAAGATTCCATTTCTTGACAAAAGATTTGGTATTAAAAGCTAATGGAGTCTTAAAATCTCCACCTGGCACAAGCAGAAGGGGACTGATCACAATCCAGATATTGGTTCCTCTTGAGATTTCTACCTAGGTTTGTGACTTTGTAGTAAATTGTTTCTAGCTACTGTGAAATGAATTGATGAAGTTTACAGTGCACACTTCAACACTGTACTGCTTGCTTTTTGGGGTTTTAGCATAGGTATCTTTCAGGTATAAGCATTCTGTGACACCTGCTGATGTGCAATCTCTCCATTTTCTTCCCTTTTCCTGTGGCCCTCAGCAACTGGCCATCTGTCCCACAGAGACTAATAACATTGTGTTGCCACATCAGTCCACCTCTGAACTGTTACGTGTTAATTACAGTAATAGTCTCACTTTAAAGCGCTCAAAACTGCTCATCTTTCTGCATCTGTATCATTGAATTCTGTATGCTGGAACTGTAAATATGTCCACAAAAAGCTTTTTCTGAATGTTTTTAGATTAAGTGTTTGATATAGGTCTATTATAATTAAATTTTCCTGGTTCAGCAGAGAAGCTGTAATGCTGTCACATTTGGGGAGTTTGGTACACACATGAAGGATATGTTGCCATTTAGTATGTTTAACATAGGAGGGCAAAGCACTAAAAGTGTGTCTCTCAGTATCTTATTTGTAAAAGGCACTAGTAGACAGCTGGAGGATTTATAGGCCATTAGTCTTTTTGGGATGCAAAAGTGTTAGGTTTAGATCACTTTTATTGTGGTTAGCTGTTTTTTTTTACTTGCATGTCCTTAGCTAGATGGGTATTGTCGCGTCCTGGCACTCTCCCTTGTTTGGATCACAAACACTCGTTTTGTTATCGCCCTCGCCTGTTTCCCTAATCACTGTTCCTATTTAAGTTCCTCTTTTCCCAGTGTATATTGTCGATCTTTGTTTTTGCGTAAGACTTGTGTTATGGTTGTTCTGTTTGGTCTTGTTGTTTAGTTTTTGCTTTGTCATGTTTTAGTTCTTTTATAAAATGTAATCCATTCTCCTTGCACTTTTGTCCTGTCTCCGCAATCATGACAGATATAGTTTAGATGGGCATCTAGGAATCTTTTGGGGAGAATGGAAATGTATAATGCGGCTATAGTTGGACGAGAATAACTTGTCGTGACTAAATATAATAAGATTGTGTTCCAATAGTCCAACTTTATGAGGAAAAATATTTAGATATAATTCATTTAGCAGATTTTTTTCTCCACGCAAGTCATTGAATACAACTCAGTTTCTCAAACCATAGTGTCCTTTCAAGCTCATGGCTAAGGTAACTGTTTGGTATTGCATAATTTGTTAGCCAGCTATGCTTTTTAGAAAACCTGGCCACTAGTGACCAATGAATGTTCTCATAAGTGGGGTCGGACACAAACATGCCTACAAATCAGGCTTAGAAGTTCTATAAAGACCATGTTTTTATATCTTCTAAACTGTTTTATGTGAGTGGGGAAATATTGAATGTATGCACAAGTATATCATTCTATGAAAACATTAAAATGTGTCTTTGGCTATGAAGTAGCGCTGTTCTACGAGAAAAACCATTACTGCAAGCTCATTGGCTCATAGCAGCCATAGAGTCCTCACCTAGACCATTGGAGAAGTGGACCAATGATTCAGAATGGGGTTTTTAAATACAGAATGTTATTGAAAATGTAGTATCATAGGTACTCTTCAACTGTGAGTGACGGAATCTGAAACAAAAAGTAATTAATTTGTATTTTATTGCATGACATAAGTATTTGATACATCAGAAAAGCAGAACTTAATATTTGGTACAGAAATCATTGTTTGCAATTACAGAGATCATACTGCAGTAGGGATTTTGGCCCACTCCTCCATACAGACCTTCACCAGATTCTTCAGGTTTCGGGGCTGTCACTGGGCAATTCGGAGTTTCAGCTCCCTCCAAAGATTTTCTATTGGATTCATGTCTGGAGACTGGCTAGGCCACTCCAGGACCCTGAGATGCTTCTTACGGAGCCACTCCTTAGTTGCCCTGCCTGTGTGTTTCGTGTCGTTGTCATGCTCCACGACCCATCTTCAATGCTCTTACTGAGGGAAGAAGGTTGTTGTCCAAGATCTCGCGATACATGGCCCCATCTATCCTCCCCTCAATACGGTGCTGTAGTCCTGTCCCCTTTTCAGAAAAGCATCCCCAAAAAATTATGTTTCCACCTCCATGCTTCACGGTTGGGATGGTGTTCTTGGGGTTGTACTCATCCTTCTTCTTCCTCCAAACATAGAGAGTGGAGTTTTGACCAAAAAGCTCTATTTTTGTCTCATCAGACCACATGACCTTCTCCCATTCCTCCTCTGGATCATCCAGATGGTCATTGGCAAATTTCAGACGGGCCTGGACATGCGCTGGCTTGAGCAGGGGGACCTTGCGTGCGCTGGAGGATTTTAATCCATGACAGCGTAGTGTGTTACTAATAGTGTTACTAATAGTTTTCCTAGCAGCAACTTGACCATGAAGGCCTGAAGTCTCCACTTAACACTTGTTCTAGAGATGTGTCTGCTGCTAGAACTCTGTGTGGCATTCAACTGGTCTCTAATTTGAGCTGCTGTTATCCTGTGATTTCTGAGGCTGGTGACTCGGATTAAATTATCCTCAGCAGGAGAGGTGACTCTTGGTCTTCCTTTCCTGGGGTGGTCCACATGTGAGCCAGTTTCGTTGTAGCGCTTGATGGTTTTTGCGACTGCACTTGGGGACACATTCAAAGTTTTCGCAATTTTCCGGACTGACTGACCTTCATTTGTTAAAGTAATGATGGCCACTCTTTTCTCTTTACTTAGCTGATTAGTTCTTGCCATAATATGAATTCTAACAGTTGTCTAATAGGGCTGTCGGCTGTGTATCAACCTGACTTCTGCACAACACAACTGATTGTCCCAACCCCATTAATAAGGGAAAGAAATTCCACTAATTAACCCTGACTAGGCACACCTGTGAAGTGAAAACCATTTCAGGTGACTACCTCATGAAGCTCATTGAGAGAACACCAAGGGTTTGCAGGGCTATCAAAAAAGGAAAGGGTGGCTACTTTGAGGAATCAAAAATATATTACATGTTTCAGTTATTTCACACTTTTTTTAAGTACATAATTCCATATGTGTTCATTCATAGTTTTGATGCCTTCAGTGAGAATCTACAATGTAAATAGTCATGAAAATAAAGAAAACGCATTGAATGAGAAGGTGTGTCCAAACTTTTGGCCTGTTTTGTATATATATATATATATATATATATATATATATATATATATATATATATATATATATATATATCTATATATATATAAATATATATATATATATATATATGTATATACAGTATCTCACAAAAGTGAATACACCCTCACATTTTTGCAAATATTTGATTATATCTTTTCATGTGACAAAACTGAAGAAATGACACTTTGCTACAATGTTAAGTAGTGAGTGTACTGCTTGTATAACAGTGTACATCCCCTCAAAATAATTCAACACACAGCCATTCATGTCAAAACTGCTGGCAACAAAAGTGAGTACAACCCTAAGTGAAAATGTCCAAATTGGGCCCAATTAGCCATTTTCCCTCACCAGTGTCATGTGACTCATTTGTGTTTCAATGTCTCAGGTGTGAATATGGAGCAGGTGTGTTAAATTTGGTGTTATCGCTCTCACACTCCCTCATACTCGTCACTGGAAGTTCAACATGGCACCTCATGGCAAAGTACTCTCTGAGGATCTGAAAAGAAAAATATTGTTGCTCCATATAAAGATGGCCTAGGCTATAATAAGATTGACAAGACCCTGAAACTGAGCTGCAGCATGGTGGCCAAGACCATACAATGGTTTAACAGGACAGGTTCCACTCAGAACAGGCCTCGCCATGGTCGACCAAAGAAGTTGAGTGCACATGCTCAGCGTCATATCCAGAGGTTGTCTTTGGGAAATAGACGTATGAGTGCTGCCAGCATTGCTGCAGATGTTGAAGGGGTGGGGGGTCAGCCTGTCAGTGCTCAGACCATTGTTATGGACATTCTGGACTAAGGTGCGTTGGAGAAATGTCTGCTTTTCTATTGCCTGGTATGTAAATATTTTCTTTGATTGTGATACACATCTGTATAGTATCAGAGCATCACTAGGTACTCTGGCCATCTGTTCCTCTGCCTAGACCAATAAGGGTATCTGTCCTTTGTTCCTTAGGAATATAGGAGAGGGGGGTCTGGTATTTTCCTAGGGGCCATCATTGACTGGTATCGGCAGATTATAAGGTGACTCATTAATCTGCCCATCTGTATAACTCATGAGGGCATCTATTGTCTGTCCGGATGCTGTAAGAGCTCTTTAGAGTTCAAGAGGTTACCCATGTGGGGAAGGACAGCTTGCCCCTTGTGTGAAGCCTAGGTATTGACAGAACAAAGGGAATGTGTTTTATTGACAAGACAGATGGGCAGCAACTTACCACACCCCTTTAAACTGTAATAAATACGGACTGTTTATGCATCTACTTCAGAGACTCCTCGGGTGATTATTCTGTAAGCATTTGACGCGTCTTTCTGTTTGCAAATAAACTATTAATTGTGCCAAAATAATTTTTGTCTCTGTCCTTACACCTTTAAAGGTTCTGATCGATGAAATTGGCAAAAATCCATACGCCACACATTGCATCAAATTGCATGGCTGTCGTCCCAGAAGGAAGCCTCTTCTAAAGATGATGCACAAGAAAGCCCGCAAACAGTTTGCTGAAGACAAGCAGACTAAGGACATGGATTACTGGAACCATGTCCTGTGGTCTGATGAGACCAGTATAAACATATCTGGTTCAGATGGTGTCAAGCGTGTGTGAAGGCAACCAGGTGAGGAGTACAAAAACAAGTGTGTCTTGCCTACAGTCAAGCATGGAGGTGGCAGTGTCATGGTCTGGGGCTGCATGAGTGCTGCTGGCACTGGGGAGCTACAGTTCATTGAGGGAACCATGAATGCCAACATGTACTGTGACATACTGAAGCAGAGCATGAACCCCTCCCTTTGGAGACTGGGCCGCAGAGCAGTATTCCAACATGATATCGACCCCAAACACACCTCCAAGATGACCACTGCCTTGCTAAAGAAGCTGAGGGTAAAGGTGAATGACTAGTCAAGCATGTCTCCAGACCTAATCCCTATTGAGCATCTGTGGGGCATCCTCAAATCAAAGGTGGAGGAGCGCAAGGTCTCTAACATCCACCATCTCCGTGATGTCATCATGGAGGCGTGGAAGAGGACTCCAGTGGCAACCTGTGAAGCTCTGGTGAACTCCATGCCCAAGAGGGTTAAGGCAGTGCTGGAAAATAATGGTGGCCACACAAAATATTGACACTCTGGGCCCAATTTGGACATTTTCACCTAGGGGTGTACTCACTTGTTGCCAGTGGTTTTGACATGAATGGCTGTGTGTTGAGTTATTTTGAGGGGACAGCAAATATACACTGTTACACAAATTGTACACTCACTAATTTAGATTGTAGCAAATTGTCATTTCTTCAGTATTGTCACATGAAAAGATATAATCAAATATTGACAAGAATGTGAGGGGTGTACTCACTTTTGTGAGATACTGTATGTATGTATGTATGTATCTATGTATGTATGTATGTATGTATGTATGTATGTGTATATATTAGAGAAGGAGCAAATTGTGGGCAAATGTTTACTTGTTGGCACAATGTGTACACTTCTAAACCCTAAAACATTGCTTGCCGCTTCAGTTAATTATTAATTATAGTTTCGGTTTTCATCTTTTAACAAAGCATGTGACAATATTTTATTAGATCTTTCAATCTCTTTTTCTCTCCATCTCTTTATGTCTGTATCTCGCTTGCTCTCTTCGGCACTATTTCTCTCTCTCTTAACCCAATGGGAAACCACATCCTCGTCAAACCAATAAGTCGACCATTTTACCATCATCCTTTCTGTGTTAGGGTATAAATGTCTACTTTCTGTCTTTAGAGCTTTCCCGATTGATCTGTTCTCTGGACCCCATTCACCTGGCATACATACAAATATACAGGCCTTCTATTTCCCCTGACTACAGCAGGGAAAACATTGTATTACCATTCACAGCACATCCCTGTGCATGGCGTCACATTGATGGTGCCTTTGGATAAGCCCCTGAGAGGATTTTCAGCCAGCTAGACTAGAAAGGAAGAGAGAAAAATACATAAACTCCCAACCAGCAATCTTCACAATAGAGACACAGGTGGCTTTACATTATTCTCTATGTTCAAGAAGACGCTGTAGGAGTTTCAAAGCTTTGGAACTCGTTAGTTACTGCCATATTGACTGCTTTCCCTTTAGAGTTGTCAAGCAGGCACTTCACTCCCTGACCATATGAGGACCGCAGGCAGCCAATGCTGGGTTCCTGTGGGGGGTAGAAGATGCGTCAGCTCCTTAGGCATAGTCATTATCTGGCTGTTTTACAGGTATATGTACTGCTGACTGGGCCTAGGGAGTAGAACATATATATTAATATTTTTCAAGAAGTTTCTAGGACATGTCTCACCAGCTTCTCTGTCTGTTTTTGTCCAGAATCAGGTGCTAAAGAGGAAGAGAATCACTTCTGAGACTGACATGCAAGTGATGCGAAGTCCTGATTACAGAGCAGAATGTTTGGATAGACAATGTAGCTACGAATATTATATGCTATGCAAAGAATTTGGTCAAATTTGCTGTGCTGGAAAACTGTGAAAGTGTAATTGTTAGTAAACCAGTCACTAACAATGGCAAGTTAGTAAAGTGTCATTGTTACTAAACCTGTTTTGAATGTTGGTGACATACATTTTGATTGATAAGATGCTTCTTATAGCATAGGACAGTTGCTCTCCAATGCAGGTTCCTAACTGCGGTTTCCTGCGAGATTCCTTGACTGTGACATGTTGGATGTCAAACAGTAAATATTCCCTTGTTCATTTTGGCTTTGATGGAGTACAGATGGCACTCGCTGTCATATTGGCTTTTGCTGTTGTCACAGTCTGGGCCGATTGTGCACACACTTTGTTTGCATGCACCCATCACTTCTGTCCTCCAGCCCTGCTGCAGCAAAGCTCATTGAGCATACTGGCATAAGGAGCACTGGTGTCTGGCCCCAGTTGCTGTAAAATACTGTCCTCAGCGATTTAGTTTGCAGGGCCAGAGGGGGAACCTGAATATTTAGCTTTTCACTGCATTTCCTTTTAAATGGCTCTTGCACAACAGGGTGTTGCCTAGTACAAGCATCTCAAAACATTCAGAAAACACTGAAATGGATATGTTTTTATGTGGGATTCCTTATTATCACAGCCAGAAAGATTTCAGTTTTATGTTGAATTTGTATACTTTATTTGCCTAAATGCCTAAGGGTCCTCATAAATTACAAGGTTTCTAATATTTAATCCAATTCTCATCAATGTGCGTTATTGCATTTATTTTCTAAACTTTGCCTTATTAGATATGCCTTTATTTGAAAAGTTAAGGACAAGCCCGTCTTAATCAACAAGTGCAGCTTAATCTGTCAACTAGTGATGGGGGTGGGCACCATCACCTAAGTCTACCAAATGGGATTTAACATGTTGCTGATTAGCTTCCATGACAGATGTGGTTCTGCGTAGAATGCGCAAGCCCCCGAGTGAGACGCACCCGGAATTCATCAGTAAATGTCATAAAACGCGAGTCATCATTACCGCCCATGCCCAAATAATCCCCTTATGAAATAATTGCTTCATTAAACTTCAGTCTTAACAAGACTTGCCAACTCGGGCCTGACTGTGTGAAGTCAAGGCTTGACAGTTTCAGCAGGAGTCAATCGGAGACACTGAGTGATGGATCAATATAGAACTATAATAGCGTTGTGTGAAGATCATATGCAGTAGAGAGGACATTGAGCTCATAATTATGTACAAAATGTGTCCACCCTGAAATCAACTGTCATTAGCGTTTGCACATGTGACTAACAAAGAATATTTTCTTTTGATTGTGTAACCAAAGCCACAGACAGTATACAATAATGTAACCAGTGGAGTCATTAGGCATGGGCCCCGGATCTCAAATTGACCCCAAAAAAGAATTATAAAACAAGAAACCAGGTAAGCCTAGTTCAGCTGGACAGCAATAGAAAGTATTGCTCTCTTGAGATTCAAACACGGGTCACCCATGTGAATGGTTGTGTCACTAACTACTACACCACAGAGCTGTACATACCACAGGTGTCAGTATAGCCTCTTGTCTCTCTCCTGAACAAATCCTCTTTTGCCACTGGCCGTTTTAACAGCTAATTGGCCATTCGTTAATGATATTGATACAGTTAAACTGATTGATGTTTCTTACTAAGTTTACCTCCACCACAAATAGCATCTATGAACTGTTAGCTTTTGCCACTGGCCATTTGAACTGCTTATTAGCCAGTAATAGGCTTTACCAGAAAATACTTACTTACTGGACTAGTCATAAGAATTGAGCAGTTGCTAGCGAGTCTGCCAAAGCTGTTTAATTTCATGGCATAAGAACTTATTTTTTTCTTTCATGGCATAACAACATAATTTTCTTTCATTCGTGAATGACATTGATAAAATACCTATCAGTAAAGTCAAAAATAACTAACTTTTTCATCAAGTGAAATGACGAGAGAAACGTGGAAACAAAATAAATAAATGTCGCTGTTCACAATAGATCTGAACTTGAGTCTTCCACGTGAGAGGCACTGTCTTTAACCATAAAGCCACAGCAATACACATTTCACTGGTCGCTAAACACTATTGAGCATTGTGATAAAATGACAAACGTTTCTTACTAAGTTTACCTCCACCACAAATAGAATCGATGAACTGTTAACTTTTGCCACTGGCCATTTGAAAAACTTATTAGCCAGTAATAGGCTTACTAGTATCTACTAACTTCTTAGGAATAATCATAAGAATTGAGAAATTGCTAGCGAGACTGAAGATGAACGTTTCTATGCCAGAAACAGTCACAATATAACCGTATACAGTTTTAGGATCACTATAATGTAACTACTGTATGTTGTAGCCAGCAAATGTATTTGTCTACCCTGACCCAAAATGCATGCACAGATGCGTACTTCGAAAATCCACCAGAAATAGTCGCAATATAACCGTAAACTGTTTTATTTCAGTATTTCTATAATGTAGTCTGTGGAGGTTTTAGCCAGCAAAGTTTCATCTATACGGAATAATCCATGATGTGTACTTCACTTCTGTCATGGTGAGGTGAGCAGCAGCGCCACCGTGCCATGTTTTCACAAGTTCCCATATCTCACGAACACATCCCGGACTGTCACATGTTTCCAATCTTCCACACCAGGTCCCAATCTAGCTCGTTTGTATGTGTATATATGTTTCCCCTCTGCTCCCCACATTGTGGATCATTGTTGCTGTCATTATGCTGGTGAGTGTTGTTTGTGCTACTGTTTGTATGTTAGTTGTTAAGTCGCATTGTTGCGCACTTTATTTTCATTCAGTAGAGTAGTTATTGTTTTCCGTTCGTGTTCGGTTTGTTGTTTGTTGTTTTAATAAAACCAATGAACGAGAGTACTGCCTGCGCCTGGTTCCTCCAACACTACACCACGACAAGTTGTTACAGAATGATCCACCACAACTGGAGCCAGCAGGCAGCCCCTCCAGAGAGGGTATATATGTGGAGGGGCGATTGGGGGTCTGACTCCCTCTCATCGGACGATGATGAAGCGGTCTATGAGAGAGTGGAGGAGGATCCCCTTGGGGAGCAGTGCTGGGGGTTGCCCCGAGATGGGTTCGGGGTGCCGCTGTGGGGCATGGACCAGTATGGAGTGGCCGGCCGCCCCGGCGCCCCGGCGCTCCTGTCCCGGCCGCCCCGGCGCCCCTTCCTGTCCCGGCCGCCCCGGCGCCCCTTCCTGTCCCGGCCGCCCCGGCGCCCCTTCCTGTCCCGGCCGCCCCGGCGCCCCTTCCTGTCCCGGCCGCCCCGGCGCCCCTTCCTGTCCCGGCCGCCCCGGCGCCCCTTCCTGTCCCGGCCGCCCCGGCGCCCCTTCCTGTCCCGGGCGCCCCTTCCTGTCCCGGCCGCCCCGGCGCCCCTTCCTGTCCCGGCCGCCCCGGCGCCCCTTCCTGTCCCGGCCGCCCCGGCGCCCCTTCCTGTCGTGGCCGGGCCTTTGGGGGGGGGGTACTGTCATGGTGAGGTGAGCAGCAGCGCCACCGTGCCATGTTTTCACAAGTTCCCATATCTCACGAACACATCCCGGACTGTCACATGTTTCCAATCTTCCACACCAGGTCCCAATCTAGCTCGTTTGTATGTGTATATATGTTTCCCCTCTGCTCCCCACATTGTGGATCATTGTTGCTGTCGCTGTCATTGTTGCTGTCTGTTTGCTGGTGAGTGTTGTTTGTGCTACTGTTTGTATGTTAGTTGTTAAGTCGCATTGTTGCGCACTTTATTTTCATTCAGTAGAGTAGTTATTGTTTTCCGTTCGTGTTCGGTTTGTTGTTTGTTGTTTTAATAAAACCAACGAACGAGAGTACTGCCTGCGCCTGGTTCCTCCAACACTACACCACGACAAGTTGTTACAACTTTGTTCGCTAAGAATTGAACAATTGCTTGCGAGTCTGCCAAAGCTATTTTATTTCATGGCAAAACAACATACTTTTAATTCGTGAATGACATTTATACAATAACTATCAAAAAAGTTGACGATAACTAACTTTTTCCTCAAGTGAAAAGATGAGAAAATCTACCTGAAATAATTAATGTTGTTGCTCTCAAAAGATTCAAATGTAGGTCCTCCATATGAGAGACACTGTCTTTAACCACAACGCCACGGCATTCAGCAGTTGCTCGACTCCTTTGAGGATTGTGTTAAATAGGCTTAATGGTATTTACTAACTTCCTAAGAGTAGAGCAATTTCTGAATTATTCCATGCCAGAAACAGTCGCAATATAACCGTATACAGTTTCAGCCAGTGAAGTTTTCACCAATACGGAATCATTCACAATGCGTACCTTGCTTCGCCAGTGAGAAGATACAAACTCGGGACCTATAGTTCACAAGTCCGCTTCTCTAACCACTACGCTATTTAGCAAGTGGTAGCCAGTCAGTCAGTCAGAGACATTTGCTTCTTAGCCGGCTCCGCTTACGTGGCCCGGCATATACAGTGTGCTGGCTACAAATCAGTTCATTTGTGATCCCAAATCCACATAACCAGCGCATTCTCTTAAGATCTGCATCCCATATGCACGCAATTGCATACTACTTACGCGGCAATACGTGAACACAAGGCATCACATTTTTGTGGCTGCTAGCGTGGACCTGGAGGGGGCGCTGCTGGCACGGACCTCAGTGAGACCCCTTGACCCCAGCTTTTTGCACATTTTCCCTTGACCCCGACCAAAACAAATTCACCCTCTTGTTTAAGTAACATGTTGTGCTTGAAAAATAGAACTTCCGTATTAAGGTTTTCTTTAGCTACTTCTGTAAGTCTTGGTTTTGGATTGTCTGTGTTGTCAGACTCTTCTCCTGGCTATTTTCTGTAGCATTTTCGGTTGATATATTTTGGTAGTGAGTGTGAAATAATGAAGCTGCCTTTTTCTTTTGTCTTGGCGTGCTCTCACCGACCTCTGTCAAAGCAAAATGTATGCCCATTGTGGTTGATTAACCTTTCACACAATCTGGAAGTATTCAGCTCCAGGCAACATTGCACTGTCATTCACAATTATTCGCAAGCATCAGAACTGGACCTTAGAGCAGTGGAAGATGGCCGCCTGGTTTGATGAGTCCCATTTTCTTTTATATCACTTGGACAGCTGTTTACATGTGTGCTGTTTACCTGGGGAAGTGATGGTACCAGGATGCATAGTAGGAAGATGTCAAGCTGGTGGAGGGAGTGTGATGCCCTGGGTAATATTCTGCCGGGACACCCTGGGTCCGGGCATTCATGTGGACATCAGTTTGGTATTCCCTGATGGCAGTGGCCTCTTTCAGAAGGATAATGTGCCCTGCCACACTGCACACATTGTTCAGGAATGGTTTGAGGAACATGATGAAGAGCTCAATGTGTTGTGCTCTTTATCATGTCTTCCAAATTCCCCAGATCTCAATCTGATTGAGCATCTGTGGGATGTACTTGACCAACAAGTCCAATCCACAGCGGCTCCACCTCGCAACTTACTAGACTTGAAGAATCTGCTGCTAACGCCTTGGTGCCAGATACCACAGCACACCTTCAGAGGTCTAGTGGAGTCCATGCTTGGTGGGTAATTGCTGTTTTGGCAGCATGTGGAGGACCAACAGAATATTAGGCAGTCTGTCATAATGTTAAGACTCACTATATTTACATGCATATTCTGTATATATGTATGTTTTGTGTGGTATTTTATATCATTGCACATTTCAACTATCTTTGCTTTAATTACATGTGACAACTGTGTTGTACTTTAGGATTTCGATCAGTTGACGGGAAAATGTATCAAAATTAGGTCTGTGATTTCATTTACGGCTTGTGCCTGACCATTACATTATCCAGACAACTGTAACGAACATTAACAAGGTCATGCTGATACTCACTGGTAAACTAAAAATGAATACATGTACTTGTTTTAGTCTACTTGGCTCTTCTCAAATCTCTGGTTGATTACAGTTAGCCATCCCATGTATTCAATCTATTACAAAAAAGGAATTATCCAGCCCTTGATTTGGTGAATCAGTTGAGCAAGTTGGTGAATCAGTTGAGCAGGGCTACAATAAAAAGGCAAATCTGGGGTCCCAGAGGAGAGGTCCCCAAACCTAAACCAATCCAACAGAAATGCAGGTCCATCACGGAGAGACAGTTCCCACTGATGGCCCAACATAAATCACCTGGGAGTCTTTAAAGTACTAACTTCTCAAGGTCAGTTAAGAGCAATGCAGCACTGCACATGGGACTGGAGGGAGCACATTTCTCCGCTACCCCTTTTGGCTGCCAGACAGCACCTTTCTGATGGATAGATCAGTCACGCGTTATACTGCACCTTCTTCCTGCTAGCAACATACCCTCCTCCCTGCCACACACACACACACACACACCCTTCCCTCCCGATGTTGGACTCCGGAGAATGTTTCAGATTTTGGCACAGGGAGCTGTGCAGAGCCCAAAGCTTTATGATGCACCACGGCTTACACTGTCCTTTCACTTTCACGACGGAAGGCGTCAGTTGCTTTTGTTTTCACACCCTGATTAGCAGTAGGATACAGGGAAACGGATGCATACCAAAGGGTGTTATACCCTAAGTTAATTGATCCAACGCTTCAATTAATACATTTGTTACTGTTGCTGAACAAATTTGACGCTGGCTTTTTTCTCATTGTTCTCACACATTATAATGGTAGCATATTATAATCTCTCAAGCAAGAGGGAGAAGATTTATTTGGTTATAGCACATTCTTTCTCAATCAATACCCAGACTTAAAATGTTTCCACAGTTCCACACGTGTTTTTTATTTAATCGTCTACCTATATCCGAGTTGACGCTGACTTGCAGTGTACAAGCCATTAAGACGAAGGAAAACTGTTCTGTCTTTACAACCCAATGACGGAACCAGCTTCCCCTTGAGGCTAGGATAGCAGCCCATTGAAAACTTTGAAAATCAGTCCCCCCTCTGTTGCCTTTGTGAACTAATGCTTGTTATGTTTATTATTTGCGTTTTCCTTTTAGAATGAACTTTGCTGATAGCTACTTTGTTGATGTACTTACTATTTGTGATATATGCACTAACTATAAGTCACTTCTAAATCAGTAATATGTAAGTGTAAAACACTTTTCCCACTTATTTTAATTTCAGTGTTTAGCCAAGGACATGAAATACCTAAATGCATGTTATAACAACTGCATACGGTATACGGGTGTGCTACTGGCATACAATTGTCTGTAATACTTATAACATTGAGGCATAAATAATTTGCATCTAGTAATTTATTTGAGATAGCTAAACTAAAAAGTGGAGCTATATATAGAAAGTTGAAGATCCCCTAAGCACATCTCGCCAAGCTTTTCTTCTTATCACACTGCTCACTCATCCTGAAAGGACCTGCCAGCACTTACGCAAATGGAGCAGAAGGCACTCACGGGCCAACAATCACGATTAAACTTACAGGAGCCTGAGGTACCGCAAGGAGTCACTAGAGTGCAGTGATCAACCCCTATCCAAAAGATGAAGCTCAGACTCCTGAATACGCCACTACAAATGTGCTTCATACACCATCTTGTTAAGACCGCTACCTGGCTTCATTTAGCCAGCATAATAATTGTATAGATGTGCAATGAAGGCAAATAGGGGAGGGCATACATAGTATTGAGTACTATGTATGTGCAAGTGGGAAATTAATAGTTGTGTGATGCAAGTGCAAATGACAATTCTGACTGTGCAATCCGGTAAGTTGGGGGTTTAAGGTATTCTGATCAACTGAAAACTTCCTTATCAGACTTTGCAAGGCAGTGTCAGAGTCCAGTAGTTCAAGGGAGTAGTGCAAGAAGGTCCCTGAGAGGCAGTACTAAGAGGTGGGTGGGTATGGTTAGTGATTGGTCACAGAGTTAGCAGGGTTACAGTAGATGGAAAGAAACTGTTCCTGAGCCTGCTGGTGTGAGACAAAGAGACCTGTACTACCTGCCTGATGGCAGAAGGGCAAACCGTTTGTGGCATGGATGTGAAGGGTCTCTGATGATGCCGTGTGCCCTATGCAGACACTGCTTGGGTGGGAGGTCTACGATGGCTGGGAGCTGGGCACCAGTGATGTGCTGGGCGGTTTTCTCCACCCTTTGCAGGGCCTTCCGGTCGGCCACGGTGCATTCGCCAAAACACACTGTGGCGCAGTTTGTCAGAATGCTTTCAATTGTGCAGCGGGAGCAGCTAACATTATCTAAGTTCCAACCTTACTTCTAACTACACGATCAACCCAAAATGGACACTTGCGAGATAGCAATCTATTTATAATAAAGAACAGAGAATATTTTGACTTGAAGTGGGACTTGGCTATTATTGTAATAAATAGCCAATTAAACAGTTGGTTTGGATATCATTAAGAAAATTACTAACTATTGCGAAGTTGAACAGTTTACCTCACATTACAGATCATCATCAATGTCCTCCTCCATATAGTTCTTCATCTGCTTATCTGTGACAGACATTTTTGATAGGCTTGCATAGAACTTTGTGTGGTTTGATGGGGAAACAGTTACGCTTAAGAGTGGAGATTAAAAGCCTCATGGAATGAATCATAATAGCACAAATGAACCACCGCACCTCAGTACAGAAACAGTACTTGAAGGCAAACTATGCGTTGTAGCTGTGTGGGAATGTGTTGGAGCTCGACGAAAACCTGTATGTGAAGAATGCTGTACTAAGCATTGTGATTGTGAACCCAATTTCTTACCCAGTAAAAGGGTACACTAAAACTTTATGCTTATCTGAGGTGAATTACATTCAGCTCATTGGAATTCGTTTTTTATGGGCACTCACTTTTCACCAACTTGATCAGTCGAATGAAAATGAATTGTAATTGACTGAATAAATCAAGAATGAGCACATTGGCATTCATGACATAGGCATGCACACACACACACACACACACACACATCTTTTTCTACGAGTTGTGTTAGCATTCTGACATTGTGATTTATTAATTTGCTTCTTGCAATAACTGGGGATATTGTTAGCAGCCCCACCCATAAATCTAAGTTATTCCACCAAATTCATAGAGGGACAGCAGCTCTAAGAGAAATTGAGATTGTGATTCATGATCTTGACCTCTCCATTTTCAGGCTGAGCTAAAACAAGTGTTGTAAAAATCTCTTTGCTTTGTGGGACCGCTAGAACCAACTAAGCAGAGTTCACTCCTTTTGCTCATGCTCACGAATGTACCAAGCAGAAAATCAAGATAAGCCTGGTAAGCTGCCTCTCTTCAGCAACATATATCCCAACGAATGAAAAATGTAAACGTCATTTTGCAGTAAGTTCAACTTAATCCAAAAGGTTACTACATTTCAATTCAAACTGGAGCAGTGCCTTAAACACGGATGGGAAAGCATTTAATTTATTACACTCTGAGGTACACTCTATGCCATCCATTTTCTATTACATTTTGGATAGTTCAAAGTTAACATATACAAGTGTTTTAAGATCATGTGATTTATGAGACCAGTATGAAAGTGCCTTTAGTGTTACTGTGAATTCTGTAGAACTTTTCTATAGAACTAAGAACTAAAACTAAGAATCTAAGTTTTTAAAACTATATCAGCATTGCTTATTTTTTATTCAAAAACTAAAAACATTTTATTTTCGGCAAATGTTTTACCCTCATTTTCCAATAGCATACTGTGCATATCTTTAGCTTTGAAGCTCATATTGTGGGCGTTCTTTTTTTTGTTAAGTGCCCCTAATGAAACCTTTTCACCGACTATTTATGAGATTACCTTCCAGTTGATAGAATGGCTTGCGGGCCATACAGCAAAACTAAACAATTACTGATTACTCATCACCTGCATAACACATAATAGTGGTGTTGATCATGGTGGGGAAAAGCCTCCAATTACTGTTCTGCTAGAAAACACACAAGCTAAAACTCACACCAGCTCAATTATTTTGAATTTGTTTTATTAAATGCTTCTAATGAAACTTTTTCACTGGCTAGTGCTGAGATTTCCTTTTGATAGAACGGCTTGCAAGCATCATCATATAGCAAAACTAAATAAATCCACATGTTCCGGAGACTCTCCTGATTCAAACGGTAATTTCATAGTTACCATTTGGTCATGGCGAATGTTTATATAACAAGACAACCTGACAACTGAGGACAAATTAATCTGTAGCTGAGGTGCTGTTCTGTTCAGTTTTGGTTGTTTGTTCTTGAATGTCACCTGTTCTGTTTAGTTTTTTTCCCTTTGGTTTTGAATGTCGCCCGTATTTTGGTTCTGATTAGTTCACCTGTTTTCCTACGCACGTATTGTTGATTATATTCTCTATTTCTACCAGTGCTGCTCTTTGGTTTATGTGAAGTATTGTTCAAAGTTTTTTCTGAGATGTACTAAGCCTTTTCTATACCCGTACTAAACTACCTGTGTTGATATCTGCATTGTCTCAGACCATTCTTCCTGCCTAGCGAATTTGTACTTTTGCCTTAGAGGATTCCCAGTCTTGACTTTTTGCCTGCTCCACGACTACGTTTTGTGCCTTGCCCTTTTGTTTTGGAATAAGCCACACTCCGCTACTGGACTCCAAGCTCCTGTCTTGGTCTGGATCATTACAATAGCGCTGGCTAAGATTTCGTAAAAGAGGGCAACCACCAGCATGTTTCCTTAACTCTTTCCTTTTGATTGATGCATGCACCTGTTTATAACACAAACAGAAGAGACGTCTTTCTGACTGTCTCTTCCGGCACTGTACCTCCGCGAAAAGAATGCAAAAGACTGCATTGTGGCAATGCAATTGATAAATTACTTACATATTCAAAGATTCTGCTTGCACACAGTGAAAACAAATGCAGCGGCTAGCACAAACACACAAGGAACTATGGGTAAAAGAATAGATATTTCAATAAAATTAAAATGTTCATCATTACATATTTTATGAATAAGACATTGTATCCCACATCACCCCACAAATCAATGGCATCATTAAAGGCCATCCAAATCATTGTCGGAATCAACCGTTCACCAGTAGATACTTTATTCAAGTTTTCAGATATGCTACATCTGTCGCTCTGAGACCTTGAAGTGGTTGTTTCCCTTGCTCCACAAGGGCCATGGATTTTGTGCATTGATGGTGACAAAGCATGACAGTGGTCATTCTGTTGACAGGATTGCTGGTTCAAGCCCCGGGTGGGGCGGCTGGAGCAAAGCTGTTACACTTGCCATAGCAAGCGCCCATAGCTGAATGTCTGCTTGACCGCTTTCTCTGTCAACATGATGAATTCTTTTTTTATTTAAAGTTGAGATTGATCTTCTTGAGGTACTGTGTTTTTCCTTGGTAATGCATTATGCTAGTGACACTTTTTTTCTTTTCTCTTTTGGGGTAACTAGGCCATACAGAGCTCTCCTGTTGCTTCTCAGGTTACTTATCTATGGAGGCAGCTCAGCAGCCATTGTTGTTTTGTTTTTTTCCATCTTGCATGAGTGGCTTTCGGGATTTGCATTCTATTTCAGGACTTGTATTTCAGTCATCCTGACACTCAGATCTAGGCATACGAAATGGTCTCAAGTCCTCCTGGAAGAGAGTAATCATTTCCAGGAATGATTGAAAGTATGATTACATAAAAAGGCTTTTATCAAAGTTAGGGCAAGAGATAAGGCATCGGGTTTCATGACGCTGGGATTTCCAATGATCTGTGATCGAACATCGCAGAGAACTCAAGGATAAATCACTACATCGCTCACTGCTCAAATCATTATGTTTCATAAAACAAAGACAAGGGCTTCTCACGCAACATCAGAGGTTGGAATCAGGAAGCAATTGCAGATCACACAATGTTTTCATTTGGCCTCATTAAACACCATTCACAAATTCACGATGTTGTGCGCAGTTTTCCATACAAAATGATACTCTGCACAACATTTGGAGAACATATTTTAAAGGAGCCAGCGTTGAGCAATGAAAATGGAGCCTGAAATGTATTTAACAATGTTATCCTAGAAGTAAGAAGGCAATGAGCAGTGTAAGCAATGATTCAGGAGCATTAAGATGAGTTAAGTGCACAGCAAACCTCAGATTCATGTTCCGTAATTCATAATGCAATTACGGTATTAGTTCCACTTTAAAAACTTTGTCACGCTACCCAGATTCTGCGGCAACATTATCTTCTGCTAAAGGCAACCTGCAGAGTCTGGAATATTATATATAGAGAGGTTTAGAAAGTTGTCTACCTACAGTCATCATCATTATTGGTAAGTCTGATACAGGAGGACAAACTGCTTCTGGAGGATCTTTTTTCCCCCCTCAATGATACGTTATGTGGAAATGAAGATTGTATCCATTACAGTCTTGCTGTGCCTTAGTCTCTGGGGTTATATAAATTACTCAGTTCATTTTTATTTTTAAGTAAATCATGTAGAGACCATGGTCTCCATTGAGCATTATTTTTTGGTCAGCCCCTAATGTGTTACAGGCTGTCATTAACGCAATAGAGATGGTGTGAATGAAATGTGCACAATGAGAACCCATAGTTATTTTGTTTCGACAGCGCAAGCTTCTTTTCTATTGCGCAACGTTGCAGAATCTGACCCACGCTGATCGGACCCAAATGTTTTGGTGATGTTCCTGACATGAGCCATGTAATTTCATACACACATTAAATAAAAACAAGACGCAAAAAACAGCAATAAAAAATCTAAAATAATTGAAAGCAACACTTTATTAAATGCAAAGGTCCTCAGTCAGCAGTTTATTGTTAGGAAAACTATGCATTTTGAACAATACTATCCAGAAGTGTAAAATCATTTGATTTAAAGGTTTATTATAGCTACCAATGAACTGTCAGTATCCCAGTATCCTACGTATCCTGACGTACTGCCATTATCCCATCAATCAGGAGGCGCAACAGGGATCCTGGGGGTTTACCCTCGGTGGGGTGGAAAACCTTAGAAAATACCTTAGAATTATTGTTGGATACATTTAATTGTGCCTAAACTTTACTGGGGAGCCGTCCACACTTCCCCACCCCCCACCATAAGATGATGCCCTTTACCCGCATAATAAATAATTGTGATGTTGATCATGCTGGGAAAAGCAGTCACATTTCTATTCTTCTATGCTAGAAAACATACCAGCTGAAACTCTTTCAAATCTTATTGTCAGGAGCACACAATGATCTGTTGACAAAGCGAAGTGCTCACCTGTTCAGCTGTGATTAAAGATGCAAGCTGCACATTCCCCATATGAAAGAGAAGTCAAATACAATATCCAAAAGATTGATTAAAGACTTAACTTTTCAAAACTTTTGACCTAGGAAAAGCCCCCCAGGATCACAGAGCAATCACCATTTCAGAATAAAACCGCTGAACTGTTATGTTGTGGACATACAGATACAACAATACCATTCCCTAGTGGGTTCAAAACTACAGGAAAAATGCACTGCTATCTTTCTCGTTAGACCACATATCCCCAGGTTAGGCAGTATTGTGGAAGGAGAGTGTGGGTTGAAAATGTACACTGTTATTTGAGAAACAACAGAGAAATGTAAGCATGTTTTTTTTCTAGTTCTGTGTAATGGCAGTTCATTGTTATGGATCCCCAGGTTAACCTGGTGGAGTTAAAGGTGAATCTTTGCCAAAACCTTTACAGTTTTTTTTCGATTTTGGGCCATTGTGCAGAAAGAGAAATATGTAAAAAAAAGAAAGAAAAGAAAGAAAGCACTAGCCTGTTAAAAGGATTCCAATGACAAAACCCATCTTTTATCATTTCCCCTTCAAAAGCTTTTCTCTGTCAGACCTGCCCTTTTCTGGCACATAAAAACTACCTTTAACTTTGGCGCTACTTTAGAAAAGACAGATCCACAGAGGGCAATGGATGGTGGAAGTTAAAAGGGGCTGTTGTGGGCCACTGCTGCGTTGGTAATGTATTTACTTAGCCCTGCCGTACCTTCGGTCCCTAATGTGCAAGGTAGAGCCCAAAATGTCTAAGTAAACCTTTGGCCTTAAGTGAATGTTGGCGAAGGGGCTCCTACTCTGTGGGAAATGCCATTAGAGCCAGTGATGCATAACAGCAGTTTGAGAGCGTCACAGGGAAACCACTGCTTTTGTGGCTGCATCTACTTTTGATGGCCATCTACATAACAGGATAAGACTATTGGGTTCAAACAAAGTGAGGAGTTAAAAAGGGATGATATTGCATATATTGCAGATGTTTTGTTAATCTAGTTGCGTAATGAAGCAAATCAGAGAATTGATCCCGGAGCCTAATTAGGATTTTGGGAAACCAATAGATGAACCATGGCTTTACGTCTTGAATAGCTGGGTGCTTTGAACCCAGAATACTTATTTGCTAAAAATTGTGGGGTCTGACAACATATACCAAATCACTTGTGCTCTATCCCTATAAAACAAACCAATCTTGCTACATGTGGTTCAAAGTTTGGTCAAGCAAGAGTAGTGAAAACCGCATCGAAAATGGCTAATGTCTTTTGAGGACCAAATACATTAGCTTGATCCTGATTATCTTCTTCAGGTGAAAATAATCATTGGGATGATAGCGGTAGGCAATATATAATAATAATAGAACAGACAGACAGCCTGACATGGCCTCTGCTCTGGTTCTCTCAACTCTGATGCAACTTTAATTGAAACTGATTGAAACTGATCTTTTGCCTCTGCGTAATGACCTGTAGTGTAGCTCGAAACGCCCAATTGACCATGATCAATACATAATTAATGTTGGAACATGATAAAACATGGGGTGTGTTCCAAGTTAGCGTCTGGGTTTGTGTGGCATCAACAGCATTTTTATTGCTGTAGTATTTTTGTGATAAAGCGAGCGGGAGAATGTTCTCTGGTTACTGTGTCTCAGACAGTTTTAGATGCTTGAAGAGTACTCCACTCTTGCTATCCCTTGTGCCTGACAAAATGTTGACTTCCAGCTGTGAAGGACCGGGAGTTGTCAAGACTCATCTGGAGATCTGGAGCTCAACTTTTGACCCTTCATTCTAATAAATATGCAGTTATTCTTGTCCCATTGGTGTCACAGTAGACTTTTCAGGAGTTGATAAAAAAAAAGAAACAACCACATTTCGGTGTAATTTATTCATATTTATTTTAAACGAAAATAAGCCGTCGCGGGTTATGTATATTTACTGCTGAAATCAGTTATAATTATGTGGGCGCTCGTTCACATATTAGTACAGCTCTTTTATACAATGCACAAAATCCTTAGTGGTAAAATTATTCCTTTTACGTTGGGGCGTAAAAATAACAGAAATGAATGGCTTCTGAGTCGGCTCCACTGGGCTTTCATCCCACAGCGACAGACAAGATGAAACATAGGGATCATCTCTGAACTGCGGCATGAAGCCTTAATTATTACTGCTCCGTCATCAGAGGATATATACTTTCCATTAAGGGACGGGTTAGGAAAAGCAAACATTCGGGGGGAAGACTTTCCGACAGCTGTGATGGTGGGAATATAGGGAATATTAAATTTCCTTTTAGTTGCTCACCAGGAGGGGAATTCATTAGAATTGAGACAAATGGCTCTTTAGCTTGACAGTTCATTGTGGAGACTCTTGGAGCAGCTTTAAAAGCTGTCCCTAATGAAGCAGTACATCAATACATTTCCAAGCTGAGGCTTCCACACAGTATTGAAGGAAGACTGGGACATCATAAGCTCAGCAATGACTACTACAGTCAGCATGCACTGTCAGTCATTTGTAAAGCCCATTCATTAGCTCTGAATTATTGAATATGTACGGTATATAATGGTCCCTATGGTGTATGTGATTTGGGAGACATGTAGTGTCAACATTTGAATCAGTTTCAGTCTTTTTCAGGCATCCATTTTTGGTGATTTAGAGAAATCACAGACAAAAAGAGATGGTTGTACAATTTAAAAAAATATGAAGGATGTACAGTTCTAACCAGCTGCGATTGGAATGGGAGTTTGCTAAGCTTTTGTAAAACAAAATCTTACTGCAGAATATTGCCATACAACTGAATGTTGATACACCCTCCATGACAATTCGTTGGTGATGGGACTGTGAGGTTCTGTTTGTTCGGTTTGTTTCTTGCTTTTGTTTATGAATGTGGCCTGTTTGGTTTTTGTCCTTTGCTTTTGAACTTAGCCTGTCCTTGTCCTTATTGTTTCCACCTGTGCCTTGTTTGCTCCCTCATTGTGTCCCTATTTAAGTTCCTCTTGCCCCAGTGTTTCTTGTTGGTCATTGTCGTTAGTGTGTGTTTGGTTCTGTTGACTGTTCCTTCCTTTTGTGTTTTCTTCAGTAAAACTATTGTTCATTAAACTATGTTCACCCTGGAAAACCTCTGTGCTTGTGTCCTACCTCCTAGCCAAAGTGTGACAGGGATTAGTTTAGGAAAATGTTACACTATGTTATATATATATATTTGTGTAGCATATTAATAATACAATAAACCAATGTAAATGTATTGATACAATAGATTTAAAGAAATACAAATAAATACAGCATGCTGGCATATATGAACATATTCACATATATCACATATTTTTACTCAAAGGTTTGTAACAATGTAACTCATTTCAAGCAGACTTTTTTAATTTAGACTTTTTTGATTGTAGAATTTAAAGTAAGGCAACCAGCCACAAGAGGATCATGAATTTGGGTAGGTACCATGACCCTACATAAAGTGTTGCTTCAAGTGGCAAAAAAGATCATATGCCATTTTTCTCTACAAAGATTTTCAAATGATGGCCACTACAAGTTTAATTCATAGATTAAACAATTGTTAGCAAATGTTTTGGTCTTTCAGTCCACCAAACTCACCGAACAACGATGATCAGGCGACTGAAAAAGTCAACTTTTTTGTTACAGTGTAGTTGTTTTAGCAATAACAATGAAATAGAAGTGTCGCAGCATTGGTGGTTTGTTGGTTACCGCACTCACACAGCCTGAAAGCGCTTGCTTTTGAGCTAACCATGTTGGGAGTGGGAAATTAAACCTTATAATGTGTTTGCTGTCAAATTTGATGACTGCCATTAGCAATACAGAAAATTGATCACTTGTTACAAATAACATAAGAGACACACCGCCACAGATAATATTGCCAGTGTCTTAAACGGCAAACTTCCCTTTCAGTGTGCACTATTTCTGACCAGCCCTGGTCAACTGTAAAGTCATTAAAGTGCCATTTGGAACACAAGCGTTGACTAATACGGCATGCTGAGGGAGGGGGATGAACTACCGTGCTCTATGATTGTGCCTGAGCAGGGAGTGCAAGCATATATCGACTTTTCCCTCTCACTGGGGAATAAGCCATTTCTCTCACTCACCCATTACTCCAAAACCCAGACCTTGAGCTTACCAACCAGGGCATATTTCAAACACCTGATAATATTTTACAACTTGGCGCCCTAGCCCCGATTTCCATAGCGTAATTGCCTCAGTGGGTAACCTCATCAGTCGCCCATTCTGCAACCTCCACCCCCCCCCTACCCCACCCCCCAGAGCCCCCACCACATGGCGTGGATACTCCATGCAGTTTTAGGGTAAACACTGGCCTGGGAATTAATATGCCGCACACTCGTACAGCCTGTACAGGACTTCTGAGGTGACAGAGTTTTAGCTTATCTCCTAGCTCCTTCACTTTCTCACTTCCATAATTTATGCCTTGCTCTGGTGTCTGCTCAGCAGGAGTCTCAAAGCGTTACATTATCCTCTTCCCACTCAGAGTAAACACACGGAAATGGATGCACATTATCAGTTTCATTTTTCTTCATGTAAATATGCTACCGTTCAAAAGTTTGCGGTCACTCCGAAATGTCCTTGTTTCTTGAGAGAAAAGCACATTTTACGTCCATTAAAATAGCATCAAATAGATTAAAAATACAGTGTAGACGTTGTTCATGTTGTAAATATCAATTGTAGCTGGAAACTGCAGATGTTTTATGGAATATCTGCATAGGCGCACAGAGGACCTTTAATGGCAATCTGAGATTGTAATTTTAAAAGGCCTATATAAAAATATAATATTAAGATGGGCAAAAGAACTAAGACAATGGACAGAGGTGTTAAGGACAGACGTGTTAAGGACAGACAATTGAAAGAAGTGTTAAGGACAGACTAAGTTTGAGATGTTAGGGTCTCAAAGAAGAACATTTTCACAAACCTCTGAAAACACAGATTGTTCAATGACTTTCTGCAGATATGTATTAGATACGAACACAACTCGCCTCTCAGAGTACATTTCCTCCACTTGAATTCAACACTGCAACAAATTTGAAATTTGATCAAATGACACAAAATAATTAAATAAATCACAAGACGTAATGCTGTACCATTCACTTTCTCATATACTGTAGATGCAGTAAAGAGGTCAATTAAATACAAATGCGATAAATCCAATTCTACTTTAAAAATATCTATCAAATATATTGTTTATAGGCCACCAATATGGTTATGTTTGGTTGATTTTGCAGCATAACATTTAGAAGTAGTCCCTTTTCAAGTTGTTTTTGATATGTACACTGATCAGCCATAAACCGCTGGCAACAATTTGCCATTTTCCCTCCCCGGTGTCATGTGACTTGTTAATGTTACAAGGTCTCTGGTGTGAATGGGGAGCAGGTGTGTTAAATTTGGTGTCATCGATCTCACACTCCCTCATACTGGTCACTGGAAGTTCAAAATGGCACATCATGGCAAAGAACTCTCTGAGGATCTGAAAATAAACAATTGTTGCTCTACATAAAGATGGCCTAGGCTATAAGAAGATTGCCAAGACCCTGAAACTGAGATGCAGCACAGTGGCCAAAACCATACAGTGGTTTAACAGGACAGGTTCCACTCAGAACAGGCCTTGCCATGGTCAACCAAAGAAATTGAGTGCACGTGCTCAGCGTCATATCCAGAGGTTGTCTTTGGGAAATAGATGTATGAGAGGTTGAAGGGGTGGGAGGTCAGCCTGTCAGTGCTCAGACCATACGCCACACATTGCATCAAATTGCATGGCTGTTGTCCCAGAAGGAAGACTCTTCTAAAGATGATACACAAGAAAGCCTGCAAAAAGTTTGCTGAAGACAAGCAGACTTAGGACCTTGAACCATGGATTACTTGAACCATGTCCTGTGGTCTGATGAGACCAAGATAAACATATTTGGTTCAGATGTTGTCAAGCGTGTATGGCGGCAACCAGGTGAGGAGTACAAAGACAAGTGTGTCTTGCCTGCAGTCAAGCATGGTGGTGGGAGTGTCATGGTCTGGGGCTGCATGAATGCTGCCAGCACTGGGGAGCTACAGTGCGTTGTGGGAACCATGAATGCCAACATGTACTGTGACATACTGAAGCAGAACTTGATCCCCTCCCTTCGGAGACTGGGCTGCAGGGCACTATTCCAACATGATAACAACCCCAAACACACCTCCAAGACGACCACTGCCTTGCTAAAGAAGCTGAGGGTAAAGGTGATGGACTGGCCAAGCATGTTTCCAGACCTAAACTCTATTGAGCATCTGTGAGGCATCCTCAAACGGAAGGTGAAGGAGCTCAAGGTCTCTAACATCCACCAGCTCTGTGACGTCGTCATGGAGGAGTGGAAGATGACTCCAGTGGCAACCTGTGAAGCTCTGGTGAACTCCATGCCCAAGAGGGTAAAGGCAGTGTTGGATAATGATGGTGGCCACACAAAATATTGACAATATAGGCCCAATTTGGACATTCTTACTTTTTTGTTGCCAGCGGTTTAGACATTAATGGCTGTGGGTTGTGTTATTTTGAGGGGACAGCAAATTTACACTGTTATACAAGCTGTACACTTACAACTTTTTATTGTAGTAAAGTCTAATTTCTTCAGTGTTGTCACAAAAGATATAATCAAATATTAACAAGAACGTGAGGAGTGTACTCACTACGGTGAGATACTGTATATATGTATGTGTGTCTGTGTATGTATATATGTTTATGTACTACCTGTAGATTCCAGAAAAATACAATTCATAAATGTTAGCTTATTACAATTGTCCTACGCAGTCTAAACCTGATATATATGATTGTCATTCTCTGAAAATGTAATCAAACACTGTAAGCCTTAAAACTCAGAGTTTAAACTTAAGTTTTTAGATTGAAGATGGTCAGGCTTTTTTAGTGCATTTGCATCTAGACTCTTTGGTCTGGTGGGGTGCTTCGTTATTGTTAAATTAAGGATTTTAGCTTTAAATTTCACTGACATGCCTTTGTGGGCCTTTGTGTGCCTTTCACTCGCCCTCCCGTGGGCCTCACCACCCCACGGGAGGGACCATAAGGGGCTGGTGCGAAGAAGATCGGGTGGCGGTCGAAGGCAGGTGCCTAGACAACCCGATCTCTGGACACGGAAACAAGCTCTAGGGACGTGGAATGTCACCTCGCTGGCAGGGATGGAGCCTGAGTTAGTGCGTGAGGTTGAGAGGTTCCGATTAGAGGTAGTCGGGATCACCTCTACGCACGGCTTGGGCTCTGGAACCACACTCCTTGAGAGAGGATGGACTCTTCACCACTCTGGAGTTGCCCATGGTGAGAGGCGGCGGGCTGGTGTGGGTTTGCTTATAGCTCCCAGCTCTGCCGCCATGTGTTGGAGTTTACCCCGGTGAACGAGAGGGTCGTTTCCCTGCGCCTACGGGTCGGGGATAGGTCTCTCACTGTTGTTTGTGCTACGGGCCGAACCGCAGTGCAGAGTACCAGACCTTCTTGGAGTCTCTGGGAGGGGTGCTGGAAAGTGCTCCGACTGGGACTCTATTGTTCTACTGGGGGACTTCAACGCCCACGTGGGCAACGACAGTGACACCTGGAGGGGCGTGATTGGGAGGAACGGCCCCCCTGATCTGAACCCGAGTGGTGTTCAGTTATTGGACTTCTGTGCTAGTCACAGTTTGTCCATAACGAACACCATGTTCAAGCATAAGGGTGTCCATCAGTGCACGTGGCACCAGGACACCCTAGGCCGCAGGTCGATGATCGACTTTGTTGTCGTCTCATCTGACCTGCGGTCGTATGTCTTGGACACTCGGGTGAAGAGAGGGGCGGAGCTGTCAACTGATCACCACCTGGTGGTGAGTTGGATCCGATGGCGGGGGAGGAAGCTGGACAGACTCGGCAGGCCCAAGCGTACTGTAAGGGTCTGCTGGGAACGACTGGCCGAGTCTCCTGTCAGAGAGATCTTTAACTCCCACCTCCGGCAGAGCTTCGACTGGATCCCGAGGGAGGCTGGAGATATTGAGTCCGAGTGGACCATGTTCTCCACCGCCATTGTCGAAGCGGCCGCTCGGAGCTGTGGCCGTAAGGTCTCCGGTGCCTGTCGAGGCGGCAATCCCCGAACCCGGTGGTGGACACCGGAAGTAAGGGATGCCGTCAAGCTGAAGAAGGAGTCCTATCAGGCCTGGTTGGCTTGTGGGACTCCTGACGCAGCTGACGGGTACCGACAGGCCAAGCGGGCTGCAGCCCGGGTGGTTGTGGAGGCAAAAACTCGGGCCTGGGAGGAGTTCGGTGAGGCCATGGAGAAGGACTATCGGCTGGCCTCGAAGAGATTCTGGCAAACCATCCGGCGCCTCAGGAGAGGGAAACAGTGCCCTACCAACGCTGTTTACAGTAGAGGTGGGCAGCTGTTGACCTCAACTGAGGATGTCGTCGGGCGGTGGAAGGAGTACTTCGAGGATCTCCTCAATCCCGCTGTCACTTCTTCCATTGAGGAAGCAGAGGATGAGGGCTCAGAGGTGGACTCGTCCATCACCCGGGCTGAAGTCACTGAGGTGGTCAAGAAACTCCTCGGTGGCAAGGCACCGGGGGTGGATGAGATCCGCCCTGAGTACCTCAAGTCTCTGGATGTTGTGGGGCTGTCTTGGTTGACACGCCTGTGCAACATCGCGTGGCGGTCGGGGACAGTGCCTCTGGGATGGCAGACCGGGGTGGTGGTCCCTCTTTTTAAGAAGGGGGACCGGAGGGTGTGTTCCAACTATAGGGGGATCACACTTCTCAGCCTCCCCGGGAAAGTCTATGCCAGGGTTCTGGAGAGGAGAATAAGGCCGATAGTAGAACCTCGGATTCAGGAGGAACAGTGTGGTTTTTCGTCCGGGCCGTGGAACACTGGACCAGCTCTATACCCTCTACGGGGTGTTGGAGGGTTCATGGGAGTTTGCCCAACCAATCCACATGTGTTTTGTGGATTTGGAGAAGGCTTTCGACTGTGTCCCTCGCGGCATCTTGTGGAGGGTGCTTGGGGAATATGGGGTCCTGGGTCCTTTGCTAAGGGCTGTCAGGTCCCTGTACAACCGAAGCTGGAGCTTGGTCCGCATTGCCGGCAGTAAGTCAGACTTGTTCCCAGTGCATGTTGGACTCCGGCAGGGCTGCCCTTTGTCACCGGTTCTGTTCTTAATTTTTAAGGACAGAATTTCTAGGCGCAGCCAGGGGCCGGAGGGTGTCACAATTTCGTCTCTGCTCTTTGCAGATGATGTTGTCGTGTTGGCCCCTTCTAACCAGGACCTTCAGCATGCGCTGGGACGGTTTGCAGCCGAGTGTGAAGCGGTGGGGATGAAAATCAGTACCTCCAAATCCGAGGCCATGGTCCTCAGTCGGAAAAGGGTGGCTTGCCCACTTCAGGTTGGTGGAGAGTGCCTGCCTCAAGTGGAGGAGTTTAAGTATCTAGGGGTCTTGTTCACGAGTGAGGGAAGGATGGAACGGGAGATTGACAGACGGATCGGTGCAGCTTCTGCAGTAATGCAGTCGATGTATCGGTCTGTCGTGGTGAAGAAAGAGCTGAGCCGCAAGGCAAAGCTCTCGATTTACCAGTCAATCTACGTTCCTACTCTCACCTATGGTCATGAGCTTTGGGTCATGACCGAAAGGACAAGATCCCGGATACAGGCGGCCGAAATTAGCTTTCTCCGCAGGGTGGCCGGGCGATCCCTTAGAGATCCCTTAGAGAAGCTCGGTCACCCGGGAGGAGCTCAGAGTAGAGCCGCTGCTCCTCCACATCGAGAGGGGTCAGCTGAGGTGGCTTGGGCATCTTTTTCGGATGCCTCCGGAACGCCTTCCTGGGAAGGTGTTCCGGTCCCGTCCCACCGGGAGGAGACCCCGGGGAAGACCTAGGACACGCTGGAGGGACTATGTCTCCCGGCTGGCCTGGGAACGCCTCGGTGTCCCCCCGGAAGAGCTAGAGGAAGTGTCTGGGGAGAGGGAAGTCTGGGCATCCCTGCTTAGACTGCTGCCCCCGCGACCCGGCCCCGGATAAGCGGAAGAAGATGGTATGGTATGGTATGACATGCCTTTGAATACTATTCTTATTATTTGTTTATATAGACTATGTAGGTTCACTGTGCTGAATCCAAACATGCTACAAGCTCAGACGAGATTGAAAAGCGCATAGGGATGAAAGTCACATATTTCAAAAGTGTGCTTCTATCAATTCTGTAACATAATTGGTAATCAAGGGAATTAATTTATGACTTCAATGTTTTGTTGTGTGTATTTATAAGGATTTGTTCGGAACTTTTGGTATTTGCATGTTAAATGTTAAATGATGTATGTCTGGCCAGCAAACAGCCCTAATAAAAAAAAAAAGAATGCCTACATTAATGGTCAAGAGTTAATTTTCTTTCTACATTCAATATGCTTTACATCTAATTGGGTTTAGTATTAGATCTATGGCCAGTCATTAGCAGAAGTCTTCATGAGATGAAGACTTTATGAATTCCCTCGTAACCGATAAGTATAAAGAGACAAGTCCCAGGTCTTTCTTCTGTCTTTCATGTACAGCATCAAATATTCTCAATTTTAGAGGATAAAAAGTTATGCATCTATAAAACTTCCACTTTGATGAGCTTAATTTATTTCAGAGAGAAGGACGTTAAAAGAGTTTGAATGTCTTATTATACTCTGCCCTTCCACTTTAAAATCTAGTGCTATCTGGAGATTTCTCTTACATTTGGGGGGTGAAATTCTACCAAAATCACCCTGTTTTTGCTCCTTGCCAAGTCTTCAGAAAGTCACAAAGTCTCCTATGACAAAAATCCATTAAAGCTTGATCCTGCTGTATTATTTAATGTGGCGAGCGCTTTCACCTTCAATGTAGCAGCCCTTTGATGTCCGATGTTCAATAACCCCCTACCACCCCCCCCCCAGCCCCCCCCCCCCCACATACTTTTTTTTTACAATCATTATCATTAACATACTTCTAGGCATTTTACCTAAAACTGTCCACCAGATGGACCTTAAGTGACAAGCAAGTCTAGCTAAACAGTTTAATAATTGAACCACCTTTGTGAAGTACATCACAATGGGGACCACCTTAGAAGTAGTGGAAAATTAGCATGGTGATCTGGTTCAGGTGTCTGATCGATATCCACTGTGCTGTAGCAGGTGTCTGTACACACGTGCACTAAAAGGATAGACCATTTGACATTGATGTTGTTGTTATTGTTGTTGTCACTAGTGTTGCTTTCCCCTGTCTTCAATGCATTTGGTTTTGACACATGTGAATTATTTTGAAACTAAAAAATTTAATGGATTTTTATTTAAAAGTTACAATGAGCTGACATGAGCCCCTTTCGATCTGTCGCATTGCAGCTTGACCCTGTTGCCATATCTGTAATCGTATCCAATTGTCACACATTATGCTTGTGATCAGACTCAAATGCTATTTAAATACTGATAAAGCCTATATCGTCTGCCTGTTACTGCACCATCACTCAGAGAGTATAAAAACACTCTTTGACAGCTCAAATGGCCAATACATATGGCCTATTTTACTAAACCTGATATAAACGAAATATGGTAATTAATTAACAGATGCTTGCTACTTTGTTTGCCCACTGTAGGATATTTAACTTTTGAGATGGGCAAAATGCTTCTCTTCTAATACCTTGCCTTTGCCACAAAATGTGTACAATCAGCATTTAAGAATGAAATTACTAATA
Source organism: Esox lucius (assembly GCF_011004845.1). Taxonomy (NCBI): domain Eukaryota; kingdom Metazoa; phylum Chordata; class Actinopteri; order Esociformes; family Esocidae; genus Esox; species Esox lucius. The sequence goes on from NC_047589.1 coordinate 20,091,473, forward strand.
CTATTATTAAAGACAAGTAGTGCACTAAAACAAAAGCCCATACCTACATTCACTACAATATATCTGAGTCCAACTGCACTTGGGCCGAACAGAATTAGGTCATCTCATTCTATCACTCATTGTTCCTTCTGTTTGTGATAGCTGCAACATTTATTTTTACTTTATGCAGCAGAATCTTGTCAAACAGCGGATATAAGCCATTCATCTACAACGCTGCGTAAAAAGCCAAAAAATATCAGAATGTAATGATATGCAAATCATTTCATCCATTATTCAATTGAAAATAGTACAGAGACAACATATCAGAACCAGAGAAATGTTGTTGTCGTATTTTTTGTTTCATCATTTTCAATAGGTGACAGGTCTGGACTGGAGGCAAGTCAGTTTAGCACCCAGACTCTTTTACTACAGAGCCATGCTATTGTAATACGTGCAGAATGTGGTTTGGCATAGTCTTGCTGAAATAAGAAGGGCCTTCTCTGAAAATGATATTGTCTGGATAGTAGCATTTGTTGCTCCAAAACCTGTATTTACATTGGATATATTAAGAAAACATTTTCATAGGTAATTTTGGAATTTAATAGATTTGTGGGACCTTAGAGCCTGGTTGCCAGTTCTAGCCTTTTGGAAACCTACTAGGTGGGGGACATCCTAAGTGGGTTGGCCATTTAGGCCTTGAATTGGTCCTTTTAGAAGATTTTTTTAAGTATATGCATTGCTTATTTTACATCCTCAGGAAAAACATTTATATTTATTTACCAGGTTATTTATTTTTTTTCCCCCTCAAAGATTTCAGTTTGTGTTTCAATTGAATTGCTCACGTTATAGGTCACATTAAAGGTGTCTCATTCTACATCACAAGATCCTGGCATTTTAGACTTGGGGTGTGTAGACTTAAAACAACTGTATATGTTCACTTTGCACTAACCCCACATAAAAAATAAATAAATTGTAACACAAAATTTGGAACACATATTGTATTCAGAGAAGGAAATAGAAAGGAGAGAGTTAAGTGAAAGCGAATGCAGGTGCGGTAATGTGTGTGTGTGTGGTGTGAGAGAGAACTGCAATCAATGCAGCAGGCTCAACGGTCAACCCCACCCGTGTCTTTACTGACAGCAGAATTATCCAATTGAGCATTTAGCAAACAACCCCGTATGTGACTGTGAGACATGAGAACGTTTGGTTTTCATTAATATTATCTGATCACGGACAATTCAATTATGCAGTGAAATCATATTTGTATCTGGCAAGTTTCTCATATCCAAAACAATTTATAATACTTGACACACTTATTCTGCTGCTTGTAAGTCAACCTGTCTAAGATGAGTAAGGGACTGTAGAAATTAAGAGATTTGTCCGGACAGAAAGACATTTCCATAAACAGAATACAGTTCTGTATGAAAAAGCATTCTGGGGGTTTAGGCCAGGGAGAGATCATTTGCTTGATGAATTAAAGAATGCTGCAAGTTTGCCATCTGCTGTGAATTTCACACGGTAAGAGCTGAGGTTATAAGAGCCTGTTTAGTCTACAACAATTGTTGTGGCAACAATATAATTTAAATAAAATGCACATTATATGTAAATACAATTTTCTATTCAAAATAACAAATCTAAATCTCTAGCTGGGCCAGAGGTACGCAGCAAGGCTCAACCAATGTGCATGCAGCACTGTGGCCAGAAACCAGACCTGGAAGACATAAACTCACTGACTAGATTGTACAGCTGATCTAACATGGCACTCTCTGTCAAACAAGTTGTTGCTTGTGATAGTCATTTTTAAGGTGTCAGTGTGAAATGTTTTTGTAACTTCCCAACAACCAAAAAAATAATCCTGATTCTGTTCATACATGGACAAGGATTTTGCAACCAGATGTTCACCTCAAAGGTGAGGTGTGAGGGTGTGTTGACGTTTTTTCACTAAAAGAATGTTCATCTCATACGCAAATATAGCAACAAGTCTCATCTGAATAAAACTATTTGAGTGTCAAAATGTTCTAAAGACTCTATTTAGCTAAGGGAACAGAATCAATACATTATCGGACACATCAGATCAGTGTGGCCTAAAAACATCTGTGGCCATACATTCTCCAAACCACAGCTTTCTTTACATTAACATGTATCTGTACATTTGGAACATTTGGAGAGAGTACATTTTTCCTCATCCAACATAGAAATGTACATACATTGGTATATTTACTACCAACTCTTTTGTGACCGGAAGTTCTTCAAACAAGCTAGGGGCACGCCAGACCTACTTTCATCTTTTTTGATTCATGCCACCCTACAACCCTCTCTGCATGTGCAAAAGCAATGCCCTTGAACAGCAATCCAACTGATCTGCGAGGGACCGTAAAAAGCCTCAAACAGGTAATCAACCAGGGTTTTACCCTGACTTGGGTTATAACTGCATAACTCACAGTTGTATTGACATGGATGCATAATCTACACCCCCCTCCCCCTACACAAAATAATAATGTCATAAAATAAATACATAAATAAAAATAAACAAATGAATACAAGTTTACAATTCCAGAAACATATTTATAGCTGGTAAGTCACTACAAGGAGAGGCCAGGTTGGTCATTCACATTGCCTACTGCCAACCTTTTTACAGTAATGCGTTAAATTTGTCATAATGCCTGGCTTTCTTGTGTGCTCGGACATTCTTAAGTCCCCCACAGCATTTTCATTGGATTGAGTTCTGAGCTTTCACTCAACCATTCCATAATGCTCCAGTTGCTCTTTTTGTGCCATTCTGTTGTAGCTTGTGTGTTTTGGATAATTGTCCTTTTGCAAGATCCATGTTCAAGTCAGCTTCAGGTTTTTGACAAATGGTCTCACATGCTCCTCAAGAATTTTCTGGTACAATATTGAATTCATGGTTGACTCAATGATGGCAAGTTGACCAGGCAATGACTCAGCAAAGCAGCCCCAAGCCATAATGCAACTGCCTCCATGCTTTATGGTTGGTATGAGATTCATCTGGTCAAAGGCAGTATCTATTTTTTTGCCAAACAGGGGCTCTGGCATTGCGGCCAAACATATGAACCTTTGAGTAATCAGTCCAGGGTATATTGCTCCAGTAGTTTTGATCTTAACCCAGGTGTTGTCTGGCAAACATCAGTCATGTCTTGATATTATTTTTTGAGAGCAGAGATTTCTGTTTTCCAGAACTACCATATACACCAGGTTTTTCAAGTTAGTCTTTCTGACAGTCCGTTGTATATATATCCCTTGTTGTTACTGTTGGTGGGGTTGGTGGGGTTGGTGGGCTGAATATGGTGGGACGACATGTCCACTTAATTGTAATTTTAGCCATTTTATGTGATCATCTATGTAGGAATGTGTTAACTTTTACTGTATAAGAAAGTATTTGACACATGCATTTCATTAAGTCACAAACAACATTTGTACTTCAAACATAAGAACTTCTTTAGTCTATACTATACTATATTCTATATTGTTAATATTTTTGAAAAAACAAAAGCAGTTACAACCACCACCATGTGGCATGACATCCAACCTCATTATGCTTATCACAAGGGTTTCTGACCTTATTTGGATTACAATTTGAAGATAGAGTAAACATTTCAACCCAAACACTGGGCTTTCTCCTAATATGGAAAGAAATTATATTGTAAGATATTCTGGTGACCAGAAATACACTCAGTAAAATGTGTCATAGTAAAAAGTGATAACCATCCCCAGTCTACTATACATATTATGATTCACCAAAATAACATATTCTGCCGCCTGCTGCAGGTCAATATATGTTAAATGTGTCACAGTTAAAAAAGAAATGCAAGAGCTGATTTACCTCAGCCCAGGTCAATAAACCTGCAAAACGTACCTCAGCAAAACCAGGGCACTCAAACGCAGAACAACAAGCTACATGCTTCTATGGCTTCAGTTGTTAGATGAGAGTATACATCCATAAGCACAAAATGCAAGTCAGGTGTAGCCGTATGGTACAAGCTTTGCGTTTGAGCCTCTGTAATCAGCATCCTCTGGTCTAGAAAACAGGCTATTCTCGGCAGGCCAGCCGATAATACTGGTGAAGCCTTAGTCTCTCCCCTGAGCAGCCACTCAGTCAAACGCCCATCAAACACATGGAGCCTGTCTCTAAATAGATGCTCCTAGTGGTGTGGCTGGTGGGGATGAGTCTCTTCCCTCCTCCCTAACCATGAATTAATCTGATGCCAGTTATGCCCCCTGGTTTTTCGTTGTTTATTGGCAAACTAACAACCCCCCCCATATCTTGTCCATTTGACAGAAGAAGCTCTCAGAGATGTCCTATTGTATTTAGATTTACTTTTTGTTTGTTTAAAGTCTGGGTGTACGGTATTTCAGAATACACAGGTGTGAATTACAAAAAAAGTGACAACTGAAATTATTTTTTGTGAGCCAGTTTCTGTGTCTGAGTGAGAGAGGGGGAAAAAGAGTGAGATACTGTTAGTGTGTCTGTGTGCAAAAGTGTTGATTAATTTACTTCTCCTGAAACAATCTAAATGCAAATTGGACCTCTCTATCTGTACGTTCCAGCCCATAATGAGGATGGAATTTAAATGACCTGGTTGCATTTCATCCATTCTGAGTGCTAAAGTAAAACATTTAAGCAGAAACACTTCAGAATAAACAAACTGAAATTATTGGTATGACAGAACTCGCAACTCTTGTGTAAAGTAAATTCTGAAACACTACCAATCTGGTTCAAGCATGGCAGATGATTTCTGATTCACTCTCAGATGGATGGTAGAGTAATTCCCATGCTATAGTCAAACATTGGGAGGAGTTTGGTTAAAGTCTGTCAGAAGGCATCCATAAACTGCTCTGAGCCTTCTCACCTGCAGGTATGACTTCTCTAAGAAAAAGCTTGACTGCACTGGGATCAATGTTTGCAGCTTGAGTGGGTTCCGCAGTTGGCTGCACCTGAGGAGTGCACACCCCGACCTGTCTCGCAGCTACAAATAAAAGTAAATGTCAAATAAATTGTTAACATGCACAGGCAGATACACTGAGACGAACTACACTGATAGGATGACATTTTCTCGTTTTAAATTCGCTGTGGGAGAAGAAAAACTAAATTACAAATGTTACAGAAAGCATTTAATGTTTTCCATTTCTGGTAAAGAGTACCTTCAACACATACATATAATATCTCACAAAAGTGAGTACACCCCTCACATTTGTGAACATTTTAGATTAGTTCTTGTCACGTGACAACACTGAAGAAATTACACTTTGCTACAATGTAAAGTAGTGAGTGTACAGCTTGTATAATAGTGTACATTTGCTCTCCCCTCAAAATAACTCAACACACAGCCATTAATGTCTAAACCGCTGGCAACAAAAGTGAGTACACCCCTAAGTGAAAATGTCCAAATTGGGCCCATTTAGCCATTTTCCCTCCCTGGTGTCATGTTAGTATTACAAGGTCTCAGGTGTGAATGGGGAGCAGGTGTGTTTAATTTGGTGTTATTGCTCTCAAACTCCCTCATAATGGTCACTGGAAGTTCAACATGGCACCTCATGGCAAAGAACTCTCTGAGCATCTGAAAAAAAATATTGTTGCTCTACATAAAGATGGCCTCGGCTATAAGAAGATTGCCAAGACCTAAAGATGATGCACAAGAAAGCCCGCAAACAGTTTGCTGAAGACAAGCAGACTAAGGACATGGATTACTGGAATCATGTCCTGTGGTCTGATGAGACCAAGATAAACGTATTTGGTTCAGATGGTGTCAAGCGTGTGTGGCGGCAACCAGGTGAGGAGTACAAAGACAAGTGTGTCTTGCCTACAGTTAAGCATGGTGGTGGGAGTGTCATGGTCTGGGGCTGCATGAGTGCTGCTGGCACTGGGGAGCTACAGTTCACTGAGTGAACCATGAATGCCAACATGTACTGTGACATACTGAAGCAGAGCATGATCTCCCCCTAAGTCTCTAACATCCACCAGCTCCGTGATGTTGTCATTGTGGAGTGGAAGAGGACTCCAGTGGCAACCTGTGAAGCTCTGGTGAACTCCATGCCCAAGAGGGTTAAGGCAGTGTTAATAAAAATAATTGGGGCCACACAAAATATTGACACTTTGGGCCCAATTTGGACATTTTCACTTAGGGTGTACTCACTTTTGTTGCCAGCGGTTTAGACATGAATGGCTGCATGTTGTGTTATTTTGAGGAGACAGCAAATTTACACTGTAATACAAGCTGTACACACACTACTTTACATGGTAGCAAAGTGTTCTTCAGTGTTCTTCAGTGTTGTCACATGAAAATATTTACAAAAATGTGAGGGGTTTACTCACTTTTGTGAGATGCTGTATGTGGTTTGAATGCAAATGTGCTTTGGTATTAATATTAACAATAAAACATCACCTTTCTACTGTAATTTCCTAATCTTTTTAGGAGTTTAAGTCAGTTAACTATGCTGACATTTTAAGTTATCAAGTGATACTGTGTATAGAATGCTGCCTTCTAACCTTGAAACTGCCTGGTTTCTGTTTGTTTTTCCCCTCTCTCCCTTGGCGAATACACATTCTGTAAGCCGCCAGATAATTTCCATTCGCCAGACAAGCATTGTATCCAATAGCTTGAACGGAGTCTGCAATAAGGAAGTCTCAAGCAATAACAATCAATTTAGTTGTGGCACCATGCCATAACTTCTGGCCCTGTGCTATTGCAGCAAATGCACGCTGCCTCTCCACACCCGACACCACAGGCTATTTCCAACAAGAGATAATAGCAAATTGTGTAATTGTGCTCCCATTATCAGATATATTAAACAGAACCTGATGCCACTGCAGAGCTAAAATGTAATCACTGCTGTGGACTGTGGCACTGCATATCTCTAGAACGGAGACTCCTTGGCCCAAGCTATATTTCCCCATGAGGATAATTGTGTTCTTTGGGCAACAAGACCAGAATATTTAAAGCCGATTTATTTAGCATCTATGCAGTAAAATCTCAGGTTTCACTCTAATGAAAGATGAAAGAACTGGGCAATTCCTAATATGGTTAGTGATATTTTGTTACATCATTTTGGGCAGCAGGTAGCCTAGCGGTAAGAGCTTCTAACCCGTTACGGAAACCCGTTACGATTGCTAGATTGAATCTTTGAGCCTGCATAGTGAAATCTGCTGTTCCCTGAAAAAGTCTTCTAACCCAAATGTCTCCCCTGGTTGTTGCTGTAATTAAAAATATATTCTCAGTCATGAAAAAAATAACCAATAAAACAACTGATGTGGTGACTAGGATGAAGTTGAATAGGTGTTCAGAAATCTGGATACCATAAGTAAATTCAAATGAAAGGAACATGACCTTGAACTTATATTGTGTCTACATCAACTAAACAACGCTTTCATGTAACATGTGAATCCGTGTCAGCTTAGCCAGTGAAGGAGAACATTGTAACAGTTCAACGTGGTCTCAGGGGATTACATGAAATATAATACATAAATCTTTGACACCTGATTTCGTATGATACGTTATGTTATGTTTGGTTACATTACAATGTGCTACCAAAACATATGATACATTATGAACTCCACTAAGACATATATACTACAAATGCTACTAAAACTGATCATATACTAAGAATGCTACTAAGACGTATCATATACTAAGAATGCTACTAAGACGTATCTTATATTACAAATGCTACTAAGACAAATCTTATATTACATATGCTACTAAAACTGATCCTATACTAAGAACGCCACTAAGACATATCATATATTACAAATGCTACTAAGACATATCATATATTACAAATGCAACTAAAACGTATCATGTACTAAGAACGCTACTAAGACGTATCACATATTATGAATGCTACTTAGACATATCATATATTACAAATGCTACTAAAACATAACATCTACTAAGAACACTACTAAGACATATCACATATTACGAATGGTACTAAGACATATCATATTTTACAAATGCTACTAAGAGGTATTATATATTATGAATGCTACTAAGATGTATCTCATATTACGACAGCTACTAAGACGTATCATAGATTACGAATTCACACAAAACGTCCCACAAACATTTTTGCCACAGCCAGACAGGACCTTGGACCAGCGACATTACGCTCCACCAACAGGCACTCTACTCTCTGCTCCAGATAGAGATATTCCTTTCAGAGGGATGAGTAATGGCCTTAACAAGGGCTCTTCAGCATGTCATGAATGCATTTTAAGATGACAGTTAATATTAGGTATCACATCGCTGGGTTTAATGTTAGGGTTAAGGTTTGGGTTAAGGTCAGGTATCACAAGGTCCTTGAATTTTGATCCAGTGGTCAACAGTTCTAATCAAACCTAAGGTGATTTTGTTTTTCCTTCAAACATTTCTTGACCTAATGTATATATCGAATTTGTCTGTCAGATAGTTTCTTAAAATAGTTTACGTACGCCCCCTGAGACCAGGCTGAACTGTTACTTACAGATGTTATGGGGCACCTGGGGTGAAGTAACTTGAAATTGCATTTGTATCCTCTTCAAATTCAATGGCTTCATTTTTCCACCCTGACATGAAGGGAATGAAAAATAAGTGCTTTACTTCAGCTTTCATGTTTGACAAACTGCTGCCCAAGTGTTAAGGGTGTTGTCACATAACCACATCAAACAGATGACATCTGTAGGTCATGTTAGCGGACGCTCTTATGATTTGGGCACATATATGTGCTTGGTTTCCGCACAGACACAATTAGCACCTTGCTAGTTTGGGTTGTCGCGTTTGATTGTCACGTTCACACCGAATACTTCAGCAGAGAACACAGTGTAGACGATCAGCACAAAACTGTCTCTTCTTCTCACCCTCGTTGACTTTTACAAGCAATTTCTTATCCCGTCGAAACTCTGAGCACTAGACACTAGCCATGTATGGTCAACAAAACACAGCATGAGGTGAGTTAGCAATCAGATGTAAGAAGAGCGCCAAGTCTAGTCGCCTTTATTCAGAGCTACTTACTACAACAGTTAAACCTGACGTTGCAAAGGTCATGCGCTTACAAAGTGAGATGATTCACCATAATTGAACTTGCAATAACAGTAAAACAGTTTGAGACATGTAACAGTGAATGTATTAATATTATTACACATTATTATGACGCATTATTATTATTATTATACAATGGAACACTTCCAATCCTTTATATAGTAGCAAAAGCTGTGATGAAGTATTCAAGTTTTATTTTTAAATGTATTGACACCCTCTAATGCATCACAATCTTCTGAAATATTAATGTGCACAATACTTATATGACTTGACTGTTTCAAATATCCCTGAAAAGATTTGTTAATTTCCAGTAGATACGTTTTGGAAAAAAAGGTATCCACCATTTACTGATGAAAGACCTTGTAAATCTCTCCAGCGGTGAAGTGTTGATTAAAAGAGACGGGAGAGGCTAAGCATGGGAGAGCACATGGCAGACCCACTGATTACAAGCTTCACAAGGCCCAGCCGTCTCCCATCGATTTAGGGAAGTTTACTCCCTTAGTCTCCCTTGAGATGTTATAGCAATTCTGCTGCAGAACCTATGAAGCCTGCATCTTTTCAGTCATGTTTCCCGTACATTGATCCTCTCACCCCTTTAGGCTTTTTAAAAAAAAATCTAAATAGTAATACATGCATGTTTGGTTTCCAACTGCCAAGCGTTTGCAAAAATTATTTAAGATGTTAAGTGTTATAAAACAAATGGTGTGAGAGAAGGTGGTTCCCTGAGGCATTTGCCTTGTCATCAAAAGGACGAGACAAGGTGAACAGTGTACAAGAAGGCCTGTTACTCCTCTCACTCCAGACCTTCTTGGATAAAACAGACGGCTCTGTGCCTGTTTGAGCTTTGCCTCCAACCACATCCTTGGGTTCTCTTAGCCACACACTTGGTCTCTCCTCCCACTGAAGTCTGGCTGAGATATTACTCTTTCTCTTTGAATGTGCCATTCACACTCTCATGGGCCTCGTCTCCCACACAGACCCGCTCCATCCATCAGGCGTCGGGCCTTCATTAATAGATGATGTAAAGGATTTGCTATGAGTGGCCAATTTACTACTGAACTCGTCATGCCTTGTCTCACTAGTCTTCCCGGGTTTCAGGAGGCAGAGTGAGACATTTTCAGGCGAAGGGACAGAAATTGATCTGACACTGCAATATTTTAACATTTCAAGGGCAATTATTAATCTCTCTGACATTGTGTTTTGCCATTTCAATCAGATTAGGGACTGTGTGTTTTTTTTGCACTTCACTTGTCTTTACGGAATCATTTACAGTCATTTTGTACCCCTCCTCTTATCTTCTATTTCTACAATACTTGAGAATGTCATCCCTGGATTATGAAGGGAATGGATTTCTTCCTACATATTGTATGACTACATACAGCACAGGACACAGATAAAAACCTGATATCAACCTTCCAATAGCTTGTGTCTCAATGCAAGCAAGGCCTGCATCAGTATTCTTCTCCACAGGACACACTTAGTGGTCATGCTTAACAGATAGTCAAGTAAGGTCCTCAGGGGAAGAGCTGAAGAATAAAATGGAAGGTGAGTAACCTCGCCTCCAGCATTCCAGGCCAGGTCTTCATCCCGGTAGATGGGAATAGTTTGTGCTGCCTTATCCATTTCCCAGATCCACTGGATAGGCTATAGGGGTTTACCTTTCTGTCAGCAGAAAAAAAAATAAGAATGGTTCCTCCTGCTCAAAGCCCACACTTGCCCTCAACACTCTGAATATTTCAGCTGTGGGTGTCACATAAATCCATGCAACCCTTAAGTGAATCAATAGAGTTTGATTAGGAACGAAAATGGAGAGCGATGAGGGCACTCCCAGTGCACTTGCTCAAATCCGACATCCATGACCGGATAAGCCTTTCATGTTTATTTTTTTTCCCAATCAGAGACATTTTAATTAATTTGAAAACATTGCATAATCATTTATCTGCTAATCATTCTCTATTTGAGAGTGTAAATAATACATAAAAGTGATCATATTGTAACAGAAACTATTATTATTAAATCTGTTCAATAGCCAAAGTCATCTTTTTTTAGTTATATTTTTGTTTTTAAACTCGGGAACGGATGGAATGGCCATCCATTAAGGCACCCCTGGAATGGCCTTAATCATTCATCAAGGCAGGCCAGACTGACATGACAACCTTTTCTGGTGTAAGTGCAGAGAGGTCAGTAGGGCTGGCCAGGCGGGAGTGGCCTAGGGCAGCCATGCTGCTCAGGCAGATCTGGCAGAACAATAACTCACCCTGACAGCTATGAGAGCTATACAAGAGGTAGCCATTGGTCTCTGTAAGGAAGTTACTTATCCACTTTATCCCTGGGCTATGGTTATCACACTGCTTAGCCACTGGCTCTTCTCATTTACCTAGGAAGGCAATGGCAATGTTCACCTGTGCACATAACAAAAAATGCTTCAAAGTTTTGTTCATCTAACTTGACACCATGCCCCACCAATTCCCAACCAAATATAACAGAGGCCAGACTGCAGTTCTAAGTATCTGTATATTTACTTAGCTTTTATAAGCTATACTAAATCTGAAGATGGATAGTAACAGTATATTGCTGTGCCATTTCATTGGCTAGTAATACAAAGTATGGCTTTCTGAAATAAAAACTAGCCTGAAGAGGATTGTAGATCTTGGCTTTTCTGGGGAGTCCGTGAAACGTGTTACATTGTTTAGACTACACTCGATGAGAGAATCAATAAAATAGAATTAACCGTATTCAATAATCTATATTTGCAGCACTATAATCAGCCCCAATATTACAGCTGTTTATACAGTACAAACAGCAAGGATGGGGTAATATTGCATTTATAAACACCAGGAGATAACCTTAATGAAACAGGAGAGTTCAGAACACGTTCTGATTTCAGTTTGTGAATGTTTACATTGCAAAAGCCACCTACGGCTAAGGTTAGCCTACTACTAGCATTAATAAATGAGTAGGCCGAAACAAAGAAACTTTGAAATCATAACAGATGTATAGGTGTTGTTTTGCATGTTGTGCATTGATGGTTCTTCATCCAAATTCTGTTACCATGCATCTGTACTGTAAAGTATAGCTCCCCGGTTCAATGATGTGGCCGCGAAAAAAGAAAATCTTTGACTACTGGAAAAACATTGCTCCGGGAAGGAACTCGAAACTGTCACCAAAGACCTGCTTTGGGTAGCAATTCATACTAAGCGAGTTATGTTCAATATCTCTTATGTTAAGCCCATTAATCATCTTTAACATATCATGATATCCACCGTACTCTAAGTAAAACGGCATGCAGGAATACTTTCCATTAGCACACATAGCTTTAATTAACATTAAATAACTTAGATCTGAATGAAACATTAAACATTTATGACATATAATAACTGGTTGTAGACACAGGCTGAAATTTGAATTAAATTAAAAGAAATTACTAACTTGTTTAATGAATTACAGTAAATGTGCACAAATAAGAGACCAGCATTCTAATTTTACCAATTATGCAAGGCTTATCATAGTTCCTCTCATTTGCAGCGCCGCATTAGAAATAATATATCTTCTGAAGACAATATCTTTTCCAGAATGAGCATTCATATTCAGATATGCATGGCAGCTAAACCATGAAGCTGACCCATGGCTATTTCATCTTCCATGGCTGCTGCCTCTCACTCCCATTCACTGATGTTTGTGATATCCTTCTATGTATTTGTTTAGTTACTTATGAATATATAACAAATGCTAATCTCAGCAGCAGTAAAATCCTTTGAATACGACCGACGCAAGAAGACAGACTTGATTAAATATACTGCCTACATTGTCTTTGGATTTTAACAAAGAATTTCCCTACTCCCTGGGATACTACTGAAAGTTAAGAAGTGAGACACCAAATCAAATAGTCTTTATCTCTTATGCCGGTTTTAAATTGTATCTTTAAAATGCTACAGATGAAGGAATTATTTGAACTGGCAAGTCAATATATTTTATTTCATTGGATTGTTTCAAATCATTTTGATGTATCTGCAGGGCTTTTTGGCAAAATAAGTTGTTTGTGGTTGTTAACTATATTTTGTAACATTACATTTGTCTGTGACAAAATTGGATAATTCATTACCCGTTCTATGACATCAATCAATATTCAATGAGCAACTCTACAGTTTAATGTTGGTTGTGTTTCTGGTTGGAGGATACAATCCTGGACAGCAGCATTACTCGCTGTTACACCCTGCATGACTACCGTATTTCCCCAAGGTTGGGGTTTTAACCATGTTGAAATCTATCCCTGGCCACAACATCACAACACATGTCAGTACCAATCTGGGCCCCTCATCTCACTGTGCAGCAGGAGGCAAATTCAACTTTGAAGGAATCAGAGGTGGCTTCATTGCCCCTATCAAGGTTGCACTGCCTCAGACGGTCGGTGAAGATGGACCCAGGCAGAAGAGATACTGTACTGATGTGTTGGCTGTCTCATTAGTTAGTGACCCCTGGGAAATTCACAGGTTTAGCAAATCACGAGCAGCTCCCAACAAATTCCACTCAACAGTTATATTTGCGGGTGCTTCCTGGAGCTCTCTGGCCATTTACATTCAAATGAACACAAACCACTCAGAATAAATTAAACCAGTGATACTTTTAATTACATGTCTAAGTAAATAGGTGTATTACCACAGTACTTTAGTTTTGATTTATGCAGTTGTGCCAGTCTGTATAAAAAAAAAAAAAGATTTCTCTCAATTCTTAGTTTTTGTTGTTGGTATATAATAAATTAATAAATTATCACATTTGAATCCCATTGTTTGTTCATTTTATATACTCTATAGATTTTTGCAATATAATTGATATTGATATTAGTTACATGTGCTCTCAAACCAAGTTGTTTCCCATATTCCTGTTATTCTTGCATAATCTGTTGCTGTCTCACGTTCCCACCTTTTCACAGAAAATACAGTATCTTTATGGTTTAACAGAAGAGTAGTACTGCTGTCGCCAAGAGATTTGACCGACTTGGGGACAATGTTTTTTTAATTTTTTATTAAGAAGATTCAACTTTATTGGTCTGATCAAACAGCCACAATCAAATGAAACTTTCTGATTGAACAGCTTTGTGTTAAATATGAATTGGGCAGCACTAGAAATAACTTTCAATTGAGCCAAACTTTCTCCTCTCAGATTATCTGGCAAGCCTCCTCCTTCGCTGATAACATGTCAAATGTTATAGCTGGGTTCTAAAGCATCTTGTGAATAAGTTCTGAAGTTAGGGATTTCAGCTCAATACAGTTTTGTCTTATAGAATCTATTTCAACCAACATTAACCCCGAGATACCAGGACCAGTTCCCCTTGAATCAAAATTAAGCAATGTTTCAATAATCCGAGCAATAGCAATGCAATGTTAGTTTTCTACACCTTTATAGTGAAAACTGAGATTGTACCCACTTTAAGTTAGTTTCCGACAGTGGTCAATAAACTGTTATGGCTATTTGATCATAATTTAGATCAAAAAGAGCGCCCACGAACAAACACTGGATTAAATCCTATAGCATTTCCATTTTGAAATGGCTTGGATTAAAATGATGTAGCCAATAAGAGCCTTAATGTGGTGTTCAGTACAGGCCTAGATTCAATTAATTAGTTTGATTAATTTGTATTTATAGTACTTCATCCTTCCAAAAATAAATAGTTACAACACACATCAGTTGCTACCCAAGCCAGCTGGTCATTCTTTCTATTGACAATTCAAAATAACTGTTGATTCGAGTTGCTATGGGCATTAGACCATCAGGCTGGGACTGTTGTCAGCAGGAGCACTGTCTGTGGTCATATATTTAGCATATCATTTGACCCTTCACAAAAGCAGATTCACACAAGAAGTTGTAACCCTACATGATGGACAATTTATAAGGGAAATTATTGTTACTATAACACTGATGATTTATTTCAACCAATAATTTTAGGACTAGAGAATGCTCTGCAAGCCCTTCCACCATGGCTTTCTAACTTTACCCAATTGCAATAAAAAACATAGTCACATGGAAGTTCCAACTGAGACCAGAGAGTCAGTATCTACTGCATTTAGTTTAGGTTGACCTGTTATTTGTACTTTGTGTGCCCATTAAACTGTATCCTGATACAATATTTTGCAAATGTAAAAAAATCTTCCAAACCAATCACATTTTTATGTTATTGATAAAAGGAAAAGCAAACTGAGATCAAGCTCTCCTTTACAATTGAGCCATGTGTTACAAAAAACAAAACATGAAATACAGACAAAACATATTCAAAAATAGCAATCACATTTTATTCTAAAATGGTCATTCAACAAATAATTGGATTGTGTTATAGGCAAGTTTCAACTATTTTATTACAGATAATAACTATAAATTCATACAGCAACAATTATTTATTTTTTTGCTTCACATAACATCTGATGTTGATACTACGGCAATATGTATAAAAAATATGTTGCTGTCTAGTCAATTAAATATACAGCACGTTGACCAGCTTATGAGATTCAGTAACACTTAGTGGAGAGAAACTAAGGAGTTGACTTTGACATTAACATTAATGATGCTAGAACTTTATGTTGCTCCCGAGATGCCAGAGTGATGTCAGCACCAAATCTGATAAGCTGGATGATGATGTTTAGTCCACACAGAGGGGCTTAAGCTTTACCACTGGGTGTTCTGCAGTCAGCAAGTTATACACATTTCACCTTACAACTAAACAGAGGCATAGCAGCCAGAATCTTAAAAGCTGTTCCAACTGTGATGTGACGCTCGACTTAATGGAATCAAAACCAAAGGGAGAGATATATCAGGCATACTGTACATGTTCAGCCCAAAGTGTTTGTGGTTTTTCATGATTTCAGGAAATCATTTGCAACAAGGGCACAGTCACTGAGACTATTACTAATGTTTTCAAAACCCTTAACCTAAAAGCATCACCATGTATAATTCATTGTTTTGAAACATTGCCATAGTTTTCTCTCCATAAAGGCAGTTGTTTTGAAATGGAGACACCCACATCAAACTTACATGGAAGGGGGTAACTTTGCATGGTGTTACTAACAATGAGCACTGTGTGCTTTTATGCAAACAACTGACAAGGGGAAAAGCTAAATAAAACAAGTTGCATTTTTCATCAGCTGTTTTATGTACATGAAAAGAAACAGTGCCTGAGAATACCCCAAATAAATCACTAAAACACAAAACACTGTTTTGGGTTACTTATGCTTATAAGTCAGCAAGGTGGCACTGGAGAAGAAATGATCATGCGACATGTATTAAGTTCAGTGTCTCCCAGCTATCAATATTCACTTCCTGTCAACTCTGATACTGCCTAACTTTAGCTAATGCCAGTTCACTTTGTGAAAACATGTTTTCTAACACGGCACCGTCTGTAGACAATTCCTTTATGGTATACAAATAAGTTTACACATTTTAATACATCTTTGGTTCACGTGTAATGAATACAACATTTGATCCATACAATGTTTGCGAATCAGTTTTTTTGTCATTTTCAGTGCTCAACCATTGTGTTTCAAAGTAGCACTTTCTCTTCATAAGCCTAAATTGCTAGGGAGGCTCACGGTTGAATACTGTATCAGAAGTAGGAAGAGTCTCTAAATCTGAACCATACAGTCAAAAACAATTGCTCCTACCCACTCACCCATGCCCTGTCAACGAATGCAATATCTTCCCTGTGAGAGTTCTTACAGTATTATAAAAAATTCACCTGTCATGCCTCCACTAGTTCATCCCCAGTTCAGAATGAACAATCTTCTTTTCAGGGAGCTCCCAATATCCCTCTCTCCCTCCACAGAAATGCCTGACCCGTCATTATCCAGCTTGCCTGATGGCTTACTACAAAGACATCCTCTGTGGTGCTACAGGGGGCCACTGCACTTTCTCTGCAGCCAGAACCCGAAAAGACCATCCTAGGTTTTAATAAGAAGAGTTCCTTTTCCTAAGAAAACACACACCTATGATGAAAGCATTTTGAGACGTTTCATCTTGCAGTGCTAAAGGCGAGATAGGGCTGGGGTTGGTGCCTCTATATCGTTAGAGGGCTGTTTTTATTTTACTACTGCTACTATGTCTAGCTACTTGTTTGTCATTTCTGTGGACAATCACATTGAATGTGCAGAGGTCTCATACCAGAGTTTATGATCAACTGATATCATTGATTTGAATAATGAAGGTGAATAATAGTCAGAACTTGTGCAATGTGACACACATTCATTTATGATTTAATTGCCAGCATGTTTAAGAAGAGCCCATACATGGCTGGCTCAAATGGTCATACAAAATGGTCATGAATTATGTTGTTTTCCTGTGCCATTTAAGAGGTATTTTTTTCAGATTCTCTTACAAAGTCACTCGCAGATAAAACCCTTAGATTTCCTTATTGAACGAATGAAATGATTGATGAAACCCTCACCGCTGACAAATAAGTTGTGATAACAAAGATTCACTGTAAACTGTCTTGTTTTCACTGTTTCATGTGGCAACAGATTGCTTACAGTTACAAAGAGATGGAAATGCTATTGTTTAATGTGCAAAAATGCAATGGTTTTAATTCAATGATTTTGACCCAAAACTATCAAAACACAACCGAATTAGACATTTTTCAATAGAATATGTGAAATATACATTTTTTAACTGTTCGAGTCCAAATGTCTCCTAATTGGTCTCCTCGTCAGGTCTAAAACAAATGTTACTCTTAATTTGGCTGTCTTTAGGACAAGGTGGACATACCTACATTTGTGTGTGTTTGTGCTAGCAAGGCATGAATGAATTGCAAATAATATCCTATATAAAATAAATACAAACTTATATTTTGGGGCCAGGGACTATCATCTGATTGGGTGAAAGCCATGATATATGAGACCAAATACCACAGGTATGAAAAAATAAATAATAAAATGTTCCTGTTGTAATTACATTGGTTACCATTTATAATAGCAATAAAGCACCTCAGATGTTTGTGGTAAAAGCTGACATGCACACAATAATACCACAGCTGTGCCATGTTTTCATAACTGCTGTCTGAAATTGCTATCAATCAGCTTAGAAAAAATAACATATCATTGATTTATGAACAACAGACTTATCTTTACCTGTCTCTCATTTTCATTCTTGGACTGCTTTTTTTAAAGCTGCTTTTTTTTCAAACCCTCTTTGGGAAGCCTCTCGTTCTTTATCGGTGGAAAGTCAGCAGGGTGGATAACCTTTATGACACTCACTTTGGCACTTGTGACAGAGCTGTAAAGGTCAGGCAATCTCCCAAATCCAAAGAAGTACTCTTATTATCCGTTCTGCCTAACATCTTCCAAGGGCTTTCCGGGAAGAAATGACCCTTTAAGGCAGACCACTGATCTAGTACCCTAATTCAAAGGGTACGTACGGCAAATCTGATTTGGGTCAGTGTCTAGTGGCAACCCCATCATCCTTCGTTCAATAGGATCGCAACACAGAACAGCCATAATAAGGTGCTTTGTTCTTAAACAGCAGGCGTATATTTCCCTCAGGTTCACTCCAGTTACATGATCGTTGCCATTGCAGTGGTCAAGCTCCACCTAAAACACATTGTTTTTTTGTTTTTTTTTTTATCCCACTCTGTCTCAAATATCATCACCAGTCATAAATGTGTTTGGGCGACGGGCACGCGCTGATCTCTCTCTTTCAACAGGCTAAAATTAGATGTTGCTCTTTTTATGTGTTCAAACCAACGATTTGTTTGCAAAATGTTGAAACGTCTCAGCTTGAAAGCGAGAAGTAACATTAGAAATAGAGCGCGTACTGCGGGGCACACTAACAAACTCAGCTGCGGTGGGTGTGTAGTCAGCATGTCACATGCCGCCCCGGTGAGGGGAGTGGATTATCTTGGGAAGGAAGAAATGCTCTTTAACAGGGATGTGAACAAATGTGCGCGCACGTTTGGAGAGAAAGCATTTTGTTCTTATTAACATTTCTATGATCTTTTATCTCAGCCCATGAAACATGGGACCGACAATTTAGTTCATATTTTTGTTCAGCCTAAAACTTTTCAAGAGAGGGTGGATGGGGACAGAGAAAGACAAAGGGAGGCAAAGGGAGGGAGGCAATGAGCAGCTTTATCACCTATTGCAGCTTGATCGCTCGTCATTCAATAGCTTAAAAGAAAGCTGTTGAATGCAGTGTATCGATTAATTCCTTGTGTCTCGTGACGCATTTGCTCGCAATATGCTCAAAACATTTTAGAAAATGTCCCAGTGCCGTTATCCTCACAACGTTAAGCTTTAAAAAAAAAAAAAAAAGCATTATGTAACAACAGAGATGCACAATTTCACATAGCACTCAGTACCTTTTTGATAGACAAAAGTTTAGTGGTTCAGGATTTTGGGGAATTCCAGGTTTTTGTAGACATTTCTGTAGAATTGTCTGCTCATGTGGAGAATCTGCCTCCTCTACACCCTCCTCTGAAGAGTCTCTGAGTTGTGGTGTGTGCATCAAAGACTGTCTGAATAAAATGTATTTCTTTGCCTGGTGTAGCAGTTTATTATCAGCATGACACAACAGGCAGCTATTTAGTTTGCAACATATCAAACAAGGAACACACAGACAAGCAGCCAGTAGTGATTTAATAGACAGTCCATCAAAAGATGTTGTCAAGACATTAGCCATTGAAGGGCAAAGTTAAATGTTTTTCATCAATTCTGGCTACATGGAGCAAACATCTTACCTCAGTATTTATTTCATAGAGTAAATTGTTTTTGTTAATCATAATCACCCATGCACTCTGCTGTAACTTACAGTGTTAACAATATCCTCTATTAACACTTTCTGAAATAGAAATGGCGTTGATGATGCAAAGGTGGTTGATTCTGCTCTTCGCAAGTCTTACTGTAACACTTATAATGGAAACACAGGTTCCAGAAAATAACACTATGGAGTTCACATTAACATAACTTCTAGTTAAAAAAAAGACCAAAAAATAAATAATTGTTGACAATGCCTTAAGCCACTGCGATCCTTGTGACTTAATGATTCGGATTTGGTTTTATTTAGACAATCCATTTCACCTGTTTGATTGCAATGGTTTTCGTTTTAACCTTTCATTGTTAAGATGGACATGTAATAAAAGGGAAATATTGTAACTTAACAGATTCCATGTGCCCAGAATCAACCAACATCTGCATAGCCTCAACCTTGCCGAAACAACTGAACCATTTGGACACAATTGACAAAAACAGAGAAAGATACTTATCATGGCCAAGTATTCCAAACTCCCTGCCTGCTGATTCTTATCACCTCACAAGCCTTCCACAGAGTCACACACCTGTTCTAACTCTCTATGTCTTGGCCAATTACAGGTACTCAACTTGGGCCCCAGATTCCCAATTCTTGCCTTCCCCTCTTAGTCCCGTCCAAACAGGGTCAGAAAGGGCAGCAACTAGGGTGACCAGATGAGAATGGGTAAAATTCGGGACAAGGGGGGGGGGGTGGGGGGTAGTGGCAACATCCAACTTCATAGCACAGTCAAGCAATCTGTATGACTGTTGGTGGGTCACACAGTGGAACACAGATGTCAGCTCAGCAGCAGCTATTTTATTATACATGGAGTCATCCTCCCGCTTAAAGAACGAGGAGACCAACGTGTTGGTCTGTACAGTTGTGCTGTTAGCTGTATGTAGTTTGCTGCTAGCATGCAGCCTGACGTCGGACTCCCCCCGTGTGAAACACCAAACTCCTTCCTACATACATTGCAGAACACTTTGTTTGCATCGCGTAAAACTGCAGTAATCCAGGGGTATTTCCATACCCAGTCCTCCTGGTATCTGCAGAGGCGTTTTTGCTTTTTAGCTACGGGTCCCGGGACACCAGCCTGAGCCTCCATTTCAAAAATGAATGAATGAAAATTCGCGCCTGTAGCCACCTATACATACTATTGCAACTTGCAGCCAATGAGCAGCCGACGGGAGTTGGCAGCAGGACGCCTCAATGCATGGACAGTTTTTAATGTTCTATCATCCTAGAACTAAAAAATATATATATTATTTGAGAGTCTGCTTTTGAGACTTTGTTCTAATTTTCGGGACAATTAGGGCAGGATTCGGGATTCGGGACAACTGCTTGGATTTCGGGACTGTCCCGAATTTTTCGGGACGTCTGGTCACCCTAGCAGCAACTTCATATCTGCACTGCATACCAACTGGGCTTGAGGGAAGAAGTGTGACATAAATTGGCCTTCGTAGTTAATCGCATAACAACTGACTGTTTGCTTACTTCTGTGTGTACATGTGCAGTCCTTTTTTAATTGTATTACAGCTCTTGTTCTGAACACACCATAGGCTATATACTGTATTCAGTTCACCTTTTGCAGGTGGGCAATTCAAAATATCCAAAAAAAAAGTTGAATTCTACGTGGCAGCATGTAAGTTCCTGAGATCTGCATGTAGCAGCTTTCAACCACAAACATGCTATGCAACACATCTTGTCATGAGACTTAGAGAACAGCAGTCCATAAACTAATATCCTACTATTCTGCACATTTTGCCAAGGCAGGTCCATATCTATGTGAGAAAGGCCTGCTGTAGCTTTTTAAGTGACTACATGTAAATAAATGTTGGTTCCAGCCTCCCCAACAGACCGTAGAAGTAATAATAATTGGGTGGGCAGAACATATTCTCCCCATGCAGGTCAGCAATAAAGCCCAGACAACTACTGGTAGACAGAGTGAGACAAGGCATGTAAAAAGGCTACTTGAATAATGATGGAAAAATATATAATTTGAGGCGAGTCGAAAAGGACGAGATCAAGGTTTTATCTTCAATTGGTACCGTCTACTGCATTCACTGCTTCATTCTCCTCTCATTGGAGGAGGTAGTATTGGGTCACAGATCAACCCATACTGACAGATCTACATTGCCCTGTAAAGTAGTATGTCAAAATGTATCTACGATACATGAAGGCTTTCATCTTACACAGGCCATATATTTTTGGGAGGGAGTGTGTCTAGAATTTTCTTTTTAATCTTGCATTTTTTAACAGAACAAAAATAATAGCAGTGTCTCACAATAATAATAACATCTGAACGGAGAATGTGTCTCAAAGTCTCTGTAACGGCCGGGCATGGCCTGAGCCTTGCCGGTCGTTGCAGTTCTATGCTCTGTGTGTTTTAGTTCTGGTTTTCCTGTTTTTATGTTCAGTCATGTCAGTGTATTTTCTTGGTAACCCCTGGTTTAGTCCCTGTGTAAGTTCCTCCTGCCACAGTGTTTCTTGTTGGTCATTGTTTTAACGTCTACGGCTGTGTTGAAAACCTTGTGTTTCCTCGTGAGTCATTTGATTCAATTACGTTTGCTGTTGAAAATCTTTGCGCCTGTGTCCTGCCTCCACGCCGCACCCAATAATCTCAATTGGTTAAACAAAAAAGCAACTATACTAGATTATTTGCCAACAATCAAACATTTCATACATGAAGTCCAACAAATACCAAAATAATTCAGCAAAAAGAATGTTATGGGAATATTTTTCTGATGGATTCCAAGATGCGCAAGTCGTTCCCCATGCTCATCACTAACAGAATGGGTGAAACCTCAGTGCAGATTTTCAATAAAAATATTCAAAATAATACAAGAAACTTGTTTCAATTAGTTGATCGCAGAACAGTACCACTGCATCTTTTTGTTTCCTTTCTAAAAAGCCAAAAAGGAAGGTTTTGAATGAGGAACAGAACGGTTAAAATAAAGAGACCCCTGCAAATTGAACACTTCTGTTCTACACTCAGAACTGTCCTTTTCAACTTTTTTGGAAAGGAAAGAAAAAAGTGCAGTGGTCTCTTAATTGTTTCCGGAGTCACATATTAGGAATGTCATCAAAACTGTTTTATCACTTTGCCAAGTTGCTTCCGTTTTCTATTACATTGATGTGGAGAGACTCACGCATGCTTTAATTACAAGCAGGGTTACCTACTGTAATGCTCCCCTGTCTGGTCCCTCCAATAAAGCCATTGGTCAACTACAAAACACACAAAATGATACAGTTCTGGTACTGACCAAGATCATAAGGAGATCTCACATTATGCCTGTTTAAAAATCTCTTTTCTGGTTACCTGTGAGTTTTGGAGGTGATTTTTAAGATTTTCTTTTTAGTTTATAAATCACTCCATGGTTGTGCACCCCAATACATGTCAGAGATGCTTTTAAATTATTTACCCGGTATTTCGCTCAGGTCATCTTGTTCTAGTCAGTTTTAGCTTTTCCACAGCCAAGGACCAAAAGAAATGGAGAGGCAGCATTTAGCTTTTATGCCAGCCTTTGGAATAGGTGTCAGAAAACATGAGGTGGGCCAAAACTGTGGACATTTTTAAAAAGGATCTTAAAACACTTGTTTTTTACCTAGCTTTTCCTTTGAGTGTTCTCAGTCTTTTGCTCAGCCTTATTCTTCTTTTGTTTTTAACCTCTTATGTTGTTGTATATCTGATGTTTTTCATTTGTACTGCCTTTAATGTAATTTCTTTCTTTCTATATTTTGTATTTTTTATACATGGAAAACATGTGATTTGTCAAGAAGATAAGTGGCCAGACTGATCAACAAGGTCCATTTCCAAAATCTCTGATGGTGTCAGAACTTGGATGTAGCATAAATCCCCCTATTATCAGCATATCAAACAGCATTTTTGAAATATATCTTCTTGTACTAAATAATCATTTGATCAAGTAATTAGTGTTTTCTGCTTATTAGTGACATACACATTTTAGCTAGCTTGTCATTAATGATCATTTCTGGGATTTCAGTAAAAATATCAATATTTTCAGGTAGTTGGTGATAGGAAATGGGCATGAGAAACTTAACACAACACAAATATGCTGACTCTGAACAAAGGACCATAGATAGGACGTGTTGCCTGTTATTGATGGGCCCCCACATCCTGTCCATACATTCAGTCCATATCTCCTGCTAAGAGTTGCCCATGTGACTGTCATAGATTCTATCGATAGACCCATGGACCATAGGGCAGGTTGGAACATATCATACAAGCTTGCCATGTAGGATAAACCTTTCTCATTGGATGATAATAGACTGTGTTATGGTTGGCTACAATCATTGACTGCCTCCTATGTATCCTGGCATAAAAGACTGTGTTAACTTGTAATTATGGAAGAGAGAGAAAATGAGAGAAAAATGGAAGGTCAACATCATAGACTCATGCTGAATAAAGATGTCTCTCCCCTGACTTCCGATTGCATTTATTTTGTTCATGGATCAAACTTGGACAGAATCTAACATTGGTTAGCAACGTAGCTAAAATTACATTTTATTTCCTTTTATTTGTTTTACAAATGACATATCATAGTCTTTTCTTAAGTGTCTAGTAGAAACGTATAGCTACATTTCATGCCTTCTGGTAAAGAAAAAAAGGACTGATCAGTTAAATTTTACATGATGTCTGGTCGGTCGTAAGTTGAATTTCACAATTTGCAATTTGTCTAAAACAATTTCCATACATGACATTTTTTAAATCACAAAAAACAATAGTAAACTCCATACATCTCTATATAAATGGTGGTGGGCTAGCTGAAAGGGAAGATTTAATAGCAAAATGTGTTGTTGTTTGCCAGCGCATTTACATTTTGAACTTGAGAGGATTGACTTCTCCCACTGCTAGAAACATATGGGGGTGGCCGAGAATATGGGGACGTTAGCTACAGAGAATACTATGAACAATCTTTGTCTGACTACGTAAAAAAAATTATGTTTCATCAGTTCACAACGGACAAACTATTTAATAAAAACAAGACAGAATTAAAATTTTGTCTCCCAATTTCAATCATCAAAATATATATATTCCACCTTACATTGGCTATGTTTGATAAGAAGTTCCCTCATTCCACCTCTTGGCATTGTGTGTCTGCCCAATCTTAGCTGTTGTGTTGGTTTGGTTATGCATTAATGTATGACCACTCTCAAGAAAACATTCATATTGATAAGTCTCACACTTGGCATGGTTGTACTTACATGATTGATAAATGAGGCCCCAGATGTTCCACTGCAAATATTCCTTTGTAAAAGGGGAAAGCTAGCTGAGCATTTTTAGTGGAGTGATGGTTATTCTTTTGTCTGTAAACTGGGGATGTCAAGCAGATTTGTGTTGCTCTGTGACAACAAATTGGGCCTAAATTGATTTGAACTTAATTTAATTTCATGCCAGCAACAAAAAGTTGGGAAAGAGGCATGTTTACCACTGTGTTGTATCACCACTTCTTTTAACAAAAGCATTTTGGAACTGAGAAGACCAATTGCTGTACTTTTGAAAGTGAAATGTTTTGTCATTCTTGCTTGATATATGGTTTCAGCTGCTCAACAGTTTGGGGTCTGCTTTGTCATATATTTTGTTTTATAATGCGCCAAATGTTTTCAATGGGTGACAGGCCTGGACTGTAGGTAGGCCAGTTTAGCAATCAGACTCTTTTACTACAGAGCCATGTTGTTGTAATATGTGCAGAATGTGGTTCAGCATTGTCTTGCTGAAGTAAGCAAGGCCTTCCCTGAAAAACAGTTGCCTTCTCACCAAGCTGCTTGCCTATTGTCCTGTAGCCCATCTCAGCCTTGTGCAGGTCTACAATTTTATCCCTGATGTCCTTACACAGCTCTCTGGTATTGGCCATTGTGGAGAGGTTGGAGTCTGTTTGATTGAATGTGTGGACAGGTGTCTTTTATACAGGTAACGAGTTCAAACAGGTGCAGTTAATACAGGTAATGAGTGGAGAACAGGAGGGCTTCTTAAAGAAAAACTAACAGGTCTGTGAGAGCCGGAATTCTTACTGGTTTGTAGGTGATCAAATACTTATGTCATGCAATAAAATGCAAATTAATTATTTTCTGGATTTTTGTTTTAGATTCCGTCTCTCACAGTTGAAGTGTACATATGATAAAAAATTACAGACCTCTACATGCTTTGTAAGTAGGAAAACCTGCTAAATCGGCAGTGTATCAAATACTTGTTCTCCCCACTGTATATCCCCGACATACTGACTTACACACTTAGTCACTCTGTTGTATATTGTTCTCTGACCCCACCACTCTATACTCCTCAGCCAAATGCACTGATGGACTGATCAGCAACCCCAACAGAGCTAGTTTTCGTTTGAAATTATACTGGTTCACAATGTCTTAGTGTGCTCATAACAGAAAGTGACACCAGTCCTTGGGATCTTAAAGTCATAGATATATTTATTAATAGGAAATTCTTTAGCTGTAGATTAATAGCAATTAATTGAAAAAACTATATAATCAATTTAGAGAACTCAAATTTTTAAGCAACAGGACATGTTGGCTTTGTGTTAGGCAATTACCCCATCCACGAAAATATTAAATGTATCAAAAATCCAAAATGTTTTTATTCCTATTCCAATAAAATGTATACTGATATGGGGCTTTTTCACTTCGCTGTTTTAACTCCATAAAACAACTGGTCAAAATGTACTTGATCAGCACAATTCTTTATTGGATTTACATTCAAGGCAATGCTCCTATTTATATATTTAGGGTAAACGCTGCACATTTCAGCTCAACTGGAGAAAAAATGGGAAATAATATGTAATACTTCAGTGGTACAGATTGAATAGAGTTGTACATAATTAATGTTTATCCCAAATTACATGAGAATAATCAAGACCTCCTCACTGTAGTCCATTATCAGTGTTCATTGGCTGAAACTGCTACATAAGAGTTAAATGTAATGTTGTTGGTTGAGATGCAGTACCAGAGTGACAGTAATCCTGGCCTCTTTGTTTCAGTAGTATGTCTCCTGGTCCACCCAACCTTATTAAAAAACAAAAAGAGAACAGAGAACACATTTTTTAGATTTCGTTTTGGCACACTGCAAATTTCCAGGAGACAAATCCCAGCTAGTAATTCGCCACTTGCCTTATCCAAATTAATTAATAATCTTAAATATTAGCTCAATGTAAAAAAAAAAAGCTTGATTAACTTGATTATGTTCTCGTCCATATTCCCTGAGCACTCACCTCCTGGGTTCCGTCGCAGAATGTATTTCCTAACCTCGTCATACAGGAAGATGAGCAGAGAGTAGGGTAATGCACATAACCACCACCAAGGCCTGAGGAAAGAGAGGACAAAGAGAAGATTTGAGGGGAGACAGAAGCCAAAGAAAAAACAGTTCATAAAGGGGCTCAAAACAAAAGAGCTAATGCGCTTATAGGGCCCATTAATGTTTTGATTTGTTTTCTTAGGATTGGGCGGTAAATCCCATTACAACAGCAAGCTAGTGAACCCCAACTGATCCTGTGAGAGGACAGTTAACCTCTGTTATATCCATCCGTCTTTAAAACATGGATCAGTGTTGTGTATGTGATCTTTAAGTGGCACATCCGATTATCTCACTGGATGTTTCTGTCAAAATGCAATGTACTTTCCTATGAGATGACATGCATAGTCTTTTCAGCCTACATTTAGCTTTAGGGTTGGGTATACTTTTTAATTTTACCGCCCACCAGCAAGGCAATGTTTAATAATCCTAAACCTCTGCCGTTTTCGTCTTCGAGTTGTGCCGAACATTGAGCTTTTCAATTTAGGCTACACTTGGCCACACTGCAATATTTAAATGGGCAGTGTAGACTATTGTTATTCTACCTCCACTATTCTACCGTCAATGTATCCTTATTCACTGGGTAATATACATTATTTACAATATACACTACCGTTCAAATGTTTGGGGTCACTAAGACATTTCCTTGTGACATTTCCTTGGAAACCGCCAAAGGGTTTTCTAATGATCAATTAGCCTTTTAAAATGATAAACTTGGATTAGCAAACACAACGTGCCATTGGAACACAGGACTGATGTTTGCTGAGGCCCCTATGTAGATATTCCATTGAAAATCAGCTTTCCCCCCGCTATAATAGTCATTTACAACATTAACAATGTCTACACTGTATTTGTGATCATTTGAAGTTATTTAAAAAAAGTGCTTTTCTTTCAAAAACAAGGCTAACATTTATAAGTGATCCCATACTTTAAAATGGTAGTGTACAGTATAGAGTGGCAAAGAAACATTGTATGAGGGGGCTAGTTTGATAATGTATGCACTCACTACTGAGTGGCTCTGAATAATATTGTTTGCTAAATGACATGAATGTAATATACTGCACCAAAAAACAACCCTGGACACCATAGCATGCAAAAAAAAAAATCCCCAAATGCTTCAATACAGGCTATGTTACCAAATAGCATACTTTTTACTTTCCATGACAGATTTGCAGTTGCAATTAAGATAATGCTTTATATGTATGATACAGCTAGTTCACTAGCTGAAATGAAAACATATAGTGCATTCAGAAAGTATTCAGAGGCCATTTTGTTACTTTATAGTCTTATTCTAAAATATATATTCCTCATCGAAAACAAAAACATCACCAGTATTCAGACCACTTTGCTATGATACTAAAAAATGAGCTCAGGTACCATGGATTCCATTTATCATCCTTGAAATGTTTCCACAACTTGATTGGAATGTGGTGGTATATTCAAACCTCTCAGTGTAAGGTCCCACAGTTGACAGTGCATGTCAGAGCACAAAAACAGCCATTAGTTTGAAGGCATTGTCCATACAGAAAAAGGATTGTGTTGAAGCACAGATCTGGTGAAGGGTTGAAGGTCCCCAAGAACAAAGTGGCCTCCATCATTCTTAAATGAAAGAAGTTTGGAGCCATCAACAGTCTTTCTAGAGGTTGCCACCCACCCAATCAAAGCAATCGAGGGAGAAGGGCCCTGGTCAGGGAGGTGACCAAGAACCAGATGGTCACTCTGACAGTGCTGTATGGAGATTCCATCAACAGATGCAGTGTGGAGATGCACCAATCAGGCCTTTATGGTTGAGTGGCCAGGTGGAAGCAACTCCTCAGTAAAAGCACACGAGAGCCCGCTTGGAGTTTGCCAAAAGGCACTTTGAGATTGAACTCTTTGGCCTGAGTGCCAGGTGTCAAGTCTGGAGAAAACCAGGCACTGCTCATTACCTGGCCAATACTATTCCTAGGAAGAAGCATGGATGCAGCAAAATGCTGTGGGGATGTTTTTCATTGGCAGGGACTGGGAGACTAGTCAGGATAATGACTGTGAAGTGATGTCCCCCATCCAACCTGACATAGCTTGAAATGATCTGCGGAGAAAAATATTGAGAAAGTCCCCAAGTGTGCCCAGCTAGTAGCATCATACCCAACAAGACTTGAGGCTGTAATTGCTGCCAAACATGCTTCAACAAAAGTACTGAGTGCTGTGGTGTAAATGTAATATTTCTGTCCTGTTTTCCTTCATAGATTTGCAAAAGTACTTAAAAATCTGTTTTTGCTTCATTCCTTTTTGGGAACTGCCTGATGAAAGATGACGCGAAAATCTATTTCATTATAAAAACAGACTGTAACATAACAAAATGTGGAAAAAGTGAAAAGGTCACAGTAAACAGTGTAGAAGAAGAATAGCTTATTGGCAAGAATCGGACACAGTTTCAATGGAATCATCGTTCCTCAACACATTTCTGAACAGCTAACAATGTCGTTATTGCTAGTGATCCCCTCCATATGTTCTAGCACAAAACCGTTCCCATGTGTTTCAGCAACCTACGTCAGTCTTCATGCTGTTGGTGGAACCTAAATTTGTAATATATGACAGAATAACATCAAACAGGGCCAATATAGGCCAATGATGGGCTGTTCCAAACTAATGTGAAGCGTATACTAACTTGAGTGGGTACATTTTGAGAGCAACATCCAATCCAGGGCAATAGGACAGGAAAAGAGCCATGGCCGTTTCGGTACACAAGCCGAAAAGTAGAACACGGTTCCTGAGGTGGAAGAAAAAAAGGAAAGACATATCTTGGATTCAAAACCACCAGGTCCGATATGGATTTCAAAGTGAGTTATTGGGTTGAAGGAATGTGGAGATGTTCTACCAGCAGTGTACAAGAGGTGTGTACCAGAAGTGTGTGTACTCACGTCATTAGTCCCTGTTTAACAAGGGAATTCTTCCTGGTCTTACAGATGATCAGATCGGCCCACTGCACAATAACGATGCTGACGAAGAACGCTGTGTGGCACGTAAACTCGACAACCTTTCTGCTTTCATATGTCTGAATGATGAAATGTAGACCACAGAAAGAGAGAATGTAGAAAAAAAGGAGAGGAAATACATATTTAACTACTGTATATTGTACCATTGCAGTAATAGAAATCACATTACAGTCAGTCCACTCTGAGCCTGGGCACCAGTGGCGTATTGGAATCAACAGGGGGCTGCAGAAATTACATTTCTGGAGGAATAGTAGCAAGCACACTAAAAAGCCCGAAGTCTGACAGTAACTGATTTCTCAGGACCATTATTTGTATTTCATTTGCTGACTATCCAAAATGCCAGCTGTACCCTGATCCATGACTTCTTGTCTGTGTTCATACTGTAACAAACCTATACATTTATTTGTGTCTCTCATATTTCTTGATATGTACTAGAATATACTAAAGAAATTGAAGGGAGATTGAAAGGGCCCAGAGTTTGAACTGACCCATTGTTGACCGTAGCTGTCCTCAATGTCGTTGATGTAGCTGTTTTCCCAGTCCACACGGATACCTATCAAATCTGTGGGAAAGAACCCATTTTCAGCCATGATCACAAAGTATGTGAAAAACCCAGCTGTGGCCTGAATCATACCTGTGAAGAAGAAAAGAATATATGAATAATTTGTCAGTGAAACGACATTGCTGATGTTAACTTAATATAATTAAAATTATATCCAAAAGACAGGCAAAGCAGACGCTTTACCAATTTGACCGTAGGCCATGCTAATGAGCCTCTGGTTCACCAGTTTGTCTGTTTTGGCATTTCTGGGCTGTCTCTTCATGATATCATTCTCTGCTTCTTCATAGGCCAGGGAGATAGCAGGGATCTTGAAAGTAATGATGGGTAAGATAATCCAAATTAGGAATGTATTATTGGTAACTGTGCCAAAAAAAAAACTAAAACACTCCCGAACACCCTAACAGGTGATGAATGTGTGAATTATGCTTTGGAATGCACCAGGGCACATAATCATACTGTTTATCAAAGATTAGAGGGAGGAGCATCCACACTATGAAACACCCACCATGTCAGTTCCCAAGTCAATACAGAGGATGGTGACTGTTCCCAGGGCCAGTGGAATGTTAGCAACGATTAATAGGAGGAATGGAGACATCTCTGGAATTTTACTGGTCAGTGTATAGGCGATAGACTTCTTCAAGTTGTCAAAGATCAGACGGCCTGAGGAGAGACGGAGGGATTGTTAGGTTGATAAGGTACATATTTAAAGTATTTATTTTAAAGTATTTATAGCTCAGCAGATTAATGGGCATTGTCAGAGCTTCTCTTACCCTCTTCAACACCGGTGACAATGGAGGCAAAGTTGTCATCTAGAAGGATCATGTCTGCAGCCTGTTTGGAAACGTCAGATCCAGCAATACCCATAGCAACACCAATGTCAGCCTTCTTCAGGGCAGGGGAATCATTCACGCCATCACCTGTAACAGCCACGATGGCACCCTATGATAAGTAAGAAAGGTGTTTACAGACATGAGCAACAGAAAATGCGATCATCCTGAATGACTGATCATGAGTTCCATAAAATAGTACCTGACGCTGGCAACCTTCCACAATGATGAGCTTCTGCTGAGGAGAAGTTCTGGCAAACACAATCTCAGTATGATAGTTTAAGATGTCATCCAACTGTTTCTCTGTCATGTCCTTCAGCTCTCCACCGTGGATGACACATGCGTTGGCATCCCTGCAGTGTAGGTAGATTGGAAGTCATAACATAGACTAAACAAAACAGTCTAAATTGTTCTGCACATCGGTAAGGAGGACTGAGGTGTATAGGAAACTGGACCATACCTTGGGTTGACCTCAGAAACTGGAACATTCAGACGAGCAGCAATGTCTTCAACAGTCTCATTACCCTCAGAGATGATACCCACACCCTTAGCAATCGCCTTAGCAGTAATGGGGTGATCACCAGTGACCATTATAACCTAAGGGAAAGAAGGAATGCAGAGCGGTTGGAATATAATGGTTATTCCATATGTGATTAAGTTGGGTATGATTTCATTTCCATACCTTGATTCCAGCACTTCTACACTTGCTCACAGCATCCGGGACAGCAGCACGGGGAGGGTCAATCATGGATATGAGGCCAACAAAGCACAGATTCTCAGTGGGAAAGTTACATTGTTCACAGTCAAAGTCATAGCCATCCAGAAACTGTTTGTCAGGAAGCTGAAAATGGCAGAAACCTGAATAGAACACAGAGTGATACAAACACTAGAACAAATCCAACATGCTCAAGACTATAGAATAGGTCCAACACCTCTGAGTTCATATATCTCGACACGATGGGTGCCCTCTTACCGAGCACTCTCTCTCCCAGCCCACCCAGCTCTTCATAGGCATTCTGGAAGGATTCCTTCATCTCATCATCTAGAGGCTGTTCTTTGCCCTGTATCAGGATAGTAGAACAGCGATCCAGAATCCTCTCAGGGGCTCCTTTTAATACCAGTAGATGATTAGACTCAGCAGCCAGGGGGTTCTTATGAATGGACAGCTAAGAAATAAAATGTATACTTTTATCAGATGATCAGCATAAGGAGGGTTGAAGCAATGATCAGGTAGTAGCCCACATTAGACATTCTGGCACTGAACTGAATGCAGATACATACAGAACTGATTGAGAACATACATTTTAAGCCAAACATACCACCTTCCAGATCTCCTGTTTAACCCTGTTTAACACTAACACAGTTTAGCCACATATACCATAAATAGCAAATGTGATCACCTGGTATTTGTTGGTGGAGTTGAAGGGGATCTCTGCAACTGTACTGTACTTTTCCCTCATGTCTTTAACAGATCCACAACAGAGTTCGACAAACTTCAGCAGCGCAGACTCTGAGGCATCACCGGCCACATCTCTCCTGAGGATTGGTACATTGGTCTGCTCTGCCAGGAAGACAGCACGGTTGCACAAGCCAGCAATTCTAGCCAGGGCCGCCCAGGTTTCAGAGGTCTTGTCAAAGGAGGTACCACTTTGGTTCTCCGTGGTGTCGGCATCATGGACCTGGTTGTCAAACCACATGTGGGCCACAGTCATCCTGTTCTGGGTCAGGGTTCCGGTCTTGTCGGAGCAGATGGTGGAGGTGGAGCCCAGGGTCTCCACAGCTTCCAGATTTTTCACCAGGCAGTTCTTTTTGGCCATCCGCTTGGCAGTCAGAGTTAGGCACACCTATAATAAAAATGGCGGAGTGTTGTGAATATACAACAATATCTGAGGGATTGGTGGTAAGGAATACCTTTTTTGTTAAACTTTTCATCAGCACTCACTGTTACAGTAGCCAGCAGACCCTCTGGCACATTGGCAACGATTATTCCAATGAGAAAGATGACAGACTCCAACCACCCATACCCCAAGATGAGGGAGAGGATAAGAAAAGTCAGGCCCAGAAAGATGGCCACACCGGTAATGATGTGGATAAAATGCTCAATTTCAATGGCGATTGGCGTCTTCCCACCATCCAGACTCATAGCCAAGGTGGCAATACGACCCATAATAGTGTGGTCACCAGTGTTGATGACAACACCTCTGGCAGTTCCTGGAAGGACACAAAAACAAAGTAGCTAATTACCAAATGTCAAGTTATTTTAACTATTCAATAACTATGACTGTTTACAGACGTTTTTATGATTCTACCTTCAACACAGTTGGTAGAAAAGAAGGCAATATTTCTAGTCTCTAGGGGATTGTCATGAGTGAAGTCGGGACTACGAGTTTGGGGCTCGGATTCACCAGTGAGAGAAGAGTTATCTACCTGAGTGGAGAAAGAGAATAGCATCAGTACAACAATGAATGACACCTGAGTGACACATTCCTTAATGGATATTAAAGTACCCGCCTTGCAGCTACTGGAAGAGATGATGCGCAAATCAGCAGGGATTCTGTCTCCTCCTTTAACTTCAACCAAGTCACCGACCACCACTTCTTCAGTATTGATGTTCTTCTTCTCACCATCACGGATAACCAGTGTTTGCTACATTGTCAGTGGTTATACAGATTTGAATGCATAACAGTATGGTCAAGATGTAAAGTTACAGATTACAATACATAGAAATGCACACAGTAAATTATTTTACCATGAAAACAGTTTTGGCCAAAATGGGAATGTAGTTATTACATTTAAAATCCCACTGTGACACTGAACGTATGTGAAACGGATTGTAGAGCCCTAACCCCTTATATATAGAGCACCAACCTGTGGGACTAGGTTCTTGAAGGAGTCCATGATCTTTGAACTCTTTGCCTCTTGGTAGTAAGAGAACAATCCAGTGATGATGACAACAACCGAGAGCACAATACCCAGGTACAACTGTGAAAAGGGCAAAAATATTATGAAAATACTGCATTATCTAGTGTGGAATCCACTAAAGGGTTTGTCATTTTTGCAAAATCTCCAATATTTTCTGAATCCTGTAATTCTTACATTATCACTGTCTGGCTCCTGCTCAGACACGACCTGGATCATATAGGCTAGAAAGCAGAGGGCAGCTCCGATCCAAAGCATCATGCAGAACCCGCCAAAGAGCTGCTTGCAGAACTTCACCCACTCAGGGGTAGTTGGTGGAGGGGTCAGGGTGTTTGGGCCATTACAAAGAAAGACCTCCTTAGCTTGAGTTGAGGTTAGACCCTGGGTGGTGTAGGGATGTTAAAATGTTAACATTTAGAATGAATGTTTGACGCTATGCTGTGCATAGCCTATATGAAGAGCCAGCGTATCAACCTTTGGAGTTAATTATTTGTTTATATTTTGTATTTCATGCCAGTGAATTTAACATGAATGTGTTGGTAAAAACACTGAAACCGATTCATGAAACCATTGCTATTAATAGATCTTAAAGCAGCATCCCAACTTGAGCTAATGAGGTCCATAGTAAAAAAAAATGCATTTCAAGTGCCAATTTCCATGGTCGCTAAGATTCTATAGATGCCATAGCCATACTGATGACAGGTTGAAATGGGGCTAGTAACGGTATCATCTAAATTACACTACAAGAGCTTGGAAATATAGCAACATTGCTAAGTAGGCAAATATTTTGTTAAAAACAATGTTGCCATCATCATGATATTGCCAAATATACATGTGATGTCAACGTTAGCTAACAAAAATGATGTGTACTCCCCTTAGTATTAGCTAGTGAAGTATGTAGAATCACAGTGATTACATCAAAATGATGATAAAAGGTTAAGTTACTAATTATACACCTGTAAATGCGGTATTGTGTTTTCAAGCTTTTGTTTTATGCACTAAAGACCATATTTTCATAAGCTCCACAAATTGTGATGATACTTGCAATACATGAACACATTTTTGAGACTATTTGAAGTTAACAGTATAGCCTGTTCATGCCAGGAAATGTTCATATTCACATCTTACTTTGGCAGAAACCATCCCAGAAAATGACAAAAATGTACGCACTTACTAATGCATATTCCTCTAAATAAAAGCATCTTCTTAATTAATTACTAGTGTATTAGCTGATAATAATTACACTGAATGGTTAATTAAATGCAATGCTTTACCATTGTCAAGGCCAAATTGCATTATGAAATTGTATCTATCAATACACTCTGTTATGAAATCTGACACTAAATGGCATAGCTGCTTATGGTGTGTAAAAGGCGTCGCACAATCTGAAAAGACTACATATATGGAACTCTGAACTCTAAACTGTAGGAAGATGGACTGTACATCTGTTTTACTCTATATGCAGAGAGGCAGTGGTAGATAATGATGTTACCATGACGCTGAAGGCAGACAGTGTACAGTCAGATACATTACTTAGGACCACTGTTTCTCAGTGTAACAAACACTGAGACATGTACACCACATTCAAACACACATACTCACCCTTGTTAAATCTGTGTCGTATTTCTTGTGAAGTTCATCCAAGCTCAACTTGTGGTCATCCTAAATTTAGAGAGGGAGAAAAAAATACAGAAGAGTGGATGCAAAAAGAAATGAACAGTTCCTTGTTAAACTAATACGTTCTCCTATTTTTACCTATAGTAAAATTATACAAAATATTTTGTGTACTACATAAACAAAATATACATATTTGTGCATATTAAAGATTTGTGCGTATTAAACAAATGTGTCAAATAATTTTAAACAATATGCAATGATTTGTAATATAACATTGTGCAGCATGTATTTGATAATAAATTAGAGCCCTGAATGCAGATAGATTGAAAGCCGTGGTATATAAGTACGTAAATGGATATGCCAATTTTAATTCTAATTACGTTGTTATCCAGTTCATAATAGCAATAAGGCACCTCAGGGGTTTGTGGGAAATGGCCAGTGTACCACACTAAGGGCTGTATACATTGAGTAATAGGAAGTCAATGCATTTGCCAATGAGTAACAAAATGCACATTTTCTTAATGTCTAATTCTAAATTCACCTTTTAGGTTATTTGTAAGGTAATGGTTCGTAATTCACTTTCATGTTTTTACATATTCCCGACAAATGCATTTCCCAGAGTGAATTAGATCATACACAGATCGTAATGACTCAAAAATTGAAAAAAACTATGTTTAACATCCTTGAGATATGATAAAAATGTGCTATTCTTTAGAAACAGAAGCCAGAATATTTTGTGGGTTAAGTACAACCCTGCTTCCAAAAAAGTTTGGACGCTGCGTAAAAAGAAAATAAAAACAGAATGCAATCATTTGCAAATCCGTTATCTCTATATTTAATTGGGAATAGTACAGAGACAGCATATCAAATGTTGAAACTGTGAAATTGTTTTTGTTGTTTTTGGATACGTACCCATTTTGAATTTGATGCCAGCAACACATTTCAAAAACAGTAGGGACAGAGGCATGTTTACCACTAAACACCTCTTGCAACACCTCTCCTTTTTACAATATTCTGTAAGCATTTGAGAACTGAGGAGACCAATTGCTGTATTTTTTAAAGTGAAATGTTTTCCCATTCTTGCTTGATATAGGATTTCAGCTGCACAACAGGGTCTCCTTTGTTGTATTTTACATAATGCACCAAATGTTTTCAATGGGTGACAGGTCTGGACAGCAGGAAGGCCTGTTTAGCACCCAAACTCTTTTACTACAGAGCCATGCTGTTGTAATATGTGCAGACTGTGGTTTGCCATTGTCTTGCTGAAATAAGCATGGCCTTCCCTAAAAAATATGTTGTCTGAATGGCAGTATATATTGCTCCAAAACCTGTATATATTGTTCAGCATTAATGGTTCCTTCACAGATGTACACGTCACCCATGCCATGTGTGCATATGCATGCCCATACCATCACGCATGCTGGCTTTTGAACTGTGGACTGAGGATTGCATTGTCCATGATTCCCCCCCCCAAAAAATCAGCACAAAACAGTTTTCCACTTCCCTTCAGTCCATCTTAAATGAGCTTGGGCCCAAAGAAGGTGGCAACATTTCTGGATCTTGTTTGTATGTGGTTTCTTCTTTGCATGGTGGAGTTTTAACTTGCATTGTGGATGCAGTGACGTACAGTGTTCAGAGACAATGGTTTTCGGAAGTGTTCCTGAGCCCATGCAGTGATGTCCACTGCACATTTGTGTCTGTTTATAATGCACTGTCACCTGAGAGCCTGAAAATCATGACCATCCAATATTGAATCTTTTAATTATATTATATACTGTAGGTGATGATATCCCCAAACTCTTTGCAATTTTACACAAAAAAAAAGTACAATTTGCCTGCAAAGTCAAAGGTGGGATCACTGAAAGTGGTGATCCCACTTTTGTTGCCTCTGTCTCAGCTTTTTTGAAATGTGTTGCATTCTGTTTTTCTTTATATTTTACAGTGTCCCAATCTTTTTTGAAATGTGTTGCATTCTGTTTTTCGTTACATTTTACAGTGTCCCAACCTTTTTTGAAACGTGTTGCATTCTGTTTTTCTTTACATTTTAAAATGTCCCAACCTTTTTTGAAACGTGTTGCATTCTGTTTTTCTTTACATTTTACAGTGTCCCAACCTTTTTTGAAACGTGTTGCATTCTGTTTTTCTTTACATTTTAAAATGTCCCAACCATTTTGGATACGGGGTTGTACATTTTTTGTATGTCTTTGGCCAGTTGAAATGCACATCTCAAATCATTGGTTGAATGTAATTAGATTATAAATTCTGATCTGCAACAATCCACAGTCCATATACAGTAATACAGAGACCAAATAAGATAGACATGTTATGACCTAATTAAAAAAACCACAGGTTATTGGTTTTTATAATGCAGTACACTTTAATCTAAATGTCAAAGGGTGAAAATGTTATATAGTGCAGGCAAGCCAATTGTCAACCTCCACAACCTCCACTCCCTTTAGTGAACTGTTTTTCAGATGCTGGTCTGCGTGTAAGTGGGCTAGATTAATAAAACCACTGATATAAAACATGTAATAAATAGTGGAAAGACAACTCTGTAATTCACTACATGACTTGTGCCGCTTTCTGGGATCTAATCATCATATCATGATGTAGTTAGATCCAGAACATGCTTAAGTCCATAGGACGCTTAAGGTAGAACATGTTGGTTCACGTCCAACTATGTAGGACATTTGAATTGGCTGATAAGGATTTATTTAGGAGATTAAATCTTCTTTTCAGCTGGTTGGCCCCTAGGAATGTGGTCAGCATATAAGAGAAGCTAATAGTTACCAATTTATACCAATTTCTTTAACTGCAAAATGTAATGATTTTAGTTAAAGCACACAAGTATGGCAGTTTATGTGACAGATATAAACACAGCTACTGTACTTACTATAATAAATTACATGATTTATTTTGTACTACTACGCTTTTAGTTTTTTTGTTTTTCTCAATTCCTCAATTCACTTTTAATTTGTTTTCTGAGGACTTTGACCAAATGGGAAAATGCATGATGGATGCATGATGCTGCAAGATGAGAATTCTATATTGTATATACAGTGGGGAGAACAAGTATTTGATACACTGCCGATTTTGCAGGTTTTCCCACTTACAATGCATGTAGAAGTATAAAACAAAAATCTAAAACAAAAATCCAGAAAATCACTTTGTATGATTCTTAAGTAATTAATTTGCATTTTATTGCATGACATAAGTATTTGATACATCAGAAAAGCACTTAATATTTGGTACAGAAACCTTTTTTCTGTATTTGGCCCACTCCTCCATACAGACCTTCTCCAGATCCTTCAGGTTTCGGGGCTGTCGTTGGTCAATACGGACTTTCAGCTCCCCCCAAAGATTTTCTATTGGGTTCAGGTCTGGAGACTGGCTAGGCCACTCCAGGACCTTGAGATGCCTCTTACGGAGCCACTCCTTAGTTGTGTGTGTTTCGGGTCGTTGTCATGCTGGAAGACCCAGCCACGACCCATCTTCAATGCTCTTACTGAGTGCAGGAGGTTGTTGGCCAAGATCTCGCGATATATGGCCCCATCCATCCTCCCCTCAATACGGTGCAGTAGTCCTGTCCCCTTTGCAGAAAAGCATCCCCAAAGAATGATGTTTCCACCTCCATGCTTCACGGATGGGATGGTGTTCTTGGGGTTGTACTCATCCTTCTTCTTCCTCCAAACACGGCGAGTGGAGTTTAGACCAAAAAGCTCTATTTTTGTCTCATCAGACCACATGACCTTCTCCCATTCCTCCTCTGGATCATCCAGATGGTCATTGGCAAACTTCAGACCGGCCTGGACATGCGCTGGCTTGAGCAGGGGGGACCTTGCGTGCGCTGCAGGATTTTAATCCATGACGGCGTAGTGTGTTACTAATAGTTTTCTTTGAGACTGTGGTCCCAGCTCTCTTCAAGTCATTGACCAGGTCCTGCCATGTAGTTCTGGGATGATCCGTCAACTTCCTCATAATGTCCCACAAGGTGAGATCTTGTATGGAGCCCCAAACCAAGGGAGATTGACCATCATCTTGAACATCTTCCATTTTCTAATAATTGCACCAGCAGTTGTTGCCTTCTCACCAAGCTGCTTGCCTATTGTCCTGTAGCCCATCCCAGCCTTGTGCAGGTCTACAATTTTATGTCCTTACACAGCTCTCTGGTCTTGACCATTGTGGAGAGGTTGGAGTATGTTTGATTGAGTGTGTGGACAGGTGTCTTTTATACAGGTAACTAGTTCAAACAGGTGCAGTTAATACAGGTAATGAGTGGAGAACAGGAGAGCTTCTTAAAGAAAAACTAACAGGTCTGTGAGAGCCAGAATTCTTACTGGTTGGTAGGTGATCAAATACTTATGTCATGCAATAAAATGCTAATTAATTATTTAAAAATCATTCAATGTGATTTTATGGATTTTTAGATTCCGTCTCTCACAGTTGAAGTGTACCTATGATCAAAATTACAGACCTCTACATGCTTTGTAAGTAGGAAAACCAGCAAAATCGGCAGTGTATCAAATACTTGTTCTCCCCACTGAAAGTATGAAAGGATATTTGCAGTTAAATACAACAACGGTTGTGTTGGTGAACTGGTCAGAAAGAAACGTTAATGGTCATACTGTTCAACTGTAGATGCATTTTGGTAAGCAAATTAGAAATAGAAGCATCTTGTTTTACATATCTATACAAAACCTTTCTTGACTCACATTTCCTAAAACCCGACACCCACACATTTTAATAGTTGCAAGTCTTCTATTATGATATTCACACAGGGATTTAAACCTTTCAACATTTGATAGATACTAAACTAGACAAATGTTTATATAAGTTGTTTTTAGGAAAGTCTTGAAAAGCCAAATGTTTACTTCTAAAAATTACTTGAGCATGTGGACAGCTGGTCATGCCTATTAGTGCTGCATCAAGATAAGAGAATGTACTCTGACCCAAATATTATTGCAAGTAATTTTATAATGTCGGATCCTGTTGTATGTTTTGTTTTCTATTAAAAAAGAAAATCATGGCGAAAGGCTATTCTTTGTTGCTGAGTGCATGGCTACAGCCCTAAGCCAGAGTATTGAAATTCTTAATTTCCTCTGCCTGGCCACAAATAATGTGTACAGTAATATCTTTCTACAATATAGTATATGAATACAAATGGAATTATATCAATACAAATGGCATACAAGTGGCATTTTAAATCACTTGCACAACACTTCTACAGGCTGAACAGATGCTTCCCAAAATGGCAGCATCAATATGGCAGACAAAAGAAATATCTTAATGCATACTCTTTTTGGTTTTAGGCTGGGCATCTGTATCATAATGGACAGTAAAAAAAATGTTATTCTAAATTACATTTGATTGAGTAATGGCAAAAAACATTTGTCACTGAAGATTTAATGAAACCTCCAGTATAACCCCCTATGCAATTTGTGAGGCATGTTAATTTGGTCTTGCTCACTTATGGGTGCAAAAGCTCTTATAAAGAACATCATATACAATACAATTGAAAAGTTTTCCATGAAAACATACATAAAATGAGTTTGAATAGGAAATATAACAAAAGGAATAAGAAATATAGCAATTGACAAGTTTAGAAAGATGATTTTTTATTGATGTAATATTTGTGTCCTTCACACTTTAGTTTCATCAAAGAATATTCCATTTGCAGCAATTACAGCCCTGCAGACCTTTGGCATTCTAGTTGTCAATGTATTGAGGTGATCTGAAGAGACTTCACCACATGCTTCCTGAACCACCTCCCACAAGATATGGGCTTGATGGGCACCTCTTACTTAACATACGGTCAATCTGCTCCCACAACAGCTCAATAGGGTTGAAATCCGGTGACTGCACTGGCCACTGCATTACAGACAAAATACCAATTGACTGGTTCTTCCTTAAATAGATCTTGCATTGTTTTGAGCTCTGCTTTGGGTCATTGTCCTGAGAAAGTTGGCTCCAATCAAGCTCCGTCCACCGGGTATGGCATTGCAAAAAGGAGTAATAGCCGCCCCTTTTCAAGATCCCTTTACTTTGTACAAATCTCCTACTTTACCACCAACAAAGCTCCCCCAGACCAACACATTGCCTCCACCATGCTTGACAGATTGCGTCATGCACTCCTCCAGCATCTTTTCATTAGGTCGGTGTCTGACGAATGTTCTTCTTTGTAATATGAACACATCAAACTTAAATTTGTCAGTCCAAAAAAAAAATATATCCAGTCTTCCTCTGTCCAGTGTCTATGTTCTTTTGCCCATCTTATCCTTTTCATTCGCCAGTCTGAGGATGTTTTTGCAACTCTGCCTAAAAAGACAGCATCCCGGAGTGGCCCCTTCAGTGTTGACGTTGAGACTGATGTTTTGCGGATTCTATTTAATGAAGCTGCCAGTTGAGGACGTGTGAGGCATCTGTATTTGGCCTCTTGCTCAGTTGTGCACCAGCGCTGTACAAGATCACTAGTTTCTTGGCAATTTCTTGCATGCAATAGTTTTAATTTCTCAGAACAAGAATAGACAGGGGGGTACACTGAATTTTTTCGAAGCAAGTTCTTTGTTTCAGGCCATTTTGAGCCTGTAATCAAACCCACAATTGCTGATTCTCCAGTTACTCAACTATTCTAAAGAAGGCCTGGTTTATTTCTTCTTTAATCAGCACAACAGTTTTGAGCTGTGCTCGCATAAATGCAAAAGGCTTCCCTAATGATCAATTAGCCTTTTAAAATGATCAATTTAGCAAGATTAGGAATTAGCAAACACAATATGCCATTGCAAGTGTGATTGTTGCTCATAATGGACCTCTGTATGCCTATGTACTGTAGATATTCCATAAACAATCAGCCGTTTCCATCTATAATAGTCATTTACAACATGAACAGTGTCTACACTCTATTTCTGATGAATTTGATGTTATTTAAATGGGAAAAATGTTCTTAGTTCAAAAAGAAGGACATTTCTATGTGACCCATTTCGAAGTGAAATGTTTGAATGCTTGTGTATAAATGAGCCATAAATAAAACCATGCATCTACTACTGGTCACATTTTTTTTTCTTGCACTACAAAAAGAACATGGTGATGAACTGTATCTGTGGAATGGAATTAAAGGACCATTCAAAATAATGCGATCCCCCACATGATTTAAAGGAACTCTGGATCTTAGTCTTCCCTTAATTATTAAAGACATACCATTGCAATCTTCTCTGGGACTGTGTACGAAAACAGCCAACTTCATTGCTTTGATGTAAAAATTGAATTTGGAATAATATGTATTCCCATGTCAACTGCTCTGTATGTATGTTTGTTCTGTATATTTGTATTGGTCTTAAC
Source organism: Esox lucius (assembly GCF_011004845.1). Taxonomy (NCBI): domain Eukaryota; kingdom Metazoa; phylum Chordata; class Actinopteri; order Esociformes; family Esocidae; genus Esox; species Esox lucius. The sequence goes on from NC_047589.1 coordinate 20,134,801, forward strand.
ATTTCACAGTATAGAAATTCTTCAATTCATCAAGTTGGGGAGGAAAGCATAGGCTGGTGTTGTTGGTTAACATTTTTCATACTACTTTCAGGCTAAAATATACTATATTAGATTAATGGATTAAAACAATACTAAATAATCTGTTTTCCTCACCAAGTCAACTTCCTTTTTCAGCTTCTCCATATCCATCTTGTCCATTGCTTTGTACACCTGCTTTTTACGCTTCTTCTCATCATTCTCCAAGGTTGCTGCAAGCTTATAATCATCTATCCTGTTCTGTAAATCAAAAAGGATGTTAATGAGCAGATAAACTGTCAGTGTGACTTTTTCCTAATCAGGAAATAAATTAAGAGTTTGGAAATTAATTTCATGAGACAAATTGAGATAAATAATGAGTTATTTTGGTTTACGTACAAAAAAATACAACATTATTCAATCCACATATTTGTAATGAAAAATGCAACACAGACTTACTGCAAGTCCCATTTTTGTACCAGTGTCTCAATACCAGTGGTTTGTAGCAGGAATATAATTACTCCTTGTCCTGAAAAAACTCCACCTGTTACCCTTCGACACCTGTCTCTCTCTCCACATCTAGGCAGCCCCAGTCTTCCTGGATAGCTAACTTAAGTTTCAGTACTTATATTGTTAATCTGATGAAGGGGAGGTGCACAGGTGAAATGTAACAGGTGAGTCATTTGGGTGAGGTAATTTTTAAGACAAGCCCCTATAAAGAAGTAATCCCAGTTGTATAAGGTATGGAGTCAAATTGAAAAAGATGAGGACAATGACTGGAGATGGTTTTATTTCTTTGTGTATTACTTACTGACTCTTAGCAGCATCCCCTGTACATCTGCTAGAATGACACTTCCAATACTTGTTTAGATTCCCACATGTGGCCTTTTTGAGATAGTATGAAAACATATCTAATCACTTTGTATTATGAATTGCTATGGATGGGAGCATCAGCTAAATTACTTAAAACAAGTTTATTGTTAAATCAATTTGCATCATTTCTAAATATAGCTTGACATGGAATGTACTTCTAAAAAAACATTTGAGGGACAAACAATAGGGTTTATATTTCAATACAATGGCGTACCAGACTAACAAATTGTTACATCAATCACATTTTTACATAATCCTTAGATCAGTGTATGAAAGTCACAGCCAAAAGACTGAAGATGATTATGTTCTCTATACTCCGCTTAGAACTAAATGGTTAGGGTACTACATGCATTTATGATTTCACATTAAATATCAGACAGACAGGAAAAAACTACCAGAAAAAAGTTATTTATATCAGAATGTGATGACGTAACACTGTCTTACAGGCAAGACACCCAACTTTTGTAGAGTTTGGAAAGGTTTTAAAATGGCTGCAGTGTGAATATTTTAAACTTCAAGACAATGATGATGTAACAATACGAGAGTGCATCCAGCAATTGCCATTATACAATGCCAAGAAAGCTAAATTGAGTGGTAGGATGTACAAATGTGTTTAATTAATTTGCATATGGGCTAATATGTATCCAAGTCTATTGCATATTTGCTTTCACCGAACATCATCATAGGTTATTTATCTGAAATAAACCGCACAATGCAGACGGTGGATTATCATTTAGCAATGATATGCTGGAGAAAGTGGCACTCTCCCAACATTCAGATAATCTTTTAATGTATCCCACTGCCTATCTTTATCTACCCTGTAAACAGAGGCCAGGTTTTTGTTTTTACTGCAGATATTTCCATCAAATTAGCGGTGAGATGTTAGTGGGTCTTCTATACAGGTTTCAGTTAGATCTGAGTGGGTCTCCTGTACAGGTTTCAGTTAGATCTTAATGGGTTTTCTGCACAGATTTCAGTGAGATCTTAGTGGGTCTTCTTTACAGGTTTCAGTTAGATCTTAGTGTATGGAGCGAAATTGAGCTCACATGTATTGTGAAAAATGTAAAATAATTTGCTAAAATGTTTGCTAAAATCATTAAATGGATTTTTTTGTGCAATCTTAAAATGTCTTACTTCAAACATGTTTTCCCCCGTTAGCTTCTGCTTACGATTACAGTCTCTTCCCACCTTCGTACGAATTATGTTTTTTCAAAACCAAGTTTTGGCGTGGAGGCGGGGCTTTATCTGGGCATTGAATTCTCGCACCCGATTAGCCTTGAATCACACCATTATAAGGTGGAAATCATAGCCCTTCCATGCACTGCTTTCCAATGCAACCTGTGGAGAGAATTTTAAGAATTGTATTAAATGTGGTGAGATCTTGGTTGGTCTTCTAGAAGGTTTCCCTCTCATGTGGACCAATTATACCGGTCTCCTGGTATGTGGCTTTTCATTGCCCTGCCTCCCTCATTCCATTAATTTAGTCTGGTCATATACATGAATGAGGTAGTATATTATTGTGAAAGGAAAACATTAGCAAATTATATTAATTCTGGCAATGGGGCTGATAAAAACATTAATCTTTTTGTCTATTTCAGAGGTCATCACCCGTCCACTCCACTAATCCAGTTAATGAGGCTCAAACATACCATGAACTAAATTATAGGCTTGGCTCAGGTTCTTTACACACCATAACACAGCAGTAAAAAAATGTAATCCTTCACACATACACACACACACAAACACACAGAGAGAGACAGACACACTTGTCCAATTATAATTTCAATTTCCTCTTGCCGGAAGATTGGTTGATACCATTTGAAATGCCTGAACCCAAATTCGATATACAAACAACTCTTAACAGTTTACTGCAATATATAATTTTTCTGAGTTTAAACTGCTACACAATAACAGAGATAGTTGTTTTTTATACAAAAACTTTGTGAGAATCTGTTGACAAAGTGACAAAAATGAATCTCAGGAACATCTGGTGCAGTCGGTCCTTTGAGTGTGCATTTTAAAAAAGGAACAGCACCCATAGAATATTGATATCCATAGATGTAGAAATGGAGACTGGGGATCTGTAAATATCCACAAGGCTTTTCACAGTAGCTGTTCCTTGAGTGCATGGCATGTTTATTTAACTCGGTCCTCTAATGTGCTCTGACTCACTGAAACTTCACACAGTAATGTTAATCATTGCTCCGACCAAATGCTTTGTTCCTGGTCTCCACAGAGAGATCATAAAACAGACACAAAAAAAGATCTGAGCGGAGAAATGCTCCACTGCTCCTCCGCATATTGCCTCAATGAGAAAGAGCATATGGTTTAACAGATGTAGGTCCCAAGGTGACTTTGCTGGAGTGATATTTCCACTGCCTAAGGTACTCTCAGCAGTTGTAATTATCCAATGAACGTAGCCTTGGTGTGCCCTGTGAGAGACATTGCCATTAAAAAAACAACAACACTGATTTTCACTCTGCACAGGGCAGGCAGACCCAGTGTTTTTCAAACTATGGATTGCGAACCCTCATCAGGTCGCCAGATTTGAATAAAGGGGTTAGAAGAGAAACTGAAAGAGCCTCTTACAATGTAGTGGACAGGACAAAGCATTAAACCAGACAGAGAGAAAAAACATCAATGGTATTTTTCTTGTCTATACAGGAGATCATACAAAATGCCCCTGATGCATTTCAAACTTTCTGATTTCATTCTGATTGAAACATTATTAGAAATGTGTAAAGAAAAAACATAGAGTCTGTCATAGCTCTTTTGAAAAATGGGGTCATGTCCCAAAACCTTTTGGCAAACTCTGCTTCGAGCGTTTTGATAGAACCCATCTAGATAGGTGACTGTAAATTAATAAAAAGTTATTGAAAATGTCTAATGTTTTCCAACAATAAAAGCGCAAATGCATAAAAAAGTAATTTGTCACACTTTGCAGTTGTCACTTTCTTAAACGGAAGCGTTTGACTTTTTTAACGCAAGAATGAAGTGGAAGTGTCTGGATGCTCTTGTGAGATGAGATGATAGAGCGATGTCGGCGAGACGTGTCTTTAGTTGAAAGCAAATCAATCAGTTGAAAACCCGTTTAAAACTGTTAAAACATAAAAACAATGCCTGAATAACACCCAACACCACAGCTTGGTTTTCATGCGCTCCTTTCATGACTGAATTGTCACGGGATCACTTTGAGTAGAACAGCATCAAGGAGCTACAGTGGAGAGGAACCTCCCATAAGGCTGGCTCTCTTTTTGACAGATTTTTTTTTACTTCTGCTGTGTGGTTTGGAGCACTGACAGTAGGAACACACACTTTGAAAGGGTTGACAGGCGTTGCACATCTCTGCATGTGGGCAGTGATGTTTTTTCTTCTTCCCAGAGTCAAACGATGTTGCAAAGCCCTGTCAGGTCCTTTTGATCAAAGTAAATGGTACCCTATGGCTTTGGCTATCTGCTTTACACTCCATTATTAGAGTTGTAACATCAACAATATGTTTATAACAAGTGCTACATTTAAAAAAAGATTTTATTTAAATACATGTACATTTACATTTTTGTCGTTTAGCAGACATTCTTATCCAGAGTGACTTACATGAGAATTCAGGGTTAAGTGCATTTCTAAATACCAAAATGCAAACTTGATGGATGAGTAATTTGAAACTGGCGTTGCATTTGCCTACAACTATGCTACTGTGTCTGCCAACCCTAAATAATTGTCACTATTTCTGTATTGCCACAAAGTTGTGTAAATATCTGTTTTTTATTAAATATGTTTTTATTATTAACATTTTCATTTTCAGTATAATACCAATAATATTTTATCAACCCATGCCTGTGCCATTAACCTGTACTATTTGCATATTTTAGGATGATTCTTCTAAGTCAGTAGTGCACTCAGTGTGGCATCTGAATTATCCACTTGACAGTATGTCATAGTTTCAGTTAGCGTCTGTTTTGTAATTTGGTTGTGTGATGATTAATCAATCATCTATCCACCAGAATAGGTGAGAAAGGACAGGTCATCACTCTAATTATCTGCCGGCCTGTCAGATGAGTTAACCAGGATGGGAAAACAATGCAGTCTCAATGTCAAGTCATGTGAGAAATATAAGCAACAATTTATTCATTGCAACTCAGCTTCTGCACATTAACCGTTAATTGAAATGAGTATTGTGAATGAGTCACTGGATTAAACACAAACCGATTGGCATCAAAATGAATGTCTCCTCCCCCTCTATCACGCTCTCTTAGAAATAACCTAAAATTTTCATTATAGATATATTCTCAATTACATAAATTGAGCTTCTAATTCAGCAGGTGCAGGACAGCCTTTCAAGAACAATATTGACCAAAACAGCACAAGCAATATTATGCCACCAAAACTTATATATCCATAAGGATATGTTGCATATTGATATAGCTTTCATGACAATTGTTATATGCAATGCTCTGCAAGGAGTCTGCAAATGGTGACAAAAGAAAATGATGATGATCACACAGTGGAAGGGATTACAAATGGTTTACCAGAAAAAAAATACATGCAACATTTGCAACTTGTTCTGAATTTGACCGTGTAGAGAGGGTCGTCTATGCCATTTTAGCCTTAAGCAGAGAGTGAACCAAACTTGTCTGAAATGCTATATACAACATTTCAGGTATCCAATCTCCACAGTTGCTTGCAATTCATTTGGTCTCCCAGCTCCACATGATTTCACTACAGCCTATGGGTCAGGCCTTAGTAAGGCCTAACTGGCTATGGCAGATCTCCTTGGGCGACGAGTGTATGTGTTTGACGGGGTTGACCTTAAATCGCCAGTGCAATGTCTGAGCCAACATCACAGCCGCAACCTTGCCAGAATGCTGTGTACAGAACTGTAACGCTGTGTGACAGTGTGTGTTAGTGGGCCAGCTTTGAGCAATTCCCACCAACACGTGCCCACTGACCTGCCCAGGCCTAGCTCACAGCTTGAGGCAGAGACATACCAGCAGAACTGAGGAAATTCACTATAACACTGATGTTGTTCGTGACATTTGAATTGCAATTGAACCATGTATTTCGTCCGAACCATTATCTAATCTGTCTGTACAATAAACTATTTTTCTACAGTTTTTTCCCACAATGCACCACAACCAGGAAGGCCAACTCATGTGAGGACATGCTCACTGACCTAACAACCTTAACTGGCTTGGCAGGTATCTGATCTACCTTAGTCACTAGGACACAATAAGATTTGGAAATCCCAGCTGGCGATTCCTCCCTGTGCAATGCTGTGTAATTTGTACCACCCGTGGGGAATCCCAGCTACCTGTCAGCTAGCAGCACAGTCAACACTAAAATTTAGACTGTAGGGTTTAGCCTGTTGCTACAGAACAAAAGTGACTTAAACTGCTTCCCCAGCTGAGAGTCCAGGTTTAATTTAATTAAACAATTTCAGCCTATGAACTTCAACTCCTCGACATTTGATTGACAGGTACCTTGATGCACGAGTTGCACTTTGAACGAAGGCTGGCTCCTGCGTTATACAAATGAAGTTGCAGGGAAAGCAATGGTGTAGTACAGATCTGCATATGGCAGATCTAATTTTAGGCTACCCCATGATGATCTCTGAACTATCAGCCAAAATTATAAATACGGTCAAGAATGCCTTAATCTGTAAAAAGGGAATAAATCAGCATAAAAGTGCAACCAGGCACAGCAGAACATATCTAATAAAATTTTTATGTAAATGTAATGTAATGCTTAAAAAACAAGCATAGATCAATAAAATATTTAGTTACAGAAGTGCCAGTGGTACCGCGTCCATCTCAAAAATGTTTCAGGTGAAAATGACGTCTACAAATATTAACGGAGTGAATGGACTGCAGAGTAATCAGGCCCCTGCAGTTTTGGGGCTAGGGGAATGTCATGCCTGAATCACCCATTGTCTGTTTTCAGACTGAGCAACAGGCAAAGTTTGACTGTTGTTCATGTCCCCAAGTCAGCCTTTAAATATTTGTGTGAAGTGTTTCACAATGATGGGGCAGAAAAGCTAAAAGCACTCTTACTGTAACAAACTCTGTGTTGGGAATATGAAAATGCAATTCTGTGATCTCAGATCTCTAGAGTGGACAAAGTGCTTGGATTTAGTGTCAGCTTCCCAAACCTTTGTAGACAAACATGTACCATGTGCCCATGGCCTTATAGTTATGTTAGACACCCCTGCTGATTGATATAAGGGATAGTCATGTGATAAGTTCTTGTGTTAGTTACAAATATTTGAACAGCATGCTTAAGTGTTCCTAAGTAATACTGTGAAGCATTTATGTACAGACTTTCACCATAGTACAGGTAAAGGACTAAAAACAAATATGATTAAAACAAAAATATTTGTTTCCAAAGATAAGTACTGCTTTGGAAAGAATTAAGAGACCACTGCACCTTTTTCTTTCTACTCCAAAAAAGTTGAAAAGGAATGTTTTGAGTGAGGAACAGAAGCGTTCAATTTGCAGTGGTCTCTTAATTTTAACCCTTCTGTTCCTCACTTAAAACCTTCCTTTTCAACTTTTTTGTGCAGTGGTGTCTTAATTTTTCCTGAGCTGTATAAGATTCAACTGTTGAATGTACTGTTGAATGTGAATCTACAAGAAATTACTCACTCCAAGGTGAAATCCCAAGTACTTTGAATGATTACACCAGGTCTATTGGCTTATTTTGCAGTGACTACAGTACATTAGGCACAGAGTTTCCTTCTTGATCTTGAATACCATTCCTTTTGAAAGAGGTTAGTGGACACAAACTTTTTTGTGTGCAATTTGATAAACAATTGTGTTTTATTTTTTTGAAAATAAGAAACATTAGATTTCTATTTACAGTAATGATAAGTGCAAAATGACAAAACACATTATTTATAATTCATGTCCATTGGGCAAATGTAAAAAAAAAAAATATATATTATATATATATATATATATATATATATATATATATATATATATATATATATATATATATATATATCTTCATCCAGTAAATCAGATTCACAAGGTTAATGTAGTCTTTGCTTGCTGGGAATTTGGGATCCAATAAAAAGTAATTTACATGAATGGTGAACAACAACGGCTCAAGACTTGAACACTGTGGGCCTCCAGTATTTACGGAAAGCTTATCAAACCATCAACCTGTTAACAATGAGAGCTAATTAACACTAAGATAACCATTCAACCTTGGCAGAACCAATGCAGACATCCAAACTCCTGAAATGGCATTCTAGTTTTCCGTTTTATGGGCAGGCTATAAAGTAGAAATATAAAGTTAATGGTTCAGTAATAATATTAGTATATCAGGTTTCCGAGCACTGATACTCTTTACAGTTGACAGATCTTATTTTCTGGTGAAAGGAGTTAGATTGAAGATCTCCTGGACATTACTGCTGGTAGAATGCTTTTTACACAACAGATTGCCAATACAAAAAATGTAGACTGAAATGAATGACACAGAATGCCACTAAACATTGATGAGTCCCAAAATCTGATCAAGGTGGATAAATTACCTTTTGGGAGATCCCAGATCAAGCTAGCAAAAAGCTAGTTCTCCAATTTTCCTCTCGTACTGTATAACTCAGACTTTTCTTTACCAGTAAGGGATATGCATTTGTTTGTCAAGAAACAAAATCTGGGCCAGTCTGTTTTTGTGCAAACCATATTTCTCTAATTAATGAGTTCAGATGGATTGAACCATGATTTGTCATAGACCTTTACTCTTACACTTTTTTTAAAATAAAAGGCAAAGGCTAATTCAACTCCAGGTCTAAGTAGTTGGGAGAGAAAGAAACCAAAATGTTGATGGTTTCTATCCTGAGTTGATAAGGTCCACTGCAAATATGCCCTTGTAGTACCTAACCATAATTACTCAGGGTTAGCTGATTCCTAGTTCACTCCGAGGTCTCAAAGGATTTTGGGATATACAATATTTTTCTCCATTTCAGACTTGCACAACGCTTGTATACAGCTCCGGAAAAAATTAAGAGACCACTGCACCTTTTTTTCCCCTTCAAATTGAACAGAAGTGTTCAGAATAACTTTTACTCAAAAGGGTCTTCTTATGTACATTTTGTGAATCTGCTTGAGGGAAGAGATAAATTCCACTGAGAAAGATTGTGTTAGAATACGAATATAAAGATGAGTGAAGTAGTTTATGATGAAAAAAAGGAATGAGCTATCTAGAGAATATGCATACAATGTTTGAAAGTTTTGTTCTATTAAGTAACAGAAAATGGCCCAATCTACTGTGACATGGGTCTTTTGGTGGTTTGGCAGAGAAGATGGGTCAATTTCTTGCCAGTTTGTATAGGAGTGTCTTTGAACAGGACCACAGTGTCCCCCAAACCTGTTGTTACTCAGTTCCCAATATCTATGCTGCATTAATCTAATTAGGTTTCTCTTAGCCAATGTACTACAACATCTTTTGTGATATTTCAGGTTTTAGTCTGGGCATTTTTGCAAGTGTTGATGTTATAAACTGGACTGATTTACTGTAGGCAATGGCTGTCAGTCTGATCGTTTACCAAAGGCACACATTATGTTCTGTGTACAGTATCTGAACTTTACAGCACTACATATAGACAGGTGACAAATGAATGGGAAAACCAGAATAAATGAGCGGAGGAACATAATAAATGCAGATGCTTCATACATGTTTACTGCATGATAAAATTAAAGAAGCAACATCCTATCATACTGTGTGGCGTGTACTAAAATGCCCAGTTCACCTTGATTCAAGGCACATTGAAGCTTTTCCACCTGCATTTAGCCTTATAGGTTGTTTAAAAAAAAGCCTTTTCATCCAATACTGCTGTGTCAATACTGTAGGTCCATGTACTGAGTCCAGTGTTTTGGGTGTTTTGATGATTAACAAAATCAACTGGTACAAGTTGAAGGACAAACGGTAGGGGGTTGTCGGTAGGCGCAATCAGTGAACGCTTTACTTTGAACATGCCACAAGCAGTTACTACACTACACTACACTATCAACAGGAGAAAAAAATAAATCTTCGTCTGTCCCTGTAGGGGAAGTTATTTGGTTCTAGGGACAACTATTTTGAGTTCCAGGTAGAACATGGGTTATACATAGATCCCAAAAAGCTTTTTGTCTACAATCAAAATGGCTTCTTCGTGCAACCAAAAGAACGTCTTCCCCCACAGGGACAGCTGACAAATCCTTTTTGAGACCTTTTTTTTCGTGTGCATGTCAGATTTTTCAGGCTGCCATCATAACAGTAAGGAGATCAGAATCAGGCCTTGATGCAGTCCACCAGACTGACTGGATCCTTATTCAAGTCCAATAATGCAATACCAAGTAAGGCAGCATTATAAAGTAGCCCTCACCATTTTATCCAATGCCACTTGCCTCAGCGATAGCCACATCCATGTAATCAAGCAGGCACTGCTTTCAATCAAGGCCGAACAAAGAGTCCCAGTAATACCTCATCCAAATGTGTTAGAATTTGATTTCTCCAAGAAAGCCAAGACACAATAACAAGTCATGAGGGTTAATGACACTCCTGAATAACAGTAAGAGTGGGCCATTTCATACAATGTTTTTCGAGAGAGGACTCAGAGACTGATTCATTATGAATATAATCTGGCAGCATTGCTTTGGTTATTAAAAAAGAATTAAGCAAAACACAATTATGGTGCATTGTCATGCAAATTACGGGATATGTATTGTTCTCTTTGGGAACACATGTTTAATCTAATTAAAGTGAACTCTAGGTTGTTGGTCTGTTGTATTTCAAAGAAAAAAAAACATAGTGAAGCACACACATTATATTGGGGAGGACACAATATGGTTTTGTTATTGTTCTGTTTAGACAGCTGGGTTGCCTTCCACATTGTTTTTATGTTCCAGCCTTGCAGACAGAAATTCAAGACTAGATTCTTATCATCAGTTAGCAACTTGACTCTTCATGCCTTGTGATCTTTATGATCTGTTTGGTTAATATTGGTGTATATTTAGCTAGAAGGAGATATATTTGGACCATGATTAACATCCATGAGCAGTAACCTCTATAAATGTTATCTATCAATCTCTGGAATAAGGAAACATCCTGGTGCAGGACTAAACTGCACCCTGAATGATTATTAATCTTCAGATCTTTAAAGCAAACAATATTCAAGGGAAATTCTCACGAAACTCAGTAAACCATCAGGGGAACCTCAATTCATATTAAAAATCGGTAAATGTTTTTTCAGTCAAAATAACCAAATGATTTACCAGAGTACATCCCCAACACGGTTTTCTCTCTGCATGGGGGCTTACATGCAAGCCACATTAACATCAGAAGTCACCCCATGTGATTCACACACTGTGACTTGGGAGTGTTCGTCAAATAATTCCTTTTCAGTCTGCCCTGTGACTATAATCATCTCAAAGTATAGGTTCATCAGTACCAAAGCAGGGACATTAGGTGTCGGTAACTGATGCAATATATTTACTCTGGATAATTGGATTTTGAAGTAGCTGCTGTTTAGCAAGTGGCCATAATGCATTCTTAGCAACTCAAAATGTCTTGGTGTGTAATCAGAAGATCCCTACTCAGGTCGTGAGAGAGATTCTTCTCAGCATGTTGAGTTTAACCAATTCTCATGCAGTCACTATACGTGCCTAACCAAAATAAGTGTGATTGACTAACCCCAAAGGTCTGAATCACCCAGTAAAGATGATGACATCTCACTAAACTCTTACATCTCTGTGGCACACCTTGAAGCCTGCAGCAATAATTTGCTCCCTCCTTTACCCGATTCAACACAATTCTGCTAATTATCTTCAGCCTTTTACAATGGTTTCTTAGTCTCCTGTTCAACAGAATCACTCCTGGGACGGTGTTCCTTTAAACTTTTAAAGACCGCACAGTCTTTGATTTGCACAATGCAAGAATTATGCTAATCATTCTGAAAGCAGAAGTTTTCTGAACTTGCATGTTGAATGCCAATTCGCTCTTTGCATGATTGCAAAGCTCAGATACAGGCTCAGAAATAAGCTTATTTGTATATAATTTAATTTTACTGCACAACAGCATGAGGGGTATTTTAGGGGCAGTACAATTTATTTTAGATTTTTCAGGTCATACTGAAGTGGCATACTTTGAACAAATCTATGTAGTTCATCAATATATATATATATATATATATATATATATTTTTACAGTTGTTACATACACATCTACCTCGGGGACCTCACTGCTGCTATCTCTGAATCCCGGTTGCACATGCTATCATACTCCTTCAATTTACCTTCATTGCACTAGAATGCCATTTAGAATTGCCATTTGTACCCGCACATCTATTATCCCACTTGTAACATACACTATACTTAATACTGGTACATATTTTGCCTTCCTCTATTTGCCTTAATTGCACATTTAGATTTGCTATTTGTACTGCATTTGCCTCCATTGCACATCTATAAATTCCACTTGTAATGCACATATACTTAATTCTTGTAAATACTTGTACATGTTCTGCCCTCTTCTATTTGCGTGTCTGGTTAGAAGCAAACTGCATTTAATTGTACTGTACTCATATTTGTTCAATCACAATAAAGTTGAATCTTATCTAATATAATATAATGTCTGCTGGAGACAGTAGCTTTACATGTTGTTGGTGACAGTAAGAAATGTGTGGCTAGATTTTCATAACTGAGAAGGTAAGAGATTAGAAAAGCATTAAAAATACTTTGTGTAAATGGACCAACTATTAGAGTCACATAGTGACAAACAAACAGAAATAGCACTACAGACAGAGTTAAAACTGCGTATTTATCTCCATCCAAATGCTGGCAACTTAATTGCATTATGGAGTGATGATTCCATTTCATTTTATAGGAATGGTCTTGTGTGAATTGCTCTTGAAAAAGACGCTGGAGCGATACAATTTGGGCAATGTGAAGCTGCTACTGGGTGAATCATGTTTATAGATTTTTCTTCAGTCGCACGCTACACACATATTTAAAAGTCATAATTCCTTTCACTTCACAAACCCTCCATCACCAGAGAGCTCTGGGCCTCCCTGAAGGAGATTCAATTTTCAGAAAGGCTTGAAAGGCCCAGGCCCTGCAGACTTTCTACAGACATTGCCGAATGAGAGTGAGGATGAATAAAGCAACAGCAGCATGGTTTGTGGTAAGAACATACTCCCCTCGAAAAATGCAGAGAAAACTAAACTACATGGTTGAGGCAACAATATGGAAAACCACTCATCTTGTTTAAAACTCTGTGGCAACATTGTGATTAAATTACAGTTTTTCTTATGTAACCTTGGTGATGTGCAGGTTGAACTTTGGTCGGACAGACCATAGTTCACACAATATTTTAATATAATACAATTCTTATAATACCATAAGAGACATCTTAGTAACTACAATTGCTACAAATGTTCTTAAAGTGTACTTACATTTCATTTGGCCAAATTGTTTAGACCTTAAAAGGGCCCCTTGTTTTATTAATTATATATTGTATATTGGCTGAAATTAAATATTTTTAAAGGTCATCGATTTATAACAAAAGAGGAACTAAAACTTCAAACACATCGGTTATCAGCTGTTCATCTAAATGAGCCCAAATCAAACTAGCGAGGAGGTATATATGTATTTTTATAATTATATATATATATATATATATAACTGATTAGGAATTATACTTTAAAAATAAATGCTAATTACCTCCTATTGTTCTTTGATGAGTTCACAAGGGATCTTATTAGCCACTTCAGACATGTCAATTAAATATTCAATGCCCATTGAAGGTGAGCTTCCTATTATTTTAACCGTATCTAACGATCAGGTGTCGACATTAAATTGCATGATACGTGAAGGACTGAACAGTATTTAAGCTATCATAGTCTGTGCTATCACAGCGTAATTGTCCACAAGCACAGAGGAAGCCACCCACGAACATGCCTATAGATACAGCCGCAAATGACTCACAATGCTCCTATATCCAATAGCTACTCAAGGGTTAGTTATGTACTTGTCAGAATGAGCTCTCACTTATCAACATGCAAAATAATATGTTTTGAAAGCTTAGACCTGGACAAAATTGCACACAAATTTTCAGACACATTTACTATGTAGTACATAGAGCACTAGCAAAAACAAATAAATTATGCAATGCACATCTCTCATGTATCATGAGTAAAGACCAAGGACATGTAAAAGTACACGTTCCATTATTCAATTTTGTCATTAAGCGTTTTCACATTAATATATTGATGTGCTAACTTTAATTACTTTTTGCTCTTGTATAGCCAGAATATTACTGCCGACTTGAAATAAATAGCTGCAGACCAAATATTAAGGCAATCCATATTGCAACACTTCAGATTATTGGAAGCAAATTCAATTTGGAATATAAATGGCCTATTTATACAGTGTCATTAAATGTGTTATGTATGAATGTTGTGTATTTGTGTTTAATCTTAACAGTGGCATATTGGTAATAGTTAGCATTTTACTGAAACCTGATCTACTGTACTGTGCTCCATGTACATAAACAAACCATAGATATCAAAAAAGAGCTAGGTCTGTGGTTACAGATTTCAAACAGTTGAATTTGTGCTTCATTTTATTTGTGACTTTGGGAGGAGAGGGGTGCAGCATATACATTGTGAGAAAGTATGTTTTTGTTTTAAACAATATCAATTGATATTGGGTTATAACTTGTCAGGAAAAAAGGTGCCATCTAGAACCTAAAAGTGTATAAAGCGTGAACTGGTGAAGGGTTGGGTTTTGACTCATACACATATATTTGCACACAATTGCCTGAAGTCCATGATGGAATAAATGCATTTAAGGCTCATTAAGTTAATTTAAGAATGTCATTATTTAAATGTTAAGAAATAGTATGAAATGTCCCTTTAGGTTAACTGAACCCTATATTCAGATTTTTATGAGATGAGTGACATCATGAATATAGCACCACTCATTACTGGCTCCAGGCTTGAGATAAATGTCATTATGGGTCATTTGAGGAAGTTTAACATGTGTTTAGCTCACATTAAAAAACCATTGTCATTTTCTAGTTCACTTCCATGGCCACTTCAGCCTAATCTCCATGAGACTGAATGAGTGTCATGATGTCTTGTATTTCATGATGAATGGTTTGAAATCTTGGACCACCACTCAGAATGGATCAGTGTGGCTCATTCCATTTGTGCCTCTTTAATGTGGCGAGGAGCTTAGAAATGTAAGTATATTCTTGCCAATGGCGTCAGGTGGTAATTGGAATTCACCTTGTGTTCCTCTCACCTCCCCTACATTAATACCTTGACATTGTAGCAATTGCAGCAAACCTGAAATCTGAAACTATCATCAGAATGTGTGCTTTTGACTCACCAGTCTTGAACCGGGGAGAGAATATAAACCCAGAGAACCAGTGACAAATCAATAATGGGGACTTGTGTAATACATTTTTTGGAATAGGAGTATGACGCATTGCTAATATTAGTATGCTGCTGTTTAGCCAGCCCAAGAAATGTCCCGGATGGAGTAGAGATACAGTCAATTAGAAAAAAACAATGTTGAATATGTCTTAGTTTCTAGATCTAAGAGTCTCATTCCAACGTATAAAACCATGAACAAGTTTCATGACTTGGGTGACATAATCGTCTCTCATCAAGTCAGCACCTCAAATTGAAAAGCAAGGGGAAAATAAGATTTTTCCAAAAATTATTCGAACCCCCAAACACAACACACACTCTCACACACATGATTTTTTATTCCAGAATTAGAAGCCTGCGGGGAAGGGATGAATAATGTATATAAAGTGGGTTTGAATGATTCCCATAGTGCAAAGGCATACAAACGTAAAACCATCATAATTGAGGGAAAACAAACATCCATAGTTTAACCAGGCACATGATGTCCATCACAAGCAGAGAAAGAAGCCAGATGCGAAGCAGTGAAGCGACAATTATCACCAATGACATTTTACAGAAATGCGTAAATATCAAAGGGGATTTGTGGGTTATTTTCAGTATCAGAGGTGACACACATTGTTGCCTTGAGGCAGGGATCCAGAAATAGTCGCTGTGACGAATCTGGACATCCGGGGAACACTGATAAATGAGCTGACAAATGCTGTTTGTGTAAGATCATGATGGCTGTGAGAGGGCTATAATCCACAGTGGCGAGGCAATGTGGGTGGAGGCAAGGAACCAGCGTACCAGGTTGTTGGGAGAGCGGACGGGGACAGCCAGCCTAGTCCGTGAACATTTTCAGACAGGCGTCTCGTACCCTCGAAAAAGACAATGCATTTTTATGTTGCTTCATGTAATGTGTTTGCTTTGCTTCCTGAAATGAGAAGACAAACCTGCCTTCCTTATTTCCTGAACCATGGATGATGGGGGAGCGGGGATAGGGCAAGTTATTGCTATGACCGTCTGCTAATGTGTTATTCCAGATTTTCGATTACCCTTACACACTTTTGAAGGAGAAAACCTTATGCATTTGCATTCCTTGTCTGATCTTTATGGCAATGGCACAGCTGATCTCCCCTCTCCTAAAGTCTGCTTGCCAAGAAGCAAAAAGCCTTCAAGAGAGTCCAGAGCAGTTAAACATACTTTTCATTACCCTAAGCAATTAGCATTTGCCTACAGGTTACAACTGTTTAAAGACAATCAATAAATAAGATGTCTTTCATGTGATTAATCCAGAGGGCACACATGATTCATGTGTATTATAATTCATATGTGATTCATATGTGTTGGGATTCCTTAATATGTATCCTTTCCCACAATGCACCTCTTCTCTTCCACGGGTTCCTTTTATCTCTGTGGGTATTTAGAAGCCCAGCAAGAGGTATGTTTAGCGAAATAAAGTGATATCATCTGTCTCTTCACAGGGTTGCCAATTAGAATAATTTACTGAATTAGGTTTACTATAGAGCAACACAGTCGAGAAGCGTGAGTAAAATGTTTCATGATAAGATGAATCACCTTCCATTACTCACAACACTGACATTTTAACCTTTAAAAATGCATGTGTGCATGTATACTTGTTAAAACATGGATTGCAAAAAAAGTGCTTGACGTCCCACTCTGCTGACCTCGACGCCACACTCTGCTGACCTCGACGCCCCACTCTGCTGACCTCGACGCCCCACTCTGCTGACCTCGACACACCACTCTGCTGACCTCGACGCCCCACCCTGCTGACCTCGACGCCCCACTCTGCTGACCTCGACGCCCCACTCTGCTGACCTCGACGCCCCACTCTGCTGACCTCGACGCCCCACTCTGCTGACCTTGACACAACACTCTGCTGCCCTCGATGCCCCACTCTGCTGACCTCGACGTCCCACTCTGCTGACCTCGACGCCCCACTCTGCTGCCCTCAACTCTGCTGACCTCGACGCCCCACTCCCCGGCCCTGGTGCTACACTCTGCTGAAGACATATCCCACTCTACCGAGGACTCAGATGACGCCACTCCTGCATAGCCTGTTGTTTTAGTTCAGAGTTTGCCCTGCTCCTCCAGCTGTTTTTGTTAATATCACATGCTCCAAGGCACTGAACACCTGTCCAGTGCCCATTCCCTGTGTCTCTCCCTGTTATAAAAAAGAATGCATATACATGTGAGTTAAATTTGAGGTTTCCTTTCTGCCACGGTCTTGATTAAACAAGAATTCCTGGTGTGGGGAACAATTATAGGAGATGAGGGAATAAAAGAGAGACAATCAGAAGCTGGGGAGTTAGGAATGAAGGCCAAATTGGAAATAGAATGGCCATGATAGTGAGATTAACGCCTAGTCTTACAATCAAGGGATCTTTAGTGACCACATAGTTAACATCCAATCCAAAAAACGGAACACTATGCAGGGCAGTGTCCCCTGGAACATTGCAATCTTATATTTAGACCAGAGGGAAGAGTGCCCTCTACTGGCCCTCCAACACAATTTCCAGCAATGTCTGGTCTCCCATCTAGGGGCTGAACAGAATGAACCCTGCTTTTAAAATCTGTTTTTAAAATCTTTTTGCACATAATGTAAATAAAGACATGGATGCATTAAAAACATTTTTTTATTGAGGTTGGGTAACTAATGTACTTGTATCAGAACAATCAGATACAAGAGGTTGGAGATGCCTCTTTTCATGATGTTCTATAACCTTTGGAAAAGCCAGGTTTCTTCCAGTGTGCTGTAGTAGCCAACTACCCTACTCTGTCATGGATGGTGTCCACACAGAATGGAGTATAGGACTGGAGGTTGCTATCTGGTTGTCAAGTGGCCAGGGGAGCGCTGTATAATTGAAATGTCATCCGTACAGGAGTGGAGCTTGACTGAGATGGAGCTTTTAGGCATGGCCCAGTGATCTCCAGACAGATGAGAAACAGAGTCTCGTATGGGAAGTGGCATCCTCCAACCCAAAGGCCTTTTGCAGCTAACTCCAGATGCCTCCCATGCCTATCTACTGGTGACAGAGATGAATAGGGTTGCTCCTTTTATTGCTAAAATATTAAAATAAGTGCTTGGTTAAGGTAATGCTATAACATATATCTCTTTTTATTCATGACAAAACAATACAATTATTGAAGATGGGCTCTACTCTGAAGTCGTGGAGAGCACAGTAAAGCTGACTTGACGGTTACAGCAAAGATCACATGAGTTATGAAACCACATCAAACTGTAGTGCAGAAAACAAATGCAGTTAGGGTTTAACGCTATTCAAATAAGGAAATAAAACCATTATATGACAGTTTGTTCTATTGAAATGCAATGCAATGTACTAGCAAAAACACCAACTATGTAACAATATGCACATGCAACAGAAACATCAGAGCACTTTGGTAAAACGTCCCAGGATGACGTTTTAAGGTTGATGATGGGCAGCCTCATCATTACTGCTACAGGCTATGCTGTCATTTCCAGACAATGTGCATCGCCATCCATGCAAGGTGGCAACACAAGGTGCTTCGCCACCCTGCCATCAAAGGGCTTTCCAAAAGCAGAAAATAATAACAAAAAACTACCCTTGCCATACATTTCTCAGCCTTTTGAAATTAAATCCAGTTGCTTGGTTTTGGAAAGATACATAGACCTCTCTGTGATTGGTGTGTGCCTGTGATCTAGGGAAGAAATGTAATCACACCTTATAGTTCAATCCCACAATTTATGTTGTGGTTCTGTAGCTGCTGTCCACAAGGGAAAATGTCCCTCATACTATCACACTCTGTACCGCAATGATGGAGGAACACCTGTTAATAACCGTTCCTAATGTTACATTTACAGACAGATATGCCCATAACAAGGTTGTGCTCATTCACCATACATTACTAAAAGTCTGCAATTAAGGTTTGTTTTGTCCAGCAATGGAGGAAGGAGATAACCTTGCATTTATCATGTCCTCCTCTCTGATTACCAAAACACTGTGCACAGCATGTGGAACAAATCAGCTCAGCTCCAGCACTGTCGTCTCAGAAGTGTTGCCCAAGAGGGACGTAGAGGGTGATGTGCAGCCCCTAAAGCCGCTCTTATTAGAACAAGTAGTGAAAATTATACAGATGATGAAACTGCACTTTTACTGGCTACACTAAATGTGTTTACATTATAATTCAAGACACACATTGACCTTGCTGTCAAATTACGGTAACTTAAATCTGGTCTCACCTCCATCATTTAAAAGAGAAGAATGGCGAAATAAATTGCCAAAAAGGGAGCAATGTGTCCTCCGGAATGTCCTTTTCATGGCAATGAAAAGAGAAAATTAAAATGAGGTTGTTTAACTTTAATGCAGCCCATGATTTAGTACAAGAAACCTGCTGCCTGATAAAGAGGGGATTCGTCAGGTTGAAATAGCAAAAAAGTGACGCAGAATTTTAAGACTGACATAAAAGACAGTTATAACGAAAAGGGAAGGCATGTGCCCTACTTTCAGGCACTTCTAGATTTAAAAAACTGACAGATATGTAACAATTCACTAAGGGTATTATTTATGAATATTCACTCTATTATACGACAACACTCTGATGTCTGGTCTTCTGGTTGCCTAGCTGGCATGTAAAGTATTATTTTCCCCTGGGTGTGTGATACTCACTGCAATGCAATCAGGGGAAGAGCAATTGTCTCATCAGTGGGAACTACAGTACAAATGTAATTAGGACAAATATACACTGACAATCAGAATGGCAACTGTATTTGTTTTTTCTCTCTATACTCCAGCACTGCTTTCTGGTTTCTTATAGATTAAAATTGTATTTTCATGCTAGATTGTGTTACTCATGTTTTTATTGAGTACAATATTCATATACAATCATGCCTAAACGTTCCCAAGCACTTTACAACTACCCAATAAGGCATGTATAACGAACTAGTAATGATTTTAGAATGTCCTTCAGCTATTGCCAAGAAAAGTACTTCCAGTCTTCCGGTCCACACAAAATGTTTAAAATGACATGAGGAACACAATGAAATAATAAAATGTTTCCCACTCAAAGACATTCACAGATGTGCCACACCAGCATTGTCTTAGCTGTGTGTTCCCAAGTCTGAGGTCTTGTATGCTCTGGATCAGATGTTCTTCAAGGATCCTTCTGCATTTTTTTCCACTCATCCTTGTCTTGACCTGGAACAGTTTCCCAGTTTCAGCCGTTGGAAAGAATCCCCATTGTGAAATGCTCCCACCGCAATGCTTCTCTGTAGGGATGGTATTAGCCAGGTGATGAGCTGGACCATGTTTTTTTTTTCCAGATGTAGCCCTTGGCATTCAGGTCTAATAGTTTGACAAAGAATTGTTACCTCATGCTCTTAGAGTCCTTCAGCCAGCATGTCTTTTACTCAGGAGTGGCTTTCGTCCAGCCACTTTACCATTAAGGCCTGATTGATGGGCGTGCTAGATTTTTGGACTTCTACAGAAAAAGTGAACTCTGTTATAGTGGCCTGTGGCCCTTCTTGCCTGGTTACTTAGTTTGTTTGGCCAGCTTAAAGAATAGTCATGGTAGTTCTAACTTCTTCGATTTCACATTGATAAAGTCACTGTGCTCCTGGGAACTTTCAGTGTTTTAGTATTATTTGGCAAGAACTGACAAGCTATCACACTATTTCAAGCATGTGTTATAACTGTTTATAGATGGTTTAGAATAAATTAACAACTGCCTACTGTAAGTATCCATTAATTGCATAATTATAAAGCCTCTATAAACCTGTCTCACTGGTACCTTATTCTAAAGTGTTAATGTACATTATTACAGTTGCGTGCCTTTCTAAATAAAATATATTATACATACAGTTCTTATTATAAGTGTGTGTGCCACTCCTACAACATTTCTTAGTGAATGGAAAAACATTTCTTGTTTCCGAGCAGGCTCTGAATAATGTCATAGCTTATCTCGACAATACCCTAATTTTGTTTAGAGCTGTGAGAGATGTTTTGAAGCTCTTTTATGTAGCTTCTGAGTTCCATACAAATTATAGAAATCCAGAAAGTGGTCAGGCAATGTTTAAGTTAACATTCCCTTTCATACTCACAGACACAGGAGCAAAAAAGCCTTTACCGAAAATGAGTATATTACATTGTTATTAGTGTTGTAGCTATTGATAATGTTTTCCATAAAACGTTTGAAATTGAACATTGAACCAAGATTAGACACTGGACCAAAATATGAACAACATGTGATGTCTTTGTTCAATGTTTCATGAGTTTAAATAAAAGGTCACAAACATTTTAAATTGAGCATATCAGTCATACCAGTATCCTAAAATCCATATATTAGGCCCTAATGAATCTGTCAATTGACAAATGTCCTTTTATGAACTTTAATAGAGAAAAATGTTAGAAATTGTTGCATACTGCATTTATATTTTGTTTAGTGTACTAAATGCAAGGTAAAGCAAAACAAAACTGAGGACAACTTTTTTTCAGATTGGTGCAAAGCCTGTGCTCTGATGCCCGCTAAGGTACAGTACACTGTACAATATAATGTTCACTGCTCTTCTCTTATATGAACATTACACATGAATGCATTCACGCCTTTATACAACCAGCCTTAAAACAATGGCTATTTTACAGTGTTCTTATCAATGATTTAGTATTTGACTTATTTACTTTTTCTAAGGTAATAGAACTTTTCAGCTCTTGAAAATAAAGTAATAAAGTGATGGAGAACCAACTTAAATGAGGCAACTGCCCTCTGTTGTCCCAAGCGAACACAACCATAAATTAAATAAATGAAATCTTTTAAGGTACATATGAACATTTAAACAATATGATTTTGGGGGATAAAACTGTCTGAATCTTACAGATAGTTCTATTGTTTTGGACCAGTATTCTGAAGAATTGTAGTTGCGGTCTGCCTTTACACAGTGCAAGTGTGCAAGACATTACATTGTCGGCATCATAGTGAATCACTGTGACTAAAATTACTTAAATTGACATGAAGTGAGTTTAACAATTAAGTTTCAATGGTTTTATTTAAGTGTATATCTTCAGAAACTCGGAGACACATGGCGTTCCATACCGGGAATGCTTTCATTTAAAGCACTTAATTAAGCGTAGATGTGCCCATGTCGGAAGTCAGTTCTGAGTCCATATTGCAGCATTTGGTTATCATTATTTTACTCTTTGAAATAATCTGGCACTTGAGATTCTTTCGCCCACATATTTGGTCACTGCGTAGGTTCACTGATGCCTGCAGATTCAGAAGCTGTTAAAGGTAAAGCATGTGAGATTGTTGCACTTACGCAGAGTTTACTAAATGTATTAAGGCCAATAGGCGCAAAATATGAGTGACCAATCAATGAACGAAACTGACGACAGATTTTATTAGTCACCTTAAGTTAAATAATCGTTGGAGCACCTGCACTGAGTCCCTAACGCCATGGGCAAGACAGATTAGATTGTACATTCCAGCATCCAGTTTCTACTGAAAGTGGATAATATGCCCCTGACCATATTATTGGATACTTGTCAAGACAGAATAAGACAAGGGACCGCACTGTTAAAACTTGTTTAAACATTTATTTTGCATTGCTTTATCACAGACATACAATTTACCATCTTTGCAACAGTTAAAACATGGTTTAGACCATGACCATGTTTTAAACTACGTTGACAGCAAAACTTATCAAATAAGTTGGCCTCCACAACGTTATTAGTAGTCACTCAAAACATTTATAAATTATTAGTAAACTATACAGTATACACCCCAACACTTGTGATTAGGAATGCAATAATATGAAACTAATAAACTAAATTGTTTATTAGTTAACATTACATATTGTTACTCTGTTCTAAATAATTTATTACACATCGTTTTAAGAATGTCTTACCATATTATTTACCATTACCTGCCGACCTCTATGATAGCCAGATCATAAATGACTCTGGGTACAAAGGCTGGGGTAACACACTAGGGAGACTAACACAGCTTCACTAACATTGCATCCTTTTAGCCATGGTGTAGGGGACTGTAGGTAAGATTAGTGTCAGGACTGTTATGTATCATTAGGGGACGTATATCCATCTTTGTATTGGTGTACAAATACCATAACGTGCATGACACTAATCTTGGATCAGCCCAGAGACGCTCTCCACAAGACATTATTGCTTTAGTTTCATGAAATCGTAAGGAGACCATTGAGAACAGCGCAAATGGGAAAAACACATTGATGTCAATGTCAATCCAAAAGCTAGTCCTCCATTGTCTGACCACATGTTGCTAGCAGCCGTGTAAGCGATAGTGAAGGCGTAAGGATTAGGTAACCTTAATTTCTTTCAAATGGGAAATACCCATGAGGTATTTGAAAGGAACAATACATTCCATTGATTCCATTTAATGCACTTTGGTCTACTGTTTTACTCACATTACCATAGACATCACTGTCTAACCAAGACCTTCGTGATGTAAAACATTTCCATTTCATTTAAGTCCATTTGCTTCAAAATGTCATGCAGCAGCAATTGTCTCGATTCCGAGTCTGTTCTAAAATAGTTACCATATACCTACTGTTCAATGTACAGGCCGTAATTCTGCAGGACACCTGATATGCTTGAACTACTAACACGAAATAGGTGGGGTCAAGAACCCGTAGGTTTTCAGCTGGACAATTTGGTCATCTTCAGAAAGTGCTTGAAATTACTCTCCTGAGAATGTCTTCATCCATGAGCCTATTCAAGCTTCATAAAATGCTTTTTGGTCTCCATCACCTAAGTCACTCCACAAAATTGCCTTATCTTAGCTTCCCTCGCTTTCTTAGCACTCGACTTCTGTGATGGTGAGTGACACCAGACTATTTAGAGTCACGACTTCAGTGAGTCTTGTGATGTGATTTTTATTTCCAGAGGAAAAGGGAAAATTCTATCCATGGCTTCTGGCTCAACCACAGAGCAAATATTTACCGCGGGGAGCAGGCCTCTCTCACACACATCATATCTGTACACCAGGGTAATATTAAACCAAAGATTAAACCCTTCAGCGTGCTTCCATGGAATCAGGGAAACAGGTCTTTGTGACTCTGATGTCTGTGAAAATGATTTATACTACCATCCACCATTTCCTTTTTTTATACACAGTAACATTTTAATGGGAAAGATGCAACCTGACTATGCCTCCAGCTCTGCTGATATTTATAAAGTATCACAAATCACAGAGCAGTTAACTTCCTATCTGACCTTCAATGTAGATCAGTGACCTCTTAGTGAGACTCAGTAGCATAGTCCGTATGACAGAAGATGAACGATCGACCACTATGGCCAAGGAGAAATCACTTCATTGAAATCATAAAATCATATTACATTTGCATAAACCTTAATCTCATGACTGACATGAGAGAGCAAACCAAAATGACAGGGTCAAAGTTAATGGTATACATGATTTAAAATACGAATGCAATTGTAATAGCGTAACAGATTCATAGCAATGCTACGATCCTTCTCATTCCAAACATACTGTATCATAGTTGAATGGGCTGTGGGTCGGAACATAAAAGGTATTTAATGGTGTGATATACCTGTAAATACATATTGAAAATAAGAAGTCTGTTGCTTCTGTGTTACATCATTGATTGCTTGAATAACCTGAATTTATAATTGATTAAATTCACTGCTTATTTTTTGCCATTAACACACACAGTAGCGGATAATGACAAAGCAAAAACATTTTATTTATTACATTTGTTTCGAAATGTGGGCCAATTTATTTAAAATGATCAACTGAAATCCCTTGTCTACATGAGTATTAAACTTGCCATGACACTCCAAATGAGCACAAATGCTTTCAATGTACTTAAAACATCCATGAGATATCTCTAGAACCTAATTGGAGTCCTCCTGTGACATATTCATTTAAAAGGATATGATGTAGAAAGACACATAGAGTACCTGTCTATATAAGGTTCCACAAATCACAGCGCATGTCAGAGCAAAGAAATACAGCCACGAAGTCCATGGAACTCTGTGTATAGAGGAAGTCCATGGAACTCTGTGTATAGAGGAAGTCCATGGAACTGTGTATAGAGGAAGTCCATGGAACTCTGTGTATAGAGGAAGTCCATAGAACTCTGTGTATAGAGGAAGTCAATGGAACTCTGCATAGATCAGGGGAAGGAACCAAAGCAAAGTGTGTTCCTTCTTTTTGAAATGGAAGAAGTCTGGAAGCACCAAGATCTTTCTAGAGCTGGATATCCATCCAAACTAAGTAACCGTGCAAGTGCCTTGGTCAGGAAGGTTTCCTAGAACCCAATGGCAATGTAGTGCTTCAGAGTTCCTCTGAAGAGATGGGATAACCTTGCCAGAAGGGAAACCATCTCTGCAGCATTCCATTAATCAGGCCTGTATTATAGAGTGGCTGGACAGAAACCACTCTTTAGTAGAAGGCTTATGACATGGTGAAAACAAGGGGTCACTCATCGCTTGGCTCATGCCACCGCTATGCTAAAGCATAGTTGTGGTAGCACCATCCGGTGGGGATGCTCAGCAGCAGTGACTGGGAGAACGGTCAGTCAGGAGTATGGGAAGGATGAACAGAGAGGTCCTTCAGGTGAACCTGATCCAGAGCACACAGGACCTGAGACCAGGGGGGATTCATCTTGTAGCACAACCCATTGTGCACAGTGAAGGAAGCGCTGGAGTGGCTTCAAAAGAAGTCTGTGAGTGTCCTTGAGTGACACTGTCAAAATACGGACTTGAACTACACTGAATATCTGTGGGGAGACCTGGACACCACGGTTCACTGATACCTTCCACTCAATCTGAATGAGTTTCAGAGCATCTACAGAGAAAAATCGGAAATACTGCCCAGGTGTACAAAGCTGGAAGAGGCATACCGATGAGGACTCAAAGCTGTGAGTGCTATACAGAGCTTCTACAAAGCCTCTACTAAGTTCTGAATAAATGGCCTGAATACTTCTGTGCTGGAGGTATTTATGTAGTTAATTTTTAAAAACATTGGCACAAATGTCAAAAAGCATGTTTTCGCTTTGACATTAGACTTATCAGAAGTATAATCTTGTTTGACTTCCTTCTTTTTAAACATTTTAATTGTTTAGCATTTTACCAAAACATGGGGAAAGAAATGCTTTTTACAATTTTTAGCGACAAATTGCACTTAAAAAAAACCACGAGGACACAAAAGGAAACAGAGGAAAATGCTTCCATGGGCTAAATGTGGCACTGAGGTTGGGGTAATTCCCCTATCTGGGCCCACTTCTAATGTCTGTGACTAACACATTCAGACACCAAATCTCCTGCCATGCAAATCCCCCATCAATCTCGGCGATCCTCTCAGCAGCATAATTTAGTTCCTCCTGCATAATGGGACTCACAAAACCATTAGGAACAGCAGAGCAAACCTCTAGTGTCGCTGACAACTTCCATTCCACTTCTGTATAGATTGGTTGAAGACCAACAATGCCACTGAAGGAAGAAAATAGAACCCTGGACTTAAAATGGCTGCTTTTAATAGCAAGTTTTAATGTTTCCCTATTTCTGCTGAAGGTTACTATCACCATGAATGCATTTGATAAACATTTTTTATCTGTCAATTTGCCCTAGAATGTGTGGTATTAATAGCTAAGGTACGGTCGGTGGGTTTGACAAGGTTAAAAGCTTGACAAGGTAAAGAGATCAGACTGAATATTTCAACATTTCAAAAATGTACTCACTTTGCAAACTGACATGCTTTTGCCCTTTGAAGCCCCAGAAACACCTTCGACTTGACAAAGGGAACAAGAATGGCACTCGCACTACCATTGCAGTGCCAATTACTAGGTAATCTTTGTATGGAAAGATAAGCTAAGGAGCTTCTTATACTCTGCAGCAGACTGTTTTGTTTCTGGTAACTATTGTTTCATTTAATGGTTTCCTATATCCAGTTTCCACAATAGTCTTCCTTGAGTGCCACTGAGGTCTTTCAATAGAGATCTGTTATATTGTGTGTGGGTGGGGGGGGGGGTGCAATTTATTTGATGTTTGTATTTCATATCCACTTTCAGTGACCTCTTTACTGATGTGAATGATGATTTTTATCACACTAAAAGTTCATTGGTTTTTGTACTTTGGCAATCCATAAACTACTGATGCCTCTGCATGTAAATACACCATAGAGCAACATGTCGGTTTTCCTATTGCATCTTGAAAATTGCAGGATTTACATTTCAGGTAGCGATTGCAGATTCCACCATTCCAGAGTCTCTTTATGCAAGTTATGCAGGGACAAAAACCAAAGAGGCACACTGGTCTCACTCTAATTATTTCTGAGTGGTGTTAACGCTTCCTTAGTCAGACATTTTAAGACTTTTAATTGTGCAGACAGCTCAAAGGGCTGCAACCTATCAGTGAACCGGTGAACGTGATGGGGAAATTGTACTAACATGTTATGCATTATTTAATGGCATTACATCGGACAATTAGCCCCACATGAGGGGAAGGGAGGCGGCACGTGAGAGATGATTACAAGATTGTTTCATTTTCGGAACGTTTAGCTCTGCTAAGCAGTGGATGAAAAAAGCCTTACACTAATACAGGTTTCATGAACTTCAGGCAGAGTGAGTTACCAATCTCATAATGTCCTTATTTGCATCTGCGGGATACATTTGTGCACAATCATGTTGTGTGCTAGTGTATCACTTCCCATTTGAGTCATTGCCTGACTGAACATGATAATCTACTTTTGTTTGTGCCACCAAACCATGCTCACAAGTGATTATGTACGCAAGGCTTCTTACCTTAATCAGCTTATCTTCCTTGGAGGCAGTGCATTTCATGTGTCAAATGGAGCAATGGTTTGAATGGCATTAAGATGATGATTAACTAGATTTCCTTTGAATTGATAAGTAAACATGCTGAAATTGTACTCAGCCCATGGGACTGGGGATGGGGATTACTGTATACACCAAACAACTGCCAAGAGTCGTTGGTTTACAATTCTAAGTTGTTTGAAGTCTAGAAGTCACACGGAGACAAACAGGTAAATTGCATCCAACAGCCAATTGCCCTCTGTGAAATAGCAATAGTCATATATTCAGGTTTTCAAAACGTTATTAAAAGGTTTGGTATGGTTTGGTAAGGCTCTAAGCATATAACCTAAAATGCCATGATTTTAGGTTGTTAAGTGGTTAGTTATTGGGTATTACTGTAGATTGTTTTGGCAAAAAGCATTTTCTGAACAAGAGATACAGCTCTGGAAAAGAATTAAGAGCACCTTTTCTTTCTGTTCCAAAAAAGTTGAAAGGCAAGATTTTGAGTGAAGAGCAGAAGCGTTCAATTTGCAGTGGTTTCTTGATTTTAACCCTTCTGTAGCTCACTCAAAACCTTCCTTTTAAACTTTTTTGGAAAGGAAAGAAAAAGGTGCAGTGGTCTCTTAAGCTGTATTTAATTATTCTGTAGATGTTGGGCAAGCCTTCCAGTTAATTTAAAAACCTGCAAATTAAATTCTAAATGAGTAGTCACGCCACTGACGCCAATCTCTGTTAAACCCTAAGCAGTGCAAATAAACATAATGTACTTCATTAATTTCAGTATAATTATCAAAGTCATACTGTAATGTTATCCTTGTCTTTATATTTTCTGCAAATCTGTAGTGTCTAGTTTATTGTTAGTTGTTATGTATTAATGATAGTAACAGAACTGTAAAACGAGGTGGCATCTTAACCACTTGTTATATATAGTATCAACTTTACACTTCATACAGGGTAATTAGAACATGTGAAGTGGTGTACGTTTCTGTGTAGGTACAATGTAGTTACTTGCAACCTTGACTAACTGAAATTCGAACTAGTACTTATTTTGGGAGCTAGTACTCAAGGCCATATCGCATTGCCCCACACCCCGAAAATCTGAGTTGAAATTATGAACATGATCTGTTGATGAACTTTATAGCCTTCATGATTTAAATGTTATATTTAAAAACAAAAAAAAAATGAGGTGCAAATGCAAAGTTATATGTTGGTGAAAGTATATGTTAAAATGAAAGCTAGGTAGCTAACTATGTTTTTTGAGTCAATAATGAGCCAGTTAACATGAGTTTTAATAAAGCAGCTACTGCACCCCCTTGCCCGCGAACCCTTTTAGCGAACCCTTTCAGCTATTGCTCACTGCGATTAAAAATACCCATTGCAGAGAAAACATGCTAATAGAGTGACTGATTTTTAAAAAAAATGACTGCTATTTTCAGGCAGTATGTTTACAACTTAGTAAACCAAGTGAAGCAAGCCGTATGTGTCAGAAGAAGTAGCCCTGGCCAGCTAACTAACCTATTTAGCTATAGTAGTTAGCTATAGTACTCAGTACCATAAGATAACAATGGTTTCTTGTACCATATCTTATACAAGAAGCTGTGGTGGAAAAGTCATTGTTGGCAGAAGCTGTGTGCTAAATTGTAAGGAAACAGGTGACCATTAAGAATTGAAGAATTTGACATTTTGAATAGGTTGACATTTAGATTTGAAGAAGTTGACATCTCAATTAAACTATAAAAATGTGAATGGGTCAGTTTTTGTAACATCCAAATATCATTGTATTTAGTGTTTTATATTTATGAACAATGTTCATAGAGTACCAGATCTCTCTGTTCTTGAAAATTAAATGCAAGACAGAATTATTGTTGCACCTCTACAGTCTACTGTAACATGCAAAACAATATATCGTTTATTTTTTTTCCAGTAAAATTATTGCCCAAATCATAGTCACATTAAGGACAAAATATACATAAAACATTGACATAATGAAAACAGAGACAGTTTGACCGATTTTGACAGCAGGTTTACCTAGAAATGTCGTTGAAAAGAAGGAGCCTCAAGCAAATCAAATCAGCTTACTAAGAAACACTGGAGCATTAGTAGTAAATGTCTAGTAGTAGCCAAAATTGGAACAACAGAATTTAATTAATAGTGTTCTGATTGTTTTGGTTTCTCGGAAAAATAGAAAGCATCATGGAAATCAACCTTGGGACCCACAAGGTTGTAGTTAATAAAAATAAGGCTATTGAAAGGCACAGATGGAATCCGCTTTCCCTCCTTCTTTGAAAAGGAAAGTAATTTCTGAAAATGTACGAAATTATTGATCCTGCTTTTGTCTGCCAAATTTGTTTTGTGGTCCTGATTTAGATTGCCTGACACTATGGGCTGACGGGGGGCTGTATGCAGTCTCAGGTACTCAGCCAATCAGCATCCATCACCTTTAATGAAAAACCGGAGGAATCCAAGGCCTATTCAATTTATACTGAGTGTGTTTGTTTTGCATCGCCCTGTGGCCTGCCCCAGGCGGGAGGAGATTGAACTGAAGGTCCGATGGAATGGTCTAAAGTATTTAAACTCTCCACACCTGGGCACAGAGCAATGCAAAACGAACACTCAATCATCATAACAGACCATGGATTGCACTGGTGTTTCATTATCTAGGGGTCTCTCATGTAATAGGGATCAAATTGGGCTTGATTACAGTTCATGGGTTAACCGGCACGGCTTGCTGGTGGAGAATCCCCTTTCAACTTTTAGAATTGTTGTGACTATTTAATCCATTTTTGCTAAGCGGGGGAAACAAAACCCACTGAACACCAAATTTAATTGCACCCATTTTGTTTAAAGTCAAAGCATTTTCTTTCCTCCATTTAATTTACACACAGCTCTGAAGAGACACAGCCCAGTGCAACAAGGAGATCTGTGCAAATTTAGCTCAATGAGTGGGTGGAGCTGTTTCACTGTGAGAAATTGCTGTGGGGCATTACGTGTCAGCTGTTACTGAAAGGGAAAAACAATGCTCGATGGGACTCTCGTCAACATGTCACACCGACGCGCTAACGCTCTTGATCTCCTTCACATAGCCCTCAAGTCCTAGTCAGGACTGGTCCTCCCTTTGGATTCTCAAAGTAAATACACATACTTTAATTAGCCCAGTGGATCCTAAACACGTGATAAGATGTAAAAATGATGGTAAAAATTGGTAAAGTAAACTTTGCTTGTTGGTTATGGCAATAACAGTGAAACCCTCTTTTCAACAAGTTGTTTTTTTCCGCCTGAAAATTCAAGGTGTTATGAGGACAAAGTTGGATGTTGGTCCTACGTCTTGTTTCTAACATTAGTCTTCACAAGGTTTCTATTGTCCTCCTCAACTTGGCTACATAAAAGCCCTAGGGCTCATAACAATGTGCAGAAGACCTTGTGGCTGAAAATACAAAACATAAGCTGGTTTGAAGTTGCAGGCCATATTTGAGGCACTAGCTGCCATCCAGCTGTCTCCATGGCCACCACTGGTTGTCAAGCATTCACTCACTTCCAGAATTTGACTGTTAGCTCACCTATCCATGCACTAGGTGATATAAACACCCCGAGGCACTTAAGTGTCATAGAATTTTTAAATATTGACTTATCCTCTGGTGAATAAACATCAAAACAGACAACCTAACAGGAATCCAGAAATCAATTTTAATATAAATATAGAATTTTAAATGTGTCACTCAGTTATCCAAGGCGAAGTGTGTCTTTTCAGGCACTGTCAGCTTAAGTGAAATATGGAGGGGAATTTGCATAAATGTATATAACTCGTAGAAAGACAATCTGAGATCTGGCTATGTGCAGTGTACACCATCAAACCACCACAGATGGCTAGTACAGTTTAAGCGCAACAGTACAGTTAAAATGGTCTTTAGATTCAGAGGAGCCCGACACCGCCACCATTCTATCACTGCCTGAATAGCAAAAAAGCATTTTAGCCTGGAACCTGCATTAAATCACATCCACCTGAAATATCACTTCAAAGCCTGTTGGAGTGCACTACAGTGGAGTGACAATGAAATTGTGGGAACTGACAAACCCCCCGCTGAAAATCCTCTTGAGGTCTGACTGGAAATCATTACATGAATGGGTCACCCTGTTCATTATCCCCATAATGACCTTATTCAAAATGCCCAACCTTCCCTTTGCAGAGAGATCATGAAATAATCTTCATTTTAATTAGATGACCCCCAGAGATGGCCGTTATGTTGAGTACAATGACTGGGCTCCAGCTTATTGTTTATGGCTGGTTGTAAAGACCTCATTGCAATGGGTTCCACAGAAGCCATTAACTGAGAAACAGAATAGCTTCCATCCAAGGTGCTTTGAGTCCAGGAACAATAAAGGAGACTGAACAAGAATGTTATTCTTATACTTTTTTATATTACAGTTTTGTGTTAACTTTTTCAACCATTGTTCATGATTATGTTGGTAATTGTGCATCATTTAAATGTACGTTTTAATTGAATGGAAAAGTGCATCATGGTATTGTTCATGTTACAAAAATGTGTATGCATGCTTAAAGACCCTCCTACCTGTTGGTTGACCCTCCAACCCCCATTTACCTCCAGGAACTCTCGGGTCAAGCCACACCAAGCGGCTTCATCCACCAAGGGTCCAGCCTGAAACAACCTGAAACCTCAGCAGAAATAGAAACTTTTGATTGCACTAAAAATTTAGTAACAATAGTACAACTGAGAATCATTCTTATAAAGGAGTCATAGTGCTTTGAAAATGTAGTCCCCCTAGATGCAATCCAAAATAGCAGAGGCCACCTGTTTAAAAAAAAGTTGCATGCCTTGAAAGCCCAGAATTCAGCATACATTACATATCCAACACAGAAGAAACCCTTCAGGATACATTGTCCCAGAATGTGTCTGAAGCCTGTGTCTCCTATAAGGCTAGTTATTATCAAACCCACTCATGTTCTATCCCAGCAACATTAGTTCTTTAAATCATAGCATGTCCCACAGACACACAAAGATGCACTTAAAGACAACAGTGTGGTATGCTAATGATATACTTGCTCTGCTATTGGGCAAAGCCTTTACAATTTGTGTGCCATACCACTTGACTTTTGCAGAGACATCACAGAGGCTCATTTGTTTTGAAGCTATAATTAGTCAAATATCTAGCTTCCTGTGGGGGCTAGGACTACCTGCCACTCCACTGTCAAAGCACATATGTGCTTTTATGTAGGGGCTTTTATCTTAAGATAACTATAATAGGACAAAGAAAGGACAACCACACGACTCATTAGTAGTAAAACACCTTAATCAAGGAGGTTGCAATGTATATCGGGAAACCAGTGCAAGGAAGAAGATAAAAACAAAAGTTGTGATGGTCTACACATTCCTCCCATGGCATTATATTTTTTTGATCTAAAAAATTAGATGAAAAAAGGTACTGATTTCTGTGTAAATTCGTTCCTGAAAAATAACTCTCTCAGGGTTAGGTTTTCAGAAGATTAAGTCAAGTTTTTTTTTCCTGCAATGTCTTACATAGGCTTTGCTCCTTTCAAACAAATGTACCAAGCTCGACCAATTTTGACTCTAACGAGGAATACACCAGGTGATGCCTTAAGAGTGCATAGTTGTTAGAATATTATTTTAAATTATTCACAGCTGTAATGGCTTTCATGTAAGAACTTTGTGATGTGAAGACATGCGTTATCAATGCATCTCAATTTTGTATTTCTTAGTCATTTTGGAAAATGTTCTGTCCTTTTTTCATACTTTCAATATGTAGTGTCGCAGTAAATGGAATCCCATACTATTACTGAAATAGTTATCTTACGGTTAAGCCTACTGTATAGACTGAGCTAGACTTCTACATTTAGTTAGTTCCCCCCCTTTTCTCTAAAGCAGCACTGCATGTCATTATCTAAAAAGAGGTGCGGAAGTCATTTTCATTCCAGCTCTGTAAACGCACCATGAAAATGAAACGACAAAATGACTTGCGCCGTCTTTCACAGTGGGTTAAAAGGGCTATTGTGAAGTTATTGCATTTTTAATGATTCATTTGAATTCCATTTCTCAAAGCGTGAGGAGCATTTGAAACCATAATGAGACGGTAGGTTGCAGGCCCATTTGGCACATGGGCCTTCGTGCTTGAAAAATACATTGAGAGATCAACTCTGTGTGTTAAGGAAACGTTGTTGGGCTGATGATGGACCTTATATAATAACACACACGTTGAAAGGGAGCCATTCCTTATATAAATAGATTATGCATTATAGATGGTGATAAGTAATTTGTGTGTTAGAAAACCAATAATCAGCCTACTGAATTTGTTGTAGACATTATGTCTAGGGCCTCATTTACATGTGTGTCCTTTGGCCTATTTTTCAGAGCTTACCTGTTTGGTGAAATAATCCATTAGAGAAAAAAAAAATGTATCGGTCTGTCTCCATACAAAATATGAAGAATTTGTTGTATATTTATATGTTCCCTGGAGACAGAAAATGTAACTCGTTCAGGGTTACCAGCATCTCCTGTCTAGCAGTTCATTCATACCTTTATGGTCACAAAATATGTAAAAGCCGAGTTACAAAAAGAAAAACTTACAAAAATAAACTAAAGAGGAAACATAAAAGGTCAATCAAAATAAAGAAAGAAAATGCTCACGGAGAAGCTGCCGGCCTCCAGTCGTCAAGCACCCTAATGGTTTACACCTGAGTGATTCTCCAGGCTTTCTAGCAGAGCACATCACCTAAACCGGTTGCTGCTGCCCCCTAGGGATGAGGTGGGGAAGTGTCGTAAGTTACATCTATATGAGTATATCTATATCAAAAGATATATTTTTTTGTGATTACCTGGGAAGAAATCACAGTACATACTTATTTGAAAGATAACACATCAATATTTTATTTCCATTGTGGTCCCGTAGAGTGCGTGGTGCAAGAAATTACATAGATACAATATTAATATGTTTTCATGGCTCACCTAAGCCACAGCAGGTGTAAATAAATCATACAGCCTATTAATGCATTGAATTGGCCAATGGAAACCTCCGAAAAAAATGAAAATCTTAAATGAAACGCATAGGTACCCTGTGGGAATTTATGATTTATTGTTCCGGTAAAAATATCTGTGGATAATTTTTGTTAAACCCAATATGGTCATGCTCACCAATCAACTGTGTTGATACAGCATGAAATCGCTTTGACCACCACCACTGATGTAGCATTTAGGAATAACTGCATCTACTACAAACCTCTTATACAGGTCCAGAATGAATTGGACACTGACATGTTTTTATTGATGTGACAGAAAACAGAAGCAGACAGATTAATTTTGAAGCGTATAAATTAGATGAGATTCAACTATATTGTCATTGAACAGTACAAGTACAGTACAATGAAATGCAGTTAGCATCTAACCAGAAGTGCAAATAAAGGGCAGAACATTTACTAGTATTTACAAGTACAGTGGGGATAACAAGTATTTGATACACTGCCAGTTTTGCAGGTTTTCCTATTTACTTATTTTGAATTACTTAAAAATCATACAATGTGATTTTCTGGATTTTTGTTTTAGATTCCGTCACTCACAGTTGAAGAGTACCTATGATATAAATTACAGACTTCTACAGGCTTTGCAAGTAGGAAAACCTGCAAAATCGGCAGTGTATCAAATACGTCTTCTCCCCACTGTATGTGTAATTTACAAGTGGAATGTATCTTTGTGCAATGAAGGCTAATGCAGTTCAATTGGCCATACCAAATGCGCATTTAAGCCAAATAGAACGGCAAAAAGTTTTTAGGTATAGTGAATAGTACAAGTGGGATAATAGTTGTTTCGGTACTAAATGGTGTTCTAGATGTGCAAATGAGGCAAATGAGGGAGTAATGTAGTAGGTTTGCATGAGCAACCGGGATGCAGAGATAGCAGCACTAAGGTCCACGAGGTAGACGTGTGTTTAAAAACTGTAAAAATGCAAGTACAATACTAAATGTGCAAAGAGACAAATTGAATGTACAAGGTGCTTGTGCAACTGAAATGCAGGGATAGCGGCGGTGAGGTTCCCGAGACACGTACTTGCACAGCTAAAACACTTCCATTATCAGGCTTTGCAAGGCAGTGTCAGAGTAGTAGAAGGAAGTTGTGCAACAAGGACCTGAGAGGCGGGGGGGTATGGTAACTGATGGGTCACGGAGTTCACAGAGTTCACAGAGATCTCTGGGTCACGGAGTTCAGTAGGGTTACAGTGGATGGGAAGAAACTGTTCCTGAGCCTGCTGGCGTGGGACCTAAGAGACCTGTATCGCTTGCCTGATGGTAGGAGGGCAAACAGTTTGTAGCATGGGTGTGAAGGGAGATATTGTCTGTTCAGATTCAGCCAAATTCCCAGTAGTTTTTTAAGGCAAAGAAGTGGAATATTCTGCAATGGCCAATCATTTGATTTCAACCCGATCGAGCATGCATTTCACTTGCTGAAGACAAAACTTAAGGCAGAAAACCCAGAACAAACAACAACTGAAGACTGCTGCAGTAAAGGCCTGGAAAGCATCACAAAGGAGGAAAACCATGTTTTGGTGATGTCCGAGCATTACAGACTTCAAAGTAAAGTATTAAAAATGAAAATTGTATTCATGATTGTGTTAATTTGTCCAATTATATTTGAGCCCCAGAAATAAGGAGACTGTGTATGAAAATGGCTGAAATTCCTAAACATTTCATACAATATTTTTGTTTAACCCCTTGAAAAAAAGCTAAAAGTCTGTACCTCAATTGCATCTTGGTGGTTTCTTTTCAAATCCATTGTGGTGGTATACAGAGACAAAATTATGAAAATTGTGTCAGAGTACAACTATTTCCGGACCTAAGTGAATCTGTAACCACACATTTTCAATATCTAGCATTGTTACAAAATAATGAAAAAAAACCTTGAAGAAGTACCTTCAGTTGTTTGATGATTCTAGATACGAGATTGACCTTTAACCTTTAGATACATATGCAAAGCACGCAGACCAGAATACTCCACTCTCGTTGGCATTATGTGAGGACACTGAATCGTTCTTCTCTCTACGTGCTTGAAGCCTGGTCTTTTCCATGGCCAAGTGGATCTTTGTGTGTGCATGAGTGAGGCTTAAGGTGGCTTCCCTGTTGGACAGAACACATTATATTGCAATAGGCTGTCTGAGAAATGTATGTGTCACGCGACACTGTCCATCTTGATACCGTGAATACACGTGAAGAAAAGTACAAATCAGAGTACAAATCAGAAAATATATTTTACAGTGAAGTTCACCTTAGGAAACTATGGGGAAGGGTAAACAAAACATGTTGTAAAGTGCATCTTCACACCCCTAGTCTCCACCCCTACTGCTCTGGGCCCGAGGAGACAGGCAACCGTGTTTGATCTTCTAGTTTGTTTGTTTGTTTGTTTGCCAGCCTGCATGGTTGTGTACTATATTACACATTATACGGCGGTACAATATCTGGTGGGAAAGAGAGTGTCAACCGCAAAGTGTTTATTGTAGACGTACTGTGTGCCATCATTAAAAAACAGAATGGAAACCATATGCAAAGCATACAGCATAAAACACCCACTGTAAATGTAGATGTATATAACACTGTATGAACGAGCACAGCATTGCGATCAACCCTGTGTCTCAAGCACAACCATGCAAAAGAAATGCACTTAAGGACAATGAAATATTTCTCTCTCTACTTTTTTCCAATCAGATGGAATGATGGTGTTGCTACCAGAGACGAGAAGGGATTGGAGGGTGTAAATTTAATAGTGGGGATTTTAATATCAGACAGAAAATAGCAAACGCATACCATACCAGATTTAGGAGGGTGTCTGTGCATCATTTCTTTAATGTTACTGGCACTTAAAAGAGCTCCCACTTCAAAAAGCTGAGACTTCATATGGAAAGTACCACCAGCTCTAGAGGAAGAAGATGAGAACAAAAAGGAGAGTAACAAATGAGGAGAGCACATGTTAAGAAATGTGAGCAACATTCTATCCTGGAATGCCAGCATACTCTCACAATAGCAACTTTGCTGGTTGCCATATCAATGCCTTTGATGTATTATTTCACAGCCATTACAGTTTTCACTAACGAGTGTGTCACTTGGGATTGTGATAGAGGTAGTGTATAATCAATTCTGAAAAAACCCAAAAACATTCAGGGGTGTGGCCGTAGTTGATAGGCTTACACGTTATGTCAAGCTTAATGGACAAATGTTAGATAGAGAGGAGCTTGTTAAATGTAGTGTACTTCATGCCCCGGTCCTATTAACCTAAATGGATGGTTTATGACCTGTATATGTCAGCCATTATTCATGGCGGCTGATGACAGTGCTACAGTTGCTACCTTGGCGTATGACTGTATGACTCACCGACTAGACTCTGTTAAAAATGAAACAACAAATGCACTCCTTCAACTATTCTATTAATGGTGGGAAACATTAACAAGCTCATGTGTGTGCGTGTGTGTATCTGACCTGCCATGCAATGGAATTCTCAGGTTATTACAGTCTCAGCCCCCACTGAAAACTGTACAACGGATCCCTGAGACATCCACAATGTCCGCCCCAGTGAAGTTTACATTTCAAATGACTCATTTCCCAATTTTGTAGCATTGTTTGGTGCTGCCCTGTGTTTGACAAGGTGTCTTTTTCCACTAGCAATAAATCAATTAAGAATTTGAACAATGTATTGTCTGTTCACAATAAACTAAGCATGATCTATAAGTAACATTTTTCAAGAATCAATGGGTAATTCAATAATTCATTCAAGTCCAAAAATGGACAAAAGCACCTGCATCTTGCCCATTTAATGAGCCTGCCGGTTGAAATAAGTCACTCCTTTCCATTAAAAGAAGAATGCATCAATTGATCCAGGTTTTGTCATCTCTTTAATTGGTGTGTTTTCTTTTATGTTTGTGGATAAAGGAGTTAAGGCTGAATTCAGAGAGTGCACCCTGGCCTTTGATTGCAATGATGGATGATGTTTTCTGTTTATTGTGTTGTATTCTGCAGGTTCAAATCTAAAGGTTGAAAAGATAAAGGGGGAACAGATAGAGATGATAGCGCAGTGGCCAGAATACAAACTGTAGTGTATTGCCTTACAAACTGTGAGCCAAATGGTGCTACAAAGTCATTTGGCTAAGGATAGACAAAACCCACTGCACATCGGTAAAGGTATTTCAAACATGTTCCTCCCTCAAAGTGTCCATGATTTGCTCTTGACCCCAATACCACACCAAATCCACCCTGACAGAGAAAAACAACGAGGAGTTTAATTGTCTGATTACAACTGCATTTTGATACAAATCAAACATATTTATTTTTTAGCAACAGCATATAACTACTGTCAAGCTGCACTTGATTAATGGAGACAGAGGAGTCATTGTGCCCCCCCCCCCCAAAAAAAGGTTGTTGATTCAGCTCATTAGACTTAATCATGACATCTGTAATCAATGTGCTTTGGGAGAAATATTTAACAAAGCACTGACACAGTAAATGGCATTAGAAGAAGCTTCCCTGACTCTGTTGAAATAATCAGTTATGAAACAATACAATCCAGCATTAAAATGAATACTGCACAGTTACATTTCAAGGTCCTCTTTTCAGTTGATCTCTAATTTTGTTGTCAACCACCGTTAGTTCTACTTGAAGTCAAACCTTAATAAATCCTATTATAAATGATTACACATTATTACGGTTGAACCTCTTCAAGTCCACTGTCTGAGACGATGTGACATCATCACATTCCGGGAACAATTGATCTGTGTTTGCAGTTGAAACTTCTCTGTTAGTTTGACACTTTGAATCATGCCGGTTTAAGGCTTTCGTATGGTGTATTGCACTGCATATGCTATAAGCAGTGTACAAAGTTCTGAAAATATAATAGAAATTACAAAAATATCTGCAGTTCCAAACTATGTGATAAACTATAAGCTGGAGTTGTCAACAGCAGTTATCTGGAGAGAAATTGCCACAAAATGTAATGGATCTGACAGTTGGAGTGAACGCACCCTCTCTCTTATCAGCATTGGGCCCACAGCCCAGGGAGAACCAAGTGGCTCCGGTTTGACAAAATGGGGCCCTTGAATGCAGCTCAGTTGCTGTCTCTAAACACAGCTCGGCTGCCACCCCTTGACCAGGCACACCTGCCACCAATCAGGCCTCGTCAGGGGGAGATAAAATACCCCTGGGGGAGCAGTTCTGCACAGCAGAAAGTTTTTTTTTTTATTAATCTATTTATTATTATGCTATATTTACTTATAAAAAAAGTTGTTTTTCCATTTTTGTTTTGATTTCATCCACTCTGTTGATAAATGCCCTCCAGGGCCCTGAAAACTGGTACTGTGTCCATTCCCTGTGTCTTCCCCCATTACACTGTACATTAAGCCCTAGAGCTTCAATATTAGCTTAAGGGTAAGCCGAGTACCGTCAGTGTAAAAATTGACATTTTGCGTGTAGGTTTTTATTTTTTGTACTGCTCTCCCGTTCCTATACCATTCCACTTCATTACTTAAAAATAGTATTTTTCACACTCGTTAAAATTCAACAAGTAAATGGCATCTCTTAAAATGATGAGTCAGTCATTTCAGTGGTATAGTGCCTCTTTAACTGCATGAATGAGATGCTCTTGGGCTTCACGCATTAGATACATCCTTGTATACATTGTCCAGAAATAGAAAACAATAATGTAGACATTTTCTACATACTCCAGTGAGTTGTCAGGAATGCAGC
Source organism: Esox lucius (assembly GCF_011004845.1). NCBI lineage: Eukaryota > Metazoa > Chordata > Actinopteri > Esociformes > Esocidae > Esox > Esox lucius. The sequence continues at coordinate 20,175,634 of NC_047589.1, forward strand.
TGACAGTTTGCAGGGTATGGGTGTCCAGCAGTCTAATTTGCGGCCTCTGGTAAACAATGGTTGCTGAGGCATGTTGGTTAAAATCCGGCCCATTGCATTTTTCTATGTATCACTGTCCAATAGATTGAGAAATGCCAGAAATTAATATATCTTAATTATTAAATTCAAGCGTGGGAAAGCCCTATTTTTTTATCATGGCAGTTTTTCTTAAGTCAAAAGCGCACATTTGCCAAGCATGAAAGTTGCACATAGGGGATTAATAATTGCAACACAATTCCTGGAGATTTTGTTAACGTTGGTTTTGTAAATCAATGCAAAGCTGTGTCTGTTGCTACACCAGTTTAAAGGGAGACCCTGACTTGGGTAGATGCTGCAATATGGGACTGATTGGCTTGACTTTCAAAAACAATCATGGGTGACTAACCAGAATAATTGACAATGACTGCTGGACAATGAAAGAAAGTTGACTTACAGTATAATAAAATTACCAGAGTGGCAGGAATTGTACTGAATAAATAACTACCTGTACAAATGGGATTCCATTCAGGATTGTACAAGCACCAAACTCAATCGTAATAACCAATTGCTATAGTCACTTTTAACTCTAGGTTGATGTGCACAAGATTTCTAGGCTATGGTGATTTGAATAATGTAACATCATTAAACCTACCGTTTGAAACAGTAGTCTTGTTTCAGAGATCATAGTTAAACATCAAGCATGCTTTTATATAAACGAGGAACGGTTTAATCCAACAAATAGATTTAATTTGTGGTACGGGACATTGTAACAATAGATGAAATATGTGGAACCTTACAGAATATAACTGATTAAATGTTTAGCATGAATAACAACACCATATAAACGTTTAAATAACCTAAATAATACCTCGCCTGGAAAATACATCACCATGACTTATTACATGAGTGTGTCCACAGTTCTCTATTTATATACTGTAAACTCTATTCATAAAGTGGACGCACTGTTCTTTTAACCTAAAAGGCTGTGGTGACCCTGTCCACAAGATCAATATCTTCCACAAAAATCAATAGAGCAGGTGACATATGAAAGGTTTGAACCCATCTTAGCAAAACTGAAGGTAAGGAATACTGGTCACAAAAATATTCAAATTAAGTAAAATGTCCAACAATTAGAAACAAATAAAGAGGTCAAATATACGGTAGCTGTGCTGCTAAAATGTAGGGGTAACATTGAATTATTAGTACTTGCAAAAGCCTTTTAGGGTTAAAATAAGCAACATGATCTGCCAATGGAAAATATTTAAGAAATTGGGTAAAAAGACAATGTTCGCAGTAGAAACATCTCTAGCCATGTACTTATGTGGATCTCAAAAAGTGCATTCGGTGGAAAGAAAGGAAACAAGAGCCTCTCCACAATCATAAAAGCATTAATACAAACGAGGACTAAAAGGCCACAGCCATTTTCTAAGATTGACTCACTGAAAGTATTGGTGTATAGCCTGCTGAAAATTGTTATTTAATGAATGGCCATGTTACACATTAAAAAAAAAACACATATATGGGCCTATCTGGGGAACAGCCCAAATGCTGAGGAGCATGAACCTTGACCTTCTTGTCAGACATCACTCAAAACAATGAGAGCAAATTAGTAGACTGCTCCAGACTCCGGAAAGGAGAACTCATTGCAAAAGTACAGTAGCATTATTAAATGTAATTTCTATCGAGCTAGGGGGTCTATTAATTTCAGCTTAAAAGTGAATTCATGTTGAACTAGTGGAACAGCGCTTTGATTCCAAGATCCATTTCCATCCATTTGTAATTGCTTTGTGCTTTGAGTGATTGGATGCTTCAGAGTCAATGCGCAGTGGGCATCGATCAGTGTGGTGATATCTAACATTGCTTTTTAAAATATGCTCCGCCGATGCCAACTAAGATAATATTTTGAACAAGCTGCACCTTCTTGTCAATTCATACTGCAGGACCGACGCACAGTTGTACCCCATACGTTGTAGTTGCCGAGGGTTATGTAGCTGCTCGGTCAAAACACCAGCGCACGAGGGGCTCCCGAATGGTGCAGCGGTAAAGTCCCTGCTTCGCAGTACATCTGCATCTTCAGAGCCGGGAGGTCAAATCCTGGCCACAACACACTTGCAATGCCCGGGGGCCACGTGCCGGCAAAAGCCGGCTCAACCCTGTCCTGAGTTGGTACTGCAGAGACTGGCCATGGCTCATTACGCATTAGCCACTACATGTGGTAGGTCAGTTGTTCTCTTCCAAGCAGATACAGTACTGTATGTGTGGCCAAATACTTTTGTGGTTGAACAAATTGTGAGACAAGAAGCAGAAGAGTGTGCCAAGATTTGCCTCAGATGACGTTTCAATCTTCAGCTCCTCTTTGCCTGCCAGGAGTTGCAGTGATTAGGCAATGACATGAATGGGGAAATAAATACATACATGCCATGTAAATGTTATATGAATAAATTGATGTTTAATGCATTCTCAGTGAGCCTCTCAATATCCACACATATTCAGAAAGCCCATTAGTAAAGAAGCAACATGGACCAGTTGATTCCATTGCCACTGGGTTTGCACTTGGATCATCGGTGCGGGCATGACAACATGAAAAGACATGCATATTGAAAAGGTGTTGCAATGTGCACTGTACCTGTTATGTAAGACTGTAGTGTATTGCCTTTATGAGCATTAGGAGCATTACTTTTAGATTTTCATGGAATTTAACATTTCTAAAAATACATTTTCGGTTTGCCCTTGCAGGGTGTTGTGTTCAGATATATATATATATATATATATATATATATATATATATATATATATATATATATATATATATATATATTAATGTAATTAATTATACATTTAGTCTATAACACAACAAAAACAGGAGAAATTGTCTGAATAATTGCAGAATGGCATTACATATTTAAGACTTACAATCTCGGTGGCACATTAAAAGTAGTGTGGAATTACACGTAATGGAACATGCCATCGAGATTATCACCATTGCGGTTTATAAAGATAACGGAACACGCCATGAAGATTACCACTGTTATGGTTTATTAAGATAATGGAACATGAGATTATCCCGGATGTTGTTTACAAAGATCATGCAACGATTGAGATTTTCACCGTTTTGGTTTATTAATGTATATATACTGTAAATTTCCCATATGTGCCTCTTTATAATCATATACATTAAGTGTTAAACTTTCCCACTCGCCTCGTAGATCGTCGTGCAAAAACCTAATCTCAGGGTGCAATTCAAGACTCTAGGCCAAAATTAAATGATAAGATGTTTATGCAAATATGCCTGATTTCTGTCATTTAAATGACTGCAGCCACTTGAATAGCAGCTCCGATGAAAAAAAAAATTGATTATGAAGAGGTTTGTAAAGATGAACCCATTTGCTCTTTCTCTGTCAGACTTCATTACACATTGACATCAATGACTGATTAGCTGTGAACGTGGTGCTAACACTCCCTCAATGTCATCAGATGCTCTAATATAAATCCAGGCTGTCCGTGCAATTTAAGACTTGTCTGGGCAATATTAAAACTCTTTTACTCTGTACTAAGCTAACATATTGAATGGTTTTAAATGATTTTGTTTTAAGACTTACCGTGGATCTTTTATTGGAATTCAGTGTTGATCAATACCGAAGTTTCGTGAGTCATACAACAAAACCACCAGGATATGAGTGTTCCAGAGACTCTAGTCTAGAGTCTAAACACTGTTTTATATTTTTTTAAAGATCCAAACTTTACATCCTCGTTTTTTGTGTTTGTGACAAGATTCCTACAAAAACAAACTCTAGTGACTCAAATCAAACACTCGGAAGACGTGTGCTTGTCGGCCATAATGACGGGTGTCAACCAACAACGTTGGTAGGCATTGCAAGTCCGTTAACCGAAACGACGCGTGTCTTGCAGACCAACAACCAGACTACTGGAATCTTGTCAGGGAGTTCTGAGAGTGTGTCAGGAAGTGCTGAGACTGCGCTGCCTTCAGCATCCCTACTTCCCACGGCTATGCTTTGAGCCATGGTATATTGCCCATATACCACACCCCCTTGTGCTTTGTTGTTTATTTTCGATTGGCACAGCTTTGCAGCAACAAATTATAAAGTACACAGAGCCTCTGCCCAGAAGTTACAAGCGAAAACGGCAAAGACCAGCATGTTCTCTCACCACTGTCCTTTTGGGAAATCTAACTTACTTGGTTGTAGCTCAAATGGTTGGACTACTGTTTTCTCCAGGACATTTACCTCTGCAAACAATGCATGTAATAAACCCTATGCAAAATGTCTTACATATACAGTCCCAATGAATATTCAAGTTGGACAGACCCAGTAAAAAAAAAATCTACCCCACACTACTTACAGCAGAATGTAATGACATCACTATCTTGCTCTCAAGTTCTGTCAGTTTTAATAGATTATACACCCAGACACATAGACACATACTCTAAACACGTGTACTGTACATAAAGTAAAATGTTTTGTAGCTGAACTTGTTGGAATGTTGTCACGTACTGTATGTTCTGAAGCCGATTTGTGTATGAATGATATCAGGAGGAAATGGTGATCAGAAAAAAATCTTTATTGTTTGTTTTATATGAAAATCTGACCAAATTCCACAATATTTTTTCTGGGTCACCCAAGAGTTTTGTTTTCATAGAAAAGCAGTTGTATTCTGATAAAACTTATCAAACTAATACACTCAATAAAGGCCACATTTTGTGGATCTGTGGTCAATTTTCAATCATTCTTTGGTATCCATGAAACCAGCATGTTTTTTTTTGTGTGAAAAAAACTATTGGCCCTTTTAAAGTAAACATTTGCATGTAATAACTTGTGCCAGTCCATGACAGCCAATCAAGTCAATACCGTACGACCTTACACGTACAAACTTGAGTCAGATCCAGACGTGAATATAGTTTTAAAGAGTAACCTTGTCATCAGCTCAGTACAGGAGGTTTCAGCATATTTAGTTGAAGCTTTCTTTGACCTGAGCATTCATATGATATTATAGGCACAAGAACGGCATTGCCCCAGAGAAACTCATTACTTCCACAGAAGGACGTAGGTGCGCTTTCCTGAACAGCTGCATGATGGAATGTACCATGGAAGGGTTAATCAGCTTCTTTCCTCAGTTGGTTTTAGTTTTTTCTATAGTCCTTTTCTTTGTTCCTTTGGCTGTAAAAATTCAGCTATTGTCTCAACCCCTCTAATTTAGCAGGGTAGTAAGCAGCCTTGCACAAAACCCTAGCAAATGTGACCTTGGGGTGTTTTTGTGAGTTTTTGTTGCCTCTGCAACATTTGATCACTGAAATGGATGTTGTCTCATGACATCCACGCCTCTTAAAAAGCTCAGTAAGCACAGGGCAATCCATCCTCTGAATAGTATTATGGCAACTTAGCATTCATAGATTCACCGATTGCAGCTTGTGTCTTGTTTAGCAAACAAACACAATGATATATTGACACATAAAACAATGATCACTACGACCAATACGAATCAACCAACCAAAGTGCACAACCTAATAATCTAACAGCTGCCATTAGAACTGAAAAAGACACAGAGAAGGGGGAAATAAGAAACGTTACATGCTTTCATGCAGACGGTCTTTGGTGAATGAAATGCACCAGAATTAAAGGAGCGAGACAGTCATTACTCAGGGTCTTTGAACTAAGGGGATTCTCATGAGACAAAGTGCTTTTATCCCATTATCGCTGGGTCCAAATGAGTCTAAATGGGCTGAAACAACTAAATGGATGAGACAGTTAATATTTATGCAAGTACAACCTGTTAAAATACATCTGACTTTTTGACTACCTTAAAAAAAGTTAATTTCATCTCAGGTTCACCATCAGCATTTCTATGGTCTTACATTTTTTCCTGCTAAGAAATGGATGCCATGGCATCATCACAACAACATAATGCCATGGACATGGTTTCGTGATTTCTCAAATATGGTTATTTTTGATAAAGGAACATAATGCTGGCAGAGGTTTCAGTGAATTCAAGGAGAACCTATGCAAGAATACCCACCAACCAATCACTATCCCCTCAAACTGACATTCATAGAGAGACGAGACAGGAATGCATGTTGACTCGCTACTCTTCGTTTTAGCCATTGAGCCTCTTGCCCCAACCATCCGATAAAAAGCAGAAATGCATAAAAACAGACACCATACATTTTGTGTGTCTATATGAAGATTACATTCTATTTTAACTTTCTAACCCTAACCCTAACCCAATCATAAACAATTATAACAATAATGTAACATAGCCGATATTCTTATCCAGAACCACTTACATGGAAAATTAGGGTTAAGTGCCAAGCCCAACCCTTTAACCACCCTCAAAGCAGTAACCCAAGTGTACTGAGCTTGATAAATCTTAGTTACGTAGATGTAATTCTCTCTATTTTAATCTTTCTACCGATGATGGAAAAACATAACATTTTGGAGAACATTTTAAATATCCTTGATGTAAAGAGTTAATGCCATTCAGATTTTTCTTTTGGAATGGGTAATTAAAAGCACCTTTGTAAGTCAGAACTGGAGGGAGGATTAGCACTGTACTGTGTGTACAGGTTCATATTTAGAAGCAAATGAAGCCACAGTGTGAGCATGGACTACAGTCATTCATGCTCCTGAATTGAAGGAACCCCGCTTCATTGTCCCTTCTAACATAGATAAAGCGTTCAACTGCAGGAGGACAAGTGGAGGTCCACACCATAGGTTGGACCGAGCAGGGTCTTGCATTTTTTTTATCAACTGAGGGAAGCAATGACCTACCCAGAAATGCCTTCTTCAGATATCTGCAGTTTAAAGACCATGTGCTAAAACACCTTCAAGCATTCGAAAAAGCTATGCCTTCAACGTATGGCAAACTTATACGATAGAATTCAGCCTCCTCTCCAAAGAATATTTCAAACCAAAACGTGTGGTCTGTATTGTCAGATTGGGAGGATACCTTGGAATACATTCACAATGCTCACTGAAGACATTGTCTGATACATTTTAAGATCTTACATTGACTACACTTCTCCAAGGCTAAGCTGCATAACGTATTCTCTGACATTGCTTCCATATGTGACATCCTAGGGCATAGTTCTTTGTTTTCTTGCTATTTGATGTCACTATTTTGATTTCTTCTTAGCTTTCTTGTTGAGAAAAAAAGACCCAATTTTGTTTGCATTTGTAATTGTCTATTTACTCTGTGGCTTGGAGTAAAAAAGTGTTTGAAACATCAAATTGGGGGCCTTTATTTGCGGGGGCTCAACAATTCCCCAGTACAATATATACAACACACAGTGCAAGCCTCCCAAGGCTGTAAATAACGGGAGGACTGTGACTTCTGCCTCTATAAATATTTCACTGTTTCTTAGAAAAACCTCTGTCACAGAGTGCTGAAATCATCATCCTTCTTTCAGCGTGTTGCCGGGTGTTTAATGATACGCACCCTGCCTCACCGAGGAGCAGCTCGTTCCTCATGGTCACTCAAACCTCCTCATTGATAATTCATAGTGATATCTGCAATTTAGGGATCCTCTCATAACGTTGTCAGAGCACCATGTATTATGTATAGGTTGCCCTCCGATGCTTCGTTATGTAAGCAGCTGTAGCGGTTCAAACTTTCACGCTTGGAGAAAGTGTGGCCATCTTCAGGTGTATGACTGAATAGGTAACCATTAACAGACACATTCAGGAATCAGCTTGACAGATAGTGGAGGATGTTGAAGTTACCAAGAAAGAAATAACCCTTTTATGGACTTACTGTTTCCAGTAAAAGGCATTCGCAGGGCAAACCTGAGGCTGCAGCCCCAACTTCCTGTTGGTAACTTCACACAACTCACTTGCTCGACTTCCTGAGAGCCAAATTGGGTCATCAGGATCAAACGTCTGTCCCACAGGGCCAGAGAATTAGGGTCTTATTAGTCTAGTTATAAAGGTATTTGGAAAACCATGCAAAAATAAAAACATACATTTTGTTCCCCTATACCTTGATGTGATGATCAAATAAATATATACAAATAAAATGTTTCCTTTCTTCCACATATATTGACAACAGAGAGTCCACTTGTTATAGTTCAAGTTTATGTCTCTGCACTAGGACCAAGCATACAAAGTTTCCCGGTAGATAACGAAAGTTCATGTACATAGCATTTTTGTAAGTCTCTGTTTTAGATAAGAGGTACAGCTGTAATGGTTGTTACTAAGGCTTAGCAACTCATTTATTACCAGCTGCAAGCGGCGTTGAAAGTCTAACATATAATACGTCTGTTTTGAACCACCCTCTCTGCACGATTCCTTTGTTTGTCTCATCCTTTAAATAGACCATCTACATCACCCAGTCTCTGGCGATGTTATGTAACCCATTATCTATTAACCAGAAGCTGATATGGTCTCTGAAGTCCTCCTTAGATTCTGTGTGCGCAGCTGAGGCTGAGTTCAAATGAAACCAAGTAAATTAACTGTGAGGCACCTGAGACAATGTTAGCCAATGTAAAGCCTTTTACTCCGCAATTCACTACTTCTTACATGGAGAGTTGATGGCCCCTTTTGCCCATACAATTACGAACAGAAGCAATTCGCCTTTACTCCAATTTTAATATGCTTGCTCAAATTTTTCCGGGGGATTTAAAGACAGACTGTCTGATTTATTAGTGCAAGTGAGTAGGTACAGTAGGTGCATTGAGACTGCAGAACATCCTTCTACTCTTTGTCCTGATGTGACCTGGATGGTGTTTTTTTTTTTTATCAAGCCAGCTCTTATCTAGCTTGGTCCCAGCTCTGTTTGTGACCTGAATGGAGTTTGTTTAATTCAGCCAACACTTTCCTAGCCTGGACCAACTTCTGTCTGTGCTGTTTGGCAAGCTCCTATTGTCCATGTGAAGAGAGCAGAAATAGACACAGGAGCAAACTAGTACTTTTCTACTAAAGCACTTGTTTAGTTTGATTTGGTTAGACGTCACTCCCATGAAGCTTCAGTGTATTGCAATTGTGTGCTACATGTAGCTTGGTATTAATAGGGTGATACAACATGAATAGATTCAAAACCCAAACTCGGTTGAAAAAATAGTCTAGGGGTGTTTACAGTCTTGTATCCTACTATTCGAGAATGTCGAAGAATACTAAAACATTGCATGTTGCATTTCCCAAATTGGAATGTGTAGCATGGTCTTTCCATTGGTTTATCCTATGGTTCATACAGCATTATGTTTATGAAGGAAACTTGAAAAATTCAATGATGGAAGAACCCTCACTTTTATTACACCCACATAAATCTCTATTCACTTCAATACATGATTCAGGAGAAATTTGGGAGAATACACATTTTCAAAGGATTTTGCCTGAAATCTATAAGCCTAGGATCCAGTTGGATCAGCAATTATCTCATTATATCATACCTCAAGTACTTTTGGAAATGTTTTCTTTTACCCCCTATGTTGTCGTGCTCAGAGTATGTTATCAGAAGAGGAGTGGCGTTCTTCTAGGCTTTACTTAACAGTTGATTTTAGCATTGCAGACACAGCCTACGCCTGTCTTTTCCCAACATCTCAAGGACATCCGTTACGATTAAGCTACTATCCCTAACATCACCATTTGTTAGCCTCCGAAGGTTCCCACAGGTCGGTGCCTATCTTTATCACTGTACCAATGACAATCAATAGCCACAACCATCATGCATTTGGCCAAATTTTTCAGCTGATAGCGCCTGACAGTTCTCACGGGCTGGTCTTCAGTGAAACACAATCCACTTTATAAGGCAATTCAGCTTCCAGACTGACCGCCACTGAGCTGAGAGAAAGTGACACGCCATGGATTCCCACGTATACAGACTCACCGTATCGCCTCTGATCCATCAACGCCACACCCATTATTTTTCTTTCCTTGAGAGGCCATGGCACATACAGAGGCAGAGTTGGGCAGGATGTAGCTGGCAGCGGACTGAGGACAGTCCCAATAGACTTGTTTAAAGTTCAACCTGTCAATGGACATTGCTCTTGTCCGCTGTGCTTGTCACAGAGGGGTGTGAGATTTTCAGTCAAGAGGTGAAAATACAGACCCAGCATTTGACAACACTGCCAATCTCAAAGCTGCGCAGCTTGGGAGATGTAACCACATTATAAACAGACTGTTGTACATAAAAATGACTGCGGCCCAGAATTACCTTTGTCAATACAAATTAAAGATTTATTATTTTGTTTTTCAAAAGCTGCTCAATGGATCATTGTCAATGCGTTTTCAGCGACTATGGGTTTTTCCAAGGGAATGGATGATTAGAGTGCTCCTAGGATTTTTTTTTTATTCACGTTGTTTCTGACACTGTATATTTGAGAAACACACTTTCATTTAATAAGCCCCTTCAAAGTGCTCACAATTCCAGCAGATACTTTTGATTTACCATGCTTTACACCCTTTCAATACAACTGAGAGGGAACTCTGACTTAATTGAAGGCACCTAAAAATAGGAGGCCCTTTCATACTGAGCAATACAACACATGGAGAATTGATCTGCAGAATAAGACTCAGACAAATCGAAACAAGGTGGCTACTAAATATCATGGCAGTAAAGTCACTAAATCACAGTAAGCAGTAGCTCTGTCGTAGTGAAGTCACTGCTTTGTATTGTCTGGTGTTCTCCCTACCTATCTGCTTCATTCGCAACGATTTCCTTCTCTGTGTCAACCTGCCGGAGCAGGTGAAAAGATATGCTCCTCTCCAACGCCACAGCCCATGGGGCCATCAAGGCTTCACATTCTGGTATCTTTAGGCACACCAGACCTTCACCCCAATATGTTCCGGGACCTCCCATTTAACAAATGAGGCACTGGTCATAGTAAAGTCACTGACTCACGGTATGCATTGTCAGTGTCATTACAAGGGTTCTAACCCTCATCTGTACATTTTGATTTGCTGCAGTGGCAAATCAAAACAAAGAAAGAGATGTTGGGTTAAGATTATTTAGGGAAGACACAAAGAAATTGAATTTCAGAGTTGGTAAAGTGGAAGTAGGAGATTTGAGATCAATTGGAAGAGAAAGAAGCAGAGGAAAGAGCCAGCCTTGTTAAAGTCTTAGTGGTACTCTGGCAACAAAATGCAGTCAAGAAACAAGGCCAGAGGCTATGATTCAGGGCTGATGGCCAACTGTCTAACTGTGTGAGATTATACGGGCCTTTATTTTGATGAAACACCTAGCTGTCCAGTTATGGCAGATGGGATTCTGGTTAGGATTCCTGTAAATCTCTCCCCATTTCTCCATCCTCAATGCTGATCTGTTTACATTTTTGAAATGTCAGGGCCTTGTTATTTTTTCTTGCACTCTCAGCTGGGTTCGGTTGGTGGGGGGCGGGGGGTAGAAAGGGTAGCTCAGAATGCTTGGAACTCGGGCTCACGCGTGGCAGCGCCCAGCAGAGTTCATTCAATACGTATGTTTACTGGCATGTCAATTTGTTGACAATAACTTATGTGTGGCCGCTCCTCTGCCAGAAATCGTCCTCCACCAAAGGGCTTACTCTGTATGGCCAGTGAATCAAATGTACACAGCCATCAATAAGTAAGCTGCTGGAAACTTCTTTTGGATAAGGATTTGTCCAAGATTTATTTTCTGTATCATTTTTCAGAGTGCAGTGATGATTTTCAGACTAAAAGCGATAGTCAACCAGACATGCATTAAAAAAGCTTTTACATTTTGTTATGCTCTTGTCCATGTACAAGGAAAGTAATGTGTCTGTGAGTATGTTGGTGTATGTTCAAACACTTTGTGACTGTTGGCACATTGGTATTTCTGTCTTAGCAAGAAACCCTGTGAGCACAGCAACAAACTGTGAATATTGTAGTGAAATTTCTTCACTTTGTTTGCCTTGGTTTAGCATGACTGCACATGGCATTTGCCTTCATAGCAAAGCTATTTCATTACAAACTCTGCATGTCATCATTCTTTAAGAAGCGGGTAGAGCTTATAAATCTCAGCAGTGTAAAAAGAACGAGAAAAGCTTGGCACGGCTGGTACTCAATTTTCAAGGACATTCCCAAACAATTAACTTGCAGCTTGGCTATCTTCCTTCATTAGTCCTTAACATTTAGAAACCAGCAATTGATTTTGGACATAAGCCAGTCTAATTTTATAGAAAGTGCACTAAATGGTGTGGAAACATAAACAAATGGAATTTAGCATTTGTAATGTCAAATTAGATATGTGGCCACGCGTGTCTGAGGGATGAAGCCCAGAAGGACAATACATTATGAAAGCTACACTTACATTTGTTCTCATCACGTGTGTTCACACTGCACCTTAGCCTAAAGCTAAAAGACTCCCAAGCACTGGGCTAAGGGAGATTTTAGCCCATGGCAAAGGAAGTGTTCAAACTTGCATATTTTGAAGTGGGCTAGCACCACTCTTAGACTAGGGTTAGCGCCGACTGTTCAGGGCTATCCCTAGAAACACGGTGACAAAATTAGACAGTGTGAAGCAGGGTCAAGAACAAAATCATAGAACGTTTATTGTCCAGATGCAAAAGCAGCACGTTCACATAAGTTACATACACTCGCCATCACTAATAGTCACACTGCATTTCTGTTTCGGTCCATTCACTCTGCAAACTTGTTTCAGTATATCAGTTTCATCTCAGCGAAGTAGTTACTGCAACTTGATTTTGATATAAATCTAGCAAATTTATCTAAATAATGAAGGTTGACTAGTAACATTTTCGGCCTTATGTTCATATTTACTCATTGCTGTTTTTCTCTTTCTTTGTATAGTTTTAACAAAGATGTAAAAGCAAATGCCAACCAATGTCAAAAAGTTGTTAATTGAATCTTGGAAGAGTAATATTAATTGCTTGTCAGTAATTGTAATGTATAATATTATTCACATGCCAGAAAGAACGACACATTTGTATCTTGTCATAGGTGGAATGTAAAATTGTCTTGTGTCGTGTTTGTCGGTTAGTCCAGGGCTTAGGAATACAAGTGTGAAACCTTAGCCTAGGGTTAAACCTTAGCCCAGGGTTATCAAAATCTTGTGTGAACACAGGCTAAGCTAACACGGCCGGTCTTAGCCTGTGGCGAATATTGCCCAGGGCTAAGATAAATGCAATGTGAAAAGACCTATCCAAACCTACCATGCTGTTGTGTCCTAAACGAACTAGTTATGTATATTTGATATTTGATGTGCATACACTAAAAGTATTTTCTTGTGAGGTGCTGCCCTTGTAGCACCTAGCCACCACATTTATCATGCACTCATTGAACAACTAAAACACCAACGTGGACTCATGTGGAGCCAGAATTAATAATGGCAGCATCTTTGCCTTTAGGCCTGCAATCACTCTCCAACACCCAAGCCTCCTTTACTCTACCCACCTGGTTCAACAAGTCATACTCTCTAGGGCCCCAGTCACTGAGTGTCCTGATTCTGTCTCTGTCTTTTCTTCTTCAGTACTTACTAGAATATGTATCACACTAACTGAATATGCATCTCGCTCTCTTGTGTACACACACACACACACACACACAAACACACATGTACACTTACACACAGATACAAACATATACACGCACCCGTAGACAAACATATTGTACACACACACACACACACACACATATATATATATGCACCGACACAAGCGCACACATACACTCACATCAATCTGAGTTTTTATGGGAAAAAGCTTTCTGGGAATAATGTGTGCCAGCCGAGGCAAAGGCAAAGTAATAGAGGAAGAAAACCTCCATAGATCACAAGCAGCTGTCAACCAGCATGCCAGGTAGCAACGCATGTAAAAAAGAATAAAATATGGAGGAATGTGACAGTGTTCATCAGCTGTCAATCTACAGTGTACTGTTTAGACTTTGACATCACTGTCATGATTTTGAAACTCTACAACAGTCCTGATAAAAGCATGAGTCACAAGACAAGCATAATGCTAGCTGGAAGAGAATGGGAGTGTCTGTTTCTTCAGGGAGAGATCAATAATCACTGGCCTTTGATTAAAAGCCCTGACTTCAAGTAAAGCACTGGGATCCTCTGTAATACATAGTTGAGGACTGTTAATACCCTATGTTATTGCACTGGGTGGCTTTTACCTCTTCTCATTTCAGTCAGTTTATGGTTGAGGACAAGGGTATTAATTAACAGAGCTAGTACTTATAAATGAGCAACAATCCTGAAAATACAATACATGAAAAAATACCAAACAGAAAGTATGAAATTGAAATACAAAGAAATTGTATATTAGCAAAGTTACCTCAACAACATTCAAACTAATTGTAAATGTTGTGTTTTTTGCTTGCTATGACTTTGATTTGGCCCTTTTTATTTGCATTAGGAAACTGCACGCTTTGGATGCCAAATTATTAAAATGTTAACATAAAATCAATAACATATTTTTTTGTTTCACCTTTTGTTTACCAGGAAAGACGATCAAGAACCAAATCTAATTCGCAGTCACGACCTGACCAAAGGCATAATAACTGCAAGACAGCAATTATAGTTACACATGAATACAATCAAAAACACTAAGTAAAATTAAATAAGCAAAAGATCAATTATTTACACCAATAAGTTAGATTATATGAGGTTATATACAATGTGTTATGCATTATTATTATTGCAATATTATAATACCACATTTCTATCAAGACAATACTGGACTGTTTTTTAGGTCAATGAAATAATAAAGTATACACAAAAGTAGTTGAAATAATTAATAATTTGAAATTCATATTATAGAAATACTGTCCTATATATTATAGAACTCTCTAGAAGAAAACAAGGGAATTGATAGAGGAATGTTATTTATACTTCTATTTTTTTTAAACTGAGTTAGACATTTGAGCATCTCTTGAGGATGGTGTACAATCATTGTCTTGTTTGAGTACAAGGTCAATGCTGAGAGTTGGCAATGGATTCTGAGAGTTGGCAATGGATTCTGAGAACTGACAAGGCAGTAGAAATATTCCCTTTTGTATAAGAAATGAAAAGTGCGATGGCAATAACACCATGGCCACATGAGAAAGGAATCTAATAAGACAAAGGTCAAAATATAAGATGTTTTTGCAAATGGAAGAGGACATTGACAGGGATGGTATTTACTCTAAGGCATCCCTATGAGCATTGTACAGAAACACAGAATTGAACGCCTAGACTTCTAAATACGTCTGATTTAATTTCCATGTTCCCCTAACAGCCTCAATGCCATATTTGCATTGACGGTGACAAACTTAATTACTGTTACGGATGAAAAAACATACATTTGCTGACATTCAGAATCTACCTCAAACTGTAGAGTATTTTAATTCAGACTTAATCCTTAAAATGCATTCAAATTAATTCTCTTTAACTTTTTAAAGTACATGACAGTACATGAAATTAGGCCTAAGTGAATGCCTAATTTGCCAAAAGGAATCACACATTGAAAAAGTTGGCGTAGTAGTCTTGCAAACTCTTCCATGTTGTTGTAAAATCCAACATACCATATTCTTCCCACATTAATAAATCAATCAGTTAAGAAACATGGTATTGAAAAGCTTAATCTAAAACAATTATGGATGTGAAGGAGATGCCAGCATACTAGGACATTTCACTCCTCTATAAATCAGCAAGCATTTCATAATATCCACTATACTAACATTGGTACAAACTGTTTTCTCTTAACTTACCGAGTTCTACAGTACCTCACTCTGTCTGTAGTAGTTTTAGTTCAGTCACTCACTCTTGTTATGAGCCTGCTAGAATTTGAGAAATCCTGGGTTTTTAGATCCAGTAAAAGCAGAAGTTCATATAGAGTGCATTCACGACAAGTGGCTCTCTAAAGTCAAGTTACCATTTAGAAGGGGCCAATAAAATGTATCGCTAGACATGATAGCTCGGAATAGCTCCAATCTATCCTGTTTATTATATCAGAGAGAGCCACGGTGCTTCTGTCAAGGAAAATCTTTTTGACTGAGTAAAAATAACTACTGTCAAATGGTCCTTCCAATTGCTCCAATTACCCTGAACATATCATCTTGTGATTCTGTGTATTTCGCTATAAATTAGACAATCCTCCTCATAACAAAGAAAGAAAGTCACATACATTTGACAAAGTGAGGGGGTCTTTGGTTTGGATCTGCATACCTCGGCCTCTGTTGGGTTTTAGAGTTTTACAATCTCATCTCCAGGATTTGATTTGGGTTGGGATGGATCAATCAATAACATTTATTTTACAGAGCCTTTTTAACATCAGCTGCTTTCACAGAGTGCTTTTACAAATACCCATCCTGAAAGAGCATGCAACAACAGAGATGATGAACAGTGGCTAGGAAAAACTCCCAAGTAGATTAAAAACTTGGGGTCTCTAGTCCAGACTCTGAGGGGTGTTCAGATAACAAGCAGGCCAATACATGCATGTGGGCTGTGTCTTCCTCTCCGGGAGCCATCACCTTATCGGTTTGTGTGTTCCTATGAACCTGAGGGCTGTGTTGTCCGGGCCTTAGTGCTCCTGGTAGGGTTTCCCATGGCAAAGTGGTCTCAGGGGAGGAGCCAGACTAAGAATGGTTAAAAAATACTCCATGTATAAACAAGGAAGAGGAGGAGTTACCCAGCTCGGAGGAAGCCCGGGGCCCCAGTCTGGAGCCAGGCCCAGAGGGAGGGCTCGCCGACGAGTGCCTGGTGGCGGGGTTTGCCACGGAGCCCGGTCGAGCATAGCCCGAAAAAGCAACGTGGCACCCCCCTCTCCATCCTATGGGCCCGCCACTTATGGGAGGAACCGCTGGGGTCGGGTGCACTGCCATATGGGTGGCAGTGAAGGCCAGGGGCCTCGACGGACCAGACCCGGGCGGCAGGGGCTGGCTCTGGGGACGTGGAACGTCACCTCTCTGTGGGGGGAAGAGCCGGAACTTGTGAGGGAGGTGGAGCGCTATCAGTTAGATCTGGTGGGGCTTACATCCACTCACAGTCTCGGTTCTGGAACCGTACTCCTGGATAGGGGATGGACTTTATTCTTTTCTGGAGTTGCCCAGGGTGTGAGGCGCCGGGCGGGGTTTGGGATACTGTTGTTTGTGCATATGCCCCAAACAGCAGTTCAGAGTATTTGGCCTTCTTGGAGACCCTGAATGGAGTCCTGTATGGGGCTCAAGTAGGGGACTCCATAATTCTGCTGGGGGACTTCAACGCACACGTGGGCAATGATGGAGACACCTGGAGAGGCGTGATAGGGAGGAATGGCCTCCCTGATCTGAACTCGAGTGGTCGTTTGTTGTTAGAGTTCTGTGCTAGTCATGGATTATCTATAACGAACACAATGTTCGGACATAAGGATGCTCATAAGTGTACGTGGTACCAGAGCACTCTAGGCCGAAGGTCGATGATTGATTTTGTGATTGTGTCATCGGATCTGAGACCGCATGTTTGGGACACTCGGGTAAAGAGAGGGGCGGAGCTGTCAACCGATCACCATCTGGTGGTGAGTTGGGTCAGGGGGTGGGGGAAGAGTCTGGACGGACCGGGAAAACCCAAACGGGTAGTGCGGGTGAACTGGGAACGTCTGGAGGAGGCCCCCGTCCGAAAGATCTTCAACTCAAACCTCCAGCTTTTCTGAAATCTCTTGCAAGGATCCTGGAGGGGGCCTGGGAATATGCCCATCCTGTCTACATGTGTTTTGTGGATCTGGAGAAGGCGTGTGACCGGGTCCGCCGGGAGATACTGTGGGAGGTGCTGCGGGAGTATGGGGTGAGGAGGTCCCTTCTGAGGGCTATCCAATCCCTGTACGTCCAAAGTGAGAGCTTTGTTCAGGTTCTCGGTAGTAAGTCGGACTCGTTCCAGGTGGGGGTTGGCCTCCGCCAGGGCTGCGCTTTTTCAGCAATCCTGTTTGTAACTTTTATGGACATGATATCGAGGCGTAGTCGGGGTGGGGAGGGGTGACAGTTCGGCGTCCTGGGGATCTCTTCCCTGCTTTTTGCTGATGATGTGGTCCTGATGGCATCAACGGTCTGTGACCTTCACCACTCACTGGAATGGTTCGCAGCTGAGCGCGAAACGGTTGGGATGAGGATTAGAACCTCTAAATCTGAGGCCATGGTTCTCATAAAAAATAAATAATAGGACACCAGGAAAGTTAGAGAGAGCATTCCTTGGATTCAAAAGGATACCTGAGCATATTTGTCAGACTAATCCTTATCCCTCATCACATAAACTAATGCAATGTAAACAATTGGTGTGTAACAAAGAACAGATTAATAACCCTAGCACCCAGCACAATAATATAACAGCATAAAACATGGGGATGAGACGTGTGGTCCAGAGATATTGTGGCCCCATCTGAAGATGGCCAACCAAGGGCTAACCAGGCAGGAAGTAACTCGCCCCACTTTGTTCAGGGCCGTTCTGTGCATTCTCAGGACAAATTCGTTTTTGAAGACTACGGTAAAAAAATTCAAAAATAAAAAGCTTTTATTAGATGTTATTTGTCTGTTATTTGTTTTCTAACAATGGTGATCGTTCATCTCATTGAAGAAGTTCATATATTCATCACTGCTGAAGTGAAGATCCATTTAACTTGTTAATTACAACTGTATCAAAATAAGTTTGGATTATTTTAGTATGTGGGAATCAGGTTGGAAAAATAAGCTGATCGACCACATTTCTTTTGATTTTAGTTGTGTGACCATATCTAAGGTATTATGCAGGTTTTAGATCCTTAATTAGCTTAGATTGTTAACAAACTTTGTTTTACTCTGTCATACTCAGGTTGGTGGAGGGAGTCTGGAAGAGCATAAAGTATTTGGGATGTCCAATTATTAATATTACAACCTTTAAAAGTCCTTGTATGGGGTGCTAGTGGTTTAGCTGTTTTGACGGTAAACATAATAAGATAGTTGTCCAATATTCCGGAATAATAAGGAAAAACTTTACTTCCACTATATCTATTCCACGGCACAAGGTGTGATTGTGGGAATGTGTAGGGGCCAAGAATTGTTGGACAGAACCCAAAGGCCTTTTTTGGCGGATAATTGGACATTTCCATGTGAATATCAAAATTCCCCAACATTTTTATATTATCTGCCATGACTACATGGTTTGATAAGAATTCTGGGAACTCATTGAGGAGCACTGTAATATGGCCCAGGGGCTCTGTGAATAGCAGCTATGAAAAATGATTGAGTTGCCTGCCTAACTTTTATGAGTAAAACCCCAAAAGACAGCAAACTAGTCATTTATTTGAGTGTAAATTGATACTTGGTGTCATAAATATTGGCAACACCTCTCCATTTGGGGGATTTGATCACTAGTGTAGCCAGGACAGGTATCATTTAGGGCAGTGTTTAGTTCATTAACTGCAATTGCCTTTAAATCAAGGGGTCCCATTTTGAGGGGTATTGGGGTATCATGTGGGGTTATCATTACAGTATTTTTTATTCCCTACACGAAAATGAAGAAGGCTTTAGAAAGATTGTTATGGTGAACCTCATCTTGTCTTACTTTGCTGAACCTAGATCGAGTTATAGTCTCAATGGAGAAAACTATGCAAACTGTTCTGACTATGCCATCCACAGACTCCACTATGCTGTCAGGCAGGCTAATAGCCTGCTGCCTGAGTTGAACACTAGCTCATGGTGAGGCTACAAGAGAAAAGCTCCTGTCTATGTTCCTGAATGAAAGAACCACTCCAGCTAGGATGGAGTCTGACGCACTTCAACAGGTCAGGCTTGGCCCTTTTCACAGGCAAGTCCCTAAAAGGGAGCCAGTTATGTACAAACTCTAACTCCTGGGGCTGAACTCCCTTTTCAGCCAGCAACTGAGTTTATGAGTCTGTAGAGTTCATCACCACCCCTAACTGGGAGGGGGCCAGAGACAATTACTCTATGCCGACAAATCTTTCTAGCTAATTTACACGCTGACACTATGTTTGGCTTTGTAACCTCTGACTGTTTCATCCTAACGTCTTTGGTGCCAACGTGAAAAACAATGTCACTGTAGTCGCTGTTACGCATTGCAGGTGTCCTGTATGTGCGTTTTTTTGTTTTTCCCCTCCTGCCGTTTCCCCAGGTGTCCCTTGTGTTCCTGATTGTGCTCGTTGGTGTTTCCCACCTGGCAGTCATGAGTGCATCGCCTGACTGCTGAGGTGGACCAATCAGTGGACACTCCTCCTAATTGCACCACCTGTTCCTTTTTTCCTGTACCCAATCACATCACACATCCCCAGTCAGTTGGTTCTCCCAGAGAGACTCTTTTGCTTTACCCCACATGGCCATAGGCACTCTTGAGATACATAACATTTTTGATAGACAGACACTTTGTTCATTCATACATCACTTAGTTTAGCACATACATCTCACTTTGTCCTGTTTCATTTATGTATTACTGTGGTATTTGGTGTTGTCTATTCAATTGTTTGCTGTTTAGTCCCTGTTCAACCTGTGTGTTTTGTTTGTCCCTGTGTCCCTGGGAAAAGTTTTTTTTTAGCAAGTCGCCCTTGGGCATACACAACCCATAGGAAAACTTTGTCTAAAAACACTAGTTAAAACTGAGCGGACCACCCACTGTATTTTTTGTATTGGTTAGTAGTCAGCTAAGCGGTTCTTGAGGCAGGCAAGTTCAGATTAGGGGTGTTTGGACTATATTTCATTTCTTGGGTCCAGCTCAGCCCCTTTTCCCTAACCTCTTTACCGTGTGTTTATAATAAACATTTATGTGTGCCTGTAGCTTTGGTTGTCTGTGTTGTTTGTTCTCACTGTGCCTTTACACTACACTAATTTGCATGAGTTTTATGTTACAGATCTCTGTACCATCCACCTTAAACTGCTAGAGCCACAGGGTTCGTAACAGTCTCCATACTTGCCAGTTTTAGACTTTGCCAGCACCAATGGATGCCTTTTGAGGAGCAGAGGGAAGAAATGGCGCTGACGTGTCAATCCCCCAGAGATGGAAAAGAGGCAGATGCTGCAGACAGAGGAGTTTATGTTTTAAACCAAAGCATGAAAAGAAATGTCTCTTCTCTAATCCCGGCTGAGATCATTTATCCTCCTGCATTCTAATCTAGTGACAGCAGTGACAGGAACATTCAAAAGTCATGGCTTTAGAGGAAAGCGGTGGTGTAACCTACACCAGCATATTGCCACCACAACCCATGGTAGTGTACAGCAAAGACGATGGTACCGTGGAAGGGCCCGCCCTGCTATCTGAGTGTACAGTGTATTTGTGACTTTACAAACCAGAACCCAGCAGGCTGGCACAACCCATCTTTTAGAAAACACAGCAGAATATTGTTACATGTCCTTCATGTTCATATTCCTTTACATATTTTGTTTTAAACCCTTTGTTTCTATTACACATTACAAATACAACATTTCAGTAAAACAAATTAATTCTACATTTTGGAAACATTAAAGATAATGTGTGAAAACCAAAAGCTTGTTGATATTCTACTTCATTTTAATGTTTTGAAATGTGAAATTATTTTGAATCTTCTATGCCTCAGCACTGGAGCACTCTAAGGAAGTGTGCTTTCACCCCTTCTCTACTCACAAAACGACTGTACCTCTAACTATGCACCTGTCAAGCTGCTACATTTGCTGTTAACAGCCTTGTGGTCGGTCTCAACTGTATCATGGAGAGGTTGACAGGTTGGAGACCCTTTATGGTCATTGTGCCAACCAAAAAAAGGTTAATCGACTGCCACCTTACCCTCCATCAAGGTCAGGGCCGGCTCTTGCCTTTTGGGGTCCTTAAGCAACATTTTATTTGGGACCCACCCTAGCAGACAGGGCTCAATAGTGGTCAGGGGCTCCCTACCTGTCAGGGTTAACTAGTGGTTGGGTTACTTAGTGGTCAGGGCCCCTAGCTTATGTCGTCTTTGCAGAGAGAACTGGCCCAGATTAAGGTCATACATACCTTTCGTGCAAGAACGCATGCAGGCAGATAATTGCTGACCCCTCCCACCTCGGTTACCAGCTATTCCAAAAACGATCAACGATAGGGCAGACTGTAACATCTAAACACTATACTCACCACATACCCACCACTAACCCTAACCACCAAACCATTAACTGTTTTAGAAACAGCTGCACAATGCCTCCTAAAAACTTGATTCCTTGCATCTACTGTAGCTAGCGTTTCATATACTTGAACTGAAAATTCTGAACTATAATCATACTTTTATTTACTCTTTATTTACATATATTTAAATGTTTTAGTCAAAGCAAACATGATAATAAAATAACTGCAACCCGGAAATGCGGGTGACCAAAACCTAAAATACTCAAATGAATCCCTACAAAAAGAATGTAAGTAGTGACAAAGTATGAGGATTTCACCATGACATGCCAGATTCCCCATTGCTGTCATAACACTTTACTGTTTATGCTTCAAATCAAAGAATCCAATATTTTCACAAAGTTTTCGCTTCTTTAAATAATGACACAAGGACTGGCGACCATACAAGGACTGGCGACCATACAACAGAAAAAATTGAAATACATCTTATCTGACCAAGGACATACCATGTGGAGATTACTGAATAGGAAATATTTCTGGAAACAAGCGTTTAATTTCAGCCAAGGACAACCAAAAACCAAAAAATATAATTCACTCCCTCCATAACTCACCCAGGGCACTATTCAAAAATGAATTGAAGTAAAGGTATAATTCATTCAAATAATAAAAAGACGTTGGTTTCTTTACCCTGTCAACAGAATATTGACATGGTATGACAGCAATCCATGCCCAAGTTCTATTTACTAGCATTCATTTAAAAAAGTTTAGATTTGGGTATATATATATCGGGGCACCACCAAGGATCTTGGGCCTCATGATAATATATCACGTGAGGCCCAACCCAGGGGCGTCAGGGGATTGGTGCGATGCATACAGTGGAATTCACTATTTTATTATTTGATGCAAGACTGTTACCAACTATAATGCATAGTTTCCACTGGTGCCAAACACTAGTTTTTTACCCTAAAGTCCAGAAATTGTATTATTTCCATTGACGCAGGCCAGCGCCAGTAACCCGTAGCCCGCCTCTAATTTGATGCCAAGCCCCAGACTTTAGGACTTGTATGATGGGTTTTCTGAAGCGGTATGTGTCTCCTGTCGCAATATTCCTGTCGCTATAATATAATTGTGGATGATTAAGAAGTAATTAACGTTTTTGTGAGGGGGAAAGGCTAATTCTAAGCTGAACGAAAAGAGGTGGTGCCGCACGCTCAACCCCTACATGTAGGCTACCAAAAGATTTTAACACAATTAATTGTCTCATCCTCCGTCACGTTTTGACATGCGTATGGTGCAGCGATACCTTTCGCGTTTAGAACACAAACCTGATCCTCGACTATTGAAATCAAAGGAGTTATCACTAGTATCACTGACCCGTCCGTTTTCAATTTCAATGCATCGTAGACTGTCGGCTATGCTTGATACATTTAACCTTTACCATTGCCTGTAAGAAAGCACGCCAAAACATATCTTTTTCAGAACAGCAGAAGAGAAGTTGTAATGGCTTCATTGACTTGTTCTTATGAATAGAGCACAGTTCTTCCAAAACAGAATTAGGGTTTTCCTCCATCTTAGCTTCTGTTCTGAAATGTTCCAACCTAGGTACAGTAATAACTAAAAACTTTCAGGAAATGTGTTCTATCCAGTTGGAAGAAATAGTGAAACCACAAAGCCTGCCTTCAACAAGCCTGTGAGTGGAGGTTTATTTGAAAAACTAACATCCAATAGAAATCTTGCCTCTAAGAGCCTTTTAAATGTTTTAATAGGCACATTTCCGTACCTCCAAGGAGGCTGGATGAGATCGGAGACGTGGCCTCGCCAGACTAGGCCTAAGCTAAAAGGAAGTCTACATTTCCACCCCTCACGGATTACACCCACCATTATTTTTTATTGCGCAATATACTGTAGAGGCTCTATGGATGTTTACATTTAGCCAAAAACGACAAACAAAAATAGGATAGGTGGATCGGTTTATAGTTTCCAACACTTTTTTTTTGTTGGCCATACTTGTCCCCTCAATACGGCGCCCCTGCACAATATGGCACAATCCCATCCAAGTGATGGCACACAATTTCACCAAACCTACTTTGACATTGTTAGGAAGATACCTTTTATTATTACCTTTTTATTATGTATATAGCAAAGATTCTGTATGCAACTCTCTATTTGCATTCATTTCAGACCACACAGTGTAAATCCTGGGGAAAATAAAATAACATTTCCTTTTAATAATCTATGTTCAACGTCAAAAATGTAAATAGTCAATACGGTAGCAATTGCTATCATCACAACGAACATGAAGACAAGTTCATTCCTCTGATGACAGTTTGAGACTGTTTTATGATTATGAATTCAATAACAACATTTTCCTTCCTATTTGAGCTTCCCTTGATGAGGAAAGCGGCATTTACATGATACTGTCTACTGAGACACACCTCTTCTGAAACACTTCACATCGAAATCTGGAGAGGTCCTGATGCAATTTTTATATGGGGCTTTGGCATTCATTTTGATCTTGAAAGACAAATATTAAATAAATATATATTCCGGAAGAGTGCATAATGTATGACAACAAGGGGGGACCAGAGCTGGTGAAGGAGCAAAGACACGTGCAACTGAAGTGTAACACACCATCTAATCTATGGCTAGTGGGATTCACACAGTGGCTTTAATGCTGCATTGCTTCTATTGGTGTAGCCTCTTGATGTGAAGATTATGTTCTGGCCAGTGGATATCACAAAATTGATTATTAAACATGCCTGCTTTGTGGTCCAGGATGAAACATTTCCCCTTGGCCTGCACTTGTATTGAAACAATTATCACGGATATATCAATGGCCATACGCTCCTGAGTGAAACAAAGATTTTCAATTGCATAACTGTATCTCAAGTCTGTCTTTGCTGTCTGCAGTTTCAATTGGTGTAAAATTGGTGTAGGTTTACGGTGATACTTTACAAAATATGATTACGGTCTGTAAAGGTTGGTTGCTAAGCCCCTAACAGTCCTGCCTAGCAACCAGAATCCTCAGAACACTTTTGACTTCTCATAAAACAAGAATCAAATGGCTTTTCCACATGCAACAATGCAATAACCACTGCATCTGGTCTACTTAACCCACACCGCTTGCCCCACCTTGAACAGAAAAAATACAAGCACATGAGATGTCTTGCCTTCTCTGCTGTCTCTCAATTTACCTTGACATTTGTTTAGCAGTGCATCTCAGCATCAGAACATTGAATTGTGGGAATGAATGGTGTGGTGCTGAGAACAACATGTCCTCCAGCCCTGAGTTGCAATCTGAAGTGAAGCACGTGGTCAAGTGAGTATTCAAAGTATTGCCTTTGCATCTGTGTTCTAAATGGCAGTTCACGATCCGTCCCACGTATTTGGGTTGACGAAAGAAAACGCCTCTTCATGGTCCAATAATGAACAGCCTGATATTTTGACACATTTTATGATTCTATTAAGTGGAGAAATGCATGATGGCTGTACCTTTGCAGAGGCTAAAGCCATTAATTGTTCAAGGTTCACCTTGTGGTAATAAACCAACGTGCTTCCTTAATAGAACTGCAAATGTTACGGCAGTAAAATAAATTATTATTTGGGCCAATTAAAATATGCCTGAAATATTCTCCTCTTTAAATTATATCAAAACATAAGACCTTGGCCAGAAGAAAAATAACAACAGTGTTTTCAGTATTTAGTTTTAGGTTCACACAAGTGTATTCACATGGTAGCAATGACCAATTCTAGAGTCCGCTCTTTGTAACTGGGTGGGGTTTACATTTTTGATAAAAAAAAGTTATTTCAGTTGCTTCAGTGACTGAAGATTGAACATTTTGGCAGGCTAATATCAGACAAAATCCAGGTATCACATCAATAACCAAGGTATATAAACTACCTGAACATAGACAACCAATTTCATGTCAATGAAACGTTTCACTCAGGCTAACATGGCATACGGATAAATTACATAAATGCTGCTATTCCAAATGTGTTGACAACACAATTATTATTGCCTAGAAATATTGCATTTAAAGTTACTAGCAACTTGTTACCAAGTCATTATTGATTGGGCAACGCAGTAGTCTCTCATAGCAGAGCTTCCATTTGATGTGGACTTTAAAGTCTGTTCCTAATGCTTATCTACACATTTCCTAAAAGACCTGAGCCAAGTTTTTGAAATCCATGCTTTCCTCCCCCCAGTGCCTGTTGTGGTGTTACCTTGCCAGGCATTTTGCTTTTAGATGTGCCAGTATTCAACGCACGGCAAAGCCTCTATCTGCAATGCTGAAGCTGCGACAAATGGTTGTGGTTTACGAGTGAGTCGCCAAAGGTAATTATCAGCAACGGCATAACAATCCTGTCCAGATAGACTGCGAATCTGCAGCCCAGAATTGGAAATCTATCTGTTAAGATAAGACAAATACAAATATTGTTTATTTATTTATACAGAGAAATCAACTAACACCAAGGTCTCATTTACAGCTGAGCCCTGTATTACAACAATACAAACAAAATAGAAAATGAAACATACATTAAGAAAAATAACCACATTTAACAATAATGTCTTTTAGGAACTAAAACATTTAACATAAGATATTTTGAATGACATTAATGAGTGTAGGGAAACTTATTCAGCAGTTTTACATATGTGAAAAAACATATGTGAAAAGTGATAAAACGAAAGGCCGAATGATAGACTGCGTCCAGAGTTTTGAGGAGAAGCTGAGGCATGCATATACAGTTTTACCATAATCGAGTTTTGACATAAAAGTTGCTTAAACAATGTATTTTCTATGCTGACATGACAGGCATGATTTATTCAACATTATTATATGCATTCAAATGCCCTAGTGCTAGAGGGTTTTACTTTTATGTTACCCTCTGGGTGTAATCAATAAACTGAGATTTGATTGATACTATATAGAAAAACGTCAAGGGCTACACTGTTGATGTAGTGACAGCATCAGTGCAATAAGCAGTTACGGTCGCAGCTTAAGTCATATGATGAAAATCCCTTGCTAATGATTCCTTGATTTCAAAGAGGGGTTTTCACCCAAGACAGCAGCCTAATGTTCGTAGGAGCTGGTAGCTAGTTGCAGTGGCGGTTTTAGAGATTTGGGGGCCCTAAGCAGAGGCTGGTTGAGGCCCCAACATCATCTACTTTTTTACCTTATTGAAAATACCGGAAACATTTTGAACATACCTTTTTTTATTGTTGAATGGAATTGCCACTTCCAAAGACACTTGCATTGCTGCCTTTTCAGTACAGCGAATCAATTTGTTTTAAAATAATTATCTGAAGAGTACATACTGCCTTATAAGCTACAACTACAGTGAAGCAAAAAGCACGTTGTGACTTTGTTCATGTATAGGCCTACATTTTCTTAATCATCATCAAGTGCATTCATATACCTCTCTTTTCTCACTTTCCTTATCTGTCAGCTGGAAAGGCCACATATATTTGGATCAGATATGTTATTCTGTGTCACTACATTGTCAGAGCTTTCTTGGGGAGCCAAGAGAGGGCAGACGTCAAGATTGCTAATTTGTGATCAGTAGCACTGTCACTATCGCTATATTCATCATAATCAACATTGGCATAATTGTAATCAAAATGCGTGATGTCAGAACGACATGATGGAACTGAATCAATGTCGTCTTAACCTCTATCTGGTAACCTGTGTCTGGTGGCCTCAGTCAAACCGTCACATTCAGTAATAGATAATGAATATATAAACAACACATATCACATCCAGCTCGAAATAGGAGGTTATTATTTGCGTTTGTTATAAGTCTCAGTCTACATCTTTAAGTATTTTATAAAATACTTTTCAACCGTCCATTTAAAAATGTAGTTTTATTTAGGGGTGGAGCTCATTCAAATAATAATCAATTATTATAAGTATACATTTTTATATTGACATTACCATTTTACCATATTATATGATTATTATCCAGTATCCAGTAATTGTAATAGTCAAACCGAAAACTTTAGAGACCGCTACAGAGAATATTATTGACGATTGTAACGTTTCAAGGGTAATTAGGTAGCAGGCTCAGCCAGCATGGAGATTCTCAAACAGGTACGTTTTAATCCAAACTAACTGGAACAACGGAACAAACGCACACAGTCTAATGACAAACAATAACCGACCAGGACTTGGAGGAAAAGACTGACCTAAATACAATGAATATTCTGATGGGCTTAAACAGAACAGGTAAGTGGAACCCCAGGTGAATGGAATGAAACTAATTAATTGAACAGATCAGGAAACATCAAATAAGGACATGACAATAACAAGCAAGGAAACCATAACCTAGCAAGGACTGGAACAATCCCGTTAGGCTGGAATCGTTACAGGAGTAGGTTAATTCTGAGAGTGAATTTGAGTTTTCCACAACTGCTAACACACATTTTCTGAATGTCAACTCCATTTTCTGAAGACTATTAACGTACTTCTCCAAACTCAAACCATACTGGCCAAACCGCAGACACTTCATAGAAAAAAAAAATGAAGTAATATTATCTCGAACATAAAGAAACTTTGCTGTCAAAATCCAGATTAAAGCATCCAACACAATTACACTACGTAATAGTCATTTCATACTGGTCAAAGGAATTGAAAACACAAAAGGTATTAGTAATCAATAACCATAATGTGTTTCAGGATTCCCCCATTTTTGCTCTGATGAAAAATTGTGTGCAGCAAATTATAGAGTATGCTCCCGTGCACAAAACACTGAAATGCCATAACTGTTATTTATTTTTTGGGGGGTGGGGGTATGTTTTAATTCACCTACACTTGACATTTTGCAGAAGCAGAGGAGATGGAAAAAGTGTTTTTAAATAGGTATAGGGGTTTATCATGAAAATATTTAATCATGAAAGTTTATCATTCTGCCACAGCATTGTGTCTCTGGACAGAGATTTCCACCTACATCTTAGGCTATATTCTCTGACTATCTTTATACCTTTAAAAAAATTACCTTGTCTTAAATTATTCGAAACCTACATGGTTGATTTTGACTACTGTTTTCACAATGGCTAGTTGTTGGGCCTCAGAAATCATGCATGGTCTTCCATCTTCAACTGGTGTTTCTACAACAAAAATATGTGTATGGCTACCAAGTACATTTAGAAAACATTTTATAGAACATGAATTCAGCCTCAACTTCATGGGATTTCTTTGTACTGTCCTGCTTGTGCTAAAGAATACAGATTCAGTGTACAGGAATCAGGGTAGTCAGCACAGTGGTCAAATAACTATACGGTAATGAACATTTTAATTTTTCAAAGTATGGAGAATTGATGCAACAGTGAAGCAGCTCAGGTTTGCACTCCTCTCAGCCCAGCTTCCCTCACTGACATTGCTCTAAAACATGGTCAAGTACACTGTCACATTAGACATAAGTTTTCTTCATCTCCCTCTCCTTCATCCACCTCCTCTTCCTTCTTTCTCTTCCTCTCCCTATGTCAGCATCCTGGATTGTGTTTACATCTAAACAAATGCATGTTAAGGGGTGTTACAATAGCAGTGATTTTAGTTGGTTTGTTAATTGGCAATGTTTTTTTTACATGACAACGTGGTGACAATTGTGCTTTGGAAAGAGTGTTGTGTGTAGAGTTTTACAAAACGTGTGAATTGAGTCCTTACAGGTTGAATAAATTGTCTTCCTTCTGAAATTTAACAAACATTTTCTGTATATTCTGTATATTGTTCTTATAACCAGTTTTAGTGTGTTAGCAATTTTGAAAAACTGTATATACTGTTTTGCAGAGTTCTTCTGTATGTTGCGGGAACACTGTTTGCAAAACACTGGGGGCTCCAAATAGAAGCCACTGGGCCTTGAAATAGAAGCCAGTGGGGCTCAAAATAGAAGCCACTGGGCCTGAAAAGAGTATCTCAGACCTTAGAGTAAATTTGGTTAATGACAAGAGTCGGGATGAGAGAGCTACATGTAGTTCAATTAGTAAATACATTTTTCATTATCGTGGTAGTGTTAACTTTAATAGATATTCAGAAGTTTTTGTTCAGAGGTTAACTGCATTTTTGTCCTGTAGTGGTATGACTGCAGCAACTACACACCACCTCCATAACAAAAACAAAAGATAAAATGGGTGAAGAAGGCAATACTTTCTGTTCTTTTTCTCAATCATCTGCCTTATTCTCAGTTTTTTTTACACATTCTATTAACATCCAAAGCAATCTGTTCTTGCAATTTGCAGATGCTGTTGCCAGATTATTTTAAAAACTGTTTTGGATGTGGTGAACTGCCTTTTTAACTGTAACTGTAAACTTACAGTTCTGAAGGTTTGTTTTAGCTTACCTGACCCCAACACTTTGATTTCTACTGGGGATATGGCCACTCCCCAGTCACAACGTTATGGTCATTCTGATTCACATTAAAAGTAAAAAGGTTAGTGCATTTACTGTATATAGCCACCATCATGAAAACCACAATAAGCAATACCAAGTTTGCTAAATATATACTAATTGTGGTGATTTGTTGATTCGAGAGGAGACATTTTATTTAATTATGCCTGATCAGGCATTCTTTTTTCCAAAAAGTAATGTTAATATAGGATTAAGCACACAGCTAGGGATTTCATTACTGCATTTATCTGCGTGCAAATCATTTTTTCCTCCAGCCACAATGTGGTGGGCTAATCCCCATTGTAAAACAGGTAATTACCATTAATTAGCCAATTGTGTGATCATTTAC
Source organism: Esox lucius (assembly GCF_011004845.1). Lineage (NCBI taxonomy): Eukaryota > Metazoa > Chordata > Actinopteri > Esociformes > Esocidae > Esox > Esox lucius. Next base: position 20,206,348 of record NC_047589.1, read on the forward strand.
ATTTTGACATTAATTACTGCATCACTTGAGCCACAAGTGAATAGAACAACACATAAATGTGTCCGTTAACTTTACAGCGCTCATCTATTCATCACATCATGTTTTAATTATACCAGGGGTCGCTCTGTCATAGAATATACAACTGGACCTCTGAAGGGACGACTCAAAATCAACCAATTATTTTTCAACACTTTTGATGTGATTGATGGGTATGCACTGTGATTTAAAGGTTCTGAAATAATGCTAGTTTGGTCTACTGTTAGCATAGATAAAAATCCCACTGTGCAATGCAGATAAAATTAATCAATCACAATTATTTTTACAACGACTTTTTAGCATCGGTCAGTGCCACTGAGTGCTTCAAAGACACCCAGCAGCAAGAGGAAGCATGCAGAAGCACTCCTTAAAAGACCAAAAACCTATAAATATTCCTAGGCCCGAAATCAATCCAATCATGGGTTGAAGGAATTGTAGCTTTTCAAGGCAATGTTTCTGCATTCACGAGGAGACCATTCATTGCAAGCAGTTTACATACCGGCCCAATTGGACACTGTCTTTAATTAAAACCTTCAGAGAGGAACATTGGCTGTACCTGATAACAGTATGTCAAAGTTTTTTAAGTTGAAATTATAAGTTCCTTCATCCCTGGTCTTATAAAATAGATTATTTAGAGTATACGGATTTAGAGTATAAGAAGATAACTTTGAAATGCATAATACGCTTAGTTCCCCTGTAATTCCCATATAGATCCCTAAATGCAAGCTTCATTTTAATAAAAGTTGGCAAATCATGGAATTAATTTGTCACAAACATTTTAATATAATTTTATAGTTTTTGAATCCATATAACTGATGATAATTTCGTTGTCAGTATTTCTTCAGACCCATCTCTTAACTTTTTTGTAAACAGAGGCTGGGATTTCCAATTTATTTTAACTAAGGACTCTAGTGTTAAGGCAATTTCACCAGTCTCTAAAAAACAACAAGGAGAGAGAAGTTTGTTCATGTCTGAAAATGTCTGACTACAGACTGGAATACTTGTTAACATTCAGTAAATAAAAGGGAGCCTTCTGAACTGAATTCTACAGTGGTTCCCAAATGTCTTTGCCAGAGGTAGTTGTGAAGAACTTCCCGCTCCACCAGTTATAACCTAGGGGTGCTATATCACACTAGTGAGGGACGTTGTTCACAACTTTCTTCACCCTCAATTTCCAGCTCAGCAATCGAGTCCATGGTCACCAGAACATACAGCTGCTCCCCTCACCAATATTACCCAGAGTTCTCTCATCTATTATTTGTAGTTCCATTTGTGTTAATGCCATGTTAGTATTCCTTTAAATATCAACCGCATCTTTTCACAAACACATTTAGAACAACTTATAGCATTATTTTAGTTATGGTGAATTAATAACATTTTCACTGTGAATCATTGGCCTGCAGCATCTCTCTAACACACGTCACAAGAATCAACTCATACTCCTTGTGGTCAATGCACATAATGAAAACATGTGATTATGATTCTGGGAGCACATCTAGCCCCAGTGTCTTCCGCAGCACCCTGCCTCCCACTGTTCGCCTTCCTCTGAAGTGAAGCGGATCAGTTCTGTTTGGTCCATGTTGGTCTGGTTGGTCGGATGAGTCACCAGATTCAGCTGGAAGTGCAGCGGGAACACCAGTAGGCTGCACTCCTCCTTCTAGTCTAAAGTTGAAATCCCAATGACCCAGGGCAGTGACGTGGACATTGTCCAGCGTAGGGTGTCCTCTTTCAGCTGGGATGTTAAAAAGATGTGACTCTCCGCAATCCCAAACAAATCCCACAGCACTGATCGTAAGATAAGGGGGTTAACCCAGGTGTCCTGGCTAAATTCCCTAAACTGCACCATTTACCCCATGGCCACCTAATCATCCGCTCATTCCTCATTGGTATATCTCTCCTCACTTCTCTTCCTCGTACTGTTGGTTAACGCTCTGAAATAATTTGGGCAGTGGGCCACATCCAAGTGGGTTGTTAGACACTGGTGGTGAAGGATGTCAGTGTCCTCCTCACTATGTAAAGTGACCACCATACTTAGTAGAATGGCACTATGAATTCATGAATTCACTATCCAATTCATGATTTATATTGTGCATTATTATTAACTGCTGTAGCACATGAAGGAAAGTTAGTGAACCTGTGGCGCCATACAACAGGCATAATACAGTCAGTTATTATCACATTTCAAGTAATACTCTTCTTGGCAATAATGTGTAATTTAACAGACGGTCTTAGCTAAGATAGCTAAGTGGAGTAACCACAAAACTCAGTAGTAGTAGTAAGTACACCTTAATTAAGTAGCTATCCAACAGTACTAGAATTAAAAGAAACATACATTATAATAGAAAGTCCAGTAAGGCAACTGTAGCGGATCTGGAAACTGCAGCTGTAGTGGATCGAACTGGACAGTTGTCCACCAACTGGATGTCACATCCCCAGCTTCTGAGTGGAGGAGCAGGAAGTTCTGCACAAGTAGCCTTTAAGTTCTCTCTTCGGGAATGTTTCCTCTCTTCCCCATGATGGTGATGCTTTGCTGTCCGCAATATGCCAGTGGCAAGATGGCACCTCTTTCACTCTTGGCTCACTTAAATTTCACAGGGTCCTCTAATGAGGATTTCTACCCAAGTAGAATGACGTATTTATTCCTGTCATTGCTCTCGATACATACCCAGAGACATTGATTTACTGCAGGAAGGAAACTGACCCCATCTTTCCTTAAACTTGTCTCTTTGGTCTAAAACAAAAAATGAAAGATAGAATGGACTCCATGAAAATCTTATTTTAGTTGCCACGTCTGAGAAGCCCATGAATATTTCATGGTGGATAGAGGTGTCCTTTGTGTGCAGACACACTGCTCCTGGCACACTATCGCTTTCCCTTGATAATGACAGTGACCTGGTCAACCTTTTGTCACTGACTCCCACCAGTATTAGCAATGTGTAATGACGCTCAAGGCCTAGCCAGCCATACAACATGCTACCAACATGTTCCACATGACCAGCTGCAATTAATCTCGTGACGTAGGCAAAGCAAGAGATGGGCAGTGACAGGGAGTGAGATGGTGAGAGAGAGAATGGACGAGAGAGGGAGTGAGATGAAGAGAGAGAGAGATTGTCAAAGAGTGGGAGTGAGACAAAGAGAACGATGGGGAGAGATATGGAGTGAGATAAACAGATGGGGAGAGACAGGGAGTGAGATGAAGACGAAGAGATTGGTGGAGAGTGGGAGTGAGACAAAGACAGATGAGAATAGAGAGGGAGTAAGATAAAGAGAGGAAGTGATTGGTAGAGAGAGAGGGAGTGAGATAAAGAGAAAGGGAGAGAGTAGGGCTGTGGGAGAAAGTATTATTGTTGAGCGTGCACTAATGAATGTGGCTGGATGAGAATGTAATTAATTATTGCTAACATCATCACCCTGGAAAAGTGTTTAATTATTTTCGGATGCACTCTGCTTCACTCACAGGCTTATGCAGAACGCTCAGGTTGAGAAAAAGGATACTGGCAAGGAACCAGCGCTGGACTAGCCCCTTTGAGTACAGTTTGCTGCCCAAAGCTGACTATTGCTTAGTCTAAAGAGTGCTGATCATCAACAACAGCAACTGTGAAGTTGCCTATATAACTGGATTTTATGTAATTTACTGCAGAGTTTATTGAAGCAATAAAGACACAACAGGGTGAACAGGCAGTAATTTAACCAACAGCCAGGTAGTTCCACTCAAACCAGTCCAATTCTATTGTGTCATTGATAGTGGCAACGAGATAATCTCTAAGGCCTTCTTTGCAAGTATGTAATCAATCGATCAATCACATTTATTTATGAAGATCTTTTTACATCAGACCCACTGTAAGTCCGCAAATGGTTCACAGGCAAGCCAGAAACTCAAGGATATAGGGAATAGTGAAGCCTCTTTGAATGTACAACACGCATACAACAGTCTGTTTGCTAAGATGTCCTGTATTGCAGGGTTGCTGGTTCGAGTCCGGCCTGCTCTCTTTTAATGGCTACAATAGTGGCATCAACTGGGCTATAACATCTGACTGACAGTGGGTCTGATTTGTGTCGTCCAACTGAAGCAAGTGGGCACACCCACATTCCATAAGTAAATGTTTTATGCCATACCACTTCAAAATCAGATACCATTATTCTGTGGCTTTGAGTGACAGACCATTAAGTCAATGATTTGGGATGTTTTTTAGGTTGCAGGAATAAAGAGGGCTATTTTGCTCAAAACTGCGCAAAACTGTGGTAAAGAATGCTAAAATTAGTGCTAGCTTTCTGAGTCGTAAGGAGGCTTTTACTTTGAAATGCTCAATAAATGATTATCAATCTACAGTATACTATTTGATAAATACGTGGAATATGAAATAATGTTGAAAACGGGATTTGCGATAGCATAGAGGTGTGTAGACTTACAAACCCAACGGATGACATTGGCTCTACTCATCGTTAGAACACCAGGCACGCCATAGGGGAGCAACACACTGACGTCTCATCACCAGCCACGTAGGCTACGGAGAGCGGGGAACAGAGACTATTATTTTACATACTTCACAACACCTTGTGAAGAGCGCGCAGTCTTCAGTCTGTCTCCGCAAAGCCCGTCGTACGGCACAGAGAGAACTTCAGGAGCGGTGGTATAGTTGCAGCATGTTACATTTTCGGTATTCTGTGTCCAAGCATATCAGCCTGGCAACTGTTTAATTTGCAGAGCAGTTTTGGAAGATCGTTTTTTTTCGGCTGATGTGACACTATCCATTTGGAATGATGTGGACCTCTCATGATTCTATTGGATTTGTTTTCTTGTCCAGTTTATGTATCCAATTTGGGTGCTCCTTTGAAGGTAAGCAGAGACATATCGTCCTTTAAAAAAGCTATTAACTCAATCCTCTCTGGGATTCTTATATAATTTCATGCTGCCGACATGGCATAATAGATATTACAAATGACAAGTAACAGTGTATGCTACATACAAATTAATTGTGTATGTAACAGTAACAGTGTATCCTACATAAAATTAATTGAAAGAAGTACGCTAACGATAGGATTACACCTATTGTTAAACAAATGACCAAAACGCAACTGTTGGTTGTTGTTAAAACCGCCTCGATATTAATTCGTTTCAAAATTTTGGCATGTCTGGTTCAAGTTCATCCATTTGGTAAGAATCATTTTGACTAGAGACCGAGCTCGATGTGCATTTAAAGTAACCGATATACAGACACAGGGTTGGGAAAGGGGAGCGCGGGCACGGGCTGTAGTTATATTTCAGAACCACGGACAGTCACCGTGTTGACATACCAGTGGAAGTCTTGATCCGTGCAAGTGTTATCTTTTCAACTTTGATTCTTATCACGGGAAATGTGACCCATTTCAGGTCCGCCTTGGCATGGTCATTGTCTCCCTAAAGATAAGCCTGTAACCCTGTAAAATAATTAGCCCTTTTTTTAAGCGCAGTGAGTGTTGCAAGGGTGGGGGGTGGGAGGAAAGTAGGCTACAGAAAACGAGCATCATTGGAATACTCAGTAGTGCATCCATGACATAAACCCGGATAACGTGCACTCAGATATACACCATACCGACATTTGTGGTCGAGATTTGAGAGGGAAATGGGATTAAACCTCAACCGATATTTGTCAGATTAACTGTTGACTAAATTCAATTCAGTGAAACTGTAGTGCAGTAAACATGATATATTAGCCCTCTAACTGTGGTTATAGTTTCTTGAGAATGTAGCTGGCATATATCTGTAGATGTTTAATAACTTATTTTCTATTATGTCATTGCTTTGAGAAAGGCTTTTATAAGGCACCCCTTTATGATCAAGATGTGATAACCATCGCAGTGACATTTCTAGACGCATAGGGGAGCCCCGGTATTTCCAAGGATATATCATGCACATTACTACCATATGTTAAAATAATTAGACACATAAGCTATGCCTTACACAAATGGTTGCGTTTTTCCTTTTATTGGTTATATTTGTTAACGACTACGTAATAGTTCTTGAGGTAAATTATTACAAATAAAATGGCCCTATGTTCATTCCCGCCCAATGATGATACTAATTGTTTTTTTCTCTTTTAGGAAAGTTTACGGATATCCCCTCCAATCTAACGGTAAAAGAAGGTCAAAACATTGAAATGGCGTGCGCCTTCCAGAGTGGAACCGCATCTGTATACTTGGAGATTCAATGGTGGTTCATTAGAGCACCAGAAGAACCAAGCAATAGTGAGGAAGAAGATGACGACGAAGAGGTACGGAGTAAATTTGCTTCAAATTAAAGAGTGGGAAAGCTGGATATTTGTTTAATTTTAGGACTTACTATATTCCATGCGTTGCCCTTGCACATTGCAATCGTGGCTGTGTGGTGACGCAGTTTAGCAGAAGCCCATTACGCACCCACACTTCAGCGAATTTCTAAATTATTTGCTTATCCTAAATGTTTGACATTTCCCAGATGGCCTACAGAGAAGATATTTTTTTTTTTTCTGGGACCGAATAACTGCATCGGACTTACTGGAATTTCAATATAATATCTTTTATCAACGTCTTATGTTATTCTTCAATATCCTAAAAACATTACCATAAAAGACAGGGGTAAAATTGTATACAGAATTGTGAGAATCATCTTTACAAAGTTTAATTTGACTTGATCTTAATAAATGATTTTTTTGACCCTCAGACTACATGCTAAAACATAAGCTCCACCAATGCATTCTTGCAAACTACCTCATTGCTGAACAGATACATTTTGAGAGACCTCAAGTGACTTGCATTTGTAATATATCACTATTTATGGCATCTTCAACATGCAAAAACTGAACAGTTACTTGGTTTCTGTGTCCATGTTTTTTAAATATATTTTTGCTCTATTGAGATAGTGGGCACATTTTAAAGGAGTTTGTCAGGTTGTCATCGTGGACATTAAACAAGGGAATGTTTCCTTTGATAAGTGCCAGTGTCTTCTTGGCATTGACACCACGACGCAGAGAGAAAGGCCTGTTCATGGATATCCACATGGCTTAAATCATTTATTCCTGCTACATTGTTGTCAACCATCTTGCTCACATCACCAGGACTTTGATCCATTCAATCTATCACACTTAGATGTCAGTTGAAGGAGCTGCTTACACGTCACAGAGTTGTTACTTTCATGATCTTGTTCTTTTCATGGAATTTGTTTGAAATGAAAAGCAGTGGTTTTGTCCAGGGAGAAATAGGTTTCATGAAAAAAACAGGGTGTGGAGTCATGATGAAGCCTAAAAAAATTATGCCGCTGAAAATAAAAGAGCTGAGCGTATAGGAGAATTTAGAATCGAATCTGGAGTCTTCTGACAATAGTGTCGAGTTTAGAACAAAAATACAACAATTCAATCATTCTAAGGGCGGGCACATCGACTACCCCAAAATGGCATCACAATGTCTCTGGCTGTCTGTGAAATATGAAGCTATAATATGCAGCTGTTGGTGGTAGTCATTACTCTCTGCTTGGTTTTACTCCGCTAAGATGGTGGTCCATCCCTTCTACCCTCACGTTGAAGAGGGAATTTATCTCTCTTCAAGTCTGGATCCATCGCTATCCAGCTAATCCACACGTCCGCTGTTTGCCATTAAATCCATTTATGAAGTAAATCTTTACAATCCTGTTCGCCGGTAATTCTATTTGGTGTGGGATTAAGGGTAGATATAAGAAAAGGAAAATGGGATTTTTCCCTTATGGTAACAGTCATTGAAAAAGCCTAAACCCACTGATTGCTGCTGTGTGTGTTGGCCTCTTAGTGAGATAAGATACATCTCTCTCTCTCTCTGTTAAAGATAAAGTGTGAAAGTCACACAGTGCGTGTCCTCAGTGGGAGATGTCTACTTGTCAGGCTTGGATGAAGGTAGAGCAGGTCTTTGTATTTCAATAATTGTCATATGAATCATTTCGGAATAGCCTGGTGCTGGGAGAAAGAGTTGAGACCATCGCCTCTTTTAATAAGAGCACTTATTTCCTGTTTCACCAGGAAGCATAAAATCCATAGCTGTACTACAGCCTCTTGACCTCAGGTTACTATCTCCCTCACTGGCTGTCGGTAGCACTGCCCCATGAGTCTCGTACCCTGTCTGGCCAGGATAATAACTTTCAGAGTCAATACAATGCACAGGCCTGATAACTGCCTCCCATCGACCCCAGTCTAATTAAGAGATAGACACACAGCTGGAGTCGATGGAATGTTGCCAGGGTCGAATGATCTAGATGTGGGTGGTAGGAATAGGTAGGACTGTACAGTAGATCAGGTCCTGTTTTCTCTTAATTTGTCTATTTTTGTTGTTGCTACTTCACAGTAATGGTATGCATTTTAGAAGGATGTGCCAACTGCATTAGATCTCCTTTGGAAGTACTTGATTATTGAGCCTTGAGTGAATTTATAATTGGGGACTCTTAATTTGAAGGGACAGGTGATTAAGAGATGGATGAGATCTGGGATACATATGAAGCGATAAGAGGCAAAGGCTCCTGGGAAATAACAGAATCACATGCCATGTTACAGGTTCTGCTGTGTATTGGCACTGGAACAAGAAGTCAATCACAAGAGGTTGTTGCAGGTGATCATTTCAAAATGGCATCTAGATGATGCATCAAAACCTAGGCATACTTTACTAAATTGATTTAAACATACATTTCTATTAGACAGGTAGGTATCCATAGTGGCTATGTGGTCCCAGTGGATGTTGGGACACCAATACTGTAGATGTCATGGACCAGAGTTGAGGTGGTCTAAAGTGGCGTGTCTGGTGATTTCAGCAGTGGTCAAAAGTGGTGTGTTTCTTCATTTCAATTGACGTAGTCTGAAGAGGTGTGTTCCTTCATTTGAACTGAGGGCATCTGATGTGGTGTGTTTGGTAATTTGAACTGAGGTGTTCTAAAATAGTGTGTTTGGTTATTTGAACTAAGACGTTCTGAAGTGGTGTGTGTTCTAATTTGATCTGAGGTGGTCTGAAGTGGTGTGTGTTTTAATTTGATCTGAGGTGGTCTGAAGTGGTGTGTGTAATTTGAACTGAGGGGGTTCTAAGTGGTGTGTGCAAATTTGAACAAAGCCACAATGTACAATGCATTGTGCCCATTGTCAGTGACAGCAGCTGAAACAACAAGAGGTTCTCCTGTGCCAGCTAATTGATGATTGTAGATGAATAATGTGGATGTTGAATAACACCGGGGTGGTTTTGCTTCACAGGTTCTCTCTTTATTTGCATTTTAAGCTTTCACTTTCAATCTTAGATATACTGCCTGGAGCACAAATGATGCTTGGGGAATCTCAGAAGTACAGAAATTGAATTTTCCTTCAAGCTTCAAGAACAATACCTTGTTTAATTCATTATAACAAGGACCAGCATTAATAAAAAGGCCACCCCTCTGAAATGCATTGCTCCACAATCTTGTACTGTAATAATTGTCTCTCACGCTTTTTGTCAACATAACACATGTAGTTGTCAGTAGAGACCCCTGGGGAAGAGCCCTGCAGTGTCACTATGGGTGACCATAGTAACTAACCAGCGTGACAGTCTAAGAGTGTGAGGATGTCTCCTGTCTAAACCTGTCATGTGTTAGCCCATAGGAGTTAGACCTCCTGCAGGGGACATCCACGCAATAAATGGATCAAGGGCACTGTCTGGGCACAACTGTGGAAGGAACAGCAGTCTTCTTTCAGTATCCATCAGAAAGTCTACTGCGGGAACTCTGTGGTGCTATCAGAACGTCATCAAGGTTACAAGCGAAGGAAGCTTAACATAGACAAGTGGTAAGAAGCAAACAAATGAACACAGGCTTCCAGGACAGCACAGGGTACAATGGCTCTTAGCTTTTTGACCATATTTGGTTAGAATGGAGACCTGAGCATGGGGAACCTGACTAAACATGATCTGAAGAAAAGCCCTGTCATTTCGTCTCAGTAGCATCATCTAATTCCAATTGCAGGATCCAAACAGAATCAGTATTCTTTTAAGACATTGGGCAGTGAGGCTGGACTGGAAGATCTTTTTATAGTGATGCTTGAATGGCAGATCTGATCTTTTTCTAAATCAGTTAGGGACTAAAGGTATAAACAGAACTGCTTCAGGTGTACTGATCTGTGTTTTTATGTGTTCACTCATACGTGTCTGGTGGATGCTGAGCAAAGGTTGGAGTAGTTGAATCTGATATGACAACTGTGTCACAACACTGCCAGAGTCAGTACAATACACTGAGTACAATGAACACCCTTTCTTTAAACCTCCAGGTTTGTTCTGTCTGGCAAACACAGGACCCCTGCGTTATGTGGTCATCTGCTTCTGACTCCTATGTGGCTGTAAAAAAAAAAAAAAAAAAACTAGAGCAACATTCATGCAATATTTTTCCTCAGATCCAGATTGTCTGCGGCGATAGCAGAGGAAAGAGCTTATATGTATCGCAGAGGGACAGGAAATTAAACATGGATTTAGATTCTAGAGAAGGCTTACAGCACAGGGAATAGGCAGAGATGGAGGTGTGAAAGTTATATAGGCTCCAGAACTGCAGTGCGACAAGAACACAATAAGATTTAGCTCATATATTTTCAAAGGTGGTGTCAGTCGTTTTGAAACAAGGATGTGTGGTTTTGTCCACGGCATAGATCAATATTAGGTTGAAGATCAATATTCTATTTGAAGATTCTTCTGATATGATATGAACTTTATGTTAACTTTTCAAAATGACTAGTTCTGTTACTTAAAATGCTTTGCTATTCCAATCATAAGTCTGCTTCAATTTGATAGAGACATAATGATATCTTTCATCCGCACGGGAAAAATGCTTACCCAGTTTGCAACTTCTGGACTTGTAACTTATAAATAGTATATTGCATGACATGTATGCAGATACTGCAACTTAACATTTCCAATCATATATTATACCTAATCACTTATGCAATAGATGTTCACCAACCGTTTGCATATATAAAATTGTTAATGTCTTGTGGAGTATGTAGGATTATCATTCAGTAAATATTTAGGTGACACATCATGCTCTGTGATACCACTGTCTCCTCAGAACCACTTGAAGAAACTGTTGCAGGCACGAAAACTACATTTATTTTTAACCATAATGCCAAGTGGAAAAACATAATGGATTAGCCCAATTTTGCAAAGTACATTATTCTAACGATAGGTGCTCATCATGGGCCTGTCTAGGAAATCCATGAGAATGACAATAAGGTTTACTTAGAAACTGGGGTGAAAAGTTAAGTAGGGGTACGGGCCCATATTCATGAAGTGTCTCTGAGTGATGATCCAGAATCAGTTGTGCCTGTTAGATCATAATAAGTCTGATTACGAGGAAAATTGGGAATTCATGAAAGACGGCCCCCAGCAGGTCTCCACTGCTGAGAGACTGTGGTGGCATCTCCACTTCAAGGTGTGACCCGCTGTGGTCTAGTTTCATCAGCCTGACTGCTCCCCGGGCTGCTACTGTAATAGGATAAATTAAGAGCCCGTTGTGGAGCTTTCCAGATGAATCTCGTGGATGTCTGGCGCAAGTGTCAAATAGATGAGTGTCTGCACATAAAAGTGGCTGATTAGACTAAATGTGGTCAATCTCCTTGATGTGTGGAATAACACTGACCGTTCTACTCTTACCTTTCCTCTGTAACAGTACCATCTCTCTCTCTTTCTCTCTCTCTCTCTCTCTCTCTCTCTCTCTCTCTGTATCTGTCTGTTTTACCCTTCTGTCGCAACCCTCATCAGCTTCAAAGAAAATAGTGCACAGAAGAGAGAGAGAGAGAGAGAGACAGGGAGGAATATAAAGAGAGAGGAGGGAGAATGGGAGGGACAGAAAGTGCTCCTATATTCTGAGATAATGGAGAGCTGTCACATTGTTTTGATTCAGGGCATTGATTCTGCCTTTAATTGCTTATGGCTTCCCCAGGATAGTGGATAGTGGTTGGTTGGGGGTGGAGGGAGTAATGCATTGTTCGGAAGAACAGTCATGGCACTGAACACACTGTGATATGTACTCACGTTGATTATTATTGATACGCTGCCAATAATCCTTATATCAGCTGTTCCGTAGTTTGTGTAGGTCAGATCTCAGTCATCGGGGGTTTTCATGACATCACTGGCATAATATTCAGGTAAAAAAAAGATGATTCTCTTACTGTCTCTATATGTAGGACCGGGAGTTTTAGTTTTTTTAAACCACAAATGTAATACAAATCACCCCTGACACCCCTGATACAAAGGGGCCCCAACTTCACGTATGAGTCACTCCCGTCCCTCTAACTAAGGCATGGAACAAGGCCCGAGCTGCATACAACCGCCATCATCATCGTGTTCACTGTGAACAAAAAGTGTGAACTCAGTCAGTGAAGATCTCGTTTTATCATCTATGCAACATTGGCAAGTCACAGACTATGCCTTCACAACAGTTATCTGAGCAAGTTATCCACGCCTCTTATAATAGGCTACTGGGTTATTATGACGTCCTGATGGATGGTGTATCAGCCAAGTGCCTAAACACACTACAAGATTTCCAGAATTGTACTGCATGGGATCTACGCCCAAAACACATCTCTCCAGCGTTGTTAAAACTCAACTGGCTTCCATCATTTACACATTTACTACAAAATGCTGGTTTGCACCTTTCAGGAGATTCACAACTCTGGACCCAAGAATCTATTTGAACTCATCCCGCCCTCCTGACCCACCGGAATCGTCCCTCTTCTAAGTCTTCTATCTCCTCTTTACTGTGTGTTGTGGAACACATTTTTCGATTTTAGGACTACAGGATATCTGTACTCAGTTAAGACGCAGCTCAAGCTAGTGCGTTTCAAAAAAGCTTTAGTGTTCTGTTCACTTGTCTTTCGGATCGGACACCTAAATAATATACATATAGCTTGGTTTGTTTTCAGTTCTATATTTAATATTTTGGTGTTATTCACATCTTGGGTGTGAGAGAAGTGCTTTGCAAATAGATTTAACATTCATTCCGTTGGTATTGTCGTTATTATTTTGTCTTTACAAACAAGATTATAGTGACTGATGCTGTGTTTACAAAGGCAGCACAATACTAGGGGGGCTCCTAATCTGGAAATGTCTGTTTAAATAGATGACCCCTAGTTCGCACCCATCGGTACCAAACAAGAAATGCAAGCAGAGCTCTCATGAAAGTCCCCAGGTCCACAACTGAAGCTAAGTTTGAGTTAAGTTTGTTAAACTCTTGAATTAAATTGTGGATTACAAGTATTGTGAAACTTGGTCACTTTTTAGCCAGGTACGTTAAATGGCAGTTAATCCTTCTGAGCAAACGTTTGGGAGAGGTTTACACCATTTACCCTGAATCAAGTCAGTGTAGGACCAATTAAATCAGACATCCTTCCCAACGCAAACATTGCGTCAGCATCCTTTTCATTTGAAGAAGACAACTGACTATACAATTAATTCATTTAATGTTTTTTTTTTTTGAAAAACACGTATATTGTGGTCATGCCGCCCGCTAAAAAAGAAACAGTAGTCAGTTTAACACAATGGTAATGCTGCCCGCAGTCAATAGGATGGAGTTTAAAGTTTATAGACAGTAAAACACTTTAATAACTTATTAATGTGTCAATCAAAGATGTGACATCGAGGTGTGCTTGTGGATTGAAATGCACACCAAAGCACATCGAAGACTGCATTAACTATGAATGCTGAAAGAAAGACAACATTTCAAATAGCCTATTTCACATATAACTTTTCTTTCATGTTGAGTTTAGTAAAAATGCAAATGTGGCAGTGATTTACCCATGGGTTGACATGCAGTTACGTGCCTGCTGGAATTATGAGCAGCTGTACGAATAGTATTCATCGTCGTCATAGCATGGATGAAGCTTAAGCTAGAGTGCTAATTCACCTGAAGCTGGCTAGTGTAAAAAAGCTGAGGGACAACAAGATTCGTTTGAAGAATCTGATTGGTCAGGTTAGCATAACTCTAACCAAAATCAAATAAGCTAGCTGTTAGCGTTTATGAAGTCCTATGGTGGCATGTTCTTAACACAATAGAAACATGTTTCATACAGAGTAATAGAAAAAAGCAGTTTTTTGGAGACTTGATGAAATGACCAAAGGTATGTTATTTCAGTAGCCTGATATAGTCCAGTCAGAGAAGCTCATCTTCAAAATGTGATTTGTGTATTCTGAAAGTGGAAGTAGTCTCATGTTAATGTCAAGTGCAGACAGACACAGCCTTGGATAAGCTTGTACTGGTGGGTTACAAGCCCCAGTTGGCGCACTGAAGTTCCTTGAGTAAGGAACATGGGATTGCATGGTGCTACTATGCATCTGAAACCGTCCATATTGCCAAACAGGTTACCACAATAAAGTGGCACTGTGTGAGTCAGAAACTGGCTGCTCAAAACGGCAGTGGGACTCACATTGAGTACAGCCTTTCAAGGTGGCATTAGAGATGAGGAACAACAAGAGATGGGGAATTAAGCCCCTAATTAGGACTCTCAGCTAAGGTGTACTTTCTGACGGATTATTTGCCTTTCCAATTGTAGGACACTGGCACTTTTAATATCAAACATTTCAAGGCTATGCTGCCTTGTTTCGTGACACACACTGCTAGTCCAACCGCGTGAGGACATATTCAACAGTAAAAAAAAGTCCCCCAAGAAATGAAAGCACTTTTTATTCACCCATTGAATTTTTCTCAGCAAGTTTGAGGCATTTTTATTGGCTCAACGTGCTGTACATACACAAAAAAAACAATAGTGCACCTTTACACAGGTTGGGTGGACAGTTCGCCATCTTATATTCAGGGTTAATGTCAGCACGAAATATCTACTTTGAAGACAGAATCGTGGGATTCCTTGCTCTTGGGTAGAGGAAGGGAGAAAACCACTTTCAGTGAGCAAAATAATTCATTTCAGGCTGTCAGTCATGGAACAGACCATGTACAGTATGTATTTCAGGGGTAGAGATATCAATCAGCTATGTTCCCCTGCTGACTACGAGGAGTGTTCAGTGCTACTGCTCTTACTGACAGCATGGTGCACCAACACCATCATGTTGACTACGATATTGCAAAGGGTTATGTAATGTTCTAGTTTAATACAAAAAGCACATTCTATATGTCAATATACCCTACTGCAATGCAGTAAGCACATTCTATATGTTAAGTTGATTAAATGAAATAGGGATCAGATACAATTTGTTGTTCAATTTGTTTTCAGCCATCTGTGAGAGAAATGTGTGCATTTCTTTCCAGCTGGAATATCTTCAATTTGAATCGATTCATATTATGATTGTTTAAATCCCCTTAAGGGGGTGTTTGGTAATGCTTCAACAAAATTATTGTTATCAGTCCAGGCACTATGCTTCAGTAATTAGCACACTTATATTGGTTTGTCTGTTTTTTCCTGTGTTAATGCTCTGGAATTATTTCATGAGACGATATGTATTTCACCAAAATCGCATTGTAGTCCTACTATTATTGTTGTTTTTTTTGTTTTACCGGCTTGGGAGAACTATTTATAAAGTATTTTGAGGTTGTTTGAATTGCAATGCATGTATGGAGACATTCTCTCTCTTTTTCACTCTCTGTTTCCATTGCTTAAAAGAGGTATGTTGCATTCATACTAGTTTAACCTTGCCTTGAGGGTATTTCCCAGGGTGAATATATGCCTGGATATCAACCATTTAAAGTTCACCTTAAGTTGGAGTGACCATAGAACTCTATGGGAATGACCTACTTAGAAATATATTTGTCATAATTAAATTTTTGCAAATCACACTGACTGCAAGGAGCGGGGAGGGTTAGCAAAAAGGTGTATAGTGAGATGATTGGTTGGTAAATCAGCCCAGTGCAATGCACCTGGAGTTTCTGCCAGTCTTTATGCATTGGTCTTGAAAACATTTTGCATTTGGACAGCCATGGAATTGTCTGGAAATGATATTAAGTGTAGTGGAGCACAGCTTTTCAATAATGTAGTACATACTATCCCTCGGTATGAAGAGAAAAAAGGCATTACTTTTAAACCCTAAAGCAACTGTAAGATAATATTGCTTTGAAAAGCTTCTTATCTTATTTCATTTGAGGAGTTTCATATATGTCAGTGCCATGTTAATATCATGTTGCATCACTACTGGACTGAATCAGTTGTGCAGGTCAGTACATTTCCTGGTGAACAAATAGGCAGTCGGTCTGTTAAGGGGGTTCTTATGCTACCGTGTTACTAATCAAACCATTATTGTACAATGGAAGCTAATGTTTGAGCTCTATACAATTCAAGAATTGGCCAGTAATAAATACATACCTTTCAAGGTGGGGTTTTTCAAAGCTTTTTATTATTCTATCACAGGATTTGTCACCCGTCAGTGATTTAAACTTAAAGGTTAACTTGGGAGCCTGAACAGCTTTCAAAGCCATGTGCTTTTGGTGCTTTCTTCTTATGTCAAGAGATATACTGCTTCAACTAGTTTATATAAAAAGTACAGTGCCTATAGAATGTCGACACCCCCTTGTTTCATGCCTTTTCCCCCACTTTTCACACAATAATCCAGAATTTATTATTATGGTGAAATTAAGTTCTATATTAACAAGCAAAGGAACCAGGCAAGCTTAATCAGCCGGCCCGCAATTAGAAGGAATGAATGGTGTTGCCCTCGCTGGATTTGAACCCGGGTCTCTGTTGTGGAAAATTCTTTATACAATGTATTCTCACTGATTTAAGATAGGTATAGGAATGTGTGGGATCTGGTATTTGCATAGGGGGCATCTATTGTCTGTCCAGATGCAGATCAATTGGTTTTAGGACAAGATAGGAGAAGATACAACAGGGGGCAGTAAGGTCAGTTGGCCCCTTTGGGTAAACACTACTGTAAACATTATGGCAGGAAGGATAAGGTGGAAGATAGGATTTGACTTGTGTGATAGAACAAAGGGAAAGGTGTTTGATTGACATGAGACAGATGGCAGCATCTTACCACACCCCTTTTTCTATGTGATATATATGGTTGAATGAGCTACATTAGTTAGAGGCTCCTCAGACGATTATGTTTGTGTAAGCGGTTGACGCGTCTCTCATAATAGTCTCTGTGCATAATAATTAATAAAATAATGTACAAGTCTCCTATGTGACAGGCTCTGTTTTTAACCAATACGTCACTAAGCTATACTTGCACAGAGTGTTTTGCATTGTTAAACCAATTAGTTGAAACTCCACGGTTCTATAATCTAGCTCCCTTAGCTAACATCCAAACCAACAACAGGTAGAACAGGGCTGATGCATTAATTCAACACGTTAAAATTAGAAAGAGATTACTGTAGGGACCAATTGGGACACACTACCTCCTCATAAAATTGCGTCTCGAACATTGCATCATTTTGTCATACATTAACATTCGTGAATGACATTGAAACAATAACTATCAATATAGGCGACGACAACTGACTATTTTGTCTAGTGAAAAGATGAGAGAATAGTGGAAATCCCTCCTCTTTTACTGCGCACGAGGTTGGGTTTTATATTACCCCAAAAAGCATGCACAGATGGAAACTTCAAAAATCCACCAGAAATAGTTTATTTTAGGCTTACTATTACATAACTACTGAAGCTGGTAGCCAGCAAAGTTTTGGCTACAAGTCAGTCAGGCAGTCAGTCAGGCAGTCAGTAAGAGACATTCCCTCTCCTTGGCCGGCTCTGCTTACACAGTCCGACAAAAAAACAAGAAGATAATATTATATTTGGATCATTCTGCTTCTCTTTGTTATTGTAATCCTAAATTAGTAAAGAATTATGTTCAAAATCACCCTCCAGGTTAACTGGTCGTCACCTCTTTAGTATTGTACTGATTCACATGATTTCAGGATAAATTCAATAGTTTCTGTACGCTCCCTCTGTAATCTATTGACAAGCATACATACAACCATGAGCACCAAGGAACTTTCAAAAGATGGGGAAGTTGTGGAAAGACACAGACGGGAATAAAAAGATCATAGAAGGATTGAACATTTCAGCACAGTTAAGACAATTAGGAAGAAATGTATGGCACCACAAAGACCTCGCCTAGATCAGGCCATCCCTCCACACTGGATGACCCAAGCAAGTACAGTAAGAGACTAATCAGAGAGGCCAACTGCAACTTTGATAGAGCAACAGTAAAACCCACCTTGAAAAGTATGCCCAAAAACCTTCAGGATATTTTAAAGTCATATGGCTAAATCCGTTTTTTGTGTTCTGAAAAAACTAAAATGAAAATTGTGGGCTGAATTCAAAGCGTTAACATTTAGCACAAACACAACATGGCACATCACCCAAAATACACCACAACTACTATGAACATGGCAGTGGCAACGTGATATGGGGATATTTCGGTCCAGTCAGAGACCTGACATCAATCCAAAATATGTGCCATGACTTGAAGAATGTTCCATCTATGCTGCCTAATGAACTTGCCACAAGTAACAGTTTTATAAAATGCAAAGGTCAAATATTAGCAAATTTCAGTCTGCAAAACTAGTAGAGACCTATCCCAACAGACTTGAAGATTTGTGTAGGCAACAATACATTTGCAATTCAGTTGGCCAAACATTTTCAACAAGAAATGCAACGTGGAATCTCAAAAAATACCTCAAAATCTAAAACAAACGTCCACACATTGTATTGTACTGAGACATGATCCTCAATTACAAAAGCAAAAGGCAAAATTACCTTTAAATGACAAACACAACTTTAATGGCTCAACGAGGACTATTAAGTGACATGTCTGGGTCTGTTAATAATGTATCTGTGCTCCGTGTGTCTTCTGTTTCCTGTGCAGCAGCTATGGCAGGAGCCAATGGGGATGCAAATAAACACATACATTGTCCATGTGAATCTTGACATTGTTAGTAGCTGAGGCTCAATGGATGTTGACTCAAGCTTTTAGAACACTACTTTTCAAACCAGGGATTTCACAGTGAATTGATGTAGAACAGCAATTATTCTCATAGATTATCCTTTTACAACCTATGCATTGACATATACAGCTCAAAGAGAAGGTTGAAAAACTGTTCATAATAGCCTCCAAAGTTCTGAAGAGCCTCTTTATATAACCCAAGATGTACAGTATTGGAATGGTTTATTGATTGAATTTTTATCAAATGTTATAACTTTTAATGTTATTAAAATTTGCATATTAGAGGAGAGATTCATAATTATAGTGATTAACAACAATATATATTTTTAAATGGCATAAATACTGTAGAAGGGATAATTCACCTCTGCTTGCGTATACATTCTATCAACACCAATGAAAGGACGAGATTTACAATGAAAAGGTAGACGCAGACTTCATTCAACATGATTCTTTCTTAAATCTGGAGGTCTTGTTTACATTCTTTTAAAAGATGTTGGTCATGCTGTATTTCTTTGTTGAACTGTATTGAGTTCCCCAAAGGCTTATTTCAATTCCATAAATGTTGTTGACTGTGATTCAGAAGACAGTGTCTGCCAATTCTGAAAGGCCAGTCCTTTTCTAAAACTTGTTTTATTCCTACACATTTCAATAGAGACGGTACTGATGGTAGACGATGGTCACGAAGTGTCCTTGGAACTGTGCTATCGTCCCTTTTGATCACCATCACAGTTTTTTCAGAATAGCACTAATAAAGGAGAGGAGAGAGACAGGGAGTCACCAGAAATGTATTGATTCAGTAAAAGTGCATATGAGAGTGGCCCAAGGGCTTTGAAATATTTAATTTACCATAAACCGATTTCCCATTGAGTTTAGGAAGTGCTTGCTCATCCAATACGCTTGTCAAATTCCCAGCACAGTGCATGGATCTTGATTTATGATCATATTTGCCTGGCACTTTGTCTCTCAAGACTCATAATAATTCTTATGTATTAAACATGCTTTGATTATTTCTGCAGTACTTTGCCATTTTTATAACACCCTACTATCCGTATAGTCTGCACCAGTCTAAGCCTCCTCATTTTAACATGCCAGCGTTCTCCCTTCTTGTTCAGAGATGGATTGGACTGCTAGCCTCCCCAAAAAACTTCTGAATTACTTATGTTTTTGTAATATTACTGAAAAACATTTATTCAAGTCAAGCTGCATTTTTATTTTCAATATTGCATCACTTTCACTGCTCATACCTCATGCATTAACTCGAAATGTCAAAACATCAGAATTAGTTGATGCTATATTAACTATAAAGTTTTTTATTTTTTATGTTAGTGTTTGTCCTGAACATATTCTCAGGAGTTGCTGAACATCCTGTCGGTCTCAGTTAGCTCTTACATTTTTGGTTGGACAGTACTCCCTTTCCCATAACTGAAAAGGGAGAGGATAACTGAAAATCAAAAATCGGTTGGAGATTTTTAAAGATTGGAGAACTTCCTCCATACTGCTTGTGTGGGAACTGATTGGACCTCTATGTGATGAATTGCTGATTGGAGAGGAAGGTTTTGATTAAATACTTGAGAAAACACCATGGTCTCCGACTTGATTCTTAAATTGTGACACTTATATGCTTGCTAAGTTGGTGTGGGTGTTGTGAAGCCAGACAAGACTGGGGTGCCAAGAGTGTCTTTGAAGCCATTTTAAACACTTTCGTCTCAAATTTCTCAATTTCCAATTCCTGCACTAGGCTGAGTGGAATGGTTGCTTTATCCAAAAACTTTAGTTTTTCTCCCCTTTTTAGACATTTTCCTTTCATTGAGAGTGAACAGTTATTACTTCACACTTAATTTGTAGTGTGATTTAAGTGTCTGGTTATTACGTTTTGTGAGTCACTTTCATATTTTACATGCAAAAAGCACACAAACATATTGGATGCAATCAGGACCTGCAGAGTTCCAAACTCATTTGTGGATGTCACATTCTGTTATTTAGCAAACATTCTAATTCAGAGGAGCAATTAGGGTGAGGTGCTTTGCTCAAAGGCACAACAACAAATATTTCACCTTGCTGGTTTTGGGACAAAACCAGTGACATTTTTGTTACTGGTCTAATGCTCCGACTGCCAAGCAACCTGATACCCAGGCCGGTACATGTTGATCACTTGTCTAAATATGCTATTTTAGTCTGTACACTTTGTTTATTGTTTAGCTGACTGAATCTGAGTCTGTGTCTCTATTGTAATGGGAGATACTGCCGTCTAAAGAAAATTTAGACATTTCCCATTACTGCAGGCAACAGAGATATTGCCCTTTTAATTATGGAGTGTGGTACCGTCTGTAGAGCGCAGTACATGACACTCGACCAACCTTTTCAGCTCTTTCCACAGGAGAAGAACTCAAGAACATTATTGCAGTGCCTATAATTAACATTAACAACAGAATTTGGGCCATACTGCATTGAGCGCCCACTCAAGAGTCAGTGAGGTTTGTAATTAGTGAGCACTTACAAGGCTGCATGGTGTTTTATGTTCTCTAACGTGACACACTCTAACTTTATTATCAGGCACTTGATGATAGAATCTACAGTAAGGACTTGTTGAAAGGAGTAATGATTCTGTAGAGAAAGTTTACTTGTAGTTCACAGAACAAATGGGAATAACTAATAATTTAATAATGCCCATATTAGGAAAAACTCAAACAATTAATCAAGATCAACTGTTGTCTTTCAAGGTGTTTTACATTTTATTTTCATATTTTAACTTTCAATTTTAATCAATTTATAACTATATATTCGCTGGAAGTTAATTCAGTCGTCAGTTCACCATTAAAATGCATCTTCTGGTATTTAAAGAGGCTCCCCAGAACTATGGTGACTGTTTTTAAACATCCACTTTGGGATGGTTGTGTAGATCATATAATAATTATAATAATCTACATCAATAGCCATTAAATCCCGGGTTTAAAATGCACTTTTCTAAAAGCTGTGTAGTGCTTTTCTTTTTTAATGAAAACGTTGAGTTATAGCCAGTAAACTTTAGCTACTGTCTATTTCAGTGACATTTAGCATGATGCACACTGACAATGTATTTGCATATTTGCATTTCCATTAGTTCCTGCAACAGCTTCAGGGATTCTTCCTGGGCTCCACAGGAAACACAAGATGAACAAGGCACAGATGCATTAACCGACCTGGGCCCGTTTTCCCGATGACGTGGCACTTATGAAGGTTTCACGGTGCCCGTAGCCTTAAGGTGGACTTTGTTACGACGGACTTAAGGCTGTTTCCAAAATCATCGCTCTTTATCAAGTGTGGTTCAAGTGCCAAGTTACGGTCGTTTGAAATGGAATTTGCCATGTTTGGAGTTTGGAATGGAATTAGGTCATCAATATGTTTTAAAAATATAGACTATTGCATTTCGATAGAGCTTAATTACATAATATCGCTGGCAATATATTCTACTACTACTTAGGCATCAATAGGAAAATGTAAAACTCAAAGATACATTTAGGGTGGACGAAACATTATATCCAACCAATGGGGTGGACTGCAGCCAATCAAAATCATATCTCCGGAAATCGATCAAGTGACATCAAATAACCAGCAGCTATGAAGTCGTACAGCCAGCGGGCCACCAGGTTTTGCCGCTTTTCTCCTGATCCCAATTTGCATACGCTAATTTGCATCTCAGGCGGCTTTCCACCAACGGCCCGACTGCGTTACGCTGGTGGCTAGCTGCCGAAGAGAGGGCATGCGCAGTGATCTGCTGTATCTGCTTGTGTTACCATTTTCTTCCAGCAGAGATGCTCTTGTACCCCTTTTATTCTTGTACTGTTTATTTGATTCATATTCATATTGTTAAATCTTAGTGTACAGAATTTTGGTCAACATTGGTAGTTTATAAATAAAATAGACTGACTATTGCACTATTGCTTGTGTAAAGACCTCTGTGTAGACATGTACAGTAAACATATAGAAGTAAACGGCTAAAATGCCTTCTAACAATACCCTGAACAGTTGCTCACCAGTGGCCCGACGGCAGCTAGTCGCTTTTATGCAATAAACCCAGCGGGATGCCTCACGCCCCATTATTAGGATTTATTTATAATAATCCTTTATAATAATTTTGGTCATATCACAAATGGCAACGAACTGAATAAATTCTAAACAATTTATTTCAAATTGTGCAAGATGCATACAAAAAAAACATGCATTATACAGCAAGCATACAAAATAAACAGGTGCAAATGAATTGAAATAAAAATGTTACAAAACCAAATAGTGCAAGAAAACGTGTCCAGTAACAGATAGTAAAATTACAGTATTTGAATGTGAAAGTACAAAATAAACATAATACAATACAAAATAAACAAGGGCTAGAATGGCAGTAATATACATAAGTATGACCTAACAGCAATCAATAGTTATTGAATATCAAATACATCAGTGCAATAAGCTTATGAATGGTGGGATAACACTACAACTAGTCAGAATTAAGAACATTCACACAGAGCTATAAATATATTAAGAGGATAATGCAATCATATATATAACACTGTACATAGCAGCAGTAAAAAAAAAAAGAAGAAAAAAAAAGAAATAAGCTGCAGTACTGTAGCCTAGCAGCAATATTGGTTGTGCTGGAGATGTCATTCATATTCACGGCAGGTCCGTTGTACCGCCGCGACATCTCCCACCTGCACGGTCAGCTGCCCCTTTCTGGTACCTGGGGATCTGGTTCTGGACAGCCTCATCAGAGGCAACCCGTTTGGAAAGATTCTTCCTTATGGCTCCTGTAATACAGTAATCAGATATTGTACTTAAATGGTCTGACATGATTTAGAGAATTGCATGACATTCAAGACAAATTAAATGTTTCATGAAGACAACATGCTAGCGCAACTATAGTCTTGTTTTTACCTGGTTGTAGAGCCAGCTGTGCCCTCGGCTTGACATGCTTTTCAGTCAGACGTTTATCAGAAGCTAAAAAGCACAATGAAATGTCAATAGCTTAATAGCGAAATAAACAAAACTGCCATATACATGTACTTTCAGAAAGGCTGTACAGTATTGCATTTCAGTAAAGGGCTCACATTCAGACAAATGCAGTTTCATTAAGACAAGATGCTAGCGTAACTATAGTCTTGTTTTTACCTGATTGTAGAGCCAGCTGTGCCCTCAGCTCGACCTTCTCTTCAATCAGCCACTTGATCTTCTCCAAATGTTCTGAAAGTAAAGACAGAGTTAATTATTCAGTCCTAAATATCTGGTTATTTTACAATCAGAACTCAAATCACAGTGTCCACCAAAATGTTTATTCTTACCTTCATGTGCAGAGCTAAAAGTTCCCCCTACCTCTGCCTTCTTGCCCTTAAAACTTTCAAAAATTGGAAGCAACATGCTTTAATAACAAGTTAAGCATCTGGGTTAAGTGAATGAACCCACACTTACCTATGTAGCCATCCTCTACATGGTGGCGTGGAGTACCTCTCTGGTGCCTTGGAGTACTGTGCTTGCTCCATCCTAAATATAAACATAAAAGTTGGTGAACAGGTAAATATGGTGAAACCAAGTAAACATTGCAGCCATTACGAGATCAACATGTAATTCACATACCTGGTGTGGAACTGCTGCCACACAGTCATCCTCCTCCGAGAACAAAACTACAGAAAACATCATCACCTGAAAGCAATGTTTAGAAAATAAGTTTAAAAAACCGGCAGCATAAGACACACACAGGCTATCTAAGAACAAACAATGTGGATACACAGACACCTCAGTAACGGGATGAGCTAGTGTATCTAAATTTACTGCCAAGAAACACGATTCAGCCAACGTTACGTAACAGTTCATAAAAGTTACAAGGAGTAAGCACATATTATAAAATTCTTACTTGTTGAATTTTATAAGAAACACGATTTAGACAAGTTAGCTAACAATGTTACCATACCTGTTCAACTGTTGATGAAGAAGCACAAAAAATCCGAACTTGAGGATAAACGAAGAAACGAAAAATAGTAAGCAACCAATCTTGGGGACACATGAAGAAACAATGGTTACTGTAGGTATTTCATCTCAGGCCAAAGATTTTTTTTCAATCTCAGTTTCTATAACTTGTTTTCCTGCCAATGGTTTAGAACTTGCGTTCAGCTACCAGTAACTTGACTAATGAATTTGAATGTTAATAGAATATTGCAAACAAAAACTGTTTAACACAAAACAGTCATTACGTTCTTACTCAGTCACCTAACAACACTTAACGCTAGTTATTTATAATATCTCAGAACAGAGCTCACCACAGCTATGTAGGTGACTCGCCGTTCAACAATTTTCAGTCTGATGTCCAAAAAATCCTTGATCTTCATTTGTTTCGGGAGTTCATCAAATTGTAGTAAAACAATGTGATAATCCACATGTTGTATTGTCCAATTCAGAGCATAGAGCTTATACACTTTGAACAAGAGTTGATGAAAGAACCAAGTCGCTAAAATTAATGTTTTAGTTTGCACGGTACAACAGCGTGGAATCCAAATGGCGACTGTCTTACCTATACTCTCATGGTCTTGCCTTAGACATGTGCAATTCGCTACTACAGCGCCATCTACGGACACGGCAGTGTTTAAAGAACTTTCCCCCATGATGCATTAAAGTCGAGGCTATGGACGAGTTGAGCTGGTACCATGTAGTGAAAAATAGCCATTAGTTTGTGAAAATATTATGGTAAGCAATGGCGAGATGTGTTTGCTGTACATGTCTACACAAAGGTCCTTTACACAAGCAATAGTACAGTAGTCAAAGTCTGTTTTATTTATAAACTACCAATGTTGACCAAAATTCTGTACACTAAGATTTTACAATGTTAAAATAAATCAAATAATCAGTACAAGAATAAAAAGGGGTACAATAGCATCTCTGCTGGAAAAAATTGCAACACAAGCAGATACAGTAGACTAAAGCGCACGCCCTCTTTCGGCGGCTAGCCGCCAGCGAAACGCAGTCGGGCCGCTGGTGGAAAGCCGCCTGAGATGCAAATTAGCTTATGCAAATTGAGATCAGGAGAAAAGCGGCCAAAGCTGGTGGCCCGCTGGCTGTACGACATTATAGCCGCCAGCGGCGCGCCAGCAGCAAAACGCAAGCGGCGCACCAGCGATTGCTCACTGGGTTAGTGCTTTGGGAAACTGGGCCCAGGACAGTTCCAGACACGTCACATCACAGTCTGTGTAAATAAGTGTTAGTAAGTGTGAAGACAATTCTGTTGGAACTGTATGAAGTTACATTAATGTGCGCAAGCACTTAGCCTTATTTTTCCAAGAATGACAGCCACAATCCTGCGCGGTATGTCTCACACATGTCAGTGTAAATTCGAACGCAATGCAAATGATTAAGCAAAGTAAGATACGTCTATCGAGCATTTTATTCTCTCTTTCGTAATGTAAACATGACCTTAGAAGCCTGTCGCTGTGTTAATGTTGCAGTTGCCCTCTCTGACTAGTTTCCTAAACGAGCTCGGTCATCATCCAGTGTGGAGGGACAGGCTGATCTAGACGGGGTCTTGCTGGTGCCATACACTTCACACCTCTTCCAAATCATTTTTACTGTACTGCAAGAGATTTTCAAGACTTTTGAAATGTTTTTCCTTCCTATCTCCTGGTCTGTGTATTTCCTGCTCTTTTGTTTGTCTCATTGTAGAACATTAGCGCTTCCTTGTGAAACGGTGAAACGTCTCCTGAATAAATGTGAATCAGTGCAATTGGAAAGCCATACACTTGGTATGTGATTATTTCTCCATACACTTGGTATGTGATTATTTCTCCATACACTGATGGTAAATTACCCTTTTGTCCTCAGGAGATGTCTAGTCCAGCTTTGGGAGGATGAGAGAGCAAGTCTTGATGTTGCTTCTTATGACACACCCCAGTTGACTTTAGTACAATACATAAAGAGAAGGTATAAAATTAATTTAGAGTTGTGGAAGTGCTATAAATTAGGCACTGAACTAAATGGTTGCAAAAGTGTTCTTTGGTTGTCCCCAAAGGTGAAATATTTTTGTTTTGGGGTACAAAGCTCTGTGGAAAGGGTTTTACATGGAACCAGAGGGGATCTACCTGGAGCCTTAAGTCCACACATTCTATCACCCTTTTGAACAACTTACGTAGAACATAGTGGAAGGAGCAGCCTTCCACACAAATGCATCTGTTTGCCTCTTTGCCAGATCAAATGGCAGATACATTTTTAAAACTGCCAAAACGTTTGCTGCCCAAGTGTCTGTCAATTGGGTTAAAATAAATGATAGATTTCCTCTTTTCAGACATTCATTTGGTTGCAGGGACCTAGGTGGCCCCTTTGCTTTATCCACAGTAATTACGGGACATATTTTACAAGAAGCCAATTTCAGTTTTCGTGAGGAATGGCAGTGTGTCATGGTGGAGGGTTTTTGTAATAAAGGAGACAAGATATGGAAATTGAGATACTCCAAACTGCTGAGAGTGTGTGGAGCTCAAAAAGCAACCAGGCGTCGAAAATGAAATACAAATGGGAAAATAATGAAGCTTTTGTTTCTTAGTGTCACTGCCAACTTTTGCTTCACTGTCAAAAGATGTTCAGTCACTCCAAAGAACATTTGCAAATTAAACAGAACACATTGGTAGACAAAAGGGTATCATTATTGATGAAAACAGGCATTTTGAAGGCTTCAAGTCTATTTCCCATTTGAAGAAACAAGCTGTTCTGTTACGCTCAAGCTGCGGAAAGGCCTATGCTTGTGTACATTTGTAAAGATCTCTCTCATCATGAAATCAACAAATTTCTGCGACAGTTAAATGTCCACAGATGAACCACACAACGACAATCTGCAAGTAGCCTATGAATGTCTGTTATGGTCCATGATAAATGTCTGGATTTCGAGAATTATCGGAGAAATGTCACTGTTATGTTAATTGCATTTGTAAAGGGCTAAATGACTAATGGAATTCCACAGGTAAATGCCTGGCCTTTTTTATGGTTCGCAAAGCAACTGTAAATTCACTAGAGCCAATTGGAATAAAACACCCCATAAACCTCAAATCCAGAACTGAACTGAAGTGACAGGCTAGGCAAGGTGTTTTCCAGTCTTTTTCTGCTAGACATCTTTCTGCTTGGGGTGGGGGTGGGGGGTTCAGTACACAAGTCCAGGTCTGTGAGTTAATTTGATCAGTGGAAAAAGAACTACTGTGTAAATACTGCAGCATGGGTGTGATTGAATTGAGCCTGTCTGTTTAAAGAAGGAAACAAGGTAAGCACATGTGAATTGGATATCATTCACCCCAGGTCACATAAGTATCTTACATTTTTTTTGTATGGTTTATTTTTTGTCATTTTCATTTTTATCCAAACCTACAATTTAGTCTTTCAATGTAATATTATATTTTTGTAAGTATACAACTTCTAAGAATTAGCATAGGCTACTGGAATTGTACTCTATGAAATACTTCCCACCACTGGGGCAGCCTCAGGTCACACCCATGACCCTGGACTGAAAGGCCTCCCGAACAAAAATTCTCCATTGAGTTTGTCTCACATTTCATGAAAGTTGTTGCTCTGAGTGGTTGCACTGAGAGCATCTATGCTTAGGTCTTTCATCAGCTCACTTTGCTGGGCATAAGTCCATTTGGCATTTGATGTAGGATTAATAAATTATACCCTGTAAAATAATGCCCAGTCCATAATGTAGGCTTCAGCCAGAGTGTTTGCTGCAGGGCCAGAATACTGCCTCCAGAGAAAGATTGTGGGCATGTTCAACCTGAAGCCCTGTCACGTTTTAAGAAATCTCTTACTTCAAGGTTTGTTGTGGGTAAAGTCACCAGAGAGGTAATTATGTTCCATCAAACTTTAGAGCGAAAACTAGCTTTAGTAGGATTCACAGGTATTGTCCTGTGTCCTATATGAGGAATAATGTGTTTCAGCAATTTGTTAGAGAGAATAATCAGACTGTTCTGACCAACAGGTCATTCAGCTAATATTCCATTGCCATCAGGTCAAGTTCATGTGTGTTAAAAAAACAAGCATGCAGTAAACTCCAAAAGTATTTAGACAGTGATGCTTTTTTGTGATCTTTTTTGCTCTTTTTTTGCTCTTTATATTTATATATATTTGAAATTAGGTAATGCCTATAGAGTTAACATGAAAAGTATTAGCATTAATATGAGGGCATTTTCATCCAAATGCAATGAACCATTTCATAATTACAGCACATTTTGTAAAGTCTTTCCAATTTAGGGTACCAAAGTTATTTGACAAAAATGGACATTATTTACAGAAAAGTAGTTATGCTTATTTGATCCCAAATTGTTTATTTGCATGACTAGATTGCCTAAATTCTGCTACCCAGAAATAATACCAGACACTTGGTATGTTTCCCTGGTGATGCAACGTATCTTCTGTGGTCGGTAAAAATATATCTTTGATTGATTTATTATTATCTGCTCATATCCAAAACTGGAACACAAAACAACAAAAGCTAGAAATGTTTTACTGTCCAAATAATTTTCATGCAATACAGTAAATGGAATGTTAGCTAAATAGGCCACAATTCTGGATGGTCTTTAGGTGGCCTAGAATTTACAGTAGGAGCTTTGAATCTGTAATAGAAAAGTTGCTAGATTAAATCCCAAAGCAAACACATTGAAATTTAATATGCAGATTTTGTTCTGCCTTTGAACAAGGTATGTACAACTCATTGCGCCCAATGTAGCAGACCCCTACAGATATCCAGTTGTAAAGGGTCAGGGTAAAAGCAGAAGTTCCATTTTGGTTGGACCTTATGTGCAAGTGACAATCAAAACACCTTTTAATCAATGTTTTATTTGAATATATTTTCATTTAGCTGAACTTCCACAATCAATCAATCTTTCAAATTATTGATTTATAAAGCCTTTTTTACATCAGCTGTTGTCACAAAGTTCTTTTACAAAACGCTTTATGTTCATTTATTATTATCCCAAAGGTTTAATAGAATCCAAATGAATAGCATGGTGAAAATAATGGGATCTAAATTTATTAAATTTCATTAAATCATTCAAGGTTATCTTGTTCTTTGTTGTTTGCTCCATCCATCTGGGATAAACTGTTTATTGATTTACCTATCGAACATTCATAACCATCAATGGATGATGGCACATTTATCTCCAAAGAGGACTTTTGAGTGCAACATACTGAAGGAATGCCAGAGGCTTTCTGATTTTTTTGGTGTTTCAGTGAATTCATAGACTAGACTGGTGTAAAAACATATTTATATTTAGAAAAAAGTCTTAGAGGTCCTGTTCACGTTTCAGAAAAAATTTAGTTATCTTTTTAAATGAATTTTCCCCTGTTTTTTTTTAGATGGAAATGATACCAGAGCCTGATCCAGATGATGAAGGAACTAAGATAAGTGTAAGTTACTGAATGTGTACAGTGTCCATAAATAAACTAATATGGACTTTTACATTTTGCGCTTCCAGTCTCATCCAGAATGCATACATTTTCAAACGTTTTCATACTGGACATGATGTACTGTACAAGCACAGTATTTCACACCTTAAATAAGAATAATAAAAAAAAAAACTTGAAGGTTAATTTGAAGGTTGCTTTTGTGTGTTTCACTGTCTGTACTGCACCAGGTTGCAGTTTGTGGAGTGCAAGGTGCTACCGCATTGAACATGTCTTTATTTCCTTGCAGACGGTGAAGGTGCAGGGAAATGACATCTCCCACAAACTGCAGATCTCCCGGGTGGGAAAGAGTGACGAGGGCCTGTATGAGTGCAGAGTCACCAACGCCAACTATGGAGAGCTGCTGGAGTACAAGGTCCAGGCCTACCTGAAGGTGAACAGCACCCGGCCCCGGACCAGGCCGGCAAAGAACACATCCCCGCTGTCCCACCTGACAGCAGATAAGAAGCCCCGCAAGACAGGCTCCACAGCAGCACAAGACAGCATGAGTGCCGACCAGAGGGTCCGCTCTACCTCCAGCTCTCAGACGTCATCAGCCAAGACAGTCAAACACAGCTCAGGTGAGATAACGCCTGCGGAGAAAAGGGTACTATAACTCGCTGTTCGCCATTTCACAGATCTTCAGTGGGGGTAGACCATTGGCCAATCCATCCATCTAATTCTATCCTATTCCTGTCTGTAGTCAACTAGTCAGTATGTCTGTTTTCCACCTATTCATCTGTTTCTCGTCTATCTGCTATCAGTCGGTCAGCTTTACTGTTTGACTCAGCTTTAAAGCCTCCCAGCATGGCTAATCAAGGAGACACTGTAGAGACTGAATGTTATGATGAATTGAGAAAATGCAGAAGAAATAATACACCCAGACTGCACTCTGTGATTAATGTGAGGCAATGACACCCAAATGATGCTGACAACTGCGTGCTGCTGAATGATCTGTGTGCTGTGGGCCCCTGATAAATACTCTTCTGTTGGCCTCCATTGTGGTCCTACTGCACAGTTACGGTTGCATTGCTACAAATGCAGGTTTTGTGGAGATCAACCACAATGATCAAATATGTGGATGGAATGGCACCTGTGGGTTCCAAATACATTTTTCCATCTCCAGTTGTATCACACCAGTTGTCAGCCAGGTCGGAATTCAGTGCTGGTTTTTCTGCGTAACGTACCAGCGGGAGGATAGACTGTGGCGTCAGGTCAGGTTACCTCAAAGTGTGCATACACTGGTTTTAGCACTGTTGGCATTGCAAAGCTGTCAGATCACTGAATTTTAATACAACAAATGTCCTAGAAGTGATATGCACCAAAAAGCGTTTACAACCGTATTTAAAATGTGGCAAGTTCTGGGAAAATAACTACTTTCATATCGGCTTTCCAAAGTGCTTATATACTATTTCAACGACACTGAAGAACAAACACTACCTGTGTCTTATCAAGCATGACAGAGTTGTGAACCTTACTGAAAACTATGAACATTTCGTGAAACAGGGGTGAATGACATCCAACCGGACTACAATATGCTACCATCTAAATAATACATTATCGCTACAGGGATTTTCAAGACAAGTCAGACTGAGTTATCCGATTTTTTTTTCAGTAACCCACATCTAGCACCATCAGGTGAGCAGAGGAATGGCATGAGGCCAGCTCTCTCCCTACGGTAGTGGCATAAGGCCTGGATTATGCGGCCTCCCTCAGTGGGGAGTTTGCTCTGCCCTATTTTCACAACACTGTATGTAGATGTTTTTCAACTCACTCACAGTATAATTGGTTGTGGATGATGTGTGCCTTTCCTGTTACATGTGCAATGCTAAACGATTGCAAACTTTTACAGTCACAATAACTAAGTTATTAATTTAGTCAAGAATTCGGTTGTGACGGTTGATTTGATAAATACAAAAAAAATGTGTTATTAAATTTAATCTCATAATTGCATGACTACGTTTCAAGGCGGAGCTATCACGGATGGTATGAAAGATTCCGAATCATCCGAGCAGTCTGCCTGGCCCACCCGCCCAGACTGAGAGCTGATTAATTATTCTCCATGAGGAGGATATTTTGGCCTAGCATGATTGCTGCTCCTCTGTGGCGCTCCTGTTCACTTGATCACCCTAGGCATAATGAAATCTGGCAGGGAAGAACAGCGGGTCGCAGGGCTCCGTCTTTTCCCTCCTCTCGATATTGAGCTTGGCTGAACCAAAGTGTCCCCAGACAATTCTCCTCTTAGAACATTGCTGTGCTTGGTCTGACGGAAAAATCCAGTAAATGTCACCATGATTTAGGGAATATTTCATTTTCCATTTCCTGAATACTGCCTTGTTGTGTAGGATTACTTTCTTACTATTTTTTACCCTCAGCTATTTTTTCAAGGTTGGCAGGTACAAGAACAAGTTCATTAGAGAATCCGGTTTCTTCTTGTGTTTCTGCAACGTGGATCCCGCTTATGTTTGTTCCAGGGGGATTTAACAGGAAAACGCTAGAATTAATTCAGTCAAGCATTTACCATTCCATTCAGAATGTCTCTATCACTCCCTATACTATACATTTTATATCATTATCCTCTGGACAGAAATGCCTCGATGCCTTTTTACCATGCTCTTTCTTTTCAATTCAAGGACAATGTCCCAAAGTCCCAAATGAATAAAATTGTGCATAAGACTGCCAGGCTTTTCAATATCACACCGTTGTCAGACTGTGTGGGCTGCTCAACATGCAACTGGAAACTGCCTCCAGAACAGACAGCAGCTTGACAAGTTCAGGCAATGGTAGCTGTCCATGGAAATCCTTTTCATTTCAGCTCAAATACCTTTACTTTAGGGTAAAGATTTTATCCACATGTTTGTGGGTGTTTGGTGTAGTGAGTGTTTGTTTGAATATATTTAAATGGATTTACTCACATTTGAAAGCTGGAGGCTTCATCTAGCCTGGCTGACATATTTCCTATTTCATATGCATTTCATTTCAGAATCAGTTCATTGCATGCATGCATAGTGTTTACAATATTCCCGACTAGTGCCATCATAGCTTTAGTATATATTTCTCCACATATAGCAATTATGCCCATATTTTGTTTTAAATACATGATCTATACACCAACTGATATCAATCTAACACTCAATTTATAAGAGAAAAAACATACAGCAACAACAGCATTATTAAAGTGAATGAGAGATAAGCAATGTTAATATCTTGACTGTATGCCTTCACAGGTACAAGGATATCTACAAGCTACGGACTTGCCATCCTGATTCTTGCCTGTGGCTTTTTGAGAGATACCTGGCTATAGTTTCAAGAACTGACTTTTACTCCCAGTATCAATCCCTCTTCTCAAGGCAAGAAGAAAAGTACCTGTTATTAACACAAATCGGACAGCACAGTTGGCCCTTATTTTCCAACCACTACTCTGCCCCCAATGCATTCTTATTACCCCCCCTCCCTTCCAGAGACCCCTCCACCTTACTACCCACCTCCAGAGACCCCTCCACCTTATTGCCCCCCTCCAGAGACCCCTCCACCTTGCCAACGGCCAGCGGCGGGATTAAATGTCTAGCCGACGTTTCTTCAACGCTTCTTCAACAATCAAAACAACAACGGAAACTGACAGTATCTCCGTGGAATATCTTTCACAAATACTTTTATTTTGGTTTCCTGCAGTACATTTATTGTCATTGCATAAAGTAAAAAAAAAAAATCTATATTTGTGTAATATATAAATATGAGGCTATTTAATTGTTTAATTTCAAACACCCAGAACTGTGTATAGATTACATTTACTATGTTTACCATTCACATTGTGGAAGGGTGTTTATGTATAGGCCTAGTACGATTACTCAATTCGGCAATGTATTATTTTCTAAATTCCATATGTTTTCTTGTTTTTACAAACCTGTTCTCATTAATTCTCACTTTTTTTATAATATTTTCTTTGGTATTTAAATATAAAATTTTCACTGACATTTCCTGATATTTAACAGCTTCACATGTTATGATGCGTAAACATGTCAATGTTCTTATGAGACCCTGCCAGCGAACAATTACATTTCAATTGGGCTGCACTAATTAAGAAATGGCATGCTTCACTTACAATTAGCAACATTAAAATGTGCTCCATCACTGAGGACTGAGTATCCAAGTACAGCTACGAAGTCTAATGCTTGGAGGCATCTATTTGTAAAGAATCTCATATTAGCCAAGAAGAGTTCTCATGCCTTTTGATTCCCCCGCGGTATAGGTTTCTTTCCTGTAACATAACGAGAAGGATGATTCTACAGTTCTCGTGATTAAGGAAATGGTTTTAAATTACTCTTGCTCTTATCCCTTCTCATTCTTCATTAACACAACGCTTTGACAATCTGACCTCTTAATTCAGAACCCATTAGCAGAATATATGGAGTCTACTGTAATACAAATCTGTTGATTCGATATAGAAGCATTCTAGCAGTCTCTGCATTGTTCTATAGACGTTCACCACTTGGAATAATTTCCATTCACTCTATGGATGCTGCATTTGTATGTATAGATATTGTTAAGTACAGTGATCACTGGACATTTCCCCCCATAGCTACTGTGTGAATGGGTGGAGTTGTTAAATGGATTAGTGACAGTTGGTGCTTCACATTTGCCATTCTGTTGGCTGAAGAGGGTCTCCTTAGAGAGGGTCATTGTAAAATGTATCATGAAACCAAAGGACAGTGGCTATGGCCATACATTATTGACATTCATCAACACTGATCTCTTTGCACATTGCTTAAATTGTAGCATAGTGCTCTCACATATTGTACCAATATATTCCAAATATTATCATGGTCTCAGAAGAAATTTTCCTGGATTCACAAAAAAAAACATCTATCCATTTCTTCAAATTGTATTTAAAATAATGGCACTTTGGACTTACTGAGATGGGAAAAAACTATATAAATACAAAGCTATTGGCGTTACAGACAAATTCCACGGGCCACAAATAAGCATGATATTGCTCTAGGTCTTAATAGGCTTTTCTACAGTGAACATAGTCTCCAGTCCGCAGTACACTGAGCTCCTGTGTTCAATGAGGGGATTTAAACCTGTTGATACAGCAGCTGGAGATAGCTGACAGAGTCTAGAACACTGCAGGATATCATCCACCTACAGACATATCCCGATCAGCAAGTCTCGTCAGAGTACAAGACGTGTGGGTGATGTATTTGCAGTAATCTTTACTGTTCCGCCAGTGGCTGTTTGAGAACAGTTAATCTGGCAACGACGTATAATGCTGCATACATTGAAAAATTTATATCAAGCAAAAATCCAATGAGACTTTTTTTACTGATATGAATCCTAAATGTTCATTTTGAGGAAAACATTTTTTTTTTGTGGAAAATTTGGCTTTAGCCAGAATATATTCTCTAGTCAGGGCCTGATGATATGAATAGCATATTTGTGTGCACAGTAAAATGAATGCCATCAGTTTGTCAAATCCCTATATATATATATAAAACTAAATAAAAAAATGCAAAACTTGTAAAGTAAATTATGAGCATGTATCCTTTTTTAAAACAAAATGTATAAAAGGCAGAGAAGTGATGTTCTGTATTTGTAACAATGTTGTCATTTATTCATTTTTAAGTGTTAACAACAGGAAATGGGATTACACAAATCTTCAAGCGTTACTGACAGTTGGATTAACTGTCCAATAAGGAAGATTTCTTCTAAATGGCAACACTATTCAGGTTGCAGTACCTCAGCTTACTGGATTTTATCAAGAAGAAATGGAATCACTTCAGAGTGCTTTAGGTCAAACAAAAGTGGATATATCATTTAAAAGATCGACAGCAGAATTGTTTGTAAATGTTTCATAATTGTGGTGGCTAACAAGCAATGAAGTTTCAGCCAAACAAGACACACTATTATGACTTTTGAGCAGCACTCCAGGGATATTGTTTCAAAAACGCCAACACTGCAATTTTATGTGGTATTTTTTATGATGCCTATATCCATTGTTTCAGCTCCACATAGATGTATTCTTTGATTTCGCTTCATCTTGATGCAGTCCTGTCTGTTTATTGAGTCGTCAAATATTTTATGAACTGTAATTTTCTTTTTATTTGGAACTGTGTGAAGCTTCTGTACTGGAACGTTACTGCAGTTTGTATTATAATGGTATCAGAATAATATTTAAATAAATCATTTTCACAGATGGAATTCAAACACTTTCCTCTGATGGATTCCATCTGTTTAGCCAGTAACATACTGTGACTTGACCTTTTTGACAGTTATGTAGTGAGCTCTGGTGAATTGGATATAGATCGTTGTGGTGACATGGGGATGCACATAATGGCCATTCTATCAACCATTTTCAGAAGCAGGACAAGGCTTACTCTGGTTTGGTCTTAGCTCCAGGGCTAGTTTTAGTAAACACCAATGTCCAAAAACAGACTTCACTTTTCCCTGAGGCCTTAATAGTCAACTGGTTACAATTATCACAACCAACATGTGTTTTACAACGCGTCTAATAAGATAGAAGAGCTGCCAACTGGATGTTCTTCTGTTCAATTAGTTCTGTCTGTTGCCACACAACACCATCTGTGGCATTGTTATCACTTGTTTTTACTGTTGGAGGAAAGGTTTTCTGATAGGGCTTTCATAATTAAAGCATTAGTATTGTGCTGGCGCATGACAATTATTGCGTAAACATTATATTTTTAGTTGTTTATAATATTGCCAATTCAGCGCACATAACCTTGTGCATTTATTCTCATGGAGCACAACCCTGAACATCAATGTAAAACCATGCCTGCATAGCCAACATCATTCAAAATCATGCTGAATATATCTGGAGCAAGGTTTTTCTGTTTTGTTGCAGATTGTCAATGCAGTTTGTGCGTCATCCATATAGTTGAAATGAACCTTTAGCTGGGCGTTGGCTGTTTTAAACAAGTTGCCTGCAGCTATTCTAACGTCAGACATACTAGCTAGGTAGTCGTCTTACACTGCAAGTACGACTAGGAAGCATCGAAATGGGATAAGTATTTCAAAGAGAGATTCCTCGAAGGGAGGCTGCATAGGCAAAAGTGATGTGTGTTTGTGTGTGTGTGTGTGTGTGTGTGCGTGTGTGTGTGAGAGAGAAAGATCTAGGTCAAACAATACACTGGAGACCAGAAATCCCCACAAAGATAATAAATCCTGACGAATTGGCACCCACAAGTGTTTTTTTATGCCACTAGGAAAAAGGCTATTTCTGGCTTAGGAGATAGGTTTATGGTAAAATCTGCAATGGGGGTTATTGTTAGAACTGGGGTTACTTTCAGGTTTAGGCATTACAGGTTAGGGCTAGGTTAGTTTATGCATAAAGATTAAATTACCATGATTAAAGTTACATTGGTAAGCCCCACAACATCACATTTCCAACCAATGAGGATTTCTTCTTTTTTTGAATGATCATCCATCGTTTAACGCTTGGTCTTCATGACCATAGCAACCAGTTCCAATCAAAGTTCCACGGATGTTTGCCAAACTCCAGGTTTTTACGTGTATATCTTAATAAGAGTGATGCTTTCTATTTGCAAGACATCCAAATAGCTTGTTGTTATGGAGGTAATTATAGTTTTGGAAACTTGGCGACCCCAGAATTCAATTGAAATCTACAATTCTTCAACTGTGATCCTCTGATTGTTTAACCTCTATAAGAATCCTCTCTGTGGAAGGAAAATACACTTCAATTAAATCTTTTTCAAAGTTTCTAATTATTTCACTAATAGTGGAGATTTTTCAAGTGTTGAACAGTTTTTTTGTAGCTATTGCTTAAAAGGTCAATAACATTTTGTCTGATTTCTTCTGTGTTCTCTGGAATTCCATCTATTGATGACTAAAAAGGTACTGTCATACATGTGTCACCTCATATTCATACCCCTGTGAAAAAGGAAATCTAATTACGCAGATTAATTTGAAATATATATATACATGGGAAGATATTTCTGTTAGATTTGGTTCATAAGAATTGTTAGGGGTGCCAATTGTCATGACACATTTTTCCTTGAACAATTAACTTCAATTAAAGAAGAGTTTTCTCATATTTGAGTGTAAGATCAAGCTGAGGACTTTTTTCATAGCCCTTTCTCATTTTACCAAGGGTTCCAATCAGAGGCTTTGCTAGGATCACAATACATTCGAGACTTAGTCCCCCCCGGGACAGAAAGAACAGGGTTTTGAATGTACATTACGAAAAACGTAACGTACATGCCAGCAGCCTACACATCTATATTGTCATAATGCGTGACCAGGAATTATAGATGAATAGATCAGAGTTTTTCTTTTTTTTTCTTTTTTTTTGCGATCCGGGACTATTCATAAAAGAATAGGCCCAGGCCTAACGATGCCACTGAACCAATTATTCTGGGAACTATATCGATGTTACTCATAAAATATATTGATATACTGTACACATATATTCAGTATATATCTGAACTGAGATTATCTTGAGAATTCATGGTGGTTTCTGCAGCGCTAGTTAATAACATAGATGAGATAGTAGACAAAACACACTAAACAACAACATGATAAAGAGGAACTTGTTTTCAGTCAGTGTTTTGGGTAAAATATACATTTTATATCTCTATGTCTCCTTTGTATCAGAGGAAAGTAATTCAGTAAATAGTTATCTGAGATATGACGGGGTGATCAAACAGATTTCCATCTTCTACTAAAGACACTGCTTGACATTTTGACATGTAAGTATAGCAAGCAGCTATCTGTGCTCTGAATAACTAAGCCGGGTTAACACGTTTAAAACTCATTTCAGGTTGTTATCCAATAGTAATATCTATTCATGTTTGTGATCGAGAAAATCTAAAGCTGCGGGGCAAACTGTAGGTTAAAATGACAAAGAAATCATCTTTTAGAGTATTTAGGAAATAAAGACTCACTTGGTGTAAAAGTTTTACTTTCAAAATGTTTACAGTGGTGCCTGAATAGCATCCAGTCAGAGAAGACAATATGTGTGTGCGTTGTTAATTGCAGGACTGGGAAAACAGAGATGCAGATCTTGATATAACGGAAGGACTATAACGTGGGTGTTGATCTGAAGTCAGTCTCTTCCTCAGTACACTGTAGCCGCATAGGAAAGAAATGATCTAATTGTAACTTAACTGCTGGAAAAATGAGCTTGTCATATTTAATCCAATCATCCTTTTGAGGCTTGAGATGTAAAAAACAATTTGAAATTCAAATTTGAAATTTACCACTGGATATAATCAGGTTTGTTTAATCAGATGATTTGCAATGGGAAAAGACACACATTTAGGAAGAACATGGGCAACCATTGGACACACAGGTGGAAGTGCTAGATGAACAACAATGGAAAATAATGTCTGACTAGTGTTTGTTAATTTGGTCAGTACCAAGTCAGTTATTTATGTAGAAATGATTGCAACCCAGCCTCCAGCATTTTAATCTTGGTTCAGTCTCGCCATACAGAAGCTCCACAGGGATAAATGGCAGGGGAAATCATTATATGAATAAATCTGGAGATGGGACCACATATAAATTCAACCACTGGATTCTTAAGTGTATTAATCTGATGAAAGATATACTATATAACAGCCAAGGGCTCGATCTACAAGAGGTATGTCTGTCCATCTATCTTGTTTGAGTCATACTGTATATGAAAAAGGGCATATAAAATATTTTCACTTTTAGGCACATAAGCCCTAAGCCTGCTATGGGTTGTGCAGGTACAAATCAAAGGTTCAGGGAACATGTGTGTAATTAAGTACTGCTGTATACAGTGGGGAGAACAAGTATTTGATACACTTCCGATTTTGCAGGTTTTCGAACTTACAAAACATGTAGAAGTCTGTAATTTTTATCATAGGTACTCCTCAACTGTGAGTGACGGAATCTAATGTTACTAATGGTTTTCTTTGAGACTGTGGTCCCAGCTCTCTTCAGGTCATTGACCAGGTCCTGCCATGTAGTTCTGGGCTGATCCCTCACCTTCCTCATGATCATTGATGCCCCACGAGGTGAGATCTTGAATGGAGCCCCAGACCGAGGGAGATTGACTGTCATCCTGAACTTCTTGCAAGCTGCTTGCCTAATAATTGCTAATAATTGCGCCAACAGTTGTTGCCTTCTCAACAAGCTGCTTGCCTATTGTCCTGTAGCCCATCCCAGCCTTGTGCAGGTCTACAATTTTATCCCTGATGTCCTTACACAGCTCTCTGGTCTTGGCCATTGTGGAGAGGTTGGAGTCTGTTTGATTGACTGTGTGGAAAGGTGTCTTTTATACAGGTAACGAGTTCCAACAGGTGCAGTTAATACAGGTAATGAGTGGAGAACAGGAGTGCTTCTTAAAGAAAAACTAACAGGTCTGTGAGAGACGGAATTCTTACTGGTTGGTAGGTGATCAAATACTTATGTCATGCAATAAAATGCTAATTCATCCATCCATCCATCTTCTTCAGCTTATACGGGGCCGGGTCGCAGGGGCAGGAGTCTAAGCAGGGATGCCCAGACTTCCCTCTCCCCAGACACTTCCTCTAGCTCTTCCGCGGGGACACCGAGGTGTTCCCAGGCCAGCCAGGAGACATAGTCCCTCCAGCGTGTCCTAGGTCTTTCCCCCGGGGTCTCCTCCCGGTGGGAAGGGACCGGAACACTTTCCCAGGAAGGCGTTCCGGAGGCATCCGAAACAGATGCACAAGCCACCTCAGCTGACCCCTCTCGATGTGGAGGAGCAGCGGCTCTACTCTGAGCTCCTCCCGGGTGACCGAGCTTCTCACCCTATCTCTAAGGGATCGCCCAGCCACCCTGCGGAGAAAGCTCATTTCGGCCGCCTGTATCCGGGATCTTGTCCTTTCGGTCATGACCCAAAGCTCATGACCATAGGTGAGAGTAGGAACGTAGATTGACTGGTAATTACTGCAGAAGCTGCACCGATCCGTCTGTCAATCTCCCGTTCCATCCTTCCCTCACTCGTGAACAAGACTCCTAGATACTTAAACTCTAATTCATTATATAAAAAATCATACAATGTGATTTTCTGTATTTTTGTTTTAGATTCCGTCTCTCACAGTTGAAGTGTACCTATGATAAAAATTACAGATCTCTACATGCTTTGTAAGTAGAAAAACCTGCAAAATCGGCAGTGAATCAAATACTTGTTATCCCCACTGTATGCATGGATTTTGAAGGTCAAGATTGTTGTGAACATGTAGAATCATCAAGGAATCTGTGTTTCCAGCAGCATAAAAACAGTTCTACCTTTGAATCTTGTGAAGGACTTAAGGCAAAACCGATAAGGGCTGTTAAGTCGCACTAATAGGTATCCAGCCCTTAACTAGTGAAAGAGTAAAAAGACATGGTACCGCTTCAAATTACAGCCAGTTACTTATGCGGTATTACCCACATAACTACGAAGTAACATATATATAAGTTAATGGTAGGAACGCAGGAACAATTTAGGTTTTATGTGTACTTACTATGAACGAAGAACATTACTACTACATACCTTCTTAGTAAATAGACCTGTGATTAAAAGAAATGTGGTGTCTCCATTTGAATGCATATCCTTTTCATTTATATTCGTGCCTATATGTTTACCATTTAAAAGTGACTTCAATAATTTATGTATTACAAGTCAGTTCACAGAATCAAGGATTTGGTCAGAGACATCAGAGAGGAGACAATATTTGCATTTCTCCGCTTTGTGCAACATTTCCTTGCCAAAATAGGCATTTGGGCAATCGGTTCTTGCCAAATCAAAACCACAGTTGGCATTCATCATAAATGTAGGAATTTAGTAGTGTGCAATTAATCAAGACACAAAAAGCATTTTTCTATTGGGGTCCTACATCCCCAACCTCTTCTCCTCAAAAACAGTTGCCCAAATGCATGTTTTATTTTTCCAATTACCCAAAGAACTGTTATTTTATCACACTGATAACTGTTATTTTATCGCAAAATATCTCTGAGTTGTCAGATTTGACTGTTGTTGTGGATAATTAAATGTTAACATTAGTAGGCATGCTTTAAAACGTGCATATCCAAAGGTATTGCATTGCAGGGGCGCCTGGCTCCTATTTGGATAGTTCCTGAACATAAAACTCCAACCCAAATGTCGTTACAGTAAAAAGATCCATTAGCTCATAATGTAACTACACATTACAACTAGTCTACTTCATAATACCTGATAAACAGTAATTAAATATGTAGTAAATTATAATTTCTCCAAAATCAACTTT
This sequence comes from Esox lucius, assembly GCF_011004845.1. Taxonomy (NCBI): domain Eukaryota; kingdom Metazoa; phylum Chordata; class Actinopteri; order Esociformes; family Esocidae; genus Esox; species Esox lucius. The sequence continues at coordinate 20,248,917 of NC_047589.1, forward strand.
GGAGGGGACAATTACACACAATTTTATCAAGAGCAATTCTTGAGGGGGACACCAAAAGTTGTGCTGTAATACTGTTTTAGTTTGCTCGCTACTGTAGCTCTTCAAATTCAGCTAGTGTGTGTGAACCCTACCAACATAAAACAAACTTACTGGATTAACCACACAAT